>NW_024609836.1:90231716-91460828 GCF_016920785.2 Ixodes scapularis
AGATTTCTCGGATCAGTGAATTTCGGAGCCTACCCTTCGTAGGGAGGCTGGGCTGCTGACGACCAGGTTTAAATAGTGATAAGAAAGAGCACATGTTTAAAGCGGGTACAATTGAAACGAGTTTAATCAATCAAGATCCTGTGCGCACATTTGGCGCTTGTCGCGTGCATTCTTTCTGCCGAACGCTGACCTGAGTCGGCCACGGCGCCCTCCTGAGTTCTTGGCACTCCAAGGAGGAACTCCTCTTTTCCCCCTTTTTGCCTGTAGCGATCACTGTGCGTTTCTTCTTAGTGGCACCGGAAGCTCGCGACCTCGATCTGGTTTTCCCAGCCATAGGAAACTTTACTTGATAAGATATATCTTTTCTTCGTCTACTTTTCTTGCCAAAACAGCTGTGATTGCGAAGTGTCGGACCGCGTACACTGCCACAAGTGACAGGACTGAATACCACGCACAACGAAAAACAGAGTCCCACCCCTTCTCTTTCTTGTCCCTGAACGCTTTAACGCCAGCTTTCGGGAGGTGGATTAGTTTCACGTTCAGCAGTTTAGTGTTCAGTGAGGCAACCATCTCTGCACGCCGACTTGATCACCGACGTGGTGGGCCGTCGGAGGTTCTACAACGTTGCCTGGTGCTTGACACGACCCCCTATTTTACCACAGGCACTCTTGCCATGTCCAGTTACGGAAATAAAAACACTTCGCTGATGTGTACTTGTTGCTCTGAAGTTCGTGTAGTTGGTACTAGTTTTTTAAAGTGGCTTGATGCACCATCACTGACGTATAGGTATCATGAGCATACACAAATTGCATTTCACGATTCTCCAGACCGTTGTCATATAAATTAAGTTACAGACAATCTCATTCCACAGGAATTCTTTTTTTTTTTTTAAGTATCTTTATTTTCGAAGCGTTGTGCGGCCCTCCACGGCCTTGCAAGTGACGTCACGCTAGGGAATGACGGGGCCCGGCACCATAGTGGTGGTTGACTTCACACCGCGCGGATGCGCTTACCAACGCCCGGACATGCGCTGACATGCACCATATTTTCAACAAAAGGTACCGTGAACTTAGGGAAAACGTGCCGAGCTTACGATGATGACGTTTATCCAGTACGTGCGGAATTTTTCGGCATTGGTGCGATTGCGCTACGAGCAGAAAAATTCGAAATGCCGCCGACGAAGTTTTGACGAGAAAAGCTGCAGTGTCGCCAAAAAAAAAAAAAAAAAAAAAAAAGCTTAATAGCGCGCTTCATTATTTGACGAGCGGCTCTAGGAGTCGCTTGTAGAAAAATTGTTACGATTTAGCGAAATACAGGTAAAGAACGAATGTTACCGTCATAATCTTAACCCTGAGATAAGGATAAATCAAATAACGGACAAGGCAACTCTCATTGTCTCAGGGTTTATATTATAATGTTTCCTAACCGGCTCGCCTGCATACTTTCGCTCTTTGCAAAGATTACTGGCTCGCGGACGGCACAAACCGATGACCCGGCGGCGGTGGCTCGGCGAGCTTGCACGGGGGGGGCGGCTGCCGACCGATCGCCGTAGGGACGGGCTCGCGGCGCGACACTCGCTTCGCGGCCGGGAGCCCCGAAGGTGCGCTCGACCTTCGCGGCCGGGAGCCCCGAAAATGTGCTCGAAGCGTGGAAACGGCGTTATGTAACGAAGGCCAAATGCCATATACACCACGAACGAGCAAAAGCCGATGCAAAGGCGTGCGCTAACGTAAACAACGGTAGAAAAGTGCCGTCGCTCGTTGTTATGAAATGCGTCCCGCAAACTCGATAATCCGCGGCCGCATCCCTTTCCTGCCGCTCGTGGTTTCTCTAATTTGACGGCTACTCTGTCTCGCGGGGCATGCCGACGAAACGATCGGACGATCGTCGAGATACGGGGGTAAATTGCTACAGCCGAGCGCGGCGCAGTTTACTATTGCTCTCGCTGCAAAGGGCCGTCGAGTCAACCACCAGCATGGTGGATATCGGTGTTCGACGTCATCATGTGACGTAGGTGC
Organism: Ixodes scapularis; assembly: GCF_016920785.2. Classification (NCBI taxonomy): domain Eukaryota; kingdom Metazoa; phylum Arthropoda; class Arachnida; order Ixodida; family Ixodidae; genus Ixodes; species Ixodes scapularis. Next base: position 90,233,735 of record NW_024609836.1, read on the forward strand.
AAGGCATGTATTGGCGCTCACAGTCAGCGCAGGTTCAGGTTCTGCCGCGCCCTACCTCCTATATATCATGTTACCGCCAAGGTTGTAGGCTGATCTGTTCGCAAAGTCGCTCCGGTTGCTTCCTTTACGTCGCGTAGACGGAGACGCTACACGCCGGCTGTTGAAACAGGTACCGCGAAGCATGTTACAGGGATGCGCCTCTCGGTCGCTCCGGCCTATGGTCATTTTTGGGTCGGTGGTACGAAAATAAATTAGGAATTTTCCCTTCAAAACTACCGTCCAACTCTGTGCTGAGTTTATCTTTTCCTGACCACCCCGTAGCAATTTTATAATAATAATGAAATTGTGAAGAACGGGTATGTGCACGCCCCCCTTCCCCCCCCCCCCCCCCCCCCCCCCCCCGTTTATGGCAACTGCGTTAGCATTATTCGGCCATATTTATCGTTTTTTAACTTCAAAGCCACACAAATATTGCATTACGTTTTTGCAGACTCTGTTACTACATAGTATAAACGTTAATTTCGGAGAGTTTAAAGAATATTAAATTTCTTTTTATTTTCATGATTTTCAAAATAATGCATATTTAAATGCCCGTGTGAGCAATTCTTGTAAATTTCTCCCGCTAACCAGAACAACAATATTTCATGCAAAGATGCACTATATACAGGGCAACACACTGGCAAACTTTTAAAACCTTAGCTTTTATAGATACGGAGAAAAAAAATCTTTAATCCAGAGCGTTATTGCGCAATGTGCCATGTTTGCGATTTTTTCTCAAAGTAACGACCCTAATACTCGGTGATTAATACTTTTTGTCAATCCTTCCTATGCCTAATTTGTCAGTAAATATTTATAGACCCGTAGCCAGAACAGCTTTTTGGGGGGAAGCCGCCCGAAATGTCAACCATCCCGCGATATGCAAAACGCGCACGTGACTGAGAAGGTGCTTGCAACATTCTTTTTAACAATATGTTTTCTGGGTTTAAAGCCAGCAATATATTTTTTACATCAAAATTAAAAATGGTCACCGGACATGGCTGTTCGATCTTATCTAAAAACGCCCTTTAAGCATGTAATGTTGAATTTGTATTCGATAAGAGCTGCTTTAGCATTCTGGTCATGTCAGCGTCGTTAAAATATTTTGAATTGGTCCCTTAAAAAATTGCCACACTATGCCAAAATCATAAAGTAACCTTTTATTACTTTAAAAGTACAAATTTCTTTAATTAACCAAGTAGAAGAAATCTCTCTGGAGAGTGTCACAGAAGCGTCCTAGTGCAGTATTTTAGGAAGTAAAAAAATAATGAGTGGTTAAACATGCGATTCCCGACACCTGGCAGAAAACACGTGTCCTTTCGACAATTTTTCGCAAAGATTGACAATTCTTTAAGTGTGACTTATGCAAGATATTTTAATGCATTTGGCATTACAAACATATCACTCTGCTCTCTTTATTGAATGACAATTCAATATATGTTTCAAATAAAATATGTTCCAAACATTTGAGTGAAATGCTTCAAAAATCCAGCAAATTCGGGCCGATTTTTCCGAAAATTTAATTTTCTATTTGCTTTCAGTTTTATTGGTAGCAAAGTATGATTGTGGTTTGTTAACGAATATGAACCGAAAATATTGTATTTAGTTTTTATGACAGCAGTTAAAGCTTCAATCTTCTCAGCTGCTCGTTGTGACTGTCCTCGCATGGATGCTAATCTTTCCAATACTGTGGCGTGGTAGTGTTGATTACCATACAAAATATAAATACTTTAATGAAGTTGCAACCTTAAAAATAAGTTAAATTGTGCCTAATGCGGAGTAAAAAGTATTTTACTCCGCAACAAAGCTTGCCGTTTTACAACGCATATCCGACAACATTCAAGGTGTAACTGCACTCATAAAAACAAAATATAGGCTTTTTTGAAAGAATCGTTTTCGAAATCGCTACATTTCTGAAACTTTTGTTCAATCAAATGCATGTAATAATTTTATTTTGAACATATATATTGAATTTGTATTAATTGGAGCTATATTTTAGCCTTTTGGAGAACACAATGCCATTAAAATATCTCAAATAGATAACGCGTAAAAACTTGCCAAACTATTCTGAAAATCATGAAAAGAACACAGTTCGACATTGTTTTTAAATTATTCCCAAGCTTAAGATTTTTTTCCAATTCTTTAAGTTTAATAAAATCTAATTCGAGTGTCACAAAAGTGTCTTACTTTGAAAGATAAAAAATACCGAGCAGTCAAACATGCAATCCCCTACCGGTGACAGAAACGTCCGTTTTCGCCTCGACCACTTGAATGATCAATAACTCAAAAACAGAAAGGCGTCTTTTTTGCCCAAAATGTGCGAAGTAAAAGCGATAGTATGTTCGCTCAATGCGGGAAAATCGTGTCGTGATGTACCTAAGAACGTAGGTGCTAAGTGGTTAAAGGGGCCCTGTAGTGAGTTTTTTTTTACTAATTTTTAATTTGCACCGAACCTGAGCGCACTGAACGTAGCAACTTAAAGGGGCGGTACAATGATTTTAACACTGAACGAATGTGCAGCTTGTATTTTTTATATTGTTTACTTCGGCACAAGTAAGAGAAAGAGTGCCATCATACCCCAAAATACCTCTATTTCGCTGCGTAATCGTAAAATAAAAAACGCTTTTTTTCCCAACCAGCGGCCACATGGTGGCAGCAAATGGAACCTGTGGTTTGACGTCATTCGGAGTGGTTTTTGTAAGTGATAGTGTTAGGCTATTGTAAGCTTGATTTAAGGTTAAGTTTAAAAAATCTTGTTGTTTAGGCATGCAGAAACGCTTCAAAAGCCTAATATTGCCACTAAAAGGGTATGAATTATTTGTGGCGCCATCTACCGCAAGTCAACAAAACCATAGAGTTATTATAATGTACGCTAGAGGTTCAAGTGGCGCTAGTGTGCTGACGCAAATTGAAGCAGACAGCAACCAGTCGAAAATTGACTTCCGGTAATACATTTCTATGGGAAAAAGTGAGTGCATTTTCTCTCTGCGCTCGATCATAAGCGCAAATATCCCGAATAATTCATACGTAATAGGTAGCTTAGAGCATTTCTCAGTCATGCCGACGAAATAATTGGTCAATTACGGTGTTTTTCTTTCAAATTCATCGCAATAAAAACGGTGCTAAAACAGCTTCGTACGTGTATTTATGTGCACTGTCGGACACTGTTAGCGCGAACACGACGTCGGCGCTTTTCAGCGTGCCCCGTGCCAAACGAACGAAGAACATCTGGAAATTAAGAAAGACGGCAAGAACTACGCAGTAACACCGGATCAGTAACATACACGTGCATGTACGATCAAAATTGATTGAAGGCCACGTAATCTATTCCTATTTTAAATAAGTAAGTACCGTTTTATTCTTCCTGCTGTGAGCGAAGCTGCTTGTTCTACGTTCAAAATATCACTCGCACGCTCGAAATCTTTGAGAACAAGTGCCAGATAAAAGCTGCCCGGCAGAAAAAACAATACGAAGACACCTTTCATAGCAAACGGACTTTATTCTCTACGTTTTGAATGTTTTTATCCGCTCATGCACGACGGGGTCATTTTTATATAGTGACAGGGCTGGCATATTAGCAATATATAAGCGTCACCGGATTGCTGGCGAGCCTTGAACACACTCTACATTCCTTTCTATTGTAATTTTGCTTCGAATCGTCGCTTGTTTTTACACACCTGCTGCGGAACACACGTTTGGGACTGAAATGTAGCGAAGTTAAACATCGTTCACTGATGAAGAAAAATGCGCTAACTAAAGCAATTACACTTTTACAGTGTTAATCAAGGTACATACTATTCGGTACGACCCAAATAACCAAAGTGTTTCGTGTTATTTTCCGGCGAAGAGACAAAATGCACGCGCGCTTTCCCATAGGAATACACAGGAAGACTGGAAAAGTAGACTGGTTGCTGTCTGCTTCAATTTGCGTCACGGAAGTCGCATAGACACTAGCGCCAGTTGAACCTCTAGCGTACATTATAATAACTCTATGAACAAAACCTGCCGTCGCCGTCATCCGTCGACGCCCGAGGCGCCACCATACTACGGCGGCTACACGAGCAACCCGGACGTTTTGTCTTTCCCTCGCTCGACGGAGTGCGTTGGTCGCGGTCCGTTGTATCGTGGTATCGCTATTGTTCCTGGTGTCTCGACCTCGACTTCGACTTCGACTGCCCGCCGCGTCGCAAGCATCCTTGCGCTCGACGTTGCTCAGGCCGTCCGCCCATGCCGCCATGTTGGTCGGGAATCGGCGGGAGAGCGGCGAGCCCAGCGAGCCGGCGAGCGCTGGGGAAACGGAAGCCAGAAGCACCCAACCGGAAACCAACGCCACTCCGAATGACTTCACAGGCAAAGCTGGTGCCGCTTCAATGTTGAGTTGAGGGGTGCCAGAGATATCAATTTCGTTTATTTTTTTAATGAAAACTAGGGCAAGCAGGAAAGAATAGTTTTCGGTCCTTCGTTTTATATGAGGCCGGGATCAATTCCCGCAATTAATTAGCCAAAGTCCGCAAATTGTTGCACCGCCCCTTTAATGAAACTTTTCTTTTCTCGAATTTCGCTTTATTTTAAAAGTTATAGGCAGATTAAAATTACAAAAACGAGCAAAAACTAGCCTCCTTCATGACGTCCTTGGTTGCTTCAGTGGCTGTGAACCAGAGGAGGAGTAGTGAGCTCATCGAGCGCTCACGGCTGCCGCACTCCGTGTCGACGGCTCGAGAGGGCGCCACTAAAGCACGTGTTCGATAGGCTGTATGAAGCGGGCGGCCAGGGCGGCTCGTATTGCTTTTGCTGTGCGATTAAAGACTAATTCAGCATAACACTTCATTGGCCACAAACGGCAACAAACACGGGGTAAAGATCAGTTCAGAACGGGAGCCACTTCGCGCTGCCATACCGCCAAAGGGCCAAATCGCCAGGCAAGCCGCGCCGAAAGCCTTCGGAACGCTCGGAACCGGTCGGATCCTCGAGCTGGTATACGACCACAGCGCCGCCGCGTACATCCGGGACCTTCCTACGCTCGCCTTTCGTCGGCGCCTCATCCCACTAGCCCTTTCTAGTATGTGCCGTTTTTTCCGCCGCTTGGTGGCGGGTTTGTCGACGGGTCTTTTCTTGTTTCTGTACTTTATAAACTGCATTTGTTGCTTTTCTGATCTAAAATACTGAACGAAAACTACTTTCATACATAATTGAAACGGTTCGCGACACTTTTATTTTGTATCTCGACTAAAAAAAAGCTTTTAGCGGCTCTGACCAGTAGTAAGTCCAGGACCAAAGACGTCACATATTGCGCGCTTTCGGCAACGTGGGTCACCCTCGTAGGTGGAGGAGGTTTCCCCGTCGTCCGGTTAAATTATGACGCACTGATATTTAGTTACTCACTCCGTGCCCGCTGGCTTGCCCGAACCCCAAGAGACGTGGAAACCGCAAAAAGGGTAGACGCTTAAATATGATTTTCTTGCACCTCCAAGTAATGCGATGCCCGTCCGCGCAGGGTTCACAACAGAGAAGGCAGTCTCCCGTAGTGTACCGATCGGGATGCCACTGGCATAGCCTCCTCTATACGGAGAAAGCCTGGCACATCGACGACGGAGCCATAGAGCGCGCGGCCGCAGGAAAAAGGAGAGGAGGAGCGCGCCGAACGGTGACCAATATGGTAGCGCAGAGCAGAAAGGGCAGACCTAGACAGCGAGCGCTTGGGTCATGAGCGGCCGCTCCCCGAACCACGCTTGTTTTTGTGTTTTCGTCACCGTCGTTTTTGTACTCCGGGAGAAACGGGCGCGGCGATTCGAAAGGGCGCAGGGAGAAACAGGAAAGGGTGGACGTTGAGTTTCTCCTCTCCACGATAGCGACAAGAAAAGAGAGAGAGAAAAAAAAGAGATTGTTTCTGCGTTTGGCCGCTTGCTCTTTTGTGGCGCTAGCGGACAAGGTTCTCTCCGCTCCCGTTTCTCCGCCCCTCCTTTCCCATTTACGGCGGCCGTCTTTTCACGCGACGCGCCAGGCTTTCTCCGTATAGAGGAGGCTATGCCACTGGTGAAACTTGGCAGGGGTCACAAAAGTGTCCGTCTGTAGCCTTCTCCAAGTCCATTCTTCTTTCCCCAGTCGCCCGCACGGGCCCGGGAATACGTGCCTGTCTAGCTTCTGCGCTTTGAGTGCCTCGTTAAACGAGGGGTCCGGCTTCGCTTGACCACCCGGCTGAGACGAGTACCGGAAAATAAAACCTCGGGCCGCAGCATTTGATGCCTTATTCCCAGTGTTACCCACGTGGCGAGGGCACTAGACCAGATGCACTCGCTGTACTTTATTAGCCTAAGTATACCCCCGCGAGAGAAATTTATACTTTTTGCGAGTCAGAGATTACTTTTGCCCTAGGGTTTCAAACTACCGCCAACCATACCTCGGCAAACCTCACTCATGAGGGTCCTCACTCACCCTCATCTTCACAGGTGAGGTGAGGCTGAGTGAGTTTCTGAACCAGGAAAATTCATGTGTGAGGGTGAGTGAGGGCCGTGAGGGCTGTGAGGGCGGTGAGGGCCGTGAGGGCCGTGAGGGCGGTGAGGGCCGTGAGGGTCGTGAGGGCCATGAGGGCCATGAGGGCGGTGAGGGCGGTAAGAGGCATGAGGGCCATGAGTGCGTGAGGCGCGTGAGGGCGGTGAGTGGCGTGAGGGCCATGAGTGCGTGAGTGGTGTGAGGGCGGTGAGTGCGTGAGGGGTGTGAGGGCCATGAGTGCGTGAGGGCAGTGAGTGGCATGAGAGGCGTGAGGGCCGTGAGGGCGGTGAATGCATGAGGTGGTGTGAGGGCCGTGAGGGCGGTGAGTGCGTGAGGCCCCCTTTAGATCGAGCATCTTTCTCAGCAATTTTGGTGTTAATAGCGGGTTGTTCTCAAGCTTTCCCTAGATCGACACGAATTGCTGAGATCGGGTCCGGCTCGAAATAAGCAAGCAACTCGGAGCAATTCCAATACGTTTGAAGCGGCTGCATCTAATCAGGGACGCAAAATTTTTACGTGACACCTCGTGCCGGTGATGATGACACCGAAAGACTTGGTTCTCGTTTGAAATCGATCGTTTTTTGGAAATAAACTGTTTCAGAAAGGTGCATTAGTATTCTTAACGAGATTTAAATGCATAAAAACACGTTTATAACGCGTAACTGTGTCTAAATAGTGCAAGAAAAATAAAATGTTATGATGACGATGGCAAATTGCAGCAATTGGTTGCTGCGTGTGATCGCGGGCGGCGCGTGTTGCTGGTGTTGCGACGTAAAGTTTCTGGGCGAAATTGCCCCATCTGAAGCTGGCCTGAGTGGCGTGAGGGCCATGAGTGCGTGAGTGGCGTGAGGGCGGCGAGTGGCGTGAGGGCGGTGAGTGGCGTGAGGGCCGTGAGGGCGATGAGGGCCGTGAGGGCGGTGAGGGCCGTGAGGGTGGTGAGGGCGGTGAGGGCCGTGAGGGCGGTGAGGGCCGTGAGGGCGGTGAGTGGCGTGAGGGCTATGAGTGCGTGAGGGCCGTGAGTGCCGTGAGGGTGGTGAGGGCCGTGAGGACGGTGAGGGCTATGAGTGCGTGAGGGCGGTGAGGGCGGTGAGTGGCGTGAGGGCGGTGAGTGGCGTGAGGGCCATGAGTGAGTGAGGGGCGTGAGGGCGGTGAGGGGCGTGAGGTGAGTGCAGCTGTGAGGGTGAGTGAGGGGCTTAGGTGAGTGTGGCTGTGAGGGTGAGGGTGAGTGAGGGCGACCTAAAATGCCGACCTCTGCCGCCAACGCGATCGCCGCTTCCACAGCCTGACAAGGGAAGTCTACACCGACAGAAGCTAATCTTAAAACCCGACCCTGGGCGTGCGCTACTGCGATCATGGCGACTACGTGCACTGAGCCGGTACCATCAACATCGAGCGTTCTGTCTCTGTCATCCCATATTCTAGACAGGGCCTCAGATCTGGCCTTTCTTTTGCCGTCGTCTCTCTCTGGATGCATGTTCTTGGGGATACGACTAACAATTCTTCTCCTTATTTCTGCCGAAATCCCATGGTCGGGGTCAGTAACCGTGTGCGTTCCTCCCGGGACTGCCACCTCGAGATTGTCCATGGGCCACGGCTCGTTCGTCGTGACGTCAACCTCTTCAGCTGAGCCACGAGGTTTGCTTCGTGAAGCTCATCTATCGTGCTGTGCACCCCTAACTTTAGTCATTTTTCGGTCACTCTTCTAATCAGGCCATCAATTTCCTGTCGTCCCGCTTTACTCAAGACCAGGTACAGTGCGTTGTAACTGATCCTAGAGATAATTAAGGCCTGGACAAGTGGTGATGCTTCTTTCCCCTTGACACCCCTACTACGATTCGCGATTTCCCTAAGCACGCCGCAGACCTGGGAAGTCATGGTATAAAGTCTATCGAAGGTGACTTGTTGCTCCCGCCTCGCAGAATGAGTAGGCCGAGGATAGGTGTCTCTGTGGGCTTAGAGACCCGTTTCCCGCCCACCGAAACCTCGATATGTTCCGGCACACTCTCATAAGGGTTCCTGAACCCTACCGAAAAATCCGGTATAACTTTTCGCTATCCGGATTATGGAACCGGAAATCTATCTGGATTCTATCTGGACTCTATCTGGAATTTAAGTTTTCAGAAATAATTCCTTTGTCTGCAATCTGGGTTTCGGGTTTCCAGTAACAAATTTCCGGTTCGATAATCCGGATAGTGAAAAGTTATACCGGATTTTTCGGTAGGGAAGACAAGCAATTCAGACTTCCCCAGTGCACTCTATAGTCGGCACTCCTCAGCATGGTCTTCTACAAATTTGGCAACCGCCTGTAGCCTTTCAATTTCGGCGCTGCTCCCCTCCCAGTACCACAGGGTGGTTGGTACATCTTCGGCGTAGATGGCGTGCTTCACACCGGGAACCGACACCAGCGCCTCCGGGAAACCCCGCAGTGTCAAATTGAAAAGAAGCGGGAATAGAATAGCTTCTTGAGGCTTTAAATCAAGGGCGAGAATACATTGTTTGCCCCCTGGAAGCGTTCTACAAAAGATATTAATAAATCCACATGAGGATGTCCTGTGTTGAGGTATGAGGCCTAAATCCAGATTGAGTATGGCGCACGAGCCCTTCCTTCTCCAGGTACCTCATGAGCCGTGTTTATGACCCCCTCAAAAGCCTTGCCCATGATGTGAGTGAAATGGGTCTAAAATTATCTAGACCTAAGTCTTTTTTGGGCTTGGGAATAAAGCGAATGTCAGCGGTTTTCCAGCAAGCTGGTATCACCCCTCTAGCCCAGCAGTGCTCGGTAAAATTATCAACTAGCTTCCCAAGCTCGCCGTTTGGTCGTGGTGGTGTCCGGCCCCAGCGCCTTGACCTTTTTCATGGCCCCGAGTTCGTATTCGAATTCCGTCATTCATTTTCGATTTGAGTTCTCGCGTCCTACATTTTCTACAGTTCTCTCCGCGTATTTCGTCATTTCGAGAATGCAGTGGTCGCACTAAAGCCGTTCTGCAAGGTTCTCCGAGTTGGCGCTCCCCATGGTACTCACCAACGTGAGGTTCGGTCACGTATCTCTGCATGTGCTAGTCCCCATTCTGGCAGGCTGGTCATGTTCCGCGAGATGCAGTAGGCGTACTTGGTTGATTTTGTCAGAGAGTTTGCGACCTTTCACCATGGCAAACTTGTATCCCTATCCCCGGGTGCGGGCAGGGCATTAATGTCCCTCACGATTATGACAGGTTCCTTGCCAGCCGCCCGCACTGCATTTCTCAGAATACTGTAGTCAACCTTGTGAAGCTTGGGGCTCCCGTAAATATTGACCATGTGGATACCCCGCTCCCCCTTCAGTGGGACGATCACCACATAGCCACACTCCACTGCACCTCCGTCCAGGTCTCTCTCGGTGGCCGCAAAGGTCCCGTGTACGGGGCCGAGGGTCGTGAAATGTTTCCACCGACCGTCCGATGATCCTTAATCTTTACAGGTTTCTTTTGCAAGTTCCTGCAAAAGTATTATCGCAGGTCGGTTTGAAGCGACAGCCGAAGACCGAGACTTGCCCGAATCCGACCCATCCCCCTGCAGTTCCATTGCCAGATTTTCACGTTTCTTTTGAGAAGTACATGGTTGGCCTTTTATTGATTTCACCCCACGCCGTTCATCAGGCGTCGATCTAGTCTTCGCCCCTATCTCCTGGAATACAGATTCTCTTTTTCGTTCCAACAAGGTTGTGGGCTTCTAGTTTACCCTAAAGTCCTCAGAGAGGAAAATACTCACTCCGTAGTCTGCTGCTCTGGCGGCTACGGCCGTGTCTGTCCGTTGTCTGCCGTTAGGCTCCGGTGAACGGGAGACCACACCAAACACAGGAATACCATACAACGTATTTATTTAGCTTGCACCGAACGCTTTGCCCGTAGGTGTTACAAAAAGGAGGAAAAAGGTTGGCGCTGCCTTGATTGACAGTATCGCCTGGAGGGAGGGGGGGGGGGGGGGGGTCCGCGCTGCCGTAACTGCAGGATCACAGGAAGGGGGAGCTGTAAAATAAAGATGAATGCTTCGTCGAGCGTAACTCCCCCCAGCCGAGAGCCCCGGTCACTGGTTGTGGCCGGCTTATGTAGCATGCGGGAAACGGACGCGCTTGGGCAGGCCCGTGTAGGTCAGCCCCAAACGAGGGAAAGCCGTCCCCTTGCAGAATACGACCTCTTCTCTCTGTATCCAATAGCATCTTCGATCAACTCGCACCGGAATCGCCCTGAAACCAGCACAGTGCACAGCGCTCCTCGGTCGTGCAGCGCGATGTCGGTGCAACATCGAGGACAAACTGCGCCGCGCCGGTGCACCGCGGCGAGCTCCACCTTGCGTCACTTCGCGTTTTGTTCGTTTTTTCTTGCGTAGGTCAGCGCACGATGCCCGTCTGCTGTCAATTTCTTTTATTTCTTTACTCGCGGATTTGACGGTCCCACAGAAATAAACATCGTGGACGTGATTGTCGATGGGTTCACGAAGCGGGTGACAATTCCACATGTATATGTTGGCCATCATTATTGGTTCAAGAAAACGAAACGCCAGATAATACGGATAATACCGTACCTCGCTGTCATCGAAACGCCTCGCGCCGCTTTCCACGAAGTTCGTGCTTTTCGGGCGCTCCTTGCCACCGCAGCAATCGCCAGTAATCGCGGCGATGGTGAGAAGCTCGTCGTCTCGCCGTCAGAAGACCCGAGGAAATCATCTAGTGCAGCTGCAAGGCGTGTTCGTTTTTGCAAGATCGCCATCTCGATAGTCTGCGCGTCTGCTACTCCCGCCATCTTCTCGATTCCCGCTCCCGGCCGCAATGCCTGATGGGACTGCACCCCGGCGCACCGCCGATTTTCTTGGTGCACGTTGGGGCAACGAAAAGCCGCACCGGGAGGGTGCGCTTCGTTGATCGAGGACGTACGGTGCGCACCGGTGCACTTGATCGAAGATGAAGGGGCGCACCTCAGTGCCCCGGTGCGCACCGGTGCGGATGATCGAGGATGCTACAAGTAATTTTTACCATTGGTGACGACAACTTTCACGGCCTGCTTGAAGCTAGGCCTAGGTAAGGATATAGGGAACCCCATGGTTCCCGCACTTCCCCCTTCCTAAAGGGATGCCGAACAAAACATTTCAGTCTATAATAAGTGGCGCACGATCTTTCCACGAGCCAGCAGCACACGCAACGAATGAAATTGACGTTATCATATTCACGCTAAAGCGTGAATGGGGGATATGATGACATCAATTTCATTGCATGCGCTTGCGCACACCGCTGGCTCGCGGAAAGATTGTGAGCCACTTATAGACGCTGAAATGTTTGGTTCAGCATCCCTTTAAGGCTTAGTTAGGACCAAAAACAAAACCAAAATGTCCAACTTAAAAAAAAAAAAAAAAAATTACCGCCTCCGGTATTGTTTTGCGGGAAGTTAGGAGGTTGTGTCCTTCCTCATGCAGGAGCTGCACCACATCGGAGCCGAGACTCACCAGGCCCAGGTCCTCTGTTGGTAGAGGTAGGGAGCCTGCTCCAAAAGCCGGTCCGGCCAAGAGGTCCTGAGCCTCCGGTGGTCTACGCTGGTCTGCCGAGTGCAGGTGGCACAGAACGATGGAGTTCATCCCTGCCCGGAGACAGAAAGTCCTTGCCATGATGGCCGCCGCGGACGGAGGGTCCTGCTTTATTTGCGCCAGCACCAAGGCCGGCACATTGGCACCCCAGAAAGCCCCCTCCGTTAGCCGCTCCGCGTGGCTCAGCGATTGCAAATGGACTCGATGGAGGAAGAGCGAGCCGCAACTGCGGCAGTAACGGGACCCCGGAGAATGCTCCAGGCAATCCCTTCCGGCTGCTTCGTCGATGACGGAGACGGTCCTTCCGCGGAACAGCTCCTCCACTTGCGCCTCCGCCAGTCTAGGAGGCACCCGAGGCTGCTCCTCCCAGGACACCACCGAAACGAAGACCAGGGGCGGCTCCTGGTGCGTCGAGGTAGCAATGCCCTACTGAAAAAACCTGTATAAATCTATACCGGCCTATACTGGAGACCGTTGCGCATGTACCGAAGGCCGGTATCGCCGTACCGCCATCCGGTAACTGTACCGGCGGACAGTAACCCGTACTGGTGATGCCGGTAGGCCGCACTGGTGGCCAGTAGCAATGTACTGGCAAAGCCGGCACAACATACCGGCAAAGCCGGTTCGCCACATCGCTGACTAATACCCGAACCAGCAACCCATAACACATACTATTCTGGTCACGTACAACTGCAACCGGTAAAATCTTACCGGTGCCAGGGTACGATACCGGCATAAGCACAATCCCCTTACCGGCTGCGGAGTCGGAAACGGCGACCGTTAACAACGTATTAGAGTTTTAGGAAACCATACTTGGACATCCAATACAGCCCATCGTACCGTATTGAATGTGCAAAAACGGTTCCCTGAAACTCTCTACTGGCGTGACCGGCAAGCCGCTACCGGTGCCTTATATCCCTTTACCGGCGGACCGTATAAACATTTCCCTGAATCAAACAGCATACTGGGATGTGTGATAAACTGCAGCAGTAGATTTCTAGAAGAAAAAAAAAAAACTCCGAATGAAATGAATTTGCAGCGAGTTCATCGTTCTATTTTAGCCATTTACTTCAAAATATTACAAGGCCGAGCATGCAGCTTATGTATAACCTCAAGTGAACATATTCTCCAAACTTTTTTTATCCTTCTGTCTACACACTACATGACCTGGACATAGGTTGTTTTGGTCTGAAGAGGTGTGTAGAATTTGGCCAATACACCTTTTTTTTTTAGTTTTTTTTTTTTTAGTTTTTTTCTGCAGCTATCCAAAACCGGGGTTCTTGCAGTTCATTTGATTGAGCAAATGTGGGATCGCAGACGCTTTCGAACAATCCTTGCACTTGCATCTCATCCTTGTCATCTTCCGTCTGAAAACCAAAATGTTCTTACGAATCGAAAGGGAGGCAATTAAACTAAAAAAAATTAAGGCGCTCCTTCGTTCTAACAGTCAAACATTCCACACGCAGAATCCTTTCCCACTTTTGGCGGCCGCCAAAAGGGGCGTACATATCACGTGACACAAGAGAATGATTTATTAATTCATTTAATCCTTACTTCCTGAATCTATAAACAACTGATTCACTTAAAGCAGACTTAAAAATTGGTCGCAATTGTCTGAGAATGTTCAAGGTCGCACAGGAAACATAACACAGGTGTAATGCACACTGGCTACATGACAATTATTTGCACAAAAAAGACATGGGTCCACTAAACATGCCCAAAAAGATGTCTCATTCCACTGCATTGGGGATATCACAAACGTAAGCTGTCTCCTCAGAAACAAAGCCCATAAAAAGGCAAACCGAGCCAATATTTGCGATGTCCAGAACAGGCCGTGAGATGAAGCACTTTTTGATGTAGCTAGGCAGTCTTTCGGCCTCAGCCACGGCACTGCGCAGGCAAGGAGGATGGCGCGCGTACTGGCAAACAAGCCGGGTCCCAGGCCCCCCATAGTAGGCGCGCGCCATTAGTACGGTCAACGCCTTGGAGCTCCTAACCGACATCCTGTTCAAGTCACCTACAGCCCCCCTGCACACTGGGACGTGCCTGGCGCAAGTGGCCCTCCAAAAAAACGTGCAGGTGTCCATCTATGTGAACGACATCGAGTTGTGGTCGAGCACCCGTGGATGTCATTGCCAGATCATGCACAAAGAGCTACAGAGAGCTCTCAACAACACCGAACACTATCTCGCCACACTGGGCTTGGCGTTGTCAGCGCACAAATTTGCGGTGCTCTGGTGCGCAGTGCACGGACCACGAGACGGCTTCGTGATGAACCTTTACATTGGGGGCGTGCAGATCCCCATCAAGAGGTCGGCCACCCATCTGGGGGTGACGCTGGATCAGTGTCCAACCTGGACGTCGGCGGTGAAGCAAGTCCAAGCAGCAACACACAGACACACGAACGTCCTGCGTATCCTGGTGGAGCCATGACACAGCACTTCCCAATCGATGATGCTGCGGCAGTACAGAGCCTAATCCTGTCCAGGGCCTCATACACCCTGCTGCTGCTCATGCTCAGACCGGCATTGGGCAGCGCTCGAGAAGGCGCAGCGTGTGGTAATCTGTATCTGCCTCGTCTGCCACATCACCTTCGCACCGTATCTACCACGTCACCTTCGCAACAGACTCTGAACGAGTCTGGACTCAACACCGTGAGCAAAAGGGCGACCAAGCGTGCACTGCGGCACCTTGTCCAGGTGGCCGAAACCCCGAGCGCGGCACTGCTGAGCTCCAAGATCTCTACCCGACGACGGTCTCGGCTGGGGGGACACATTGAACTGCTGCATAACGTTGCAGGAGCACTAGCAACACACACAGCTGCACCACCACCAGACGAGGCACCGCTCCGGGTTCAGCTGGATGCTGGCAACAGGCGTCCTAAAAGAAACCTTGCGCAGATGGCGCTGCGCCAGCTGGCCGAGGGCCACTGCAAGGAGGAGTTCCCGGGATGGCTGCGGGTGTTCACGGACAAGTATGTGGACACCGAACTTGGGACAGCCACAGCAGCGGCGGTGATCTCAGACACTGGGCGTGATGCGGCGGATGTTCCATGACTCCTCCGCAACGGCGGAGCTGGTGGCCATCAGGCTGGGGCTCAAGCTGGTAAAGGGAGAGGTCCGGCCGCGGAGGATCGTGCGGCTCTGCGACTCCAGGTCTGCGCTGGGCCTCCTCGGACACCCTTGACAAGGCACCAGTCTTGGCAAAAGAAATCGGGAAGACCACCAGACAGCTGCGAAACGAGGGCTGAGAGGTGGCGTTCCAGTGGAAGCCAGCCCCCAGCGGGATTGCCAGAAACGAAGCGGCAAACCAATGGGCGGCCGCCGCGACAAAGACTGAGCCTACCTGCTCTCGGAAGTGCCTCCGTTCGCAAATGCACGGCTCCTCGTACGCCGCACGATCCGCGACCGCCACCCGTAGCTGGAAAACGGTCCATTCCCCATGTGCCTGCCAAAAAACCTGCCGTGGAACACGGCCGCTGTGCTCGTTCATCCCAGCCGCCCGAGCTCGCTGGCACACGGGAGAGCGGTGCCTGCAGAAAGTGCGCTGCACCGACGGCAGACGCGGAACACTTCCTCTTGCACTGCCAAACCTACGCAGAGAGGAGAGACAAACTTCTGTGCAAATAACAAAAACTCGACTGCCCAGTGGAGCTGGAGGACCTGATCCGCCCCTGAGCCAACAAACCAACGGCAGAAAAAGCCCTTCGTGCGCTCGTGGCCTTCCTTGTGGCAACGTGAATGGCGAGATCGATGTAAACCCGTGAATGACATCTAACTCTGCACCCAGCACAGTCCTCGCCCTCTATTTTAATTATTCATCTGTTTTTTCTTATTTTAACATGGAATAATTTTTTTTTCTATTATACCCTTTCCCGGATTTCCCCAACGGTGACAAACGGGCACTACAGTTACGCTCTATCGTACATTAAACAAAACTCTCTCGTTCTACCTCGTAGAACCAGCAACCAGACTTGTGCGTACCGTAACCAAAAGATGTACGCGTACGTTCTGTATGCCGATGGTGGGAAAGCAGGGGTCAGCATGAAGTTAGTAAAGAAATTCTCTTCCAAGCATTCCGCTGATTTTGATAGCAAAGGCCTGAAGACTGTCCATTGGAAATCCTAAGGCGTATCTGCAGAAGCCCATAAAAAAATAATTGGCCGAATTAGCTATAGTCGCTTCTATGGTTGTCTATAGCTTTTCCAGTGGAAAACTATAGAATTTTGTATGGTTTACTCTATAGATCTCTTTAGAAAGGGTGGTACAGCCGCCTATGGCTTTTGTTTTGGTATCTTTAGCCGTCTATAGCTTCCTGTATGGTCTGCTATAGAGATCTGTATGGCTTACTCTATGGATCTTCTTAAACAGCCAGCTATAGCAGCTTTTGGCTTTTCCTATGATTTCTTTAGCCACCTTTCTCTCTGTATGGTCCACTACAGCTTATTCTATAGTTTGTCCCATGGTTTTCTTCACCCATTGTGCTATAAATTTTCTATAGTTTCTTTAGCCGCCTATAGCCCTCTGTATGGTTTGCTAAAGCTTATTCTATAGCTCGTCCTATGATTCCCTTCACTATCCTGCTATAGCTGCCTCGTTTTTTTTTTGTTTTATCGCAATCATATAAAATAAACAATAAATTATTTGTTGTCACTGTATATCTTAACAAAAAAAAAAAGTGCCGACCTTGTATTTAGATCTAAAAGAAAATTAGACATCTCAAACTCATTTAAGATGTTTCGAACTTGATAAACCCATCTAAAACATTGAGCGAACCCTTCAACAAAAAAAAACATGCACTCGCCCAAGTGTTTGCAAAAGGCATTAAAACAGACACAAGAAATTGCCTTTCAAATTTCTACAAGTTTATTACAAACAGCCTATTTTGCAGACAAGCACAAACTAAGCAATCTGTAATATGTGAAAAGGTACTATCCAGCCGTTATACAATTGAGAAGATTGCAAAGCCAACAAAAGATCGGCGTAATTCTTGGGTAATATCCTGTCTCCAAGGAGCCGGCAGAAGTTTTCCCTTAAATTCTATTGGCAGTGGCCACTCATTGGCGGTGCAGTCAGTTCATTGAACGACGTTACATTGACAAGTCGTTTCATCAACACGCGATAATTCATAAACGGCTCAGAATAGCTTTTTATTTTTATTTTGCAGGGGTTAGACAGGTGAAAACGGTTTTGGAGCAATTTTGGAGCAGAAAAATCTGGATTTTGGAGCAGCTTAAAACCACCCAATTCTCGTTTTGGAGTAGCAGTTTATGCATTTCGGAGCAACTTCGAAGCAGAAAAGTCTACAGTTTGCAGCCGATTAGGAACAGAAAACGTTAGAGCAGCTTATTAGCAATTTAAATTATAAAAAATCTTATTTCAATCACATGAATCTGATTTTTCTTTTTTAATCATTATTTTTTCCCACCCTGGTTCCAATAAGACATCAGCGCCGATATGCACAGAGATAAATATATATATATGGGCGGTTTTATTTGGATTCAGGCATTGAGGTACTGTCATATTTTTTATTTTGCTTTAAATTTTTATACTTCGTGGCAAACGTTCCAAGAAGAACAATCCTTTTTATTTTAATGTCCTGACATGTTTAGTTTCTGAGGAAAAAAAAAATCTCAAAGAAGAGGGAAATAACGACGAGGTTCTGACGATTGTATGGCGTTTTTGAATCTCTCAATCTCAAAGTATTCAAAAGAGAGTGTCTATATTTTTTTAGTGTGATATATATGCAAGTAGGTAAGACAACATTATAACTACTATTTATTATTCGTCGCTCGAATCTTTGTAAAAATCCCCAAACATGCCTCTGCAAACTACTGTGACCTAAATTGTGTTTTTTTTTTAGTCGACTATGTTTAGTATATCTTTTAAAATAATACTATGTGTAGAACATTTCATTGCCTTCCAAATTAAGCCACGATTGTTTTTATCATGAACGAGTAGTGAGAAATAAATTATGAAACGGAGAGGGTTTTCACTTTTTCACAAGCTGTAAAAAAATATTTTTCCAGTAGTTTTCTGAGTTGCGTTTTTTTTGTTTTTTTTCACACCCTTCTTTTAGCCAGCAAACAATATGTTGCAGGTATATGCCAACGAGCTTGAGTCTTACCTTAGAGCGGTAAACCGGAACCCACTGCCTGCAGCGGAAATGGCACCCCCCCGGTTGCCGCCATCTTGCCTGTTTGCAAAATTAGTGATCACGTGACGTTACGATGGCTGCGCCTGGAGGTGGGCCAGATCAGATTGGCCAGATCACGGTCAGCAGACGGGCACTCTGGGGCTGCGTTCCATTTGTACTCGAATGGATCCGAGTTTTCTGGCGGATCAAGTCACGTGACAAGACAGATGCAGCAATGCTGGACGCGGGTACGTCTTCGAATGTAACGGGTACGAGACCTTCACCCAGGAGCAACGTTATTAGATTACCTAACGTTGCCCAGGAGTGAGTTAAAGTTGCGTTTGATTTGCTTGCACCTCCTTCACCGGTGCAGAAAAGTGTACGGCAGTCTGCTTCCGGTTTGTGTATTGAGATGCGCCCGGAAGTACACCGCCCTACACCGGTGCAGGAGGTGCAGGTAAATCGAACGCAGCTTCTATCTGACTTTTGGGTGAAGGTCTTGTACCCATTGCGTTCGAAAACCTACCCGCGTCCAGCATTGCTGTATCTCTCTCGTCACGTTACTTGATCCGCCGGAACAGCGGACCCATTCGAGTAAGATTGGAACGCAGCCCCAGAGTGCCCATCTGCTGACCGTGATCTGGCCAATCTGATCTGGCCCACCTCTGGGCGCAGCCATCTTAACGTCACGTGATCACTAATGTGGCAAACAGGCAAGTTGGCGGCAACCGGGAGGGGGGGTGCCATTTTTGGCCTCTGGTTTACCTCTCGAAGTTTACTCAAGCTCATTGGTATATGCACTCGTTTTGAGTTTGAGCCTCTAAATATGCTAAAAAAGAGCAAATGCTGATGGTGGGGTTATGGGTTATAGCTGTATATTTTATTCTTTATTATAATAATCTAAGGGATGTTGAATAAATACTCATATAATAGACATTAATTTCGTTAGGCGTATAATAACAAGTTTGCAATTCCAAACTCAAAGTATAATATTGTCAAGCGCTGTTCACACATGTGCAACCGAGTAAGACCGAGAGAGACCAGACCGGTTTTTAGGCCTCTTGCGACGTCATAAAACCAGCTCCGCTGCAGCGCATCCGGTTTTAAGACGTCGCAAGAGGCTTTAAAACGGTCTGGTCTCTCTCGGTCTCACTCGGTTGCATATGTGTAAAAGGGCCTTAAAACATTAGAGTAAAATACACTTCCTATTGGAAACCTAGATTTTTTAATTGCGAAATTTTATATTTTTAATGCGAAATTCATGGTGATACAGAACAGAATAATTTTTTGCATATTTAGAGGCTTAACAGTCAAAACAAGTACATATACCTCTAACGAAATGTATTCTGGCTAAAAAAAAGGCTGTGAAGAAAACGTGAAGCAAAAAAAGAAAAAGAAATTAAGAATGTTTTTTTTTTTTTTTATACAGCGTGCTGAAATTGAACGAAAAGTGGAAACCTTCTGTTTCATAATTTATTTCTCAGTGCTCGTACGTGATTAAGACACCAACTTTACATAATGTGGAAGGCAATGAAAGGTTCTACATGTGGTATTATTTTAAAAACAAAACTGGATGTAGTTGACTAAAACAAAAATCCACAATTTAGGTCACAGTTGTTCGCGGAGGCATGTTTGGGGATTTTTACAAAGATTAGAGCGACGAATAAATAGTAGTTATAATGTTGTTTTACCTACTTGCATATATATCACACTAAAAAAAAAATATAGACACTCCCTTTTATTATACTTTCAGGTTGATTCAAGAATGCCACACACGACAATCGTCAAAACCTTGTCGTTTTTTCTTGCTTCTTTTGAGATTTGTTTCCTCAGAAACTAAACATGTTAGGACATTAAAATAAAAAAAAAGATTGTTCTTGTTGAAACATATGCGCCACGAAATATAAAAATTTGAAGCAAAATAAAAATTATGACTGCACCTCGTTGCCCGAGTTGAAAACGCACATATATATATAAAAAAGAAAAGAAAGGAAAATGTACATGTGAGTCCAATGCTCATAGATGCAGAGGTCGGCATTTTAGGTCGCCCTCACTCACCCTCACCCTCACAACGACACTGACCTAAGCCCCTCACTCACCCTCACAGCTACACTCACCTTCAGCCCCTCACTCACCCTCGCTGAACCTCATGGCCCTCACGCACTCACCGCCCTCACGCCCCTTACTCACTCATGGCCCTCACGCCACTCACCGCCCTCACGGCCCTCATCGCCCTCACGGCCCTCACCGCCCTCACGCACTCATAGCCCTCATGCCACTCACCGCCCTCACGCCCCTCACCGCCCTTGCGGCCCTCACACCCCTCACGCCCCTCACGCACTCATGGCCCTCACGCCACTCAGGCCAGCTCCAGATGGGGCGATTTCACCCAGAAACTTTACGTCGCAACACCAGCAACACGGGCCGCCCGCGATCACACGCAGCAAACAATTGCTGCAATTTGCCATCGTCATCATAAAATTTTATTTTTCCTGCACTATTTAGACACAATTACGCGTTATAAACATGTTTTTATGCATTTAAACCTCGTTAAGAATACAAATGCACCTTTCTGAAACAGTTTATTTCCCAAAAACGATCGAGTTCAAACCAGAACCAAGTCTTTCGGTGTCATCATCACCGGCACGAGGTATCACGTGAAAATTTTGCATCCCTGATTGGATGCAGCCGCTTCAAACGTATTCGAATTGCTCCGAGTTGCTTGCTTATTTCGAGCCGGACCCGATCTCAGTAATTCGTGTCGATCTAGGGAAAGCTAGAGAACAACCCGCCATTAACATCAAAATTGCTGAGAAAGATGCTCGATCTGAAGGGGGCCTCACGCACTCACAGCCCTCACGGCCCTCACGGCCCTCACGGCCCTCACGGCCCTCACCGCCCTCACGTACTCGTAGCCCTCACCGCCCTCACGGCCCTCACGCCACTCACCGCCCTTGCGGCCCTCACGCCCCTCACGCACTCACGGCCCTCATAGCCCTCACGGCCCTCACAGCCCTCACGGCCCTCACTCACCCTCACACTCATGAATTTTCCTGGTTCAGAAACTCACTCACCCTCACCTCACCTGTGAAGATGAGGGTGAGTGAGGGCCCTCATGAGTGAGGTTTGCCGAGGTATGCATAGATGAGGACAAGAGACAGGCTTGCTGCAAAGTTAGGTGGGTACCAAATACCTCAAGCTTATACGAACTGGTGCCAAAATGCAATTGTAGTGCAAAACTTTTTAAAGCGGTGATTCTAGAGCATGAACAGGGAAGCACGGTTTACTACAACCAGACATCGATCAGACGCTCGTAGAAAGCATGTCCATAGAAAAAAACTCCACACGAAAGTGAGTCACGAGGACCATGAGCAGCATATAATAATAATAATAATAATAATCTTTATTAGCACAAAGAGCAGACTGTGTCCCCGGGGGCGTGCGAGGCGAGAGCAGATAGGTGAAAGCCCGTACGCGAGAGCGTCTGCTGGCCAACCCCCCAGGAAGCAAACAATAAAAACAGAAAACAAGCAATCAGAAAAACAACAATCAAGCAACTGAAAAAAAAAATAATAATAATAATCCAAGCAGTCTTAGTGCCGGATTTGCAGAACACTCTCCAAGGACAATAATGAACCCCCCCTCCCCCTCCCACACACAGCACCACGAGGTGCAACATTAGGGCTCCCCACCCTGTGGTAGGAAGCTTGTCCCTTCACAAAAAGACGCTGTGAAGAAAGGGCGTGTGCGCCCCATCTCCCAGCTCACCAGGGGTGCCATGTTGCGCCCCCCGGACCCCCAGGAGACCCGGAAGAAGGAAGTGACGTCAACAACGCAGCAAACGCAGATGGGATGTTGATTTTGTTTTCTTCTGTCAACATCCAATCTGCGTTCGCCCTAGTCGACGACGCCAGCCCCACCCCCCCCCCCCCCCCCCCCAAGCCTCCCAGGAGTCCCAAAAAGCGCAACATAGCACCCCAGGAGACGAGGCACACACGACCGCCCCCCACCGCAACACATACCACGTGATGAGTTAGGGACGTTGGTTGCCCCGGGCTGGCGAAAACGCCCGACACAGAAGCACAGAGTCCTGCCTGTCTTGAGGTAAAGGGACACGTATGTCTAGGGGAGCCGCCAGAAAAGCTTCAATTGCAGCTGGGACAAAAGAGTGGCCATGTCGGAGTGTGCGCGCCCTTAGCTGCTCAGGTTGCCCGGAACGCCTGTTAATCCGAACAACATTCTCCAAATAAGTATCACACATTGAGCCGTCCAGGTGTCGGCACAAAAGTTTGACACGCGCTACGACCCGCCGGTGGTCAAGAGAATGCCAGTTCACTCCCCTAAGACGATCCTCGTACGACTGCGACCTGGCAAGTGGCCAACAGGTGCGTGCCAGGAGAGTCCGTGTTGCACGACGCTGAACTCCCTCCAGGCGCTGTGAGAGGTGAGCTTGATGGGGGCTCCAGATGGCCGCACAATACTCGAGGCGTGTAAGTACCAGGGCTGTGTAGAGTACTCGAAAGGCCTCCGGGCCACAAAAGCGCGAGACCCTGGTGACGAATCCAAGAGTTCTGCGAGCCTTCGCCACAATACTCGACACGTGGATGGTGAAGTCGAGAGTGGGAGTGAGCGTGACCCCCAGAATCTAGAGATGTGTAGCCACCGGTACAGGGGTGCCAGACATCGAGTAGCATGGGGGCTGCACTCTCCTTTGTGCGCTGAAGCGCATAGCGGCACTTTTGGCATGGCTGAATCTGAGGTGGTTGGCAATGAACCAGTCCACGACCTGCGTCAAGTGATCTTGAAGGAGATGGTAGGATGAGGGTGAATCTGGACGAGCCAGAATGGTGGTATCGTCGGCGTACTGGACCAGGAGGGTACCATCATGCTTTGGCATGTCGTTAACGTATATCGAGAAGAGCGTGGGTCCTAGGACCGAGCCCTGAGGCACTCCCGAGGGTACTCGATAGTCGTTGGATGTCGATCCGTGGAACACAACTCTATGTGAGCGCCCGATGAGGAAATGTGCGACCCAGCGAAGCATGTAGCCACGCACGCCAACCCCGGCAAGCTTCTTGATGAGAAGGTGGTGATCAAGCGTGTCGAAGGCGTCACTGTAATCAAGCTGGATCAGGTTAGTAGGAGTGCGGGCGTCCAAGCCATCACTGATGTAGTGTGTGAGGGTGGCCAGGGCAGTGTCGCAGCTCCTACCTGGCCTGAATCCATGCTGTGACATGGAGAGGGTTTTGCTGTCGATCAGGTAGTCCAAAAAACTCCGATTGACTAGTCTCTCGAAGGTCCTGCAGAGGATTGATGTCACGGAGACCGGTCAATAGGAAGAAACATTCTTCGCCGGCTTGCCTTTGCCCTTGTGGATGGGCGTCACCAGGGCCCTCTTCCATGAATCTGGGACCACAGCATTGTCCAGTAAGGACTGAAAGATGTTGATAAGAGATGGAGACGCCTGCGGGCAGAGCATCTTGAGAAAAGCAGGCGGCAGGTTGTCGGGGCCCGGCGAGAGAGAGGGCTTAATCTGACCCAAGGCATCATTGAGGTGGTCAAGTGTCAGGGTGATGTCAGGCATAGGCATGTTGGGGCACGCTGTGCTCTCCTCGATGTCTTGTACCAGCGAGTCGATGCAGGGTGGAGATGAAGCAGCATTGAAAACACTAGAGAAGTGCCGAGCGAACAGTTGTGCAACGTCACGGGAGGACGCTACGCTCCCATTACCGGTCAAGAAGCATGGCTTGCTGCTGCTGGTCTGCAGCCTGCTCATATAAGACCAGAACTGCTTCGGGTCCTCTTTGGCCTTAAGAGCAATGTTGCGGGCGTAATTGGAGTGAGCAGTGTAAATATAGGACTTCAGTGCTCGCTGAAGATCTTTCGCTGCCTTTAGCGTTTCTGCACATTGCAACCGTGCCGCCTTTTTGAAAAGCGCCCTTTTGCGACTGGCGGCTTTGATAATGTCAGGTGTTATCCAAGGAGCCCTCTTCCGCCGGGTTGACCGAAGTGAGTGGGGGACGGAATCATGCTGAATGGCACAGGCAAAGTCGCACCACAGATCGAAGTTTGAGAGATAGTCGCTGCCCATAGTTGTCATACCCCAAGGCGCAAAGTGGGCCAGGCTTGCAAGGTGAGCGTGATCCGTCTCGAGGAACCTCCATATGGTGCGGGCAAAGTGGCCCTTCCGGGGCAGAGAGGTGGCAAACGATACCTCCACAGCCATGTGATCACTTCCACTAAGTCCAGGACAGACGTCGCAGGAAATGATCTTCGTGAGATCGGTGGTGAACACCAAGTCCAGGAAGCTGTTCCGTGGCAGGTAGGTGGGGCTGCGGCAGACCTGGAAGAGTTCAGCTGATGACGTTGCGTCTAGGAGCAGGTCGTCGAAGGCGTCACCAGGAACCGGTTCGTCATTGTTCCACCAGTCGATGTGAGAGTTGAAATCCCCGATAAGCAGGATGTCCCGATAGGGTTTCAGCAGGGCACGAGTTACCGAAGCGTCAAGTAATTGGTAGGCAGAGTTCCGCGTCGAAGGCGGGCAATACACACACCCGAGTAGAACAGTGCCATGAGGCAAGTGAAGCTCGAGGAAGATCGCCTCCAGGTCGGGGTGTTCGAGGTCGTACCTTCTATCAACTGTGAGGCCGGACGGAGTGGCGACCAGTACCCCTCACCCCCTGCACTCCCTGTCCCTCCGAAAAATGCTATGCGGTGTGCCTAGAAGCTCACCGTCGTGCACGCTGGAGTCAAGCCAGGTTTCCGTAAGCAGAAGAATCGCATTGTCAGGTAGTGAACTTGCGGTGGCATGAAAATCTTGCATTTTGTTCTTGAGGCTGCGACAGTTGGTGTACCACAGGGTGAGTGCCTTGTTCACACCTTTTGCTCTCGGCGCACGTCCACTGTCCTTTCGAGGAGGCCGGCAAACACCGCCGTCGCCGCGGGTGACAAGGGGGCCGGCGACTTTGGGCAAAGTCGCAGGTGGAGGCAGAGGAACTTCAAAGAAGTCATCAGAAAACTGGGGTAGCGAACAGACCAAGCAGAACCACGGGTCGCTGGAAGAACCCAACCGACGATAATGGGCTAATGACAGGTGGACGCAGCCGCGATGAAACCAGCCTGTGCAGGAGTGGCAGCAGAGCGCAGCCTGGTTATCCCGCACTCGCTTGGTGCAGCAGGGACAGACAGAATGCCGGGGACTGGGATTGGACGCAACGTCACCGGCGAGCAGAATGCACCAGACGAGGTGATGCCGACGTGCATGACTTGTGAAGTCACCGGCGAAGTACCGGCGGCGTTCCTGAGCAGCCCGATTGAAGCGGTCGGGCCCGCTAGGCCTAGCCGGCATAAACCTGACGGCAGCCCAGCTTGAAAGGGACAAGGGAGCACGGGTCCAACTGTGGGATAGGCCGCCTTGAGGATGGCTGGCAGAGTACTTGGAGCCATCACGAGCCCCGAGGCTTGTACAATTGTCGATTCGGAACTTCAGGATCGTGGCGAAAACCAAGAATATCCGGAGCCGCGAAAATGTGCGTGCGTCCGCCATTTTGGCAGAAAAACAAACGCTAAATACGGGTGTGTGACCAATTCATTCGATTGTTCACGCACTGGAAGCACGTGTGTAACCGAAAGTACTCACGGCGACGACGCCGTCCATTTTGACAACAAGATTACGGACATGAATGAGCAATTACACAATGGAGGCGCTCAATGGCACTTTTAAGAAAAGGCTTACTCTCAAAACGCTCACGTTTCCCGCTAAATCTAGCGTCGCCACAAACTTTTCTTAGTTTTTAAGTTACTTTTGGCGCAGTGTGGCGCAATTTCGACCGATTTCGCGTTTGGGGCGCAACTAAATTGGGTTTGTATCAAAATGGTGCAATTGATGCAGATGTCACACCCGCTTTTGTAATGAGCCGCTGCAGACCCACCAAGAAGCAGCGTGAACGGGTGGACTGGGTCAATGAGTACGCACCTCAAGAATACACGCGCAACGAAATGTCCCCACAGCGTGCAATTTGTGTGACAAATGTCGATGAAGCGTTAATATCGACGAAACAAGTGTCCATGAAACGTGCATCCACGGAAAGGTGGCCGTGAAACTGAAACGTGTTTTCACGAAACGCAGGAAGAATAAGAAAGTCAGTATACTGCCTGCAGTTGTCACGATTTCAGACAGCTAATGGCAGGCAACTGCCGGTAGAATTTTGGGGAAATTATTATCCCGGCTGCCAGGGGATGGGAAAATGGCAGCCAACGGAGTTTTCAAGTACATGGGGCTCTATGGCACCAGAAACCGAAACCGGGCAAAAATGGGCCCCATTTTCCCATTGAAATTTTCAGAAAATCACTTATAACTAGGGTTTGGCATTTTCGGTTTTTATTTTTTCAAAATTCGGCATACTTTTTTCGGTGTTAATTTTAAGATTAAATTTTTTTTTTTTGCCGTATATTTATGTCCACAAAGGTTTGCCTGTTTTTTTTTCGGCGAATATGAAAGAAATATTATTGGACACCGGATCAGATGATTCTCTGATATCTGTGATCCCTCAAGGAATAACGACACAGATACATTTAAAATAAAACAAAAAACATTGGTACTTTATTTCGCAAATGTGTGCAACTGTAAAAAGAAACAAAAAAAAAAACACAGAAGTATGAACAAGTCAGTGCCCAAAAATCATGGAACTTTGCCTTCTGTACATCAGGATTATGCAAGTTAATGACCCTGGGCTTCGAGAATGCCCTCTCAACGTTAACACTGGACACTGGCAAGCTGAGGAGATGAAGCGCTGCCCGATCCAAAATTGGCCAATCAACCAAATGTGACTACCAAAAGAGACATGGTGCGACGTTTTGAAGCACAACATATCTTGTGTACTAACTAAACTCTGGCTGCAGATCTTGCATGAAGCTAGAAACCGTATACTAGCCCACACCAGAACATTTTTTTTAGGACCTGGAACTTGACACACAAAAGCCCGATCACAGAAACGACACAGATGTCCCGCGAAGGCCAGTCCAAGAACTCTTTTGTTGCATGTTGAACATTGGAAGAGAGCAATCACGAAGAGGTCACACAGTGTCGAACCTTGCCAACCCCCTCCCCTCCCCCCCTCCCTCCCT
The DNA here is from genome assembly GCF_016920785.2 of Ixodes scapularis. Lineage (NCBI taxonomy): Eukaryota > Metazoa > Arthropoda > Arachnida > Ixodida > Ixodidae > Ixodes > Ixodes scapularis. The sequence goes on from NW_024609836.1 coordinate 90,261,074, forward strand.
CCCTCCCCTCCCCTCCTCCTCCTCCTGACAATGACATCCAAGCTAGTGTAGTCCGAAAACACAATTCACCGAGACGAGATTGTGATGAGAGGCACAAGTCCACGACTGCAATGGCGAATGAGAAAAGCGAAATGGTAACAACAACCCTCACGCCCTCACTCGATTTCAGCTGCCATGTGGCTAAGGTGGTGAGCAGGCCTCGCAGGGTACTGGGATTCGAGTCTAGATTTTCCCGGCGTTTTGGACGGGAGACCCTGAAGACGCTGTACACAGCTCTGGTACTCCCTTGCCTAGAGTACTGTTCAATACGGAGCCCTCATCAGATACACCTCACTGAAAGCCTAGAGAGTATGCAGCACCGCGCGACTTGAACTTTGGCCCACCACGACCATTCCTCCGACCACGATGAATGCCTGCGGTCTCTTGGCTGGCACCGCCTGAGCCACCGACGAACAGTGGCGTGTGTCCGACTCGTTGCTGTTGCCGCTGGCCCTTCGCTGGCCGACTCCTACCTAGCATCAGTTCCCCGTATCTTTAGCCGGACAGGCTGTCCTATCCCTCTCCGTACCCATGCCCCCCTCTCCTCCTCCTCCTCCTCCTCCTCCTCCTCCCCCCCCCCCCCCCCCCCCCCCGGCGGCACGAAGCTTCACTGTTCCCCTCCACAAAGAGCTCGTACCAGTCTTTACCAGAGTGCACGCGCCCACCCCTGCTGGGGACGAACTCCCCGACTTTAGCAGGAATATGTCGCTTCAAACTAGGTTCAAAAGGAGCTTATCGATCAGCCGCCGACGATACGCACACTTATCTAATAACACATATCTAATGTAAAATTCACCTACATATATCTTAATTATCAATATAAAAAAGGAAATTAGTAATCCTCCACGAGATGCCATACTTTTTTTACTATGATTCTTGAAGTGAAAACAGATATAGCTTCGATCACGTGCATTGGGCGAAACGAAAATTAGCTCGCAGACTGGCAGAGGCGGCGGAACAGTCCAGTGTACAAAAATAACAGTGGTATAGACGAAGCAGCGGGATTCTGCAGAACCAGACACCATAGAAAGGAAATCGATTAGGTCATCTCGTCATCTTCTCCTACTAACACCTCACAGTCGTACCTCCGAGATCTTTCAAGGTAAGCCAAGGAGTGGAGCATATTTTTTACATGATAGACGGCCTCAAATATGTGAAAAATGTTTTCCTTCCATTTCATGGGGTCCGGTTTTGGTCACAGCAAAAACTAATTCACCTCTCACGGAGCCAGCTGGATATGTTTCCTAGATGGTTTGTCTGCTAGTGCGGGCGAGGAACTGGATTTGTATGATACAACGCGTCATTTGTTGACGGAAATGAGACAAGTTACCGTATGTAGTCTGCTAAATGACAGACAATAAGTTTATCGCCTGCCGCGGCTAAGTTTGAGATTGGACGCAAGATGAAATTCTGTCCTTGTTCGAAGCAATTTCGACAACCAGCACTTTGCAAATTTCAAGTTGTTTTGCTGCCATACAAGCTGAAATTCGCCATTGGATAAAGAAACTGGCTCAAGACTAGCATATCAGAAGACGCGAGACATCTTGCCCTTTGTGTATTAGCTCTGTGCAGGAACTATAGGGGGCACTTTGAAAAACGCACGTAGCGCCGCCAGCGGCGGAGCCGGTGTTACATTGCAAGAATTGTCCGGCAGCCTGCAGAAGCTTCTTGCACCAGGACGCTATGGCGGTGCAAGTTTCCGCAGACGCCTGGTTTTCCGGGCCAGTTTTAAAGAAGTCCTAGCTTACTCCATATTTCGTGATTCCACTACAAAGGGCAAAAAACTGCACGAAAGTGGACACGTCTTCGATGCCAATGAGAGAGTATCGACGGCGTCGTCGGTACTGAATGCGAGGTGTGTTCGACAGGCGAGCGCTTCTCAAAACGCCTACCCCATAACAATCAAAGTAAGTTCCCGTTCTTCAGTGCTGAGAAAATACTTTGTGCATATTTACTAGCTGTCCATCCTTCAGAATCTTCGAGTTATTCGGGCTTACCGATCGCCTAGATTAGATCGCATTCATGCTGCGTTTAATGCTTCCGATTACGGCAATACGCATGGTGTCTCATTTGCGCAGTGTTTCGCCTCACTTCGTTGTACTGTGTAATGATCACTTTCTTTGCTTACCTTGCCTTTATTCCTCTTTTCTATAAGTAGTTTCTGTGCACGCCATCTCTGTGTCGTAGCTGGCTCGATTGTATTGAGCACCCAGAGCCGTGATAACACAAATTTCGTGAACCACTGCTACGGTCACAAAAGCCTCCAACCTTTAATTGTTCAGGAAACTTCGGCAGCACCTGTGAAGCTTTGGGGGATTTTTGAAAACCATTTCTATAACTGCGATCCATCACTAGACCCATGCCCACTGCAAAATGCATCCTCGCCTTTAATATAAAAGTAGGATCATTCATTGCTGGCTGAAATGGGACCGAGCGTCCGACCAGTAGCAGAAACGGTCTCCTCAAACTTTCTATTTTTGCGAGGGAGGCGAACATTAACGGGAGAAATGTGCCCGCATTTGTAGCATGGTTGTCTCAGTCATCTCATTCTAATCCTTGGTTGTCCTAACTAAAATAAATTCCTGCACACTTCTGTTGTATATTTTGTGAAAATTATTTTTTTGTTGCAAGAAATAGAATGGCCAGCGAGGTTAAGGTGTAGGGTTGATGATCTTCATAATGACACTGTTCGATGAATTTAACTGGCCATTAAGTAGTCTTACATCTATGATTTCTTTTTATCAGCTGGACGACAGCAGGAGGATAACGGAGGCTCACTGCACCAGCAGAGGTTTGGCATCTGCGGCCAGTGCGAGCATGCTGGCAGGAGTTGTGGCGTATGTCAACAGGAAGGACACTTCAACAAAGACGTCTATCACAAACGTGTGGAAGAGGCCATCAGCCAAGCAGCTGAGTACCTACAACAAGGGTGTTCCGTTTTCCAAGATGTACGCACCTGAACTACCAGATGGAAAACTGCGGGGACAACCGGTACCAGCTTCCATCGTTGACTCGAGCTGCCCTCGGGCACTATGCTTCGGCAAGAGGCGCAAGTGAAGAACCTAGCAAGTCTCGACAAGCCTCTATCACAACTCAGACCAGAGGTAATATTTGGTGCGCACAACACTTCAAGCAAAGAGGTATGTGATGACATCCTTCTTCAGGTTATGGTGAGCGAAGATGAGTGCAAGGACACTGCAAGAACAACACAATGCTGCGGAGTGCTTGCCCACAGTGGCATTGTGAGAGGGGAGTAAGAATTTCTGCGAGCTCCAAGGCTCGCCGGATCAAGATACGGACAACAGCCGGATCAAGACACGGACAAGACTTCGAGACCCTGGCCAAAGACCTTGCGACACCGCGGTCGTTCAAGACCTGCTGCATGTTCTCATGATACTGCAAAAGAACCTGAAGCCCGGAGGGAGTACGAGTCATCGGAGAAGCACAAGGTGATCCAACTAGGACTTGCTGTCTCGTCCCACAGCTGTGGTTGTGCTGCAGCCCCGACGGCTTGGCGGAAGAAAACGGGGAGATCCGCCTGCTAGAGATAAAGTGCCCTTCCAGATGAGAGGCCTAGCCTGTAGTTGATGAGAACATTAACGTAGACTACTTGTACTACCATGGGAGAGAGTTGAAGCTTCAAGAGAGCCATGTATACTTCACACAGGTCCAAGTTAGCACGTACATTGTTGATGCAAGTCTGTGCGCCTTTTATGTCTACTTGCCAAAGGGGAAGTGTGTAAAGGTAATGAAGGACACCTCTTTCCTGAAGAAAACTTTGCCGAAGTTAGAATGGTGTTTTTCTTCGGCACTATTTCCCAGCAGTTCTGAGGCAGCAAAGCCTGTAATTAGAGTAGTGCTGATACATTAAACATTGTTCTTTATTGACTACAGAGTGCAAATGTGAAGACAAAACAGCACAAATAAAACCTCTGACCATGAATTTCTGAATCATAGTGCCAATGAGGCCGAGTCGGTTCATGCTCTTGATAAAATATACAGTGCGCAACATGACGACTGATGAAAGAGAAGCAGACGGCAGCAGATTGCCGCTCTTGGTTTAAAGATTTGCAATGCCCCAGGATATGCAAAACAGTCATAGATTTCCTACAGTTGTTGCAAAGTTTAACATCCTCACCACAAAGCAGCTGCAAGTGAGTCAAACGGGTATGACCGATTCTTAAGCGGCAAAAAAGAACTTCAACCTGACGGTCTTTATGGAAGGAACTCTCGCACACCCCCAGTTGGGGCTTGATAACATCAAGCTTGTTCTCTTTTTCCATATCCCAATCCAACTTCCATGACTTCATAATTGGAATTTTTGACGATTGGTTATGATATATTTATTTTTTATTTATTTATTTATTTATTTTATTTATTTACATACCCTCAAGGCCCTGGGGGCGTTGATACATAAAGTTTCGCATGGCCTAAAAAAGATAGGTAACCGCATTAACATTAATGTTGCTTTTTCAGCACCAAATAAGCTTCTCAGCCTGTGCAGGAAGGTAAACGGATCGGCACACCGGGAAGTTATTTGTTCAAAGAAGCACCAAAAGAGCTTTGTAAATTGTACTGAAGAAGTCGTATATTCTGTCCCATTCTCATGTGGTAGAGAGTATATAGGCCAGACTGGAAGGCGTCTGAATGATCGTTTAATAGAGCATTTTTATAACACCCACCGAGTAGTAGCTGGACACTTGGGAATCTATTGTCGCGATTGTGGCTGTGTAGCACATTTTGAAAATTGTTCTGTAATAGGTAGGAGTAGAAACGCATTGACAAGCGAAATAATGCAAGCGGAAAGGATAGCACAGCTGAAGGACAAGTGTGTAAGTAGTCCTTCTATAGCACTGTCGGCCAAAGATCTCCAATTTCTATCTAAATGATAGCGATGAGGGAGAGGGACGATTTGTAAAAGTGTTTCGTTTAGATATTTTTTCCGTTTCTTCATTTTTCTTCTCTTTTATTGTTCTTTTGCCTTCTCTTTAGAATTTTCCTCGTATTCCGTGCTACTTCTTCTACTTATCACATTCTGAAAAGTCAACCCAGACGTTGAAGAGAAAAATGAAGTAGTCGAATACACAAGAGTTGTAAGTTCAGCGCGTGTGCTTGTCTTCCTGAGTGTCTGGTGCGAGATTGATTTTCCCTGCGCTGTCACCGTCAACGACGAAGCTTCTAAGAGCCGCGGGGGGGGGGGGGGGGGGGGAGGGAAACTTAACTTGTGTTCAGAGTCTGACAGTATGCATGGGGGCACGAGGCTGTACAACTGTACGTATGGGAGTACAAGGCTGTCAAACTGCAAGCTGCAGTGTGCTTTATTCTGAAATCGTTTCATCGCTTTTAATCCTGAAATGTACAACCAACTAGCCCAAGTGAATACCCTTTTAGCGGAAAGGGGCGAAGAGGGGGGGGGGGGGTGTGGGGGGTCTCCTTACGAGGGATCCGCGAGCCGCACTTGGACCAGCTAAGAGCCGCATGCGGCTCGCGAGCCACGGTTTGGCCACCCCTGATCTATACAGATAACTGGTACTTGTCCCCACTACTCTTCATTCACATCCAGGAAGCGGGCTCTAATGCTGTCGGAACAGTTTGGGTTCATCAAAAAAACATGCCGCAGGAGCTGAAAAAAAATCAAGCTTCAAAAGGGTGACTGTCGCAGCCTCTTTTCCCATGATGGCTGTGACATGGCAGCACAGGAAGCCATAACCTTGCTCTCAATCTCCCATGATGCAACAAACCTGAGAGGCATGGTAAAACAAAGAAAAGACAACCTGCCAGTCCTCAAACCCCAGATTGTGTTTGATTACAACAAAATAGGAGGCGTCTACCATGAGGATCAGCAGCTGGCTTCGTTTGTGGAGATATGCCAAAGGGTACAAAAAGATCTTCTACGTCATGGATATAGCTGTCTACAACAGCTATATACTTCGTGGAAAGACCACACGCAAGAAGTCTAGCTACACGGACTGGAAAGTCAACCTCGCCGAGCAGATCGTGGAGGAGACAGTGTTGCCCGGTTACAAGCGATGCAAAAAGCCATCAGTGAGTGCCTCGCCGATGCGCCTAGAGGGGTGCCAATGGGCACATTTCCCTCGCCAGATCCCAGCCAATGCTATGAAACCAAACCCATCTAGGTGGTACCACGTCTGCAAGGTCTAGGTAGGGCAAAAGAAGTGAGAGCCGCTGGGAGTGCGAAAAATGTCAAGTCACTCTTCACATGCCCATCTGCTTTAAGTTATTTCACACTCAAAAGTCTTTCTAAGTGCATTCTGTTTGCCTGTGATTCAGAATTGAAATAAAACAAAAGTTATCCTCCCGTGACTTTTTTTTCCGGAAGTTATTAAACTTTCCCCTCAATGCCGCAGAGGGCACGGGCAGAGTGAAAACGGGGCGCGGAATACCACGCAGGAAGAGGCCACATCATGGCGGAAGCGAAGGGGTTAATTCTCGATTTTGAGATCAAGAAAAAAAAAAGGCGGCATTATATCCAGGCAGCTATGGAATAGAAGAATCCACAGTGCTAAGGCTACTTCGACACATACTTCACACCAGGGCCACTGCTGGATAAGCTAGCAGCAAATGGAATCGCTGGCACAGGAACAATTATGAACAACCAAATCCCAAAAGGGGTAAAGCTCTCCAGTGAGAAAGACCTAAAAGAAGAAGGGAGAGGTACGTCAGAGATGTTTGCAAGAAACGACAAGTTCGGTTAAAACCAGAAACATTCAAAATCCAACCACACGTAAAAGAAAATTAACGTGGTGACGCAGATATGCAGAGCGCAGGTTTTGTTGTTAGCAACGTGGTTGTTGGCGGGTGGCAGGCAGCGCCACGACACTATTGATGCTATCGTGGTGATTGACCCCGGTGACGCTCGGTATACTAGAGTGAGCAACAGTATGAAGGTATGGAGGTCTGAGGTGAAAAAAGCCTGTATCATGCTATCAGGAAAGTGTGGTGAAAGAGGTGATAAGTAGCATGACGATTATGACATACCGTAGAATACCGTGCATCTGCCCATTTCACATTATGCGCCTATTCCCAAATTTCTAAGATCTGAGAAAATATGCACAGTAGACTGATATGTAAAATTGATGACCGGACAACCGCCCATTTTTTCGCCATTATCTCTAAATTTTGAGTGGGCGCTTGTCCGGAATTTTACAGTACTCAACCGGCTCTGAAAGGTATCTGTCATGACCAGAACACATAACGTTGAGGAGGGTTGGCACGGAGTATGACCACCGCAGTCAAACAAGTAAGCAGTTCGGGAAACTAACTAAATGAGTGTCAGTGAGGGCGAAGGTAGACATGGTTTCGACAAAGAATGTGCAGCAGTCAACTCACACTCTAGCGACCAAACCTGAGGCATAATACTTGCTCGGCTTGAGCCACCCCTGTTTCATACCTAAAATGTTCAACCTGTTTAACTTTTTCATAGTGTGCTAGAGAAGCCAATGCTACAGCACGAGAGCGTCGCCTCGAATGGCGCTTTACCTCCGCCAGCGCGCGCTTTGTCAGTCAGGGCTTTTTTTGTTGTGTTGCAGATAAAGCATGTAGCTGCTGGATCAGGACATAATAACTTGTGCTTGGAGGATGTGAATACAACCTAGGCCCGATTTCCACGGAGCTTCTGGAGAGTCAAGCTTGCCCAAGTTTTCCTAAATGTCAGTAGGCTATCAATTTTATAATTGGTCTCACTACTGTTTAAGACCTAACAGTGCAGCTGTAATAAGTTTGAGCGGGAAGCTTCTGCAAATGGGAGCCCACATCATTTGTTGACACAGTTGTCAACGCTATTTACAATGTATTTGGACGAGGGAGATTTCTCTGTGGAGAATATCAAGTGTTTCATTGACCTGCGAGGGAAGAAAGTCACGAAGAGCAGGAGGTACTGAAGAAAACCGGAGCGAGTGCTCGCACAACGGAATCTGATGTCTTCAGTGTCTGCAGTTCCTGTGCTCTCGTGAGCGTGTTTGTGACAATCTCATATTCTCAAAGCACAAAAAAAAAAGAGAAAAAAAAAAGCACCCCGCAGCTAATTGCGATTGCTGGTAGTAGCCCCCCACTCCCCCAAAGGAGGGGGTCCACCTTTTTTCGAGAATCCCTCGGAGAGTGTGGGCCACCCACAGAACTTTCGTGGGTTCCTGCAAGGATAGAGGATTAGGAAACAACTGTGACACACCGCACATGACCTCCAAACTTAAGAACGTTTAGCTCTTTCCGTGGAAAAAATCTCCGTTGTGTGAATACGCCATTACTTTCATGTCTCTCATTACTGATGAGCGATAACAGACAAAGCTCCTGATAAAGTGTCAGCATTGATGCAGCCACGACTAAGCAGGGGGCATGACTAAATTCAGTCTGAATGTGAGGTAGCCCATTGCCGTGTTTGTGTCCGATTCCAGAGCCTTTTTTTTTTTTCAAATTCTTTCGTGGCAGCCGGTTTCTGGACTTCGCACGTCTTCTATATTCAAATAGGGATGGCATCAAGTACGAGTCTGTCGCTGTGCAGCGCTACGAGAGTTCTTTGCGGGCCCTCCCCTGCGGCATCCTTCATTGCCCGGACTGCCCGTGGTTTGGGGCATCTCCAGACAGGCTTTTGTGAGATCCAACTGAAGCGACTCCTCATGGAGTCGTTGAGGTGAAGTGTCCATACACCTTGAAGGATGGAGGTTTCAACACTGCAGTCAACTTCTATATGAAAAAGGATGCTGCAAGCGTATACCAGCTCAACAGGAAGCGCAAGAATTATTACCAAATCCTTGGACAGATGGCTCTCTCTGGGCTGCTGTGGGGCGACTTTGTCGTCTATTCCCAAAAGTTTTTGATTGTGGAGAGAATTTGCTTTTACGACAGAAAGTGGCCGGAATGCAAGGCGGCACTAGACGACTTCTACTTTTTATCCCATGACCGCTTTAATCTAGACAAGAATAGCTGCATTTGCCGCCGCCCTCCTCTACGCTACCCCTCTAGGACGCAGAATGTTATGGCCCTTGTTGAACATACCTGTACGGTAGACACATTGAAATTTTCTTTTTTTTTTAACGACAATACATGACTGGAATTCCCTGCCTATGATGTTGTTATACCAGCCAAATATTCCCTATTTGTAGACAAACTTTATCGTCATTTTTCTTGAATTTTTCGGCTTTGCACTCGGTGGACTCTGCTGTGCAAATCCGTTATGTACTGGGATGTTAAATTTCCTTTTCTATGTAGACCTGTACGTGTTGACATTTTGAATGTTGTAATAGGCATAGTGCTGACCCTGTTGATTTTTCTCCCAGTGTATTGTCAGTACTGATTGTTTGTTGCCCACCCCTACAAAATCTCCAAGTGGAGATGTAGGATCAATAAATAATATATAAATAAATAAATAAATTAGAACACCTGGCATGTAACCACGAGACCCGAAGTTTGAATCGTGTCGGGCCGAATTTTTCGATTGTTTATATCTCTCTCTCTCTCTCTCTCTCTCTATATATATATATATATATATATATATATATATATATATATATATATATATATATATATACAGGTTTTTTTTTTCTTTCAGATTTGCTTAAAAAAAGCCATAAAAGCTACACTTATGCGGTTTGTGCAGGTGAGTTATTCGGCCAGGGGAACGTGGTATAAGGGGGATAGCCACAGGTATCAGTCAACTAATTAAGTAAGACATGTGAATTAACGTTTTAATTAGTGAAAATATACATATGGTTACAATTGAAAACTTGTAGAGCCTCATCGAAAACCACTAAATCAACACTTTTTAGAAGGATATAACGCCGGGGCAGCATTCTACGGCGTTCTGTAAAAACGTTCCATTTGGACGCGTTTCTAGATAACGGTTTCTTATCAAAGCCATTTTTGCGCCCGCGATCCTGCTCCCCGGTCGTCGCGGCGCTAAGCCACCTTCTCGCCTCCCTCGTGCACACGTGTGTTGCGCGTCTCAGACGGAGCAGGAACGCGGAAACGTAGATGCGCTCCGATAAGAAACCGAAATCTAGAAATGCGTCCAAATGAAGCGTTTTTACGGAACGCCGTAAAATGCTGCCCTGGCGTTATATCCTTCTAAAAAGAGTGGATTTAGCGGTTTTCGATGATGCTTAGCAAGTTTCTAATTGGAACTATATGTTTATTTGCACTAATTAAAAAATTAATTAACACATTTTACTTAATTAGCCGAATGATAGTTGAGACTATCCCCCTATACTATGTCCATTTTGTGTGTCCATTACTATAACACTATTGTGTCCATACTAAAACACTATTGTGTGCCCATTACTCTAACTTGCATCGTTTTAGACACCAAAAAGATACAACCTTTGGGGTGTCAGTGTCCCTTCAAGGAAGTAAGAAAAAAATATATGCAGTCTATAGTTACTCATGTGAGCTTAAGAATTCTAGCCATTTGCGATAGAACTCTTCTGGTGCCATTCTCGATAGCATAATACATTTGATTCCACTATTAGTTTTGGTCGCAAGTTCTGTCCGCCAGGAAAACAATTCAGGTGCTATCGCTGCATATTTCACTGTGCAAGACCACTCATTCAAAAACATTAGGTGGCCACACACTTTTATCGGCATTATCTGCTGCAGATGCGATGTGATTGAACTACGTCACAAAACCGGTGGTGTCCAAAAAACGAAGGCACTGCTAGCATGATTATTGAACCATACAAGCACAAATGGAACCATAAGGTGTCATAAGGGCAGAAATCTAGAAAAACATGGCATTTCGGGTGGACTTTCTATTTTTGATCTAAGTCAAGCAAGTATTTACCTTGTACTGATGGTGTGAACATAAATAAGCTTGTGCCCGTAAATATTTAGAGCATGTTAAAAAAAACCTGCTATTTTTGTTATTAATACCATTTCTAGCCACAATCACACACCATGGACGGTCACTAGCACATAGGCTTACATGTAAAGGTTGTGTGCTGCCCATCATTCTTTTCAGAAATCAAGATTTAAGCTGAGAATGCAGCAGTAATCCTGTATAAAACATGCTGCTTCTGAGCTTGCCGACTTTCTTAGATACCAATATTAACTGAGCTACACGCATGAACAATCACTCAACAAGCAGAGTATGAACTTGCAATTTGCAAATAAAAAATACCAGCTGAGGATGAAAAGCTGGACAAGAGGGTATCGTAGCAACACCACTGCACATCACAAAATTTTACTCTTTCCTATATTCCTTTCATGGCATCATTCTCGAAAGAATGCATGTACGAGTTTTGTTCCAGACTTATGGCCAGAATGTTTAAGTTCCAAGTTCCACACTAAAGATGTCTTCAGATAAGGCATCCTCTGTAAATATGGACTTAAAATATCCCCCAAAAATATCCATCATCATTACCATTGTCTAACTATTCATGCAAATGACACAAATCATAAGCTCAGCACCGTGCCACTTTCCATTCAATTCTCGTTTATCTTGTCTTGTTCCTTGATTTAATGCATATTCTTTATTCATTCAGCTCTTGTCATTATAATACACCTCTTTCTAAAGTCAATGATGGCTATTTTGGCCATGGTCCAAGCCACTGCAGTAATAGTCACAGGTATGGCAAAGTTTAAGCTACACTGTGACTGTTGGATAGTGCTTACCTTGAAGGGCAGTTGACTACACTACCAAAAGTACCCTTTTAGAGTCTGTACATAGATCATAACTTCCCTTGTTAGCCAAGTCGCACAGAAGTATCACAAATGATTGCCTCGAATTTCTTAAAGTAACCATAATTACCTCGCTCTATTTTAGGTTTTTGACGAGAGATTCTAAGAGTATGTAGACATGGAGGACACTACCATCTTGGCAGAACACTCAAAGCTGAACCTGGTCGTTCTGGAACGGCCAAGTGAAGTACCCGCTGCTTCAGAAGTTGTTTCTGGGTAATGAAAATTATCTACCGTTTAGTCTTTCCACAGAAATATTGCCATCTGGAAGTATTGTAAATAGCTAATTTAGAGGGCTCATAGTTTACAAATTTTGCAAATTGCCAATTTTGGGCACATTTTGTGAGCACAAAATTTTGTGATCAAACATAGTATGCTATGTATTTGCAACCATGGGGGATTTATTTCAATTGCAACATTTTGTTATAATCGTGGAATTTGTGAAATAGAGGTTTTTGCAAAGATTCAGTTGTTTAGAGCAAATACTCTATTAGATCATTCATTTAATTTTTATTTGTTTTGTTTTCTGAGATCATGACCTGCTGTTGGTGGTAATGGTGCGAAATTTAGTATAACAACAAAGAAAGTTACAAAAGGTTTGTTAAAGACTTCAATATGTGCTACATTGAGGGTTCCATAGGGATCATGGGGCTAGCTGGAATGATCTGGTTAGCATGAAATGTTGGAGAAACTAGCAAAAAAATCTTCTCGGAACGTGAATAGAAATAGCTGAAATTAGTTCACGGTAATTTACACAGAAATATAAGATCTCGCTGGCATAGTCTAGAAAACAAATTTGAACAGCTGCATCATTCCAAAGGTCTTCTGCATTCATTATAAACTTTGCGACCAATATAGTGATCACAAGGAATTCGAAAGAAATGTTTCTGAACACTTTCTATCATATCTTGGCACGCATGCCTAATATAATACCAGACAACAGACGAGAGCCCCAGCTTAGACCGAATTAACGAAAAATATAACCACCATAAACCGGTTGAAGTGGAAAACGCCTGCGTAATGCAAGAAACGACACCCACTGTACGAAAAGAGGAGAGGCACTGACAATGTTATTGACATTTACTAAAAGACAATGAACAGACTATATACTGGGTGTTTCAGCGAAGACTTTAAAATATCTCTTTAAAAAAACTGTTTCAGAAAAAAAATATTTTTTTCAGGAACAAATTACCAGCCACGGTGGACATCAGGAATCACACAAAAAAACATACACATTAGCAAGCTAATAAACGGAACTTTGCTGATTAATTTTTTTAATTAGAGGCTTTAGGGCAGATGTTTATATTGAAGAAATAATGACAGTCATTGGTGAAGACTAGTCCAGTTTTTAAGCAATGTGAATCAAGCTCATGGTTCGAGTTATCCATCTCCAAGTTTGCTCTAGAACCCGGCCGATACCGAAACCGAGCGCACAAATTCCACTGGAAGGACATCCCCCGTTTTGTGAAGAAAAGACGCGTGTGTCATACTTCCGGCGGACTTTGCTCGCTTGGTTTCGCTATCGGCCTTTTTCTAGAGGAAAATTTCGAGATGGATAGCTAGCCTTCAACAATCACCATCATCATTTCTCCAATATAAACGTGTGCCCTAAAGCCCTCTAATTAAAAAATGAATGATCAAGTTTTGTTAATTAATTTGCTACTTTTAATGTTTTTCTGCAATTTCTGACGTCCACCCTACTTGGTAGTAACTAATCCTGAAAAAAAAGTTTTTTTTCTATAACAGCCCTTTTTTAGGATTTTTAAAAGCCTCTGCTGAAACAGCTGCCATACCCCAAAGTACAGATGATACACAAAGTATGCTCGACCCTTCCTAATGGAACATTGACAAGCTTATAACAAAAGTTAATAGGTTCTACCTTCTTAGACAGACATATAACAAGATTTATAACGTGATGTAAAATTACATCACAAATTTCAGCAGTCGTAGGCCAACCTCCCAATTATTTCTCACAGCTTTGTTTTCAAAATGACTAACGGGGGAGGACTATTTTGCCTGTTCCCATTTAGAACAAATACAAGACTAAATGGAAGCAACATCAAGTTTGACTGTGTCAAGATGACCGCTGCTTTGCTTGTGATACGTTTTATTATCGAAAATCACAGAAGAATAAGTCTGTGGTTTTCGACTACAACCTTGTTCTGGGGCCCTCCATCATTGAACTAGTACCTAGTACTAAAACCCTAGGCATAATTTTTCAGGAAAATTTGTCATGGGATATTCACATTGAAGGTCTCATTCGCAAGCTTTCAAAAGCCGTTGGCATTTTTAACAGGTTTCGCTTCGACCTCCCAGTAAAAATTAAACTCCTTTTATACAACTCTCTATTTTCTTCACATCTAAATTATTGTCATCTGGTTTGGGGAACCACAACATTAACCAATATAAATAATCTTCATGTCTCTCAGAAAAAGGCCATACGGAGTATCGTCAATGCCCCATATGATTCTCATACACAACCCCTTTTTAAGACTGCATATCATTCCAGTTACCAACCTGTATGACTATACAATAATTTTAAGATACACAGCGGGCATTAAACTGAACAATCCTTTATTTCAAGAGATCGCTGGTCTAGCACGAAGTATAAATTTTTATTCTGCTCGTAATGAGGATGTCTGGAAGGTACCATACAGCAGAACAAACTATGGAACGCAGATGTTGAGACACCACCTCCCATCATTATTGAACAATCTAAAGAGCAACAACTTCACCATAGAAACACTAACACCTCGTGCCATCAAAAATATGTTTCTGTAGCTCACTTATTTTTGTATTGTGCCTCATGATATCAGTGTTCTACTTCCCAGTTACAAGTGTCTACATGTTTTTTTGTTATGTTTTTTTTTACTCGTCTTCCTGCTATATAATTAACGATTTTGTTTCCATTTTCCTACAATTTGCTTATCCGCCTCTGCCAAGAAAACGGGGGTGGGGCCTAGTCAAGCCAACATGTGTTGGCTTTTTGGCCATGCCCCTGTCGTCTGTACATATAGACGAAATAAACTGATTCTGATTATTTTTCTTAAGTTTTGTAATTATGAGACTTGGTGTGGTTTAACACTGCTGTCATCGTTTTGCTTAAGGACGCCCCCCCCCCCCCCCCCCCCCCCCCAGGTGCTTCAAGTACTTCAGGTACAGCAGGCAGTGCTGTTGCCCGTGGAGCAGAAACTAAGGAACCTCGACGCATACAAGCCACCTTGCATGGCCATCAAGATTGATGAAGAGCTTAAGGCAGTCGCCAGAGGCAACTCCCCTGAATCCCTCAAACGCAAGATTGTAGAGCACACCAACTATGACTTTTGCAAATACACCATGTAAGCAACCTTCTATTTAAACTTTTTTTCCACTAATCTGGTTGAAAAAGTAATGTAAGAGAGAAACAGCGATGAGACAAGAGTCTTCATTTTATTTTAGTTAGTGCCGTCAGATTGACATCAGTGCGTTGTACGTCGAACTGAAGTTTTGGTGTGTATTATATGAGACAAAGGGTAAGAATACACCCTTTTTTTTTAAGAGTGTAGTGCCCATCAAATAACCACCTGTTCATTGCCACCATTAGTTTACCAAAAGGTTTTGGCTGCTACTTGCATTGAATTCTGAAAAGGGTCTATGTGCATGAACTTGTGCTGTGTTTGCAGCATTTATAAAGGACATCTGCTAGCACTGTGTTGCCACTGTACGAATGAAGTAGGGCACCATCTCAGCTGTATTCCTTTTATTCTTATAACATCTGGCTAAATTGTTTCCTCGTCGTTGGGCAGAATGTTACAGATTGCATGAACTAATATCTACAATGGTGAGAATGTAGTGCAAAAGTAAACTTTGGTTACATTTCTGTCTAGTTACCTCCAGCGCCTTTACTCTACCGCTTCAGAGCAGCTTGTGCACCACTACCCACAGTTGTGTGATGAATCAGACAATGGTTTCGTAAGTAAATTTTGTACAGATATGATTATAAAGCTGGTTCGTATATGAGTATTTTTAATAGTTTCTTTTAGGTAACTTGGAAAGGACATCTCCAGATGAAATCCGAAAACTCTAGACGCTCGATGTCCGACAGTGTGGCAGGTGTCGGGGAGGCACGTGAGAAGATAAAAAAAAGTAAGGGAGGCGAAGACATGCGCTAGCCCAGAGGGCAACTTCTGTCCTTCCTTTTGTGCAATATGTTACTCTTTCCCCTAATTACCAGATCAAAACATACATATTTTTCTACAGCTTCAGCAACCGCCCATCATGTACTTGACTAACTACTCAGTACATGCATGCAAAGAGAAGGTAAGGTTTTTAGCAAGCATTCGTAAGGCTTGTCAGATTCCATTATATCTTTTCGCCTCACACGATACACACTGCACATCGTCTCACAGGTGTCATGTACCAGTTGCAAGACACTGCTGGAAGCACCGCGCACAAACCACAGTGCGTACAAGTACATGGCTGACCTGGATTCTGGAGGTCTTACCTATCCAACAGACGAAGCGACGTAGGTGTGCAGCACCGTTTGCACATTTGTCGAATTGGCACTTAAGACCCCAGAAGTGAGGCATTCAAGACGCATATCTAAGCTGCTCTACAGCACCCTGCTCTAGTATCTGCAAGATTGCAGTGTTATGTGGTCCAGCGATCACCAAATGATAAATGAACATAGCAGTGAGCTCTGCTCAGTTTTCTTTTTTTCAGAAGCTTTTACACCCTCTTCTTGCCAACTAGGTAGTCTGCCTAACCATGTCGGTGGAGAGGGCACAACATTATGTACACAAGCTGCTATCCAGAAAGTGTCTACGGTTTTGAGGAAGATGTGTGTCGCCTTTCTAAACATTTCTTTTGTTCGTGTTACGTATGTACTCAATGTTTTATTTGTAAATAAAACCAAATAGCTCTGCTTATTAGGAGGTAACAAGTAGTCTGCAGCTTGTAAGCTAGAATGAGGTTGCATGAATGATTATAGAGTGCAAACTCAGGCTGCGTTGAAATTGTGTATTGTATCCACCATACGGAAAGACAATTTAGAGAGGTAGTGTTATTCCCGAGTTGAGTTCTTCCGTGAGCATCGTACAGGCAGTAATTCCACGCATGAAGATGCTACAAGATGTCCGTTCCCATAGAAATCATCTAAAGCGTGAAGTCAACCCTTGATGGCTAAGCCGTTTTCAGAAACTGTGAAGCCTGATTTCTTGTAAAACTGACTGAATATGATACGCGTATGAGCCAATTAGCTTGCCATTTTATAAAAAAAAAAATGAACATTTGTAAGGCAGGCTGCCTTACAAAAGACAAGGGAA
Organism: Ixodes scapularis; assembly: GCF_016920785.2. NCBI lineage: Eukaryota > Metazoa > Arthropoda > Arachnida > Ixodida > Ixodidae > Ixodes > Ixodes scapularis. The sequence continues at coordinate 90,278,104 of NW_024609836.1, forward strand.
GCGACATTCCGGTCTCACCTGCACAAGGTCTTCACTGCGGACCAACTGGCAGCGTTATCGAAATCCAGCAACAGGGGGTTCAAATGGTCTAGTGAGACGGTGAAAAAGTTGTTGCAGATGCGATTCGCCTGTGGCAGCACGGGCTACGACTTGCTACTGGAGGGGGACTTCCCATTGCCGTCGTTTAGAACACTGCGGCGGCGACTTGAAGGTTAAGTTTGTTGTTAGGCTACTCAAGTGCTTCAAAGCTCCCTGTTGATTATTTGCAGATGTAATATCCTTGTTAGTAACTGTAGTGTTTTTGTATTTTACAAAATTTATTTTAAAATGGTGAGTTGGTGTCATGGTTCCTTTTTCACTTAGTTGCAGTGTGGTATGAAGAGGTAGATTATTCATATTGTGTTGGAATGATTCTCTCATCACAGGCATACTAGCACTAGTTTGACCTCAGTACCTTGCACGCGTCGAGATGTGAATTCAAGTTTAGACGGGGAGTGTTTTCTTCACTCCCAATTTTTGTAACCTTGCTGATGCAACCATGGAGGTAAATATGCTGGCCGATGTTCTGTAGCAGACGACCCAGCAGTGTAGAGTGGCGTGACGAGTGCAGGTGAAGATAGGAGGGACTCGTCAGCCTCGGCGGGCATCAATGTTTGCGGAGTATTGCAGCAGGCAAACCTGATAGTATTCCGTGCACGCTTTGTGGCGTTTCAGCTCATATTGGAGTGACAGTACAGGATAGTGTGAATGGTTCAGTGGGAGAAGTGGGTACATCTAGCAGTATGCTTTGCATGTTATATTTCTCAATTCAGAAATGACTAAGTCTTGATATATTGATTGGAACATGTCATAGCATCAGTAAAAACCTAAGATGCAAGAGGACAGAGAGGAGATAAAAAAAAAGAAGGACAACACATACACCATCTCGTTCAGTGTTGTCACTCTGTATCTGTGTCTTCTCCTAGCTGTCTTCCTGTGCCTAAGATTTAGTAATGTTTGAAATTCACGGTCTTGCCTGTGCCCTGATACGTTACAATATCTGCTATGTTACGGGTGAAGAGAGATGCCTAAATTGTTGCCATAGCACCCTATTTACAATGGCACGCAATAGCGTTTTAAATGTTTGGGATGTGTATGTATGTTGCCGTGACGAAAATCGTATAAATTATATGTTGTGTTCATATAAAATTTACTATAACTTACCTAATGCAGCATAAAATACCCCAGGTTAACTTCTTTGCCTTCCTTTCTGCCCTTCCTTCTTCCTTCTAATGCAGCAGTAGTCACTACTAACCATTCATGTTTAGAACTTTCTATGACACATGACAGATCATTTCGATGCATTTCTACTACCTGCCATTGTTATAGGCAAAATATTTGCCTTACTTTTTTATCTCTGCCATTCTATGTGCCATAAAATGCTGAGCATGTGCTCATTTCGCAATAGGTGCCCACCCCCCACTTTTGAACATTCAAAAAGTGATTACGAACATATCAAGCACCCAGGCCAGTAAACTTCTGAATGTATTGAGTGAAACAAGGCACTCCTCCGCATCAACCACATTTCCCAGTACGCTGGTGCAGAACGGTGAAGCTTTCCATGCACACCCCGGTAAGAACCAATGAAGCTTCACACGAGAGTGCCAGCACAAAGCTGGCTGGATGCAAGCGGTGCAACTGCTTTAAGAAAATGGGGGTCCCACCAGACCACAACACTGCTCCTGCATTGTTCTGTTGCACCGTTTTGACTTTCAGCTCTGGAACCTGCAAAAGTGCCCATCCCATATTTTTTACAATTATCTCCAACCATTTGATGAGATCTTTCTCAATATTTTAAGGCACATAGCTTCTGGTAGGAATGCCAGTTTCTGGTAGGAATGCCACTTTCTTTGTCTTAAAAACCAGCTGGTGGAGTACCTGCGAAACTCTTGAAAACCCATAGACAAACTTGGGGATTATGATTCTAACCCATAGTTCATAAAGCAATTGTGGTAAGAATTGTATGTTATACCAAGAGCACAATAACACTGATCTTGGGAAGCTGTCCTTAACCACATATTTTGATTTCATACATGCAGGACATGCCATTTACTGCAAAATTAACAGGACACCTGATCATGGCAAGTCATCTTGAGTATTTATCATTCTTCTGTTCTTTTTGGGACGAGTTATGAGCGGAATCCCCTTGCTTGAATGGGAACAATATAAGGCTTAAAATTTCACTGTTAATTATTTTTCAGTAATTTTTAATACATTTTAAATAACTTTTTATTACTAATGAAAGACACAGGACTTGTTTATACTAACACCTCTTTTTATTGTAGGCTGCAAGTCTGCAAGCAAATATCAAAACTTACCAATTTTAAATTAAGGAGTGCACAAATCATTCTTCTCTAAGAAGCTTAAAGGCTTTACTGAAGATTGGTACTCGGATAAATGACACTGCCTCACACTATTATAATAAAATGTCATGCTTTTTGTAGTATTTGAATTTTTCCATTTTAGTAATTGCCACACTAACCAGATGGCGCCACTGACCGCCACACCATATCGCTGTAGCCAGGCGGCGCTACACTTTATCCATTGGGCCGTGCGCCCAGGTGGATCTCCCCCGGGGCGGTTGGCCCCCGGGTTGTTTCCCTCTAAATAAAAGAGTGCGTGTTCTGACCTCGGCCGATGTAGACGTCCCTTCCTTCCGGGTCGTTCCCGCCTCGGACCCGCCGGTGTTCGCCGCCCCACCTCGGCATGTGAGACAACATCTTTCAGCAGGCCGCCTCGGCGCTGCTTCTTTTCCTTTCTTTTTTTTATTTATTGGGCTCTCCGAATCACAACATTTTTGGCGAAGGAGGATGGGATTTTCTTTGTTTTCCGATTCGGAAAACAAAGGCTTAGCCCCGGCAGCCGGTGTTTCACGTCCTTTGTCTTGCGACGCCACGTTTTCCCGCGTGAGGTGTGCCGGATTGGGCCCCGGCAACCTCTCGTTCCCGTTCAACGAAATTCTTTTCCCGTATCCGTTTCGCCGGATTGGGCCCCGGCGGGCGTAAATTTTTTTTTTGCGCATTTCGTGGAAAATTTCTTTTTCTTTCCACTTACGTTTTCGAGCAGCGTCGCGCCGTTGGGTTCCGTTGCGGAGCTTTCAGACGGCTCGCGTCCTATACTAAGGTCTGTCTGACGGTAGTGGGCTGGGCTCTTTGTGAATCCTGTCCCCCACAGGATTTTGCCTTTGTCCCCGGGCGTCGAGGTCGGGACCGTACTCCGCGTAGGCGTTGCGTGTATTACAAATGTCACCATACATAGTTGTCTTTTGTTAGTATCTTAGGCGCACATGTAAAAAATCGTTGTAAAACCCTTGTCGAGTGAAAGACCCGCGGAAGCTTGTCGCGGCGTAAGGGAGCGCATAAGGCGCGTTCGCTCCGGTGAGCGAGTGGTGACGTAAATTTAGACGCCTTCAGTCGTCGGATGCGCGCGGCGAAGAGAGAAGCCGCTCTGCTGCGGAGTCGGCAGGTTGAAATGATGCGAAGGATGCGCGTTGAGAACACGCGTTGAGCCTAGACGAGGGTTGGCTCCTCGACAAAATGTGGATTGCTTAGCGGTTAAAGATCGCGAAAGGAGTACAGGGCCTGCGAGGAAACGAGGTCTTTGCATGCCGGTAGTCGCCATAAAGTCTTAAAGCGGTGGGCCGCGAGAACAAAGGAAGTCTTGGTCCGTTGTGTCCAAGATGGCGGCTCCACAGGGTCGCGTTCCCGCCGATTTCCTCCCCACGCCCGGCACGCTGGTAATGCCGTGGCTTACGTGGAAGCGTGGCTTCCTTAACTATCTTGAGGCGACTGACGCCGACGGTTTTCCGTCAAAGCAGAGAAGGGCGATCTTGCTGTCCTTTTTGGGAGAAGAAGGGAATCGCGTCGTGGATGCGTTTGGCCTCGCTGGCCCGGCCGTTGGCGCGGCCCAGGTTGAGTTTCAGGTGTTATTGTCCGCTCTGGACACTCACTTCGCTTCCGCTCAGAACGTTGTCGTCGAACACAGGAAGTTTGTCACAAGGGTGCAGGGCCCAGGGGAGACGGTCCTGGAGTATCTTGGGGCGCTTCGGCGCTTAGCCTCGTTTTGCGACTACGGAGAGTCGTTGGAAAGCCGCGTCGCGGAAATGTTTATCTCGGGAATCCGTAACGCGGAAGTCCAAGATCGTCTTATCAGAGAGTCCGGTGGAGCTCATGCACCGAGCCTCGAGCGTGCTGTCCAGCTGGCGCAGCAATTCGAGTGGACGTCTCGTGATTGCGATCTTTTCCGACGCTTATCGCTAGACGCAACCCCGAACGCGCCGCACGTGGTCGAGCGGATCCAAGATGGACGCGGTCGCGACCGAGATGCTCAACATGGCGGGCAGCCTCCCCGCCGCCGCGGATCTTCCCCCCCGAGGCGTGAGCGTCCCCTTCCTCCTCCCCCGTCTCCGTCACAGCGAGAGCCCTCCTACTCTTCCCTTCCGAGGCGGGGGCCTCCCTCTCCTCCGTCGGGACGCGCGCGGACTTTCCCTCTCCCGCCGCGTCAAGACCGCCGGCAGTTGCGAGCTCCCTCCCGCCCGTTCTCCGGTGCGCGCCCACGTGACCCTCCCCCCGGGGCGCGTCCTCCCGTTCGCGAGGGCGGATGTTTTTTTTGCGGAAGACGGAGCCACCCGCGGGATGAGTGCCCAGCATCGGGAGCCACATGCTTCTTGTGTGGCCGTGAGGGACATTTTGCAAATGTGTGTCGAAGCCGACCGAGGGGCGACCGGGATCATCGACAACTGGCCCTTCCTGCTGGCCGGCGGGTCTCTGCCCGCGGCTACTACGACCGTCGCCAAGCTGGTCCGACACGCACACCCGTGCGAGGCGTCTGCACGTTCTCGGAGTATGACGAAGACGAGATGTGGCCTGGCGTTTACACGGTGGGGTCACCCGGTGGTCGCCGGGAGCAGCGACCTGGTCCCCAGCGCCGGAGTTTCACGGCCGATGTAGAGGTGAACGGCTTCCCTATTTCCATTCTCATCGACACCGGTGCTGAGGTCTCCCTTCTCTCGGATGCGACTTTCAACCGCATCAATCGGAGCGGCCGCATCAAGCTTTCAAAGCCGCCGCGCACTTTAGTGCACTACCTAAAGGGTTCCATTCCCGTTTTGGGATGCTTTCACGCAAACGTCGTCTTCAAGGATCGCTTCGCGACCATTCTCTTCTACGTTGTACGCAACGGCCGTTCACTACTTGGAGTGGACGCGGTACATGACCTCAAAATGATCTTGTCTGGCGTACCGCTAAAATGTTTCCACATTGACGCAGCTGCTCCCGGAACAGCCGTCCCGGGACATGTAACCGAGGCTGAGGTCCCGCAGCCATCGTCCACGGCGGACGCAAGTTTGCCACTCCACTCTTCTGGTGCCTTTGGTACTTTGTCGTCGGCTGTCCCCGCAGCCCAAGGTCCATCGACCTCGTCCAGTGGCCGTTCTCCGTCATCGGTGAGCGATCATTCCACGCTTCCTCCCGGTTTTGAGGAGTTTGAAGAACTTTTTTCGTCCGAGTTGGGTTTGGTTGTAAACCAAACACATACAGTCACTGTCCGTCGTCATGTTCCGCCCGTTCAGGCGAAGCTCCGTCGTCTACCGTTCACGCTGCGCGAGTCCGTAACTGCCGAGATCCAGAAACTCAAACGTCAGGGCGTGATTGAGCGCGTCAGCGCCTCCGAGTGAGTCTCGCCCATCGTGGTCGTTAAGAAGAGAGACGGCGGTATCCGCATGTGCGTCGATCTCCGGGCTCCCAACCGCGCGGTCGTGATCGACTCATTCCCACTACCGCATATCGACGAGCTCCTGAACTCGCTCAGAGGAGCATCTTGTTTTTCAAAACTCGACCTTGCGTCGGCCTACCATCAAGTGCGACTCGACCCCAAGAGTCGAGACCTTACAGCGTTCATCACGCATGAGGGTTTATTTCGCTTCAAGCGAGTCTGCTTCGGCTTGGCCTCCGCGCCAGCCGCATTCCAACAAGTTATGTCAAAGATCCTTAAGGACTGTCCTGGTGTACAGTTCTACTTAGACGACGTGATCGTTTACGGATCATCACCTCAAGAACACGACGCGCACTTGCGCGAAGTCCTCCGACGGATCAAGTCCGCTGGCATGAAACTGAACAGAAAGGCGGTTTTCCGCGTTCCAACCTTGTCTTTTCTCGGCCATAGTCTATCCGCGGAAGGCGTAGCGCCCCTTCCGTCCAAGATAGAAGCCGTTCTGAACTTCCCCTCACCGTCCGATCCAACACAACTCAAGGCATTCCTCGGTCTAGTGGAATATTATAGCAAATTCATTCCACATTGTGCGACAGTAGTCGAACCGATGCGTCGTTTGTTGCGCAAGGGCAACTCTTTTTCTTGGACTCCTGATGTCGAGAGCGCCTTCCAAGAAGTCAAGACAGCTCTCCAGAAAGCACCCATCTTAACAATGTTTGACCCGACTTTGCCGGTCATCGTATCAACTGATGCTTCGAACTACGGCCTCGGAGCAGTTCTGCAACAACAGCACGGGCAGAAGCTCAAGACCGTGGCCTTTGCAAGCCGTTCCTTGACGGACACGGAGCGACGGTACTCCGAGGGGAGAGAAGGAGGCCCTGGCGATCCTGTGGTCGTGCGAGAAGTGGCATACTTACCTCTGGGGAAGGCAGTTCACCATCCGCACTGATCATCGAGCACTCGTCACCCTCATGTCTACGCAGGGCACCGGAGTCCGACCGCTACGCATCAGCCGTTGGACGGCCCGGTTGTTCAACTACAACTTCCTGATGGAGTACCGCAAGGGTACCGACAACACCGTCGCAGATGCACTGTCCCCTCTGCCCGTCAGGGACACAGAAGACGGCACCAAGTTTCCTGAGGAAGTGGTTTCCACAGTCTGCGCCTCACTAAACCAGCGCGACTTCCAAGATGCAACAGCTCGTGACCCCATTCTACCGAAAGTCATGGAGTACATCTCTACAACATGGCCAGCTGAAGACAAGCTGCCTCCAGGGTTCAAGCCCTACTTCGCAGTCAGAGAACAGCTGTCACAGGTAGATGGACTGCTGTTTAACGCCGAGAAGATCATCGTGCCGACCAGTCTACGCGACCAAGTCATCGAGATAGCGCATGAGACGCATCAAGGGATCACGAGGACCACAGGACTTATCAAAGAACTCTACTGGTGGCCTCAAGTATCTCTCCACATCAAACAATACGTCCGACATTGCACCATATGTCAGTCTACGGACAAACCAGCAAAGACATTCCGAGCACCTTTACAGCCAGTCGATTTTCCATCTCGTCCTTGGACGAAGTTAGGTATGGACATCGTTGGTCCGTTCGAACGCGCTCCGCGCAACGAACGTTTTTTCATCACCCTTGTGGATTACCACAGCAAATGGCCAGAGGTCATGAGCGTCCACAACGTCACGACTGCGTCTGTGGTAGACTTCCTGAAGCTCGTCTTTGCACGAGAGGGGTTGCCGGAAGAAATCGTCACCGACAACGGCCCCCAGTTCATCTCCAGGGAATTTACAGAGTTCCTCAAGAATCAAGGTATTCGTCATCTCAGGTCATCCCTGTACCACCCCCAAGCGAATGGGCAGGTGGAACGTTTCAACCGTGTTTTGAAGTCCACCATACAGTTGGCTGTCGTCCAGCAACGCAACCTCAGAGAAGCAGTCACGGAGTACTTAGGAGTGTACCGTGCCACTCGCCATGCTGCAACGGGAGAAACTCCCGCGTTCCTGCTTCATGGCAGGAACCATCGCAATCGTCTTCATCTTTCGGGGCGTCCAGTCCCCGACCCTCAAGTTCCAAGGTCCACAGTCCAACAAAGACTTCCACAAACAATCAAGAAATATCAAGAACGCATGAAGATGTACTCAGACAGAAGGCGTGCTGTCAAGCGGCCTACATTCATTCCTGGACAGACTGTCAAGGTCAACAAGCCTCGTCACCGAGGAAAGTTACAGATGAAGTATGCTTCTCCTCAGAAGATCCAAGATCAAGTGGGTCCAGCTACATACCGGCTGGACGATGGATCCACGTGGCATGCGTCCAAGTTGACGCATACAACTCTTCAACCTTCATCAACCAGAGCATCTTGGTTCCGGGAAGATTTGTACCCCCCGGACCCCCCTTTTTTTCCTACAGTTGTTCTGCCCACAGTTCCGCCGGCTCCCCCAGAGCCGCCTGTGCCTGTCCTTGGTCCGGCTAGCCCGGACACCACCAATCCAGATCCTGCGGGTCAACGTCCTGACCCTGGCCTGAGTCCTGAGGCCCCCCCTTCCCCTCCTGAGGGTCCTGTTCCAGCTGGGAGTCCCCCTCCCGTTCCCGAGGGTCCTGCTGAGGTGCAACCGGTGCCTGAGGAGATTGCTCAGCCCCCTGAGCACTACCAGTCTCCTGGGATGTCCCCAGATAACAGCTGGTCAGCTGCCAGCTGGTCAGCCAGCCGTACAGAGACGGCAACTGAGAGTGCATCTTCCAGCACCTCCTTTGAGGGTGCACCAGAACCAGTGCCAGTGCAATCACCTGTGAGTGTGTCTTCACCACCAGTCACGACACAGCCCACATCTCCCAGACCGGAGCCTCTTGAGCTTCAAGATGTGGATGTTTCAACGCCCCAGCATCAAGGTCGTCCGCAACGATTACGCAGACTGCCAGAACGATTTAAAGATTACTTAGTGAACTGGTACGAAACCAGTCCCAAGTTAAAGGAACTCTTAGATTAATTTTTTTTAAAGAGTGCATACTAATGGATACTTCAAATCCACCTGAGTGAATTTCTTTTTTCTTTGTGTGGTGACAACAGACATTTTAGAAGACAACTATTTTCAGTGCTAGTACATGTCCATGAACATTTTTTTTAAAGTGAAGTGTTCGATTTTATTTCCTGCAGCATGCAGTGAGCATTGTATAACTGGCTACTCGCCCAGTATTTTTGCCAAATGTCTTTCCCAATTTTCATTTTTGCCCTAAGGTTTCATTCAGCCTTCAGGATGTCATATGTTTTACACCGCATTTTGTCGCGTCGCTTAGGCACCATTGTCGTAATTGTCAAACTATGCTTTGCATTTTCCATTTTGTCTCCATTGAACACTTTAACTGATACAGTAAGTTCAGCCTTTTCTTTCCCCAGTGGTGTTTGCTTTTGTCTCAGAGACTATAGCTGCTTTTGTACAGACAGCCTTCACATTTTTTTCCTAAGAGAGGGAAGGATAGGCATTCATTTTCTTTTAAGGAAAGGAAAGTGTAGTATTTGAATTTTTCCATTTTAGTAATTGCCACACTAACCAGATGGCGCCACTGACCGCCACACCATATCGCTGTAGCCAGGCGGCGCTACACTTCATCCATTGGGCCGTGCGCCCAGGTGGATCTCCCCCGGGGCGGTTGGCCCCCGGGTTGTTTCCCTCTAAATAAAAGAGTGCATGTTCTGACCTCGGCCGATGTAGACGTCCCTTCCTTCCGGGTCGTTCCCGCCTCGGACCCGCCGGTGTTCGCCGCCCCACCTCGGCATGTGAGACAACATCTTTCAGCAGGCCGCCTCGGCGCTGCTTCTTTTCCTTTCTTTTTTTTATTTATTGGGCTCTCCGAATCACAACACTTTTGCTTTAACATTTGTGGTACTCTGTTTTCCCCTCTAATCTGTGGTACATGCCTTAATGCTTTCTATAACTGTGAGGGGATGTCCGGATCGCCAAGTGGAGAAAGGTAATGTACTCCAAAATTTATGAAGAGAGAACAGGCTCTAAGAATTCATTGTTAAAAGTTTACCTTTTGTCGCCCGATTTAAAAGAAAAAAACATGCACAAGAAGTTGCGCCGATAATGGTAGAAGAGTAGCGTAGTAATTCCGTAAACACGATATTTAGGAGGCGCATCCACCAAGGACACGCTGTCGATATATTTGAGCATCCTAAACAACAATGTTATTCTTCTATGTATCATCCTTAGTGCAATTTCCTGTGCTCTTTCCAGCATGCCATTTGACCGTTGACCAACAAAGTTGCTCTGCTCTCTCTCTGAAAGCATGTTTTATACCTTTTGTGAGTGACTCAAAATAAATTTGCATACTGGTAGCTGTGTGTGTTTCTTTTTATGTAGCACCACATTATAATTCGTTGGGAGTAGTTTATAGTAGACTCCGTGACTAATGAAAGAGAAGTTTAGGCATACTAAGATGTGATTCTCGGTATAGTGGGCACACCTCTATAGCGCAGATTTTTTTTTAAATTCAGGAGTGCAAGTTTTATGGAGGTGCTAACAAAAACACTTGGCACTATGCATGTGTTGCTGAAAAATTACCTGCCCATTCACCTCGTCTGGACAGAATGATAAAAGGTAAATAAAAATGATCACACTGACGAACTGCCAGCAAATCGAAACAAAAGTTTTGCAGCAGGTGAGTAAGGCACAGGCACAAAAAAAGTATGTGGACATAAAACTTTGCACACCATGCCTGTCTGCGCAAACATAACTTTACATTTTAGGTCCGATATGAAAAGGTTTATGCTCCGCTCATATAAAAAGGTACTTCGCCAAAGTGTCTTTTTACTTGATTACAAACAATGAGCTACAACAGCCTTTTTTGCTTCTTTGCCACATATTTTCCTGTTTTTGAAGTTATGGTCAAGAGTAGGACTGGAATACAGTTTCAGTCCCAAACTTTCTACTCTGAGAAATTCAGAGATTGCTTGTGAAAATCGCAACAGTACCAAAAAGCCAGATGGAGTGTTGTAGCTCGTAGAGCCTGGGATGGTACTCATTTGACCATATAGGCAACTGCAGACAGGAAATACACCCAACTAAATATGATGACTGTCCAGGTAAAGCTCCCATTGGACTTTTTTTATTACAGCAAAAAATTTAGATACATTTTCCAGTGCTCGTATCACCTATAAGTATTTCTCTTGCTGTAATTAAACCTGTAACCAATCCAGTGTAAACACATTATGACAGCCACCTGGTTCGGGCCTTCAGCCTACATGCTCTACCCCCGTCTCTCGTGAGCAAAAGAAATGACATTTTCAAATTAACTGATGTCGCCCAGATGTTAAAGTAGTGGTTCGAAAATATTTACTGATACTCTGCTTCCTCTATGCTCTGGTCCAAATGACAGTTGTCTTTGTCCCAAAACAATTGAGTGACTTTACATGACGCGTAAAAGGCAACCTCCACTGGACAAAACCGCAACACCTGGGGAGCTTCATCTCGACCTAGCTTCTTTACTCCCGGTGTGGTAGCGGAGTTTGCTAAGCATACTTCCAGGGCAGAAATTATTAAAGTGGTGGAGAAACCAGATGTTCCCTCGCCCCCTTCAAAGGTTACAGTATCAAACAAGCCGCTTGTGTGGCTCAGAGGTGTAGCTTCTTTTCCGGCGCCGCTCATCGGGGCTCTGATCGATGCATCAACCACTTCGGTCCACGACGAACACTCGAGCAGCTCAGGTGGGTACAAAAGCGAGGTGCTCGCCCTCGCAGGATAGCATGATACCGCTAGCTTCTGGTGGTTGCGAGTTGCTTTCCACTGCGCACTCCGACACCAGGCAGGATGTTGTACAGTCCACTCTGGTGCATAAAGGTTCTGGTACATGCAGCTTGTAAGCAAGGCGCTGCACAGAGCCGTTCGGTGTCAGCGGAAATCCCGATGCCTTCTCTCTTCGATTAGATTGGCGCTCACTCACCTGTTATTGACAAACAAGGAAGTCTAATTTCCACGGAAGAGAGACCACCGCCTCGATTATGGGAGCGTTTTTATCAGTTTCTTCGTAGAGTCACACCGGTCCCACCGCACTCAGTCGGCGACCGCCGTTGCTCTGTCGCTGGTTGTGTCACCGACCGCTGCACCGACTGAACGCTTCCCTTACACGCCTTCAATGTTGTGACGTAACGGTTTGCTGATTGGTGCAAATGGCTTACCCAGAGTTTGCGCTATAACGGCTTGGGGAATAATTGGCACTGGCCCTTGCTCCTCCCAATGGCCCAACTCTCTGAATATATGGCTCTGACTTTAAAGCAAAGTGCCGCCACATACTTTGCATTCGTGTGTTAGTCGAGATCCAGCTGGCAAAGGGTAATCATCGGCGTTGATAGACCCAATCCAACCGTGCGCACGACCCGTCAACATATGCCGCCCAAGACACCCGCGCCAGTCTCCCGACTTTCGGACGACGAAGAAGACATCTCAGCAATCATCAATGAAGCCATTGCTGGCCACACCCGCAGCCTCAGGGAGGCTATGCAAGACGATCGTTCTTCAATGTTACAGGCTTTACGCCAAGAACGTACGGCGATGCAGGAGTCCCTCATCGTCGCCCTCCAGCAGCTGTTCCCCAGAACAACAGCGCCAGTCCCCCCCCACCCGGACACCACCCAAGGGCTACCCCAGTCCGGCCAAAGTGCAAGTCAGCCCCTCCAGCCTCACCCCTCCACGAGCACCTACACCGGGCCCACCCAGCCCACCAGTGGGTATACTCTCCAGTCCGCCCTTGGCGGGTATGAGGCCAACCCCAACGCACAGGCGGCTGCCTTCGGCCAGCCCCCCACCCAGCCAGCGTTCCAGCCCCCCCTTGGGCCCCCGCACCCCTTTCCCCCACCAACACCCATCGAGCTTCCTGTCTACGGACAGCAAGCCCCAAGACAGCGGGTTTTCACGGTACACGACCTCCCCACCCGCAGGGATCTTGGAGAAGCATTCATTCACGTGCAGAATGCCAACCGAAGCACCCAGCTACTTTCGAAACGCGATATCATCGTACTCCAGCTGCTCGAGTCATTCCTGGAGGTCTGGGATTCATACCCCCCCCTCGCCCCCCAGAGCCGGCTTCGAGTCTTTGACAGGGTACGGCTCCTGTACCACGTCGCCACCAGCGGGTGGAACACGGCGCTCGATGGCTATGCCGATCCAAGCGCCAGCTACCTCCTGGGACCACCCGCAAGGCGCACGGAACAGCCTCAACGAGGAGCAAGCCCCACAAGACCTCGCAAGAACCCCGGCCGCCAAAGCAGGAAGGACAACCCAAAAAGGAACCAGCCCAAGGAGGATAAGCGAGTCCCAGCCCCTCTTCTCCTCCCCGCGACGAGTGCTCAAACCTAGTCCACCCCGAGAACTCTATTGCAAGTCACCCCTTGACCCTCGAGGGAGGTTCCAGGCTCTACCCGAGAGCCCCCCGCATTTCCTAGCGCCGCCAGAGCGCACACGGGTTACTTCGCCGAAATCGGCAACAGCCGGCGAATTAACCGGACACCCTGTGTCCCACCAAGACCCCAACCAGGGGCCATCAACTCGAGGGCCTTCGCCCCAACCCCAGCTGCCCCCTGTGGCAGCTCTGTTGCCACCTTGTGAGATTCCGACACCCGTCGAAATCCAAGGACTAAAGGACTACCTTAAAGCTCCAGAAGGGACCCCCCTTCATCTCAACTGTGTCCTATCAGACCCCAGACCACAGTGGCTCATGGTCAACCACCAACCTACCTTAGTACCCGTCCAAGACATTGTCGCGGAAAACAATATTTTGGCTCAAGCCCTGAATATTGCGGGCATTGTTCCGCAGCCCCAGCCCCAACAAGTCCACGACCAGCCCCAGCCAGAGCCCGAGGAAGTCGACACCCATCAAGTCGGCGCGGACCGCATCCTGCGGTACCTTGAGGCACATCAGCCCACCGTCCCCCCTCAAGCGGACCAGCCTCGAAACGCCGCCGACAACGACGAAGAGAACCAGAACCTCTCCGAGGAAACGGACTCCCGCCAGTAGCCAGCCCGACAAGCAGGACCACCCCACCCTCCGGTCCGGCCGTCACATTCCCCCCCCAACGTTGACTGGGACAGGGTGAGCAGAACTTTCGGCTACTTCCCACCGTGTGATCCCTCCGGCCTTCAATTTCAATGTACAAGGGATACGGTAGTCAACAACCGCCCCCCACCGCCATCCCAAGTTCCAGTATTAAGAACGGCCGTTGAATCCATGCTAGAATCCGGAGTGCTCAAGCGCACAACGAGAGGGAAGTTCCTGAGCCCCATTCAATTAGCCCCCAAGAGTTCGACCGAGAGTCGATTCATTTTGAACGCGTCGGCGCTCACCCCCCCCATGAAAGTGCCGAAGTTCCACCTGAAACCTTTGCCGGTGGCAATTCTTGAGAACCCACTCCCCAAGAAAGCGTATTTTACAAAGATTGACCTCGCGGAGGCGTATTATCATTTTTCTTTAAGTCCACGTACCCAACGCATGACAACTTTCAAACTGGACAATCAGTATTTTTGTTTCACCCGCCTCCCCTTCGGATTGAGGCTGGGCCCGTTTGTAATGCAGCAGTTGGCCACGGCACTCTCACGCCATCTTCGCGCGGCCGGGGTGTGGGCCTGGAGCCACTTAGATAATTTTTTGCTTGCCCACCCCGACCCCGCCTTCCTTGCCCGAGTCACCCGCGACTTTGCTCAACAACTCAAGAACTGCGGGATCCGGATCAATCCAAAAGACACCAGGATGGAACCCACCCAGAACATTACCTTTCTGGGCTTTTTACTCGAAGGCAAGGACGAAATGATCGGCCACACAGGACCACGCAAACAAGACTTGGCCAAACTGCTCCAGCAACTAAAGACCCCACTGCCGCTCAAAACAGTCGAGCGCTATGTTGGACATTTAGTGTTTTATTTTTCCCTATATCGAGGCCATTATCACATGCTCAGACCTTTGTTTCGCCTCCTACACTCGCCCCGACCTCTATTTGACCGCTATGTGGACACCCTCCAACAAGTTTGGACGGCCCTGTCGCACCGCACGTCGTGGCGGATTCGATCCCCCACCGAGACCATCGCCTCGCATGCAAGCCCGATTGGCATGGGACTCGCTACAAGGAATGGCAACCTTGCCATCATCACGACCCCCGCGCCAGACATCTACGTGCGGGAAGCGAAGGCGTTGGCGTTGGCCGCTCTCCTGTGCCCGGACCACGCCATGATCTTGTGCGACAACCAAGCCGTGGTGCAAGCGATCACCAGAGGTCATGGGAGAGCCCTGCCGTGGCAACTTGCCACGGCAATTTCTGTACTTTTCGTAATAAAGAGCCTCTGGGCTCGATGGATTCCAACCCTGGCGAACCCTGCCGACCTCCCTCAAGGGTCATCCGCACATGATCCCAAAAACCGACCAATGAGGGGGCGCCGCCAGGGGGCACTCCCGGCGTTGCTATTTAAGCACCGGGAAACCAGGGAAGGGGTCAGTCGAGATCCAGCTGGCAAAGGGTAATCAAAATCTCGCGCGACGGGCATTTGCGTGCATCGCCGAGTGTTGCGCCGCAAGGCACCCAGTTTTACCGTGTGTGTGCCCCTCGCTTTACAATCTGTCAAAAATCACTGGCACTTCCCCGAGATTTTTTCAGGTAACTGCATGGAGACAAAGAATATGGAGCAGTCCCTCAGCTACTGTGCACCCAAGGGATAAGAAACGAAGAATATTTTTACTAGTGTTCATCCCCATTGGCTACAGCGTCCAATGAAAGCTCCCAACAAGTACATATGCTGCATCAACAGCCGCCTGCAAAGAGGCCTGCCTAGGAACTTGATGTTTGCTTTCTTTGCAAAAGGCTATGCTCCCTTGTCGGTCAGTCTGTCCACGTGACGTGGAGATTAATACTCAATGCTCCCTTCTTTGAGCTTAGTCTCCAACGTGAATGTGGACTTCAGAGATGCTTGGATTTACTTTTTTGCTAGCACTGTAGCTCTGCTGCATTGCCCTGTTCTAATCCCAACATTTGGCTAGTCCTGGCCTTCCCTAATATGCTGGAAAATTAGGTATGCAGGCACCACAGGATTGGGGGCATCTTCCATGGAAATTCCCACCCG
This sequence comes from Ixodes scapularis, assembly GCF_016920785.2. Classification (NCBI taxonomy): domain Eukaryota; kingdom Metazoa; phylum Arthropoda; class Arachnida; order Ixodida; family Ixodidae; genus Ixodes; species Ixodes scapularis. Next base: position 90,293,964 of record NW_024609836.1, read on the forward strand.
AGGATCGAGGTTTATGAAGAGATGAATGACGTAACTTGCTAGAACGATAACTCTGTGAAGGATTTCATCTATAGTTGGCTTTCTTTTGCACAACGTTTTTTTGCACCACGTGATATGATTACATAAAGTAATCGTCAATCCGTGTTTGCCACGTCCTGCGGTTAGTGACAGTTATTCTGTTCTCAAAAATGACGACCAGGCAACCATTTCCGAATAGCCACCGTTACACACTCCACAAAACTGCAGACACCACCTAGCAATTGGACGACTTTTCAAGAGTGAAGGCTCGGGTGGGCTTAAAGTCGCTGTCATCTTGGTCTACGTCAGCCACACTCCCAGCAATATCACTTTCAGTGTCTGCATAGCATGTACGACGAATTAGTAAACGCTTTGAGGAGTGCATCTTGTAGGAGGCCTCGAGAACCTTCATCCTCGTGAAGAGGCACCTGATGTTTCTCAGCAAGCTTCGTTCTCGAAAATTCGGACTTGTTCGCTTTCTCAATGAGGCACACTTTCTGGTGCAGCGTTAGGGTTTTGTGCTTTGGCATGTTCTGTCTGCCCTACAATCGCACATGAGACTGACCTCACTGACCCCCAGATCACACCGGAAAAAGCAGAGAAGCACACAAAGAAGTTCTTTTAAGCACATGGATTCGCATGCGAACAAGAAACGAAACGGAATGGCGAAGACCCGCCATGTTTGTTTCTGCTAATGAATTTGAGTGTAAAAAATGAGCCGGGCTGACAAAAATCTACAAATTAACAAAGTAGGTGCACTCTGGTCGTACATATTATTTGGTCATATTTACATGTGAAACTACGGGACTGTAGAAATTCTATGAATTATCTGAAATTTCTAACAAACTGAGGTTCTACTGTATTATTATAATACTAGTCAGTGGCATAGGTGGTCTTTCTTTTCTACTTTAAAGTATATTATTTTAACAAACGGTGGCTACAGAAGGTTTTGTCATCTGATGAATAGCATTATGCTACGAGTACAGTAGAGCAATAAAAACCCATTTTTTTGCACACTCCCTTTTTTTACTGCTTTTATTTATTTATTTATTTAATGTACATATTAGTGAAACGCTGAAATGTGAACATTGTTAAGGCAATTTTTGAAAGCAACGCTGTCAGATATTGATACCACAGACGCTGGAAGGTGGTTCCACAACACTGTAGTTCGGGGTATGAATGAATTGTGAAAAGTAGTAGTGTTACATGAAGGTACGCCCATCTTGTGTCGGTGATCAAGACGCTGTGATATGTAAAAAGGAGGTGCTAATAACTTGCTTATTTTGATATCAGCAATGACACAGATTGTTTCAAACTTAAGTCATACAGAACACGATCACAGCAGCTCTACAGGGGAATAAAGATGGCCATCTTTTTTTATTTTGAAATTGCGTGCCACGCTGCAGGTTCGTCTTGGCCACGGAATCACTATGGTGGAAACCACACTGAACCATGCTGTCGGCCATGCCTCCAGTCCAGGACGGTTCATCAGGATGGTCAGTCGTGGTCTGTGGGAGCCTGAAGCGCTATTTGACCGAAGCGTCACTGAGCAAGCCTGCAGGCGCCTTCTGAAGGGTGGGGCAGTGGGGTGCTCACCCCAGAAAAAATTTATGTCGTCATTGGTAAGTGGATTATTCACTTCAGGGGCCCTGCAATGGGTTTCCGATAGGTTTGTCTGTGCATACATAACCTATGCACAAGGTAGTATATGAGACTTTAGTAACACAGTAAAATGTATTTGTTAACCAGTTTGTGTTACTTAGAATATAATATGTGAAATAAACTCACGACTGCAGCTACCTTTTCTCTTTGTTCATGACACAGTTGAAATAGCCCAATGGAGACTCAGCACAACGAGTACATGCAGGCAGAACCAGCAGCGTTCACAAATGTTGGAACATCTCTTTATAAAAGATGTGAACGGCCCACGGATTTGTAGGTGCTTCACTTGAAGATGGGAGAAAATGCCACTCGCCAGTATGCATGAACGTTGATGTCACGTGTACTTTTCCAGCCAGTCCAGCCAATGTCGTCATTGTTAAACGCTCTGAACCAATGCCGTCAGCAGGACGTCACCAAGTGCCTGCGTTTGCCACTGATTGGTGCTCCATTCCAAACACACTTTAATTTTCTTCTTCCTCGTGCAGGGCCCCTTTAAAGGGGCTGTGCACCAATATTAACGTTGAAAGAAATCGCAGCCTGTAATTTTTATCCTATGTGTTTTGCCCTAAGTGACAGAAAACACTAAAGCTTCCTCGGAAATGTTGCGATTTCACTAAGTAACTGGACATTTTAAAACTGTTTTTTTACCGGCCTGCAGCCGCACAGAGCTGGTTGTCGGAACCACAGAGCGCGGCCAACGTGACGTGGACATGACGCGCGCGTGACGTCAAGTGGGGAATGTGTAAAACATTGGCAAGTTGTGCTATTATCTGCTAAACATAAGGCTTATTTTTAGAAATCTTGTCGTATTGACATAAACAAATGTATCGAAAGTATCCTACCATTCACGAAATATTATTCGTAGTTTTAGTGGCGCCATCTATCAGATGTCAACAAAATCATTTTTGCTCTGTGGCGTTGCAGCGTTGCTCACTTGCTCATGGCGTGAGGAACGAGCAAACTTTCTGTTTTCAGTATCTAGTTTGATCTTCCGCTGCTAACGTCGACAATGCCGACCGGGCGCGGTGTTCCGCTGTGTCCGAACCGGTCTCCAGGAAGCCGCCAGCTCCGGGAGCAAGGAAGAGTCATCGGCTATCACATTTTACCGTGTGATGAACTTCACCGAGCTGAGTGGTGTCGGAGGATCGGGAGGAAAGACCCCGGACAGGTTGAGCTCCGCGTGTGTTCCGATCACTTCGACGGGGATCGTGACTACTGTCGCGTAGGAAGTGTGCTTCAAGACGCCGGGCAGACCATGAAGGATGTCCGTCTGAAGCCCGAGGCGGTTCCATCGCTTTGTTCGCCCCTCACCGGGAAGCCTCCCTTTTCCCTAGCCGAAGATCCAGCGTCCAAACGTCAGCGAACTCTGGTGAGTGCACTGTTACGATACAGTGAGCGGCAGACGGTCAAAAACCTCTAGCGCAGCGGCTTACCGAAAATTTTCGGTTTCTAGGACGATGATCCGGTTGAGGAGATGGACTGCTTCGTTGACCAGACTCCTCGTGAGCAGATGCCTCGTGAGGGCAGGTGCCACTTCCGTCACCGAGCATCGACAAGCGACGCAGCGCTTCAGGTGGACCCACCGACTGCACGCGACGCAGCAGTTCAGGTGGAGCCTGGGCTAACTCTGAGGCCGCCTGTCACGAAAGACAGATCGACTAGAACAGACCCTAGGCTGGGAAAAAAGTCGTTTGGTAAGCATGGAAAGAGCTGCCCGTATTCGTCTGCTTGACGAATACTTGCCGTTTTGGAGCCGTTTCACACCATGCATACAGTTGGGTCACTTTGGACTCAGATGTGTACTCAAAGAACTCTTTCCTTTATAATTCTTGAAATAATTTCGGATCCTGCAAAGCAAGTCAGGGACTGTAATTGCAAAAGCATGCGTGCACTTCTGCTTGGCTGTTGAGGAAATGTTCTGCCTCTCCCTCTTGTCGGCGGCTCTCTGAAGTTTAGCAATTTTCGTTTGCGGCTCTTCCGCACTGTCAGTTTGGCCACCCCTGCTGTAGTTGATGTTCATTTCAATATGAACGGGAACTTGGTAGTTCCGGTTCATGAGGTTCTGAGAAGTGTAGTCTTGTGCCAGAACACAATTTTGTAGAAGCTTGTTCTGGTCAGAAGCAGAAGGAAGAACCGAGTATGCTAACCCCTTTCCTTCCTTCAGGCACGCAGGTAAATTTTTACGCGAAAGGTGTGACCAGCCACTGGGTCCAGACGGAAGGCTCGGAGCTGCCTCCTGGCAGCAGCAGTACTGCCAGCAGCAGCGGCCACAGCACCAGCAACCATGCCACCATCACCACAACCACTCCAGTGCCACCGCTTAACCCGGCCCTGGCACCCGCCATGAGCCCCCACGCAAGTGATTCAGAGGAGGAGGAGGAGGAGGAGGAGGAGGAGGAGGAGGAGGAGGAGGAGGAGGAGGAGGAGGAGGAGGAGGAGGAGGAGGAGGAGGAGGAGGAGGAGGAAGACGACGACTACAACGAGGATGACGAGGACAGAGGAAACCCCCTGTACGAGCCATTCGTCAAAAAAGGGTCTGTCAAGTAAGAATGTTTTTTTTTCTTTTAGATAAAGCAGGCTAGACAGGAAGGAACATGTAGTTGCTTGCTTTACAGTGCAACTAATACTACGGTGGGAGATCAAAAACACGACGTCTTAGATCACTCGGCCATCAATCGCAATGTTTGCTTGTTATGAATGGAGCTATATAAACATGTTCAGTGCACGCAGAAATCTTCTCGGAATAGGTTCATTGGGTTAGGGCAAAGAAAATGCAGTGTGCCACATAATTTGCACTAGCAAGACACCATAAATTTTTTAGTAAGTCATATTTGATGCAAGTGTTAGTCCATTTTGATCAAACACTTGCACTTTGCAAAATTTTTAGCGGTTGTAAATAGTGTTGTTTGCATAGAATGTCTCTAACACGTATTAGTCAATTGCTAAGACATGAATGAGGCAATAATGCTCTATTCTTTTTGGTAATGTGAGCACAGAAGTTATTCAATAACTCTAAACACTGTTAACTTTTCCAGGGATGATGCCACCACAAGCGGGGAGCCAGGCTACAAGGAGAGGAAGTTTATTGTATTTGAGAGCTGCTTACGACTGTTGTTTGCAATATGCCAGACATGCTACAGCAGCTGCACCGTGTCTATGAAAGTAAGAGGCACGCTCCTGACTGTGCGCACCTGTTGTCCTGCTAAGCACACACACCGCTGGGACAGCCAGCCGTGCATCAAAAGAAGGGCTGTTGGAGATCTGCTGCTCTCATCGCTCGTCCTGTTTACGGGTGCTTCTCCAACAAGAACCCTGCGGCTGTGGCGTCTCATGAACATCCAAGTCATCTGCAGGAAGACCTTCTTCAATTACCAGCAGGCCATCTTGATTCCAGCAGTCGAACAGGTGATTATGATGCTATCTGATCTTGGCCTGATGTGCTTCTACATTCGTATGCAGGGTTAACACAAAATATATTTATGGTTTCCGAGAGATAAAGTTTACAGTAAACATTACGGAAAAAAAAAAAATTTGTTCCTAGCTGCCCAATGTGCGAAAGATTGTCTGACTTTACGTGATCGCCTTAAGCACGAGACACATGGACAGCAGAATCGTCCGATCCGACAGTCCGAACGCCGCTCCGAATCCCCACCCGCAGGGATCTTGGGGAAGCATTCATTCACGTGCAGAATGCCAACCGAAGCACCCAGCTACTTTCGAAACGTGATATCATCGAGCTCCAGCTGCTCGAGTCATTCCTGGAGGTCTGGGATTCCTACCCCCCCCCTCGCCCCCCAGAGGCGCCTCCGAGTCTTTGACAGGGTACGGCTCCTGTACCACGTCGCCACCAGCGGGTGGAATACGGCACTCGACGGCTACGCCGATCCAAGCGCCAGCTACCTGCTGGGACCACCCGCAAGACGCACGGAGCAGCCTCAACGAGGAGCAAGCCCCACAAGGCCTCGCAAGAACCCCGGCCGCCAAAGCAGGAAAGACAACCCAAAAAGGAACCAGCCCAAGGAGGATAAGTGAGTCCCAGACCCTCTTCTCCTCCCCGCGACGAGTGCTCGGACCTAGTCCACCCCGAGAACTCTTTCGCAAGTTACCCCTTGACCCTCAAGGAAGGTTCCAGTCTCTACTCCAGAGCCCCCCGCGTTCCTTAGCGCCACCAGAGCGCACACGTGTTACTTCGCCGGAACCGGCAACAGCCGGCGAGTTAACCGGACACCCTGTGTCCCACCCAGACCCCAACCAGGGGTCACCAACTCGAGGGCCTTCGCCCCAACCCCAGCTGCCCCTGTTGCAGCCCCGTTGCCGCCCCCTGTGATTCCGACGCCCGTCGAAATCCAAGGACTAAAGGACTACTTTAAAGCGCCAGAAGGGACTCCCCTTCACCTCAACTGTGTTCTATCAGACCCCAGACCACAGTGGCTCGTGGTTAACCACCAGCCCACCTTAGTGCTCGTCCAGGACGTTGTCGCGGAAGATGATATCTTGGCCCAAGCCCTGAATATCGCGGGCATTGTTCCGCAGCTCCAGCCCCAACAAGTCCTCCACCAGCCCCAGCCAGAGCCCGAGGAAGTCGACACCCATCAAGTCGGCGCGGACCGCATCCTGCGGTACCTTGAGGCGCATCAGCCCACCATCCCCCCTCAAGCGGACCAGCCTCGAAATGCCGCCGACAACGACGAAGAGGACCAGAACCTCTCCGAGGAAACGGACTCCCGCCAGCAGCCAGCCCGACAAGCAGGACCACCCCACCCTCCGGTCCGGCCGTCACATTCCCCCCCCAACGTCGACTGGGACAGGGTGAGCAAAACTTTCGGCTACTTCCCACCGTGTGATCCCTCCGCCCTGCAATTCCAATGTACAAGGAACACTGCAGTTAACAACCGCCCCCCACCGCCATCCCAAGTCCCAGTTTTAAGAACGGCCGTCAAATCCATGTTGGAATCCGGAGTACTTAAGCGCACAACAAGAGGCAAATTCCTCAGCCCCATTCAACTAGCCCCCAAAAGTGCAACCGAGAGCCGCTTCATTTTGAATGCGTCCGCCCTCACCCCCCACATGAAAGCGCCGAGATTCTACCTGAAGCCTTTGCCCGTGGCAATTCTTGAGAATCCGCTTCCCAAGAAAGCGTATTTTACGAAGATCGACCTCGCGGAGGCGTATTATCATTTTTCTTTAAGTCCACATACCCAACGCTTGACAACTTTCAAACTGGACAATCAGTATTTTTGTTTCACCCGCCTCCCCTTCGGTTTGAGGCCGGGTCCGTTTGTAATGCAGCAGTTGGCCACAGCACTCTCACGCCATCTTCGCGCGGTCGGGGTGTGGGCCTGGAGCCACTTAGATAATTTTCTGCTCGCCCACCCCGACCCCGCTTTCCTTGCCCGAGTCACCCGCAACTTTGCCCAAGAACTAGAGAACTGCGGCATTCGGATCAATCCAAAAGACACCAGGATGGAACCAACCCAGAACATCACGTTCCTGGGATTTTTACTCGAAGGCAAGGACGAAATGATCGGCCACACAGGGCCACGCAAACAAGACTTGGCCAAGCTGCTCCAACAACTGAAGACACCACTGCCGCCCAAGACTGTCGAGCGCTATGTTGGACATTTAGTGTTTTATTTTTCGTTGTATAGAGGCCATTATCACATGCTTGGACCTTTGTTTCGCCTCCTACATACGCCCCAACCTCTACCTGACCGCTATGTCGACACCCTCCAGCAAGTTTGGACGGCCCTACCGCACCGCACGTCGTGGTGGATTCGATCCCCCACCGAGACCATCGCCTCGGACGCAAGTCCAATCGGAATGGGACTTGCTACAAGCAAAGGCAACCTCGCCATCATCACGACCCCCGCACCAGACATCTACGTTCGGGAAGCTAAGGCTTTGGCGTTGGCCGCCCTCCTGTGCCCGGACCACGCCATAATCCTGTGCGACAACCAAGCCGTAGTACAAGCGATCACCAGAGGTCATGGGAGAGCCCTGCCGTGGCAACTTGCCACGGCAATTTCTGTACTTTTCGTAATAAAGAGCCTCTGGGCTCGATGGATTCCAACCCTGGTGAACCCTGCCGACGCTCCCTCAAGGGTCATCCGCACATGATCCCAAAACCGACCAATGAGGGGGCGCCGCCAGGGGGCACTCCCGGCATTCCTATTTAAGCACCGGGAAGCCAGGGAAGGAGTCAGTCGAGATCCAGCTGGCAAAGGGTAATCAAAACACACACGCTTCCGAACTTGCATGCGACACGACTATCCGTTCGGCTCCACCCAGGAGATCCAAGCACTCCAGCGGAGGCCCGCGTTCACAGATCTCTGGTCCCAGATTGACGGTTTAGCTCACACGAGCGAAGTTAGAAGCTCGTTCTCGTTAGCGCGTGCATTCTTTGCCGAAGCCATCTTTCTCGAATGGGTCAGCGGGATCCACGCTTCCGGCTTCCCCTCGCCTGTCCCGTTATCGCATTCGCTTCGTCCCGCCAGACCCAGTACGTCATCATGACGTTCGCGCTAGCTGTGCTGTCATTGGCTGGACGCATCCGACAATCCGTCCGCCGTGCGAAACTATCTGGCACGTTGGACGCACGTCGGACCGCCGATCCGACGCCTGAAGCGACCAAATTTTTCGGATCAGGCAGTCGCACTGCCGGATCGGACGTCGGATCGGATGGATTTTTCGCACATGTGTCTCGCGCTTTATGTTGCATAATCACATAATGTTATACAATCACGTATGCTTGCGTGATTACAGAACGGTAATTGACACCATGCGGTTGAATCATTCAAACTGATTTATTGGGATATAGCCGGGTCTGCCAATCATAACCGCTGCTTTTTCCGCTTTGCTAGTGTTGTTTCTGCTGCTGTTCGATACACACAGCTAAAAAGTATTGCTCTACGTGGCTCGTGCACTACTGGGCAAGGCATGTGGCAATTTCCTTTAATTTTCATTTGGCTCTGAAACAATTTCATTGCCTTGAAGGTGAACATTTGAGAGAAGTCTTTCTGGTTGGGGAGCAACAATAATAATAAATAAAATGTACACCAACCAAATCCTCGTATAAAGGCAAAACCCTACGTTTCGAGACCAGCTCGGTCTCTTCTTCAGGGGTTGACTGCGGCTATGGCCGTTGAGGAGCAGTAATCTGTTTTCTTCTTCTATGGCAGTGTCTATCGTTTTGCATCGGTGAGGTGGCGAAGTTTGTTCACGTAGCCGGTCGGCAGAGTGCCGAGGGATCTATTTATGTTTTCTGGCGATATTTGTATGTGAAAAGATTCAATAAAAATAGATCCCTCGGCACTCTGCCGACCGGCTACGTGAACGGACTTCGCCACCTCACCGATGCAAAACGATAGACACTGCCATAGAAGAAGAAAACAGATTACTGCTCCTCAACGGCCATAGCCGCAGTCAACCCCTGAAGAAGAGACCGAGCTGGTCTCGAAACGTAGGGTTTTGCCTTTATACGAGGATTTGGTTGGTGTATATTTTATTTATTTTAATTTAATTGTCATATTGGTGCTTTCATCTCACACTTAAAATCTGGTGACAGAGTATGTGTAGTGAGAGGTGGGAGGATAGAAGCTCATAGACCCAACGACACTACTGCCAAATCGCACTGCACACTCTGTGTCACCAAACGTAAACCGGAGGATTTTAATACAGAATGTGTTTGCGGCTGGCTGCTAGCACTCCCTGTAATGCTATTCTGAAAGGGAAGCCTGAAACGAAAGTTAGTTACGGAAGCGACGCAAAATCACCCTTTTGAAAAAGAAAAAGACAGGATGGTGCCAGGTTTCGAACCAGGTTCCCTCCAGTCGTTTACATGATGCTATATTCATGGTCAGCTTTTCTGTGGCAATCCGAAGAGAGGATGAAAGCACGTCTACAGCGGTTGGCACACCCTCGCCCCTAGCATTGACTGCATTGCCACAGAAAGCTGACTGCGAGTATAGACCATCTGTTTTAGCAGCGCACGAGAGAAAAGGGGGTCGTCCCGCAGGTGTGAACGCTTTTGCACGTATGGTGGGAGTGCGCTCAACCATAACAGACACCAACTTTGCATTCCATTCATGCTGGAGGCAGGGCTTTCTTTTCTAGATTATGCACAATGATATTTGCACCAAATGATTTGATTGGACCATTGAGGCACAAACAGTGAGGCGACACATAATATGTTTTGTGTGACCACTGCCCCTACCATAATAGTGCAGAAAAGGGTGCACATTTTCATTGCAGCGTTTAGGCCAGTGTCAAACATATCAGCATTGCCTCGCACAGGTGTGGAAAGGGGAGCAAGGCATGCTGCTGGAGGAGCTTCGTGACCAGCCCCTGGACCTTGCTGGGGACGGGAGGTGCGACTCCCCTGGCTACAGCGCCAAGTACCTCACTTACTCCCTTCACGTGCCCCTCGTGAACAAGATCCTCCACTGTGAGCAGGTGCAGGTTGGAGGTGAGGAAGGGATGCACTCTCTTTATTACAGTAGCTTCAATTTGGACTGAATACTGTCGAGAACGGTTATAACGGAGTCAACGGGAATCGGAAATCGCTTCACTATATCTGCTTCTTTGCATCGTGTGCCCGTGACACGGGATGTGACGGGCACATGTTTAACAAGCCTGCAGAAAGCAGTTGAGGCTTCCCTGCACGCGTCCTCTGCTAGGTTGGAGCCGCTTCTCGCAGCCGCTTCTCGCCAGCTGCGACAAGCTCCGATCGAAAAAAGATCCTGCTATGTACGAACCGTGTCGACAGCTGCTACGGCTGCAGTGGAGGACACCGGCGGCGGACAGCTTTCTTTATGTTTATGCGCACTTCGTCAATGATGGCACTTTTTTGATTCAAGGAGATTGCCTTCGTCCTCCCCGTCGAGCTGCCGGCAGTGCTGGGACTCTCCATTGTTGAGGGACGATGACTCACCGAATCGGTGCTTGAGCAAGTAGACTTTCACGCAAGAGCGACCTCACCGACCAGACACTGACACGGATCACGAAACAAACAAAGGCACGCACGGCACTGAGTTTACGCTCAAGCTTGTTTGTCGTCGGTATAGAGAGTCTAGATTTTAGAGAGAGATGGGCCAACTGCTCGATTGGGGTGACGTGGTTTGTGGGCCACGTTAGCAAAACAAGCCGCAACATGCAAGGAGTCAAAACTCAAAAGCGTTCACCTTCTGCAAACGTGTCCCCGCCTCTCTGCACAGTTTCCTCGCCACACTGGCCATGCGACACAAATGCAGGAGTACTTACTGCTCCCTCTTAAATCTAGGCTTTCTCAGCCATCTCTGCCGGTACGGTGTCGCTAGTGCTTTGAATGCCCTTATTGACATGCCACGATGGCTTCTCTGCGTGAAATGCGGCAAAGCAACTTCCCACTTAAAGGAGCTGTGCAACGATTTCAACGTTGAAAGAATTGGCATCTTCTACTTTTGACATAGTTCACCTTGTCACAAAGGACAGAAAACACACCTCCTTCCTTCAAAATGTTGCGATTCTGCCGCGTAATCGCAAGGCAAAAATGAGAATATTCCCCCACCTGCAGCCGCGAGCGGCAGTCATGAGAAACATGCCGCGTGACGTCAATGGGGGTCTTGTAGAAAGATAGCAAGTTGTGCGGATACCTGCTCGATAAAAGGTAACTTTTCTATAAATCTTGTTCCAACATAAATATAAATGCATCAAAACCTGGTATCATCGACAAAAATTTTATTATACAGAGTTAGTGGGGCCATTTATCCTAGGTCCACAAAAGCGTCAGCTCTATGTGCTACCGCGAACAGAAGCCGGAGGGGGAAGGGGACAGAGCCGGACGGGTATGGCCGGACCCGGATGAGGCTTTCCTCCTTTCACCATATTGTTCGCGCTGCGCCCGCCCGCACGTGGTCACGAGCGGATGAGTTCTCGCTGCTCACTGGTGGCTCTAGAGAGAGAGCTTCCCCGAACCCCGCGCAAACCCCATTGACGTCACAGTGCACGTGACTCGGAAGATGGTGGAGGAGTTAAAAGGTACCAAAAATCTCAATCTTTGTCCATTTTTAACATAAAAACTAGCACACGCAGGCGAAAGCGTTTTTTTGTTTTTTACTTTAGAAATATGATGGCTGGATGGCTGGCGCGCCGCCAATAGCACACCAACTGCTTGCAGCGCCACCACACGCAGTCATTCCGTAGCAGTCGCCGCCCCGGGCAGCGGACGGGAGACTAGCAAGTCGTTCCAAGGACCATAGCATGGATTTGGAGAATGATACTTGCTGTTGTGAGAACACAAATAACTGCTCTGTTCAAAGAAGTAGTCATTGAAGTATCTATTTCAACTCTAAATCTCTCATTTGGCATCTTTCGTTGTTTAGGCGAATTCATGGCAACAGTGGGATGTATAAGCGGGGTTTTTCGGTATCTCGGGGATCGCGTTCCATAGACCTGCGGTTATGAATCAGTATGGTTCAGGGACCGGCAGACGTGATGGAGGACAGACGGAGGATCCCATCCGCGATGGGTCTAGCACTTTTTAGTGTAGAGCGTTTCGCTGTAGGACATTTCGGCGCACGGGTATTTCAGTGCATGTACATTTTGGTGCATGTACATTTTGGTGCAGGTACATTTTGGTGCACGGACATTTTGGTGCATAAACTATCAAAATCGAGTATTTTTTTTTTTTTTTTCTCGCAATAAGCACTGCTTTGGCTAGGAATTCATTTTCTTCTATTTATATTTTGTATACTTGGTCATTTATCTCCAATCACTTACTGATATACAACCTAAGTGACTTTGTTAGGCACAGCATTATCCTGCGCGATGCTTGGAGATGTTTGACGCCATGGTTCGCTCGTCGGTATCTCTTTTCCGACGTACGCACTACGTGCTTCACATCGTGTTTATGCCTTCAGTCGATAGAGGTGGTCTCCTCTATAAAGTTTTGGCTTTATTATTGGTACTGCGTGTAGGAAAACCACCAACAGAATCATAAAGTCGTGGGGACAAAGAAGTTGAACAAGTATTTTGATTCAAGAGGAATCGAACTGAAAGACCACGCTCAAGACAGGTAGACCCCTCTAAAGAAGATCACCCAAGAGAGAAATGGCAATACGACAAACATGAACAAACGCTGGCATGCAGCGAAAAGTCCAAAAAAGGGCATGATGAGCATAGCCTCGGGACCAAAGAAAAATGAAGGAAAAAAAGTGGCATCAGCAACTCTCGGACAAATGCCATCAACTATGCAACCATGTCTATTTTGCGATGGCCACCTGTGGAGGTGATGCTGACACCCCATGGGCAACACTGCTAAACTGCGTTAATCCTTTTTCCGGTGACCGTTGGTGATGTGCTTCAGATTCGCAATGCAAGGGCATTCGGCACGTTACGAGACGCTGATCATCAGTGAACCAATAGCTCTCGATATCTTGACAAAGTTCATCAAGTCAACGACAGTGTACAGGTATGTACACAATTTTGTGAGGTCCAAAAACACTTTTACATTGAATCGTTCAACAACTTGGTGCTCATGTACATGGACAAATGCATTCACTACAAGAATGAAACGTATGGCCCAAGACAAAGCCTCGCTATGCTTGACTGGAATGAGCATGTTGGACGAACGAGCACGTCGGTCTACCCCGTGAAGAACCAAATTCAAAAAGTTACAATGAAATTCCTAGCCACTTTTCTCTTTCTTATAGAAACAGGGCACAGGGTGGTGTGGGTACAGTCCCTAGAAAGACTGGCTAGTCTCCTGTTCAAATGCCTCTCCCCATGCAGCGAGAAGGCAGCGCCGTGGATGAAGTGTGCAGGGGGTGCTGCGCGCAATTGGCGTCCTGTTGGAGTGCGGCCGGTGCGGTTCTACTCGCTGCCTCCACGTGTAGCTGCTGCTGGCGACGCTTTGAATGCGGGCGCTCATTTGTTTTGTGCTTTGTTTTAGATTTAGCTTCAGCTGCCCGAGCATGTGCCATTCTTGATCAGCTACGATGCCCCAAATGCCTCGAGGGAAGCGTCATGTCTTCAAATAAACAACAGAATCGCGACAGCACCTATTTTATGCCCGGTTGCAGGAGTGGCTACTGTTCGTACAAGCCAAAGTTATCTCTCTTCTGGGTGCTTAGGTAAGGACCCAGAAAGGCTGCAGTAGTGGGAACGGAACATAAAGCGCAGTGACAAGTCCCTCGACGATGCCCATGTCGTGTGAAAGACACTCCGAACCCTGTTTCATCGAGAGTACCTTCAAAAATGTCATTCAAGGTGAGGTCATAGAAATTCTTCGCGACCTGTTCCAGCTAGTGAAGGACGCAGTGCCGACAGTGTTTCCAGATGTGCCAAGGTATCTGTCAAAACTTGTGCCTCAGAAGAGAAGGGAACGCAACTTGTGCGATCAAACAACACCACTGCTGCCTGCTAAACACTGGTGTACTGATGCAAAAATGAATGGTGACGATCTCTTCACCGATGATACTTTCTGCAATGCTGCTGTCATCTGCGAATTTAGTGAGTTACAAGCACCTTCGCCCTGGACGAAGGTTGATCTTCTTGACACCAGTGACCAAACAACTTTTACTCACTGCCATATCAGCAGAGATGGTGCTTTAGACCGCTTACATCTGAGCCGGCATGTTGTGCTAAATTTCAGTGTATCGGAAGAGGTAATCGTGAAAGCGACACTACATTCGAGGAGAGAAATTGAAGGATCAAGATATAAAAACCACAAAGGAGGCTGATGATCTGTCGCAAGAAATTGGGAACCTGTGCCCCAGCTGTGAGTTTAAAGGGGCGGTGCAACAATTTGCGGACTTTGGCTAATTGATTGCGGGAATCGATCCGGCCACATATAAAACGAAGGACCGAAAACTATTCTTTCCTGCTTGCCCTAGTTTTCATAAAAAAAAAAATAAAAGAAATTGGTATCTCTGGCACCCCTCAACTCAACATTGAAGCGGCACCAGCTTCGCCTGTGACGTCATTCGGAGTGGCGTTAGTTTCCGGCTGGGTTCTTCTGGCTTCCGTTTCCCCAGCGCTCGCCGGCTTGCTAGGCTCGCCGCTCTCCCGCTCTCCCACCGATTCCCGACCAACATGGCAGCATGGGCGGACGGCCTGAGCGACGTCGAGCGCAAGATGCTTGCGACGCGGCGGGCAGTCAAAGTCGAAGTCGAGGTCGAGACACCAGGAACAATAACGACACCACGATACTACGGACCACGACCAACGCACTCCGTCGAGCGAGGGAAAGACAAAACGTCCGGGTTGCTCGTGTAGCCGCCGCAGACGCCTCGGGCGTCGACGGATGACGGCGACGGCAGGTTTTGTTGACTTGCGGTAGATGGCGCCACAAATAATTCATACCCTTTTAGCAGCAATATTAGGCTTTTGAAGCGCTTCTGCATGCCTAACCAACAAGATTTTTTAACCGTAACCTTAAATCAAGCTTACAATTGCCTAACACTATCACTTACAAAAACCACTCCGAATGACGTCACACCCCAGGTTCCATTTGCGGCCACCATGTGGCCGCAGGTTGGGAAAAAAAGTGTTTTTTATTTTACGATTACGCAGCGAAATAGAGGTATTTTCGGGTATGGTGGCACTTTTTCTCTTACTTATGCCAGAGTAAACAATATAAAAAATACAAGCTGCACATTCGTTCAGTGTTAAAATCATTGCACCGCCCCTTTAAGCCTATGAGCAAATCTTTCAAAGATTCTAATGAGTGCCACTTTTTTATGAGCACTGACTGTCTCGAAAAAAAAAAAAGAAGGTAATTACGAAGACACGAATTCTGAAGACCCGTGCCCTATAGTGCATGAAGCAGAAGCTTAGAAAGGTACCAAACGTACTCGAGGAAATGAAGAGTCAAAACAGACAGCTGTCTAAAACCGAGTTAGAGCAGAGGATCAGTGGCCTTCCCTCTAAGCACCAGCTCGCCGTCAGGATATGTTTCGAAGCCGTCAGACGCAAGTCTGCAAAGGGAATGAAGTACACTGATGAGTGGCTGCTTGAATGCATTTGAATGCAAATGAAGAGCCCAAGGGTGTACGAACATATCAGGCATTACAAGATCTTGGCTCTCCCAGGACGAACATGCCTTGAAAAGCGCATTCTGAGTTTCACGAATGGCTTTGGTTTCAACTCGAACATATTTGATGCCCTTGCTGAGAAAACAGCAGACATGGACGAGTTTTCCTGCCGTGGGAGCCACGTCTTGGATGAAATGAAAATTTTTTGAGTATGCGGACGTCAAGTCAACCGGTGAGATGGCACTATTAATCCAGAATGCTTGTTAAAACCTTCAAGAGCTGTTTGTTTCATGTACTTTTGTATTCTCCACATTACTTGGACAGCTTCGTCGACCTTGCACAACTCACTCCCATTTCCGAGAAGGAACGGCTCGCTGATCACGAGAGGGTGGTCCTCTTTCAACCTTTTAAAGTTAATTTAATCTTTGTTGCAGTCATGTTGATACACTTCATTGCACGGCTACAATGTATCCGCGACACGGGTTAGCAGTTTGCTTGCCTTTCGTTTCGTAGGTTTTGTGTCTTTTCGCGATGAGATTACGAATTCTCCGACCGATATGCATTTGCAAACAAAGTGCTCTCAACTGCCAAGCAAGAGAATGTGTTGCAGCGTCCCTGGTTGCAGCTTGCGTTCAGAGGCCAACTTACTTTCTACTGCAAGGATGCACCGCTTTCCGGTAGACCCCAAGCGCAGAGCTTCGTGGCTTCAGGCCATGAAGAGGGACAAGTGGCAACTGAACAACAACAAATCAAATATGCTCTGCACATTTCATACAAGGGGAGCCACTGCAGTTTTCATTTGTTTTGAGAGGTGATTTACACTTTCAGCACTGTCAGAAGACATAACAAAAAAAAAAAAAACGGAGATACGTGTGTTTTGTCACAACAGAAAGGTTAGCAGAAGGTCAAGTTTCGTTCAAGGTTCCAGTAGTTTCCCGGCTTTTAGAAGCCTACCGTTTGATTTTGCTTGCCATACCCGCTGTTTCGATCCCTGGTTTGCGCGGAGCGGTCAATTAGGTTCGGTAACGAGTGTTCCGTGCCGCCTCTATGAATCGCGGATTTGCATTTGCCGCTACGACTAAACTTCACGGTCGGATGTGTCAGCGACGATGTAAAAGTACGGAAGGAAACGCAGCATGGGGGGCCCTGTTGTGTGCCGCATGCCTTCAGTTTTTTTTGTTTTTTTTTTACAATTCAAAATTGTGTGGGTAACAGCAAAAAAATCAGAGGCTTAAAGTTTTCTCTGGGTAGAACTGTAATGGTGACTACCTTTACGAGCAGAAACACAGGCTTCGAACCAAATTTTGGTAGAAAGCTTAAATATTTATTTACGTTCCGAAGGACCTGCTCTATGAAGCGGTGTGTACCCACCATGTCATTTTGGTTTTGAAGGCGCAATCATGCAACTGCGAAAGACACGTCCCCACTATGTCTGTCTTTCACAGCCTTAATGAACTTAAATAAATTTGTTGTATTATTAGTAGTGAAATCTAGCCAATGGTATACTCTGCCCCCTGCACAACTTCCTGTATGGGCTGCCGTGACATAACCCAAAACAGGGTGCTCGCCTTAGCAAAGTGTGGATGTACACTCACCATTTATGCATGCATGAAGTCAATGCACAAAAAGTGCGACTGGAAATACATGACCTTGTACCCTGCATTCCATCTGAGCTGATAGATGTCTTCCTATTCCTTTTACAGAAGATCCTTCAGACGACCCAATGCACCCAGATTTGCCCCGTCACGGTTTCGTTATCGAAATGCACCCACCACCAAAAACGTGCAAAGATACAACCGACAACAGGCAAGGTTCACAAAATGAGCGGTGTCCGAGCCAAAGGATGTTTCGTGTGACCAGGCATTTAGAACAAACTCCTCTAAAATATTGACAAATCAGCTCACCATATTGACTGTGCACGTGCCTTTCGGCGTACGCTAGTTCGCAAATTTTTTAAAGGAGTTTGTTCTAAAGGCTTTTAAAATGACTATCTCACTTGGGCTGCTTTGGGCATGGGAATATTCTTCCCGCTAATTCAAAGGCCAGGGGAAGGAAAACATAACACAGAAGTATGTACTAAATGCATACCCATCCCTGCCAAGTTTTACGATTTTATCGCAGAGTGCCCGCTTTCCGGCGCTTTCTTACGGTTATCGTATTAGCAACAATATTTGTACAATTTTCCGAATCCCGTATAAAAAACAAATTGCAAATTGTTTCCGCTTGAGCTGCATCTCGCCAGTTTACAAGTCGGTGTTGGCAACACTGGTACATCGACTTGTATGCTAGGGGGTGCAAGCTACCGCTCCTCGTTACAAGGGGTCTAACCGCTAACATCCATCCATCCATCCAAATACAAAATAACTTTCCTTTTAGAAAATCTTCTTTCTTGTGGAAACGTTAATTGTGGCGCACGTCGTGCGTTGTGTTACTGGAACTTTTGCGCAAGATCCATTGAAACCACCTTTACTACATACAAGATGTCGGGGAAAAAATACTTTCAAGTATTTATTCCCAGCTATTCGACCAACTTTCCATTTATCGAGACGTCGCGCAAGGGCGAAAGGTACGCATTTTGTAGTCTGTGCCGCTGCGATGTCAACATTTTGCACGCTGGTTGCCGGGACATTTTGTGTCATCTGAATACAAAAAGCACAAGGACTCTGCAAAACTAGTTGAAACCAACGAGAAGCTTGGAGGCTAGCTTAGCCAATCAATGAATCACGACACTTCCGGAGCAGGGTGCCTTTTACAGCATTTTTGATTGAACAGAAAGTGCCATTCATGGCGGCTGATCACCCCGGAGACCTCTTTCGGAAAATGTTTCCAGGCTCAAAAAAAGCTACTAACTACGCTTGTA
Source organism: Ixodes scapularis (assembly GCF_016920785.2). Lineage (NCBI taxonomy): Eukaryota > Metazoa > Arthropoda > Arachnida > Ixodida > Ixodidae > Ixodes > Ixodes scapularis. Next base: position 90,312,513 of record NW_024609836.1, read on the forward strand.
CTCGGACCAAGACAGCTGTGATAGTGAAGGAAATGGCTGAAAAAGAGATTGGTGATGTTAGCAGTTTAAGGTCCGTGCCGTTCTCTGTCGCAACTGACGGGAGCAATGACGTTGGCAATGATGCCATGCTTTATCCCATCATAGTCATGCTTTGTGACAGGACGACTCGCACTGTCCTTCTCGCGATGCCTGCTCTCGAAGGCGACCCCACGGGACATAACATTGGTGCGCTTGCCATGGAGACGTTAAAGAGCAAGAACATTCCTATTCGGAACTGTATTGGCATGGCATGAGATAACGCTCCAGTCATGATTGGATCCAAGAACAATGTTGCTGCTGTCGTCAAGGAGAATCACGAGAACATTTTGCCGTCATTGGATGCTGCTGCCATTTAATCAGTCTGGCGGCACAGGAAGGCTCAACATGCCTCCCAGTAAGTGTGCATGAGGCATTAGTTGATGTTTACCAGTGTTGCGGAGTTGCCACTCCGGAGTTGGAATGATTCTGGAATCACTCTGCATTTTTGCGACTCGGGAATGAAATGGGAATGAAATGGCGGCAACGTTGAGGGGAATGGAATGGGAATGGAATTAGATGCCTTTTGCCCGGCATGAATGTTTTATCTTAGAGACAGAAACAATTGAGCTTGCGATTCTAAAATGTAAGGAGCTTAGTCTTGTCCTTCCTGAAAGAATGACAGACGTACCGGTGACCCTCGGTTTTGCTGTAGAAGATCAAAGGGCGGATTATAGAACAGTAGAGGCAATGAAGAGGAGGTTGGAGTGCTGGTGTAAATTATCTAGGGAAGATCAAATGAAGTACAACTAACTAGCACGGCTGGAGGACAACAGGGACAGAGGAAAAATGGGACTCCCTACTATGCGGCTCCGGCCAAAAGTTTCAACCCTGTCCCCCAGTGGGTCTGGTGTTAGGCGACGCCGACAAGGTTCAACTGGAGGGAAATTGGAGACTCCTTCACTGGGGGAAGAGGTGGGGGGATGTTTTTAGTTTTTTTTTGCCAGATCCCCCAAACGCCTGCCTGACAATCACCTTCATGACCTGGTGATATTTACAGAAACGCAATAGCTTGGGGGAAAAAAATCAGTTTTTTTTTTTTTTTGTTTTCTTTTTTAAGGCTAGGTGGCACAAAATATTGCCTGTTATGAGGGGTAAAGTCGTTATTATCAATCTATCCATCCAGAAAAATTCAGGTAGCGTAGTACGACTGCTAAAATGGTAGATCTAACATGCATCAAAGAGTGTGATTAGATACTTTTTGTGCTGGCACTGCCTACATGCAAATGCCTCCTTCATGCTCCAGAATCTGTGCTTTTCCAATACAAAGCTGCCCCAAAATTAGTTGTTTTTTTTTTATCAAAGAATTTCACCAAAACCTAAATGGCTGGACCACCACTACGTATTCATTAGGGAATCTACAAAGGTAATTTCCAACGAGTTTGCTTCTCTTTTGCGAAAAATATAACTGGGAAGCTTCAGAACACCTACCATGAGAAAGATATATCTTCAACCTGGATGAGGCGGCACTCTTCTACATGATGCTGCCCAGTTTCACTTTCACTCCGAAAAAGGAACGTGCAATGGAGCGATACAGCGGAAGGACATAGTCCATTTTGGGTCAAATATTGGTGGCAAACAGAAGCTGCCACTTCTGGTGATCGGCAAAGTGCAGAAGCCCATGTACTTTCGCATTGCTCGGCTGCCAAAGGATGTCATCTACCGGTCGAACAAGACGGCGAGGATGACGGTGCCACTCGTTGAAGAGTATGTCCGCGTGCTGGACCGGAAGCTGGACTGAGAAAACCGAAAAGTTATCTCCATTGTCGACAATTACCTGGGGCACGAAAAGATGGACAACCTGAAAGTGATTACAATGGAATTTCTTCCCCAAAACATGACGTCCGTACTCCAGCCAATGGATCCAGGAGTCATTGAAATCATTCGGAAGCACCACAGGAAAAGTCTCCCCCTGGCAGATTTTGCTGTAATACGACAATAAAAAAGAGTGCCGGGGCAACCTCCTTGGTGCAGTGCATCTCATCGACAACACCTGGAAGCAGGTTCTGCCATTGTCGATCATTAACTTTTTCTCTCGTGCCACAAGTTCATTGGAGCCAGAGACACAAAAGTGCTGCGACTGCACCGAACTCTGCGAAGAAGTGCACAGACCGATCGGTTGTGCCGACCGTGGTGCAGACGGGGACCTTGATTCCAAAGATTACGCCCCGTACGAGAATGATATTCCAGTGACCGGCAACATGATTGACGCCGAAATTTCTTGAACACCTCACAGAACAAGACGACAAAGAGCCTCAGAAAATTCTGATGGAATTTCCTGAGGCTTGTCGTCGTCTTAGGAATATGCTTTACTTGCTCAGGAACAAGGTTAAAATGCACCGGTGGTGAGGAACGGCTGACGCGATGCCTCAAACAGCTTCACTACATTATCATTCAAGATGCCTTTGAACGCAACTGTATGCACTAATGGACAGATTTCTAAAATTGGGGGATTCCGTTATGATACATTCCACACATTAAGAGTTATTGGTTTTTCACATTTCAAAGCACCTAGGCATTGAGCGTGCCAAACTTTGGCTGATTCGGCCCATACTAATTACTGCTCACGCAGTTCTTAACGTCGTTTTCTGCTATTGTTTGCAGCTCTCCTGACTAAGAACAAGAAGGAAAGCAGGGTTCAGGGAACACTCAGTGAAGTTGAAAGAGCTACTATGAAGTGGCTTGCCCATGCTCAACAAAGGTTGGATGAAGAGACCGGACCAAGAAATAAGGAAGCTTCTCCACGCGTTAACGCTTTTTTTTACCCAAGTAGGTTTTACAACCGATTGATACTAAATTCTTAAAATGATCCAACAACCTCTGCATCAGAATTAATTGGGGGGCTAGTTGGTTGAACATCTAGACGGTGGTTTTGAAAGCGCAAAAGACTGAGAAGAGAAGGAGGGGACAGGACAGAGCGCTTACTTACAACTGTCAAATTTAATAGAGCATCTAGAGAACGACAAGGTGGAAGTGAAAAAAGAAAAGGAAGAAAAGAAAGATGAAATTAAAGTCACTGCTGCTAAAAAGAACATATTTAGTTTTATAAATCGAAATAAAAATTATTTTAACTTCAGCCAAAGGCAAAGTACTTGTCACGTAAAAAAAACTCTATACTACAAAAAGCAAAAGAAAAAGAAAAACATGAAATAGAAGTTTGGCTTTGGAAGACCTTCTCAACATCATACAAAAAGAATATGCAAGATCGTTCGCTCCGAGATGTGGAGGCAGGTCCGTTACTTCAGGACTTGCCTCTGGGCTCTTGCCGGTTGTGGAGACCCCGGTGGCGGCCAAGGACGAAGGTACAGAGCCTTCCTTGACAGAGCAAGTAAGGAGACGGAATTCCTGTGGTCTTCATATATTCCACATATTAAAAGTCTCCGTGCCCAAAATAACCAACGCAAGGGAGATTACGTAACCTTGTTGGGGGATGCTACAATACCTACAGATATAGGCAAGATACTCGAAAAAGGTCCAAAGTTTTGCACACCACCAAAAATGCAGGGCGTACAGCTGGTGTCTAAGATACACGACATAGCGGCTAAGGCCCAAGAAACTGATAGAATTCGATGTGTGGACGATTGTGTTGATGTGCTGCTACATACTGGTCAAGTTAATGACAAGAATATGAGAATTCCTTCTATTGTCAATTATTTCAAAACGAATAGCCTAAGCCTTCTAGTTTCTGATAAAGAAGGAGGTTTCGTTGTCATTCCTAGGTCACTCTACTTCGAAAAAGCAGGGAAGGCCATAGAGAAAAACTTTAACCAGTTGCATGATTTCAAAACCAAGAGAGTGAAGGCAAAGGCACTCCAACTGTGCCACAGGCTTGAGCTGGAGCAATTGAGGAAGACAATTACTGCTACAAAAAAGGACCATTTGGATATGTTTTTCACGGCAAAAACACACAAGGACGAATGTCCTTTCCGAGTTGTGGTCACTGAGAAAGGGTCTTGGCAGGGTTTAATGTCACGGTTCCTCTTAAGCCATTTGTTGAATCTCCAGCTGAATGACCCATTCCTAATAACAAATTCAGAGGAACTTATTAAGTATCTGCAACTAAATGCAATGACAGTGCGCTTCGGCTTCTCACTTGATGTGGAGGATCTGTTTTACTCAGTACCTCACATCAAATTATTTGCAGCAGTAAGTGAATGTATTGAAGCCAATGGAACTATTTCATTTCAAAACAAGTGCGGCATTCCGATAGAGTCCTTCTTAGAACTTTTAAAGCTCTACCTTTCTGCTACAGCCGTCACATTTGAAGGTAATTCTTTCCTACAAAAGAAAGGTATATGTATAGGTTCCTGTGCGGCACCTATATTATGTGATATTTACTTGTCCCAATGTGATCGGGCAATAGACAGTACACTTTCTAACAGCCATGTATCTCATATTTTTCGATATGTTGATGATTACCTCGCTCTCCTTCAACATCGTCCAAGTGAGAATGAGACGCAAATATTCAACATCATCCAATCTAACTTTTTAGAAAATGGCCAAGGTCTCAAGTTCACCCAGGAATCACCAGTGAACTCCGTACTCCACTTTTTAGATCTAAGACTGGTGTTCTCCGACAACCACGCTTGCTGGATGTATTCCCCTCGATCGAAGAAAGGTCTTTTACAGTATGATTCGGCTCACTCCAAAATTATAAAAAGAGGAATCGCAAAAAATTGCCTGAATACAGCCCTTAAAAAATCTTGCATGCACTCAGCGGGGGAAAGCTTCGATGCTCAAGTGCAAAGACTGAAAGCGTCGGGATATCCGAATTCCATAATATATGACGTCGCCGAATCCTTGATGACCTCAAATAAAAAACGTGACACTGAAAAACGAAAGAAACACCGACCGATTGTTCTGCCATATATACACCGCTTGTCCCACAACTTGAAGAGAACAGCTGCGAAGTTTCAAGTCCAAGTGGTGCTTTCAGCTCCGGACAAACTAAAAAGGCTCTGCCCTAAGATCAATTGCCAACAGCATCAACAGGCAGAGTGCAGTGTAAAACATCGACTCAAGTATGTGGATTGTCAAAGTGGAGTGGTATATCAAATACCGTTTACATGCGGCAAAATGTATGTAGGTCAGTCGGGGCGATGTATTAATACCAGATTAAGAGAACATACCCAAACAATAAAATCCTCACCATCGGGACATCTTGCGGTGCATGTCAGAGACTGCAAATGCTCACCAACATTCAACCACACCAAAGTTCTAAAGCGGTTCCGTGACAAAAACACCAGAGAACTGTACGAGGCTCAAGTCATCCTCACCAGTGGCGACAAGTGCATAAACGCGCCATCAGTGACCCTAACACAAAAAGAACTTCAGTTCTTTCGGTGTTTCCCCTGAAGACCTGAAACACAGAGAGAACCTCAGTTCTAGCGGTGTTTTATCTGAAGATGTTTTAGCCGTTTGCTCAGCGTAATTTTTTTCTCTTCTATTTCATGTTTTTCTTTTTCTTTTTCTTTTTGTAGTAGAGAGCTTTTTTTTACGTGACAAGTACTTTGCCTTTGGCTGAAGTTAAAATAATTTTTATTTCGATTTATAAAACTAAATATGTTCTTTTTAGCAGCAGTGACTTTAATTTCATCTTTCTTTTCTTCCTTTTCTTTTTTCACTTCCACCTTGTCGTTCTCTAGATGCTCTATTAAATTTGTCAGTTGTAAGTAAGCGCTCTGTCCAGGGGGGCTATGTTGCGCTTTTTGCACTCCCAGGAGACTTGGAAGAGGGAAGTGACGTCAACGACTAGAGCAAATGCAGATTGGATGTTGACAGAAGAAAACGAAATCAACATCCAATCTGCATTTGCTGCGTTGTTGACGTCACTTCCCTCTCCCTAGTCTCCTGGGAGTGCAAAAAGAGCAACAAAGCCCCCCTGTCCCCTCCTTCTCTTCTCAGTCTTTTGCGCTTTCAAAACCACCGTCTAGATAAACAACAACCTTTGCCCCTCAATTACGACACATTTCTGTGAAATGTGTTGTCCCAATAAGATACTATTTTGGTACCCACAATGTCCAGTAAGATTTTTCCAGGAAGCTCTTCTGGAGGTTTTTCAGAGTTTAACTTGGGATGCTTTTGGGAACTTTTTGGAAGTTGCCTGGGACATCCCAGGGATGTCACTAATGTCCCGGAACAATATACTTGGGATTTCCTTGGGACATTTCTGCGTTGTCTGGGTAGAAGAGGGCCACCTTCCCCACAAGCGTACATCTGCCTCAACCCAAGACCGCAATCCTGCACACCATGAATAACACTTCCACGGCTCTGAACCTTCGCTGCTCGCAGCAGCCTCCGACCATCTGGCAGTAAAACTGCCGTGGACTCCGCAAGAAAAAAAAAAAACCTCAACCATTTGACTTTTATGGACACCCAACCGGACATCCTCGTCATTCAAGAAGGTGGTGGAGTGCTCAACCTACGCAGCTAAGACATGTTTTCCCAGCCGAGCATTACCCATTGTCGTCAGGGCACTGCGGACGAAAGCACCACCCCATGGTGGTGCTTCCATCCTGTAATCCCTGTAACGATATATACAAGGATTATGAGTGTCGCCAGACTAATGAAGTGGAATAACTCTGCCTCTTTTCCACTCTTTAGGTAAACAACCATCGTTAAAAGATTTAGAGAAATTATGATCCAAGATTATAGAGCTATTTTCACTTGTGTTTTGCAAAAACTTTGAATTAATACCATCAAGGCCACAAGAAAGACTATGATCACTTTAGTTTACTTATGAACGCTGGGAAAATCCCAGTAAGAGCCTTCATAAACGTCCTTCATTGAACCTTTTTGTTTGCAATGTTATGACTGAGAAATGCTATGCATTGCGAGGCTGCATGCTAATCCCTCTTTTGCTTTGTTTTTTCATCACTAGTGAATGTTCACGTCACAGCTCCCAAGAACAGATGGATGACGTCCAAAAAGTTCCAGTAGTAGCTAGGGAAGAATAGGGCCCGAACATTGACGACATGCGGCGACTGCTAGTGCGAGGCCGAGCGCTCAACGTAAGACCCCGGCAGCTAAGGACGTGATCGAGGAGCGCGGCACTGACGTCGTGTACGTACCAGCTGGATCCACCAGTCTGCTTCAGTCCACTGACATGTTTTGGAATAAACCATTCAAGGCCAGTCTTCAGAGGACCTGGGAGGCTTTCATGCGAAAAGAGAAGACTCCAAAAGGCAACCTGCGAAAGCCATCACGGAAGGACGTCCTGGACTTCGTAGCCAAGGCATGGTCTTCCATCCCGGAAGAAACTGTCGCGCATTCATTCAATCAAAGGGCCTGGCATCGCGAACGCGCTCGACAGGTCTGAGAAGAGTGATCTGCACGAGCAGCTCTCCAATATCGGCGGCAAAGACATCCCTGACAGCAAAGAAGTCATCGCGGAAGCTATTGCATGTGGCGTGAAAGGCAGCCGCAAGAAGCTGCGTTCTGCTGCTTTTGAAGCAGTGGAGAAAGCATTGTTTACAATGTTCCTGGACACCAGAGCTGCAAATGTTCCGGTGAGTGGAACACTACTCCAGAAGGAGGCAAGAGATTTCGCTTGCATAATGAAATTTAACACTTTTGTTCTAAGTGCTGGCTGGTTGCAGCGCTTCAAGGAATGCCACAACATTGTCAGCAAAGTCATTAACGGTGAGTGTCAGTCAGTGGACAAAAAAGAGGCTACAGCATAGGTGAAGAGCAGCATTGGTCAGTTGTTGGAGCAGGGAGATGTGTTTAAGGCTGACGAGACTGGACTTTTTTTTTTCAAATGCTGCCGCAGAGAACTGTATTGCTCAAAGGCGATCGTTGCCATAGTAGGACGCAAAGCAAGGTGCGCATCACTGTGCTTCTTAGTGCCAACATTGAAGGCTCGTAGAAGATGCCAACATTGGTGATCGAGAAAAGCACATCTCCACGAAGCTTCAAAGGAAAGCAGAAACTAAGGAAGACGATTGAAAAGACACTCGGAGTGAACCCAGGAAGTGAACAGATTCGACACACCATGGTGGAGGGAGTGGGGAAACTGGAGTATGTTTCCAACAAGAAGCAATGGATGTCAATAGACATTTTAGCCAAATGGCTTCACGACTGAGATGAGAAGCTCAAGAAGCAGAAGATAAAGATCTGCCTATTCTTGGACAATCGCACAGTTCAACACACAACTGCTGTACTTGAGCGGTAATACAGCCCCTCGACCAAGGTGTCATCATGGCTTTCAAGGCGGACTATTGAAAGCGTCCGATTGACAGGGTGTTGATCAACATGAGCCTGAAACTCAGTACCAACATCCGACTTGTATATGGCGATCGAGATGCTTCAGGTCGCATTGATCAGCATTAACGTGCAGGAATCCTTCCAACAGCCGTCCTGCCTGGCACCCCTTTTCGGGGCCCCCAGCCGTCCCACCTGGCGCTCCTTTTTGGGGCCTCCCGGGCCCCCGTCTGGACGGGCCCTGTCAGCGAGAAGCCGTGGACTTCGGCTAGGAGCCGCTGCTTGAGCGTCGCCCGAAAGGGGCCGCGGCCTTGAGCATAGCCGTGGCCTTCAGCTAAGAGCCACGGCCTGAGTGCAACCGTGGCCTTCAGCTAAGAGCCGCGGGCTGGGCGTGGCCCGGAAAAGTGGGTCACGGGAAGTGGTGCACACGAACAGATTGTGTTGGTGCACGTGATCGACCGAGGTTGAAATTATAAAAGGCGCGCTCTGAGCTGAGAGGGGGGAGACGACGGACGGACGACAGGGACCAAGGACTGGCGGACGGGCAGCCCCGCTGACGCCGGCCCTGCCGGCCGCTCCCTGGGGCCCGGCTCCCGACGTCCCGGATCTGATGAGAGACCACGGGGACGACCGAACAACGCCTCTCCTGGGCGGACGAATCGCCGGAGCCATGGTGGAGCATGGCCGGCCGCGTGGTCATCGGCGGCGTGGACCACCACCAGCGGCCCAACGGACCAGCCTGGGTGCGACGACCTCGGGGCAAGCGACATCAGGGCAAGCTAACGCCGGCCACAGCTTGGCGATCGACAGCATCCCCCGCACTGACGTAAGACGCAAATAAACAGTTGCACCAAGAGTTGTGCAGCGTGGTCCATTCGAAGACAGGCGGCAGGGAATGGAAAGGAACCTCACAACCACGAGCATCATTGGGAACTGCTTCTAACACACATCATTTGGCCGCGATGCAAGCGACTGGCGACGATGAGGTGGTGGACTTTATCGCTGTACCAGCCAAAGCCGCCTCGTCAGATAAGCTGTAAGCCAAGCGGCTTAAAGCTCCCCATTTTGTAAGCTTCATTCCTCCAACAAAGAACAAGCAGCTCCCGCCTCGGCGCTGTGTCGTCTGCTGCGGGGCCTCGTCTGCCAGAGGGACCAAGATCCGGAAGGAAACAAGATATTGGTGCAAAGACTGCAACGTGGCGGTTTGCGTAATCCCATGCTTCGAGATCTACCATACGAGGACCAACCTCTAGATTCTCTAAGTCGGTCCTCAGTTGGGCACAGAATGTCAAGAAAAAAATAAAACTTTGCCAGTTTCTTTTCTTTGCAAAGTATGAATGTTTTATCTCCATAATAAATGTTCCAAAAATAACACGGACTGTTTTCTGTTTGAGAATAGAAAAATTGCATTGGAAGCAGTCATTACGTATGAATACAAAAAATAACAACATTTATTAACTAAGGTCCAATATTAAAAATTGGTCATAGCTTCTTTTAAAATAATGTTTCTAAACAATGCAGGAAGAAAACAATTTGGGAGATTCGCATCATTTTTTTAAACAAAATTTGGCAGTGAAAGGGTTAACAAAATTCTGGTGTAATTTCAGCACACAGGCCTAGGAAGACTGCTATTTTATACTAAAATTATAGAAAAATGACAGCAAAACTATATTTTTCCTATACTTTATACATTCTTATTTTTTCTTGACCAGTAGTCTAAGGTCACGTATGTAGTAAGTCGCAGCACAAAAGCAGGAACCGATTTATGCTGTCGATTCAAAGGGCAGTCATGCCATCGGGACCACCCGTACCTAAATGCAGAAATCTGACGATCGTCGTAAGTATGGCACTTCACGCTTGGAGCACCGTCGGCGGACAGCACTTGAACGCTCGCTTCGAGCACTGGCAGTGGAAGGCTCGCTTGGAGTGTCGTCAGACGGCACTTGAATGTTTGCTACAAGCACCGTCGGACGGCACTCTAGACACAGCCATTCAAATATTCGGGTAGGTTAACCCCCTTTCGGAAAAGTTGTGCACAATAAAATATTTTACTGCTTTTTCGATGCAGCTGATCTTTAGATGCTTGCTTCCCACGAGAATGAAGGCTAATTTAGACATTTGTGTTCTGAGTATGACCGACTGCATTACAAATGCTGATGACAAGATGCCACACGGGTATCTATAGCTAAGCAACCCACGTAGCATCTCGTGTAAGCATTCGTAATGGGCCGTACTTATAACGGAAATGTCTGAGTAAGCCTTCAATCGGGGTATGTATAGCTGTGACTTATGCACGGTTCGCGTATGTTAGATATTGTCCGTCAAAAGTCATCACATCCTGGATTAATCCAGTGGGATTAACTCGGGATGGCCATAAAGAATCCTGACACCATCCTGAGTTAATCCTGTGGGATGTCCTGCGGACAACCTGAAGACCTACCAGTCTGTGACATTTGGACACTATGAGGAGATTGCCAGGAGACCCTCGGGACATCACCAGTACGCACGCCAGTTTTGGTACGGACGTCCTTTGGATATCCTAAGATTATCAGTGTGTTGTTTGGGGTTACACATAGCTCGAAACCTTGGGGTAAAGTTACGTCGGACGTGACCTTAATTTTTATTTCGGGTTCCGTCGGACGTAACGCTGGACCCTTCGTACTTTAAAACAGAAGAGCAAGGAAACGCTGTCACTTACTTGAGAAAGCAGGCTGTCACGTCGACTTGAATCAAAACAATGTTCACCTTGACCTTTGAGAGCACGCACGGAGAGCGTCTTGTTTCAAGAATTCGCCGACTCGCTTATCTACCAAAGAGATGCATGCACTGAATGTCACGATGAGAGTTCCTTGTACAAAGGAACTGTCATCATACTATTAAAAAATTCGAACACCAACCAAGCCCTTCTGTAAGGACCCAACGTTTCAAGGCCAATTCGGCCTCTTCTTCAGGGGCGACTACGGCTATGGCCGTTGGGGAGCAGTGTCCTTTCCTTTTTCTTCTACGGCGTGTGTCTGGTCTTCTTCTTCTACGGCTCTGCCTTTTTCAATAATGTGACGAAGCCCATTCACATAGGCGGATGGTAAAGCCCCTAGAGATCTGTTGATGTTCTGTGGCGTTGTTTGAATGTGCCATGATTCTAGGAACAGTCTTTTTCGAGGATTTGTATACCGAAAACCGACGCACACTGGACGCAACCTCCAGTTTCAATCCAACCACCCAGCCAATCATAAGGCGTCGGTGGTCAGGACGCTCTTAACCAGGGCAAAGACCATCTGCTCATCAGAAGAGGACAAAAGAAAGGAGGAACGAACCGTCATTGCTGACCTTAAGAAAAACGGCTACAAGAGCAGCTTCATCCATCGCGTTGCCCGCCGTGTAGGCCGAAACCAGCGACACGTGCAGCAACAGTTAAGTGCGAATTTCCGCCCAACCTCCCGCATCAGCGTTCCCTACATCAACGGAACAAGCGAGGCACTGGCACGTGTGCTTGCGAAAGAGGGTATCCAACTAGCGCACAAACCTGTGTCTACCCTTGGACGACTCATGCCACGCCCAAAAGATCGCCCTGGTAAAGAAAGGGCCCAAGGCGTTGTATATAAGATTCCGTGCGGGGTTTGCGCGGCCTCATACATTGGCGAAACGAAGAACTTTAGAGAGAGAATCCGTCAACATAAAAACGACGTGCGCAAGTTCGATCACGAGCGTAGCGCGGTTGCTGAGCACTGCGACGTCAAGGACCATCGCATTGACTTCGACAACGCATGCATCGTTGACGTTGAGACAAATCCTCGAAAAAGACTGTTCCTAGAATCATGGCACATTCAAACAACGCCACAGAACATCAACAGATCTCTAGGGGCTTTACCATCCGCCTATGTGAATGGGCTTCGTCACATTATTGAAAAAGGCAGAGCCGTAGAAGAAGAAGACCAGACACACGCCGTAGAAGAAAAAGAAAAGGACACTGCTCCTCAACGGCCATAGCCGTAGTCGCCCCTGAAGAAGAGGCCGAATTGGCCTTGAAATGTTGGGTCCCTACAGAAGGGCTTGGTTGGTGTTCGAATTTTTTAATATTAATTACTCCCAACCAGACAGATCTCTGTCAAATGTTTACTTTTAAATGTCATCATACTGTATGATTTAATTTGCTGTATACCTATTTTTTCGGAGCAAATAAAGATGAAACAACTGCGCGCCAACACCGAAAAAAAAAACGCACAAAGAAAAGAGAGGGTTGTCGGACAAAGTACAAAATTCCCCAAATGTATTGTTCTTCACAATGCGAAAAACAAACCTTCTTTTTTTTTTAGTTTCTGAAGGATTATAAATATAATTAAACAACGTTATATGCCCTTTAAATTTGTTATGTTTAAATTGTATTGCCGTTATCTTAAATAATTTAGGTGGTAATTCTAGTTTCGTTTCGGAGACCGCGCCACGGCAGCCACGGCCGCGCGGTTTTCGAAAACGAATGATCAGCAACGTTTTAGATACTGTTTGTCCTGATGCATAATTATTTTCTGAAAAAAATAAAAGGTCCAAGATTGTGTGTTTTAGGGACGCAATGCATAGGTATGTACTTGCCAGGAGCACGAAACGAAGTAAACGACACTCCGCCGAACGCTTACTGAATTTTTAATGGAAAAATGCAGCTACCGTAAACGGGCAAGAATGGGCCCCAGTTTCCTTATTAAAATTTAAAAATAAATCACTTATAATTAAGTTTTGAATAAGGTATTTGGCATCTGGTTCGGACGTCTAGCGCTTTATATTTGGGCAAAAATTATCGTTCGGCGATGCATAATTTATTTTTGCACCTAAAAAAAAAAAAAAAAAAAAAAAAAACTTTTTTTTTTTGCGTTGTATTTATTTGACTATGCCTGTTTTTACTTATTTTCTTTTTCCACACGAAAGCTGTCGCAAAACGGCGCATTGGACGAACCAACCGTTGACGTGGTGTACAATCCGCGAGTTCCATGTGAAGGCTTGTCCACAATAGGGTGCCTTCATGTGCGCTTTGCTTAGGGTGGAGACATCTGGCCATTTTGTCTCACACTTTTATTTTTTTGTTCAGAAGCGCGTGAAAGAGCGTGTGCCTGCACGCGCTCGTGGCGCTAACTGTGCTACGGCGACATTTTGTTTTCGTCGATTTCTTTGTATTTTCTCCGTGAGCGCGTGCTGTCGGCATCGGGTACTACAAAGGGTGGCATCACCCTAAACAGAAGGACATTGAGGCACCCTAGTCCACACAGCCCCGATACGTTATGTAAGCGTACGTACAAGTACTACAAGCCACTGGGAAATCTGCGCTTCATATCAAGCGTGGCTACCGATTCGAGAAGGTATACCTGGCACGCGACATTCGAGACACGAATGTTTCGGTGACTCGTAACGCAAGAAAATGGTGTTGTATGAACAGTTGAACCGAGCTCAACTCCTTTCGTTACGTTACGACGAGCCTTGTGTCCTTGGCTGCCACGGTAATACACCGTCCCAGCTCGTCGTCACCGAAACATTTGTGTCTCGAATGTCGCGTGCCAGGCTTAATACGAAGCACAGATTTCCCGGTGACTTGGAAGAGCATAGAAAAAATCGTAAGGGTGCAGGCGAGCTGGTGAATATTAACCATGTTAAAGGACCTTGGCAACAATATTCAGTTGGAATGGTTTTCACTCTACACGAGCTTACTGGCACACCTGGGACTCAAGGATACCCACACGCAACACCACTGGCCAAGAAATTCCTTTGTTGCTGTGTAATTTCAAGGACAAAAGCGATCATTTTCATTCAATCTCACCTTTACAAAATTTGATGACGTAATGTGGGGGTCGCAGTACACCCAAGTGACGATATTTGAATGCGGTTCATAGATTGGACCCGAGCATTGCGTGGGCACTCGACTTTGGCTCGTGATAATTGCTAGCTCGAGAAGCATTCGAGTAGTGACCCGTGTCCAATCGCTGCAACCACGACAACAGCCGAGCCATAACAATGTCTGGAACTCAGCGCGTGTCCTGCGCTTTGCCAATTCCAGCGCGTGGCTATGATGAACACTGGCGGCATATAATCGGCTCCAGATCACGTGGCCGCTTGTTCTGGCTGTGAGTTGAGGGGGTAAACGCTGCTCGTTTTTCTTAAATTTTTTTTTGGGACTTCTATTGCGTGGGGTGAAGAACGAACGCGTGTTTCATAGGTCATTAACGTTAGGGATCCGTTTTAAGCGGTATTTGCGCAAAGTACAAAAATTGTTGCATCGCTCCTTTAATATTCACCAGCTGTCTATTTTTTGTCCCTTCTACGATTTGATGCTTCTTCTCTACCCCAGTCTCAGGTTATTTCAACATGGACTTGGAAGAATTCACAATGAAGTCGTTATATATATATCGTGAAATGTCCGGTCGGGTGTGCTTACCACACACGACCGGACATTGGGAGGCCCAGAGTTCAAACCATTTAAGTTCCGCGTGGGCCAAGTTCGTTTTTTCGACGCAACCTGTCTTAACTTAACAAAAAAAAAAAAACAACAAAAAAACAGGCAGGTAAAGTTTGAACAACCAATTTTATTTTCAAAAACAATTTACAACGCGCTCGCACTATTTTTATTCTTTTTTTTAACGATGTACAAGACTTGATTAGTACGCTAAAAGTCGCTGCCCGTGCTAGGCACATGGTGGACACATACAGCTAAAATGAAAAAAAAAAAAAGTGCAAAATTGAAAAGGAGACGCGAAATCAAATTAAAAGGATCGGGCGGGCTAATAAGAACCAGGGGTCAACAACAGTAGTTAGATAAAACAAAACAATTAGCTTATGTCTCTCACACTTTCTTTTTTTCTTTTTATCGCAGTGCGGGGTACCGGCACGACTGTAAAGAAACTACAGCTCCTTTCGGCCGCCGAGTATACGTTGTGTTTATTTTATTCTGGTAGTTTCACTGCTCCTTCTTTCTGAATTTCATTTTTTGTTGAGTGCCATCTGTATTCACACGCTACCGTTCTCGTGTCTCGAAGTCAGTGCCACAATGCGCATAATGTACGAACACCTGTAAAGTCCATCCTTTCGGTGTGCCTAAAATAAATAAACGAATACAACAAAAGATGAATATTCAAAGCTAAACCGCCCCCCCCCCCCCCCCCCGGCCAAAAAAAAAAAGAAAAATATATATAAATTGAGTGTTGTTTTTTTTAAGTATATTTTACGGTACAGGCCGGTGCTCGTTTATGAACAAAAGCTGCCGCCGTTGCGAATAGCGTGGTCGGCGTAAAATCAGAACGTCCGTCGACGGAGGACAGCACAGAAGAATGCCTCTCGCGCCCGCACGCAATCGCCTCATGATAGACCGCAGCGAACGCTACAAGCCATCCCAGCCAATCACGCACTGCGGACATAACACGTGACCACGCGTCCCTCGAGTCGCTGCCAGGGGTAAACTAAGGACAGGAACAGAACTGGCAGAACGCGGCAAATCGTAAAACCGCTGACATCGGTGGACCAGGGCAGAGACAGCACGAAAACGACAGCGAGCGCGCGGAGAAAGAAAGCAGACGACAACGACGACAGGGTAGACTTGCGTTCGTTTTGCGGCGACGAGGTGAGGTTGTTCGAGCGCGCTTTCGAACTCTGCGCGCCTTCCGAAAGTCATGTGCGGTTACGTGCACGACGGTGCACGGCATGCACCCAGTCCCAAAGCTTCTAACCGACGATGGGCCCCAGGCGTGTAGCGCCATCTACTGCAACAGACATCAACCTGATTTTCGTCACATCGCCTGGTCTCGTTGAGTCTCCTCTCCCTTCTACAACGTGGTCACGAGAAACTCCACCGGCATTGGATTGGCTACGATATCGTTCGTAGCTTCCTCAGCGGTCCAGCGTTCGGCGAAACGAAGTTTAGCGCGCCGTGAAAGCGAGAAGGGGGGTACGATCCCGCACAATGGAAACCGGTTTGCGTCGGCAAATCGCCGTCGACGGACCGACCACCGCGGACGGAGTCCCCATGAAAAGTCGCCTAACCTTCCACCGCTGCCTCTGCTTGTGCAGCTCAAACGATGATGAGCTGTCCGCTTCCGCGAAACACAGCGTGCGCGCGCGGCTGTGGGTTCCGCCTGCCCACGTGTTCCGTCACAGCTAAAGACTAGGAGCTCCTAAAACAACTTAGAACAAGAAAAGAAAGAGAAGAAAAAAAAGTAAAAAGGGTGTAATTAGCTGCGATGAGAAAATAAGACCAGCTGTATGCATGGAATTGTCCTACCTTAAAAGTAAAACATAGAAAGCAAGCTTTCGAAAGAAACATCGTTGTCAATACCTTTTTTTTTTTCTTTTACCAAATTTTAACGCTGTATATATGGAAATTGGGCACAAGCTAAATTGTGAAACATTTCGTGTGCGAGTGTTTTCTGGAGAATAATTTGGTTTTGTACAAAAAATAAAGCTTTCTGCAGATTGTTTTCTATGTTGTGGCCGTGCTCTGGACGTTGGTACGCACGCATCTCTGTTTTCTAAATAGGAGTTTTTTTTTTTTTTTTTTTTTTTAATCGTTATTAAACAGGGCGCGTGTCTAAGTATGATTGTCTCCTACTAGGGCCTTCGTGACCTACAATATGTTTAAATAAATAAAAAAAAAAGCACTAGATGCGTGTTATAAAATCTACGCTATTACACACTTCTGAGATATAACGGTTCTTCATCATGGGCCGGGTAGATTAAATATATGGAAAAGACTGGAGATCGAATTTTACATTGTTTTGCTGAGCAACGCGGCGAATGTCCCAAAGAGGAGGAGTGTGTGTGCATCCCCCCCCCTACACACACACACACTAACATCTGAGAGAGTATGTATATGTTTTACAGCCTCCAAAGGGTAAACATTTAGGAAAATGGGTACATCTAAACGACGCTGAACTGGTGCAATAAATAATAATAATAATAATAATTTTATTTGCTCTTCCAAGGGCGCAGGTGGTGGTGTGCTGGGCTGAACAGATAGGTGAGAACCCTTACGCGGTGCGCCTGTCAGCTTTGCGTATGTTTAGAAAGCAAGAACACAAACATATATATATCTAATGGGAATGAGTGAAGATTGACAAGTGCAGCCGTAGTAATATTGTGAACGAAGAGGGGAGAAGGTGATTATTGAATTCACTGCTTTAAAGTTAGGGACAGGAAAAGGGAAAGAGAGCTGGCGAAAAATGGGAAAGGGTTGCCGTGGCGACCCTTTCCCTAACTTTAAAGCAATAAATTCAATAATCACCTTCTCCCCTCTTCGTTCACTATATATATATATTTTTTTTTCTTACTTTTTGCGGATTAAAATGTTTTACAGCCGACGAGACAAATCGGGAGAGGATATCACCCCTCCTCTCCCCCACGACCGAGGCAAAGCGGCAAAGCAGCAGAGGCTGGCAGAGGCATGCGAGCGGAAACGGGAAAAAGGCATTCCGGCGGCCCCCGCTTCGTTGCGCTGCGAGCGCTAGCGAGCCGAACACGGACCCTCCATTGAAGCCAACAGCAGCAGCAGCTACGATGGCGTCCACGATCAGCGCTACGGCAACAACACAATCAACGCGACAACAACGACGCCTAAACATCTCCACGACCTCCGAATCCGCCCTGAACCCCCGCTAACGCTGCCGTGATCGCCGAGCCACCCAAGGATCTCGTCGGTCTGTGTGTGTCGGCGGCGGTGGTGGTGCTATCCGTGCGTGCTTGTCCCCGGCGTGAACGTGTTGTCGGAGACCCGTACTACTAGCCCGATGCATCCCGTTCTCGTTGTTGTGGTCCGTGTCGCCGTGGCGGCCCTTCAAGTCACCGACAATAGCGGATGTTCAAGCGCCCCGGCGGCAGCGGCGAAGACGGTGTAGTGATCTGCGGTGGCGTGACAACACCGGTTTGTGGTCGGTCGCCCGCCCTAAACTCCCTGCTGGAGAACGTTACCACGGTAAGCTGGATTTCGTGAGTGTGGGAGGGTTGACTTCGGCGGCCTAAACTACTCTTTTGGTTCTTGTTATTATTTCTTGTCGCGGCAAACGCCTCGGCGGTCCTTGGGATGTGCCCTTTTCTTTTTCTCTCTATTTGTCGGTCCGCCCAAGTCGTTTGGTTCGTGGTGAAAGTGACACGGATTCCTCGTCGTTGAGAAGAGGCGGATTTCGGATATTCCTCTTTTTATTATTTTCTGTTCTCCACCGAACGTCGGCTTCTCTCGTCTTTGCGCTGCTCGTTGCAGCGTGGGGTACGGCGAGCGCTGCTTGGAGCTACCCGACCCAAACCGAGAAAACCAAGTCGTTTTTAGGGTCCGTATCTTCTTTAAAAGGAGCCATGTTAAAGTCGAACCTAACTCGAATGTTTCGAACGCTTCTCTTTCTTCAGCGATGTAACACGCGCGCACACACAGAAAGGAAGCTCTGTTTTTCCAAATCTTTCAGTTATCGGCCCCGCCGTGGTACTGACTCCCCGAAATTCTTAGAAGCGGGGACGCCCGCCGCCTTCACGGGAGAAGTTGGTATCCGTGCGTGGAGAAGCGCGAACCTAATGCGGGTCATTTTTTGTTGTTGTTTTGTTTGCGCTTACTTTTCGAGCTGCTAGCTTGGCGGCCAGGGTCGTCGTTCTCACTCCAGTTCTCACGACGACTCGCGTAGTAAAACCGGAGCGCTGGGACACAGCGAGGTAGGTTTCTCTCTTTTTCTTTTTCGTTTCTCTCGCGACAGCGATCTGCAGGCGACGCGAAACGTAAACATAGCCGCAAGGCGCCTTATCTACGTTTAAACTGCCCCCTTGGTGCGAGATCTCTCGACCCGATTGCTGGCCTGCACCGTGCACCTCGAGGTGTCCGGATCATTCATACCACGACCAACTGCCCAAGGCGTGGTTGCGGTAAAACCTATTGGCCGATTCACACGTTTGGATTTGAGGGTGACCGTATGCATTTGAACCGCTTGTGGCTGGCTGTAGCAAGAGGACACACTTTCACACTGGTTTGAATTGAATCTCGTGGGAGCTCAGTGTCCTCATGAACCCAATACCCACCAAGGTAGCGCTAGCAGATGGGCACGGCCCTGTCGTGCCTTTGGGCCCCCGTTTTTACGTTGTCGGTCCACAGTTCTAGGCTTCATCTACGGCACATTGAAATACTGGCATGTTGGGTTAGATCTGTTCGAGGCACTGGGGACGCTTGATTTGTGTGTGGGCATTTGCAGGAAACTGAAGTTTTTGCTCACTGCAACAGAGCATTCTCTTCTCTTCTCAACACACTTTTCAAGCATGGTAAGGAGGGAACAGGCAAGAAGGACCATAAATTATTGCTGCATAATACTACGTAAAATTACGAGGTACCGTAACTTCTAGACTGATGGAGGGGGCCATGCAGTCTAACATTTAATGCTAATTGTTTGCCATATTAATCATTCATCTGCCACAAATTTAATGTGTTTAGATCTCTGTTTTGTCCTGTGACAGAATCACAGAAATGATTGCCTGATACGTCTTTTTAGTTTTACATTGTGTACAGGACGTGACGGGGTATGGTAAGCTTAGTCTACAGGGGTACAAACTTTATTTAGTCACAATCCATGAATGGTACAGTGTTGTATCAACTCTGCCAGTGTGACGTGCAAATGCATGGATGAGCGTAGAGTTGTTAAGTGACTGCTTAGGAAGTCCTTGTCTCGATAAGGCGATCTCCATAAACACTGTTATTCGCAAACTTTCCTGTCGTTTTCTCCTCAGATCATGAATCGTTGAGAATGCTGGGATAACACGCTATTTGTGGGGCACTCTTGCTATCTGCTACCTTTTTAGCCACTGATTATATCTTTGAAGCAGTTGAACAAGATAAAAATCAAACACAAAATTCAGATAAAAAAAATTTTTTTTTTGCTTCCAGTTAGTGGAATTTGTGACTGAGCTTGGCTTTGAAAAGAGATATGTGGAATAGTTTTAATGCTAGGCAGGTCATTTTGCATTTAGAGAACGGTGTGATTATTCTCATTTCGTGCGGCTTATGAAACAGGACTTCTTGTTTTTGATTAAAGCTCGACGAATCCAAATTTTTTGCATCCTTGGTATTCACCCTAGCAATTCGGTTGTGACCAATTTCTTTTGGAAAACCATGAAATCACAAGCCATAAAAACAAGAATTTTCAGGAGCCATAAGACAGGCAGCGCAAAAGCAATAACTATTCTTATAAACACAACTCACCCAGTTAAAATTAGCTTCAAAAATAAAGGGGAGAGTTAAAAACAGGTGTTGCTGAATACTTGCTTTTTTATTAAAGAGGCCATTAAATTAATTTCTTTCTGTTGCTAAATACTGCTCAGAAATAATCCTTGATGTTCGTAATTATCACATACAGAATGCACATTATTTTTTCCTTCAAAGCATTTGAATGTGAACCCTTGTCCTTCATAACTTATAAAAAAACATTATCCTTCTCTCCACACAATAACAGTTGCAGAAAAAAAAAAGAAAAAAAAAAGCTGGAAAGTTGAACGGAAGCGTTGCCCACTGAATTCTGCGGGAAAAGGGATGTGTGCGCCATCCGTGACATTACATTTGTCCGTGATGTTGCACCTCTTTTGAGGGTCGCCACCTAGTCCATCGGTTCTCAGACTATGTTTCTAGGCATCAAGGCGTTCCCCAGAGCATCTTCATGGGCTTCTTAGAGTTTCTAAAATTTTGCTGCCGTATCTCTCCCTAAGTAAAGTGCTTTTTCCAGTTTGAGCAGTACTTTAGCTCATTTGAGCCAAATATTGTTGCATAACTATGTGACAAATTATCCCTAGCATGTGCATTACTGCTTTACAAGGTCTGTGGGGTTCCTGCGCTGCTTTGTCTCATCAGTGTCGAGACTGGGAGGGGTTCTTCGAGATCGGAGAAGTTTGGTAGCCTCTTTCCCAACCAAAAAAATGTATTCTTCAATGAAGACGAGCAGGCATCCCCTCAATTCACAACCAGAATAAGTGTGCGCATAATTTGGCGCCACTTAAGTGCGACCAACGTTCGTCGTAGCCACGAAGCTGGGGTTGGCAATGCACGGGGTACATGCTGTGTTCTGAGCATTGTTAGATTTTGGCTATCACTGCTGCTGTGGCGATTGAACGCGAACCCCAACCTTCATGTTTGCCAAGGCAGTGTTAATTGTGACTGAGCACAGGTCGAGTGCTCGCTGCATTTGACTGTCGTCACCGTGAGGCGATGCCTCCAACTACATCACCATTGTGATTCCTACGACTGTGTCAGCAAGATTTTGAGAAGGAGAGACGAACGAAATGGTCTGCTATCGTCAAAATTACACAGTGACTAAGAAGCTCCTTTCGCAGTAGTGCTGCGTGGAAGTATACCTGGGTCACACTTTTCTCAGTATGCAAGTATAAAGTGCATAACATTCAAACCAAGCATTGTTTTCTGGCCCCTTTAATATTCAGTCGGTGGTTTACATGGCGACGAAAGGCAGAGGTTTGGAATCTTTTCCCTTACTTTCTGGCTATGGATGTCTCAGTATTGCAGGTGTACAGTCTTAAGAAATGTGCACCCCCTAGTTAAAACTCTAGCTTGTAAGAGGGTTTATATGTTTTTTTAACGTCACGACAGTTCTATAGGTCAAGATTCTATGAGAAAATTCTTGAGCATGAACATCTGGTGAGAAGATGATGTTAAGTGTGAAAAAAAAATTCAGATATTTACAAATCTATGTAATACGAAATTAAAGCGCAACTCTTGAGGTATTTTGATTCTACGTTATACCACGCTAAAGAATTTGAGGAAGAAATATCTATGTACAAATATAGACCTCATACTCCTGCGTACATAGTATAAATTAAAATTATATATATATATGTATATATATATATATATATATGTATAAATAAATAAAAAGAGAGAGAGAGAAAACATAGCGCAGGATGACGAAAAGTATATACGGAAGAAAACGCACTTGAGGTGGTTGTTGGAGTTTTTAAAACATATTATTCGTAAAGTTTGTCGACGTTTCGGCCTAAGACGAACCTTTTTTTGAGATTATTCGTAAAGTTCATCAACGTTTCGGCCTGAGGCAGACCTTTTTCAAGAAAAAGGTCTGTCTCAGGCCGAAACGTCGACAAACTTTACGAATAATATGTTTTAAAAACTTTAACAACCGTCTCAAGTGCGTTTTCTGCCATATATATATATATATATATATATTCCCTCCTCCTATATATATATATAGGAGGAGGGAATGTATGAAGGACCCTCCTCCTCCATACCCTCCCCTCCTCCCCCAATTTCCCCGCAAAATTTAGCTGGAAAATTGACATCACATGGCCTCAACACCAATTCAGTTTCCCCGCTAAATTTAGCGGGAAATGACGTCGCATGACTTCGTGTTACGTCACCTATGAACAAATTCAGTTTCTCCGCTTGATTTAACAGGAAAATTGACGTCACGTGGCCTCAACACCAGTTCAATTCCCCGCTAAATTTAGCGGGGCAACTGGATTGGTGTTGAGGCCATGCGACGTCAGTTTTACCACTATATTTAGTGGGGAAACTAAATCCGCAGTGTTGCATTACGGGACCTCACAGACCTATGCATTAATTCAGTTTCTTCGCTAAATTTAACGGGGAATTGAATTGGTATGTATAGGTCTGTGACGTCCCATAATGCAACTCGCGCGGTTACGTTGACGCCGCGAAGCACAGGAACGAGTGCCTAAGAGCTGCGCTCTAAAATATTTTGAAAAGCAGCAAGGTTATTTCTTTATTGTTAAAAAAATCTTTAAAAAATCTTTCTGGGAGCTTCGAGTTTGCGGACAAAGCTACAGTTTGTTTCAGTTTTAGTGCTAGCAAAGCCGAAGCTACAAGCGCACGTGCTTGGCAGGGAAGCTAAAAGGCCAGTGCTCGCTCTTATGGCTTCTGCTGTACCCGCATTTAGAGTGAGACAGAGTAGAATAATGCACTTGGCTGCCCTTTGCCAAAACCATCCTGGCAAGTAAAAAGTACTCCCTTCTCTCTGTATTAGAGCAAGTCATTGACTTTGTCTCAGCTATCAGATTGTAAAGGGCAGGGGACCATAACAACACGTGGAGAAATGCAAGCTGAGTAATAACAATGCTTTTATTTTTTGCTACCGGGGCAACTTTATCTGTTTTTCTTCTTTTTTCTTATTGGACTAGACCTGATGCTTGGCAGCTGGCTGGCAAAAGGCAATAACGCGAGCTCTCCAAATAAGGCGAAAATGTTATAGTCGAAAGCTTTGTATCGAGATAAGAACCGATGGTGTTTCCCGTGCTGAGACATACTTCTCTGCCAGGTTCGAGGAGAAGGTATCTCTTCATTCGCCGGAGTTGACATACACTTTAATAAATCTGTCTTGGATTTGTGTTTATAAAGCATATGCTTCAAGACTAATCTCTATCCTATAGAGCAGAAATTTCCAATCTTTTTGGCTAAGGAACTGGATTAGGAATTTGTCGCTGTCTCGAGGCCAAAAAAAGAAAAGATAATATTAAAATACTTTAAGGGTTATTAATAGTCATACGTCAATTTGAAATGTGATATCTAGCTTATTATGACATTACACGAGAGTTAACACCAAGGAAACTCGCCAGGGATAAATGAAGTGCACGGGAATTTTGGCCCGTTCGTGCAACATGTGGCAACATGCTTGCATTGTCCTTTCACCAGAATTATTGCTGTTATTTGATTCTGATTTTATCCCAGAGAGTACTAATTTTGTGTTACATGACTCCTCGGGAAAAATGTGGTGCCATTTAGCAGTTTGCCTATGACCCTGCCAACATGCAATTGTGCAATTGTACAGACGTTTGCAGGACACACAAAAAAATGCCGAGACATCAGTTGTTAAAGACGACACCCTTCAGGGAAATGACTGCAAACTTGTGCAATGCAGGTTTGCATGGTGAAGTATATTGGGTGCATAAATGTGTTGCTAATATTTGTTTCTCTGGCCCTTGCAATAGCTTTATTAAATTCTTTTTGGTTTTTGATAACTTTGACTTTTTTTGGAATGAATCAATATTTATTTATAAAGCAGCAGTGATTTCAGAAGGTATTAAAATGTGAAAAATGCTACCTGCAGTGGTCTACTTTGTCTGTAACAAACAAAATAAAACAAAATTGTTATAAAAAAAAAAGGCAAATTGGGAGGGAGGCAAAATGTAAATGACGTTTATAAACAGTGCTTAACGGTACATTGTTCTATTCCGGGAACACCGAAAACATACTCGGCTCGTAGCGAGGAGGGCTTGAAGCATTTAGCTGGTCAAAAGGCCTCTACTTATCTTAATGATCCCCACTTTAGACAAAATGTTTCTTTGGGCAGCTTAGTGACGCACTCGCTGCCACAGTGTACAATGAATAAGAAGAGAAGCAATGGCCATTAATGCTTTCTCAATTGCCCTCGAGAGCTGGTTAATGAGCGCATCCAGGCCTCTCTAATAAAAACTCTCAGGCCCCACACTCAACGCTTTTGTCACCAGTTGTTTGGCGCTACCAACTCTGTCGCAGTTAATTACTCCTGCAGTCGATGGTTACGAGGCAGTACAAAACGGCGCGTTCATGCTGCTGTGCTGACCCTGACAACATCCATGGAGTCAATGTTTTACTTTGTGTAAGTTGAGTGTTTACATTTAACTCAAAACCGCATGTCAAAAGTCTGTACTTCTACATTACTTGGACCAAAGTTGCTTTGTATTTCTTAGAGGGAAGTACAATGACTATTGTACGAATGGAACAACTGTGTCGTCAAAGTGGATTTTGAAACGAAATAAAATAAAAAATGCAAGGGACAGGACAATTGCTGTGACAAAACAAAATGAATTTTGCAAACTTGTCGCAGGCTTGTGGAATCCATTATTTCTACGTAGTTACTATAGGAAAAAAGATTGAGGTGTGTATATGTTTATACAGCGTAGAACTTGGTCTGCCTCAACAAGCGGCTTGTCTCCCAGCTGTAGATGAGAAATTTAGCCCGTGCAGTACAATCGCTAGTGTGGGGCTTTAACATGCACCATGCAGCAGTGATACACGATTACACGCCGGTATGATGCTCATCCAGATTGAAGCGGACAAGGGTTGGGTTTGAACCCAGGATCCCTGGGTTCTGCAGCGTGAGCTTTCGCTCCACATGCTCCAAGCTGGTGTGTACCAGCCCAATCGGCCACCGATCCCCCTAGTTACTATAGATCACGGGTGGCCAAGCTGCGGCTCTTTGCGTTTCGAAGTGCGGCTCGCGGCTCGAGGGCAGAGCCAGGGCGTGCGCCAGACTCGGAAAGAGGGCTTGGCATGCTCTCTTGACCAACCAGAAGCCGAAAAGAATCCCCTAGCGGTGGTAGCGAGAAACAGTTCGGATCAAAGGTATATGTTCGTTTATGGTTTTAATAGGCGCGTAGGTGTGAGGTGTAGTAACTCTTCGTGATTGAAAATTGAGTGCACGTGATGTTTTGATCATATCATGCAGAAAGATGTAAGAAACGAATGCGCCGTTCAACTCTGTTTTGCTCGGACAGAGTGTGACCGCTCGGACGGCACGTTCCCAGCCCTCGGCGCTTGGCGTAAAGATTATGTCTTGAAGGTAAACATGTTCGACAGACGTCTGTCTGGTTGGGAAGTGATAATGGAAAAATATTTGACTCCAACCAAAAATTAATTAAACTCGGACCCAACGTTTCAAAACCAGTTCGGTTTCTTCTTCAGGGGCGATTGATCTCGTGCGTGGGAGCAGCCTCGTCTTCTTTGGTGATACGAATATTTTTTAATCGCGCTTCCGCCTTGCCATCCAGTCTTTTTCTAATCACGTGTCGTAGTCCGCTCACATAAACAGATGGTAAGGTACCCATAGATCTATTGATATTTCCTGGTGTATTTTGGATGTGCCATGATTCAAGGTGATGTCTTTTTCGGAGATTGGTTTCAACATCAAGAACGGACGCGTTCGCGAAGTCTATCGGATGGTCAAAGGTGTCACAGTGCTCCGCAAGAGCACTGCGTTCTCGATCGAATTTGCGTACATCGTTCTTGTGCTGGCGTAACCTTTCCATGAAGTTCTTTGTTTCGCCGATATAAGATGCAGGACATTTTAAGCAGGGGATCCGGTAAACAATTCCCGGTGCTTTTTCCTTCGGGGGGCGATCTTTTGGTCTTGGCATGAACCGTCCAAGAGTGGATACCGGTTTGTGAGCCACGTGAATGCTCACAAACCGGTATCCACTCTTGTGTATCCACTCTCGACAAGTCACCAAACGTACGGTTCACGCTCGCCAAAACCCACAACCAAAGGGAGCTGCGCCGCATCCCCCCATCACGCGCATCAGCGTTCCCTACGTTCAAGGTACTAGCGAAGCGCTATCACGGGTGCTAGCAAAACAAGGCATTCACGTGGCTCACAAACCGGTATCCACTCTTGGACGGTTCATGCCAAGACCAAAAGATCGCCCCCCGAAGGAAAAAGCACCGGGAATTGTTTACCGGATCCCCTGCTTAAAATGTCCTGCATCTTATATCGGCGAAACAAAGAACTTCATGGAAAGGTTACGCCAGCACAAGAACGATGTACGCAAATTCGATCGAGAACGCAGTGCTCTTGCGGAGCACTGTGACACCTTTGACCATCCGATAGACTTCGCGAACGCGTCCGTTCTTGATGTTGAAACCAATCTCCGAAAAAGACATCACCTTGAATCATGGCACATCCAAAATACACCAGGAAATATCAATAGATCTATGGGTACCTTACCATCTGTTTATGTGAGCGGACTACGACACGTGATTAGAAAAAGACTGGATGGCAAGGCGGAAGCGCGATTAAAAAATATTCGTATCACCAAAGAAGACGAGGCTGCTCCCACGCACGAGATCAATCGCCCCTGAAGAAGAAACCGAACTGGTTTTGAAACGTTGGGTCCGAGTTTAATTAATTTTTGGTTGGAGTCAAATATTTTTCCAAAGATTATGTCGATCGTTCCGCTAGTCGCACTCTTCCACCATCATTTTGGATGAGCATGATTGAAACATCACGTGTACCATATTTTCGGTCACCGAGAGTTACTCCGATGCACTTATCAGGTTTGTCTCTCGCGACCACCGCCAGGGTATTATTTCCGGCTTCTGGTTCGTCACATTCGAATTTGTGAAGACGCCCTGGAACACGCCCAGCCCCCTTTCGGCGAATAGTGCCTCCTCATTTGTCTCCTTACTTCCCAACGAATGGCCAAACTCTCTACATTTACGGCTCTGGGTCACACGAGCACTTCCCCAAAAAGAGAAATGGAACGCATTCTAAATTGAAAGACAGGTAGCAGTTTCGTAGTCATGTGCTACTGCTACCTTACGTACAGTTGGACTGCTTTTGATTCGGATACATTGAAAGTAGTTCGAGTTTCGTTTATTGCTCTAGCCCCTCCCGCGGCTCTTGGAAGTTTTGTGATTTTGCTTGCGGCCCTTAGGCCCGGTCAGCCTGGCCACCCCTGCTATAGATAGAGTAGTGCATTGTGTGTTTCTATTCTTTTGCCTTTGTATTAACCATTGTACTTTCTTCTTCGTCGAGTTGCCTGTATTTGCGGTCCTGTTTACTTTGAAGACATTATTTCTACATTAGCTGTACACTGTATGACAGAGTTAGGCCAAACATGATATTGCAGCTTTTTCACAATTTACTCGAAAAGGTCATCTGTCGACCACTAAATTTGACTGCCTAAATAAGGGTCTGATATAGGCCCATTCCACCCCACTAATAGTGTTGTTGGTAACCTTTCCGCTA
Source organism: Ixodes scapularis (assembly GCF_016920785.2). Lineage (NCBI taxonomy): Eukaryota > Metazoa > Arthropoda > Arachnida > Ixodida > Ixodidae > Ixodes > Ixodes scapularis. The sequence goes on from NW_024609836.1 coordinate 90,340,541, forward strand.
CAAAAATAAAGGGAAAATGCGGTTCATGTTTTTGTATTGTGTGTGTCGCGCTACGTACCTTATTCTACGAAATGTAAAATTTGTTTTACCGAAGCGGGTAAAGTTAAGTCTGCATTAAAGGGACACCGACAGTGTATGTATGCTTGCTTCACTTCTTACTGAAACACAATCTGTAAGGGCCCAAAACTCGGAAAAACTGCGTTCAAAATTTTCGTCAGTGTGTCTTATACAACGGTGTGACTTATGTCTGTCTTTTTAGTACTCCATGTCTTAAGCGCAAATTTGACACTGGGTTATATTTCTCATTTGATTTGTTGGTAAGAATGTCGAAACTGGCTCCCGCTTGCGCATATATATCAGAATCACACTACACATATGCAGACTTATTAATCAATGCAGTTTCACCCCACCAATTCTACAAAAAAGTGGGACTTATACAAAAGATGTGACTTACCGATGCGCCACCTTTTATTTTTAGGAAATAGGCAGTTTATAGGTGACAGCTACTTACAGGCCAGAAAATATAGTGACTGCAGCTCGAAATCTGTTTCTTCTTGCACGGAGAACACTGGTTGCGAATTGGGTGTTCAGAACTGCTTTTCTTCCTTCCCTTTTTCTTGTTGTGCACTGTGATAACTCTGAGCCAAAAATATTTCTGAGAGGCCCTCTAAGGCATGTATTCATAATCAAAAGCAGTGCAATTTGCAAAACACCTTTCATCATCGCCATAACACCACAAACCTGTCGATCTAAAGAAACTTTGACCACTGGAGTTGTGGAGGGTTACTCTCTGCTACTCCCCTACGTTCTGACATCAGAATCCCCCTACACTGAGGATGGCGCTCCGTTTCTTTTTATCAACAAATATGCAACTGCGGCAAGAAGGCAAAAAGACATAGTCCGTGTTTTATGTAGTGTTTCGCACCAGAAGGAATGATTTTTTGACGTGTCAGTGCCTCTTTTCGAAATGGCTCCTGTTGCAATACTCCGATACTTCCGCTAATTTTGGCAAAGACTTCACCAATCGTCGTCGAGCCCTTTCTTACGCCTCGCCCTTTCGTCTTTGCCCGCAGGTGGAGCAGTGGGGGTGGGCGGGGCAGAGGGGGCGTGGCCCGGGGGCCAGCCCCCCGCAGCAAGGGGGCGGGGCCTTGGATCCTGACGCCCCTCTGGGGCCCGCCCTCAGCTCGAGCGTCCTGCGCGCCTGCACCGCGCACTACTACACTTCCTGCCTGCCCGAAGGCCTGCGTAGGAGTGGGTCAACGAGCCAACTCAACGGCTGCGCCGCCGCCGCCGCTGCGAGCCCCGCCCCCGCGAGGAGGCCCCCCGCCCCGGACAGGCCCCACAGGACTCACAGCGAGCGTTCGTCGGCCCAGCGTACCTCCAGGCAAGCTGTGGGGATTGGGTGTAGCCCCCAGAGGCAGTTTTTCTAACTACACTGTGGGGGATCATGTTCCGTTGGGATGTTGAGGTAGCGCCGTAAAGGTTTGTCCACACATTTGCGCTTGAGTGTGATCGGCTGCGTCGCAAACTGCACGTGATCACTTACGGCGAAAGGAAGCGCTGGCATCGTCAATCGGATGGCCCTGGAACAGATGCCGCGGGTCCAGCTATTGTTGGGTTCTGCGTAATTCTTTTGCTTTTGCCAATTACTGAATTGAATCAGCTTTAAACTTCGTGGGCTTACGTCCTGTTGTAATAACAAGAAAAATATCAATCAAGGACACCATTTATTTCTTGATCAGAACACTGCTCCCTTTTAGTCCTCTTTTTTTTTCTTTTTATCGAAGGGGGAAGGTGATAGGTGTAAGTGAGCTGAGTTGTGCTCAAGAAATAAACTACTATTCTTAATATCAAGTTGTGACAAACAATTCCCTTTCAGGGCTTTATAGAAACTGTAAACCTTTGGTTATTGACATTTTTTTAAGTTATTACTCCCTAGTACCAAAACTGGCAATCTGGGTCTATGCTTGAAATGGAGAGCATGGTGATAAGGACAATATGAATAATGGGATCAACATAAAATGCAGGAACGGACAGGGTGATTTCCACCTGGCAGCAGACGTCTGCTGCCTTTTGAAAATCGTCTTGTCCGTCCCTGTGTGTTATGTTCTTCCCATTATTTATATTCCGAGTCTGTCGTTGCCAGACATCTGGTTCGGCAGAATCCCGCAGCGAGTCTGGGCAAGACTGATCACTCGAGTGTGCAGTGTCCCTTCCAGTTTTAAGGATGAGTAGTTCGGTTGCTGATCGTTGCATCTGTCATTACCGCTCCCAGGATGAGTCTGTACCGGAGCAACAGCAGCCTGGACCTGGAGCACGGCTGCGAGCAGCCCGGCCTCCGCGGTCCCGTGCGGCGCGACTACGGCTCCGCTTCCTCCCTCGACCTCCTCGCGGCTTCCGCGGGTGACGGCAGCTTTTTTGCCATGCTCCGCGAGTACCGCGCCGGCAAGCGTGAGGACCCGCGGGACCAGCGCAGCCCCGGACCGGCCAACATCCACGAGTTCCTCCGTGGACGCCTAGACCCGGCGCCTGCACTCCAGAACGCTTCTAATGCGCTCGCGCACGGCGCGGTCGACGAGGCCTCGAGTCCGCGCCTGAAGACCAAGTTCCAGAGGCTCCTGGAGCTCCGCGACCGCGGGAAGGGTTGGAGCCGTCTTCCCGGCGGGCAGGAGAGCTCGCTCTTCCGCAAGTGGAAGCCCGGCGGACGCAGCGAGTCCACGGACGTGCGGGCCGGAAGCGCGGATGCCTCCGCAGCGGCTGCCGCGGCGGCCGCCGCTGTGCTCCTTCCGGATCCCGCGGAAGAACGGATCCGGAGGCGCGCGCTCGCACACCACGACTGCCAGAGTTTGGGAGCCAATTTGAGCCGCACGTCGGGACGCCTCGCGTCGTTGCTTGGCCGGCGGCGGAACACAACGACGGGGGCTTCGGCGGCGTCGATGGCGCAGCGTAGCGCCCGTGGTGAGGGTACAGAGGGGGTGCCGGATGTCGGCGATGGCCGGCAGAGCGCGCTGCTGCTGAGCTGCCCGTTCTTCCGCAACGAGGTCGGTGGAGAGCCCCAGAGGGCGCTGGGGCTGAGCAGGGCAACATCCAGGAGTCTTCCGCAGCACGGCGGCTCGCATCGCGGCGGTGTGATGCCGGGGCCCTGGCATAGGCCTGCGGCGATGTGTGGCGTGGCGGTGCTAGAGCGCGCCGGCGCGGAGGAGGGGGCGTGTCCCTACCAGCGTCCCCCGACGCTTCTTGAAGGCGTGGACCGAGGGGCACTCTACTACAGGACGCACTTCCATGGGAAAGGTGGGTGCTCGCGAAGATGTAGGCTCGGACGATTTGAGGATTCTTTATAGCGTGGGTTCTGAAACTGGGTTCCTTGGAAGTCGGGGGCTCTCCTAAAGCGCCCTTCTGAGCTTTCAAATTTCCTCAACTGCCTCCACCCCTAAGTAAGCGTGTTTCCGGTTTAAGTACTCTTCTACCAGATCTGAGCCACCCATTCGTGCCTATCAGGCAAACACTCTCTATACTTTGTTTCACTGTAACTTGGCAACTTATTCTTTGTTTGAAATTTTGAAAGTTGCTTTGTAATTGTAATCATCCAATACCCTCCCCTCCCTCCTGGTGGATGGGGTCCCCCATCACTTCCGCCTATCCACAAGGGGACCCTGAAGCATCAGTGGTTGAAAACCATTGAGCTAATCAGAGTGACAGAGGCAAAGCACATGACGGCCCTTACCAAGGGCACGGGGGCAAGGGCGTAGCCCAAGCAGTAAGAAAAGAGGGGAAGGAGGAACTTTGCCCTTACCCAGACCCTCTCTTGTGCGTCCCAGATACTGCTCTTGTACCCCTCGGAGATTAGCCCGTCACTCAAAATTCGTACAGAAGCGGCTCTCTTCTCTCTCCTGCCAATGACCTCGACAGCACTGCAAAATAACTGGCGAGATAGAGTAGTCACGCAGCGCCTTCCGACACGCTGATTGGCTCACTGACACCGTAGCCTTCACCATTTGCCAAGTTACGGTGAAACGAAGCATAATATGTTCATGAGTGGTTTGCGAGGTCCGTAAGCTTCCGCACTGTTTTGTTACTTCAGTGTTGAGACTAAGAGGGGTTCCTTAAAGGGACACTGACAGGGTATTTATGATCGCCGAAGTTTTTAGTTGTACGTGACATATGAGAGCTCAACTACCCAGAACAGAATTTGCGGCTCGAAATTCGGTTTCTTTCCACCCGAAAACCGCCGATCAAGAACTGGCCGGTTCGAGTCTCGCTCACTCTCTTTTTCGCGGTCACGGGCCGTTTTCTAAGGTATCGATGCGACCACCAAATTTAATCAAAGTCGTAGGTCACTGAAGGCACACACTCAATATTAAAAATAGAAAAAAATATGAACCCCATTTTTAGTGGCTTCTAAAAAGCTGTAAATACGTTGATTGAAAAAAAAAGTTCCACAGACAACCGGAAGCATTCTGTGCGTTCGTCGTTTCGCGTACCGTGGGACTCGCGGAGACGGCGATGGCAGCGGACGACGGGCGTGGGACCTCTATTTCAGAACTGTCGTTCGCGGTACCGGCGAATTCTGTCGACCGTTAAAAGAGAAATTTGGGACTGATCAAAAGAATTGGTATTCATCCCGTACGACACGGCCGGCCACCAAGCCGATTTGCACGAAGACGTCGCCGAGCCGTCGCTCCCTTCTCGTGGCTGAAGACATCGCTCGCGCAAACGTCAAGCACGACGTGTCTACTTCGAGTTGAATATGCACGCGTACGATTTCTTCACTAGGTGCGAATGTCCCCAATGCGTGGTGCTTCCCGACTTCGACCAGGGAGTGCTTTTTCTAGAGAAAAATCGACAGCAAGCTTTTTAACTTAGTTACCGGCTGAATTATTACTAAGGAAAGAGATCCACCTTTGAAGAAATGCTGCAGTAGCTCAGTGGGAAAGACGTCCGGTTCACACGCGGTAGGACCGGGTTCAATCCCCCGTGGAACTTTTTTTTTTTTTTTTTTCAAACATTTTTCGATGTTTACATATCTTTTTCTTTTTTTTACAATCATCACTGAAGAAACAAAACAAAAAAATAACAAACAAATGTTGTGGGCGGTACTTCGCTGAAATAAATGGTATGGGATTTCCGTTTTGACACCTCCGAACTCCATGTAATCACTTTCCACAAAATGCAAGGAGCATATAAATCGGGTAGCATCCGCTTTCCGAGGTGCCCATAACTGTTTTGCAGGAATTGCAGCCAGCCATTGGTCCCGATCCCGTTGATCTTTCGGAAACTCTGTCGCACAATGCCACTTTTTTTCGGATGCAGGACATATGAGCCAGCTCTTCACGCAACATCTTGGGCGTATTCTTTTCGGAGCCGATCAAGGAAATTCACCAAGGGCACTCACTACTCATCTCCAACTCCTCAATGTACAAAACAACTCATCTTGGAGTACAGAACAACGAGCGGAACAAACATAACTGCAAGTAATCGCACGGCGAGCAGTTCCCGCACGCCGCATGTCGTGTCGTCTGCTACAAAAAGGAGAAAAAAAAAAAAGAAAAAAAAACGCACGGTCGGGTGTAGCCATGTGACTTCCGCCACTCGCTCTCTTCTCTCCACTTCTCCGACCTCTGTCGGGTTTCGGTTTCGGGTTTCGAGCAGTTGCGTCTTTTGGCTTTATTAAAAAAATACGCTACTCTGTTGCAAAATATTAATTAGGCAGTCCTCCGACACCATAATGAAGCGCCTGGCAAAAAATAAAAATAAATTTTTTGGGGGGTGTCAGTGTCCCTTTAAGTGCCGTTCGGTGCATTTAGGGGCCCCTCATGATCGAGAAATTTAAGAAAATCTGGTCTGGAGAGCCCTGCTTTCTCTCGATGCCACTGACCTGAGGCTGTCCGTCTTCTGCGATGCCCAGGTCACCAGAACTGGTTCGGTCTGGACGAGCGGCTAGGCCCTGTGGCCGTGAGCTTACGCAAGGAGCGGCCGGATGGCCCGAACTCAAGGTCTGCTCCTGGGGCGCAACACCAGGCGCTCTACAGGGTCATCGTGCGCACCAGCGAGGCAAGTTTTCAAAATTTGCAAAATCTCGGGGTGGGTTTGAATTACCTTTAACGAGAATTGTTGTTTTTGGGCTGAATGGTGCTGATAGTTGGGCAAGCTGGTGCCGAATTTGAGCATATGTGGTAGAGCTCGAAGCGAGGACAAAAGGTGGAGAGCTGGACACCACTGTGTGCACAGTGCTGTCCAGTTCCCTTCCTTTTGTTCTTGTCTTTGAGTGCTGCCATGCATTCTCGAAGTTTTTAAGCTAGTTGGTGTATGACGATTAGAGAACTCCTAGTTGTAAACAAAGGCAGACACGAGAAAGGTTATAATGAAATTTGGTAAAAATGTGCAGACTTTACTCGGCCCTTTTCTGTGTCCCCTTGTTCGTCTCTGTCTCTGTTTGCGCTTACAAGGTTCCTGTGAACCTTCTTGCTGCACATGTGGGAGTGAATGTGGTACAGTTGATTTGCCTTATGTGAAACTATGATAGGTGGAATGTCTTAGATTATTGGAGCATTGAAAAACGTTTGTTTGGGTCCTCACGTCTTTAGAGTGGTCGTTTTTTTTTGTCTTCTGCTGAGTGAACTTTTGCTAATTTAAACTTCTGCTGAGTCGAAGCTTTTTTTAATGGAACTTATCCTAAGTGGAACGGTAATACCTGGTGCTTAGAGTTGCACTTGAAAACACCCTACTGCACATAAATCATTTGCAGAGTTGCACTTTAAGTGACTTTGCATGTGCTATTCTGATAAAGATGAAAAGCTGAAGATGGAAGTTCAAAGATTAAAATTTATAGAAGATCTAAACTTTTCAACACAGATTGTGTTTATGGTCCGAACTTGGCTGCGTTACTGAACTTGGCTAGTTTTTGTGAGTCATTATGTTGTTTCTTTAATTAAAATTGAGTAGAAATGCAACAATTTTTTGCCAAAACTTGCTTGAATGGGACGATGCAACAATAATGGCATCGAAAAAATGTAGAGTTTTTAATTTTTACATTGTTTATCTTACCAAAAGATGTGGAGAAACCCGCCTCATTCTTTTGAAATATTGCTATTCTGTTGCGTAACTTTGAAATATTGCTATTCCGTAGCGTAACTGCAAAGCAAACAACAGGAATATTCAGCCATTTGGAGCCACGAGGTGGCAGCCATGGGAACTAAGGTGTGATGCCCGGCTGGGCACAATCTAATGAGTCGGCAAGATGTGCAATTGCATGCTCAATCTGAGGCTATTCTTTTATAAATATTGTCGTTTCAGCATGAGTAAGAGTGTTAAAAGCTTCATACCTTCAACAAAATTGTACTACATGCAGCTTTAGTGGCGCCATCTGCACAAGACGAACAAAACCATTCCTCTCTCGAGTTTCACCCTGTCACATCGTCACTAAAACACTCAGTTGGGAAACTCAGCCTTGAAACCCGAACCGCTCGTGTCCATTGAGACCAAACTAAATATGATAACAGTGCCGCCCTTTAGTGAGGAATCAAAATATGAAAGTTCATTTATGTAACTGCGGCGAAACGGCACTGCGAGAAGGTGCCACCGGCCCTTGCGCAAATCGACCTGAACCAGTACATGCAGCCAAGCAGTTGCCGGAGTGGCCGTCGCGGGAAAAACGGCGGCATTGCAATCGCCATTAGTTTGGTTCTCGAGTACCACTTTTTAAAGGGGCCCTGCAAGGGCTTTTTTACTGGTTTTTAATTTGCACCGAACCTGAGCACACTGAACGTAGTGACTTAATAAAACTTTTCTTTTCTCGATTTTCGCTTTATTTTTAAAGTTATAGGCAAATTAAAATTACAAAAACAAGCAAAAATTAACCTCCTTCATGACGTCCTTGGTTGCTTGAGTGGCCGTGAACTAGAGGAGGGGTAGTGAGCTTAGCGAGCGCCCACAGCTGCCGCACTCCGTGTCGACGGCGCGAGAGGGCGCCACTAAAGCATGTTCTGGATAGGCTGTATCCAGCGGGCAGCCAGACCGGCTCTCATTGCATTTGCTGCACGATTAAACGCTAATTCGGCATGACACTTCATTGGCCACAAACGACAGCAAACACGGGGTAAAGATCAGTTCAGAATGGGAGCCACTTCGCGCTGCCATACCGCGAAATGGCCAAACCGCACGACAAAGCTGCTCGCCGAAGGCCTTGGGAACGCTCGGAGCCGGTCGGATTTTCCAGTCCATACGACCACAGTGCTGCAGCGTACATCCGGGACCTTTCCGTGTCGGCGCCTGATCCCACTACTCCTTTCTAGTATGCGCCGCTTTTTCCACCGCTTGGTGGCGGGTATGTCGACGGGTCATCTCTTGTTTCTGTATTTTATAAACTGCATTTGTTTTTTTTCTGATCTGAAATACTGAACAAAAACTACTTTTATAAACAATTCAAACGGTTCGCGCCACTTATATTTTGTATTTCGACTAAAAAGAGGCTTTTAGTGGGACCGAAGATGTCACATATCGCGCGCTTTCGGTACCGCGGGTCACCCCCGTCGGTGGAGTAGGTTTCCACGTCGTCCGGTTAAAATATGATGCACTGATATTTAGTTACTCTCTCCGTGTCCGATGGCTTTCCCAAACCTCAAGAGCCGTGGAAGTCGCTAGAAAGGTAGGCGCTTAAATATGATTGCAGGGCCCCTTCAAAGCAGGCTCTTATGGTAGCTTCCCAACTGAGTTGTTCTAGTAGCGTTGCCCTGTCAATACGACATCATTCCGACTGGGCAACCTTCAAGGTTGCCATGTGTGTTGACAATTGCAAGCAGAGGCAGCGTGCTCTGAAGGCTCTGAAAGAGGAAATAACTGGATACTCTGTGTTCCCACCCTGCTACATATCACTGTGCACTTGACTCAGTACCGTTGTAAGAGTTGAGAGAAGCTGGGAGGGAGGCAACCAAAACTTCGATCGTTTGACAATTAAAAAAAAAAACACAAAACAACTACAGTCAAAGCTCAATGTAACGAAGTCGGTAAAATTCGGAATTTACTTCGTTACATTGAAATTTCGCTACATAGAAATTCGAGGCTAACGTCAAATGTTTCTTGGGTGCACAAAACGCACCGAGAACGTCTCTATTTCGGTTGAAAGAGTCTGTCACCTTTTTCTGGGCCACTCTTGGCGTTATTATTGGCATCTCGCGACGTTCGCATAGCCAGACGGCCTGCATCGCGTCTTCGTCTTGCTGTCTGATCGCGAACCGCCTCAAGACATTGATCGCGTCCACCACCTCACGGTTACTGGGCACATCGCAGGTGTCTTGCTCATCAGGCTCCTGTCGTCCCCGTCTTGCGAGTTCCCACGAACATCGCTAGCTATCGCCTCGTCGGTCACCTCCTCCGTCGCAATGGCAGCAGAGTCGACATATAGAAAGTCGTCGAGGTCGACGTTGTCAGGGGCGTCTCCTTCGCCTTCAAAGCTCCATCTCTCAGGACAATGAGAAACGCATGCTTTTACTTAGGCCGCGAAACGAACTACACAGCGAACACGAAGCCGACGGATGGAACGGCGACGGCTCTCGTGTCCTCTAGTAGCCGTTCTGTACACCGCACTCGCCAGATTCGGCCCTTCTCACCCTTTGCGCTTTTTGGGGGTCCATTTCAGCGCATGTGCTTTCCAAAATCTCCTTTGGGACCCGAAAGTTTGTGACAAATTGACCATGAAATTTTGTTACATAGAAATTTTGGTGAACAGGACTTCGTTACATGGAGGTCAAAAATACATGGCGTGCATACACTCGCAGTTAGAAAAAGTTATGCACTTCGTTACATCGAGGGTTTCGTTACTTAGAAGTTTGTTACATCGAGGTTTGACTGTATAACGCACGCTGGCAAAATTGGTTTTCATTTTTTTACTCCAGACATGACTGGGAAGAACTCTCAGAATTATTTGACCGAAGTCAAAAAAATTTTGCGAACAGCACCTTTGAAGTTATCTGCGTGGTCTCCGTCCCCCTCACCAGTGTTCTGTCCCAGGTAGTCCGCCACGCTGCCTGGAACGTACCTCTGACTGGATTATTTTACCGCGTCCTCAAACGTGATTCTTTGACTTCCACCCGACGATTGGGTACGAGTGTCGTACGAGCCAGCGCCCACTCTTACGCCCGACGTCCCGCTCCGCAGCTGGCGGTGCTGCGTTGCAGCCTGGCGGAGGACTCCCTGGGCCAGGCAAGCAATGGGCGCCTGGGAGCCGGCAGCGGGGGACTGCCCGTGCGGGAGTTGCTGGAGCTGGCCGCTCCGGAGCTGCAGGGCTCCTGCCTGCGGCTCGCCCTCCCGGGCCCCGCCACGGAGCAGCAGCTGCTGAAGCTCGACGAGCAGGGGGTGAGCGGCGGCCGGGCGTTTCTCACTTTTCGCTGACCCTTTGAGCGTCGGGTCTTCTTTTCTCGTGTGCTGAGCCCGAATTTCGGTCTCTGTAACGCGTTAGCCCGTTCCGCGAAGAATGTTTGTTTATGAGAAAGCCCTATTTTACGAAAAAGACAGTGAGTGTGCAGGCGAGCTGGTGTTAGTTAATGTTGATGTTTAAAGCCCGAGACTGTGCTGAAGGTAAGATAGGAAACTTTGAAGTCGAATACTTCAAAGTTTTTTCTTCGTCGTCAAAGTTTCCTCTTTTTCTTTGACCACAGCCACGGGTTTTAAAAATCCAGACAAGCTATTTTATGGTCAAGAAGTTCATTGATGTCCGCACGCCTTGAACCCGTGACATATTTCTTGTAACAAAAGGAGAATGTGGCAATGCTAGACATGGTGTCGCGTGCCTGGAAGGCTCAACTGTACCGCTGCATTGCTCGTAAAACATAATTCTGCAAATGACTGTTCGGTCGATAGATCTAAGTACACCAGGAAATTTTTTTATTTGCAGGACACCCTGCCATTTAAAGACAGTAAAAGGGCTTTCCTGTCGTACAAACTTGCAAACTCTCCCTGTTGATGTTCTCTGATTTAAATGAGATTGACAACTTTCTACCAACAATTTCTCCTTCACTTCAACGTCCTCTTCATTCTTTTCAAACTATGTTTTCTGGGGTGCAAGGATGCTTCTTCCATCATGCCCCCATGATGTGCAGTCAAACCCACTTATAACGAGAGTGATTGTTCCGCGAAAAGTGGTTTAAAACATTATAAATAAGGATAATGAAGCTAGTATATTGGTAGTTTCACTCTGCCAGCTCTTTATTTAATGAAACTGTTTGCACGATTCTAACGGGCCCCCAATTCTAACGCTATTGCAGATTTAGCTTTCAGATAAATTAAAGTTAAATTGCTACCGATTTTGCCGCGCAAGTAAAATAATGAAGATTGACCCCATACCTCAGAGAACAGATTTTATGAACGCACGCCACCACAAAATAAATGCCGTGCACTAGTCCGACGATGGTTCTTTACTGTCCTCGGAGATAATTAATACTTGCTTTGGTCTAAAGCGTTTTAAGTGCCGCGCTTCCTGCACATGTACAAGTGCGCAGCTGTCGCCTCTGGCAGCGTCGTCTTTCAAACAACACTTTGCGAGCTCGTCGGGTGGCTGGGATTGCGAGGCCATGCAGTGCTGCTCCGTTGTCATCTTTTTCCGCCAGCGTGATGCCCTTTCGTTTAAATAAAGCCTCTTGGTGGATTTTTGTTTTCTCCGTCTTAAAACGACAGACACGACTTCGTAGACGCGAGAGAATATGCATGATACCAAAATGGTGAACGTAAACAAACCGTCACAATCGTGATGGGGCCAGTGTTGCCAGATGGTCCCACCAAAAAACCGCCAAACGACTGGGAGGTATAGCCCAGATATAGCCAAAGCCGTAAAAAAAATATAGCCCAAAATAGCCATGACTAAAAACAATGATTTTTAAGCCTTATATTGACAATTTCTCACACTCATACAATACACATTACAATCTGTTTCAACCCTCAGATGCACCGACTTTTGTGTACATTATGTTACTTGTGAATTTTTCAAGAAAAGCTTAGAAAGAATGAAAATCCGTACAAAACTGGACCTTCCTTCGTAGGTTTTCAGAAGTACAAAACACAAGCAGCTTTATTGTGAAGCCCGGGAGATATGATCATACAGTAAAAGAACAAAATACAGAAGCAGAACAGTCAGAACACTGGGTATTTCAAACAAAACCCCAATATCTCAGGTCCTTACCAGTATCCCACCCCTCTCTTTTTCTTTGCGAAGAATATTAGTGTCACCCATTCATGTTCACGCTATTTTTGATTGTGTTGTCCTTTCTTGGGGTGGTCAACGACTGGAAGGTAGTCAATTGTTTCGCGGTAAAACTTCGGACTTCTCATCTTTACAAACTTGGATGCCTAAGGATTCTCACAATGGGCATCAAAGCAGCATTTGGGAAGTTTAGTGTACGTCCCGGCAGAGCCATATGCGCCCGGGTTGAAGGCACGCTATCGTGCCTGTGATAATAGTGCAATCTGTTTGGTTTGCTCCACTGCACTGTAGGGAGACCGTTTGAACTCTGCAAGCATTGCTTCACTGCGCATTGTGAAAACACCGAAGTTTGTAGAAGTTTGAAGCCTTTCTCCTTCCTCTCTCTCCTCTCGACTAGCCAAAACAGACACAATTTTTTTTCGAAGTTCGAAAATTTTAAAAGTTTGGCATCGAACTCGAGGTTCGACAGAAGTTTGCCGCATTTTTAGAAATAACCCAAAATAGCAACATAGCTAACCACAAACATTTGACGCCAAGTAGAAGAAAATGTAGCCCAATTTGGCTATATATAGCCCAATCTGGCAACACTGGACGGGGCTAGCCAACTTGTACTGAGCATTGAGCTGTTCTTGAGTTGCATACAGAGAACGAACGAACGCAGCACGGCATGAGAGTTGACTCTCTCCTCCTCTTCTCCTTCCCGTGCATGCACAATGAGCAGACTGCGCGACCCGGGAGGGCGTTTTTGCTTTTGTAGTTTTGTTTTCTCCCCTGCCGTGATGCCGTGAAAATGACCTTAAGCATCTGGCGGTTCGCCGCGCCCAAGATGTTGCTTTTTTTTTTTTTTTTTTGCTTTTTTTTGTGTGCAGAAGTTCTTTTTCTTTTTTTTTCTCTTTCGAAAGCTGACTTTGTGTTCGTTGTAACAGTATGATGCTTTCAAAAACTGTCGTTTTATCTGGACCAATTTTAACGGGTAGGGCCTTGAATTCGTATATTTTCTGAAAGTTGGTTGTTATAACCGATAGGTCATTATATGTGGGATCGTTATAAGTGGGTTTGACTAGGTGGTGAAGAAAAAGGCATGTACTAAACGTTTACCCTAAATAAAAGTGTGTGTGTGTTATTGAGAATGACCATAGTCACTCTTACAGCTAATGAAGACCTACAAGGTGGGCGTGATGTACTGCAAGGCTGGGCAGTCCACAGAGGAAGAGATGTACAACAACGGTGGGTGCCTCTTAGCTTACCTATGTAAGAACACAGGTTAGCACTACTTCGACACAGATGCCACCAATTCTGGCCTCTTACCTTTTCCTCTAATGTCAAAGGGCCATCTGGAACGAATGGTATGATCAAACGCACGTTTCTGGAGTGTGAACTTGGGTCCATTAGCTTTCTGGCTTGGCACTCGAAATGTGTACAAAATGCAGAGGGGCTACCTCACGCGTGGGCCAACTGTGACCAAACGCATCTGGTACGATGCAGTTAAGAAAAACACAGCATTGACACTTTTTTTGTTTCTATTTTATTTTGGCAGGCCAGAATTAAATGTGAAATATTACCATCCATACTGCTGCCTTGCTTAACCATATTTATTCGAAAAAAGGTCAGCTTTTTTACGATAAGATCCGTGTGTCTAATTTGCCACAGAATCCACGGAGACCAATCACTAAGACTTACGAAAGGAGTTGGCGAATGGCAAAGCAGATATAACATTTGGAATACAAAAAATTCAATCCACACAGATTTGATTTCTGCGTCTGTTGTTACCGGTGCCGGCGCCGGGCCAGCGCCGGATTCGCCGGGCCTCTTCCGTAAATTGCAACGATTGGCTCTTCTTGAGCATTGCAGAGAAAAACACGCCGAGGCATTCATTGCTCGTAAAAAGGTCGACTTGCTTTAGAATAAATATGGTAGGCAGTTTTGACGACTGCCTTTCAGCCTGGTTGGGAAAATTCAGGAAAGACTTGGGATAGTGTGTTTGTCACTCTAACTGCGTGCCACTTTGCCCATGCGTCGTCGTAAGGCAGCTGTCTAACTCTCGCTTTCTGCACGAGCCTTTCGTTGCCCGTTGTTTGAGCCCCTGTCGCCTGCCTCTTGCAGAAATGGCTGGTCCCGCATTCGAGGAGTTCCTCGAGATGTTGGGCCACAGGGTCCGGCTGAAGGGCTTCCAGAACTACAGGGCGGGTCTCGACAACAAGAGTAGGTCGCACCTGCTGAGTGTCGTCGTGTCGGCCCATGTTGTGCGTCTCCCCGTCGCTGTTCTCCACCTGTTCTCCACCTGTTCTCTTTTTTTTTTATTTTATATTTTATTGGTTGCACGAAAAGTAACGCTTTTAATACGAGGTGTACAACCGAAAGTCATCATTCTCTGTTAAGACCATGATCATAAACTAAGCTTGTTAATATTAAATTAGGCAAAGAAAAAAAGCATGGAATGAATAGGGGCAAGCAACAGAAATGTTGAAGCATCTGTTTGTTCATTTTCTATCTTTGTTGCAAACAAACCTGTTTCATCGTTTTTATTTATTCGTTGGTGGCGTGCCCTTTCCCAGCCGACACCACGGGTCTGTACTCCGTCTACTCCACCTACGAAGACTGCGAGATCATGTTTCACGTGTCAACTCTACTTCCGTATACTCCGAGCAACAAACAACAGGTGCGCGCCTCCTCTTCTTCGTGGCCTATTGTTTGCCATATCCCTTACGATTGATTCCTGCGCTAGTGAAGGTTTCTGCAGGGAGAGTTGTTTTGATCCTGGCTCGCGCGCTTGCTTGCAGCTTCTGCGCAAGAGGCACATAGGCAACGACATTGTGACTCTGGTGTTCCAAGAGCCAAGGGCACTTCCGTTCACCCCCAAGAACATCCGGTCACACTTCCAACACGTCTTCATCATTGTCAGGGCCATCGAACCCTGTTCGGACAAGACACGCTACAGGTAAGGGGCGGATGCGCACTTCTTTCGTGAATGTCGGGGTAGGTTGCCTCTATTTGGATGAGAATCAAGTTTCAGAGCGACGATTTTCTTGTTTTTTTTCATACAGATTGTCATCTTTATGTACGGAGCACAGCAGTTAAACTTCGTTCACTACTAAGCCGACAGCCCGGTGGGAGTTACGTGCTTGCTCGTTGAACAAGTCGTACGTCTATCATTCGCCACATGACTACGCTCCCGCCCATACCCAGACACAGGGGATGGGGTCGGGTGACAAAAGGAAGGTGGTTCATTGGTACGGCAAGCACGTAGCTTCCGTCGCACTGTCAGCTTAGCAATGAATGGAGTGCACACATAGCATGATCGAGCCATTCCCATGTTTTCCATGGTTTTGCTTTTGCAGCCATAGAAGGCTCTGACCAGGACTAGTAGTGTTGAGGAATGTGCCTCTGTGGTACATTAACTAAGCAACTAGTCGTGTGCAATGTGTGCTAACTGTCACGTGCTGTGTGCACGCTGCTCCTATAAGAAATTGAGGGTCCACATGTTTGAGTTTCAACTGTTGCTTTAATTGAACGTGATAGTCATAAACAAAGAAATATCTTGCAATATAGATAGCCAGCACCTCTCAAAAAACTTCTCTTCTTTTTTTTGTTAAGTGGAGTTTTGAAAAGGCTTTGTCTGTGATACGACTTTCACACTGTGTTGTTCAGCGTGGCCGTGAGCCGGTCCAAGGAGGTGCCTGTCTTCGGGCCGCCCATACCCGAAGGCGCGACCTTCGCAAAGTCCAAGAAGTTCACGGACTTTATCCTGGCCAAAGGTGAGCATCTAATCTCGGGAAATAAATTCAGGATGTCGTCTTTCGGCATTGAGCGCATATTGTAATCATTGCGTAGAGCGAGTCAAACATCTACGTATGCCTAGTTTGGCCCGTGAGATTCCCCGCTCCCTCCTAGCTAGACGGAAGGAGCTGAAGCCACCAAATTGGCTACGCGTTAAAGCAGCTTCGCTTTGGTCATAAATTGTCGCGTAACGCTGTCACAGACGGAAAACGGTAGACAAATGTAGAAGTTGAAATAAATGTTTCACAAGGTGAGCTTGTGCCTAAAACCAAACAAAAGGGACGTCGCACGTCCCGCGATGGCAACGGAAGAGCGACCGTGCCGAAGGCAGCGGGTTCCCGTTGCTTACATGCACCCGGTACGTTCGGAAACATTCTGAACCTGAATGGGCTACAACTTTCCGGAAGAGCCAAGATTGATAAAAGAGAGAATCGGGCTTTGCGGGGTTCAAGCCCGGTTCCTCCGCGTGCGCTGCCAGCTGTGCCTCACGCGCGGCAGTACCAGTGTTGCCAGTTGTGGCCTGCTTTTGCTAATGTGCCGACGAAAAGGCGGGACATGATTTCTGTGCTCCCACTTGGCAAAACGACCCCGGGGTCTCGTAACACCATATCTAGAAAGTGACGAATTCCAGAATAATAAGATAGTGGGTAGCCCTCAAGGCAGCTTGCTTTGAGGTCTACCCGCTATCCTTATCCTTCAATCAGAGCCAATCGGAGCTTGGCATTCTGATGTCACCACAACCCATGCAGAAGAAGCATGACTGTGAGGGACAAAGCATGATCATTCGAAAGAGGTGCCCTGTCGTCTGCGTCCCGTCTGCGACTACGAACGAGTTCCTTCGGGTGTGACGTGCATGCACGTCTTTTGCTGGGCCATGCAGTGATCAACGCAGAGAATGCGGCCCATCGGTCGGAGAAGTTTGCCACCATGGCCCAGCGGACGAGGCAAGAGTATCTCAAGGATCTAGCGAGCAACTACTCGACCAGCACCACCCTCGACTCCGGCGCCAAGTTCTGTGAGTGACGCCACCTGTCGGCTCGTCTCTGGGGGTCGTTTCATCGGTCACATTCGAGTTGCTCGTTTTGTTATGCGTGTTGTTGCTTAAAATTTTGTTGCACGCGCTGTTGCTTACTTAGAAATGTCAGCTTTTCTGCAACGTGTCTCAGACGTGCGGCATGGCTAACCATAAGAGTGTTGGTCTCGAGGCAAAAAACTGACATTTTTAAGCGCGGTTGGTCTCTGACCTTATGTTTGTGCTGTGGGAAACCTAAAATTGCAACGTCGTATGCTAGCTCGGAGGGTACGAAGCTGAACTACGTTTTCAGAAAACTACTGCGTTTTGGAAAGTGCTTCGAGGCTGAAATATTGGATGTAATTGTCATTTCTTCGGAATCGCCCTTCGTGATATGGCAGATAACCTGTTCGGTGCGATTGCGTGCTCTTGTAATAACTGTAGCGATAAGTTAAGCAAGTTTCACAGAGTTGTTGCCAATGCCTTTGATGATACTTCAATGGGCGTGATAGGTACACTATGTTTCTTATAAGCCATGATTTCAATACTTAACATGTATAACGAGACACATTAAAATATCTTACACTTTTTATGTTTAAATAGTAGGAATATTTTAAAATGTTTCTTTCCTGCTTTTCAAAAATTTAATATTTTTGGGAACACCGGTTATAAGTGTAATACTTTGCCCCGCATACACTTGTACCCCATGTTGAAGTGGTATAGCAAAGGACTGTAAATTTGTACTGCCCAGGCCTTTTGACAGTTTGCATCATTGTTTACGAGTAAAGACAACCAAAATCCACGATGAAGCAAATTTTGCAGAAAAAAATGTGGCATCCTTGAATTCATCCTGCTGCTATGCATTGCCGTTAAATTTTTGAAAACCCGCGTCACCACTTCAGTGGTGATGCGGTTTTAAAACCCGCGTCACTGAATGCGGGTTTAAAACCCGCGTTTAAAACCTGCGTTTAAAACCCGCGTTTAAAACCCGCGTCTCTTCAGGCAAATGATACGTCCACTTTCAAGAGTACATACACCACTTGTCTGAGAACTTTAACGTATAGCATGGTCCCACCGAGAGCTCAGTTTGCGTCTGGCTGCTTCTTTGAGTGACCGTGAATCGGGACTGACTCGAGACTGAGGTCGCAACCACCTGTGCTAACCTTTCAGCGTTGCTGAGCTTCGGGGTGCGGAAAAAGGAGCGGCCCCGGCCACGCTTCGTTCCCGAGGCGTTCGTGAAAGGTGCCATCTCGTGGTTGGTGCAGGTAAGCTTGTGCCAATGTTTCAGAACGGGCTATGCATCCATTCGGGGCTCAGATATGCTAGGATAGGGCTTAAACGGGGAAAACAGTTGGGTATAGGAATAATAGACCATCTCTGTACTCTAGAAACCATCCCCCCCCCCCAAAAAAAAAAAAAGAAAGAAATCATGAGCTATTTTACTTTGTGAAGTTGGATGGCCAGTGATGCTGTTTAGCGCACGACACAGACGTGACACAGAATTTTGTACAAAGGTACAAACACATTTATTGTCTTGATCGGTGGTCATCGTGGCCTCCCCATTATGACGGCAGAGGAGAAGTGAAATAGACCCATTGCAAAATTACCCAAGCATCAAGGAGAATGTGGGGAATGGTGTTCCACTCCACGCACGTGCCGGCGTCTGCAGCAGTAACTCTTCTAAAGCAAAAGCCTAAAACAATTGGCATCTTGCACGCACGTTCATCAACTCATGTTTTGGTTATTTACTTTGAATGTTTTATATGGGGAAGGCATGTGTGTGCGGCTGTGTGAGCTTAGATATTTTGGTCACGCACACGAAAAATCCACAGAACCGTAGCGATAAACAGCTTTGCTGTAAAAATTGGGGTGTGTGTATGTTTATAAAGCCTAGAACTTGTCTGCTTCGACGAGCGACTTGTATTCCAGCTGTAGATGAGCAATTTAGCCAGTGCAGTACAACCACTAGCCTGGGGTCTTTAACATGCACCATGCAGTAGTGATACACGACCCCACGCCGGTACGATGCTCATCCAGATCGAAACGGGCAGTGGTGGGGTTTGAGCCCAGGAGGTTCTGCAGCACGAGCTTTCGCTCCACGTGCTCTGAACTGGTGTGCGCTGGCCCAATCGGCCACCAATCCCCCCCCCAGGAACCCCTAGGTATACCCTGGGGAGCTCTCTAAGAACCAAGATTGAGAACCCATGCAATACCTTGCACCAGTCATTCCCATCTGTCTCCCTATCTGTGTAATATTTGAATGGCTTTGCTGCAAGACTGTCGAGAGGAGGGAGGGGCGGCACTTCTGAAGTAGCTAAGGAGTCTCCCAAAACCAGAGCCTGAATATCTTTGTTCTGTAACGTGGATTCTATGTCCCGTAACAATGAGATTTTGGTTGGCTTTTCTCTGCTTGTGCTGCGCTTTCGTGAAGGATCAACATTCCTCGTTTCTTTCTCTCTGCAGGTCGAAGACCAGGGCCAGGGCTCTGTGTGCGACTGCCTGCTGGGCGTCTCCATCAGCTCCCTGGTGCTGCTGGATGAGATGACCGGGGAGCCGCTCTTCGGCTGCCCGACAGGCTCCCTGCTGGGCTGGTCGTCCCATACAGGCAGGTGGGAGACCCGCGCCCAATCCTCGAAGCTCTCTTTTTTCTACTGTACAGTCGCATCTCGTTAATTCAAACTCGAGGGGGACAGAAACTTTGTCTGAATAAAGCAAAGTTTGATATACCGGGAGTTTCCTCCTGTGGAGACTCATAAGATGGGACCTGCATGTTAGTTTGAATTAAGAGAGTTTGAATTAATTAATGAGATTTGACTGTATTACAATGGCAGCCGTTGTTGGTGAGGTTTCGCAGCAGATCCGCGGGATGTGTTTTATGGGTCATCATGGCTCGCGATTCCACGGCATCATGTGACATCACAATCACCTGTGTCATCATGGTATCACATGACGTCTAGCGAAAAAATTTCACCCCCAAATTCGGCGAGGAAATGCTTCGTGCATTTTTCACTACGACGCTAAGCCTTGCGGGAAAATTCCTCCGCTAAATTTGGTGGGTAAATGTCGATGTAGTGAGGTTCCGTGTAGTCTGTGTGGAGCAGAGATTGCATCGCCTGGGTTGTATCGCCGCAGTCCGTTTGCAGCAGGCGCGTAGCCAGGGGGGGGGGGGGGGGGGGCCATGGGGCCCGGCCCCCCCCCCCCCCCCCCCGAAATCTTTAATTTTGCTGGGACCTCCTCTCCCCCCTCCCCCTCATACAGCATTTCGTCATGACCTCCTCTCCCCCCAAAACAAAATCCTGGCTACGTGCCTGGTTTGCAGGATATGGGAAGGAAATACAGTGTAGACCGCATACAGTGTAGACCGCATATAACGTATGTCTCGGGAGTCGCGAAAATCCGCACTATAAGCGGTACCGCACTATAACCAAAACATCAATTTTTCAGGCCAAAATACATGCCATGAGACAACTTACCTCTATAAGAGAATTTATTTTATGTTAGATGAAAAATAAAGCTTAGTTTGAGGAAAGTCTTCATTTCACCAGACCAGTACAGTTCTGTCTCAAGTGTGTGACACATTTTGAAAGAAATGAGCGGCTTTTGCCTGGCGCAGCCTTTTAACGGCGCCGCGGGTTGCGGACGGACGTTGCGAGCGTTCAGGATTGCTAACCCTAATCACTTTTCTCCGGAGATGAAAACGCGTGAAAATTCGCATCCTTCATACGGTACGCGCCAGTAATACCTTGAATTTGAGCACACGCATGAAATGCGCCAAATAAGAAATCCGGGCGATGTTCGAGGACACAAATGCTTAGAAATCACCACTGTAGTCGAAGTAAACAAACACGACGACACGGGCGTTTCTGCCGTCTTGAGAGCGCCTCCACGACATCGCCGCACGAGTAGGTGGATCTTCCCTTCTAGTACGTGCTGGGTTATCATAGCGACACACAACGAAAATTCACAGTCAAGGATAGCGTTTTTACGCAGAACGATGAGATGCACGCCGTCTACGACAATGATCACAACCGACGCCATGTTTGCAGAATAGAAGCGATAGAAGCAGCCGGCCCGCGACCGGCATGCAACGCGCGCGAACACTTCTCCTCGACCTGCGATTGGTCTGTCGTTGCGGTTGTTTGTTTCTTTGTTTCCGACGCGGCGGAGGGGAGGGACGCACGCACGTGAACGACTCGTGCGTGCGTCCCTCCGTCGCTATGGCAACTGAAGCCTCTCTCTTTGCTTCTCCCCGCGTTTTCGAGCAACCTCCTTGCCCCGCGAGTGCAGCTTGCGGCTCGCCGTCAGCGCCGTTATCTAGTGTCGCACAGGAAAGCGAGCTCGCTGCTCCGGTCGTCGGCGCGGTCGGCGGGCTGTGCCAAAAACCGCACTATAACCGGTATTTCCCTTCGCGCGCCTGCATTTTAAGCGGTATGTAATTACATGGAGTTCTATGGGAGGTGAACCGGTGGTTTAAAAAAACCGCGTTATACCCGGTCCTACACTATAAGCGGTTACATTGTAAGTGGTCTATACTGTAGGGGTTTTTGAGGCAGCGGATGGAAATAGGGGTTTTTGTTTGTGGCACCTCTCCCAAGCTCCCCGTGCGCTTTGTTTCGCCGCAGCTTGAAGCTGTTCTACCACCAGGGGGAGTGCATCGTCCTCCGAACAAAGGACTCGGATGTTGACGAGGTGCAGGAGATTGTGACAAGGCTTGCCTGCGTCACGTCGGCATGCGAGGTAAGCCCGGCTAGAGGCCCCCCTCCCTCTTACACGGATGTTCTAGCTGCCAGAGTAATGCCGTGTTTGTCGCTCTATCGCCTCACGGCATTAGGTCAAAAACTAGTGGAGGTAATTTAAATGTAAATTAGTTCTCAAAAATGTCCGTAAGTTAAAAATTCCGGAACGTCACCCAGCCCCAATTCTCAAACATGGCGCAATGTCCGACGGGAATCGTGTGACTTGCGAGATCTCCGGTATAAGTTCTCGCGACATGCGAGTTTGTATCCGGTTCCCGCATGTTTATCACACCGTGAAACACGAATCTGTTGCATCTGTAATCTGCGGTATCAGTTCTCATGACACGGGAGTGACAGATCGAGTGCGTAGCGAATTCTTGCGTGTTTATAGCACCACGAAACCCGAGTTTGTTGCGTCCTCGATCTGTGGTATCGGTAACCTCGTCGCGTGGCTCACAGCAGGCGCCTGCCCCGTCTATTGCCCATTTCTGGGAACATTTCGCTGTCGCATCCCCAAATAGTATATCTCTCGCTCTATATTTTTTCACCATTCATCTCTTCGCCACGTTTCATCGGAATTCTACGGTTCCTCCGATGCGAATACGTTCCAAAAATCCCAGTTGCAATCGGTGCATCTGATCCGGCGACACACATGGCCCGCCCGTTTCTCCTCGTTTGCAGACGCAGGAGTTGATGCTGTGCCGCAACACGGTGGGGCAGCTGGGCTTCCACGTCCAGTACGAGGGCCTGGTCACCGAGGTGGAGCCCCACGGCCTTGCCTGGGAGGCCGGACTGCGCAGGGGCTGCCGTCTGCTCGAGGTGGGCACAACTTTCGATGCGCCCGGGAGAGAAGCCCGTCGGGGCTTGCCGCATACGAAGGCTCGTCGATGCATTCGCGTTCGAGAATGATCAACCATGTTGCAATGCAACCGCTTGTGACCGCTTACAACAAGGGAGCCTGCTGATGCCACCTATTGGGTAGCTCCGGAACCCTTCTGCAGTAGTTCACTCTCCAGCTTTGCAGTTCGCGGAAGCTTTGGCAGCCAAGAGTTGAGATGCCATGATGCTGGCAGCGTTCGCATTTCCTTGTACTTTTTTCCAGGGACCTCGACGACAGACCACCAGGATTGCGACGTCCGTTTGTCGCCGCTTTGGGACCACTTTTGATGCGTAAATGTGCTGGTTGATGACGCGTTCTAGGCACTGTAATCATGCTGTTGACAATCACTCTGCAAACTCTCAGATCCTGTAGCAGGCTCGTGGCGCATGTATTTCCGTCAAAGTGAAAGTGCCTGTGAATAAGTTTTTTGAGAGCTTGGAAATGGCGATGCCTTCTAAATTTGTGTTTGTGGTGGTCGTCCCAGATCTGCAAGGTGGCGGTGGCCACCCTGAGCTACGACCAGATGGTGGACCTGCTGAAGACCTCGGTGATGGTGAGCGTCACCGTGGTGCCACCTCACAAAGATGGCAGCCCCCGAAGGTGAGCGACGTTCGTCTTGCCTCCGGGTGTGGCAGGTCTACGTCTGTCGTCGGTCTCCGTCATCTGTTTATATTTTTGTCAACCCAAATTCTCTAGAAAAATGTTTGAATACCCTGTACGGTATATTGCCTCTAGTCTTAAATTAAAAAGTGTGAATTCGAGAGTTTTAGGTGGAACCGTGTCAGTCACTACGGTGCCGCTATAGTGCAGTTGGTTTATTGGCTGTTCAATGCTGTCTCGGCGAGCCCGAGGCCAAGTGCCAGCCTACTGTGGATGCCCAGTCGTCGAATTTGACGAAAGATTGTCACAGTCGGGGCATTGTAAAGTTAAGGAATGGGTTGCACATTTAATATCCTCGGGGTGTGTTAGCCGATCCTCAGTCCCCTAGTGAGACATTTCAGATGACTTCGTCAATTTGCTACCTAAATCCTCGAAATTTTGTTTTGTACCATCGACATAACGGACTAGAAGCCGATTCTTATTCTGTGCGTCAACTCTGCTCCATGTTAAGGTTGCAACAAGATTAAACGGATTGTGTATTAACTTCTTCGTGAACCGAATAAGCTTTCCGCACTGGTAAAGCATGAAACGGGCATTGAACTTTGTTTGCTAGTGCTTCTTTCTTGAGAAGTATGTCCTTGACATTTGCATTCCCTTTTCTCCTTGGCTCTTGTTGGGCTTAATTACTTCTTTTGTTGGGTGACGCGGGATCACGAGACTCACACTCCGCGTCCGTGGGGCGTGTCGCAGGGGCTGCCCCCTCCAGAACTGCAGCTACTTTGCGTCGGACTACGAGGGTGCAATGGCGGAGCTGGGGGGCGGCGGCGTCCCGTCGCCTCCGAGAGGACACGCGTCGGCCGTGGGTCAGCAGGTTCCCTCGTACGCCAAAGCCAGGGCACGGTGAGTAGCCTCGTCTGACTTTCCCGGGCAGTTAAAGTCGTTGACAGGACGAGGACGGCAGGGCCGGTCTTTCGAACGCCCGACGTCCTGCACGCGATGCCGAAGGTAGAAAGCACGCGCCAAAGGCAGAACGACTGAATGATCTCTCTGCCGTCCTCATCCTGCTGGGGACTGTAGCCATTTATAAGCATACAAAAATAAACGGGCAACGACGATGATCCTTCGCATCCGGTGTCTGTCGTTTCCCTGCTGTCTTTCTGTAAGCTCCACTGTCACCGAACGGCGTTTCCGTGCTCTTCAGAGTCTCGAAGCCGCCTTCGGACACATTATTAGCTCGCCTACTTTCCCCTCGATTGCTAGACGTTTAGAGATATTCGAATTACAATAGGCTTTAATACCCAGTTGTTAGAAAACATATGCCAAAGAAAAAAACATTTTTTTTAATAGCCTGGATGGCAAAAGGATGTCATAAAATGAATATACATGGAACAAAAAAAATATTTAGAGCTATATTTACTTTGCTAAACGAACTAGTAGTTGGCGCCTGCGGGAGCTGCCACTAGTCACGTGGTAGGCCTGTGTGCTGCCGTGCTGCGCCGCCGCCGCCAGCGCTGCCACTGCCGCAAGTTACGCCGGAACCATTCAGCGCCGCCGCTGAAGTCCCCAAGACCCCCTGCCGCTGCCACACGCTGAGCGTGGCACGCCGTCGGCTGGAAGCGTTTCTCTACGCCGGCGCCAGAAGGGAACGCTGTGCGGCGTCAGTTTCTGACCGGCGCACAGGTCTAGCATGTTGCGCTTGAGCTCTTTCGGGAGCTTCCTTAGGGCTTTAAAAGTTACTTATTAATATTTTTTTTTTGTTGCACTTCAAACGAAGATGAATAAGTAACTTTTAGAGCCCATATTAAGCTCCCGAAAGAGCGCAAGCACCACGTGGCCATAGCGGCCAGTCACCTGACTATAACGGCCACTTTTCCGCGGCCTCCCGCGGGCACCTACTGCAAATTTGTTCCGCGCTGTAAATATAACTCTAAAAAAAAAAAAATTGTGTTGTAAATTTGTTTTATTATTTCCGTTTTCCATCTGTTTAAAAATAGTATTTTTCTTCTGCATATGCTTTTTAACACTTGTACACCCGCTGGCAATATGAAGGTGAACAACTTGCCTGGTTTCTTGCCTGTTTTGCAGCTCCCTAAAGCTATATTAACTCTCAACGTCTCAAATGGTACGTGGCTTGGGGTCTAATGTTTGCGTTCTAGCCCTCTTCTGGAACAGAGCTTGTTCCAAAACTTACAGGAGCGTCAAAAACAAGAAGAGGGCTGTTCACCTTCATATTGCTCACAGGTGTACACGCTCAAAGAAGGAAAGACTCTTTTCGAAACGTTTGTGCATTAAAGTCTGTCATTACTCAAATTTCTCTCAACGTCTTTAATATCTTTAATATCTTTTTGAAAAGTATTTTTAAGTACACTACCTTCATTGCTACCTGGAGTTTTTACCCTGAAAACGTGTCTCAAACTCTAGCTGCTGACCGCTTCATTGTGTTTACACATCTTACTTCGCGAGTTGCTCTTAAGCATTCCTATCGGCTAGCGCCGTAATCTCATTGGGTGCAGAACGACAATAAGGTGCATGATGCATGGGACTTGCCACGCCATGCATTCCTTAGGCCATTGGCGATTACGGCCGCGATAAATACCTACCCACGATATGCCAGCCGCATTTGGACGGTGTTTCAAGATTGACTTGTTCCTTAGGCATCTTCTTTGCTTACTAATTTACGAGCGGGTTGTGTTTTCTCAACTAGTAGCTCGACCGTTTCTGAATGGGGCTTGTGCATTTACGGGTCCGCAGAGCCAAGATGCGGCGAATCGCCGTGTTTTAGGCACCAAACGCAGCTAACATCAAGTTCGGACAAACCAGTCCATGCTGAATCTTGGGCTGCAAACCGTCGTGCGCAATGTCGTAGTATAGACGTGGCGTCGTTTTCGTAACGAAGTAGTTCGTTTCACGTCATTCGCTGGGTTTCTTTTTTTTTTTTCGATTGATGAATTGTGAATTGATGACTGGCTATCTGGGCACTCTGTTGGAAGGTGTGTGCAAAGGCATTTTTCATAAACGATGCACCCACTGCTCGAACGAATATGGTGTACTTCATTTGCTTTTACGTTGGCTGACAAAACTTTGTAACTTTAAATGCATGTAATGCACTTCAAACAAAAACAAAAAAAGCGTAGCAAATTGCTCAGCAATTTTGTTGCACATGGAACATGTGGCGTCTACACCAGGGTGTCTAGCGACCGGGAAGACCGGGAATTGTCAGAGAAATTTTAATTACCTGGAAAAGTCTGGGAATTGTCAGGGATATTGTCAAAAAGCGAGCCCAGACAGGCAAAATGAGCCAGAAATGCCATCGAGTGCCCTGAGCAAAGACTTGAGGACTTGGGGGCAGAAGAATGGGCAATACAGTAGGCTTGCGATAATTCAAACTCGGATATTTCATACTTTTGGTTAATTCAAACAAATTTGAAAATTTTGGTTGTCCCGCTATGTTTTTAATGTATTTATAAGCCACTTAATTCATACTTTTTTGTTGTCGCGGCCCCGTTGAATGCGCTTCTTTTCGAGCACCAGTGCACCGCAGAGAAGCAATTATCGCAAAGCTTGCTTTCGCGAGTGTTGCTTCTCCGCAGTGCATCGGTGTTCGGAAAGAAGCACACTCAACGCGGCTGAAGCGGGCACACATTAGCAGAAAACGGCGTTCACATTATGTGCTTCAAAACTAGCAATGATGACCAAGACGACATTGAGGATAAGGACCAGCTGAATGGCGTCATGCTTTCTGGCCTTGAAGCACATAATGTGAACACCGAGCTGGCGGGATATGCTAGTCCTGACAACGATGTGTGTGTGTCGTGATGACTCATTAAAGAACATAGTACAGGAAGTAATGCCGGCACAGCGCAGCGGTGAGAGTGAAGATGATGATGAAGAAAAAGATGACCCACTACCAACTGTCACATGTATTATGCCTGTACTTGCTTATAGTTAGGCCTATGAAGAGGAAAGTGGCAGAAATCTGCTTTGTATGTGTAGCTATCCATGTAACAAATCATAATGTTGTCTGGTATCATATTTAGATGAATTTCTGATAATTCAAACTAAAATCTGTGACCTCCTAGAGTTTGAATTAATGAGAGTCTACTCTAAATTCTGCTTATAGCGGAGCGCGGGCTTTGCTCACCCAATGTACAGCGTGCTACCCGATGCAAAGGGAACAGCCGACAAATCCAGTCCAAGCCTTGGATTGGTTTGGTATGAGGGCACGACACTAGGCTAGATTCAGTAAGAGCTTCTAGATTTAGTAACAGATGACCCCAATCCAATTTTAGCATTAAGCCGAAAGTATCCGAAAGTGTGCATCTGGCGGCAATTCGCCATGCTGCCATTCGGTTATTGACATGTATGGTTGAGCGTCGTGTTTTCATTGTGTTTCCGGAAGTGGCCTCTTCACTGAAGATGTCGGCGGCAAGAACGTGCTCGTTTAATCCGGACTGGACGAACCCAAATATTTCGGAATATGCAAGTTAGACTAAGCCCGTGCAAAATGATCCTCACTGTGCTCAATCCTCAAAGCCTTGTGTTGTTATGGTCTTATTATATTTAACCACCTCTACAGACGTCAGGGAATTTCTCCTGAAATTGTCAGGGAAAACCTGGAAAAGTCAGGGAATTTCAAAATAATAATTTGCTAGACACCCTCTACACTCTCGGCACTCTTCCATCGGCTAGTTTTGCGACTGGCATAGCGCGTGGCATGTACACTCAACAGCAATTCCTGGACTGAAAATGCCAGCCCTAACCCAAGTTTGAAAAACGTGCGACAAGGTGTCAAGTTGCCATCCGCCGGATGCAGAGCGGATGCCCCGCAGGGCTTGCCCGCCAAATGGCACCTCAACTCACGGCGATGTGTCGTGAAACGCTGGAAAGACGCTCACTTAATAATCTAAACGGTCTGGGTTCGATTCCCTCCTCGTGCAAACACTTGTTTTTTACCGCGATGGCCTCTTCCCTTCCACTCGAAGCCAATCAGTGTGGAGCGTCGCGGCCACGCTTTTATCCGGGCTTCCCTTTGAGTTTCACGAAATGCCGAACACCTAGCGAAATAATGTTTTACGTTAAGAAGAAGCTGTTGAGGTGGAGCGGCGTGAACTGGACCAATCATTTTTCGGCATAAGGTTACCGCAACACCAAGTCGGACACTAGACATTTTCCATCCCGACTTCGCTCTTCTGAGCAGTGACAGACTCACATGCAGCCGAGCCGTCGCTACAACCTGCATGTTGTTTTTCATTCCTTTCTTTTTTTCTCATTTTATGGTTTTCACGATACGTAAGCGTTTCTTTCCGAGTACATCGGAGAAAGTGACTTAAAACATTTCGTAAAAGATCTGAGGGGTGCTTTAACGTTCCTGCAGTATAGTGACAGAGGTAGTGTGTTTTGTGTTGTTTTATTTGAGAAGCCTTTCACAACGAACTGTGAAGAGTGCGAGATGTGGGTAACAAATTGTTTTTTCTCGAACCCTCGTAGGAATGATCTCCAGTTCAGAAGTGCCAACCAATCCCAGAGGGTGTGCGACACCTCATCTGAGGTGAGCGATGCTTCTTTCGTTGCCCCTGTAGGGCGACTCAGCGATGCTCATGTTTCTGTAGTAAGGAAGCGGGTGTTACCTCGCAGTGTTTCTGTTGGTGGCGTACTTGATCGTTTGATCTAAGTGTGATGTGGTCCCAAACCCGGAAGGGGAATGTGTGATTATGAGGTGCAATTACTTTGATTTTAATTGGATACCAATGTGTGGTGCAAAACCCAAACCCAATCAACAAATTACCGATTGAATATGCGCATAATGAAAAGAGTGACTGGGTGTTGCTACTGAACGCTTGTCAACGCTTTTCTTATTCGTTGTACAGTTTAGGGGTGGTAGTAGCATTTTAGGCTTCCAAAAAATATGGCATAATCCCCAAAAACATAATAAAAATCCTTGGTAAGTCACGAATGATGTCTGACGCGTAAAAGATTGGACGCGGACAATGGAACAACTCAGCGGACAAATCACTTAGTCCGGTTAATTCAAAACAAATTTCGATTTTGGTCGTCCAGCCATGTTTTCAATGTATTTATAAGCCGCTAAATCCAAACCGCATTTTTGTGCATCTACCTTTCGTTTTTGCGGCCCCATTGAGCTCCCTTTTTACCAAGCACCGGTGCAGTGCAGAAAAGCAGCACCTATGGAACTTAATTCCACAGATGTTGCCTTTCCGCAGTGCACCGGGGCTCGTAAGACAAGCTCAGCGGGGCTCATAGTCCACAATAGACAACTTTCCTTGACATATGAACAAACCTAATTCTGCTTCGAGGCGTCATGCACTATCTAAACAGTCCATACATTTTATTAATGTTTCATGCGTGGCATAGCTACGTATGATCAGTAGGTCTTTGTAGAGGAAATCATCAAATACCCACTTTGTATGCATAGCCATCCATAAAGGTCAATCTCGCGAAAATTAATCATTACTGTGACTGCCAAGTAACTTTCAAACTCCTTCCGTCATTCCTAAAATATTGTTTGTTTAGCATAGCATCAGGGGGTCCTAAAAACAAATATTTGCAAGTTATCATAATTAAGACTGCTTTTAAAAAAAAGATTGAGTTTAGATTGCGTCCTATGTGTAATCTTAGCATTTGTTTTGTGTCTGCTAACTGCCACACAAGTTTCAAAGGTGTGAACTTTTGTTTTAGCGTAGTAAACTTTTACAAGCTTGATTTAAAAAATCGCGCACCAACGTCAGATCTAATTTATCTGATCTCAGTGTCCAGTGTTGCTAAAGTATCCATATTCTTACGAACTTTAAGAAAGAAAAAGCTCGAGGTACACCTGAGCACTTCTTATGAGTTGTGAATGCGAAAGCATAGAAGCCCCTCTGACGACGTGGATGATAAAGGCGACAGTATGTTCGTCGGCGGCGAGACGAGCAGAAGCCTCCGAGCACGCGCCAACGTGTCCGTTTTAATCGGCGCGGGGCCCGTAGTGGCATGGGGTTGCGGCAGTTAGTTTTATTGGCGCGCTGGCGGCACTAGAGTTCCTGTACAGGCTCCCTACGGGATCCAGAGTTGCGCGTCTGTTTTTCACTTGCCACCGCGCCACTATTCGCCAAGATCCGATCACTTGAGGAGCCGGATCAAATGCCGCGCTGGAAAGTAGACATTGCCCGCACCCCGGCGTACATTCCCCTGCTTTGGAGCATGCCGCGCGCCTCAATTGTGCGGTGCCGCTATTCACCGAATTCAGTCACGTGAGGAGCAGGAAAGACGGCGCTACGGGGATGAACGCGCAACTCTGACTCCCGTAGGGAGCCCATACAGGAACTCTAGGCTACACTAAAGCCGCTTCATGTTTCAAAAGTAGCGCAAGGTGCATTGATGCACGAGGCACGTGCAGCGTGCAACCTTTGTGAAGATCATGGCGGCACAGCGCAGCCCTGAGCTAGATTTTAGATGCCATGTTCTTCTCAGAAGTGGCGCGCGGCACGTGTCTCGAGCATGTTAACAACAATGAATGGCACCACTTTTTCCAGGATAAAGGGGCTTTAGGCTGCACGGACATGGAGCGCCATCTGGCGGCAGTCGTTAAAACTGACGCGCGCAGCGGCCAATGGGAGCCTTGTTGCCGCGCGCCAGCTAATGGGATCTTTGGGATCAGGGAAACTAGGCACTGTTTTCGCGCTTCAAACCGATGACGTCGGCTCGCTCCACGAGACAGTTACCATAAAATACCGGAGGAGCGCCCACCCAACTTTCACTGAAAACTGGGATAATCTAGACATGGACGCTTGTCTGGTCAAATCAGGTGCTTAACGTACGATTTGCAGAATTCCCAAGTTTGGGAAATGTAAATAGTGGGCGCTTGAACAAAGTGGGCGCTTCCCCGGTATTTTACGGTGATGCTTTCGCATTAAAAGAAACTAGTGCGACCGACCTGAATGTGAGCGGTACTATAATGTAAGATGTACAAACTTATTAAAAAAATTTTGCAAACCTTATTTATTTTGAAACTATGCAGACTGTTTGCAAAATTTTCAGAAAAGTCTTGCAAGAGCCATTTACCCTGGGCAAAACCCTGAAATTTTATTAGCTTATGAATAAATAGAAACAAATGCATACCGTTTTGATGTGTCAGTGGTGTAACAGATCTTTTATGTGGTAATTGAAATGTGAGTATCTTTATAAAAAAATAAGTTTGCCAGAATCGTCAGCTGTATAACAGTCGTTCCTAAAACGGTCAGTGGCCTAACGGCCAGTCATGTCGCAAGTAAATTACAACACAAATCATTTGCATCAACTAAAAAAAAAATGTAGATCTCCCTTTTGCATTTGCATCAACTAAAATGCTTGGGTACGCT
Organism: Ixodes scapularis; assembly: GCF_016920785.2. Lineage (NCBI taxonomy): Eukaryota > Metazoa > Arthropoda > Arachnida > Ixodida > Ixodidae > Ixodes > Ixodes scapularis. Next base: position 90,372,093 of record NW_024609836.1, read on the forward strand.
GAAAATGTTTTTACTGTATACTTTTTACGTGATAAATTTATTTTTCGGTTTCTGTAACGGTACTAAACTGTTCATCAAAAGTCCAAGGACACCTGAGCACATCTTATGAGTTGTGAATGCAAAAGCATGAATGTTGTTCTTCCGCTCCCCTTTTGCAAAAGAAACATTCCTCTCAAGAATATTTTCTAATCTAGACACAAAATTTGAGTTTATATGTTTTATGTATGTTATTGCAAAATAAAAGCAGTGCATTTGATAAGCACCAAAAAAAGAAAATAAAGCCTTAAAATAACTATCGCTAATTTTATCTTGAGTATATTCTACAATATTTGTTGTTAATGGTAGAAACGAGTATCTGGGAGCTTGGCTGTCTTTTCTACAAAAATAACAAACGAATTACCTGTTGATCAACATAAGATAGTAAACAAAAGTCAATGTCACCAAGTTAACTTTTCACAAACCTAAACGTTTCATCTTTGCTAGAATGACCCATGTAACGAATCATAATTTATCTTGCTGCATATTTAGATGAATTTATGATAATTCAGTCTTCCGATAATTCATGTGTCTACTGTATATGGCCACTGTATGTGGCAGCCTCAGCTGACGGAGAAGCGATACCAGGGGCGGATCCAGAACTCCGTTTTGGGGGGGGGGGGGGGGGGGGGGGGCGGGGGGGGCGGGGGCGGGGGGGGCGGGGGGGGGGGGGGCGGAAAATTTGTAAGGATACTGTTCTCCCATTCTTTCTTGTGCACCAGGGGGTCCACCCATGTCAAATTGCCCTCCGAGAAAGAGGGAGGGGAGGGGGTCGATTTTGTTTGGGGGGGGGGGGGGGGGGCGGCCGCCCCCGTCGCCCCCCCTTGGATTTGCCCCTGAGCTACACTAGGCAAGGGTACCAGATGCACGACACCAGAATCAGAAACAGCAATGTTCGTTCGGATCCTAGAAGTTTCCAAGACAGTAGAACAGCTACAGTTGCTGATGCAGCGAGAACAGCAGGGCTTCGCCTCTAAACGCTTGACTTCCTGCACGTGCTCCGTGCCTTTTGCCACACTTTGGCCGCACGCGCATGCTCAGGGTACACAAAAGGTCAAAGCATTGAATCAACTTTTAATATAGTTGGATAATTTACGTAGAATTATAACGAATTACAGCAATAATAATTTGACTCAATAATGTTGTTTAGTTTAGCACGCTGCGGGGCCTACTGGTTTCAGCTAAATTAATAAATAAATAAGTATTAACGAATAGCGATAATTAATTCTTTATGTCAGGAGAAATATGTGTGTTCTGCGCGTTCTTGTAGTATCTGTGGGATCGAGCAACATTTGCTTTTGTCGATCGTCGGTGATGGTGCGTTTCTGCGGGAACAGGAGCGTCCGTCGCCAGTGCCTCCACCCGTGCCGGCGCGGATGGCGCGCAGCCCCCCCGGCCGGACCGGGGGCTCCCCGTGCGACCGGGGCCCTCGACAGGCGTGCACCTCTCTGCCCCCTCTGGTGGCCCCCACTGCACACACAGGTGAGCGACAAGACGGACTCCACGTTATAAATCTAGAGGAAGAGACCCGCCATTTTCCCGCGTGGTTTCCACCACCCGGGAACGGCGGTTCATAGTAGCAAGCGGAGGGTGCAGTGGCCGTAGCTATAGTTTGTTGCAACTCAAGAAGGTAGGGCGAGGGTAAGACTGGCTGGAAAGGAGGAAGCAGACGGAATGCTGGAGAAGAGAGGGGGAAACCTCCTTTCTCTTTAGCATTTCGTCTGCTTCCTCCTCCCCAGCCCGTCTTACCCTCGCCCTACCTTCTTGAGTTGCAACGGACTATAGTCACTCTGCGCAAGGAGTGGATGAACCTGCTCTCTGTGATTGGTAGACACGGTGGGCGGTCCACCCGTCCGATCGGAGCTCAGTGGTGTGACGCGAGGGTCTCACTTTGCAAGGAGCAGACAAACTTCCCGGCAGCATAGGGCTGTTTTGAAAAAATGTCAAAATGATTGAGCGCTTTCAAAAAAAAAAAAGAAAAAAAGATTACGCCGGCTTGATTGGATTGACGAAGACGGGGGGAGCACAAAATGTGTCGCGAATGAGGCGGACACGTGCTATCTTTGTGCGGCGTCATGTGGCAGACGTGACGTCATGGTGTCGTGTAACGTCATAGTGTCACGTGAAGTGCTGCCAACCTGCGTAAATGTTTCTTCCCCGATTTTTATCAAAAGAAATTCCCTAGATTTTCTTAGATTTTCGAAAAATGTGTTAGTTTATGTCAATATTGAGATTTTCATTATAGAGTAGCGTAAGAATATATTCCTGTAGTTGGGTGGCCATTTAAAAGTTAAATTTGCTTCGTGGAAACCTTTTTACATGGTTAAACTTCGTTACTTGGGCTTTGTGTGGCCCCCCAAAATCACTGTTATTACCACTGTTATTACCCCGACAAGATACAGAGAAGCCTTCCCCTTGCACTCGACCGGCACGAAGAGGAAAAGGGGAAGCAATGTGTCTCTAAAGCCCTTGAAACCCATTAAAAAAATACCTAGATTTAAGCGAATTTCTTTTTACCCCTAAATGATGACAGAAATCCCTAGATATAGGGGGAAATCCCTAAGGTTGGCAGCACATGACAATCCTTCTTGACAATTCTTGGTGACGGTTCGTCAAGACGGTTATTTACGACGGTCTTCGAATTCTGCGTCGGAACGGACGGGTAATGTGAGTGCCGTTCCCTTTGTCTGTCGCAGGCTCGTCCCGCAGTGGGGGCAGCAGTCCGTCGCTGGCCTCCCTCCTGCTGCTGGAGCCCCTCGCAGGCCCCCTGGTGGTGTCGCGCAGCGAACTCAGCCTGGCCCAGCTGTCCCACGAGCAGCAGATCAGGGTGCCCGGCCTGCACCCGAGGCAGGCGCGCCACGGCACCCTCGACACCATCGCGGCACCCCGCGACGCCCTGGGATCGCAGGTGAAAACCGGCGTGGAGCGTTGGGCTCTACTTCGTTTCACAACGAGTTGGCAAAGAGCAAGCGCTACGGCTTCTTCGAGCCGTTCAATGCGTCGGAGAAGTACACGTGACTGTGTTCTATCTCACTAATTTGGGCAGTGCTTTGGATGTCACGAGCGGAAGGGAGAGGAAAGCTGCCTCTGTACAAATTTCGAGCGAAGGGCTCATTTATAAGAGAAAAATAGCGACGTCAGCAGGAAGGTTTGTGTTAAGAGGGGGAGTTCCTCCTTCCCCTCTTCTCCTACTGCTTGGGTTACGCTCTAACCCCCATACCTTTGGTAAATGCTATCACGTGCTTCGCCTCCTCCGTCGCTCTGACCGGCTCTGAAGGGCCCGCAGCGTTCGCCCTTTGCCGAGTTACGGTGAAACAAAGTGTAGCTAGGCGAACGTATCGGGAACGCAGGTGACACTACAGACTAGGACAAGTAGAAGACTAATGCCACGGTCCTTAGATAGACTGCTCACTGGTTCTTAACCCGCAACAGACCATAGAGTAAACCGCGGGGTGTCAAAACTTTTCGAATTCGAGGAACACCCGAGGTGGTAAAGCGGCACACTTACGTGCATTGTAGTGAAGAATGCAGGTTACGTTTGCCCCTTAGTTACTCATTCTTGGGTGGCTTGAATCCGCTGAGACAGTGCCCGGAAGTGCACATTACTTGGGGGACGGGAGGGTCGAGGAAAATTCGGGTGCTCGGGAAAACCCGCGAGGGTTGTCCGGGAAACACCCGGAATCCTAGGAACCCGGAGGTTCTTCGGAGCACCCCGGTGCATTCCCCAAGCTCTCCGAATTTCCTCATCCTTCCCTAAGCAAAGCATTCTCCAGTTTAAGGTCTATTTTAGCGGGCGTAGGCCGCTCATTGATGCGTAACTATGAGCCACGTATTTCCAGTACGTGCCTCGTTGCGTACACGGTCTGTAAATTTCGGTGCCGCTTTATTGGAGGAACACTGATGTCGGGAGAGGTTTCTCTTGGCTAGAAAATGTTAGGAACCCCTGCCCTAGCGCTGCTTCGTTGCATTAATGCCGAGGCCAGTAGATCCTCACGATAAAAAAATTTTAGAATTGGTGGGCTAAACAAAAACGTTCCATGCTAGTACGCGTTTCGCATTGTTGCTTGCTTGTGTGTGCAGCTCCAGCGCAAGAGCCAGGGGGACCTGAGCAGCGTGGTGTCGACGTCCTCGCTGGCCCTGGATCGCTGCTGCGGGGGCAACCAGACGGCCAACAGCAACTCCGGCGTCCCCCTGGCCTCGGGCTACCAGTCAGACAGCTCCAGCGAATGGGCGCTGGGCGCTGGCAGCAGCGCCGGTGGGTGCCCGTCCTTTCGTCGTCCGGCCGTTTGTGTTGTGGCCCTTAAAGGCCGACGTACACTTGGCGTTTTCCCACTTTTCTTTCTTTTTTTCCTTCGTGTCCTCTCCGCCTTTCAACTTGCCCCAACATGGCTCCCCGCAGTTCGAAACGGGGCGGGCGGGGTGGGGCGGGGCAGGCGGGGGCTTATCTTTCCTGCAGAATACCGAGGTCGCACGTCGGCCCTTAAGGCTCGTTCCCATACCCTCGATTGCTTGCGACCTCTCGCGCTATTTTTAAGCTCCAAGTCGCGCTCGTCGAGACGCCGTATTTCTGACATTCTGTGGTTGATGTGGCGTGCAGACGAGCTGTCGACGTGCAGCGGCAGCCATCTTGGGAGTCCCCTGCCCAAGCGAGGCCTCTGTGACCGGGGCCCTGCCCACAGTCCAAAGGTCCGCCTCAGGTGAGTCGTCCAATCTCCGCCCAAAGCAAAAACTGTGTTAAGAATTTGGGTTAAAGGTGCGTTGGTATCTGTTGCCCTTAGCCCACAACATTATGGGAGTGCTGGGCTTGTTTGCTCGAAGCCGGTTAAGTTTAACCGCGGTAAAAAGTTAACCGCTTTTTCTTACTAGAGGGAATTCTAAATCACGTGACCAGCAGAGTAAGGACGGCGAGGAAACATGGCGGTTCCACCGCGAGCGAGCGTTGCTTGCTTTGGAACTAACATTTCGTAGTAGCTGCAATATCGGATGCATTAATCAGCAATGAATGGTGCAGGAGGCTTTTGTTTTGCTTTACCTCACTTAAATCGCAAAGGATGAACAATGACCTCGCCACATTTTTTAGATAGTCTTTCAATTCTGGCCATTCCTAAGCCTAAATGAATGCAGTAATTGTTGGCATGGCAACGTCTGGAATAATTTAGTAGATTGCCCTGACCCAATCGGCCACGTATTTATAGCGCAGAAATGCAGACAGCGTCCCAATTGGACCTTTTGCTAAATTTTCCAAGCACCAAGGCGCCTGCTACGAGTGTAGTTACACATGCTCCACATGCTGCCGTCTGCAGTAGTACCGTATTTTCCGGTGTATAAGACGCCCCTGTGTGTAAGACGCACCTGTGTATAAAACGCACCGCCGGAAATTTTGGAAAAAAGTGTGTCTTGAACATCGGAAAATACGGTAACTGTTCTAAAGCAAAAGCCTGAAAATATATTTTGCCTTGTATGCGCGTTCGTCAAAGCCTTATTATGATTATTTACTTCGAATCTTTTATACGGGTAGGCCAGTGCGCATGGAGCGTGGAATTACACTTTCAGCATTCTTTTCGATGCTTCGGTAATTTAGGAATAGGTACGGTATGTTTTCACTAAAGCCAAATTGCGTGGTTTTTAATTTATGATGGTGTTATATACAATTCTTACATGCTGGCCAACCACACTGCCGGTGTACTGCCTGCCTTTCACTGCTCACTTCTTTCTGATCGTTTTATGGACTGAACTTCCTCGTCCTCTTTAGAACTTGGAAGGAAATTTCAACGAGGCTTGTCTTCACTTCAGATAGCCAAACATTTAGATATTTTTCGAACAAAGGTTGATTTAGTTTTACCTTACCAAATATCTGTACCGCGAGCAACAAAACATGTTTCTTAAACTCAAATGTATGCCACGCTACGTCGCGAAAACCTGGTAATGCGCGTTCTTGGGTCCCCCCTTTTTGGGAACTTTTCCACCAAAGCCACTTCTATTCACTACAACCAGTAGGTGACACCAACTACCACCCTGTAATAAAACACGGAGCTATCGCTCATACAGCCCTCTTCAAACTTGGCTAGGTACTTGTACGTACCTAGTAGGGAAGGGCGGCTAACATTTTAGCACGGCTAAAGTTAACCAGCTTCGAGCACAAAACACATTTTATTTCACATTCTATGCACCTGTGGAGCATAAAACCAGAGGACTGGTGGTGAAAAAGCAAGTAGAAGAAGGAATGCCACTGCAGTTGCGCTTAGCGTTTTTTTTTCATATTTCCTCGTTCGTTTCGACTAGATCTTTCACCGCAATCGCCCGATGCGATGGGTTTAAGTTGCTGCAATCCAATCCAATCCGATCCGACCGTCGCGTTTCAGCTGCAGGGTGGGCGCGGAGGCGGGGGAGCCCCGGAGCCCCCTGTCCGTGGTGCGGCCGGCGCAGTCGCTGGCGCTGCGGGCGGGCGGTGCGGTGTCCCTGTCCGCCTGCTCGTCCCGGTCCCCGTCGTCGGTGAAAGGCAGCAGCAGCGCGGGGAGCACGAGCAGCGGCCCGGGGTCCGGCGGCTCCACCTTGCAGGAGGACTTGCTCAAGCTCATTGGCCCAGACTACTTGGACAGCGACTGCGAGGTGAGGGGAGGGGCACGGGCACGCTTTGAAGCAAGATTTTTTAGCTTCTTGAACATTCTGGAAGGCTCACAGTTGGCGTTGCGATGCCTCGAACGCGTCTCCAATGACGGCCGTGTTTACCGGAACCACTCGCGAGTCGCTTTATCTCCCGTTTCCATATGGCGGTTAATCCGACTTGATAAAAGGGTCACTTAGGAGTCGGCTGTCCCAAATATCTAACATCGCGTGGGGTCCGGTCATTGCGTGCAGGATCCCCCGTGGTGCCCCCAGGGCGCTCCGGAGCGGCCCCGCTCCGGCCCCGCCACGCCCTCTTCGTCTCTGGAGCGCGTAGGCCGTCGGCAGGGCCTGGCGCTGCGCTGCCGCTCGTCGTGCCCGTCGTCGGCCGAGGACGTCATCCTGACCACGGCGCAGCCCGCCCAGGTCATCGCCTGCCCCGACGCCAGTCCTCCTCCCTCGGGCGACAGGGGACCGCACCTGCAGGACGAGTGAGTCTTTCGCTCGCGTCGCCGCCTCGGTGGCTTCGAGGCGTAGCGCCGGGGCGTACGGGTCCCGGGGTGGTAGGTTCGAATTGCGGCCGACGTGCCCACAATCTGACGCAGTCTTGTTGTCAGAGAGTGCACCGTGCGACCGAAATTTCTGTTGCATCTCAAAAGACTTCTCGTTGTGGATCATTTGACGTGCAGCCAAAATGAGTCGGCTGCCTTGCAGCGGCTCTTTTGGTGATTCTGCCGCTTGAGGCAGGTCGGATCTCCGCAAACGGTGACGTCACGCAGCTTTGTCTTCTAGGTGGTATCAGCTGGGGTGTGCCGGATTGGCTCGTAAAACCCCCGAATTCGGCTTTCCCAGCCGCGTCTCTCGTGCCTTTCTGTCACTGTTTTGTACCTTTCTTTGTTGGGAAGCAAAATAAGAATTTCTTGAGAACGTACGGGGTTCTTGTTTGGTTTTGACGTTGCCGCAACTTTTTGTGACGTGCAGGAAGCCCCAGCCCCAGAGACGACTCCATGATCTGGAGGAGAGGGTCGTGAAACTCCAGGAAACGTTGGCACAGGTAGGTTGACGACTCGCTCCTCCTTGCCGTGCTTGCATTTCATTTCATTTCATTTATTATACCTTAAAGGCCCCTGGGGGCATTACATAAGGGGGGTAACATAAAACACAGTATAACACTTCAAGGGTTGAAATCAAATGTAGGGACAAATAGGTTGAAAGAACATCTGTTATTTTACAGTGCAATATCTTCATTATACAATCATATGCTTAGTAAGTTCTGCTAAAAACAAGGTATGATCTGTAATTGTTACAATGGACTCAGGTAGCGCATTCCAATCCCGTATACACAAAAAAAGGGGAGAGTTTTTTAAAATGTTGGTTCTGGCAAAGGGCATTTCTATCTTCTGGCAATGATCACGGCGTAGGGAGACATGACTGGCTGAAGAGAAGAATCCATGATCAGTCCAGGGCTTGTAAAACAGGTTATGAAAAAAGGATAATCTATCTACGGTGCGTCTAGTATTAAGGAGAGGTAGTGATAAAGAAGCCTTAAGGGCAGAGATGCTCGTGGGTGAGTAGTCAGCAAGAATGAATCTAGTTGCGCGGTTTTGGATTGATTCTAACATGTCAGATAGGTAAGCCTGATGGGGGTTCCAAATGGTAGAAGCGTATTCCATCTTGGATCTAACAAGGGTGCAGTACGACAGCTGTTTGATTTTCGGTGAAGCTTGACTAAGATGGTGTCTTAGAAAACCTAAAGTTTTATTAGCACTGGAAGTTATGTGTTCAATATGAGTTCTCCATGTAAGGTCAGAGCTTAAGTGCACGCCAAGGTATTTAAAAGATGAAACCTTTACAATGGGCTGGGATGCAAGTTGATAGGTGTAATCTACTGGATTACGGGATTTAGAAAAAGATACACATTTACATTTATTATGATTAATGGACATAAGCCACTCGGCACACCAGGTTTCAATTAGGGATAGGTCTTCTTGTAATGTTACTCTTGCTCTCCTTTGGCTTTTCTTCGGCTGCTCAGCGACTTGCTTGTTTCCTTGTGTTTGCCAGTCTCTTGGGGTCCTTGAAAAAGCTTGAGAACCATTCAAGTCTGAAAGTGCTGCTTTATGTGAAACCCTTCAGTTACAGTGAAATCGCTGAACGTGATGTTAAAGCTCAAAGACTTCCATAGAGTGTGCTATTCAAATGGCCTTTATCACTTTGGTCTGCTTTGTTCGCGTCCAGACAGATATTCTTGGCTTTACGTCGTTTTTGACGGAATTGTTTCCAGTCGTCTAGTCGCAACGAGTTTGAATATCCGGACCTACTGTCTTACTGAGGTGCCTTGTCGCGTATCACTTAGTTGGTTAGTATATGAATTGGTTCGTTTATCAATTATTTTATAGGCTAATTGGTTGTTTTTTTTATTAATTTATGGATTACTGGTCTATTAGTTGATTGGTTTATTGATTCATCAGTTGGTTAGTTCGTTTATACATTGACTTGTTCATAGTTTAGACAGTTTATTGATCAATTAATTGCATCATTGGTTGGTTAGCTTATAGCTTAATTAACTTGTGTGTTGATAAGTTTATGCATTGATTGGTTAATGGAGTAATTGCTTCATTGGTTGTATAGCTTATTGGTCAATTGATTCACTTGTTTATTTAATAAATTGGTTTGATTGTCTAATATAAGAAAACATTAATTGGTTCATTCTTTTATGTAATTGACTGGCAAATTGATTGATTTAACCATTAATAGATTGATTGGATGGTCTTGCTAATTTGTTTTAAGTGCCGTGTGCGTGGTGAACACAGGAGCAGCATCACAAGGCCAACCTGGAGCACCAGGTGCGGCAGCTGCGCCAAGAGAACCACCGTCTGCACGAGCAGTCGCAGTCGGCCAGCGCGCAGCTCAAGAGGCTCACCGACTGGTTTTTCGGCAGCCCCGACGCTTAAGCTGCCCCCGTCTCACCCCACTCCGACCACCGGAACGATGCCGCCCTGCGTCTGCCGAGCAGCTCTTGTGTTCGTCGGCCATAAGCTCACCTTAACCTTATTTAAAGCGCTAGGTCTATAGTAGTACATGCAAGAACTGCTGTGCCACGTACATGATGTCGGGAGGCGAAAGCAAACCGTGTTATGTTTTTGTCCTGCGAAATTAGACTATGTATTGTAGAAAGCTTAGAGTCTGCCAGAACGTTAGCTCCAGTGGCTCGGTTAAAATTCCGGAGTTTCAAAACTTAACGCTTACGAGAGTAAAGAGAGAACAACTGCGTCTGCCTCTGAAAGGCGGCAAAAGCAGACGTAGTATGCTCTGTCTTTTTTCTGCTGCATCTCTCAAATGGTGCCGCTCTTGGTAACAGGCAGACATAACGTAGGAGCAGACAGTGCCCTAATGCCTGCTAATTACTCTACCGGGCCTCCGCGAGAAAATTAAACCCTGTTTTTCGCACCGCAAAGATAAACTAGACATCGTGGAGAGCTCAAACTCCGTTAAAACGTGGCCCCAGTCATTCGAGCAAGATGCCAAAGTTTCAGCACCCTCTGTTATCTTATTCAAAAGTTAGAAGTGATTTTCTGAAATTTTCGATGGAAAAATAGGGCCCGTTTTCACTCATTTTCGGTTCTTGGCGCCATAGAGCACGTATTCGGAAGCTCCATCAGCCGCCATATTATTTTTATTGAAATTTTCAGAAAATCGCTGATGACATTTGAATAAGATAACGGTTGGTGCTAAAACTTTGGAATCTTGCTTGAACGGCTGGGGCTGCATTCTGACAAACTTTGAGCTCTCCTCGATGTCTAGTTTATTTTTGCAGTGTGAAAAACAGGGTTCGGTTTTCTCGCGGAGGCCCGGCGTGTCGCCAATAGTAGTGCCATCTGAGTGATGCAGCGGAGGGGAAATGCACTCCGTGTGTTCTCGGTGTCTGATGGTGTCCTCCAATAGGCAAAACAGTCTTTCACTTACTGCTTTTCACTTCCGTAACCGCAAGTTTTTAAAGCTCGCACATTTCATCCCAACACACTGGTGTGCCACTCTGACAAGGTCGGAGCTTTCTGCAATGCGTAGTTCATTTTCCGTGTACGAAAAACATTGTTTTCTCACCCGGCATCTTGTACCTGGATTTACATGCGGCACACAACAACTGGAAAGCGACACAAGACCCGCGTTGCGTGACATTTATCACGCGATGCCACTCCTGCATGTGACATATCAGTCTACTTCCACACATAGTGGTTCCGACAAGAACGGAAGAGTCAGTTATGTAGCATACGAGACGTGCAAGGTCGTTCCAAGGTTCATGTCGGTCCCCCGTCTTTGTTACATAGTTGAACGTCGCCCTGCCAGTCTCGGACGTAAGTTGGTCTCAAATTAGTCCTCGGTGTCATCCCATTTGCTGGAGCCTAATCCCAATATTGGTCCGACGTTAGTTCCCTCCATTGTGCGTTCGGCAGCTGGCAAATTTGTGGGGGCGACTTCGGACTCTTGCCAACAGCTTGTCGCTGCCGCGCTTTCTTAACGATGTTGGTACTACATCATGAGTCATGACTGTACTATTTGTTTTCCCCTCATTGCAGCGCATTTCGTCTCTCAATCTTTTTAAGTACTGGGCGTTAGTGAGAAAGACGGAACCGTGTCTTTCGGACCACGAAAATAATCTATACATTGCAGGAAGTTGAAACTCCCCGAGAATGTGACGCTAGCGGTCGTGATAGAACGCAGAAGTTTGAGAACTTGTTGTTCGAAAGATGAAAGAGGAAGACGAAGTTTCTTTTGCGAGCCGACGTCCACTTAGGCCTAATATCGTTGAAACAAGAAACAACGACATTGTGGGCGCCCGTAGCATCTACTCCAGCGAAAAAGGTTCTCAGCAAGAAAGAAAACAATGTTATCTTTCTTGCCAACAAGTGCTATTTCTGATATAAATGCCACATGCGTCTACAATCTCGGTTCTTGTTTTGACCATATTAGGCTTAGGGGGATGGCTCTTAAAGAAAGTTCCTCTTGATTATCTTTTGATTCATGTAACGTCATGCTCTACATCGCGTTCGGTCCCAACTGCTAGCGTGACGTTCTCACGGAGTTCGAGCTTTCTGCGATGCATAGTTTGTATACGCGGGTCGAAAAACACGGATCCTTTTTTTCACGAACGCCTGGTACTACTAACGACCTATGCATGTCACAATCATAACCAGCCATCGTCTTAGATTTTTCGTCCGGTTGCAGAGTGTCTACGTGGTGACCGTCGTCGATTCCATTTTGGATGCAAAAGATCTGTCGCGACGCCGTGTCTCGTTTTCGTTCGTGCTCGTAGCATCGTCGCGCAGCGAGCGTTTTTCCAAGCGGCGTCGCGCCGAGTGTTGACATTCCCCGCGCCTCCGAAACGAGGTTTCTACTGGTCTCGGTTTGGCGTCACGTGACAGCGGTTCGGGTCAGGTGACAGACGCGCAAGTTCTGTCCGACGGAGGGCCGTATCCGTCTCCTCCAGAAGGCGCACCCGTCCCTGACACAAAGTGAAATGTTTTTACGATAGCGTTTACAAGATGGAGGGAGTCTGACAAACCGTGTGCTCAACGTTTACTCATTCTTTTTTATTTTTAACGCTGCTATTGTTCGGTGTCACCAACATTTACGCCTGCATTTCAGTTCACGTGACTTCTTTTTTTTTTTTATTTACTCTTTTTCACTGTATAAATATTCACTTACTCAGTAATACCTGTCCGTTCTGACTGAAACCGTTTTTTTTTTCTTGTTTAGCTGTCTTATAGAAGCAATAAAACTAGCCAAAGAAGTTTAAATAATCATTTTTACATGAGATGTTTTATACGACGACTCAAATTTTACCGAGAAAGGGAGAAAAAAAGAGAAGAAGAAGCTGCATTATTGTATACAACCTTATTGCAAAGGGTGTACCAAAAAAAAAAAAGGGAAACACCATATGTATGTGGCGATTTCCTGGTTCTTAATGTACATCTACTGTTTCTTTCGGATAATGTTAGCGAATACATGTTTCAGCAGTGAACACGTGCAAAGTTAGTTGTTCCGGCCTTGTCTGTCGGGAACATGCATTTCAGCGTTTGGCAAGCTCTGTTGCTCCCCGCATCTTTCTAATGCCACTGCGGTTCAAAGTACAGGCCGATCTAAGGTTAGCAAACGAAAGTCGACTCGCAGAACCTGTAGCAGGTGTGACTTCGATCCTTGCCTCTTCTGACTGCCCAAAAGGCCGTCGCTAATAGTAGTTATCGACATTTATCGGATCTGGCTTTGAGAACTTGCTCGGGACGTTACCAGGCTACCTCCAGGGACACGAGGCAATGCGCAGGCTGCCACTTCATCAATCAATGAACGTTCGATGTGGCTAACAGGGACTTTATTCTAACTTAATAAAACATGTCAGAAAAAAAATTGAAACAGGAAAAGATTGAGGACAAAATAAAGCCAGTTCACATGGGCCTATGTGATTCGTCTTTTCTCCAATTTCTTCTGTGGTTTCGTATTTGTCCTTTCGTGGTTAGGTACGTGGTACTAAACTTCCATCAACTTGCCTGCCTCTCAGCTTTCGGGTAGCATTTCGTTTAGAACCATCTGACTGTCTTTAAAGCGAGCTGACGCGATCACTCTTCGATGCCTTCTGAATGTGGTGAGGGTGCAACAGCGGTGCCGCGCGGTGAAGCGCACCTTCCCAACGGTACACTACCAACGCCCCGGCTACTTAAAACAAAGATGCCATTCCGTGCCACCCGCTCCCGTGAGGGCTTCCTTCGATAATCATCACACTTTTTGAACGTGCTAGACCGCATTGCCCTCCAGATGTTGTCGTTTTTCTTTTTTCTTGTGTCTCGTTCGTCCCGAATGCGTGCTTTGTGATGTGCCATTGCGCGTGGCAAGCACGTGTCCACATCCTTCGCCGCTTCGTACTGCGTGACGGCGACGACTCCGGGAGCGGCGGGGGGGAGCTCATGTTTATATGTGTACAAAACAAGAAGAAAAAAAATAACGGTTTACCGTACTGTGCGGGGAGAGGACGGCGGGTGGTCGACCACCCTTGGCAATCAAATAAAATGTGTGGCAGAATCTTTTTTTTTCGCTGTGTCTCTGTTCCTGTTCACTGGGGAGTCGAGGGGGCCCTGAGACGGTGACCCTTCTCTCCCCGGTGGCAATCAGTTCGTCGAACGTTTCATCAACGTATCGTTTTGTTGACACTGGGACGTTGCATCGACAGTTCAACTCATCAAAAGGCTCCCGTGTTTGCTTCATCGACACACCTTGCAGCGTTTCGTCGAAAGTATCTTTCTGTGCACGTTGTTGCGACATTCGACATCCAGATGATACAGTGGTTCCAATGAGGCTTGGTACAGTCTCGCGTCCGAGATCATAATTCATTTTGCCCGAACGGAGCGGGGCGAGGGTTGACCGTCTGTAGCGTGGTCTCGTAGAAAGCCTAAAAGTGGATATCACAACTCCACTTCGTAAAAGGAAAAGCGGCAAAATGTTGCACGAGCTTGTCCACAAAATAAATTTCCGTGAAACAATACGGGCCTGTGCTTGTGTCGTGATCAAAGTGTAAAAAGTTATATACTTGGATGGATAATACGGTTGTACACTTCAAAGATGTTAACTGCAGCTGTAATGCACCCACTGGGTATGGGTTTTCAAAAACATGAAAAAATTGATGGGCTGGTAAAAGGGCCGAGATGTCGGAACTCTACATTGCGTACGTGGCAGGCACATCTCCAGTTGGGCGCACCGGTCTGGGACTCCCCTGGCGTTGGAAGCAACGTGTCGATACTTTCTCTTTATGATGATATGAATTGCACCGACTTGACATAACACAAGGAATAATTTAATCAGACTTTTCGTCTCCCGTTTGGGAGACATCATCAGTGAAGCCGAGGCAATAATGAGGGATACAATTTTTTATTTAAAGAAGGTCTGCATAACACTTGAGGAAGGGGGGGGGGGAGGGCGCAGTTGGGGTGGCGAGCTGATGAATCGCACCGGATGCACCACTATTCATACTACCTTTGTGGACCCCACCTTTGTTTGCGCACCAAAATCAAAGCGTTCTCAAAGTCGAAACTGTTATCCGTTGTCCAACAATGATCCCCCAGCTTCATCTTTGCCCTAGTGGCATGTGTGGCTTTTGCCATGTCACACTTGCGTTGTTTCATACGGGTGCAATGTTTGCGGCCGGTCTCTCCAATATACGATGCGTCGCAATCTAGACGGTTAAATTTATTCACAACAGACTGGGATTCGGGTTGAGGAGCGGGGCAGGGCGGGGGTTGTCTCGTAAGGTTGTTCAATTGGTAGTCCGGTTTCAGAGCATGTGGAGGAAACCGCTCTACAGTGGACTGTGCACCCAGTAAGGTTTTATAGGCGTTATGTGGATTTGACTTTGAAAAGTGTTGAACCGTCAACCCCGTTCACACGTGAAGTAGAACTGAATGGCAGACTGGCCTTTCCTAAATGTTGATGTATGCCGAAATGGCACCGGACTCGAACAAATGTGTACCATAAAGCTTGTGACACAGCTAACTTCTTGAACTTCAACTCTCATCATCCAGTTGAGCACAAAAGAGCAGTCGGAAAAACCGTGCTACATCGTTCCGAGCACATTTCTTCTAATCGGGAACTACAAGCTCCTGAAGATACAGTTATTGTTTACTCGCTGGTGAAGCGGGATTTTCCTAAACGTTTTATTGAAAGCTTGTGTAAGCAGATAAGACGAGGAAGACGTCGGGATAAAAATCCTGATGGAGCAGGGCAAGTAACAATTCCGTATATTAAAAGCGTTTCTGGGTCTATTCGCAGGGTTCTCGTCCTTTTAAACATTCAAACAGCTTTCAAACCTTACCTTCATCTATGTGACTTCGTTTCCAAACCAAAACACAAAACCCCCCCCAGAGTCCCAGTGTGGTGGTGCGTATAAATTAAACTGTCTAGAATTTGACGCATTGTATATTGGAGAGACCAACCGCAAACGTTGCACCCGTATGAAAGAACGCAAACAGTAAGGTAGTTATAACATGGGAAGCAGAAACTACACAATCCACAGCAATAAAAACAGGCCTCAGGCAGTGCTGTCCACTGTCACCTCTGCTCTTCATAATACATCTCAGTCAAATGGAAAATATATTAGAGCAGGGCAACTTAGGTTTTGATGTGAGTTATATATGCAAGGAGGGAGAAATGTAATACAGGTAATACCAGGGCTGATGCATGTGGACGACATAGTACTCGTGGCAGATAATCGGGACACATTACAGGAAGCTTAGTAGCTGGAATATGTGGAGAGGAAGGGGACACTGGTCATGAGTTTTAGTAGTGCCAAGTCTGGAGTAATGGTGTTTAACGACGAAAAGAGGGAACCCCTGAGGATGGAAGACATTTTAATAGACCATGTTGGGAAATACAAATACCTGGGAGTTTGGCTCAATGAGGGAAGGAAATATCTAGAAAAGCATGAGGAGAACACAATTAGAAAAGGGAATCTATTACAAAGCTCAATTGGCACTCTGGAACTACTGGGTGTATCGAGGAGTGGCCGGGCTCTTTAAATCGACCGCAAAATTCGGTTTCTTAAGACCATAGAGATCATACATCCTAACTCTAGAGGAAAAGGTCCGCCATTTTCCCATGCATTCTGGCTGCCGTAAGCGGCGGAGTGGGCGGAGCATGCAGGCAGACCAAGGAGGATAGAAGGGTACGTAGGAGAGGGCATGACGTCGGCCGCGTAGCCTCCACAAGCCATGCTCCCTTGACGCCTCGCCTCTTTCTCATTTTCCTCCTTACTCTCCTCACTTACCATGCCAACGTGACCACATCACGTGACCGTAGCTAGCCTTCGTCTTGCTATGGGGTACTAGAATACACCACAGTCTAGCCTTCGATCTGATAAAACCTACCGGACGGAGCTCGCGCAAGCCTGCAAGGAGTCATTCTACAATCAACCATCCATCTCGCACGTGACATGTCACGCGCACCAATCGCCAGATCTGCGGTCACAATGGGCACAAAATCGTTTAAACTTTTTATGACTAGGCTTCACCAATATCGCAACGTGCCCCCTCCTAGTACTTATAACTAGGGTGTGTATTTTCCGGTTTTAACCGAAAAACACCGATAAACATCCGTCGGTGACGAAAATATGAAATCGGTTAAAACCGAAAAACACCGGTGGTTGGATATTTTCGCCCTGGTTAAAACCGAAAAACACCGGTCGTTGCCTGTTTCCGACTTAGCGAAACCCTTTCCCCATAGAGATTCGTCAAACGTGTTATGTCATGGATCCTGCATTCTTCCAGTGTTTATACATGGCTTGCACGTGGCATCAATCCGCCCTCCTTTCTGGGGGTCAAAAGCGTCTTGTTAACGCAGTGGAAGCTAAGCACTCACACGCCTTTCCCCTATTGTGTCTCCCATGGCCCCCTTTTGTGAAAAACGTAACGCAGTGGAGGGTAGGCTCTCACGTGCCCTTTCCCCATTGTGTCTGGCCAAGTTATGTCGGTGCAAGCCATGTATTCAGAGGTTGTTGTGGTTCCTGGAAGACACTGCCAACGTCCGTGTCGTACAGGAGCGTGCGCTTTCATAATTGCGGGTTGTGAACTGCAAGGAACGTGCTGCCATGACGGATGCAAGCCTCTCGAAGTATGCTTGCATCCACTGTAATAACCAAGTGTAAGAAATAGATGCTTCCTAGAGAAGAAATGTATGAAATATGTGAATAAAATTGGAACACTGTCTGTGATCAATAGAATTTTTTTCCACCGATAATCACCGATTTTAGCCTAGTCGTGACACGTTCCACCGAAATACACCGGTGTTTTGAAAATAAATAAACACCGAAAAACATCCGCCGATTTTTCTCACAAATAAACACCGGAAAGTACACACCCTACTTATAACTAGGGGTGTTGCGAACTTTTGTCGAACCAGATTTTTTGGTCGTACTTTCGGGGTTCGACTGGGTCGAACCGGTTCGACGAACCTTCGAACTTTTCGCCAGATTCGACCGGTTCGACTTTGTGGACAGTGTGGCCAGCCCTTGATACAAGCATGTCTAGGTTTGGAGAATTTTTTTTTTATGCAAAGGGTTATTATATTTTGTGAACAGCTGCAATTAAAAGAAACTAAATCTAATCACTGAAGAAGTTAATAACTTAATTTTTAGTACTGTATTAACTGAAATAGCCAATCAGCGCTCTTAGCCATTCCCATCCAATCCGAAGCCAACGAGCCAGCCTGACGCGCATGCGCACACGAGTCGAACCTCGATACAAGGTTCGTCGGACTTTCCACTAAAAGTTCGAAAAAGTCGAACCTGGTCGAACTCGAACCGCGGCCGGTTCGCGGCACCCCTGCTTATAACTAGGGGTGTCGACCAGGTCGACCAGTTCGACCAGGTTCGACTTTTTCGAACTTTCAGTGGAAAATTCGACAAACCTTGTATTGAGGTTCGACTCGTGTGCGCATGCGCCACAGGCTGACCAGTTGGCTTCGGATTGGATGGCGATGGCTAAGGAATGAATTAAGGGCAGCGCTGATTGGTTATTTCAGTTAATACAGTACAAAAAATTAAGTTATTAACTTCTTCAGTGATTAGAATTGGTTCCTTTTAATTGCAAGTGTTTATAAAATAAAAAAAAATATTTTGCATAATTTTTTTTTTAAGCTTAGACATGCTTGTATCAAGGCCTGGCCACACTGTCCACAAAGTCGAACCGGTCGAATCTGGTGAAAAGTTGGAAGGTTCGTCGAACCGGTTCGATTCAGTCGAACCCCGAAAGTTCGACCTAAAATGCTGGTTCGACAAAAGTTCGCGACACCCCTACTTATAATAACCTCCTTGAGGCAGACCCTCGGGGTCCCACACGTGGTTACCAACTGCCTTCGATTTCACAAATATAATTATATCATCAGAGCAGTTTCATGACCTTCAACAATCCACGAACTTACCGGTGGAAAGATATTCGCGTTCCTTTCGAAGCTTTCTTTTTGCATAGCGCGCAGATGTACGGCCTCCCGTCAACACTAAACTAAACCAGATAACCGGCTTCGCCAGTGGCCGCATGAGTGGCCGCGCCCCGGGAATACGAAACGGCGCAACCACCAGATTTCCGAGATTTCGATAGAAGGGAAGTTAATGCAGTGTAATGGCTATGCTGCTTTTTATCAGCGTTAGAATAGCTGAGTTTAGTTTGCAACGTCAAATTATCACTGTTTATATTGCTAAGAGTTTTCAGTCTTCGCGATTACCATTGCGACTGTCGTCCTTCAGCTGGTAACATTGGTTTCTTTCTCTCGTGTTCTGTCGCTCTCTTTCGCGGTCCTTCACTCGGGACCCAGGATGTCGGCGCGCGGCGCGCGCGGGATTTGCCACTCCTCTTCACCCACCTTTACCCCCCTGCTTAACCCATCGCGCTACGACTTTGTGCAGCGGTAGTGCAGCGTTGCCCACAGATGGCGCATTTTTTTTTTTTTTTTGGTAAAATTTGCAAAGAGCGAACTTACCCGAGGAAAAAGTAAAGAAAGAAAAAGGCTTAGCTCCTATGGAAATGGGGCGAAGCCAAAGGCCGTTTTGCACGCAAGCGATTGCGATGCCAACTGCGTCAACGAACGAGCGTACGGCGCCGAGAGCCGGCGTCTTTAGCAGACGATCTTTTCGACCCAAAAGTTGCCATGCATTATTTTATCATCTTTACTGATAAAACTTATTGAATGGATACATAATCGATTAGGAAAAATGGTTTGTCGGAATATTTTGACTGTTTTCTTTTTTTGTTTTGTTTTTCGGGGTACCGATGTCGTCTGCTTTGCAGTTCCTTGTTGTTACCACGTCTCAACGTTACTAAAACACTCAGTTGGGAAACTCCCATAGAGACAGCTTTCAAAAAGTGGCTCCAACCTGTCTCCGAGCACCGAGCTAATGACGAACACAACGCCACCATTTCTCCCGCAGCGGCCACTCGAGGAACTGCACGCGACTTCTATTTCGGCTTTAAAAACAGATACAGCGGTAGAGGTTACAGGGGTGCCACCCCCATCTCCCCGGCGGACGCGCTGCGTTAAGCTATCGAAGTTAAAATGCACCTAGGGCGGGACGTGCTACCTGAAAGGCCCGCTGAGGCATGGTTGTATAAAAACAATATTAATTGTGCCGCAAAACTCTGCGAACTAAAGATTTTAAAAACATAACGCGCCCCTCTTTTGGTACTAAACTCCAATAAATTTCATACAAAAAGAGTCTTTTTCGTTTGTTTTTACGCAAAAACAGGCTTTCAAAAAGCTCGAGGTGACCATAGGAAGCGAGCAAGCCGGCCGTGTCGCGGCGGTCGCCTATTGTTCGCCGCGACCTGGCGGTAGCCGCCGCAGGAGCATCGGGCAGCAATGGTGACGAATAGCACAGCGGACAGTGTCCCCGTCGTGATTACGACGGAATTTAAGGCAGTTACGAGTTCGGAAAGTTCCTTCGGAAGCCGGTGCCGCCGGCTCAGAATCATCGCGAAGTAATAGCAACGAACAGCACAGAGGACAGTGGGCGACTAAGAATCCGGAAAGCTTCTTCGGTAGCCGGTGCAGAATCATCGGCGTGAAGCAGTGGCGATTAGCAGCACAGCGGACAGTGTTCCCGGGGTGATTACGACGGGGTTTGAGGCGGTTACGAATCCAGAAAGCTTCTTCCGTGGTGCCAATATGACGAAAACTGTTTCATGAATCTGGCCGCGTGTGCGACGTGAAGGAGGTCCGTTTCGACGGACAAGTGGATGTCACGGAGCGCCGTACTCTGCAAACAAAATTAAGCGCGCCCGCAAAAACATTTTGTTGGCGTTGAGTGGACTGCGGTAATTATGTACGTTTATTTCTGAATCAGCTTGACAATAACTGGGCGATTTTTTTTCGCGCCGTTCCGCGATTCTGTTTACTATCTTCCTGTAGGCTGATGGAAACATCCAACGGTAGGCTTAGGAGGGCGACCGCATTCTGCTTCTTGATTCCGGTGAAGTATTTGCTGCATAAATTTAGAGTTTGCCGTCGGTGTCGATGCTGTTCCATCGTCGCTAGAAGAGAAAAAAACTTAATTGTATTATTCGTCAGCAGCTTAAACAAAGCGCGAACTGGAAGGTAAGGAACGCCACTAACCTGTATGGACGCACAAGCCGTACCCAGGTCGCGCAGTACTCCGCCTCGTACGGCTTCGAAGGGACGATGTAGTACTTCGTGCCGTGCGCGATCTTGCCGACCACGCAGCAATGGTTGCGGCTTTCTTGGTGCGGAATAGCTAACCCACTACAACGCACAACCAATGCACCGACTGGCAGAAGATGCCCGATGCAACGGACCCGTTTGCCGCTAGGGGCGCCTACGGAGCAGAGTAGCGCAATCCTTTGAACCCCGTGTTTTGCCGACAACATGGCCGACAGAGCGGCTCGGCGCGAGTCACGTGGTACTCAGGGTTCCAGGAGGCGGCCCGCCCTATGGGAGAATACATGGAGATCGACATAACACGGCTGATTAAAAAAGTAACGGCGAGTTCACATTTTTCAAAACTAGCCTGTCGTGAAGTTAGTAAAGCGCTAAACACTTTACCAAAGTTTTAATAATATCGGATGCGTGTGCAAATTTTGAGAAGGCAATTTCCAAGGCAATGGCGTTTGAAGCAGACGATTTTTGCTCGCAGCGGAGATGGGGCTTTTCGGGTTGGCCGGAGCGGGTCACGTGAATGGTGTGACGTCGCCGTGTCGTCTGCTGCATGATGCCGCTCAGGCAATTTTTAAAAAAAAGTTACGTCCTTGTATGGCACAAAACTTATCGCATATTATTCTAAAATGTTTAATTATTATGTCAAAAATGATTTCCATTCCGCACATCCCCACAAAACTGAAGAAACAACGATTTTCTCACGTTCTCCATGCATTTCTGACCGCAGTTGGAACCTCCGGGCGTTCGCCACTAGTCGCCGAGAGACGGCGTTCTAGATTGCGCTACTCTGCTCCGAAGGAGCTATATAGTGCTCTAGGGGCGCCCTGGTCGGGGCGTGAATTAGATCCGCACGGTTCCTATAGTACAGACAAACGAAAAAGAGTGGCGCTGTTATCGCATTTAGCTCGGTCTCGGTGGACGCCAGCGGCCCAGGTTTCGACGGCGAGTTTCCCAACTGAGTGTTTTACTAACGTCGCCGCGTCTGTTTTTGTTTCTGCGACTGTCGCCGCCTGCGGAACGCGCTCCGCTTTTGAGTCGACAAGATCGTTTGCTAAAGACGCCGGCTCTCGGCGCCGTATCAGCCGTATGCTCGCTCGTTGGCGCAGTTGGCATTAGCCTCCCTAGTTGGCATCTCTTGTCCTCGTGCGGAACGGTGCCGTATTGTTTGAAGACCTTTGGCTTCGCCGCATTTCCATAGGAGCTAAGCCTTTTTCTTTCTTTACTCTTTCCTTAGGGAAGTTCGCTGTTTACAAATTTTACACACACACACACACACACAAAAAAAGAAAAGCAGCATCTGTGGGCAACGCTGCACAAAGTCGTAGCGCGATAGGTTAAACAACCGAATTTAGCGGTCGATTTAAAGAGCCTGGCCACTCCTTGATACACCCAGTATAATAGATATGACGTGGTCACCGGGGTATAGACCATTTCATCCTCCCCCGCATGGGCGCTGCCATCTTGGAATCACGTGACGCGGCAACCATTAGGTTGCTTCAAGTTGCTGCTCCGCTCTCCCCTCCGCGCCTTGGCGGATGCGTTGCATTCGTGTTTTTCGTCGCGTTTCACCGCGCTTTCTTGCCTTACTTCGGAAACTAGTCCGATACGTGTACTCGACGACTAAGACATAACAAGGGTTAAAAGGTCCTTATGACAGCGGAACATTCTCAGTAAGAAGCGCGTATATTTATATCGCGCATCTAGGATCGGAAGGCGTCAAGCATGGTCAGCGCAAGGAGACTATCTGTATTTCCTGCTTTGTATTCATAATATATTGAAAATAGTTTCTTTTGATTATTTGAGGAAACTCGCGGAGGAGATAGACAACGAACGTTTAGCTTGTATTTTATCTGAGGCTAGAAGTAATAGCACGTCAACATCAGGCGATTTGTTTGTTCATGAGGGTCTCAATATTTTTGCTATGTATGAGGTTCTCAATATTTTTTGCTACGTAAACATTCGTTTGATCGGTTACTTATGAAGTTTAAGAAATTGTATACCATGGCTCGCTCCCATTTCGACAGTCATTTAAGTGATTTATTGATTATAATCAGATAACCAGTGCGAACCACTTAGTTCATTTTAACACAAAGGTTGGGACTTTTCTGCGTAAGAAACTGCCACACACAACTTAACAGTAGCGAGCTTTAGAATAGCGTACACAAATAAATAACGTCGTTTATATTTGCACATCTAATACGCGGTTTGGGTTCGGCGCATGCGCTATAATGACGACGCTTTTTTTTTTTTTTATGTATGCTGTTTCAACTTTTGTCAGTATCTGAAATCCGCAATATGTAACGCTGAAAAAACAATCTGCATAATAAATTACTTGAGTGCAGGATTGTCAATGGCGAATAGAGATTTACTTTTGGTGGCTGGCGTCGCCGAAATTTACAAAGCGAATATGTTCAAACAAATAAATGTTTGTTTACACAGGTCCGTGAAGTGGTGCCTAGCGCTAGGATTCAGCCAAACTTTCCGAGGTACTTCTCCTCTTGCGCCCTTTAATTTTATATGGCAAATGTTACGGAAGGCAAATGCTAGGTTTAATTTGACGGGCCTGTCACTTATATCATATCTTGAGTAAGCGAATGTTCATATAAAAATAATTTATTTTCTAGGGCCAATATCGCGAAATGCTGCTTATGAATACTTTAGCAGGATTGATAATTTAAGAAATTTCCTACTCGGCCTGTCAAAGCATGCTCGAGTACTAAATAATAATTATAAAAAAGAGGTCGAGACGATACTACTTGTTTATATCAATTATCTGCCTCATTACACGATACGCTTTTAGTCTGCGAATTTCACTAAAAATTGGGTGTCCACGAAAACCAAACAGTGTGTAGTTAGCTCGCGAGTTCATCTGTTCTGGCTGATTCAGAACATTGCTAATCAAGCAAGCTGTTGATATGCTTCTTTACATTCACGTGTTAGTTTCTTCATTAGTTTGTTTTTCTGGAAATTGGTGTCATCGGGTACGGCCGTAGATGATGATAATCTCTCCTGTACATCAGTCAGGCGTTTCGCAACCGACCATAATCAAAAGAGTTGGAAAAAAAAAAAAAAAAAAAAAAGCCCACAATTTAGGTTGAAATACACCTCGGAGTCCTCAAAGTGGTTCAATACCGCTGTTTCATTGGTTGTGTGCTACAAGGAAAATATTAGTATCACAAAATTAAGCAAAAACAACGTAAAACAGCAACATAGCCGAGTTCACGTTGAAACCGAAACCTACTAAATTGAAGCAACCTAATGGCGCCGAGTGCGTCAGCGCCCTCTATCCACCGGTGAGGCAACTACTAAAATGAAAAGGTCTATAGGTTGTTTTCACCGTTGTAATTATGTCCCCCATTTTGTTGTTGTGAGCTGTTTGGCGTGTGCCGAAGACGAGCATTCCAAGTATTTACAGGACCCTGTTCCCCGCCGCGGTGAGCACGTACCTGTCCTTACCTGAGCGCACGCGCCCACCCCTGCCGGGGACTGGGGACGAACTCCGCGACTTCAGCAGGACTGTGTCGCGTGCTCTCCGAGCTCAGTAACTCTGTGTACCTATCATTTCTTCCTCCCTTTCATTTGTATACTCATCATCATCATTTCACCTGTTAACACACAGCCGAGGAGGCAGCCAGCACTTGGCTGTACGGGCTTCTGCCTTTTGGCTGCCTCAGGCACTCGGCTGTGTGGAAGTTGTGCCATTAAACACCTTGAACCTTGAACCTTAACTGCATAGAGCACAGAAGCTTATAAGTCTTACCATGCTGACATCTCCTCAACAGGTTGCAATGTAATCCTTCACATTAGTAAATTTGTTTGAAAAAAAAAAAAAAAAAAACTTACAACAAAATGGCATTGACGTCATATTAAAACACCCTATATGGAAAGGACTGATGGTCCCAGGACTGTCTTTTGGTAATGTAGTAGCGTGCATGAAATCACAGGTTCAATCGGGTTTAGAAATTCGCCAAAGAAGTGCAGGAAGATTGGCGCTGACAGCACATGGAAAGATACCAAATGAGGAAGTACAGGAAGGCATGGGCTGGTCATCTTTTGAGAGAGGCAATTAGTATGTTGAAATTTGAACAAAGGTTGACCGAAATGGATGATATGCGGTAGCCACTGAAGGTATTCAAGTATTTATACATGAAAAGTTTAAACGTAGAGTGGACAAACCGAACCCGAAAGCTAACATTTAAGTACCTGCACACTATAGTGATGGGGCTGACCAGACTACTTCAGTTGAAAAGGGAGTGAAAGAGGCAGAAAGAAAAATGTTGGAGGGAAAAATGCAGGAAAAATCAGCTCTAACAATACACAGGTCACAGAAACAGGACATAAGAGAGGAAAATGTGTTTGACAATTCACTGGGAAGTTATTTGCTGTTCGAGACAAGGACGGGAGTTTTGATGACGAGGACGTATGGGGCTAAATTTCTGGAGACAGGCACATTATATGCCGCCTGCCATAATGAGAGCGAGACGCTAGAGCACTTCGTTCTTAAGTTCACGGGGCTCCGCCCCTGACGGGGTAATTGATTTGGCCGGGTCCCTGGGTTTTGCTATCGGCGATGGAAGGACGGGAGGAAGAAGGATTGCAGTCACAAAGAGGCGATTAGAAGATTAGTGGAAATTATCTATGGAAAATTGAATTCTGCACAACCAACTAGCACAGGTGCCATGATGAACAGAACAGCGCACACAAAGACAAGGACAGAGAAAAGGAACATGCAGGACACACAAGCGCTGACTCGCAACTGAATTTATACACAAAAGAAAGAAGAAGAAGAAAACGTTTTGAAAGACACGCAGGGCACGCAGTGCTTATGACACGCGACACAACACCATCTAACTGCAATGTCTTTGCCCCATAGTCCTTTCTAAAAACAAGGTTTCAGTGTTTAGTAGTGTCACTGATGGGTGGCTGACGCAGCAGTCCCCCAGGCTGTTGATGCAATGTGCTTCTAAGATTTCGCGAGTTGTCTTGTCTCGATAGTGTCCAATTATTGTTGTGCCTTTTAGAATCGGAGCACACGAGCAGGAATTGCAGTGAACTGGAAGGTGACCCCCCACCCACCGTAGATTTTAGTGAACGATCATGCTCGAGAAGGCGATCGTTTAGGCACCGTCCGGTTTGGCCCACATAGCTTCTACCACACGTTAGGTGGTAGAAGCTATGTCTAGAAGCGTAGCACAGGTGCGGACAGGCGGGACAGGGGAAAATTAGGACTTTCTCCCGCGTGGCTCCGGCCCAACGTCTCAACCCTGTTTCCCAGTGGGTCCGGTGCATCCGGTGATATCTCCCGTATGGGAGACGGAACGTCTGATTAAATTGTTATTTGTTTTATGCCAAGCCGTGTGTAGTTTGTATAATCATGATGAGTCCCGGCTTCTGAAACATTTTCGCACTTTCTCTTTGACAATTTTGTTTTGCGAACGGCAAGGAGCTCTTTTAGCGTGAACACTGGACCAGAGTACGACGGAAGGCACGAACGCATGCTGGAGGGAGGCTAGGCATCCAACAGAGTCAAAGTCAAAGTGTTTATTGGCTTAAAACACACCCGAGAGCCTGATCGAGACAACCAAAAGGCAGAAGTCCGTATGCCATGTGCTGGCAGCCTCCACTTAGTGACATTCTCTTTACATAAAAGTGAGTAAGTTGTGTCTTTTCGCACATAAGTATTAAAATTATTAAGCGAATTATTGAAAGAAAAGCTTTTACTCGGAACAGCGTCATTAATGAAATAATTTTTTTTTTTTTCTGGCGACATGTGTGAAGATGGTGGCTGCAGCAGCGGGCTTCGTTTTGGCTCCTTATGTCCCTGAGCTACCACTGATGGTTTCCTGCAGCCTCGTGATGAAGGAATCGATGGTGGTGAAGATTCCCGCCATGAATTGGCTGAAAAGGTCGAAGACGCTCTGTTCTGCTCGCTCCTCGACCGCTTCGGAAAGGCTCCTGCAGCTCGAGGTGACCACCATTTGCCAGATAACTGCGCACAAGCAAGGGGAGAAAAAAAGAAATTAGTTTGGAGCGCTCATTTAATTAGCCTGTTTCACACGTGGCAGTAGCCTTTTCTTTAAATGCATAGCATTTATATGACCAGGTCCGAGCGCTTTCGTGTCTGCGCATGGAGTGTAGCTTTGGTGACGTCATGGGTGTCACCTGACATGACGTCACGTGACCCTGTGATGCCAAGTGCCACCGTATTTCACCTTGACGCTTACTTGGGTAGTAATTCAATTACAGTAATCGAGTTACTATAATTTATATACATTTTGGTAATTTGTAATTGTAATTAATTACATTCGGCTAAAAGGAATTGTAATTGTAATTTAAATGACTTTCTAGCGTAAGTAATTTCAGACACAATTACAATTACTTTTGCAAGACTTTGCGGCGCCGACGGAATTTCTCTGAGAGCCAGAACGCTCGCACAATCGGCCTATAGCGCTCGTTGACGAACTCGCGCACGTGGACACGCACGCACGCCCACGCACAACCAAAATTGTGTCGCTCTGTTTTTGTTGGTTTTGCACAAGATTTTGCATGCTTACGCTGCGGGCTAAGAGACAATCCGCTTTGGAACCTACTTCAACGGCGCCGTGTGGCGCAGTCTGCGGTACGAGCAGAAAACAATACCGTAAACATGGCAAAATATTGAAAAAATTAAAGAAGAGAAAATTGAGCTTCAGCTTTTAGCCGAGGTTGGAGATTTTAATTGTCTCTAAAAATTTTTCCCCCTTTTTCTACGCCTTTCTTTTAGTACTGTCGCATATTTGTTTCTTTGTCTTGTTTTCAAGTTTATTTCCTGTTGGTTTTACGTCGAATATTATTTGCATAAGCATTTTGGAGACTAACCTCGCACCTGTGAATATTGTCACCCATGATTCGGGAGCCCCGAATCGGTTCTTATATATTTCTGAGCCATTATAATTTCAACTCAATGTAAATAATTTCCAATACCGTGATGTTTGCATGTAAATGGGGTCGGTATGGGCGCGTGTGCTATGTAGCTTTATATTAACACTATTAAAATATTAAGATATGTCTAATTGGCGCATTTTTATTTGTCTGGCTAACAAAAGTGTGTCAACCTAATGTTTTTCTTTAGCGATCTGGCGTCTTGGAGTGTGTGAACTAATTTATTATTAGTTATTAAAAATATAAGAACGTAGGACTCAACTACCCCCAACTGTCAAGTTATATCATTAATTCTTTAGGTTAATTTAAAAGAAAATCATGAAAGGAAAATACAATACGTTACATTAATGCAGCGATGCCGAAGCCTCCTCAAACATTGGGGTAATAAATAAGTAATTGTAAAGTAATTGTATTACTCCTAAAAGTAATCTGTAATTGTAATTAATTACTTTTTAAAATTAGTTTGTAATTGTAATGAATCACTTTTCACATGGTAGTAATTGTAATTGTAGTTAAACTATTTTTGGAGCAAAGTAATTGTACGTAATTGTAATTAAATTACATTTTGGAAGTAATTTACCCATGTACGATTCAGAGGGATAACACCTTCTGGTCAACCAACATAAAGGCTTTTCTACTCAAGTTTTACATAAAAGGCCCGACTTCCGCTGAAATTCCTCACGTGGACGAGTTGTCCGACCGAATAAACTGCCATTACTCCCGATCTAGGAATCTCTCGATCTTCGTTCATAGGCCATAGTATCATGAGATCGAGTGGTGTGGCTCTTCGTCCGCCGAACATTGCTTTGGCGGGTGTTTTTACCATGTAAAATGAGACCATCGCGTGCTGCTGGAACAAGAACCTGGCGATTCTTCACTGAACTGCTTCTTCCGTAAGCTTCAAAAGGGCTTTCTTTGTTCGGCACACCATCTGTTCTGCTTGCTTGTTAGTTGCAGGATGGTATGGTGCACTAATGTGATGCCTGATGCCGTTTTATTTATTTTTTTCAAAAACTTGTTTATTTATTTGAAGGAAGATTTGGCGCGTTATCAGAGAAAAGTATCTTCGGTTGGGCAAAAGTAGGGAAACGAGAGCGTAGAATGACCAATGACGCATTTGGACGTCGTGGCAGGCATAGTGTAAACTTTCAACCACTCAGAGTACGCATCGACCATGACTCCGCAGGTACGGATACGTCTCGCCACCCACCGACTGAATAGTGGATCGTTTTCAGTTACTGTTCATGATGGCGCTGGACTCGAGCAAGACTTCGAGTCTTTCCACAAAGTAAGCCCAGGTGTTAGGACTTTTGTCGAAAGCGGTAAGTGTTCGAAACGTCGACAACGTCGGTAGCCACGTGCTGTGCTTGACACTTGACGCTTACCATTCGCTGAGAAGAAACTTGCTTGTTCGTCTGCCACGAGTCGTCCGATATCAGGTCATCACCGCAACTCCATCTCTCGACAAAACAGGTCTTCATCCGCATGTTAGCAATCACGTGAACTTATAAATTCCCGAACGCTCATAACTTGCCGTCGCTAAACGCCGTTCATTCATAGCGTCTTCATTGCAAATAAACGTCTTCCTATTTACTCCTGATGGTTTTCATAATATTCCTCCTAATTACTTCATTATGTGTGTCGGTATACTTCCGGAAATATTGCAACGGCGTTTGTTTTCTGGGAACCCTATAATGTAACAACCTTTACAACATCTTCCGGATCCCGTGAAACACAATATTTCGTGGAGTCACTTTTCAGTCGTTATTATAATGGTGAGGTAAGTAGCGTAAATCGCGAAGCAGTTTACTTAACGTCCGCTTCCACCGGTGTCTTGGAAGATTGAGTCTACTGAGCGTGCTCAGTAGACTCAAATCTTCACGACCGCATTCCACTGCTTAGGATACGGAAACCTGCAACAATGGATGGCGAGCACCACGGGCCAGACGACTACGTCGAGGCGTCTCAGCTATTACAAGAAGGTTGCCGGCTTAATCAGGTTCTTCTTTGTTCACTTCTCTTAGGTGTATCTTCTGATGGTGGAACGGAAGACACTTTACTGGGACACTGCCTCAGCAGTTTTGACAGTACCGTTGTACCGACAGTCCGTCAACACTCTCAGCCCATCCGATGTCTTCAAGCAGCTGAGAAAGCTGCCTGTGCCTACAAGCAGCTAAGATTCTTTTGTTCGTTTCCATGTTGAAGTGCTCCCTGTGAAAGTGTGGCTTGATAAGAGAGGTTTCTTTGTACAGTGGTCGCTGAACTGCGCTTTCTGCCGGGGCGACTGAAACCTAACATCACGTGTTTGTGGAGCGCAGCAACGCTTACCTTTTTTTTGGGCGAAACTGAAGTGCCTCCTCACTGTACAGAGTTTGAAATTGACTGGAACATGTTCATATGGTTGTGTATTGAGAGCGAGGAGAGCTCTCCAATTGTGCTGCGTGTTTTGGTGGTGCTCGGACTGCACGCGATTGGGCGATCCCGAACTGCGTATCTCGAATGCGACATACGTGCCAGGCGAACATGGCGGTACTTTACGGCCAGGTTGAGGCAGACTCTCAGTGTTTCGGCGAAAATATTTCCGGATGACAAGGAGCAGTGGGACCTTATCGAAGGACGTCTACAAAAATAATCTATGTGAACTGTTAGCGTATAATGATATAACGAGCAGGCTGATCATAATCAAACAGCCGACGTGTGGGCTGTCTGCTTTTGTTCGAAAAAAGTAAAAAAAAAAAAAAAGTTTGGTGGTCAAGTGGGATAGTGCACACCAGCTCGGAGCACGTGGAGCGAAAGCTTGCGCTGCAGAACCCAGGGATCCTGGGTTCGAGCCCCACCCCCGGCCGTTTCGATCTGGATGAGCATCTTGCCGGCGTGCGGTCGTGTATCACTACTGCGTGGTGCACGTTCAAGACCCCGGGCTTGCGGTTGTACTGAACTGGCTAGGTAAATTGCTCATCTAAAGCTGAGACACCAGACGTACATTGGGGCTGACTGACTTCCGGCTGTATATAAACATACACACAACCTAATAGACCGATCTCACCAAGCGTTCGGCGCATGCGTGACGCCGCCATAACTTTAGTTCACAGGAGGCGGGCTGCAGTGCGCGAGGGGGCTTGTGCTGTCTGGTGCTCCCCACGCGCAGAGCTCCAGCGAGGTTGTCGCACGTGCAGAAAGACTAAAGTTCCCTCGATACATTGCGGCAGCGGTGGTGTAGTCGACCTGGCTGGTGAGATCGGTCTATTGCAAAATACTACACTTCGCACGTCCTGAATCGGCTGCACGAGTGATATCGATTTTGAAGGTGTGAAGCTACCGATGGCTAGAATCTTTGCTTGTATCAAAAAACCCAAAATAATTACAGCGTTTGATGTTTTTGCTTTTAAGAACAAAAATAAACGACGCACCGCCAAACTCTTATTCTCCGTCCCAAACGTAGCGCTAACGGTCCGTGCCAGATTCCGAAGTTTCAGAACGGACCGTTACGTTATTCAAAAGTTAACAGTGATTTTCTGAAACCTTCAATGGGACAGTCTCGTTCCGGGTAACTGACTCACCTCCAAGCTATCGTTTTAACGCAAATATGACATCTGCGTTTTTTTTTTCCACATAAGCACATATTTTACTTGGGCATGTTAGTTCGATCATTGTTTGTGCTGAAGGGTGTTGCGCTTTGTACCATCACGTGGAAACTGCACTGTGGCCCGATAAAATAATAATAATAATAAAGAAAGTTGTGAATGCTTACCGAGAATGGAAAGCCAGAAGACGGCGGCTTTGAACACTGGAGTCGTCATGTCGGTACCGATAGTGTACACGGCAGATGATGCGAAGGAAAAGCGAGCCATGTTGTCACATTTATATACACTTCTAAAACACGCAGATTAAAAAAAAAAAAAGTAAAACTTTACGTTGGTGTATCGCGCGAGGGCAGTACGCATTCGGGCAGGTGGTCTCTCTGATGGGGAATACGTGGAACAGACAGGATGTGCCATCAAATTATTGGGACATTACCTTGAAAACACAAAGTTGTCATTGGCGGGCGATATTTAGCACAGAAACTCTAAACTGGAAAATTATTAAAAAAAAAAAAACGCAATAAGTTTAAAGCGTGTGGCAGGGTTTCCGCTAAACATACACAAAAGTTGAACGCCATTCAGGTTGTTAAAATGCTTTTCCAGAGACTTACACCCATCGCTATTCACTTTGGCATTCCGATTAATGCACTCTTTTTAATCGCAAAATAGCCTGCTATGGGGGGTTCACTAAACGCCATGTTTGAGTGCGCTGCTCACCGAGCATGCTCACAACGAGGTCACACCCCTATACAGACTGCCGACAATCTTGATGCATGTATTGTGGAGTGCATGTGGCAAACGCACCTCGCCGTCAGCGCCCTCAACTACCACGGACTCAGCTATGGCCGCCAGTGAATACTCCCTTGGAATACCCTCCATTTTGGGAGGGTGTAAAAAAGGTGCGGAAGAAGGTACTGTGGCCTATAGGAATATGCTCCATTTTCGAAGGGTGTAAAAAAGGTGCGGAAAAAGGTACTGCGGCCTAGGAATATGCTTCATTTTGGAAGGGTGTAAAAAAGGTGCGGAACAAAGTACTGCAGTGCAGTGCGGAAAGCTATATCTTACACCTAACTCAAACAACTTTATCGCACGTCGTTTTATAGACCATTTTGAATATTTAGTTCATGTATATGACTATGATTTTTTTACTAAGGGATAACTTCCTTAAACCTCAAGAAATAACGTTTCCCCGGGGAATAGTAACGGAAAAAAAGAAAAGTAAAATATTTATAATCTTTTATGAATTGCTGAGGTAGTCAATGGCGAATGAGCATGTCTCACTTATCGAGCGCATAAGAAGATCGAGCGGTGAACAGGGCCTGATAGCGGTAAATGAGTGCTTCGTGGCGTCTGTATTTGTTGCTTATGCTCATGTATACCTGGTGCCTCTATACTTGTCCAATAATTGTCGACGTATGGAGTACAGCCCTAGGGAGTTGCAAAATATCTCTATCTAGCCGCTAGGATCGCCAGCACCCATTTTCAAAATGTTATATAAAAAAAAATGTATGGCATGTTAGGCAATTGTGTTGCATGCGTGAAACGTTGTAGCTTCACAAACGTTTATATCATCGTTTAGCGGCACGTCTAGCCTGTTCAGCCAGACGCCTTCGTTCACGGCGCTCTTCATTGGATAATTTGACGCGTGGCACATGTGTACGCTTGAAATGATAAACCTGGTGATCTTCCAGAATCTTCTAACCCACTCCATCCTCTCCCACCTTGAGTACCTCACCTCCTCAGTCCACCCCCCGGTCACATGACCTCCCCGTGAACCAGTCAGCGCCGAGCACCTCACTCCTCCTCTCCCACCCGTCAACCAATTAGTGTCGAGCATCGCGGCCACGCTTTTGTCGAGGCTTCACTTTGGGGCTTCACGAAATGTTGAAAACCTAGCCAAAAAATGTTTCCCGTTAAAAAAAGAATAGTTACACAAGCTTGATTATGTTGACAAGGACCACGGGATCACAGAATGTGTCCCGCACAAACAACGAACACTTAATTTTAATTTATTATTATTTATTATGTTCATATTTTTTGTACTTTATATATAACATTAACGTCGTGTAACGCTCCCAACGTGTCGCTCGTTCATGACGCTCGTCCATGACGTTCGTTTATGACGCTCGTTCATGACGGATCCTTCGTGACGGGTCAATTCTGACGGTCCTTCGTAACGGTCGTTCTTGACGATTTTTTTCCCATAGGAAGCGACTTACATAATACCCATTTTACGCCCTTAGGAAACACTTTATATTGTAATTGATAACTTAAGAAACGCCGGGCGTGGCGATCTCTGTGCATCTCATTATCAGTCCGTAGCCCAATGAGGTTGCATCATTGGCCGATAGGAACGACCGAGACCGAAGGAAGAAGAAACAAGTCGCGCCCCGAGTTGCTTGAGCGGCCAGTGACTTTAGTGTGCATCTCCTTTAGTAACGAAACATGAAAAAAAACACACACTAGGACAGCTGAAACCGCACTTATGATGATTGCAATAATTGCAGTCATTGGAATAGCAATCATTATATCTGTAATTATCAGAACCGCGATTATAAAAATTCGCAGCGACCCTACCTTTAAAGTCGCATAATGCACGGAATGCGTTACTGATGAAGGAATTGGCGTATCAAGTGACGTGTATTTTCCCGCTGAATTTAGCGGGGAAACTTGATGGCTGTATGTGTCACGTGACGTCGATCCCCCCCTCCCCCGCTTAATTTAGCGGGGGGGGGGGGGAGGGGAGTCACAATACGTGAATTTTCCCGCTACATTTAGCCGGTAACTGAATTGAAAATGACGTCACGGTCACGTGACGTCAATTTCCCGCTAAATGTAGCGGGAAAACTGAATTGGTTTGTACGTCCCGTGACGTCGGGTCAGGTGACGTCAACTTTCCCGCTAAATTTAGCTGAGAAACTGAATCGTGTATAGGTCTGGTGATGTCCATCTCTCCGCTAAGTTTAACGGGCAATTCACGGACGGACGGGCAATAGAGAGTTTTAGTAGATCGTTCCGATACCTCCGATAGCCCCGATAACGATACTATGCATGCGCAAGGGAGGCGGTGGCGGAGTATCGGGTATCGTCATCGGAGTCATGGGAACGATCTACTAAAACTCTCTAATATTTTGGGACATGGGGGGATAGCGTTAAAACCGCATCATGCTTTATTTAATATTTGCGATTTCAGAAACCGATGAGTCAGCAGCTGCATCCCGCACGTGTCGTCTGATTCGTCCTCTGTGTTTCTTCTTTATTTGTTACCTTGTCGCTCTCTGTATTCCACAAAGACGGCGTCAGTTCTGTGTTTTGTTTGTTTGTTGCCGCTCCCCACACCTGCGACGCGGAGCGCACGTAGGCAACCCAATTATTTCATTTCCTGCGAGTAGGAACTATCTATCGTTTGGGTATAGGTTGTGTGCACTGCGGCGCTATACTCCATGACGCTCACTGGAATGGAATTCTAGGTTACACGTGGAAAGTTTATTGAGGAAACTGCGATATCACCAACTTGTTTGCGCAAACACAGGGGACGAACGCGAAGGAGGGGACAAGGACAGGAGCATTCAAGTTCGTGTTCGTCCTCTGTCAAGCGTATACTCGGTACCATGAAGCAACGAGCCCGACGAGTCTCGCTAAAGACACCATCCCTATTTGTGCGAAACATATAGCGCAATTTCTTTCAGAATTCTTCCAAAGGCCCTGACGTTTCCACCGTCCTATATGCGTTTTTTTTTTGGCGTAAAGTCAGTGATTACCGATTGTGTTGTAAATGAGAAGGTTCTAAAAAAAGAAATTAGATTGATATAAAAAATGATGCCTCCATCGTATAGCTGGGACTTGGCAACTGCAGTGCTGTGTTTATGCATAACAATTGACAAACAATGAATCCTAACGTACCCAACCAACCAATAAGAACATCAGACAAAAAAAAAATTCACGTGACAGCTAGCCTCATGAGAGCGCATGCTCTAACATTTTTATTGATTCGCGGGGTCCTAACTTTTACAGTTTTCCTTGTTGCGCAACAGCGGGCCCATATGACGGATGCTTTGTCCAAACGAAAGAGCACCTAGTGTTGCGCCACCTAGTCAAAATGTTTTTTTTTTTTTTAATTTGAACAGTTAATTTGAACAAAATGGTGCACTGCCGGCTGTAACTATATATACAGGATGTTTTCAGGTGTCGTTGGGGCGTCAAAATATTCGTATAAACAATTAAATTAACTAAATACAAAACAAAATATATATTTTGCAAATTTGTTTTTAGGTGGTGCATTTACCGTACTAAACATTTTTGAGTTAATATATATATATATATATATATATAAAATATATCACAAAAACAATTTTGTTATTTTTATACGCGAGCAGGAAAATGCCAAAATCCTTTTGGCTCACGCTACCAAACTCACAAAAGAAAAAAAGAAAAACGGGAAAGATTTTTTATTTTTATTTTAATGAACATTTTGAAAGCAGATTTCGCAGATCTGTGCGTGTGCTGTACCCAGCGTGAAAGACACATATCAAGATGATTTAAATCGTGCGCGATTTAAATCACGCCATTTTGATGATTTAAATTGAGCCTATCTCGCACAAATAACTACCGAATAATATATATTTACAATTTCTTTCTCATTTGATTCTTTCCATGTGCAATTGTTTTTGTATTTAAAGCAAATCATCATCAATCGAGAAAGATTGTAGCGGGCTCAACATATGATCAATAAGCGGTGCCCTTCTGAGAAAATCTTAAACGTTCTGCCTTCCACTTCGTTCGCCAGTTGTGTTTTATTGCAAGCAAATAATAACGCAAAAAATAGAAGAAAATAAGTGAAGTGATTTGCAAGTAAATCAAAATAGACAAAAAAAAAAAAAACATCATAGCTTTCTTGGGATAACTCTGTTTCCTCAGTGCTTATACTATTGTCGGCATTTGCTGTGTACCACACAAAAGACCCTGCGCTATTGGTGGACACATACAATAATGACTATTATTATTATTATTTCCACTAGCTAAAACAAAATCAAGCTGTGTTTTTTTCTGGCATAGCGGGATTCTGATTGATAACACGTTGTTAATTAAAGTGTACTTCAAATGAACAGTAGTTATTTCTTTGGTCGCTTTCAATGATCCGGAGGATTGGTCGATCACTCTGTCAAGTGTCGTCACTCTGTCACATCACGTCTAGTGATAATGAATGACTTTATTTAAATCAAATAAATATGATTTATATGGTTTCTTTGAGAGTCTCGTCCACGCGCTGTAAAAAATAACTAGCTGTTAAAAAAAAGAAAACAGAAAAGCTTTTTTTGCTACAAATTACCTGAAGAAATGGTCAATGTGCAGGCGAGCTGGTGCGTTCTAATCATGCTGTTTGTACCCTAAAACTGGGAAGGAAACTTAAAAAAAAAATGATAGAAGAAAACAGAAGAAAGGTGACTATTGTAAACATAGAAATAAAACAGCGCAAACAAACACAAGGACAAGTAGAAGGAGGGACACAGACACAGCGCTGACTCACGACTTACTTTCTTTCTCATCTTTTTAAAACATTTCAACATAAGAAAAAAAGGAATGAAAAATAAAAGAAGAAGAATCCAGCATGTAGGATATCCTCTCTGTCATATGCCATCTGAGGAATTTTTTACACAAACTAAACATTATATACCATTACAACAAAAAAACAAATAAAAAAAATTAATTAAAAAAAGGTGACTATCTGTTTTCGTCTGATTCTCTGTTTTCGTACTTACCGTATTTACTCGAGTAATAACCGCACTGTTTATGAAGAAAACCTGAGGGTTCGCTTTTCCGCGGAGCATGCGGCTTGCCAATCACTGCGATCGGCAGCATGATTCCAGCGGTTTACAGGGCAAAGATAACGTCTTCGTGTGAAGGTACCATCTGTGAAGATTGCATTTGTATGAAGAATCGTGTTCTCGAGCTAGTTATTCGCTATGTTATTTATGTGCAACACGATGATTGGCTGTATATGTGCTTTGAGGGAAAGCAGACGCAAGGGCCTTGTTCATAAATAGTGCGGCGATTACTCGAGTAAATACGGTATCGCTAAAAAAAAAAAATCTTTCGGGTCTTTTTTTTTTTTTTTTGTGTAAAATTACTGACTTTGCGTTTCCCTGCAGAAAAACAGTTTCTCTTCTTAGAAATGTGAAACAAAAATTCTTTTTTGTAGACCAGACGAATTTTTGTTCTAGAAAAGATTGCAAAAATACTGTTTTTTTTTTCACTTGGAAGAGACTTATACAGAAATAAATACTAGCGAACTGCGTCGCTGGTACTTACACAGACAAGCGGGAATATATATGATATATTTACATATTCGAACAGGACATACACATGGCCTGTTATATACCGCGACATTTTTTCGCATATACACGTAGAGGCTGACCAGATATTACTGTATGCTTAATATTTGTTTGAGATTTTTCGGGGGAATAATTTGTATCTTCTAATCCGGCGCCTTCAGAAAAGCCACGGAAGATTAATTAACTTAGATCTATTATTAACATTTTGATTCTGATTTGGTGAGTCATGTTTAAAATGCAGTATGAGTCCGGTCTTAGGGCGCCGCCATCTTCCTCAGTGGGGTGCGCTTTTGGGCGCGGCCATAATCCGATTACGACGCCTTAGCAAGGCTTCGTAATCGGATTATGACTCGTCCAAGCGCACCCCAGACAGGCAAGATGGCAGCGCCCTGAAGCCGGACTTGCAAACGTGTTACAGCCTATACGAATTATTAGATATCAGTTAATTATTCGATTACCGTAACGATTACCCTTCCATCCAACGTCATACAAGCGGGTTGTTGACGCAAAAACACAAAGGGGTGTAAAGGGTGCGAATTCTTACACCGTTTGACACATATATATAATACACCCCAAAACTTCAGTTCGGCGCACAGGGCGCTGATGTTGAACCGACAGTACCAACTTTCACGAGCGGCAACTGCCGACTTGTACAACTTATTAAAATAGCTAATTAACATGTGACTAACTACAAAAAAGGGGTAGTTTTTTTGTTTTACTCAAAAACCTTAGTGGTTTTTTTTTGTATTACTTGATACGTACTCTACTTTAGGCGTTTAGTATGTTATATCGCAAAGTCATCAAGCCTCTCGTAAAAATTGTAGCCTTCATTCTAAAAAGAAGGGCATCACCTTACACCCTTTTCTTTCATAGGATGCACCCAAAAACTTCATTTCGACGTACTGAGCCCTATAGTCGAACAGACGGCCCCGAATTTTACGAGGGGCTTGGTAACGGTGCGATCCCTATTGAAAATTCTCATTTGTATGAGGAATTTTTGTGTCCAATAAACACATATGAATCATAAAAGATATACAAGAACATGTAAGAACCGTATAAGAACCATATAAGAGCTATATAAGAACTATACACGATATATGAGAACATACAAGCAACATATAAGAAACTAGTGGGAAGTTTCTTATAAGTTTCTTATGGGGTTCTTATATATCTTATATAATTCTTATATAGCTCTCATATAATTCTTATATGGTTCTTATATGTCCTTATATGTTCTTATATATCTTGTATGATTCATTTGTGTTTATTGGACACAAGAAATTTCTCATACAAAGGATTTTTTTACTAGGGATATAACTTTTTAAATAGCTGAAGTACGTATCAAAGTCCACAAATAGAAAACACCGAAGTTTAGCAGTAGTTTTTGTAGTCCTTAACAGGTACATTAACTATTTTAATAAGTTGTACCGCACGGCTATCAAGCCTCTCGTGAAAGTTAGTACTGTCAGATCGACGTCAGTGCGCTGTAAGTCGAACTGAAGATTTGGGGTGTATTATATGGGACAAAGGGTGTAAGAATACACCCTTTTTTAGAGTGTTCAGTTCGATGTCAGTGCGCTGCACGTCGAACTGAAGTTTTGGGGTGTATTATATGGGACAAAGGGTGTAAGAATACACCCTTTTTTAAAGTGTTCAGTTCGACGTCAGTGCGCTGCACGTCGAACTGAAGTTTTGGGGTGTGTGTTACATGTGACAAGGGGTGTAATGGCTACACATTTCCTTTTTTTTTAATGCGTTCCTCATTGTTTTTACTGCAACCTACATCATGAAATTCGAGTACGAAAAATACACCGCCTAAAGACACCCTCGTGAAAAAGTGCAAATAAACTTTGTTCGTTAATTTATTTATAAAAAGGAATACGACCGAATAGCGCCCAGAACACCCAGTAGAAGTGCGTATTCACTAGACTGGATATTTTGTAATATTTCCGACATCAACATCTACGCGCAATCTATGAGAACTTGTTCCTCATAACATTGTTAAAAATATTTTTTTTGTCCACCGTGATAGGGTGATTTGTAGAAGATTATAAAAATGTGTACACTCGTCGAAATAGAAGCGATTGGTTACCTATATAGTAGATGGCTCCAGTGTGCCAGGGCCCAGAGTGTAAGGGAAAGCAACGCACTCGACCTGAGTCAGAGCAAATGTGCGAACCAATCATTTACAAGAAATCGTCACGAACACCTAATTTATTCATATTACAGGTGCACGAAATGCTCGCCGGGTCGTGCAGTCACTAAATATTGAACAAATTGCCCCTTAATTTACTCTAAACAAAATATAAAAGAAAAACCCAACTCTGTTTTGGTTCTAAACGTCGTCTAACTTATACCCGTGCCACACGGGCAACTCGAATGCCATTTACAACGAATGACATTTGAGTGGACGGCCAATCAGCGCGCGACACTCCGGGCGTAGCGCATTCCACGCGCGACAGATTGCGAGCTGATTGGCCGATCACACAAATGTCATTCGTTCTAAATGGCATTCGAGTTGCCCGTGTGGCACGGTATTAGTGTGTCTCCCGCGAATGCAATATACTGCACTATAACAAAACGGCGAAATGAGATTATTCCCGGAAAACCTTTATTAACGAGGTAACAACCTTATTCACCGTAATTGAGACAAATCGGAGTGCGCCTAGTTAAGTATCGTCTGCCCACTGAACATCCCTCCATCATCATCCGTTTCCTGCACGCACAATGCGGTCCATAAAAATCAAACTTTTCAAATGTCAATTCTAAGTTCAATTAGAACGGTTTAATATAATTACTGTATGATCGGTTAGAAAGGACTTATAAATGTGGAAAAAGGAAACCGGACAACGCTAGTCAGCT
Organism: Ixodes scapularis; assembly: GCF_016920785.2. Lineage (NCBI taxonomy): Eukaryota > Metazoa > Arthropoda > Arachnida > Ixodida > Ixodidae > Ixodes > Ixodes scapularis. The sequence goes on from NW_024609836.1 coordinate 90,412,630, forward strand.
CGAAAGCAGAAGGTGAGTGAAATTGGCAAAGCGACGAGAACCGATTTTATTGAAGAATAAATATATATATATAGGGGGGGGGGGGGGGGGGGGACGTTCATAAAGTTCGTAATATCGTTACAAAAAAAAAAAAAAAATTGCGGTGGCTTAGCTTGGCTATGCCAGGATATACGTAGCGTGAGCTTATGCGCACAAAATGAGAGGCGCTATCAAGCGCCTCCGGTGCAGCGTCAGACTTGGCTACTGCGCAACGGAGACACACAGCGGGACACGCGGAGGCGCGAACGCGTCTGCCGCGGCTATGACGTCACTCCTCTGGAATACGGTCAGACCGGCGAGGCGGGCGCGGCGGCGGCTCCGGCGCGCCAGCTGTGCGCCGTGTGACGTCACTGCTCCTCGCGCATGCGCAGCACGGAGCACGGCTCATTATGCGAGCCACGCGAAACTGCTCAACCTCGGCCAGTGTAGTTCACGCTACAAAAACGGAACAAAACAGGCATCAACATGAGCGCGCCTCCTTCTAGTTTCCGCACAGTATAAACATCGCGTGCTATATGTAGCGCGGAACACCGCTAGGGAGTCGAAACAAAAATGGCACCGCCCGTCGGCGCTAAGCACACGAAGTGATCCGTTTTTTTGTTTCTATTGATTCCAATCTGGGAGCGTTGTTTGGGGACAACGCCCCAATTTACGACAGTGTGGTTAAATGGCGCAGACGCTTCCAGTGTGGCCAAACAAGAGGAAAGCGTTTAGGGACGACGACCAACTGATTGCTGAAGTGGAGCGTTTCCTGAACACTCAAAACGAGCAGTTCTATAACAATGGCTTCCGGCATGTTGTCCATCGCGGGAAAAAGTGGGTAACTTTTGGCGGCGAACATGTATAGAGAAAGTCTGAACTCCTACTTGAGTTTGATTGGTGAACCTCGATTCCTTCGTGACAATGATACGAACTTTATGAACGGCCCTCGTATATATATATATATATATATATATATATATATATATATATATATATATAATATTTTCTTTATAATTTTTTGTTTACGCACGTTTATGGGTCTCTAAAGCTGAGTGTAATTGCATTTGTACTGAGACTTGTACCTCGACCTTTGGCGAGAACGCCATTGGTGGTCACTATGGTCACATGATCGCTCACGCTATAGCCAATGGGACTGAGTCAAATGCGAGTGACACCGCTGGCTAGCGAAATGGGAGTGGCACCGTTGCAGCGGCCACCAAAGACCGAGATGTACCAAGTGAACAAAATGTGCTCAAGGAGGCGCGCGAGGCACCGCCAGCCAAAATTTAGCGCGAACAGTGGTCGCGTGACCACCGTCACGCTCGTACCATCACGTGACCACTGTTCGATAAATTTTTTAGAGCTCGCTAACTGTAGACGGACGAAGTTTGGGCAAGCGATCAGTTGATAGAGATATTGCCGCGCGCGCAACTGCACCAAGTAGGCAGCGCGCCCGTGGCCTAACGGTTATTGTGCTTGGTTCCCGCGCAAAGGGCCACGGTTCGATTCCAGGCAGCGGACGTACGTTTTTATTATTTCTATAAGTCTCGCATTCTAGCAAATTGAGAACCCTGTTGTGTATTCGTGGTCCAAATGTTCTAGGCGCCGAATGTTCTAGGCGCCGATTGTTCTAGGCGCCGAATGTTCTACGCCGAATGTTCCAGAAGCCCACATGTGTACATGGGGCGCCGCGGGACGAGCGGGGAGTCAGTGTTTCGATCCCGCTGTTTCGCCGATATTGACGCCTGCGACGCTAGCCTTCCTCTATTTTGTTTTGGGCACAAGTTCGTCCTATTAAACGTTTAGTTTCTTCAGTTATTCGAAGCCTCATCGTTTGTCGTTCGTGACAATATCCTCGATAAAATATCCAGGTGTGCACAGTTTTATTATACACCCAGACGCGGTTCCGAAGCCAAACCGCTGCCTACACCTGGTCCGGGCAAACGCCGACTCGTTCGTTAACAAAATTTCATTTCATTGAGCGTCGTAATTGAGCGCGGTCCTTGCGACAGAGACGATGATTAACGCACACTCACAGGAAACGCAACAATTAACCTGCAGGCTGCCACGCGTTGAGCGAGAGCAGCGGAAAATGGAAGGACGTTGGTTTCGTGGAATAACGAGCAATATGGGATGATTGCCGTCCTGCTGAGTCGCCCGAATGCTTGTTTTTATGTTTAATATTTATTTCACTATTTTAGAGTGGGTATCTTAATGTTTTATTACTTTGTTTGTGTGCATTTCAGCGTCATCCGGGTGTAGACGTAGCGAATATTTGGCGAATCTGGCGATCGACTGATTAGGCGAACCTTAGACCTTTCGTCGAACCGGAAAATCGACCGAATCCGCGAGCTTCCGAACTTTTGGCGAAATTCGGCGAAGTACGACTTTAGATTTTGAACAGTGTGGCCCGACTTTTACACAAAATGCTCAAATATCTGGGGAAAACGAATTCATACAATGGTTCTGTGTTCTATTTTACACAACACAAAAACAAATTTTATAGAATTTAGTTAGTTTGTCGCCACCTCTTCACCGCTAAGTGGTGCCAGCTCGTTTTCTATTTCGGCGAACGCGAATAGTCGAACTAGTCGAACTTTTGCTGAAACTTTGCTTTCAAAGGTTGAAAACGTCGAACATGGTCAAGCTCGAACTTTGGCTGGTCCGCGACATCCCTGGTCATGGTAATCCATCAAAGACCTGTCAGTGAGAAATTATTTTAGATGAAACATCCTGTCCGTTATCCATGCTTCGGTGGCCTCCTCTGAGGGACCATCTGTCCGGATGCGTAAGCTACCGCATCCTATTCTACGCGTCAGTGCAGTCATTTTTCTCTTGAAATAATTTGCAATCATAATTACGTGTCTGGGAATATTATATATAAGTGACAAGTCCGCTCGTGGTGGCAGTCATCGCATCATTTTTTTGCGCACGCCTTCGCCACCTCGACATGACGACTTCAGCTGTCAAATCCACCGTTTTGTGGCTTTTCGTCTTTGGTGAGCATCCGCATCTTGTTTGTAGTTATACCATTTACTATCTATAAAACAGGTCGTGTTTATGGCGTGACATGAATGGCGTGCGTTTAGCAATGAAACAGCAGTGAGCAGGTGCACTTGCCGATAAAAAAAAACAAAAACAAAAAAAACTGGTCTTTACCGCGCGTCAGTGCCAATCATCATCCCACCCACTTCCCCTCTCCTAACAACTTGCATCAATCCGCCAATCTAGGGTCAAATCAGTATCATTACTTGAATCATATGGTGGATTTCACCGGAAAAAGTACAAAAAGAATGGGTGGTATGCAAAACAAGAAAGAAAAAGAAAAGTAGACCGTGGTAATTACTATTTTCAGTATATGTCAGGTGCTTGGTATTTTTGTTATAACATATCGCGAACATTTTATTTGTGTACATTTTTTGTTTAATTAGCTGTTTTCTTCTAAAAGTGTCCTGCTTCTTTGCTTTATATATTCTCCAGGTTGTACTCTTATCTCGTGTAATGCCCGCCTTCGAGGTTTAATAGGTGATAAAGGATAAATAAAAAGTACTTTTATTCACCAATCTGGTTAACCTTGGCATGCCGCCATGGTCTGGCGTTCGAACGCCGAACGCCAAACCCTTCACGAGGAGCAGACGACGCTCTTGTTTGCTACTGGAGGGAGACAGGGCCCAGAGGCAAAGGCAGATAGCCTTTGTGTGTACCCACTAATCCTTCCAATCAGAGCTGGGCTCACTGACGTCATCGCATGCTCTCCTTGCCTCCTTTCCCTCAGCTTCTCTCCGCATAAGTCAGGGGTGGCCAGACGGACATATCAGAAAGCAACTTTAACTGAAGAACCGCAAAAAAAGAGACTTGGCATTAAAAAAAAAATAATTTCATGTGTCTCCAACTGGTGGCCACAGTTAATCTTACTCATAATGAGGTTCCTCATTATGTCAATGACTTTGATGCCATTTATCCGATTGGTTCAATGTGCGCAAGGTAACACAATGTTGCCAAAATGCCAGCCATTATTTTTTTATTATATAGCTTCCCTTTCGCTTTAGCGGGAGGTGAAAAAGGGGGAGGGGATCGCTTAGTAGGTAGCCGCATGCTGCTCGCGAGCCGCAGTTTGGCCACATTTGTTTATGAGTAAATGAACGCTGATGCTATTTCTTGCTTTCCCGTCCTCGCGTGTGCCATGCTGCAGTTCTCTGGCACATGATGATCACCTCGAGCTGCAAGAGCCTTTCCGAAGCTGACGAGGGCCGAGAAGACGAGAGTCTCTTCGAGCTGTTCAGCAAAGTCGTATTCGCATTCTTCTCGAGCTTGAATGTCTTCATGACGAGAATTCAGCAAGCCATCAGCGGTACTCCTGGGGTGCGTTGAGCCAAGACGAAGCACGCGCGCGGCGATACAGCCACCGACTCCCCACTGACGTTTTCAATAAAAACAATACAAGTGATTCGCAACGATGTATTAAATAAAATCTTTTATAAAAACAAAACAAAAGGTCTCCTTGGCCTGTACCGGATAAAGGCTAGATCGTAGACTACCTTTATGTACGCAGTTCTGTCAAACCGCGGTCAGGCTGCCAATACATCCCATAAAAGGCAGTCTCTAGACGCTGTTCGAGGCCTGTTTCTTCTTTCAATATTTTTTCATAAAATAATAATAATAATAATATTAATAATAATAATCCTTTATCATCTTTGAAAAATACATAATGAAGAGTGTTGGGTTTCGCATTGGTCATACATAATACCGCGTGCAGAGATGTTCGAAGCAGACGTATGTGTGAACCAAATGGGCTTCGAACATGGCTTGACACGTGTCAGCAGCTAACTCGGTCGTCATGTCTGCAACGAACTGTCTACAGCCTTTTTTGCGGGATGTACGAGTAGTGAGACTGCGACTTAATTAACATAATTTACTCGTGTGAGTATAGCCGAGCGGCAATCTCGTACACGTGAAGTATAATCGTCGCTCGCCGCTGACGCTCGTCGTTGTTGCCGTCGCTCGTCTTCGCTCGCTAAATCGCTTGCATGCAATTCAGCCTTAAATAAATAAAAAAGATAATAGCAGATTAAAGTCACATTTATTACATCGAAATAAAAGAAATGCTATCGATCACCGAACTCAATTACAACTTCTAGCAGAAATAATAAAACGGAAAGAGGACGAGACACAGCTCGTACTGTAAACTAATAAATAAAGTTTCACATGCCATGTTTTGTGAACATTGTATTGCGATTGCTAAATTATTTTAAGCCCTATAATACAATTATATAACGTTATATTATTATAAGGTCAAAAATTGTACAAAAAACACACACACACACACACACACACATGAAAAAACACTGAGTTGTTGTTAGGTGCTTCCATCGACATAGCCATGTCGATGGAAGCACCTAACCTGACCGTCGACTCGATAGAGTCATGTGCGTTACGTTCACACGCATGCGTCTGCTTGCTGCCGAGTTTTTGTGATCTCTTAGAACGAGAGAGCACGCCGGCACGCTGGCGCCCTCTGTGAGGTGACCCTGGAACTGCATTTCACCAGAGCGAAGGTTTTACGATATTTGCGAGATGAAATGTACATACTGTCTATGAAATAGGAGCGGCCAACCGCCGCAGATTGCAGCGACTGGCTGCTTGAAGTGCCTTGCAGGGAAGTGAACGCTCCAGATATTTTAGGTTGGGCAATATCGCCGTGTTGGCCAAAGTTTTAGCATAATATCCTATATTTATTTTAGCTTTTTAGAGCTTTTTCTACACGTGTACAACGGGAGGCGGTTTAGTTTCTCTAGTGCCGTGTTTAAATGTGATTTCAGTCATCTCCAGAATGGCAACCAGCAAATACAGCGCAGACGTGCGCTCAAAGGAAATGGGATTTAATTATTCCGAACTGCCAAAGAAGTTTAGTCAGCTGCACAAAATGGAATGACGTTAACTTCGCGGAATTACGAGCAATTGGATCATTTCAATCTCGGTGGGTCACTCAAAGTTTAGTTTTATTATTATTTATTTTTATTAAAAAAGAAAACACACACACAACACATGAGGTGACATACCGAATATTTCATACTGTTGTTTGAAGCTAGCGTTCCCGGCTAATGGTGCTCAATCAACTACATGTCAAGAGACAGATCCTTTCAAATGAAAAATGAATAATGCAGATTATGCATTATTCATTTTTCATTTGAAATGCAGAAACAAGCATTCTGTTCAACATAACATAATCAACATAAGCCCGAGGGACCACCTGTCCAGACGCGTAAGCCATACTGCTTCCTTGTTGACGCGCCAATGCAGCGGTTTTTTTGTTTTGTTTTTTGATCCGGTATAGAGAGAGAGAAAGAGAGAACATGTTTAATATGCATGACAGTTAGGGTTCTCGTCTATGAGTTGTGTGATTTGAGACGAGGAGGTGGGGGCGGGGGGTAGGGGGGGTAGGTGTGGACGACCGTGGTGGTTGCAGTTAGGGTCGTGTGTTACAAAATCATGTCATGGTTAAAGCATTTGCATCTGTTGTGGCGCTCGCCATCGCCACCGACATGACGACTTCAGCGATTCAATGCTGCGTCGTGGCGTTTCATCTTCGGTGAGTAATTACACCCTGTTTGAGGTTACCGTGCCAGATATCTGCATCAAGCGTTGGCGCATTTCGAGGTTTCGCCTTGACGGTGGCGCGTTTTGGGCAGTTGTCATATTTATTGAGCAGTAAAGGCAATTTTGAATGGAAATGTTTAAATTGAGGTAGCGAGTTTTCATTGCCACATTGTCGTTGTCAATAGAAACCGTCCTAAACTTTCCCTCACTTACAGAAATAAGCTTCTGTCTACGGTGCAGATAAAGGCTTAGCTTAGTAGAACGTGCTTGTTTCTCTAGCAGTACACTCTAAAAGGAAAGGGTGTATTCTTGCACCCTTAGTCCCATATAATACACCCCAAAAACTTCAGTTCGACGTACAGCGCACTGACGTCGATCTGGCGGTACTAACTTTCATGAGAGGGTTGACAGCCGCGTGGTTTTTAAAATAGCTAATGTACGTGTTACTGACTACAAACCAAAAATTTTTTTTGATCTATTGCAAAATCTTAGTGTTTTCTTTCCGTGGTCTTCGATACATACTTTAGCTATTTAATAAGTTATACCGCACCGTTATCAAGCCCCTCGTTAACTTTGGGGCCGTCTGTTCGGCTATAGTGCGCTGTACGTCGTTTTGGGGTGCATTATATGGGACAAAAGGGTGTAAAGTGATACCCCTTTTTTTAAAGTGTACTCGTTTACGGAAGACCTTTTTTAGGTCACGCGCTCGCACTCGTACCTTTGCCAGCGGCTGCTGCTGTTTGAGAGATCAGTATAAGTATGGTTGCCTAGAAAAGGAGGCGCCATCGGAAAGGGAGTATAACCAGTATGCCAGAAGCAGCGCCACCTTATGCTAAAAGGTGCCAACAAAAATACGCAGATTGAGTATTTTATCCTGCTCTGTAAAAGTATTAATCAGGCGCCAATGGGAACACAACCCCTTATATATATATATATATTCCAAAAAATTGGCTGGTCTTTGCCGCTGTGACGCTGTTGCCAGCTTACAGATGATGGTACCACGCTGATGGGGACACATGGGACAAGACGCCTGGGACTGTTCCGCGCCACAGGGAGAAGCGACCGATCACCACAACGCCGCTTCTAGCCTGGCATACTGTTTATGAGAGGGAGAGAGAGATAGAAAGCATATGTAAACGAGCGCTCAAACTATTTCTTTCCTGCTCTCACATACGTTCTCGTTGCAGCTCTTTTTGCAAATGGTGGTGGCCTCGAGATGCAAGAGCTTTTCCGAAGCTGTAGAGGGCCGGGAAGACCAGAGCCTCTTTGAAGTCTTCAGCGAATTTGTGAGGGAATTCTTCAACATCGTCAATATCTTGATATCGAAAATCCAGCGAGTCGTCAGTGGTACCGTCCCGAAACACTGAGTCAAGATGAAGCTTGCGGTGATGGCTGCCAAGACGTGTTCGTTGAAATCATTAAATCTTTCGTCACGTGTTCTATATGTAAGATTATAGGAAAAAGCAACAAATAACTATTTGACTGCAATGTTTTCTCTACTTTCCAATTTCCATTAGTGCTTGTATTTTTGTGAATATTACGGGATGAGCATCGTACCAGCGTGCGGTCGTGTATATCAGTACTGCGTGATGCACGTTAAAGACCCCGGGCTGTAGGTTGTACTGCACCGGTTAAATTTCTCATCTCCAGCTGAGACACCAGACGTCCATTGAGGCTGACTAACTTCCGGCTCTACAAAACTACACGCAAAAAATTGCAGTTAATTACCTTATGTCCTCGTTTTTTTTGGCACCTTTCACGTTAAGACCTTGCACAACGCTAAGTATTATCATCGTAGACGAGATTGGAAGCACCCAGTTTCAAGAACAGGCATTATGAAAGATCAACAAAAAATTGGCAGCGACATTTATCTGAAATATCCTATAATGCATAGAAGAGAGTATTCGAGGAACGATTTTTAAAATTTGTTTAGAAGATATTAAACTAATTACGGCGAGTGAGGAAGAACTTATATTTTAACGAGAAACGTTCTTAGGCTAGGTTTTCAGATTAAGTAAAGCCATAAAAAGCGTAACCGCGAGTTAGTGGAGCTAGCACAATTAAATCCACAAAATATAATTAACACTAACTCTAACTAACTAACTCTAACTCTGACCAACTCTAACAATAACCCTAACTCTAACTTTAACACTAACTCACAGCTAACTCCACTAAACACATGGATTAATGCTAGTGGTTTAGCACCACTAGCGCTAAACCAAGAATGTTTCACGTAGCAACACAATTGCAGGGCAATTCGCGGTACATTTTAGAGCGCAGCTCTTAGGCGGCCGTTTCCGGCTTGAGCGGTGTCGCCGTCGCCGTCGGTGTAACCGCGAGTTGTATTATGGAACGTTTCCCATAATGACGTCACACGTGACGTCACGTGTGACGTCACGAGGGTCACTAGGGTCACGAGCGACGTCATGAAGGTCACGACAAAGGTCACTACCTTCACAGCAGACTTGTACACGTTACTGAAAAAAAGTAACCGATTACAATTACAATTACTACAGTCAAAAAAGTAACCGATTACCGTTACTGATTACTGCCTCCCAGAAGTAATTGAACAATTACTGCAAAGTAATTGATTACTTTTCACGTTACTTTCACGTTACTTTTTATTGCGATGACAGAAATACACAACTGTAAAATCTTGCGTACACAATTTTGTTCGTTTATTGTTCCCTTTTTTGTTTTCAGAACTTATCAAGTTTTAGCAGGAGCTGCCTCTCAAAGTTTTCGTCAGTCATCTTTCCGCGTTTTCTTGTGAAGACGTCCGCCGCGACGCTGAAAACCCTCTCGACGGACGCACTTGACGATCCTAGTTTTATTTTTTTTAGATGTTAAAAAAAATGTCAATCATTTTTGCTACATGGCTGAGTGACTATGCTGATTTTTGTGAGAAAAAAAATTGTGGGATGAAAAATGTAATTGGTAATTGTGTAATTGATTTTGTAATTGATTACAGAAAAAAAGTAATTGAATTACTCCGAGCGTTACAGCTTGACAAATGTAATTGAAGCGTTACAAAATTACATTTAACTGTAATTGATTACAAGTAATCAATTACTTGTAACGCGTTACGTACAAGTCTGCTTCACAGTGACCTTCACAAAGCCTTCACGAGTGACATCACGAGGGTCACAAGTTACGTCACTAGGGTAGCGAGTGACGTGACAGTGGAGGAGGGAGGGGGAGGAGGAATGGAGGAGGAGGGGAGGCGAATTAGAGGAGGAGGAGGGAGGAGGAGGAGGAGGACGCAATCTGTGTTGTGACATTAAGCAATGCAAAACGTCACGCTTGCATTGCTTTATGTCACAACTCAGATTGCGTTTTTTGGTCAACATATGTTTCGGAAGCGTCATTCGCTGAGTTGCCTCCGTAAGTTGCGGTGATTGGCTCTCCGAGCGTTGCGGGGGAAAGTAGACCCGCAAGCTTTTCTTTAGAGTGTAGATGAGAAAAGTGTCCAATGCAGTACAGCGCATCACGCAGTAGTGATACAACACCCCACGCCGGTACGATGCCCATCCAGATCGTCAACATGCATGACACGCACAATGTAATAAACAAAAATTCAAATAAAAAAGCTTTCAGCCATTCCACTCTGGTGAAGAAGGAAGACCAGCGAAGCTGTACTATGATGGGAATGAAGTAATGGCCGGCCGAAAATCGGCAAGACAGAGTGGAAAGGCTAGAAAGATTGCGCCATCTATGAGCGACGGCGGCAACCAGACAATCGGCAAGCCGCTGCCGCCGCCGCTTTTAGGTGACGGTAGGAGTTTCGTGTCATCATTTGTTTGCTGACGGACACGATACTGGGGAAACTAACCATCAACAACCTCCGCTGTAAAAAAAAAAATAAAAAAAAAAAAACGAAACACGAAAAACATGCTTTTGCCGTTGCAGTATCTGAAAAAAAAATTTTTTTTTTGTGTGCGTTTAAGTTTCCTGAACTGTTCTTGTGATGGCAAAACAGTCCAATGTTGAACGTGCTCGACCTAAATATTATATATATTGCCACACTTAATTTAGTTGGATGACGACGATACAATTGTGTGGTTCCTTTTTTATTTCATGTAACCTTCTGCTATAACTGCCGCAGGAGACGGCGGCCTCGGTGTAGGAAGCATTTCAGCCAATTAAAGTAGCTCTCAAACTAAAATGCACTCATGTTATTGGGCTGCAAAGCTTTCTTACATCATCGGCTACACGAAAGTGGTCGTGCACCAGACAGATACAAGTTACTAGAAAAAAGTAATTAAGTTACTGAGTCTTCGCCTGAAAAGTAAGTTGAGAGGTAAGAATCACGAAAATGAAAAGTAATTGAGGAAATTACTAACTACCGTAAAAGAGTAGCGAACTATTTTTGAAGTTACTTTTATATTTATTTATGGTAACACGAAAATACATAGGTTTTTGATCCGTTGGCTAAATTCGGCTAGCCAAATGTAAGCGGCTTGTGTTTTCACAGAAAGTTGAATAGCTGGTTCTGCTTCTGCGTGCCTAGTTTTTCTGTTTTCTTGTTAATGATGTACTGCTGGTTTATCATTTCTACTTTGAGGTTTAGCGCTGCCTCAGCTTGATCTTGCAGACTGCTTGCTTGTTTAGTGGTGCGTAAAGTTCGTCTTAAAACTTAAAAAAAGTACTTGAAGTACAAGGTAAATTAGAGATTATGTACTTCAAGTAAACAAATTAAGTACACCAGCCGCAATGTACTTGAAGTAATCTACTATAAATGCGATGTACTTTCAAAGTAAAGTACAAGTACTTTTCAACACAATATTTATTGATGCCCTTCCATCCCTTATAGTGTTTTTTAACTGCTATGCATTGCTCCAAGGGGTAATCGGAGGTGCATCGTCTTTTTTTTTTTTCATAAATGTCGGCAAATATTGGAAAAAGTCAAGTAGCCGGAGTTGTTTTAGTCTCGCTGACGAACAATTTAACAAAATCAACATATCAGCCATTTTTTTTTTTGTATCGGTCTTATAGACGCTTTACACACGCGCCAAATTACAGCCGCCATGGCTGACCTTCTCTTGTCTTACCGACATGCGGAGCAACTGAAACCGTAGCCGACGATCCTCTACAAAGGCCGATGCTTTAGAAAAAGACACAGTTGAATCTAAAATATCAATAACCTGCCCTGCTGTGGTTATGATGAAGTGAAGTAAATGTAATAAGAAGAAACAAAAACTAAAGGTCAGTTATGGCGGCGTCCATGCACAGCTGCTGCAAAGCGTCTATAGCCGCCATTGCTTCACTCAGAGAAATGACGAGATTACGTTTCGAAAGACGACAACGCGTTTTCATATAACGATGATTTTTTTTTTCACATGATTTTTTTTTGTTTCTAAATTTGGGGAATGTACTTTGAAGTCGGGAGTTGTACTTTCCTCGGAAATTACCAGAACAAATGATTTGGTAATGTACAATTACATGCTCAGAGAACATAGTTTATGTAAAGTAAAACTTTTCTAAGCCTACTTGAAGTAGTACTTTAAGTACCATGTACTTAAAATACTTCCCAACACTGCTCCTTTATTACTTTTATGTAACAACGTTGTGGGAATTACTATAGTCTCTCGAACGATCTTCAAATCTTGGAAGACCTGCATATTCTGAGTTTTGAGAGGAAAGGGATCCTTCAAGTACAGCACAAATTACGGGAGCCCCAGATGAGCTTCCGAGCGGGTGCTGCATTTTGTTGCCTCCTCTGAGTGAGGCTGCAGTGTTTTACACCTCCTGTGGTGGACGAGAGGTCCTACGCTGAGGAGAGGCGGGGACCAACCCTTTCTTCAAATGCGTCAAGTATCCTTGAGCTTCGAGACACAAAAGAACGCCAGTCTTCGGGGCTAATCCCGCAGGCGTTACTTGCGACGTGCCTGTCCGCCCCCCCCCCCCCCCCCCCCCGCCTCGTAGCAAGGTCGTTGCAGTAGGGACCTCATGAATAGTTTAGAGAATTTGGAACCCTCCAAACCGCCCCCCTCCCCTCCCCCCCCCCCCCCCCCCACCCTTGCCGACACCGCATGCTTCCCCCTCTTTGCAAATATCAGCTGATCTTCAAACATCGTATCTCTTTTTTTCGCAGCCATGTCTGGTGATAAGCAAACCTACCACTAAATTTCGAAAGTAATTTGTAACTTGAGTGGCAGTTACCAGAAAAAGTAATTAAACTACTAATTACCGAAATCAAAATGCAATTGAAAGTTACTAAACTAACCAGAAAAGTAGTTAAACTACAGTAACTTGAGTAAAGTAGTTGAACTAAGTACAAGTCTGCCGTGGACGTTGTAGCAATAATATCATTTACCAAAAAATCTTCCAAACATCTTTGCAAAGTAGTTTAGGAGAGCTCCGGCATTTTCCCGTAGCTCATTTGTAGGGTTCCGTGTTTTCGGGGTTTATTTATTTATTTATTTTTTGAATTCGGGGGTGTTTGATCGTTTTTTTTTTCTTCTTCCCAACTAATTTTTTTTTATCAGTTTTCGGTCTTGGGTAAAACATTAAAGTTACCATAACCCAAATACGTGAAAACCGTACCCGTACCGTCAAGAAAATTAAACTGAATAAGATGTGGGGTTCCGGAGCAACAAGCCTTCCGGACAGTTCAATGGGGACTGACTTTGGTGTCAGTGCCAAACAAAGTCGTAGAAAATTATTTTCTTCCCTTAAAGCTAGTTTCTTTTTACAGAGAAGCTGTTAAGGGCTAGGTTCCCGAGGATCGTGTCCGGTACAAAACACTTGCCGAAAAAAAACCCTCTGGACAGCTGCCGCCATCTATAAGCGACGGCGGCAAGCACACAACCAGTATGGTTGCCACCGTCGCTGGTAGATGGCGCCAACCATTTCAGCTATTTAGAGTTCCTGTATAGGCTCTCTACAGCTATCATAGAAGAATGGATAGTTGGGCGGCGGGTTAGTGGGAATTCATCGCAGGAAACAGCGCAAAAAACAGACGGCGACAAAGAAGCACACGTAACGAGCGCAGCGCTCGTCACGCGTGTTTCTTCGCCGTCGTCTGTTTTGCGCGCTGTTTCCTACGCTCTTCTCAGTTTCGGTTTGGACTCATGATGGGTCAGCCGCGTGCCCTTTCGGGGAAAGAAGACTGGCTGCCGAAGGAGCGGCGACGTACACAGCAGCGCGAATGGGTCCGTAACCGCCGCAAAGCCGCTGTCGCCTCGACTTCCACTGCGTCGAGCGCTTCACATTTCCTTGCCAAAGAGCACATCGCGCGCTCGCCTGGAAAGTCGCCGCCGAGAACAGAACCAGCGATGTAAAGGGCGCCGGCGGGCCAACGACACGGACGACGATCGTGCCACGGAGGCCAAGCGCAAGCGCGAGGCCCGGCGACGACTGCACTTCACGCCAGCTGAACAGTTCCCGGGCGCGACGGCGATGTTCCGGAGGGAGTTCGTGGATTACCCGTTTGGCGCCACGTGCGCCGTGTGCGACCGACTCTGGATCGCCGGGGACGTATCCACGATCGGCGGCATCGGCGGCGTGTCAGACGAGAAGCAGCGGGAAGCGGGCCCGTGCGCGTTGCGGCAGTGTATCGAGTACAGCTCGGCTGGTCTTCCTTCGTCACGAGAATGGAAAGGCTGAACGTTCTTATTTTTCTTTTTATGAGAGGACTTAGATTTGGAGTTCATCTGTTTTCCTTCGATTTTCATAAAACCGGCTCGTGGGCTAACTTTTGGAGTCTATCGGTATTTACTGAAAACATGGAACCATACAATCGTGCTAAACAAGGTTTTACGAAATTCAAAATGAGACTCACCCTGTCACTCACATTAGGAAGAGGGTGATTTTGGATTTCGTGAACAAGAGATGCAAACCGAAACGCGCTCAAGTTGAAATAAGGTCGGCGTAGAGTTACGTCTAGGTGAAACTGGCAAAATGTACATCAATGTTTTTCTAAAATGCACACCAATACATACCTGGGAGTAGCTCACCAGTCAAACGCGCACTGGAGAAAGAGTCGCGGACCCGAAGAAAATTGAAGACTTCGGCTTTTGCGTGCTGCACAATTTTTTTTCGTTTATGCACTAAGCTGAAAGAAAATGTCTTATAAGCTCCTCTGCAGTCCCAGGTTTTTCGCTTAGGGCACTGCCACTCAGTAGTCTTTTTCGGTATTTTTGTGAATTCTCAACACAATCAAATAACACTTCTATGCGATTTTTTTTTTTTTTTTTGGAAATTGCAATTTTTACTGTAACCCAAATGTGAGACTACGAGCGACAATGCAAACCTCAGGCTTCTACCGAATAGTCATATTCAGGGGTATAATTGGGTTCGTATTTTATTTTTAATGCGTTCCAATTAGAAACAGATAGCCCGTGCCTGGGCTCACTTGCGTCGAACGGTGCTTTGTTGAGACGTTTCGCGTTTGACGTCCTAAGAACTGCCCCAGTTGGATGTTGAATAGACGTCGTGGAATGTCGAGGGCGTCAAGGAAAATCGCGGGACGTTAATTGTCAGGGCGGATCGTACTCGACGTTGAAAGGACTTTCCCAAGCAGTCATGGAACAGATGTCGTTCGATGTCGAAAACGTTTTGGGCGAAGCTTAGAACGTTTTCAGGTCGCTGTGGGTCTGACGTTCGGAACTCCTCATGCGAAGGTTTCTCAGACGTCGATAAAACGTCTGCCGGGGTCCCTGTCGTCGTCGATGTCTGGGACCTTGTTTTGACGTAGTATCGATGTCTTATGCTACCTGGGACGTCCTGCGGTTCCTAAGCTGTCAGATGTCAGTGACTGCTTCTCATTGGCGACCGACAGACCGGTTCTATAGAGCGTTACCAGTTTATTCGTGACCAAAATGATTGACGAACACGCAACTGGAGGATACAACGAGCGAGAATCGTTGGGAAAAACTAAACGAATGCCGAAATAAGTAATGTCCCACTATAGTTCAAGTGGCCCGATGTAACCAGAAATTAGCGAACTGCCTCGTTAACAAACAATCGAGCCTTGGTACCTCATCTTACACTGGAATTTAGTCAACGGTATATTGAATGATCCCATTTCCAGATCACCTACAAAATCGATATAAAACAATTGTCAGATAAAAAAAAAAAAAAAAAAAAAAAAAAACGGCAACCGCATTGATGAGTATTTGTAATTTTTGGAGTTATCATCAGGTGACATGTGACACCATTCGTCAACTTGCGTGTCATTCTCTCATTTGCAATTGCTTCGCTTAAACAGAAAAGCAACACAATCGCGCGGAGTTTGCGGCAAAGATCACTCTCCGACCCGAAAGCGTTTTATTCTTTCAAAAGAAGCAACAGTCAGTCCTGGACTACAGAGCAACAGAACGCACACACACACACACAGGCAAAGACTGCCCAACTCGGTTTCGGAGGTGTTTTTTTTTTCGCTGGTGGCATGGGCGGATGTGCCACGTTATACCGGCTATGTACAAAAGATGGTTCGCTGTCGCTTTGGCCGCGAAACTTCGGCCGGGATTGTCCCACCTTCGCCGGCGCCGCGCACTGTCCACGGACACCGAGATCATCATCACCATCATCATACGGAGCATCGCAGAAGCACGCACTCGCCTTTTTAAGATTCACAGCCGCACAACAAAGTGACCTCATAGTTCCCCGGGGCGACACGGCGATCTCCGCGACGATGTCGTGTGAAATAATTTCATAATGTCCTAAGCTCCAGAACCCCTGCCCAAGCTCACAGGTACTTGTCGATCGCAAAGAACGGACGGAGTTGCGAGGCTGGCTTGGAGACCATCACCGGTCAACATCTTGGTCCTGGTACTTAGATGGCCTTAAGCACAAGCCGGAGGGCAAAAGGGGGAGAGAACTGGCTTAGGCCTAACCCGCATCCTTAGGCTTAACCCGCGTTCTTAGGTGTAACCTGCGTTCTTAGGTCTAACCCGCGTTGTCAGGCCTAGACTGCATTCTTAGGCCTAACCGGGAGAACAAGCGAACTCGTACGGGAGGCACCAAGGCAGAGGAAACAGAGATGGCTGGTCGCTGGCGTCGCTACCCGGTTAGCGTGAGGGGGTCTGGGGTCATGAAGGGGTGATGAAGCACCGTTTCCCTGCGGCGGACCGCCGGCGGGGGATCGAAGAAGCACGGGAAGGGTCGCTTGGTGTCCTCCTCGTTGTCGTTGTCGTCGGTGGTCGATTCGGACGGGCGGGCCTCTCGGTTGTTCCAGCTGACCTTGGGCTCTGGGGTCACGATGATGCGGCCGAACTTTCGCATGCGGTCCAGGGCATCCTGCGGCTCGAAGACAAGATCCAGCTGGCTGCCGGCCATGCGCTTGGCGTACAGCTCGTCGAATGCCTGCGACTGCTCCGGCGTGAAGTAGTTTTTCCAGTCTCCGATGATGCCTGCGTTGACAGTGATGCGGTCTAAGCGGCAGTGATGTGGTCTAAGCGACAGTGATGTGGTCTAAGTGACAGGGCTGCCTTGGCCCACTTGCAGAGTAGCGGCTGACAACGTTGCGGACTCGTACGTTAAGACACGACCGCGAGCTACCTTGGCAACTATGTGTTCAGTCACTTGGTTGTGGTGGTAATTCGCAGTCGTATCTTGACGTAAGCACACGCAACCCAGTCAAACGCACTCAAATGTTGCTGTCTGCGTCCGTTGAAAGCACATAAACGATAGATAAAACAAGAACACAAGGTAATGCGCAGCACTAAAGCTCAGGCAAAATGGTGGAATCTTCAAAATTATGAACACACAAAAATAAATCTATTTATGTGTCTTGTCCCGTTTGAGTGTTTCTTGGTCAATGATGAAACGATGTTTTTTAGAGCGCAGTTCTTAGACGCTCATTCCCGTGTTTTGCGGCGTCGCCGTCGCCTTAACCGCGTGTGTTGCATGATGGGACGTCACAAAACTACACACCAATTAAATTCTCCGCAAAATTTAGCGAAGAAACTGATTTGGTGTGTATGTCTGCGACGTCCCATAATGCAGCACTGCGCATTCAGTTTCCCCGCTAAATTTAGGGGTAAAACTTGCGTCACATGACCTCAACACCAATTCACCGGTGAATTCAGAAACCTCACTCAAACTACACTCAAACTGAAGGGCCCCTCTACTTCCTCGAGGAAGGCGCGAAGGCCGGCGCAGGCCAATCGCGAGGACAGATCCGCCGTCGCGATTGGCCAGCGCCAGCCCTCGCGCCTTCCTCGAGGAAGTAGAGGGGCCCTTCAGTTTGAGTGTAGTTTGAGTGAGGTTTCTGAATTCGGCGGTCAGTTTCCCCGCTAAATTTAGCGGGGAAACTGAATTGGTGTTGAGGTCACGTGCCTTCAGTTTTCCAGCTAAATTTAGAGGTGAAACTGTGGGAAGATGGGAGGTTATGGGAGGAGGAGGTGGGGAGGACGAGAAGGACGAGGAGGGGCATTGAGGAGGAAAAGAGAATGAGGAGGTGAGGGTCCTCCGTACCCTCCCCTCCTCCTCCTCCTCCTTCGTACCCCCATCGTCCTCCTCTGTACCCCGGTATATCGCAAAATCAAAATACCTCAAGAGCTGCCTCTAATTTCGCATCACAGAAATTCGTAAACGTCTTTCAATTTTTTTTTCTTCCTGGTCTAACTCAGGTGATCGGTATCACATTGACATGATTTCCAGGAATTAACTGTCTTTAAACATGACCGAGTTTCTTTCTTGACTCACCTTTTCTCATGAACTTAGACTGGGTCATGTCGAAGAGGTCCGAGATGGGCAGCACCTCCCGGTTCACCATGTTGTTGTTCTTCATCTGGTCGAAGGAGCAGTGCTGCGCCACGGCCGCCAGGGCCTCGGGCCCCAGGGGCCGGCCCAGGAACTGGCTGATGCGCTGAACCATGGCGCCCAGCTCGATCTTGAGCTCCTCGAAGGACACCACCATCACACGGTCCGGCCGCTCCAGGCTAAACTTCCAGTACGGCAGAACGTGGTCGAACCACGAACCGTACACCACTGCAACAGATTTTCGGGAATGGCTCTAGTTAGCGTACGAGGCGAGTGACGAGCTTGTTCTGGAGGTCAAGGATACCGTTACAGGGCACTGTAATAGTGCTGGCAAACAATGAATAGAGGTAATGACCTTGAATGGGAACCGCATGGAAAGCTCAGGCCAACGGTTCGCTAAGAGTATTTGTGTCATCAGTGCTGAAAAAGGGGCATCAGAACTAAAGAAACTTTATGAGTGACGAAGAAACTTCATCAGGTGCTGAAGATGTTTAATTACGCTGATGTTTCATCAGAACGGAAAAGCTTCATCAGTGCTTAACACACTTCCTCAGCACATGAGAAGCTGACATTTAGCGAATCGTTAGCTTCCAAAAGTTTTTTTTTTAGCAAATTATTCTATACTTGCTTCTTTTTCGACTTCTTCCTGCCAGGTTTTACTGTGTTAAAAACAAATTTATATGGTAGGGTGGAGTGCTGATCGAGGTGCGGGTGCAGACGGTAGAAAAGCTGTTTACGCAAATGTTGGCCACTTTGGCCATGTGAAAAACGAAATCTCCTAAAGCGAAAGAACTGCGCCAATGTTTATAAACAGATGCCAACAAAGTAGCTTGTAGGTGACTACTAGTATATTTACAACCAAAACATCTCTGCCTAAACTTTCTAAAAGTGTGTCGCGATAAAAAACAAAACAAAACAAAAACATGAAAGGGCATGTAAAGAAATCGACTTGAAATAAGTGGACCGCATTATACCGGGCGCGTAAAAACTATACGTTTACTTATAAAAAAAAACAAAAAAAACACACACACACAAAAAAAAAACAACCACTCCTCAGCCGCTTCGATCAGGGATACATTTTTTCATATTAACGTAGAGCAGCAAAAAGAAGAAAAAAGAAATACTTATCATTCAGCTCACAGTGGATGGTTAGTAAAAGGAGATAAAACACTATAGTACTAGTGTTCATTCATAGTTAATCAATTAACATAGCATTAAAAACTGTAGACAATAAAAATAAAATAAAAAGTCAATGGCCTCGAATGGGAACCTATATGCATGGAAACCTCAGAGTGAGGGCCACTGTTTCGCAGAGTTTCGACGCCCCACCTTTTCGAAATTCTATGACGCAATGTCGGTGGTCGTCATTTTGTTGGGCGCGAAGCGAATATGATTGGGCCCGAGTCCTCGCCGAATGCTGACGCAACAGTCGGCCTGAATACGAGCTTTGCCGAGTTCACGCCGATCGCTTTCGGCAGCCCTCGTGTCCAATCGACGCTCAGAGTGCGCGCCCAAACAATGGTCGACTCGGATAACGGGCGCTGCAGCCACAAGATGGCGCGCATTAAAAAAAAAAAAAAAAAAGAAAAAAATTTTTGTTGCGGAGACAAATTTTTGCTGCGTGTTCTAGTCACTCGTGGCATGCACATGCTTCAAAAACTTGTCCATGTCCGTCGTCGTCCTCGTTCTTTTTTTAAATGGTTTTAAAACACTTTTGGATATATTTTGTTTTTAATTGTGCCGTTTTTGAGCTTCAAAGTGAGAACGAGTTAAAGGAATTAGCTCTGCTAGTTCTCACCGTGACCGCCCGTGTAGTGCGTGAGGAAGTCGTCCCAGGAGCCCTTGTAATTGCCGAGGAACGTGCTCATTTTGTGGTGGTGGTAGTACGAGACGGCGTTGTCCTTGGGGTTCCGCACGACGTAGATAATCTGCGTATTTTCGAAGAAATTCGAGACAGTTTAGTCAAACGTCCGCCGTATTTTTTTTTTTGGTGAAGTATACTCGAATTACACACTTCTGATCTCATACATCCGATCTCATATAGAGTAGGAGATCGGACGTATGAGATCAGAAGTGTGATGGGATGTACGAGATCAGAAGCGTGATCGGATGTATGAGATCAGAAGTGTGATCAGATGTATGAGATCAGAAGTGTGATCGGATGTATGAGATCAGAAGTGGGATCGGATGTATGAGATCAGAAGTGTGATCGAATGTACGAGATCAAAAGTGTGATCGGATGTATGAGATCAGTAGTGTGATCGGATATATGAGATCAGAAGAGATGAAAAGTATGCAAATCAACTGCACTTGATCTGCCTACATTTGATCTCGGAAATTGTGTTTGCTCATTTTGTAGGACTTGTGAATGGTGACGTCTCTAACGCAGTCGATCACACTCAAACGCCAGATGTGTGAACCAGCCTCGAGCATTTCCTGTCACGACCCATTTCAAAGCCGCGTTCCGAGTCTCACCTTGCACTTGGCCTGCTGTAGCTGCTTGGGGATGAGTTTGAGCGGCAGGTGGGTGGCGAGCAGCCTCGGGGAGCGCGTCTTCCGCAGGTGCCACAGGTGGCCGACAGGGGGCCCCACCTCCAGGTGTTGCACCCGGTACACGAGCAGCTTGTTCTTCACCCGGTCCGGGTCGCCGCCGTTCATGATCAGCGACACGATCTCCTCCATCCAGGTCGTGCCTGCAGGGCCCAATCGGGAAAAGACGGTTAGAACGTCCTAATCGGCAGTTCATTTATGAAAATGAACACTTTAAAAAAGTCTGTAGATTATGTACTTCGTTAGGCACGGTCTGGTATTCGTTACTCAAAAAAAAAAAAAAGAAAAGTAATCAATTCCAACAACGATTCCTTTTGCTTCAAATGAAGTAACTTAGATTACAATTGATGCAAAAAGTAATCGGCCGTTACTTGAAAAACTAAGCGCTATACTGCTCCGATTACTTCGGATTATGAAAACGATAGAGTTTTCTGTAGGTTTGAAAACAGGCCTACCGCACCGTCCATTATTGGACTACAATAGCCGATTTATGACTCACTCATCTTCTTCATCCACCAATCTTGGTAGAACATTCTCCTGTCGGAGATATGATTCGAGGATTCCTCGCTAGGAAACTTGTTTCCCATGGAATCAATCAATCAATCATAAAATGAGTCGGTATTGTGGCACTGATGTTTCACTAAACTCAGCCTCACATCGCAGACTGTTTTATTATTATTATTATTACAGCGACTGTAGCTCTCCCGGGTGTTTTTAAGGGAAGTACAGACGCTTCCGATTTCTTCGAGTGTGTAGAATACGAACACGACCAAATTAAAGCAAACAACCGAAGGGCAGCGAACGACGGGGCTCCAAGTAGGACTAGATCTGCGTATAGTATACCATGTATTTTTGGCGCAAAATAAAACATTATTATTATTATTATTATTATTATTACTATATTAGAGCGCCGGAACAATGGGCGTGACGTGTCCTCGACTCCTCGCTCACTGTTGACGCTAGCGCGTTACAGACAACGCGTAACTTTCACTTTTCCTCGGATACGTAGTAACGCGCTCGTTGCGCTTTCAAAAGAGTAACGGGTAACGCACTTACATTACTTGCTTTGAGTAACGAGTGACGTAGTTACGTTACTCGTTAAGTCTTTTTTCCCAAAACTTAAAAAAAAGTAATTTTTTTTTTTTGTATATTGCATATCTTTCAAATGTTGCCTCTTTTCCCTACGCAAACACTTTCATTTTAGCAAAACCTCAAGGCCCGTGCCCTTTGGCCCAGTCGAATCAGTGAAAGGTTTTACTGTGATAAATAAAACGTAACGTCCGTTACTTTGTATCCGTAACGGTAACGCGTTCCTTTTATTAGAGAGTTTTAGTAGATCGTTCCGATACCTCCGATAGCCCCGATAACGGTACTATGCATGCGCAAGGGAGGCGGTGGCGAAGTATCGGGATATCGTTATCGGAGTCATGGGAACGATCTACTAAAACTCTCTATTAGGGATTTACGGAACCGTTTTTGCACATCCAATACGGTATACGATGGGCCCTCCAGTACGAACGGCGCGTGTGCGAGTCTTCTGCGGTATAGCGCATGCGCAGTTTGCATACCGGAGGGCCTATCGTATACCTTATCGGATGTGCAAAAACAGTTCTCTAAAACTCTCTATTAGATCGTTCCGATGGCTACGATTACGATATATTCGTTACTACTCTGTCGCCTTTGCGCATGCGTCGTATCGTTATCGGAGGTATATCTAAGGTATCGGAACGATCTACTAAAACTCTCTATTTGCAGGCAACGAGTAACACATTTCGTAACGCGCCTACAACACTGCGCGACATGAGCATGACGGGAGCACTACAAAAAACGTCATGCTGAGCGTCTACATGGCAGGCGCGTTCTCGTTACTGGTTACGGAATGATGTACTATAGGTGGCGCTTGAGCGACGAACCACGGTCCGCGTTTTTTTAGTCTGTCAAATATTATAGTGTTGTCTCAGTGCATGCCGAACTTAATCTACACGACTGCGCATGCTGTCGCCGTGGTTCATGGTACTGCCGATAAACGTAGAGACGCTCCTCGCTTTGGTTCGATTGATTTCAAAGAAAAAAAGAATATTTCCAGACATGTTTTATATTTTTGCCGCGCTATACATGCATGGTGTAAGTTATACGTAATACTTATTCAACTTGCGCATCAAGTTCGTTCAACTCGTTTTTAATCATGATCGGGCGCGGTGTCGCGCTCACTAAAACGACGGAGCAAATAGGATGTGGTCACGGGCTTTACCAATCTAGCGCGTACATCCACTCTTTCTTACAACTATTCCAAAGAAGTTAGAGTCGCGACGAAGGCGACGAGAGCAGGCAGTATAGCGGTACTTCGCCGATATCATTTCTCGAGCGCAAATGATTCGAGAATCGTTTCGTGTATATGCTGGGCCCTTCCGCAGAAACCTCGATATATCAAATTTCGCAACCCGTACACGTTAACAAAAAGAAAAATGAAAAACTGAAGAAAAGAAACAGTCATGTACAGGAATAGCTTTGATATCTTGTGATCGGTTCGTCGCGACATTTCGATCTGACTGGAACCCTTTGGTTTGATTGTTCTGTAATCTTATTGAATTTTTAACAACTTCTAAAAAGATTTATTGTTTATTGAACGTCTCTAAGGTAGGAACAAAATGTTCCGGCGTACATTTCTTTCTTTCTTTATTATTAATTTTTTTTGGTGGGTAGTTTTGGCCAAGACCACGCCCAAGGTTTTGGAAACAAAAATAATAGTGCGGCCCAATTCAATTTTACTTCTGGGCGGCGCGAGGTTGGCCTTGCTCGCCGCACGCGATGTATAATTTATTTTATTTATTATTTTTTTATTTGTCTGCGAAGTCGATTCGACGACAGCTGGGTGAAGAAGACTGGTCTAAAACGTTTTCCGTAAAAGCTCCGCGATCCGCTCTGCTCCGGTTCGCCTCTAAAGACGGAGGGGAGACCCGTGGGAGCAAGAATCGTGCTACGTCGCGTCGCAGAGCGAAGCATCGCGCGCGCGGGAAATCGCGGGGCAGGACACTCGCAGTCCTGCATCACGCCGCGTCGGCATGGATGGATGGATGAATATTGGCTGTAACCTTTATATCGGGTGGTAGCTAGCGCCACCTAGCCTAGACCCTTTTCGAAATTCTGTGCCTTCTGGTGGTTCAAAAAGCAGGTTCACTGTCGACCACCTAATGGCGGTCGCGAAACTGCATTTCATTTGGGCGTCGTCGCTTTCGCACGTCAATGGCAGATTTTGAATTGGTTTTTCGATCGGCTCATAATTATTTCTTGATTTGTTTCAGTTCCGACGGCGGAAATATTAGAACTGACCAGTACAAAAAGGGCGGCCATTAAACCCCTCGATTAAATTTCTGCCATCAAAAAACTTTAGAGCGACATTTGTGCCAAGAGATATTGACTGCGGCCCATCCTCCCAAATAATGTGTACGTGACTGTTGTATCTAATTCGCGCGCCGTGTTGTGCTGACGTCTCGAACGTACAAGACTCTCCGCTTGGCGGCACCTTCAATTTCTTCCTTCGTCAGCCTCAAGCCCGCCATTAGCCTGGCACAGAAGGCACTGAGATGATGATAGTGATCAAAGTCGCCACACTGAATTTTGAAAGGGGTCTTTGGAATTACGTCTGGATAGAGTGTGAACTGGAGGACTTAATACCTAGCCAAGCACAAAGCATAATAAAGCACGAATTATAAAATATAACCTCGCAGAAAAACTCGTACGAGCTTTGTTATAAATATGTCGCGTTTGATTAGTACAAAAATAAAAGGGGATCAAACACACACACACAGCTGACATTGTTAAAAAAAAAATCCTCGTGCTAGCGCTACCGTAGAAGAGAAGGAAACAAATTGAATGGAGGGACAATCATGTAGATACATGCAACTACGAGTTGTTATATTAAACGCTCGTGATTTTTTTCGCTCGCCAAAGGAGCCAAATATATTTGTTTCAACGTTTATAGCAGCATGTTTAGAAAAATGTGCACAAAGTTTCATCGCAAGCTTTCCCACAAACACCAAACTTGGACAACCTAAAATTAAAAAAAAAAAAAAAGAAGAAAAGTGACATATGAGCAGGAATTTTTATACGCTTACATCTTACCCAATGACACAGCACAAAAGTTCCGGTCGAAACGTTTTGTTTTCTTATTGACCTTCTCTTTTGCCAAGTTCCCTTCGTAAACAGCAACGATTAACTCTCCCGAGTTGCCTGCGCGGAGAAACAAACGCGCCGCTTATAGACCTTTCCAAAAAGAGCGCTCTGGCCGCCGCCATTTTGCGAATCGAGCGACCCCTATCAGCAAGAAATTTCTGGCACCCGCCTGAGCTGTGGAAACCCGGTCAGCGTGACTCCCCACCTGCATTCTGCATTCTGAGTTCGCCGGCTTTTCTTGGAAGTTTTTACTTTATTTGCCTGTTTGGGATGCTTACCCTTTGTGTGTTAACTTCCACTGTGAGAACCAGGGAATACCAGGGCTCGTAGCCTACTCGGCCTTCGCAGGGAACGAACGAACAAAGCGGTCGTCAAGCTGCCCGCGACGCAGGCAGTTCGACGTTCTTGGAGGATTATTAATGTTGAGATAATCTCCAAAAACCCTTCCCGGCTATGTTCCGAGTCTTCGCGAAAAATAGCTGATAGGGTCGGGTTAGGGTTGTGGCGACGGAATAGACACGTTCGTTCATTTGCTTTGAAACTGTGCGAAAAAAGAGCTCTCTTCTAGATGTTCCCCAAAACACTCTGGATTCCGTCCGATTGTCGTGAAGTGACTATCGGCGATTGTCGACACTGTATATTGGACATGCTGTGTTATTTGAGACCTTTCTCAAGTCCTGTTCGGATAACGCGGCACCGTGGGGTAGGTGCAATAATCTATATGTGGTTCGATTGATGATACTCGTTGAATTTCATGTTGTGGGCGGGGAATATTCATGCAGTTCGGATATCCTGTGTTCAAATATTTTCGACGGCTATGACGGCTAAGTAAATTGACACAGTTGAGTGTACGGTGCCGTAAAAGATCAACATAAAAGGAAACAAATTTTCAAGTTGCATTTGTTCTGTCGCGCACGGACTCACCAAAACAGCTTTCATTTCTTCGTTTTTTTTTTCAAAAAAAATAGTACAATGCATTCTTAAAAACCCAGAGAAATTCTATTTGCCATAGAACACGAAATGAAAAATAGAACGCGGCAATTTAGCCTCCACCAGCGCCCGGAAGTGCGCCTACGCAGGCCTGCCACAGCCCACTGACTTGAAAACCCACAGCTCAGCGCAGTCGGGCAACACTGACGTACCCTCTCAAAACCAGGGACGCCCGCTGTAAATCGCTTCGTTCGAGACTGCCGCTGGAAAGGGCGTCCGCCCCCATCATGGAACACGCGCGCATAATCTGCGGAGACTGCGGCCTCTCGACACAGGTGCGCGCTGTTGTACGCGTATACGGCTCAGCGTCCCAACGGCTCTCCATGGTGACACGTGGCAATCCGCTCGCACATACGACCACGGACGCCGCGACATGCTTCCATGTATACACCGGCCGTGATTCGCTTCCGGCGTTGGAGGCACCGTAAACCAGACGAGGACGCGAGCGCGCGGTAGATGGCGGCTCAGCGACAGGTCGATGCACGATCGCAAACAAACGACGTCGTTGTCGTTGTCGTGTCAGGACGACCCCAAAAAAAGAACAAACAAAAAACAACGCTTTTTTAGCATTAACTCCTTCGTCAACGTCGCATCGCGTCGATGCGTATTATGCACGTGGTGGTCTCGGTACGCGCTAAAAGAAAAAAAAAAAAAGGGTCTGTCGGTTCGCTTTCCTGCAGAATATTGAGACAGCCAATTAGGACGAACAACGCAAGGATTCCATGTACGAAAGCAAACAAACGACGCACTGTTTGTTATACCAGGCCAAACGGAAAAGCGACCACATCGCTTTTGCCACGAACCCCTAGGTCACAGTCGCATCTATGGTCGATGCGCATCATATATGAAGCGCATCGACTCGCGTGCATATATGCGCGTGAGTTTTTTTCGATGCACAGAATAACAAATGTCTCTGAGTTGACTTTATCCTATAGGGATCCGGTGTTATTGGAAACAGTAAGGGAGTGGAACGTCAAGCTCATTGGCTGCATTGTTTTTTATGAATGGTACAGTAGCGATTCAAAGGGAAGCAATCACACGCGCTCAGTTTTTCTGCTTTTTCCGAGTCGCACAGTCGTCATATCTGGATTTGCTGCGCGCTATGGTCGCATCCATGTGTCTGCGGCTTTTGTCCCTGAGCACGTCGTATCTTTAGGGGTCTGATTATTTTGAGCTTCGTTGTTCGCAGTGATTGGTTGGTGTTGACTGTCGTTCGCAGTGACTGGTAGGGGTTGACTGTCGTTCGCACTGATTGGCTTATTACGCTCGTGCCTCTTACTTTGTAAATAAATGCATTTTCGGTTATTGTCTTTTTGGCGCTGTTCTTAGTCTTAATTGTAAGTCGTGAACCAATTAGCAAATACTTTACTAGAAGGATACACCACTTATCTGCGTCAGAGGGCGCGCCACAGCACCAAATCCTCCATGGCGGTGCATGGCGTGGAGAGAAAGCATCCGAGAGAACGTACGCGCGCATTGCGTTGCCCCAAGCTGCCCACGCTCTCGCGCTACGCCGAGGGAGAGGGCTGCAGGCGACCGATCGAGATACCAGATTCGCCAAGACAACCGAGACGGCCGTCTCTGCCGTATCGAAGGCTGTCCACGACTAAAGATGGCGGGAGCCAGCCCTCCCACCCCTCTCGATTCAAAGCGGAAAGGCCGGCCCGCGTCCAGCCATTCCAACAACGCAAAAGCTGTCGGCTCCAAGGCCACTGGATTTTCGCGGAGTAAAAGCTCGTTCACAAAGTGGCGACTGCTTACAACCAAGTGCGTTACGACCTCCTGTGATCTCTTACGACGAGAGAACACACTGGCGCCATCTAGAGTTCCTGCAGCGTAGGCAGCTATATAGCCATCTATCGTGTAGCCGTGGAACACTTGTGATTCGCGAATAGATCCCTTTTTTTTTTTTACTTTTCGCACACCATTCTTTCATTGCTGGTTCGAAAAGCTTTTGACAATGTTATTAAGGGCAACTTCTCATAGATAGTACGCACATTAGATTCCGCAAATACCGCAAAACCTTCGCTCTATTGATATGCAGTTTCAGGACAACATTAATAGATGGCGCCAGCGTGCAAGTTTGTTTTCTCGCCGTAGGATATCGGAACAGGTTCTAATGCACTCGGTGATAAGCAGCAGGTCTGTAAATCCAGCCAAAGGCCCGTTTACAGACTTGCGTTTGCGACTGACCGACTGAGACAAGACTGATTTTTAAGCCTCTTAGCACGACTTACGACCGGAGGCGCAGCAATTTAGCCGGTTGTAAGCCGTCACAAATGGCTTAAAAACCGGTCTTGTCGGTTGGAGTCAAGCCCAAGTGTGCGACCAGTTCGCGCTTTCCACTCTTCCCTCGCTTTCTCCTTTTCCCAACTTCTACTCTGTCCACCGTTGCCTGTTTCCCCCTCCCCCATGGTGAGGAGGACCTTCTGCCTTGCAGGATCTCGAGTCTGGTCGTCGGCCTTTAAGTCGACGTAAAGCATTTGCAAATACTGTGCCGGCTGTCGCGAGCTTGGCTCAGCGACGTTGGGACTCTGCGACCTCGAACATCGAGCCCACTGTTCTTTTCACGTGTTGCCCGCCTGGCAAGTTCCGGTACGACGGCGTGCTTTTTCGTAAACAGGGAGAAATCCATTGTCACGAACGCCAACGAACCATGTCGATCGAGACCGGAGCGGACATTACAATTAAAGCCCCCTCGAAACGCTGACGCTTCTATGATGATGCAGCGTGGCCAGAGTGACTCTTGAACGCTTTTGATTTGTCGCGGGGATCTGCTTCCAAATGCGTATCTCAAAGAATTTTTTTTTTAATCTTAGTTTTGCGGTGTGACACATGTGAATAGCTGCAACGTCGCCCAGGCTTTTTTTTTAGCCGTTTTCTTTTTGGTTGTTGCATAGGAACATACAATATGTTTTTAGGTTTAAGTTTTTTTTTCCAGAAAACTACATTTATAAAATTTCAGTACGAGAAACGCATCGCCTAAAGGCATTTTTTAAAGTTTTCATTGCACTCAACTCATTGGTTTATTCGTAAAAAATGTTTTAGGCTCGAATACCCCTCGGAAATACTTTCTACATAGGCCTCACCCCCTTACCCCCTCGTGAGACCGATCTTGCAACGTATATCCAACATGTACACGTTACTCAAATAAAGTAACTAAATACCGTTAACTCGTAAGTACGTTACTCGTTACTGCGATTTGAAAGGAACGCGTTACCTCAGTGCAAAAATAACGCGTTATTTTCTCGTTTCTCTCAATGTGTCTTATGAAACAGTAGCCGCTTCCAAGATCATGAACCATTCCACTCTGTGAAGGTGGAATGACCAGCGAAGTTGTTTTGCACACGACACAGACCCGCCCCGAGGAGCCGGAGGAAACTAGACACGCGCGACGGGACCACCATTCCGGGAGAGCGGAAGGAAAGGAAAGCAGGCACGGAAGCGCTTGGAACGACGACCAAGAGAGGGCGCTGCGACCGTAGACACGGCCGACGCCGGTGGCACGGCGGCAAATCTTTGAGAAACCTTTACTATCTACTTGAGAGTCTATTGATCTTAAAAATGGTGCCTATTAATAACTAATATACTGAATAGACTTATAGCTAAATTACCCAAGCATCAAGGAGAATGCTGGGAATGGTGTTCCACGCGCCGCACGTGCTGGCGTCTGCAGTAGTAACTGTTCTAAAGCTAAAGCCTAAAACAAACGGCACCTTGCACGCGCGTTCGTCAACTCTTTGTTTTGGTTACTTACTTCGAATCGTGCGCGTGCGGCGCGTGTGGCGGTGCGAACGTAGAGGTTTTGGTCACGCCCACGAAAAATCCAAGGAACCCTAGCCGTGCCCTAGCCATAAACAGCTTCGCTCTGATATAGGTCGTCGTTTATAATTCCTTGCCTTTTTACGGCGTTAATTCGGGTAGGACTAAACTGACATACCTCGTCCACGTCTTTTTATGATCTATCTAGCATTTTCTCTTCGTGCAAATTACAAGTCCGAGCTGGGGTGAGAACTAGACTGTGGACGCCTATTGTACACGTTGCCCTCCAGAAGTAGCGATTACCGTTGCACACTATACTTTATCAAAAAGCAACTAAAAATAGGCTGTTCCTTCCTTCTCTTAAAAAGGTAACTAGTTCGTTACTTCGTCACCAGAGAAAATAACTATACGTGGTTGCCGGTTAAGGAAAGCAAGCTCCCGTGAAGACCTTTCCACTTTAGTAGAGCAAACGCCAGAAAGGAGGTGAGTCCCTCCCCGCCTCGTCTCGCTTCTTCCCCCTTCCACCCTGTCCACCGTTGCCTGTTTCCTCCTCCCCCAGGGCGAGGAGAATCTTCTGCCTTCAAGAATCTCGTGTCTGGTCGTCGGCCTTTAACGCAAAAAGGGTCAAGGACTTTGCGGGAGGAACATGTGCTGCTATTCTTAACTTGGCAACAGGGTATAGGTAAGCGTAGCGAGTAAACGCGTTCCGTGCAAGTCTGCGCGTGTCGTATACCTGACTTTGGGTAGGTGACGATGAAGACGTCGTCGTTGCGAATCTTGAAGTCGGCCAGGCCCCTGAGGACGTGCGGGTGAAGCAGGTAGCCCTGGAGCAGGACGCCCTTGAAGCTTTGTGCGCGCGGGATGGCGGCTGCGTAGGCGGACCAGTCCGGGTCCTCGGCCACCTTGGGGTCCCTCTCGGCCGGGACCACCTGCTCGCTCTCCGGGCACTTGCCGCTCCGGCCGCCCGTCAGCAGGGCGCCCAGCGGGCTGCTGTACAGGAACTTGAGCGAGATCATGCTCAGCAGCCTGCGAGGACAACAACAAGTCAAGCCTGCTCACTTCACTGTTTAATGCAGCAGCTAATGAAGAGAGACTCTCGGGCTACATATAAAGTAAGTGTCACTGGCACAGAAAAAATAAATAAATAAAACCCATTTACAACTTCTTGTAACGCCGAATTAGAGCGCAGCTCTTGAGGAGGAAGAGGGAAGGGTACTGAGGGTTACGTGTTCTCGGGGGGGGGGGGGGGGGGGGGGGGGGGGGGGGGGTCACATAACCTCAGGGTTATGCCGACGGCGACGCCGACGCCGCTCAAGCCGGGAACGGGCGCCTAAGAGCTGCGCTCTAAAACGTTCTAACCTAATCTAACCAAACCTAACAAAACATAACCTAATCTACCATAACCTAACCTAGCCAAACGTAACTTAGCATAACCTAAGCTATCGTTACATAACCAAACCTAATATAACGTAATCTACCTTAACCTAACCGAACTCTAATAAACCTACCAAAAATACAACATGCACCCATATGGCCCATCTCATAGTGCCACAGAAAAGACCCATACGAAGATATCCAAATATCAGGTAGCTTTATCAACGAAATTATCAACTTTAAGTGGAACAAGACTATCTACCTTATCTTACACGCGCATTATGCACATAAAACAAGCAGATTATTGTCGGTGCTGCGTGCCACACCTACTTAATTAAAATATCGCTTATTAGAGAATCATTACATACAAGAGAAAGAAAACAATGCAATTTTATCTGCTCCTCCCTCCCCCCCCCCCCCTCCCCTCCCTCCCTCCCTCCCTCCCCCCCCCCCCCCCCCCCCCGCCTAGGAAACCGAGGAAACTTGTCCTAAGGGCGCCATCACAAAAGGTGAGGGGAAAATAGTAACCGGTTACGAGTAATTTTAGTACTTACAAAAACTAATCAGGTTACTCTCGCGATTACTTCTATGTCTTTGTAGTGATTTCAAACTTCCTAAAAAAAGTAATCGATAACGAGTGATTTTATTGCTTGTAATGAGTACCACAAGCCTGTCGGAATGACACAGCGTTATTCGAATTAATTGACCGGTGTGCGAACACCTCTACATAATGATTTGGCCTATAGCAATTTTGCCTCGGTTACAACCCCCTCCCCTACCCCCTTCAAATACACCAACACACTGTTCACAAAACAAGCCCGAGTTTGGCGCATGCGCAGATACCAGATGGGCAGGAGGCGAAGCTTCCGCGCATCGGGGCTTGGCGTTGTAACATCACTGCGACCGACCCCCGCGTAGATGCGGACGAACTTCCGTAAAAACGAAGGTCAGGTTGCTGGGGCAACTACAGCGGTTGTAACCGAACAAACATTGACATTGACTGATGCTCGCGATGGCCGTGTGTATATGTTTTTCAAAACAAATCGTTGCTCGTCTCGTACGGGTCGAAACGAGATATGAATGAGATCGGAATCAGAAAATACATACAGCTGTCATAGGAGAGCGTAGGAGTTTACGGCGCCAGCCATTTCTTCAAGCACTTTTGTTTTTTTAATGCGTGCCCAAGATTACTTTTCGCACGTCCGCTACTAGGTGACGTCGAAGTATCAACACACCGTTTACAAACAAGCCCGCGATTGTCCACACGGGATGTGGGCAATACGCGCAGAAATCAGATTTGCGTGAAGCGAAGCGTCTGCGCGTGCGCGGAGCCTACAGCAGCAGCAGCGCCACCGTAGTGGCGTGACGTCGTCAGAGGGTCAAGCTGGTCTATGTGGAGCGCAAGCTCGTCTGCTTCTCTTGAAGGAGTGGCGGTGACGTCAGAAAGACGCCGTGCTCTGATTGGCTCTGATTTAAGGACAGTGGGTAGACCTCAAAGCAAGCTGCCTTGACGTCTACCCACTACCCTTCAATCAGAGCCAATCAGAACGCAGCGTTTTGGCGCCACCGCAACTCCTGCGCAAAAAGCAGACGAACTTGCGATCCGCATTGGGTTAATTGGTAAGTTACGTAAAAAAAAGAAAGACATTTAATATAACCTATAGTCGGTAACATTTTAAGAAATGCAGTGTGCGGCGAATTTCCATAATCTTATTATCACTCTTCAGTGAATGAAGATTGCGGCACCAGCCGACAGCAACGCCGAAGAACCGATCACAAAAACAGGATGCGGAAAGGTGATAAGCAATGCCGTACATTTCTCAAGCTGTCGCGGTGACTATATATATTTATATATAGTCACCGTGACAGCTTAAAAAATGTAAGGCATTGCTCGTCACCCTTCCGCGTCTTGTTTTTCTGATCGGTTCTTTGGTGTTGTTGTCGGGTGTCTTCAGCGGTACTTCCACTCTGAAAACGAGCCGGAAATATCGGCGCCTGCTCACTGAGAGCTCAGACGTTGGCCAAATGTGCACAGAGCACGTCAGCCTTACCGTGTGAAATTTCTAAGCGTGTAATTCTCTCCCCTCCCCCCCCCCCCCCCCCACCCAAAGAAAAAAAAGAAAAAAAAAAGATTAAAGAACAAAAAGTTTGCCAAACTCAATGTTGGGCGCGTTCGCAGACGACCGAGCTAGCGACGCCAATTACTCGTGGT
The DNA here is from genome assembly GCF_016920785.2 of Ixodes scapularis. Taxonomy (NCBI): domain Eukaryota; kingdom Metazoa; phylum Arthropoda; class Arachnida; order Ixodida; family Ixodidae; genus Ixodes; species Ixodes scapularis. Next base: position 90,446,018 of record NW_024609836.1, read on the forward strand.
GCCATCTCTCGATAGGCGCAGCTAGCAGGCAACGCTTTCGACGTGCAGGCACCGACTTGCCCGGCTCGTTTTACAGCGGAAGGTCTGCTCGGGACACCCTATCGGTCTTGTACATGTTACTCGATAAAAAAAAACAACAATAGATTACATTTACAATTACAATTGGTTAAAAATATTCAAATAAATTACTCGAACACTTCGGAAGGAAAGAAAATTGGCCGTTATTTGAACAAGTGACCGTTACTTTTCCGATTACTCGAAATATTTGAAACGACCGAATTTTCTGGCTGTTTGAGAAACACGTCTTTGGTTAATGTCCATTATCGGATTAAGATCCCATAACTACAAACTACTGATCCCCCTAATCCTCCAACTTTGATAAACGATCCTCCCGTCGGAGGCCTGGTTCAAGGCACAAAGTGCGTCATTAAGAATTGGAGGGATAAATAGTAACGGTTACTGTAGCAACTTCAGTATTTCCGAAGGCAATTAAATTACTCTGGTAATTACTTTCGAATAAATGTATTCAAATTATCGCGAAATTACTATAAAAAAAAAAAGAAGCAACCGATTACACGTGATACTGTTACTTCTAATGAGTACCGAACGAGTCTGCACCTTACAATTACGACAGCTGAAGAATCCCAGAGAGGGGCGTGTTCCGATTACTATCTTATTATCAATCTGCAGTCAATGGGATTGCGAGATTAGCCGATAAGAGCTTCGAAGAACGAATCGGACAGCAGGAAGCACGAACACACAAATAAACGGAACGGAAAAGAAGGCGATCACATACTACTTTGTTTTGCTAATTCAATCCGCCTTCTCTGCGTTCTGAAATCACGACCTTTTAAACCAACGTCGACTTCGTCTTCGCTCCTTGGATGCTTTCGCGTGCCGTACATCTGAACGTCACACTGCGTAAAGCAGACGCTGGGGGCACCAGATATTTCCAAAAAGATGTATTACGTGCGAGTTTTTTTTTTTTTTACGCTTTGTTGAGTTGTTTGAGAGAGTCGCGGCGCATAGCTCGGCCGCTATATACGGAGCGATGAGCTAAGATTGTGGAATCACAGCTGCCGGAGCGACGTCATTCGCCGTTCCAATCAGAGGAGTGCGTCGCGTTGAAGCCAGCAAACGAGCAAGCCAGCCTTATTAGCTTACAAAGAAGCTTGTATCATACATGAACCAACATTAATATACTCTGTTATTCATAAAAGCCTTCACGTCTTATCAAAGTAAACAATCTAGAAAAAAAGAAAGAAAGACGAACAAATCTTCGTATAGTCCGCTCCTGTAAATAGTTCGGGTAAAATTTCAACTTTTAAACGAGTATAATTCGCGGACTATAGTCGGCAAGAATAGGGTACATCGTTTTTCGTGGTGAACTATAATAAAAGACGCGGCACGTCGATTATTTATAACTACCAGTATTTCTTGTCATCTATATTGATACGCGTTTAGGCGGATATAGCCCAACAGGCGGCTCTTATAAATTTGTCTCATCGTGCGTTTTTTTTTCTTTTTTTGTTGGTTTTAGTTTAAATGATGAAAATGTGATCAAGGTGTCCCTCGTTCGCTATTGCAAACACCTTTCGTGGGTGAACTGCTTGCATATAAGTTTAGTTGACATTGGGATCATAAACGAGATAAAGAAGAATAAACGGTGAAAATCACTCCCGATATGTTCCCCCGTTAATAATTACAGTATCGTTTTAATTTCCGCGAAATCCGTGACGCAAGAGGGCATGACTCAACGATGTTGCTTTTCGAAAATGTAAATTTGATGCGTTTTCTTAAAACAATGTAAAATTCAAAGTTTTACAACCAGAAATAAAAGTGCACGAGTCAGCACGTTATTTACAAACAAGCTCGTGTTTGTCCAGAAACCAGATGTGAGCGATGTGAGTTATCTGCGCATGTGCAATGCCGATGCGCAATGCGCATGTGCAACCAGCACCACAGCAGCGGAGTGGCGTATGAGAGTTGAGTTGGTGTAGAGAAACGAGCATGTGCTCAAACTCAAATTATGAGTTATAACTAGGGTTCGGAGTTTTCGGTTTAAACCGATAAAAACCGATAAAAGTACGCCGAATCCATTTTCAAAAATTCGGTTTTAACCGAAAAAGGTCAGTTTGTAGGTTCGCCATTTTCGACTTAAACCAATAAAAACCGATAAAAGTACGTCGAATTTATTTTCTAAAACTCAGTTTTAACCGGAAAAGGTCACTTTGACCTCCCAGTCGTACCGCAGAGCCGTGGCGAAAAAGTGGAACGACAGTGCCGACCGAAACGTGTCCGAATGTATGGGATACACGGATGCCATCATGACGTATGGTTTAATGTGCGCATCATCGATCGGAACTTGAAGTCCGAAATGCCCCATGACTTCGCCACGTACGAGCCTGTTTTCAAACCCGTTGTAAGGAAGACTGGATGCAAGCTCTGCATGTTGTGCTGTGCTTCAAAACGTCGCACCGTGTCTCTTTTGGCGGTCACAACTGGTTGATTGGCCGATTTTCGCTCAGGCAGCGCTTCATCTCCTCAGCCCGCCAGTGTCAAGTGTTAGCGTTAAAGGACACATGCAAAGAAAAAAAACATTTTTTTTAGGCAGCTTAGATGGAAAAAGGATGTCATAAAACGATTTTACAACGAAGAAACAAAATTTTTAGAGCTATATTTACGGCGCTATACGAATTTGTAGTTGGCGCTCGCGGGAGCCGCCGCTGGTCACGTGGTAGGCCCGCGCGCCGCCGCGCTGCGTCGCCGCCGCACGCTGAGCGTTGTGCGAACGCCGCTTCAACGCGTTTCTCCACGCCGCCGTCGCCGCCGCCGCACAAGTTCGTCTGCTTCGGGGCGCCGCCGCCGTCGTCTGGCCGGCGCACAGGTCTATCACGTCTGCTTGCGCTTTTTAAGAAGTTTCCTTTGGGCTCTAAAAGTTACCTATTCGTCTTCTTTTTTTGTTATACTTCAAACAAAGATGAATAAGTTACTTTTAGAGGCCATAGGAAGCTTCCGAAAGAGCGCAAGCACCACGTGATAAATAAAGACCAGTCACGTGATAAATACAGACCACTTTTCCGCGGTGCCCGCGGGCGCCAATTACAAATTCGTTTTGCGCCGTAAATATAGCTCTGAAAATTATTTTTCTTCGTTGTAAAATCGTTTTATGGCGTCCTTTTTCCATCTAAGCCGTTTAAAAAAAAAGTTTTTTTCCTTTGCATGTGTCCTTTAAGAGGTCATTCTCGAAGCTCACGGTCATATTAACAAAAAAGAAAAAGTGCGGATCAACGAAGAAGACCTGGGAAAGTACATGTGTGTGTACTATAACAAGATCACGTAATCCCGATGTACAGAAAGTAAAGTTCCATGTGTTTTGGGCATAGGGTTCATATCTGACTTGTTTGTACTTCCGTCTTTTTTTTGTTGTTTCTTTTACAGTTGCACACATTTGCCAAATAAAGTATCGATTTCTTTTTCAATTTATCTGTGCAGTTATTTTTTGAGTGATCACAAATATCAAAGCTACAAGGATCGTCTGATCCGGTGTCCGTTAGTGTTTATTTTAATTCACCGAAAGAAGCCGATAAACTTTTTTGGGCATAAATATACACCGAAAAAAACCGAAAATTGAATTTTAAAATAAACACCGAAAAAAGTATGCCGAATTTTGAAATAATAGAAACCGAAAACGCGGAACCCTAGTTATAACTAACAACCGCAATTCAAAGGACTTGTGGACCGTTCAATCTTCGCTTATCTCGCGAACAAACTGTGCAGTCTATCTCTCTCTCTCCCTCCCCCTTCCCCCACCCCCCTCCATTCCAATCAATTTTGCGAGTTAGTTTCAGTTTCGATCGCTTGACAAATGAACACAGTGAAACAATACAGATGCAGTAGAAGTTGTCTCGGTACCTCATTCGTCTATAAAGATTGTTTTTATATAAAACAATATACGGGGGAGTGGGAAAGGAGGGGGGGGGGGAGATAGAGAAAAGGAATGAAATATTTCTGATCGCTCGCGCGCGTGCCCAAACACAATTAGGCGCCTTTCTTTTAAAGCCACTGTACAATAAAGGGGCCAAGATGAATGTACCGGCCCCTAATTCCCGATAACGGTAAATTTGGTTTTACCTTATCTGTAATTTATTTCGCGTCAAGGTAAGTCCTCTATCGCGTACAGGTGTCATATAAGACATGAAAGAGAGGAAAAAAAAAAAAAAAACAAGGGCAAACTTTTATTGCCTGGACGAAAAAAAAAAAAAATTGGTGTAAGTTTACTACACGGAAAGGTTTCTTACAAGGTGCGCACGAAACTTTAAAACAAGGCGCACACCAAACAACAACCACTCTTAAAAAAAAAAAAAAAAAAAAAAAGGAAATGACCCACAAATCCTGTGCGATGTCTTCACGTCTCTCCGAAAGTATATCCACACAGCACGCTGCACCGCGCGAGACGGACGAAGACCTGGCAAGTTCGCGTACGTGCGCTACTACGTTATCACCGTGTTCGCCATATACCAAACACACACAGACACACACACACACACATCATCCGTTTTCGCAACTATAAATTCGCAGGGGTCAACACCAAAAGTGCCACCCTCCTACCTCAAACGACGGTGCTGGTGGCCACGACAGAGAAGCGAAGGTGGTGTTCGAGAACAAGACAGCGTCCTCCTCGGAGAACGACGGAAGTTCAACGAACGAGAGGGCGCCCTCCGCCCCGCCAGAGAAGCGTCCTCAGGGATGCGGACGAGCGAAGACCCGAGGCCGACGCGGGTTAGCGTCCAACTGGGTCGCCCGAGCACGGGGTCCGCGGCGGGCCACCGGTCCGGCCCGGATTATTGATTGGGGACAGGTGGGGACCCCGCGGTAGCCGGTGTCACGCGGTCGAGACCCGCCGCCGGTCGGAAGGGGCCGGTGTCCCCGCCGACGGCAACGATTGCGCCCGGCCTAGTTCCGGCTTTTTGGTGCGTGTGCTCCGGTTTGGCCTTAGGATGGACCGCGGCGGGACGCGTACGAGTAGACTTGTAGGCAGACACGTACACGTTAGAGGGAAGAAATAGAAGAAATAAAGACGCACTAGTTTTCACCCCAAGTACTGTAGTAAAAAAAGGAGCCTTACCAATGCCCTTCTTTATGTAGAGTATTAAGATATACATATGTATGTGCATTTCTGCTTATTTATATATAGCGGCGGTCTCCTAAGAGAAAATAATCGAAAAAACATTATGATGATTGAACCGTACTTGATCGAATGAATCAATGTCTTACGAAACCCCGAAAGCCCAAAACAAGGCGGAGCCGGGATGCCCGTGCCTTCAGCCGTGCTTTGGCTATGCGCGCGCGTTCGTGGTGCACGGGACGCTGAGGCGTTGTCGAAGGTTGTAAGCTGGCGCTGAAGGTGAGACAACTGAAACTTCCCGCTGCCGTTCTTATCCGGCCAGTGACCATAGATCAAAAATCCCGGAGAAACACTGACCTGATAACCAGATGAATGAGAAGGGTTGTCATGTAGGCGTCAGCGGCGCGGTACGCGGAGCTCATTCCCATCGTGACTTTCGTTCCCATCTCAGACGCCAACGAAGGGCTGTTAAGTCGTATCGCACCCTTTTCGTGTATATATATATATAATGGTCCCGGGATTTCTGTTGTTTTATGACACGTGGATCATACCGACGTGTCAATCACCGCGCAGGAAGTTCTTTTTACGCGGGTCGGTCCTGCGTTTTCGTTCCTTGCCCCTATCCCCCAGTCTCGGGTTTACAACTACGTTAAATTACATCAACCAGCCTGTACCCTCACCACTGCTTCAATAAGACCACATCCGCCGCCGCCACCGCGTAACCTTCGTGGCTAATTTTTGTTTAAACAGGAAACGCGGAGGATGTCAGTCAGTTTCTGCGAATCGAGAACCACGCGATTTTTGCCCGGCTCCCTTTGATTACCTGACCCCGCTCCATGCGCGTACGTACGCGCACACTCCAAGTTAAATGCCGGTTATTATGCCACTTATAACCAGGAGATCGAAGCTCAATGTTCCCCCGCGGCTATAAATTTTGCAGGCCACTCGCTTGCAGCCGGGAGAAAGTTTATCACTTCCTGCATACTTTATGTGGCCTAAACTTCCGTCCATTTTCCACGAAGGAAGGGGAGATCGTTCGCGAGCCTCGATTATTGCTAGTGGTGTTAGCTGGGCCCGTTTACGAACACCTCCGTGGTGCTGATCTTTCTGCGTCCACTGTGTGCACAGAAAGCGTCCACCTCACCTGATGATGACGCAATACAACGAATTCTTTGGGTTAAACTTTTTTCAGTCTTCCGCTGTCGTTCTTTGCTGTGTATAACCCCCGATGCATTCACTCACTGCCAATGCCTGATGCCGACAAAGTCAATCCCTCCGCAAAACGTCAGCCGGACGAAATGCGATGGGAAAGTGTTTCTGCCATTTACGCCATGTGGCGCTTCTTACCGCCCTTTATAAAATTATAAAGGGTACAGACGTTAACATCCATCCATCCATGCACAGCGTTCTTTAGTTTATTTTCCGCCTAAACCAGTGACGGTGCATGTTCGTCTACCCCGCCAAAGCGAGTATTTCGGTGATTGGCAGCGTCGAGAACATCCTGGTCAAAACTTGCTCGCAAGGTGACGACAGCGGAAGTACAACGAAGCTTATCAGCGCGCAGATAAAAAACTGATCTAAAACTTTTTACGAAAAAAAAAAAAAAAGGTTTGCTTTTAGGTACTTATTTTTAATTGACGAGCCTAGTTAGCTTCGACGATGTAATCAAAACATCTATGATGCGGGGAATAAATGTTAAAAAAAAAGAAGTGCAGTTGTCAACAGATTTTTGGGCACTGCACAGGGTCAAAACACTTTCCTTTTCTTTTAAAAGAGAAGAGTTTATTTTTTTTAACGACAGAGAACTTTTTTTAAATTGCGTGCTTGTGAAATAATTATATGTAGAATTTGGAATTACGAAACTAAAAAACACAGCTTTGTATTATAAGCGTTCGAGGTTTTGTACGGTACCTTCGTCGAACCCGCGTTTCAATAAAAAAAAAAAAAAAAAATCTAACAGGGGATGCTATATTTTAGGGGCTGAAAGTTTAAGAATTGCAGGGTGTGCCTCATGCTCATGATTCCTGCTTCGTGATTTTCTCTTCGACATTCTTAACCGCTAATGTAGCAATCTAAGTGGCTACAGAATGATAATATTATTGGGGTTATCCACGTCCCGCCGTCCTTATTTATTTAAAAATACTGCGACTTCATTGAGGTCACTGCATGAGCGGAGTGAAAACATACATGTGTACACTCACAAAGAAAACAGCTAAAGATGTACACACCCTATGGAACAAAAGTAAGCTGTGAAAAATGCAATATAGTTGAAAAAGAGTACAAAAACTATCAAGTACACTTCCTTCTAGACTCACAGGCGCTATACTAAGGGACGTACTATATTTGTAATACAACTCTATAAAATTCGAGATAACGAACTGATCTATTGATGTTGTTCCTGTTCTCTGTCGTTCTTGGGGAAAAAGACTCTGTACGGTACAAGATCTAAAGGATGGAAACTTCCCAGTGCGTGATTGAGTAACAATAGCAACATATTTTTCCCCGGTTTAGTACACAGTTATTATTCACTATTTTGTGTAGGAGCTTAGGTCGTTCTAGAGCAGGGTGTAAGATAGACAGGTGGGGAAACGGCCCATAGAAGCCTACCGCAGCGCCGTGACCGGATTGTGTACTCGTCTGCTTGCGGGTACCCCCGATTTGCGACAGATGGCGCTGCGGCGAGAGGAAAAAAATTGGAATCGGATTTGCATGGAGCTTTATGGGAGAGCGCGCAAAATAAACCGAGAGCACGACAGTCCTCCTTTAAAAATCCACGAGAAATCATCTCCGTCAGTTTAACCGGTCGCCAGCGTTCGCCCACCCGGAGTGAGAGTTCGCGGTGCTCCACATAGATGGCGCCACAGAAAAAGAGAAAACCGAGGGGGACACAGTTTGGTCGCTCATTTGGCTCTCGTTTCCCCACCTGTCTATCTTACACCCTGTTCTAGAGCGTGTCTGGAATCAAAAGGCGCGAGTCCTATGTCAGCCATGGAAGATGTAGGAGAAAAATTGCGTCATATCTACTACAAATAAATCTAGCTGCCTTTGCTTGTATGGCGTCAATCTGGTTAACTTCACCTTTTAGATACGGATCTCATGTCACACAACCATACTCTATGATAGGTCTAACCAAGGTCTTACAGGCGGTTATTTTAACTTGCTTAGTTGATGATTTTAAGGTTATTTTGACATGTCCTAGCCTTAGCAGAGTACGAGAACAGATCGACTAATGTGCCTATTCCATTTAAGACTAGGTGTGAATAAAATGCCCAAATCCCTGTAATCATGAATTTGAATCAGAATTACATTACTCGTGTCATATTTAAAGAAAAGCGAAAAAAAAACAGACGGTTGCTTCTTATTTATAAATGTTATAACCACAGATTTCTAAAAATTAATTTCCATCTGCCACTTCAAATTAAGAAACTGTGCAAAAGTGTCGTTTCATTAGGCATGATCATCTAACGAGTTGATTTCGTTGTACAAAACGCAATCATCTGCATAGAGGCGAATTTTAACTGGAAAACCATTTGCGACGCTATTAAGATAAAGTGAAGACCAAAAAGGTCCTAGAGCCGATCCCTGTGAAACACCGAAACTAACTGAGACATTGCTAGAATGAACCTAACTATAGGAGATAAACTGTGATCTATTTTTTTTTATAATCTTCGATCTAATTAACTAATGGCGTATTATGTAATATCGCTCGTAGTTTCTGAAGAAGATTATGGTGTGGCACTTTATCGAAAACCTTAGAATAATCTGCAAAGATAGCATCAAGTTGTCCTATTTTATCTAAGGCCAAAGCTATGTCGTAAGTGAATTCAAGAAGTTGGGTTGAGGTAGAATAGCCACGACGGAAACCATGCTGTTGTGGGCAAATAATAGAATTGGTCTCGGGGTACTCAGATATCTGCTTATAGACCACATGTTCCAAGAGTTTGCATGAAGACGATGTGACCGAAATGGGTCTATGGGTTGTAACCACGTGCTTGTTGCCTGACTTGAACAAGGGGAGGGTTTTAGCTGACTTCTATGACCGAGGTACTGTTGCAGTAGAAATATATTTTTCGAAAATGACAGATAGGTATTTTGAACTCCAACGTGAATATTGGCGAAGGAAACAATTGGGAATTTCATCAGGGCCAGGGATCTTCTTACAGTCAGGTTTCATTAGTAGATTGAGGACACCAGAAACACTAATCTCCAAATCAGAAAAAGGTGGGTATATATCAAAGAAAAAATCGGAATCATTACCATTATCACGACTGAATACAAATATGAATGAATCATCAAGACAGTTCGCTATCTTTGTCGGTTCACTAACACATTTACCTTGAATAGTAAAACTCGGCAATATGTCACATTGTGGAATAATAAACCTCCAAAATTTGGCAGGATTTGATTTCATAAACTCCGACAAAGTCACATTAAAATACCTGGTTTTAGCTGTTAACATTTTTTTTTTCGTTTAAGGTGGTTTTCAGATATTCAAACGCAGTATGGACAACTCAGTCTGCGTTATGTTTCGTTGAACGACGTTTCCTCGTCGTTCTCCGCATCAACTGCAGCACCTCTCTCGTAATCCAGGGGTGCGTGAGGCTCTTTTTCTTTCTACTTACAGCTACAAATTTGTTGATGCATTTATCTACAAGGGTGTTAAAATTTCTAAGCAACGTGTGGACATCCGCGTGTAGAGTTATGGCGCAAAAATAATCAAAATAAAAACTGAGTCCGTCAATTATTGCCATACATCGTCAGCTCTGTTGAAATCAAGGAACGTGGAAAAATGGAGTGTTCAAATGTTTGATACGAATGTTGAGCCTAACTAGGACAGCTTCATGATCAGAAATTCCCTCGATCACCTTGCAGTCATAACCGAGTTTCGTAATGCTATGGGTTAGAAAAACAGGATCAGGAACAGAATTACCTCTAGTCCACGTTTTGATAGCCTGATCTACGTCGAATGACACAGCCATATCAACTAGAGCGTAACAATTATGACCCTATCTCGACAACCGACCACTAGCTTTTCCCAGTTTATGTCGGGTGCATTGAAATCGCCCAGCAAGAAATTTGCCAGATTGTATTTGTGAATGTAGTCATATATGCCCAAGAAGGCTTGGCAGGCTCGATCCAGGACCTCGATAAACCATATCGATAACAAGAATGCACTTATCAAGCCGCACCTTACACCATAAAGACTCTGTGTTAGGTACACTAAGGAAAAAAAAAGAAGTTACACCAGATTAAAAAAAAAAAAATAGCGCAACACCACTACTTCTAGAAGATATATCGCATCGTACCACGTTATCTTTTTGACGGCAGTTTATTTCTAAAACAAAGGTGAACTAACACGTATATGAAGATCGTTTGGGGGCACGTCTGAAGCAAATCAGACGGTCACGAGGAGAGTCTGTTGAAGGAAGTAAGTTAAGCATTATAAATCGTTGTTTAGGTACTACTATATATTTTTAAAAAAACTTAATATAGAAAGAACGTTCAAATAAAGAATTGCAGTCTTTACGTCAGGTGTCAAAAACAATTTGAGAAGTCTTACTTCATTATTAAAAAAAATAATTGAACGTCGATATAACAAATATGTGACCGTGTTTCGGTGGTATCTACGGAGTGGGGACTTGATCACATTATGCTCTCGGTATCGGCCGGTGATACCATGAAGTGTGATTATTAACACACACACACGCACACGCGCACGCACAGATACGCACAGACACACGCGCAGAGACAGACAGACATAAGAGAGAAGCAAGAAACAGCCTTATATGGTGAATAAGGTCTCTAACAAATTACAATATATTTTATTCTCGGCTATAGGTTTGCGATTTAACTGAAATTAAGGAGGTCTGAAATTCGACGCAGCGTGAGATTACATCCGAAAATTAACCTTTGTTTCAAACGTCCGCCTTTCTTCTTAAGTATTAATGGACCATTTAAAACACGGCCAAGCTAATCGCCAAAAAAAAAAAAGACTTGTTATGGAAAAGTAGCGATAGTGAATACCCTCCAATTAATTGTTAATGAACTCCAAGGAGCGGAAGCCATGACCATGGCCTCGTGGCAGTGACGTCACGATATCCGCAGTAACGGCGCTTCCTGTCGACGGCTGTCACGTCCGCATCAATGACTTCACACTGTCGGAATACTTCATTTTCAGGATGCAAAAATAAGGAAACGACCCGAGTCACGATCGTAGTGAATTGATGACATCGCGTGTAAGTTCGCATGCCCACGCGCCGAGTGTAAGGTTTCCGGTGACGTAGGGAACCAACCAGACATCATTGCAGAATTTTATCGTTGCTGTTCATTGAAAAAGGAGTCTACTGCACGCCATGAACCGGCGGTGCTTTGTTCCACTGAGAAACATTTTCCAGGCCCCCCCCCAAAAAAGAGGTGTATCACAGCTATAGGTGTCGTCTGCCAATCTGATGCATCGAGAATGTTCTCTCATGCGATCTTCTGCAGCGTCCGCTCGACTTCAGATATGTCTTGGCTATCGGTACCACTTCAACAGCCGCACCATGGTTGACTTCACTCAAGAAGTTAAAGCTCTAAGCGAAACAGTGACTACCAGCATCTTCTCATTTCATGTTTCGTTTGCACCATCGGTATCAGGTCAGTACCAGTGCCAGACTGAGTTCACTGAAAAATGTATGCCCTACAACAACTTTTTTACTGGTTTTTAATTTGCACCGAACCTGAGCGCACTGAGCGTAGTAACTTAATGAAACTTTTCTTTTCTCAGATTTTGCTTTATTTTAAAAGTTACAGGCAAATTAGAATTACAAAAACAAGCAAACAATAACCTCCTTCATGACGTCGTTGGTCCAGGCTTGAGTGGCCGTGAACTAGAGGAGGGGTAGTGAGCTTATCGAGCGCTCACGGCTGCCGCACTCCGTGTCGACGGCTCGAGAGGGCGCCACTAAAGCACGTGTTGACTAAGCTGTATGAAGCGGGCGGCCAGGGCGGCTCGCATTGCATTTGCTGCACGATTAAAGACTAATTCGGCATGACACTTCATTGGACACAAATGACAGCAAACACGGGGTAAATGTCAGTTCAGAACGGGAGCCACTTCGCGCTGCCATACCGCCAAATGGCCAAATCGCCAGCCAAGCCCACGCCGAAAGCCTTCGGAACGCTCGGAGTCGGTCGGATCCGCAGCGCCGCCGCGTACATCCGGGACCTTTCTACGCTCGCCGTTCGTCGGTGCCTCTTCCCACTAGCCCTTCCTAGTATGCGCCGTTTTCCGCCGCTTGGTGGCGGGTATGTCGACGGATCATTTCTTTTTTCTGTACTTTATAAACTGCGTTTGTTATTTCTTTTCTGATATAAAATTCTGAACAAAAATTACCTTCATACATAATTGAAACGGTTCGCAACACTTATATTTTGTATGTCGACTAAAAAAAAGATTTTAGCGGTTCTGACCAGTAAGTCCAGGACCAAAGACGTCACATATCGCGCGTTTCGGCAACGGGGGTCGCCCTCGTAGGTGGAGGAGGTTTCCGCGTCGTCCGGTTAAAATATGACACACCGATATTTCGTTACTCTCTCCGTGCCCGCTGCCTTGCCCGAACCCCAAGAGACGTGGAAACCGCAAAAAAGGTAGACGCTTAAATATGATTGCAGGGCCCCTTTAACCAAAACAGGGGCTGCGAGTATGGGGCTTCTACGAAAACAGGTTGAAGGTTCTAATTTTCATCGAATCAGATATTGTAGTTTCATCCAATGAAATTCGGACGACCTGTATCATGACAGTAGGAACAAAAAAAGAAGGTCACTCAAGAGAAGATGTGTCGCCACTAAGCCAAGCAGGGGCTGCATATTCGACGCATTCAGGAAATTTAGTTATCGACTTCTCTACACGTTTTCGCTAGGTTCTTGCTTTCTTTGAATCAGAGGTACCAGGTCCGAAACACTGCATCGGTACGAGGATTATACAATATCAACCGAATATTTCAAGTCCTCCTTACAGGAAAGGGGCAGCCAGGCTGGGGTCTACAAAAGCTTCCTTTTCGAATTATTTCAAGCAGTTGTTACATCCGTCTTTTTTCTTTTTTTTGAACCAACAGCACGAAGTGAGTACTAGCCCCAAAATGACTTCACTGAATAAGCTTCTGTCTCAGTAAAACATAAGCTGCGAAATGCGGTGCACAAGGTCGTCTGCTTCTTTTACAGGGACTGTGGTGACGTCAGAACGCTGAACTCTGGTTGGTTCTGATTGAAGGATAGTGGGTAGACCTCAAGGCAGCTTGCTTTGAGGTCTACCCACTATCTTTCAATGAGGACCAACCAGAGCGGGTGTCGTTCTGACGTCACCACAGTCCCTGTAAAAGAAGCAGACGACTTGCTGTTCCCATAGGTATCCGCACCTTTTCAAATTCCTCCTACCAAACTCTGTCCCTCCGGTACCAACTGCATGCGCAGTTGGTACCGGAGGGCCCATCGTATGCCGCATCGGATGGGCAAAAACGATTCCCTAAAACTCCCTGTTACAAGATACAGTCTGCAAACACTGTACGAGGCATATTCTTTTCTCTCCTGCGACGGCCCCCGTTACATTGGTGCATCGAATATGATAATAATAATAATAATGATTGGGGTTTTTTGGCACAAGAGCAACTTAGGCCATATTGCGCCAAACAAAGGTTTTTCTAAGAGGCTTAAAAGTATAATCTATACGAACTGGAAGCTACAGCTGGTGTAAAAAGCCAGTTTTATGAAGGAAATTTAAAACTCGATTGAATGGTACCAATGGTTGATCGCCTAGCAGAAAATATGGGTGAAAGGGAAGGTGACCTCGAAAAAGTTCTGGAAAACATGATCGCCGCTCTTGGTTTAAAGATTTGCAATGCCACAGGATGTGCAAAACAGTCATAGCTTTCCCACAGTTGTTGCAAAGTTTAACGTTCTCACCGCAGAGCAGGTGCAAATGAGTCAAACGGGTATGACCGATTCGTAAGCGGCAAAGGAGAACTTCAACCTGACGGTCTTTATGGGAGGAACTCTCCCACACTCCCAGTTGGGGCTTGATAACATGAAGCTTGTTCTCTTTTTCCATATCCCAATCCAACTGCCATGACTTCATAATTGATTTCTGGATGATTGGTCTCAGGTCTTGGTGTGGCAAGCCAAGAGGCAGTTTTGGGGACTCTTTTGCAGAGCCAGCAAGCAAGTCTGCTTTCTCATTGCCGGAAATACCTACGTGGCTAGGAACCCAACAGAATTTGATCAAGTGTCCTAGTTGAAGTGCTCGGTTTAACCGTACCCGAAGATATTGTACGAGAAGGTTCTTACTGTCTGTTAAGGACGAAATGGCTAGAAGAACGCTCTGGGAGTCGACAAACAGAATTGCTTTCATGATATTGTTCTCCAGTAAGTACTCAACAGCCATTGAAATGGCATACAATTCAGCAGTAAAAATATTTGCACAAGTGTGGAGTTGTCGAACTTTCCTGAAGGTAGTGGAGTAAACCGCACACCCCACGAAGGTTGATGTTTTTGATCCGTCAGTGTAGAAGTGTGAGTAGTCCTTGTATTTCTGTTCCAATTCGGCGAACTCCCGCTGAAGAACGAGTGGAGAAGTAGCTTTCTTTCTGTACTTGGCCAGTGACCAGTCACAAGAGATTGGCAGAAGGTCCCAAGGCGCAACTCTCTCATTGCTCCTCAGCAAAGCAGCTTCACTAAAGGGGAGATGGAGCGATGTTGCCATGCTCTGCACTCTGAAACTCAGGGGCCGAACAATGCTCGGCTTGTTTTCATAGAGTCGGAACGATGTAGAAGGTTGAAGGGCGTCGAAAGTGGGATGTTGAGGATAGCTGTATATCTTGTAAGCATAACAAAGACTCAAATATTGCCTTCGTCTTTCCAAGGACATTTGATGTGTATCAGCATACAAGCTAAGTACAGGTGATGTTCGAAACGCTCCCGTGGCAAGTCTGAGCCCCAGATGATGGACGGGGTCCAACATCTTTAGGGCAGACGGACGCGCCGACCCATAAACAATCGCGCCATAGTCCAAGCGGGACCGTACCAAAGAGTTGTACAGTCGCAAGAGGCACCGTCTGTCAGACCCCCAGGTTGTATGCGACAGTACTTTGAGAATGTTTGAAGAACGTAGGCATTTATGTTTCAACTCCTTCAAGTGGGGTATAAAAGTGAGCTTTTTATCAAATATTATTCCTAAAAACTTGTGGGCCTCCTTTACAGATATAGCAACATCATTCAAGTGCAACACTGGATCTGGAAACAGACCACGGCGGAGAGAAAAGGGAACACAGATTGTCTTTTCGGGGGAGAACCTAAAGCCATTTTGATCAGCCCACCTGCTCATCTTATTGATTGTGAGCTGCAGTTGCCGTTCACGGCTGGACAAGTTACAAGAGGAAAACAATATTTGCACATCGTCCACATACATTGAATAGGATACAGATGGTGGTATAACCTTAGCCAGACTATTAATTTTCACGGCAAAGAGTGTAACGCTTAATACTCCACCCTGAGGGACGCCATTCTCCTGGGGAAAAACATCCGACAAGATGGAGCCCAACCGCACTTGAAAGGTCCAACCCGTCAAAAAACTTTGAATGCAGCCAAGCATGCGACCTCGGACACCATATGAGTACAAGTCTCGAAGTATCCCATATCTCCAAGTCGTGTCGTAAGCCTTTTGTAGGTCAAAAAAGACAGAGACGCAGTGCTGGCGATGGACAAATGCTTCCCGAATAGAAGTTTCCAGGCGGACAAGGTGGTCAACCGTGGAGCGGCCCGCTCGGAAGCCGCACTGATTTCTATCAAACACACCCTCTGCCTCTAAAAAGTGGACAAGACGGCGATTAATAAGTCTCTCATAGGTTTTGCCCAGGCAGCTTGTCAATGCAATCGGGCGATAGCTCGTCGGTAAGGAGGGGTCTTTGCTGGGTTTCAGTAGAGGAATTATGTGCGCCATTTTCCAGCAGTCAGGAAAACAAGCAGCATCCCACAATAAATTAAAAAAGGTGAGCAAACTGTTCAAACATTCAGGCGATAGTCTCCTTAACATCTCGTATTGAATCCTATCTGGCCCAGCCGCAGAGTCGTTTTTGACGCCGAGAGCCAGTTCAAGCTCACACCGTGTAAATGGCTTGTTATAAGGAGCACCCTGACCACCAGACAAAGGAATAGTTTGTTTTTCTGCTACTGATCGAAACTTCTTAAAAGATTCGCTATAATTGGCCGAGTTAGACACTTCCTGGAAGTGTTTACCAAGAACATTTGCTTGTTCTTTAAGCGATGTTGCTGATGGAAGAAGAGGTATCCTGAAAGACCGATAGTCTCCCCTGATCTTCCTAAGATGATCCCACACTTCCTTTGAAGAAACAAAACTACTCAAAGAGGTTACATACTTTCTCCACGAACTGCCTTTAGCTTGCCTTCGTGTCCAGCGAGCTTTGGCTCTTCTTTTCTTGAATTCAAGTAGATTCCTTTGAGTGGGATAACGTCTGAAGATGCACCATGCCTTGTTTTGCAACTTGCGTGTTGTGGAGCAGTCCTTGTTCCACCATGGCTTGCACCTCTTGGGGAGTCGTCCAGAGGTCTGGGGGATACTGTGCGATGCGGCATTTATAACCGCTTCAGTAACGTACAGCGTGGCATCTTCAGGGCTCATATTTACGAGAACAGATGAATCAATAAAAGCCTCCAAACGAAAAAGAGACCAATCAGCCTTTTCCAATTTCCACCTTGGAAGTCGTGTGGGAATGGAAGGAATTGGCATCGTGCTTTCTAAAACAATAGGAAAATGATCGCTCCCAAAAGGGTTATTTAAAACAGTCCATGAAAAGCATGGAAGTAAAATTGGTGATGCAATAGAAAGGTCAATGGATGTAAATGATTGATGTGCTGCACTAAAAAATGTAGGTTCCCTCCCATTAAAAAGACACAACCCAGATGATAATAAAAACCGCTCTACGACACCTCCACGTGAATCCTGGCGAGCACTACCCCACAAAGGGTGGTGGGCATTAAAATCGCCTAAAATCAAAAAAGGTTGAGGTAGTTGTTTTACAAGTGACTCAAGTTCACTGATATGCAGTGGAGAGTTAGGTGGCAAATAGAGAGAAACAACAGTGATCAAGCGGTCAACAAGAAGGCGTACCGCTACAGCCTCTAAGGGCGTAGAAAGGGGTACCTCCGAGCAAGCAACACCACTCTGCACCACCAGTGCCACTCCTCCCGACGTATTTGGGGAGAGTCTATCTTTCCTAAAAACTTGGTGCCGACGTAAAATCTGTGTATGAGTGTCATTTAAATGTGTTTCTTGCAGGCTGAGGGCGACTGGTCTCAACTCGTCCATAAAATAGTTTACATCATCTATATTTCTGATAAGGCCACGGCAGTTCCACTGCATAAAATGGAAATTGGTCATTGTTTAAAAAAGGAGATTAAAATATGAATAAAGAAGAAACACTGGGCGAATAAATGAAAGTTCTAAAGCTGCTGCATGTGGCATAAATTAATTTACAATCTCACGTTGGAGGGATCACAGGTTTTTTGCTTTTGTGTTTACTTTTAGAAGTCTGCCACTCCATGTCGTCTTGGTCAGACGCATGAGTGGAGACTTCTTCACACTCATCCATGGCCTCAGTTTCCTGAGGTGAGGCTTTTCCTGCTGGTTTCTTTACGGTCGGGGAACGGGGCGCCATGCGCCGCCCGCGACCAGACCCAGCCAAAGGGGCAGAGGAGGTGCTGGGCGGAGCGTCACCCGAGTCCACCCGTTCCTGTCCCTTAGGCGCTGCAGGTGCGGCACGAGAGCCATGCCGCTCCTTCGATGATGCTCTCTCCAGGGAGTGTGGGCGAGAGTGTACACCCTTCTCCCTGGAAGGAGACTGCGGAGGAGGGATGGTTGCAGTAGCCACCGGCCCATCCTGGGTCGGGGAAACAGCCAGAGAGGACAAAGGCTGTTGTCCCGTTGGAGCGCGAGGGTTCGCACTCTGGCCGGGAGGATCGGTAGACCGCCCGGCCGAGATCGCACGCCCCGGAAGCTGAATCTTCAGCTGGGGCGTGGGGGACTGCCGTGGCTTCCCATAGTCCAAAAAGGACGTCTGGGTTGCCACTGCAACCTTCAGTGGTGCAGGTCCCCGCTGCACCACTTGGGCGTAGCCGCCTTTTTGCACGAATGCAAAGCGACGGCGTGCTTCAGGATAAGAAAGGTTTTCTTTGACTTTCAAGGTGAGAACCTGTTTCTCGTCTTTCCATGTCTTGCATGATCTGGAGTATGCTGGGTGAGGTTCTGAGCAGTTTACGCAGTGTGGGTTGTTGGTACATGCATCGGCTTCGTGGTCGGTCTTGCTACACTTTGCACAGGTGGCCTTTCCACGGCAGCTTTGAGAGCCATGGCCAAATCTCTGGCACTTGAAGCATCTACGGGGGTTTGGCACATAAGGCCGAACCCTGCAGCGCAGGTACCCAGCCCTCACAGCTTCAGGAAGGACGGTCGATTGGAAAGTGAGTACCACATGTTTTGTCTTCAGCTCGTTCCCGTCACGACGCATGGTGATACGCCTTGCAGCTGTGACACCCTGGTCAGAGAGGCCTTCAACAATTTCACTTTCAGAGCTATCAAGAAGGTCATCCTCGGAGATAACTCCTTGAATGCTGTTTAACGTTCGGTGGGAAGAGACAGAGACGTCATAGCCAGAAACAGACGTTAAGCCTAATAGCGCACTACTCTGCTGATTTGTTTCCACCTCAACAAGTAAATCCCCAGAGCTCATTTTCTTTGCTTTGTAGTTTCTCCCAATTGCACCTTCAAGTACCTTTGCTACTAAGAATGGGGACATTTGTGAGAGTCGTTTTTCACCTTCAGAATGTATAACTAAAAACTTGGAGAATTTGGAAGGAAGGTCAGGTGTTTTTGCAGTGGTGGCTTCGGTGCGGACCCTTTTCAGGGCCCGATCAGTGGTTTTTTGCCTAGAACCCATAAAGATGGGAGAAAAGTTCAGTGCCCGGGTGCACCGCCCACCACGGAGCCCAACAAGGGGGTAGGTAATGTGCCATAACAAGAAAGGCTTGGCTGACACAATTACACTACCAGTGCTGCCCGGGCACTATACCCTAGTGTGGTTGCAGGGACAGGACCTGTTTCCACTCAAGGTTAGCCCTTGCCGCCTAAGAAGGTGAAAAAAGAAGGAAGAGAGTGCAGAAGAAAAGAGAAAGAGGTGTAAGGAAAAGTGAAAGAAGGAAGAAGAGGGTAGAAGAGGCGACTGACTGAATCATCCTGGTCGGGCCAAGCCAGGACACCCGTCTACGAGAAGCAGGGGTCAAAGCGGTGTATTGCCTCGCCCGGGGGGCCCCGAAGGGTCCAAACATACCCCGGACTCAGCTCAACCACCAGGGTCCCCTTTTCCCCGGACACGGGTACGCCACGCACAGCCAGACGTGGGTGGGCGAACCCACATGGCTCGGGGTTCGTAGTGACGCCACTCACCAAGCACCTACCAAGGCAGGTGCCCCCTGCGTGCGGGTATGGTGGCCCACGTGGCTGGGGTCCGTGGTGACGCTACTCACCAAGCACCTAGCACCAAAGGTGCAGGCGCCCCCTGCGGGGCTCGGGGTACGTGGAGACGCCACTCTCCAAACACCTGTTTTCACAGGTGCCCCCTGCGGGGCATCGAATATGTTCGAGGTTATCCGCGGGTAACTTCGTTGTCCTGTCTGTAACGAGCGTCGTGCTTTTTGTACCACGTAAACGGGCGGTCAGTCGGACTGCGGCTTTATGGAGTACGCCTTTTTGATGAACCGCCCACTTCCTGAAAGCGACAGCCAACTCTGCGCGATCTTGGAACCTGTACATTATCCGCGCGGCTGAAACCGGGCTATCGATCTTTTTTGTCCTGCTGTGGGGGTATTGATCCGACGATCGACGACTCGAGCTTGGAACAAGCGCACCGCGAAAGTTGTACTACACACGAAACGAAACGCTGCTGACACGCTTAAAGAACGTCTCTCTCCGTGAGTCTCCAAGCAGCTAATTTTTGCGGGTATTCAGGTAATAGTTTCGGGAATTCCTCATACGCCACGCGATTAAAGAAATAAACTAAAAGGGTTTTGCATCTGACGGAAAAAAAAAAAAAAAAGCTTAAATCTTCTTTATTTGGCCTCCACAGAATCACAAATATTGAGAATATTTTTCAGTTTGGTGCACGGAGAATGCAAAAAAATCATTTTCGAAGTATTTTTTGAAGTCCCTCCTTCTCGGAGCGTCAAACCATATCCAGAGTTTTCAGGAAGTCTGATCTCGCGCATGTTCAGCGCCTACCAAAGTTAGGCACGCGCACCCTTGCTATTAAAAAAAAAAAAAGAAATAAAAAGAAAGATAGGTCGGCAAAAGACGTTACGACCGGTGTCTTAAATTGCTCACGCTACCCACATGAGCAACAAGCGCTTCGCGGCCGAAATATCTGGGTATGACGTAACAGCTGGTCGGAGGTTTTTCCTGTTTTCTCGCGTTTCGTTACATCTTCAGGGAAAGAAACGTGATATTCAGATTCGCGAAATAAAAATACTGTAGATTTCACCTCTAACTCGTTTTTTTTTTCTTCGAAAAGCTTTTCAGCTTCCCTATAAACATGTATCGGCGCAAGACGCACGATACAGTTACTGAGGCTCTCTGCTTCGAAATCAACACAAACTCGCCAGTAAAATAATCGTAATTTTGTATTATAAATATATTGCATATTGATTTTAGGATAAAGGCAAACAAGTCTTGGACATTTTCTGATGCACGGGAAAGCACTGTACACTAATCAACGAAAGGCGTGGCTTCTATATGTTCGTGCTTCGCGATTGGTCCTTTGGCCCTCCCTGTCGGCTAGTTGCCACAATCTGATTGGCTGAGGTGCGATAATAAGATGCACAAAACTCACTACGTTCCGCGTTTGTTTTTAGTTTTTTTTTAGGTTTTTGGTGAATATAGGAATACATTCTTGTGTGAGAAAGAACGTTCGCTTAAAGCGTTATGCTAATTCGGCATGTCATTTGCACTGTGGGTCATAATACATCCATCTATCGTTTAATCCGTCTACAGAACAAAACAAAACAAGTCCGTTTCTTTTTTTAACGTCATTTTGGGGTGCGCTAATCTGAACTTAAAGAATAACAACAGGACAGCTGAAACAAAAATCGAACGTTTAAGTTCGGAAACAAGTGAAGGCTTCCAGCTGTTGTTGGGCGCGAAGAGGCGAAGGCCGGCGCAATTTCTGTCTCCACGTCGTTGGATCCGACGATTTCACAAAAAACAGAGATCGAAAAAATAAAAAGAACAAAAGTGAGAGTTAAAAACGACCGGTTTAAAATTCCCACAGCTGGAGGGTCATAAAGCTACAGTTTTTGCTTTCTTTTTACGTGCACACCGTTTCGTCATCAACGAGCTGTGCAGGTTGCCAACTATAGGAAACGAAGGGACCGTGATCCTACGCTCTCAAAAGCTCCTGCATGCACACCGCCCCGCAACGCGAAAGTAAAGAAGGCCAATCATCGGTCTTCAGTTTCCTTGTTTCAGCCAATCAGAAGACAGGTCTGAGCATCCAGTCTCGGGGGTAAAATTGTGTTGATCCCTTTTACACATCGCGACCGTTGGAGCACAATACCGCTCATCATTCTCATGAGCTGAACTGACAACAGGAAGACCAATGACTGGTGTTCGCAGTGCCTCGCGGTGCACTACACCCTCGAGAACTTCCTGAGGGAGTATACCTGACGATCAGCGACGTTACATCAGTCGCCATTATGGTGGGCTTGCTGCCGAGCGAGTAGACACCTGCTGCAGGCATACATCTCGCTCCACCCAATGTGTTCTCGGCAAGAATGAGTAGGAGTGGCCCCCAGCATGATCCAGTGACGTCACGCGCAAGTCACATGAAAGACTTGGCAAAGCCTCTTAGTTTCCCCACTGACAAAGGCTAAAATATTTTCTCCATCTGTTTCGAGTTAGTCAAAGTCATCCATGCTGTATACATGGCTTGCACTTTACGTCATCGCATTATGCATGGTGGTCATTCTCGCTTGTTTTTGCCGAAGAAAAAAAAATAGATGGTGCAGAGATAATACTGTAGAAGGTACGCGGTCGGCAGCAATGTCTCCACAATGCCTGCTGCAACGTCGGCGCGAGTCATGCATGCGTTCCATCCCTATACTCGGACATCCACGAGGCAGGACCAGCTTGCTCTTCTATTGGACGCCCTTTTAGTCGACGTAAACTCGAACCATATTGAAGGACCTATATAGAGTCATTTAGGAAGCTATACGCTTAGGAGGTCGGCATCCTATTTCCCTCCGCTTTCTCGCGGACGCCGCCATGTTGGTGTCTAACGCGGAGCGGCCACAATGTGGCGATCGTTATACGATCCGAGAATGCGACTTCCCGTGCTTCTCTCTGACGTCACGACTCACCCCAGCGCGGTGGCGCTGCTGGCGGCACTGCGCATGCCCAGTTGCTTCGCCTCGAGCGAATCTGGTTTGTGCGCATGCGCGCTGCCCACACCCGGTGCGGGAAAACGCGAGGACTTGTTTATACATCGTTTCTGAGTTTATACTGTAGCCACTTGGGAGAGCCAAACGCCGCAACTCACGCAGGAAGCTCTGCGAATGACGCCACTTGTAATACGTTTTAGGCCTAAAGGTAAACGGTCTGCGTCGCGACATTGGGCATGACGTAAGTACGAAAAGGACGTCGGCACATGATGATCAATGCCATAACGGATACTGTTTTTTTTATATGCAGACTTGTACACGTTACTGAAAAAAAGTAACTGATTACAATTACAATTACTACAGTCAAAAAAGTAACCGATTACCGTTACTGATTACTGCCTCCCAGAAGTAATTGAACAATTACTGCAAAGTAATTGATTACTTTTCAAGTTACTTTCACGTTACTTCTTATTGCGATGACAGAAATACACAAATACACAGTAAAATATTGCGTACACAATTTTGTTTGGTTATTGTTCCCTTTTTTGTTTTCAGACCCGGAGCTTGTCGTGTAGCTGACGCGTCGACCTAAGGAACAAAGCCCACTAAAAAGTCAATAGTGAGTTCCCGCTTCCCGTCGACTTTATCAGCAATCTGCAATGAGATCCGGAACTCCCCAGCCAAGGCTGGTGGCGCGCTTGTAGAAGAGCGTGGCGTAAAAGAAAAAAGGATTTGCCGACTAATCCTAGTTTTATTTTTTTTAGATGTTAAAAAAATGTCAATCATTTTTGCTCCATGGCTGAGTGACTATGCTGATTTTTGTGAGAAAAAAGAATTGTGGGATGAAAAATGTAATTGGTAATTGTGTAATTGATTTTGTAATTGATTACAGAAAAAAAGTAATTGAATTACTCCGAGCGTTACAGCTTGACAAATGTAATTGAAGCGTTACAAAATTACACTTAACTGTAATTGATTACAAGTAATCAATTACTTGTAACGCGTTACGTACAAGTCTGCTACAGTACAGTCAAAAAAGTAACCGATTACCGTTACTGATTACTGCCTCCCAGAAGTAATTGATTACTTTTCACGTTACTTTTTATTGCGATGACAGAAATACACAACTGTAAAATCTTGCGTACACAATTTTGTTCGTTTATTGTTCCCTTTTTTGTTTTCAGAACTTATCAAGTTTTAGCAGGAGCTGCCTCTCAAAGTTTTCGTCAGTCATCTTTCCGCGTTTTCTTGTGAAGACGTCCGCCGCGACGCTGAAAACCCTCTCGACGGACGCACTTGACGATCCTAGTTTTATTTTTTTTAGATGTTAAAAAAAATGTCAATCATTTTTGCTACATGGCTGAGTGACTATGCTGATTTTTGTGAGAAAAAAAATTGTGGGATGAAAAATGTAATTGGTAATTGTGTAATTGATTTTGTAATTGATTACAGAAAAAAGTAATTGAATTACTCCGAGCGTTACAGCTTGACAAATGTAATTGAAGCGTTACAAAATTACATTTAACTGTAATTGATTACAAGTAATCAATTACTTGTAACGCGTTACGTACAAGTCTGAAATTTTCTAGCCTCGTATTTGTGAAGCTCCGTCCGTGGACTGCCACGATTGGCTCTCCAAAATGCTTTGCGGGAAAGTAGAAGCACTGGATTAGTTAGAGTGTGGAGGACCGAAAAATGATCCTCGCTGTCGAAGCATATGACAAGTGCGCGCGGGATAATATAATTCTAGCCTCGTCATTGATCAAGCTCCGTCCGTGGACTGCCACGATTGGCTATCCAAAGTGTTTTGCGGGAAAGTAGACGCACTGGATTCTAGTTAGAATGTGGAGGACCGAAAAGCGATCCTTGATGTCGAAGCTTACGACAACTGCGGCAATGGAGGTCTGAAGCACAAAGATGGCCGAAGCGACGCCAGTCTGAAGCGTTGCTTCTATTTAGTGACTCTATAGAAAGACATATTTTTTTTGCACTCACAGTCGCAGTCGCTGCTAGGCCATGGGCGTCGTAAGCACAACAGGTGATAAGGGCAGCATCAGGGTCGACACATTTGGGAGCGGAGTGAAGCAGTACTACGCCATCGACGGCGAGCTCGGCACGGTATGAGAAGTCAACATCGCGGGGAGGCTTGTTTCCGACGGCGTTCCGTTAGGCATCGCCGAGCAAGGCCGGAAAACGAAGCGGCGCGCGTCAGTGTACGTGGTTTGCCGAGAACGACGGACGCAGACTATATCGCAGCTGTGGCAACCGCGCTCGATCGACCAAAACGACACTGATGGTACAAAAAAAAAAAAAAAAAAAAAATAAACGCACACAAAAAGACACACACACACACACACACATGGATTCATGAGGGATATGGCAGCAGCGTTGAAAACAAACGTTTCGGGGCGTCTCGTTTGGTGTGTGTCTGTGTGTTTTTTTTATAGCTTTTTTAGGGGGATATGAAAACCGTCTAAAACGGGTACCCATCGATTTCATCTGCCGATAAAATGGCAACGCCGTAACTATGCACGGGGACAACAACGGTCTGAGGCAAATTGTATGCAAGGCTAAGGATGCCTTTGCACTCGCGCGTCCTCAGCACCTACCAAGGCTATGCATACGCGTACTCTCCGCCTCTAAAATGACACGGAAAGTTGTTTCCGAGTATAGGCTCCGCCTTCAAAGTGTCCACAGTACAGGCAAAGGTGCCGGTCCGTGAGCCTAGCTCAGCTGGACGCTTTTTGTTTGCACGAAAGGTTTCTTAAACCAGGTGTTCACGCCCGGGTCCTTGTCAGGACTGCAGATATTTGTGAGATAGAGTATATAAACCGGCTCGAGTCACTGAGTCGAGCTCACGTTGATGACGTCTGGCGACCGAATAGAATGCGACGTTGCAATCTTGTGTTCTATGGCCACGCTGACAAACAAAATGAAACGTGGGCCCAAGCAGAAAAACTGGTTCTTGACATGTACTCTCGCAACCTGGGTCTTTCGCTAAAATCTAGTTTCGTGAAAAGAGCGCACACGTTTCAACAATAATAAAACACGCCCAATCGTTGTCAAACTTTCTTCTACCAAGCATAAAGATAGTATCTTGAGCGAGTGTTACAAACTAAAAAATACCGGTTTTGCCGTCAGCGAGGATTTTTCACCAGCAGTGCGCGGGGCACGGCGAAAACTGATTGAGTTTGCGAAACAAGGGAAGCAGTACAAGATGCGCTCGAACAGATTAGTCATTGAAAACAAAACATTTTGCTTCGACTCTGCAAAAAAAAAAAAACAAAAAAAAAAAACAGTATATATTAAGAAAAAAAAAAAAGAAAGCCATAGGAGCTGTGTACTCGCCGCCGCCCACCCCTGTCTTCCTGAGTACGCAGAAACACCAAGTCATGTTCGGTCGTTTTTACAAATATAAAAAAGTGTTTCAACAAACCGCGACGACCTATGATCACTAATTGAATCATGCACTGCCGACCTCGTCATTCTGACAGAAACGTGGCTGAAACCCGAAATTGCTGACTCAGAAGTGTTACCAGAAGTGTCAGAAGTGTAATGTATAATATGAATTATACCTTCTACAGATGCGACAGACTAATAAAGAGAGGTGGCGGTGTCCTAATCGCTATCCACAATTATATTAGTGAGTCACAAGTTTGTTCCAGGTAACCTTGAGATGGTATGGCTTCAACTTCACTCTCAATCTTCCGTTATCTTGATTGGTGTGTGTTACAGAGCACCCGATCATCACGCTAGTTTCATAAGCAAACTTCATGACTCCCTCTAGTTCATCTTTAATAACCTTACGCCAAATGCATCGGTCATCCTATTTGGCGACTTCAATTTTCCGAATATTGATAGGAACTCCCTGTCATCAGGTCATCAGTTTGATAAGAAGTTCATCGACCTAGCTCTCACGTTTAACCTCTCCCAAATGATACCTAAACCAAGAAGAGTTAGCCATCACTCTAGCAACATTCTTGACCTGTGCCTTACCACTGACCCCTCACATATGAATAACATCACTCATCTTCCCGCTATTAGTGACCACAATGTTATACACTTAAACCTGCAGTTTGACGTCGTCATCAGATCATGCCATTATACATTTATGAGACTACAATAAAGCTGACTATGATACAATTAATAGCAATCTTCACCAGTTTTATGATACTTTTCATATCAACTTCTATCAAAGAACAGTTGAGGAAAATTGGAATCTCTTTAAAAACACGGTAACAACTCTGACTGACACGTACGTTTCAACCATAAGAATTAAAACAAACAATGCAAAGCCTTGGCACAACAAGACAATCCCCAAATTAAGTGCTAGGAAGAAACGACATTTCAAGCAAGCTAAAGAAAAGGACAGCACTGTTGCATGGAATAATTACAACGCGTTTGCTAAGGAATGTAAAGAAGTGAAAAATGCAAAGAACACATTTTTTAACTTCGACCTTCTTAACATTTTAAAGAATAAGCCTAATAAGTTCTGGGAGATCATTCATCCTAAAGAGCATAAATCAATCCACCTGACTAATATGAATGGAATTCCCGCATTTGATAGCGAAAGTGCCTCACTAATAAATACTTACTTTAGACCAGTATTTACACTAGAAAACAATGACAATATTCCTCTCCTAAATCACCTTTCTCACTCTGCTATGCCTTCTACCGAAATAACATATTTGGGTATGGTGAAAGCGATAAAAAATCTCAAAACTTCTGCTAGCTCCGGTGATGACCAAATAAATTCTAAATTGCTGAAAAGCACAAAATTTATCTCATCCCAATTTTTAACCCTTATTTTTCAACAGTCACTTGATGTCGGCAAGCTTCCGTCTGACTGGAAAATGGGTAGAGTTATCCCTATCTTTAAAAGTCGGGATCGTAATGTTGTATCAAACTATCGCCCAATATCTCTCACCAGCATCTCATGTAAATTACTAGAGCACGTCATTTTCTCTTCTGTCATGAAATACGTGAAAAATTATAATCTGCTTTTTGAAAATCAACATGGTTTTCGTGAGACATATTCGTGTGATACCCAGTCAATACATTTCGTTCATGAGCTTCACAGACCGATGGGATTACCATAGACTTCTCAAAGGTATTCGATAAAGTGACCCGCCAATGACTGCTACAAAAACTAACCCAGCTGCGTATTCGTATTTTAATAATCACTTGGATAAAACATTTCCTATCTGATCGTACACAATATATTGTTGTAAATGAGTCCCATTCATTTATTTCTCATGTAACGTTCGGTGTACCCCAAGGCAGTGTTCTGGGCCCCTTGCTGTTTTTAATATACGTTAACGACCTTCCTGCTAACCTAACATCTAAAATTCGCCTCTTTGCTGACGATTGTGCTCTATACAGACCAATTAGTAATAATAATGATCACCTACTCTCACAGGCTGACTTACTAATAATAAAAAAATGGTGTCAAAAATGGCAAATGACAGTTAATGTAAATAAAACAAAACTAGTGTCCTTCACCAGATCACAGTCCCCATCACTCTTTTCATATCAACCTAACGACACAATAATTGACCCCTGTACATCTTATAAATACCTCGGCGTTCATTTAACCTGTGATCTATCTTGGGCAACTCACATTAATTTTATTTTATCTGAGGCTAATTCATCATTGGGATATCTTCGGCGCAACCTCAAACTGGCCTCACCTGAAATTAAACAATTATCATACATAACATTTGTTAGATCTCGTCTAGAGTATGCGTCTTCTGTATTGTCCCCGTGGCAGCATTACCTTATTATGAAATTAGAGGCACTTCAAAACCGAGCTTTAAGGTTCATTTTCTCAGACTACTCTCGTTTCACTAGCGTAGCAGGCCCCTAAGGAGCAAAGCTAACCTTCACACACTCTTATTTAGGCGCAATCTTTCTCGACTAACCATGTTTCATAAATTATACTATAACAATACCTCTATTAGAGCATCGCTGTTCCTTCCACCCCACAGCATATCTCTCCGCCATGATAACTCCCGCAAAGTTTGCCCGATTTTTTGTTCAACTGCAGCATTTTATAATTCCTATCTGCCCATGACAATCAAAGACTGGAATAAGTTATCCGATAGCGTTGTAACCGAGACTAACTGTGATAGATTTGCCGAAGAACTAATCAATTACCTTGAACTTACAAACATGTCTCTCTGCTAATTATGTTTCTTCCTTTTTACTGTTCACAGTGCATACCGTTAAAATAGTAATAATATTGTGTGATGTTGAGAACTACTTGTATTTTTTTTTTGTTCTTTGATTCATCTGTATTGCTGACTTCCTCTCTGTGAGTGTTAAGTTATTTTAAACTATGATTATTAGTGTGTTATTGACCCCCCTTGTATCATGCCCTAGCGTCCACGCGATCCACGAAAACTCTCTAATGGCTAGGTTCAACGCTTTCGCTCGAATCCCTAAAATCCCCAAGGACAGTCACCACGATGTTTTAGGTTATCTCTGTTCCTGGGCCGACAGTGTTTCCAAACCAAAACTGCTTCCTGACTAAGCCAGAAAAAAAAAAAAAAAAGACAAATTGCCATAGGACTTTAGCGTTCTGTGCGGAAACGCGGACGCCGTTCAAAGAAGCTTCCAACAATGTACTGCAACAACACACATAGACGTTTTCAGGCAGCTGTGCATGAGTGCCGCCATGCCCGACTTTTAGTTTTTGTTTCCTCTTATGTTCTTTATTTCCTTCGCGTTATGCGGCCCTTCATGCACGGCGGCAGGTTTTTTGGCACTCGCAGACAGCGCAGGTTCAGGTTCTGCCGTGCCCTACCTCCTATATTATGTTACCGCCAAAAGTTGTAGGCTGATCTGTTTGCAAAGTCGCTCCGGTTGCTTCCTTTACGTCGCGTAGACGGAGACGCTACACGCCGGCTGTTGATACAGGCACCGCGAAGCATGTTACAGGGTGGCAAACCTCGATCGCTCCGGCCCATGGGCATTTTTGGGTCGGTGGTACGAAAATGTATTAGGAATTTGCCCTTCCAAACTACCGGTCACCTCTGTGCTGTCGATTTGTCATTTCCTGACCACCACGTAGCATTCTTACACTTTTTAATAATGAAATTGTGAAGAATGGGTGCACGCCCCATTTATGAAAACCGCGTGAGCCTCAATTTGGCCATGTTTCTCGCTTTATAACTTCAAAGCGACAGAAATATTGCACTATGTTTTTGCAGATCCTGTATGCACATATTATGAACGTTAATTTCCGGTATTTTTTAAAAAAAATATTAGAGATGGCTTTTTTTTAATGATTTTCAAAATAATGCATATTTAGTTAAATGCCCCTGTGTGAGTAATTCTTGTAAATTTCTCCCGCTAACCAGGACAACAATATTTTATGCGAAGATGAACTATATACAGGGCAACACACTAAGCAAAATTTGAAAACTTTAGCTTTTATAGATACGGAGAAAAAAATATATAATCCGGAGCGTTAGTGCGCAATGTGTCGTATTTTGCGATTTTGTTTCTCAAAATAAAGACCCGAATACTAGGTGATTAATACTTTTTGTCAATCCATCCTATGCCCAATTTGTCAGTAAATATTTCTAGGCCCGTAGCCAGAATAGTTTGTTTTAGGGAAGCTGCCCGAAATGTCAACATCGCGCGATTTTCAAAACGTGCACATGACTGAGGTGGTGGTTGCAACACTTTTTTTTCGCAAACAACTTTTTTTTTTTTTTATACAAGTATTGGTTTTAGTTTTTCGGGGCATGGAGCCAACAAAATATATTTTTTTCATCAAAATTAAAATTGGTCATCGGACATTGTTGTTCGATCTTATCTGAAAACGGCGTTGCACCACAGAAGTTTAACGTGACTCATCTGATTGTAATAGATTGCAGTCTTCTGGAAACTAAATTCTTTTGAACAACTTAATATCATCGGCAGAAACGGAGCACCTCAGAACTTTCAACACACGGCACTAATTATTATTTATAAAAAAAAAAGAAAAAGAAAAAGGTCCCAGGACCGATTCCTGAGGATCTCCAGACGTTGAAATAAAGCTATGGGGGAAACTGTCCACAACACGAACAGTGTTCGTTCGAAATAGCAAATAGCCCTTAAACCAATGACATAACTCTGGACAAACACCATACAGGAACTGCTTGATCGTGCAAGAGTAAAGGTTGTCACAGACTTTGTCGAACAATTTGGTGATAAACAAAAATGCATCAATTTCTTAACTGCAACAAATAACCTGCAATAATAATAATCAAAAGTACACGGGTTGGTTTTTACAGACCTACCACTCAAGAATCCATGCTACGAAAGTGTTAATTTTGACGAAAATAATAATAAGAAAGCAACTGCGTAAAAATAACAATCTCAAAAACCTTAGAAAATCCATAACTCAAAGAAAAACGACGATAGTTTGTAACCACGGATGTATGACCGACCATTTTACAAAATCGAAACAAATGGCGACTTCTTTCAAAGTTTCGGAAAGACACGCGAACCGAGCGAAAGGTTATACATGTGTTTGAGGATAGGAATGAATGACTCGGGAAGGATACGAACGAATGATAGCACAAAAAGGGTTTACGCATTTTGCTTCATGACATTTTTTTTATTCTTATTAGTTTAAGACGCTCGGAACCAGGAATTTACGACTAAAGATGCATCCCAAGCGAAATGACGTAAAATTTGTAATTAACGCGACCTGTAGACGCTTTCAGGCAGCTCTCCCCGGCCGCAGCAGTAACCGACTTTCACTTTTTTTGTTTCCTCTTAAACTCCGGTCACTTCACTTTATGACTACGGAATATACCAAGACAAGTCCTTCTTAGACACTGCAGTGTCCTTATTTCTAACGCGTTACCCTTCCTAGTATGCTCATCAACTCCCGCTTCCCTGGCATCTCGGCGATATACAGAACATCAGCAATATGGCCGCCCTAATCCGGCGCGTGTGTGGAAAGCGTTCCATGAACGTCATTCAAACGGCAATGCGTATAGTTTGATTACACGGAGAAGCAAATAATATGGCTAGATCTCACTCCACGGTCCACGCATGCGCGTGACGCCGCCATGACTGTAGTTCTCAGAAGGCAGCTCGTGGCGTCTCGTGTTCTGCTTGCGCAGACCCACAGCGGAGTTATTGCGCGTGCAGAAAGACTACAAATTTCCCACGCTGCATGGAGACAGCGGTGGAGCAAAGAAGCTGGCTGGCAACATCGGTCTCCATGCCGCGTTTCATCGCGCAGTAAAGCGGTATGGGTAGAGTGATTCAACGACGGCCGACGCAGACAGTCTCGTGCCACGTCATCGCTGGCGCTCACAAACACGTGCGAATACGTGCGCAACGCCACCGGCATGAAGGTTGATTGCGAATAATAGTACTGATTCCACGGTTTCATTATGCTGTCGACGCGTCATCGATATTGCGCACGTTTCGTTCGCTATTGCTAATACACTGGAAATAAAGAAGAAAAAAAAAAGAGAAGAGGAACCGACCGCGACCTTTTTCCTTCAAAGTACTAGATTGCGCCAAAGGCAGCGTTTAAAGGTGCGGTCGTTTAAAATTATTTAAAAGGCATTAAACCGTCGTTTGGGGGAGTGAAGAGGAAACCTTTATTTTTGTCCATTTCACCGGTACATTGGAATGGAGAATTGGGCGCGCACGTGCTGTTACTTTCTCCGTTAAATTTAGCGGGGAATTTAAATTGGTGTGCAGGTCACCCGACTTTAATTTCCACGCTAAATTTAGCGGGGAAGCTGAAGGTGTTTAGTTTCAGTGACATCGACTTTCCCGCCAAACGTAGCGGAGAAAACGAAATTAAGGTGTGGGTCGGGTGACGTAATTTTTAGCTGTTTTCGGCGGGAAAATGATTGAACACGCCCTAAACCTGAAAACTGCAAGTAAAAAAAAAAAAAAAAAAAAAAAAAAAAAAAAACAAAGCAAAAAACACGATACAAACATTTGGAGGTTTTGGTGTATACACTCCGTGCGGGAACTATAGGGGGCGCTTTGAAAAACGCGCGCAGCGCCACTAGCGGAGGAGCTGGCGTTCGACTGTGAGGCGCGTCCAGCAGCCTGCGGCGCCTTTTCGCATGCCAAGCTGTGGCGGCGGAAGCGCGCACGGACGAAACTTGCTTTTTGAGCCGATAAGTTGAGGGTGACGTTGCATGAGTGCTGGGGCAGAAGGGCATTTAGCTGTTCTCCACTTCTTATATATTGAGTTTGAGTCGTAATTAGGGGTAATTTCTCTAGTTGCGGCCGAAAAAGGAGTTGGAGTAATTTTCCGAAAAACAAGACGGCCGCCCCCTTCATTGCTCTGAGTGGGAAATTTATTTCGCTCGTCGCTGTAAATTTAGGACTGCTGGAACGATGATATTTGGAGGCGAGTGAGAGGTTCACTAAGTTTGTGCACGAAGAGAGCCAAGTTTCTTTAAGACAGCAGGTGTGAAAGTTATGTTTCTAACGAATAAAGAAATAAAGCTGTACGGGGTATCCAATATTGGACCCAAAATGTTGTGTTATAGCGGGCTGTGCAAAGTGCAGATTTGGGCACACAGGTGCTTGGACTTGACAGTAACATGACACAGCACTTATTATACAAAAAAAAAAAAGGTTACATAGGGAAACCAGGTGAAAATTTGGTTTGGGCGGCGTAACTCAAAGGGGAACCGGTTTTGACCATGAAAAGGCTGTCGAGAGAATACCACTGGTCGGGGGAGGTAGAGACTTTAGAGGTGTGAAGGGACTAGTGGACTGTACTTCCAATTGAAACAACTTTACGGAAGGTGGTTCCAAAGCCGAGAAAACAAAGTTGTCGGCCAACACACGGTTTGGCCGCCAAGGGCTTTTGCGGTCAGCTCTTGTGTAATAACCTGTTGTGCGAGGTGCTGATTTTCGGCGCACATGTACTTTGACATGACCGTCACTTGACACAACACTCATTATAACAAAAAGAGTTGGCATAGCAAAACCAAGTGGAAATTTAGTTTGGGCGGCGTAACTAAATGGGAACTGGCTTTGACCGTCAAAGGCTGTCAGATAATACCGCTCATTGTGGGAGGTGCACACTTTACAGGCATGAAGGGACCAGTGGACGGTACTTCCAGTTCGAACCACTTTGCGATAGGTGGCTCTAAAGCCGAGAAGAAAAAAAAATTGTTGTCTACAGAACTCGGGGTGTCAACGTTTCCACATCCAAAAGGAGGCTATATATAATCAAGAAAGCAAGCACATTACATAAACTTCCATACTCAAACGTCGATTCTCCAGTGATTCCGAGTTTCATTGTTGTTTTCTTCAGATTTATATTTGTCACTTTTTTTACCATTCGAATCTTTCTTCATGAAGTACAGATTGCGTGCCATACTACTCCGAAAATATCATCGACACGTACGATGGGGACGAACTTGTTTGGAGGGCATTCCTCCAACGAAATTCACACTGCATACCCGCGAGCGTGGGATGGCATTTCAGTTCGAGCTGAGATATGTAGGCGTTACTGGTACAAAGCAAACGCAGAGCGCAAAGCGGCAGAGTAGAATATGTCAGCCGCGCCGACACAGTGGCAGACATGATCGGGAGATTAAATTTCTCGCGTCGTACGGCACGAGTCCACCGTTGTCGCTGTCCCACAAAACATCGGCGAGGTGAAAAACTGTGAAACTTTGTCTCCACGAGATACGACGCATAACTATTTAAGCACTTAATGACGCAGCACAGGCAGCAAGCACTTCATGATGTGAACCCAGCGCAACCGCACCACTCCGATTTCAATGCGTACCAACGTACGCGGCGTGGTTTCGGTTTCGTTTTCTCTGGTGTTCTCACTGCCTACCTTCGGTACCGGCCGCGCGGCGGCGCGCCAGTCGCGTCGCACGGAGTGTATAGACCTTTGTCCGGAAGTGCTCTTTTTAGCCTCGACCGCAACGAGCAAAAGCGAACAATAATCTCGAACCCAGACGCTCATGGCGAGAGGAGGCTGCGTCGGCCTGCGCCGCTGCTTCTCGCCGAAGGCATCTTCGCTGGTGTGCCGACTGCCGTTTCGCCGGCATTGGTCCTGTTTACCGCGGTATGTGAATATAGCGCCCGTAATGTGAGAGCCGTTTGTCCATACGCCACTTTGTCGCTGTTGGTTTCTATCTAGCCGAGCCAGAAAACATCTCGCGACGAGTTAACCGCGCCGCGAGTGACGAAGAAAAAGCAAACATGGCGAGGGTTTGTACGATTGCTTTGGTGGCTCCGGTGTTGCGTGTCTTCAACGTCCTCGTGAGAAGAATCCCCTGCCCTTCGAAGTTATTGCAAGCACCACGAGTGGCACGAAAGATGTGGAATCATCGTCTCAACAACAAATAAGCAGGCCTTCACGAGCAACGACGATGCCGAGCAGGCGCTCGGCACAGTTGTGTCGTCAGATGTTCTACAACGACGATATATTTTCATTTATCATTTGGAATGGCCTCAAGGGTGGGAAATTAATCTATTTCGCGGATTGTTAACGCCGAGGCGAGTGCCCTCCATTGCAGTGCCGTTGTCGCGCAAAGTGCAGAGAAAACCGGGTGGCGATGGCGGCGGTGCTCTTTGATCGCTTTGATCTTGCGCCGTCGGGTTCATGGAGTCCGGAGTAAACGTACGTACGTGCGTCTGCTGGATCGGTGTTTTGGACTGCCTCAAAACTCTTTCTCACGCGCATTTTCCTTGTGAAGCTTAGTAACTCATTACACCTCGTCGTCGACTGCGCTCATTTGACTACGACGGACGAGCCTGCGTGATGTGAATTTCACTGCCCAAGATCCTTGGTGTGCTGTAACGAGGGCTAATAAAATATCACCGCAAACTTCTGAACAAACAAGTCGAAGTTTCGTCTGTTATCATAACTGATCGCCTGTCACAATATTAATCAGTAGAGTTCCTAGACTCCGCCCCCCCAGGCACCCTGCTTCGTTGCCCGATAGTAAGTGTCTCCTGGTACCTCATAGAATTCCAGCTCTCATTTCAAGTAAGTACCATCCTTTAGAACTGGAAATTAATAGTTTCGAACCCAGACGCTCGAAGCGTGTGTGTGTGTGTGTGGGGGGGGGGGGGGGGGTGGGGACGGGGACGGACGCGTGCTAATATACTCGGAGCCTTCGTTTACGCCGCTTAGCGGCGCCAGACAAGACGGCACATTACAAACGAAGGCTAATCCGAGCTGTCTATGTAACTAAACCCATTCGCCAATATGAACGCCGCCACTCGCTAGTCATTCGATGAAACGTCGTGGTATCGTTTTCATTCGCTAAAACGTCGTTCGATCAAGGGAACGCCCCCCACTTACTTCGGCTCGGCAGAGCCGCGCTGCCGCAGAAAGGCAAGCAGATCGCGAAAATCGGTCTCAAACGTGCCACGAATTGAATGTCGTATACAAGAAGCCAACAATCAAGCATTTGAAAGCTACAACAAAGCAGTAGCGAAATATTTACTACGCAATGAACCCGGACTGAAACGCGGATGTCAAGGGTCAGCAGACACCGAGAACATTTAAGAACAGAAAGGTTTTCTCTTGTTTTCTTGATCTAGATGGGTTCTCGAATGTTCACGACATCTTATCTGTTGAAGAACGGGTCGCGGAGGCTTCTGGTGAAGACATCGTTCACGATGTGCCGGTGCATTCGGACAGCCTGCCGCATCCAGCTCCCCAAAGCAACGCCGCCAACGTAACTTCAAATATCCCGCTAAATTTAGCGGGGAAAGTGAGTTAGTGTATAGGTCACGCGACGTTATATTACATCTGGTTGCCGGCTAAATTCAGCCGGAAAACTGAATTGATGCACAGGTCACGCTACGCCAGGTCCCGTGTTACATCAATTGACATCACGTGAGCTCTAAGCACCGATTTAGTTTGCCCGCAAAATTTAGCAGAACATGTACGAACGGACGGACAAGAGTTTGGGGATTGGCTGCGGGGGCTACGTTAAAAAAAAAAAAAAAAGATAAACAGCCGTAGATTCTTTTTAAAAGTCGGTCGAGCAACATTGGCGGATGCCATATTGCTCGGACACCGAAGTGCGTGATTGGATACGAGTCCCTGCCGAACGCTGACTTCACACTCGTATCCAATACGAGCCCAGAGTAGGTGAGCAAGCAATGGCGGACGGGCGTTGGGGCGAACTTTTGAGAGGAATTAAAAAAAAAATGACGGTTAAAAAAAAGAAAAAAAAAAAACTGCCAGTTTGCACTACTTAGTCGCACACCAGAGTGAGAAACACAATCATATTCACACTTCTTTCTTCGTGATTCGTTCTTTGCCACTCTTATCGGATAATGCTCCGTACTTTTGATAAGAAGATTATCGGAACACGCCCGGCGCCCCGCGTCCCTTACGCTTTCGGGAGCTGATATTATTAACAACACGGACACACAGACATGTCAAAAGACAGCTGTTTGTTTGTGTTGTCCCTTATGTGCCTAACCCATATGCCGGACGTATAAATGTTTCATCGTAATATCTTATCTGTTTTAAGCTTCGGCGAACAGGAGCGAATGGAACGTTTCGTATCGTTGACGCCGACAGCGTAACATCGGTGTTACGAGTTCTGAGATTTCTCTTAAACGGGAGAAGCCGGTTGTGAAAGAAGGTGTACGTCGTCCCTTGGTTCCACCTGCGTCTTATTCTTTCGGTAATTATCGAGGTTTTAAGGTGTTCAAAATACCGAAAATGACGGCGCAAAAAGAAAAAAAAAAAAACCAGCAAATTTGAGATCAAGAAATAAAAATGAAACAGCTGTTGGTGCGGCAACCCGTTGCAATTTTCGACAGCACCGCTCACTCATAAGCGTGTACTGTTGTACAGAGTGTCGAACCGAAATTCTTATCGGTTCGGTTCGGGTTCGGGTTCATGGCTTTCGGTTCCGTTCCGGTTCAGTTCCGGGGAGCACGAAATAACGGTTGCGGTTCAAACCGGTTCGAACCGGTTTGAACCGCAAAATTTAGAAAATATTTTCCGCGTTGTTCTGGCAATAGACACTATTTGCATCGTGAAACGATTAACTATAAAGTTTCTTCTATCGTCCGTGCAATTCAATTTTGTCTTCAAGTACCAAAAATATAAAATTCAGTTATTTAATTTCTCCGCAACAGTAAAAAAAATTTAAAAAAAAACTACATTAACGTGCATCACGTTGTGTTCATACGACTCAAGATCCCTTTTGTTCACCAGCCACGTGTATTTTACCTGAATCAAAATGTTTAAGTACAACACAGTGAAGAGTTGAGCTTGTTGGTACATACCTGTAAATAGATCAGCTTAAAATTTTGAACTATATGTTGTCTTTTTCCGTCCTTTCTTACTTCGGAATTAAGTAAAATTCTAAAGTTCAAGCTGATCTATTTACACGGTAAAGAATGTTGTCGCAAAGTGTAGTAGGTCGCATAAAATACCCGTAATTGGTACAACCTTGTGTCGCAGTATTAAAAGTTAAATCGTGTTTGTGTCCTTGAACTAAGAAATTAATTACAGCACTAACAACAAAATGAAATGGGCACCTCCTGGCTATATATATCATGAAATATGGTTTACGAAATATGTTTCACAATATATATATTAGGAGGTAAAGCAATGAAATTTTCAAAACGTCACGGAAGTTTTAGGAAAAGTCCTTTGAGCCTATTTTTTATAGAAACACCGGGCGGCAATCACAATGCTTGTTGTTCTAACCAAACATTGTTTACACTCAGTACCGCATGCATGCGACTAATCATGCAGCAAGGAGTAATCGCAATTGTTCACCCTAATCTATACGCACCTTCGCACTCAGATTGAATCTGGCCCAACATAGCGTGGGCCCAAGTAAACATTTTTTTATACAGGATGAGCGGGCATAGCCTGGCTGTTGAGCTTTGTTCTTGACAGGATGCCGGTAAATTTAATTTGCAAATGAGCATCACTCTTGCTAACTGATGATTTAACGCGACAGCGTGAAGGAGCTCATGTCGCAGAAAAGTCGATGTCGGTGGCGTGACTGGAAAATCCTGATTGGTCGATAAAATTTTGACGTCACAGCTACATGCCCTCGCGCAGGAATTTCAAACAATCCACAATGCTCACGTTAAAAGTGACATCACGCGTGGAACGAAAGTGATCAAAACATGACCTGTAGTGCGAATTAAAGTTCGCCGTATGTCTCAAATTATTTCACTTTAAGAAATAATTAATTTGCCTCAAAAGAAAAAAAAATGTAAAAATTTTAGGCGGGATTCGAACCCACGACCCTTCGGTTGCGAGTCACACACGCTCCTTAATAGGCCACATGAGGCACGCTTGCACGGCGAATGAGAAGGTGATGCGAACGAGGCCCGTTAACGCTATCGCGTTCAACTTTTAAGGGCGAAGCTTAAGCAGCTTCCAAGTTTTTGTTTCTTTAAGTAAAACGAGGTAGTATTCCATGTTATACTCGACATGGAATCTACTTAATTGGACACTTTCTGACGGTTTGCGTGCGTAATCGTCGTAGTTCCGCCGAGTGCCCTTGTGTACTTTGTTTTTGTCCAGTTTACAGAGACATAAAAGTTATGTTAACCGCATAAAAGATGCAATAACAGACTTCTATATGTTTGAGAAGTTATATGTCTGAGAAACATACAGTTATTTAAACTAGCTTCAAAATAAGAAACGTGTGTAAGACTGTGCCAAATCCCTTGCAACGTGCCTGTCGAGGATAAAAACGCCGAAAAAAATTTGCAGAGCACCTTTCAAATAATTGGGGGGGGGGGGGGGGGGGGGGCATTGTTTTAGGGTGGTGGGCCCTTTATTTATGTTGTCACATCTTCAGTTAGTAATTAAATATTTTTGTTTATAATGATCAATCAATTTTTTTTTTGTATAAAGCTCACATAACCGCTTGAGACCGACACGGAAGGACGATATTCGAAACTACGTGAGCTGTTGAGTCTGCGTAAACGTGTTTTTGTTTGATGATTAGCAGTGTGAAACATCGGGTTGCAGGGTATGCCAAAAAGGACTCTGTGCTCGCATGATAGATCGGCAGGCAGATACACGAAATGTTCAAAAAGAGAGAAATAATTAATTGTATTTTTCCAAACAATTCCTTACAGTACGCCTTACTGCAAAAAGAGATGCATAAAGATGCATGCAATGAAATTCCTAATTATAAATAAATAGCACGAAGGACAGACAAAGATTCTTCAATCCTAATATAAATCACATTTTATCAATTTGCATGAGCGCAAAACTTCGCGAATTACTGCCTCGGGAGGCTAATGCTATATTCGGTTTTACCTGTACTTGTTTTGGGCCCTCACTTTACAAAACTATGCTTCAACAGTCACGCTCTAACATATCTCTAGGCTGCCGTACATCATCGCAAGACTGCTATAAATACTGCACAACTTTACAATTAGGACATCTATTGCTAGTGTTGCGAACATAGCATTTCACCAGAAAGCTGAACTGTTTAACATGGTATGCACGTGACGTCATCACACTATATGCTGGTGGTCATTGTGATTTTTTCTTGCCGATAAAATCAAATTCGATGGCGCAAAATGCTCGCTACAGGAGGTTCGCGCGCAGTGATATCTAAGTATTTTAAAGGCGCGTATTATTATTCTTAGTGCATCTTCGTGAGGAACTGCGCAAGCGTCTGGCACGATCAAAAGGTGCTTTTTGGCAAGAGTGTTGTTTGCAAACAAAGTAGTTTCCGGGGCTACGCTTTTTGGTCTGCGTCGAAGATGCGGGGAAGAGGAACCTTTACATCACAGTATGTTTTTTATAACTACCCCCCCCCCCCCCCACACACACACACATACACACACAAACTTCTTTTTCTTTTTTTGTTGCTCCTCCAGAGAATATTTTGTATTCCTGAGGAATTGCCGCCTCCGTTTGCGCGTGCTAATTCGACAATTTTATTTGTCACTTGCTGGCAGCAACCCTCCATTGCTTTTATTTTGCACCCCGTGAAGATTAAAGGGGTCATAAAATGATATCGTGTTAGAACGTTCATGATTTCGCAGAGGCGCATTGGTCATGGTCTGGCCCAACTATAATCGGAAATGACCGCCACTGATTCAGAAGCTTGTTTGTCGCGGTGAAATTGCGAGGATAAAAGGGGACTATTTTTTTTCTGTCTCGCCTTCGCAAAGCTTGATGACGTAATTGTGGGATCGAAACCACCCGCCTGATGACAGTCGAGCGCGGCTCATGGATTGGACACGAGAACTGCGTGAGCACTGTAAATCGGCTGGTAACAATCAATGCCTCGACGGGCACTTGGGTAGTGGCTCGTGTCCAAGCACTGCAGTTATGAGTACGGCCGAACTCTAACAATGCCTCGAGCTCGCCCCCCCCCCCCCCCCCCCCCCCCCCAGCACGCGTTTTTTTACTTTCCAACCCCAGCACGGGGGTATGATTAACGTTGGCGGCATAAGATAGGCACCAGGCCACATGGCCGCTTCTGGCTCCGAGTTGAGGGGATGAATGATGCTCATATTTCTCCAATTTTTTTGGCCACTGCCATTGCCTAGAAAGAAGATCAAAGCCAAGTTTATTCAGTTATTAACGTTAGGGAGTGATTCTAAGTAGTAAACGTGAATATATTTTATGGTTCCTTTAAGCAAAATACAGAGGTGGTTGAAACTTCGGCAATAACTTCAGAACGATACAACGATACTCGTGTGAGACTTGGAGCGACTGCCAACGTTCGTTCGGCTGTGCCCCTAAAACCGCTAGGATCTTTTTTTTTTTTTTTTTCGTCCTTTCTCTTGTACGCACACGTAGTTCTATATAACGTCATATTAATGAGACACATTTAGTCATTTCAATACTTCTATTCTCGGGGACATCCTTCGGATGCAGTTCAGCAACCGCGAAAAAAGATTTGGGAGCCTCAATGATGTAAAATTACTCGTGCAACGTTTTTTTGTACTTTCAGTAAATACTGCTAAGAAGTAACACCTGACGTTGATAGCTTGCGAAAACATCCATTAGTTTTTCCCTCTGCGCAATAGCAGATGCAGAAACAATAAAGAAAAGATACAGCTGTCGATCGCCTCCAACTCCCAAGTAGAACAAGCGGCCACGTGATCTGACGCTAATTATATACCGTCAGTGTTCATTCTAATCATGCGCTAGGGTTTGGAAAGCAAAAACTTGGGATGGAGCTTCAGATATTGTTAGAGTTCAGTTATTATCAAATTTAATTGAACATGAGCCGTTACCCGAATGTTTGGCGATGCTGATTGTCATGAACCCGAGCACACGACTCGGGGTTATGAAAATCACGTCACGGCGTCACCTGACTCGCGGTGCGAAGTCGTGATGTCATGTTACGTCACGCTGTCAACACGGTTAATACATCTAGTGACATCCTCAAATTAAATTGACTTGGCGCAGTGGGTCACTGTGACATTTGTCAGCATGCATTGACACCATGACGTCACGTGACAATGTGACACATGGTTAATCATAGTGTCAATACAAAAGCGCCACGAAAACCCACAATGTATCATAAATTGCAATTCTCTTTGTGACGATTTGATCAATAGATAGAAATAAATCTGCCAATTTTTTATTCCCATATATTCATTTTCTGATGCTAACGAAAAATTTAAAAAATTACC
Source organism: Ixodes scapularis (assembly GCF_016920785.2). Taxonomy (NCBI): domain Eukaryota; kingdom Metazoa; phylum Arthropoda; class Arachnida; order Ixodida; family Ixodidae; genus Ixodes; species Ixodes scapularis. The sequence continues at coordinate 90,488,235 of NW_024609836.1, forward strand.
TTGAACCGTTTTGAACCGGTAACCGTTATATATTTTTTCGGTTCGGTTCCGGTTCAGTTCCAAGATGGCGGCAAAGATTTCGGTTCGGTTCAGTTCCGGTTCGGCTAAAAATAACGGTTCGGTTCCGGTTTTCGGTTCGGTTCGGTTCCGGTTCGACACCCTGGTTGTGAACGCTTGATGAGGTGGAAGCGCTACCGAGGGTTGCCAACATGGTGCATCTGAAATCTCTGTGAACATTGTTTGTGGCTTATTTTTATGGTGGCACCACTGATCTCTATTGTACGTGGGCTGGATCGCGGATCGGGAGCCTGAAGGTGGCACCACCGGCGGCCATTGCTTAACGCCAGGCAATACATGCAAGTCTATGGGAGGAACCAATAAAAATAAAACTTTTGGAAGCTTGGGTAAAGTATCTTGTAAAGAAACTTCTATCAGGTTTCGCATGAATAGTAAGACATAATTTTGCAGTCGTCAGTGTTTTGAGATGGATATTATATTACACAATATCGTGCCCATCCCTGCCGTCTGCTGCCACTGAAGGATTCTAGCGAGGTTCCCCCTGGCTTCCAGCAATATTTGCTCAAGATTAATGACCTGAACTATAAGTAGAAGCGATAAAAAAAAGAGAAATTGCGACCAGGGTGGCATGTGCACCGTGCAAGCTGAATCAAAACGAACGGCCACACAATGTGTTCCGTACGCCGTCCCTCACGCTTGGTGGGAACAAAAATGGTGCCTCAAGCGCAATCTGCAGTGATTTGTGAGAAATAATATAGAAGGGAACATCGAAGCAAGCCTTTCTGGCTGCCTGCATGACGACGTGGCTCCCATCGGCTGCCCGCGGGTCTCGTGGGGGCGTGAAAAAAGTCAACGGAGGACAGAAAAGTATTTTTTTTTTCTTGGTTATCACAACGCAAAACTTTTTCACCATTCATTAAAAATTCGTCTAAGTCTTCTCGCACAAAATATAATACAGATGAGGCCATTCTCACTTTTTCCCCGTTTTTCCCAGATCTTTTTATGCACTTGCTGATGTCAAGCAACGGCCGCGGAAGGTGCCACGTGATCCCAGCAAAATAAGCCTCAAGTTCGTCTGCTTCTTTTGCAGGCGTTGTGGTGACGTCAGAACAACGCCGCGCTCTGATTGGCTCTGGCTGAATCGGAGCCAATCATAGCTCGGCGTTCCGATGTCACCACAACCCCCGTGAAAGAAGCAGACGAACTTGTGCTAGACATAGACATCAGTGAGTAGGATCCAGGTAATAATCATTTCTTTCAACCTCCTGTGCTTAGTTATGTATGTGAAATATGTGCGCCGAGAAACTGAGAGAAGGGAGGAGACGAGAACGCATGGGGACGGCAGAACGCCGAGCTTTGGTTCGAATGATTATGGTATAGACCTGAAGCGAACTGCACTCATCGAACGCGTTAGAACGTGGAACGCCGGCGTCCGGCGTTTGACTCTGGCATTTGAACGCGTTCGACGAGTGCAGTGCCATAGCCTTCTCTCCTCTATTGTCGCGAAGCCTGGCAGTGCGACGACGGGGCCGTGGAGTGTCCAGTCTCAGATTTGGAGCGCGAGGGTCTGGTAGCACGGGGCGTCAAAGAGCCATTTCTCGGGGAACCTGGACGTCAGCGCACAGCTTTTGAAGCGGCGAGAACCCGAGACACACTGTTCGCTTGGGAGAAATGTGTTTCGGCGTCTCGCCGCAGCGGGGCGCCAGTCACGTGGCTCTCCTCTCATCCGTTGTCTCCCGCTCCACCTTTTCCATTTCGGCGCGCGCACTTCGTGGCGATCTGACAGGCTTTGTCAGTACATAGGGGGCTATGGCAGTGGAAGCCAAGGCAACTAGCTTTATGTCTACCCACTAGTCATTCCTATCAGAGCTCAGCGTTCTGACGACCCTTCTCGTCTCTTCCTCTCCCTAAGTGTCTCGGCGCATACATGGCTACTCTATTCCCGTGCAGTCTGGATGTACTCGGAATAACCAATCATGGATCTTCATTTTATGATTCAATCAATGAAGGAATATAGCTGTGGTAGACCATTGGTCACGTGATATAAATAAACAAAAAAGCGTTTTTTTTTTTGTTTTTTTTGCGGCTGAGATTGCGTGTCTTTTGGGACGCGATGCCAGCTGCACTTCTCAATGGCTAACTAATTAAAGAGACGAATGATAGGTGATCTTAGTGCACCACGGTGCAGTATACGCCAAGGGGTTTAATGAGAGTGCATAGTGCCGTAACTGCAGTAACATTTATACCGGGTTACAAGAGACATACAGACGTGCGTCGCCTCAGAACTCCGAATTGGCAAACAAAGAAGAAAAACAAGAACTTGGAGTACCTTATGTAATATAACTCCCTCGGAATAAAAAAGGGATAGGAAAACTCTTGTCTCGCTGGACACCAGATGGATTGAGAATGACGGAGCGCTAAAAACTTCGGTCACACTGTTCGTTAAGCGTAATAGTGCCTCAAGAATTGCAGACATGGATATAATGTATACAGCCCGAGGACTAAACACGCACCCCCCTACCCCACCCCCCTTCTTTTTAGGTGACTTGGCGGTGTGTGATATTGAGACGTTTGGTCGCTTCTAAATTGAAGCAAGTGAAGAAGGCCTTCCTCAGTCTGTCAACTGAAGCAGTTTCGCGTTTCCCTCGGAGTAGCAATGTGTAGAACTTGGAAGATCTATGGACGACCGGATATGGTTCGTCATAGAAGCTCTGACAAAGTTTCCCAGAGGCATGTTTTTCGATGAAAACGCGGAAAGGAGTGCACACGCTGACGAACAGACGTTCACCATGCATGGCGTCCTGGCAATGTAAGGGGTGCGTTCGTTACTCTACGGCGCTACAGAAACGGGTATTTTGGGAACGTAGGTGCGTTCCCCAGAAGAACCAGAACGACGAAATGTATTTTCGTGCCAGGTTCCACTTACTCAGGTTCACGGCCGCCCCAGCTCGGGGAAGCCAAACAAGACACGAACCAGCGGGGATCACGAAAACGGGAGCAGCACGCCAAAATGTTTCCCACCGTTGAAGTTACGGAGCACAGTGCCCGAGCGTATAACGGTGTCGTGGGCTTCCGGGTACAGGCGTACCGTTAAAGACAAGTGTACTCACACCCCCTTTCCTCTTCTCCCTTCCGAGGCAGGTCGATTAACTCACGGCCACTTGACGCGAAAACAAACAAAGGCAAGACGAGTTCGTCTTTGCCCCGATAAGGTTCGCCCGATTACCGACCACGTCCTTTCAGTTATTCAGGAATGCTAAACTTCCGTTTCACCTATAGACCTTTGCAAACATTGCCTGCTGCGCGCTGCCATCTTTGTCTGCTGGGCTGTGGAACGCCTTCTGGGCATGCGCGGTTGATCTGATGTGCGGTATATTGGACGCTGCGCACGCGTCCACAGCTCAATGACTCAGCTTTTCTTTTTTTTGCCCGGGGGATAAGCGATGCAAAGGTCTATACCCAGGCAAAAAATGCCGAGAAATTGGATTGTGGAGGCATGTGCGGTGTCTCATATATATATATATATATCGTGAAGGAGAGCTACAGTGCACGCTGAGAGCGCCTTCCACTGCCCAGTAGACAAAGATGGCGGCGCCCAGGAGGCGACTGTTGGAATGGTCTATACAGTTACTGGTAGCCTAATAAAAGGCATGGCGAGTTTTCCGAGCACCTTTTATTATCGTTTCACCGCCGAGTCAGATGGCGGCGTCAACCGGTAAGAATACCGAAGGACAAAACACGAAGACGCGAAGCATGAACTTCTTAAGCAGTCATGACTCTAGCTCCATACTCTCGAATAGGCAGTGCGTCTCATTTCCTTCCCGCAGAAGAGAATTCGGAGAGTCCATCGGGACGATCCACGAGGAGTTCCCGGCCAGTGACAGAGCCCCAAAACATACCATATAATCGCCCCCCCCCCCCCCCCCCCCCCCCCCCAATCAATGAAGTTGCAGCATTAGCTGATAAGAACGCCTGTACGAACTAGTCGCGAAGCATGAACTTCATAAGTTGTCACCGACTGTAGACAAACCTGAGAAGGCTTTACAATAGCGTCGCTCAAGGAAAGGGTTCTATGTAGATCCCTGATGAGAAATTATACAATAATCGTCGAGGCTCGGTTCCCTCGCCAGGTGAAACAACCCGGGGTTAGATGACCTGTATTGATAGCAGTAACAATCCTTACGAGACAACCCACGAGGCGCTCAGGATAACGTCGTAGCTTTCGTCACTTAGAAACTCATTGAAGTGCTCGTGCACCCCGTGTGAACATTCCTTCATTGGCCAGAAACTAGAAATGCTTAAAGTATATATTAGAGAGAAACTGAAGCGGTTTTGCATTTACGAAGAAACTCTTAAATCGCTTTCCTTCGGCCTCCATGATCACGAATATCCAAACTATATTTCAGAGTGATGCGCCAAGTAGCCACAATAGGACTTCCAAGATGGCGCTGAAGCCCCTCCTTCGCGGCGCGTTGGGTGGGAGGAGATCATTGTAACGTAATATATAGAGATGTCAAAATTCGCCGGCTTTTTGCAAGCCTTAGCCGAGCAGTCAAAAACGCTACCCGCGTTCCCTCGCACGCGGCACACGAAAGGCATTCAAACCTCTGGACACGACGTCACACCCTGCGGTTCGTTTTTTTGGGGGTTTTCTCTCATGTATCGATATGTTCGGGTCAAATGCTCGTGATATTCAAATTCAGATGACAATAATCCGGTAAAATAAAGTCTAACTCTTTTTTTTTATGAACTTCTTCAGCTTCCCTTTAAATACGAACCCTGTACAATACTGTTAGCGCGGACTTATCCCCTAAATACGAACCCGCATAATGCTAGCTGTTAGCGCGAACAACATATGCACCCGCAGGCATTCAATTTTAAAGCTGGCGTTAGCGCTCCAAATGAGTACAATTTTTATCAGGTTAGGTAATTTCAGTGATGACAACCTTTCGATCCTATGAGGCATATACAGCAAAAACCGGCGATTGTTTGCTTGCGACAAAACAGTGTCGCGCTGTGTACAGGGTGTCCTCTCCAAAAATGCACAGGGGTATTTCACCCCCCAAAACAAACCGCGCATCGTGGAACACTCCTTCTCCACACAAAAGTACAGCGCTAGTGGTCCAGACCAGATGACAAAGTTTCGAAACGAAGCGTTATCTCATTCAAAAGTTATAAGCGATTGTCTGAAATATTTCAGTAGGAAAAAGGGGCCCCTTTTCGGTAACCGGGGCCATTCAGCTTCATGTTGTCCAGAGCTGTCAATCACCCATTTCCGATGAAAAAAAAAAAAAAAAGGCATAACTTTTTATCAATTTAACTGTTAGTGCTAAAACTTTGGCATCTGATCCGAACCGCTAACGCTGCATGCATTTGGGTGGATAATGAGCGGTCGGCTATTCGTAATTTGTCATTGCACTAAAAAACAATAATAAAATAGCTTTTTTTTTCTTTTTTTTTTTGGGGGGGGGGGGGGGGGCAAATAGCGACCATACCTTGTTACTGATGAGGTATCTAGCCTGTATCGGTTGTGTGTGGTTCGCCTCGTCCAATTTTCATTCGGAGAAGTGTGTACATTTAAGATACGGGTGACGGTGGGCACCTATTAATAGTCAAGGCCTGTGCACTAGGATGTTTGACGTCATCACAGCGAGATCGAGTAAAGACATGGACTGGACGCGACTGCCGCGTCAGCGTTCGGCGGTGCCTCGTGTCCATTCGACGTTTCTAAGGACGCTCTCCGTCGGGCTCGGGTCCAGTACCCGAGTTGGCGCCATTCGACTGTTATGACGCCGAGGTCGTTATCAGGCCTCGGTTATTATAGTTGAGCTGACTGGGACTCTCACTGCGTTTCTTAAATTGCCACTGACTATACGGCGAGCAAGTGCTCCGAAATGTGTCTTTTGCACGTTGGAACGCAAGGAGGGGCTCGCCCATCAAAGGGTAACATAAAGAACGCCCAGGGAACGCGCGGTGACGAGGCAACTAAACGCACGCCATCATTCATTGATGTCGGGGAGAAAACAAAAGCGCGTGGGTGCAGGCGAAGGGTAAACGAACGCACGACGCGCGCATAGAGCAGACGAACCTGCACGTCACCAGACGAACTTGCACATGAATGTGAATGCGTCGCAATTTTTTAGTTGTTATGTACTGTGCAGACAGTAATGCTTGAGAATAGGAACGTAAGCGTTCTGCTTTGGCGGGTAAAATGAATCAATGACCACGTTATCTGGTCATTGTATGACGACAGAGCTTCGAATACAAAGTTTGTAAGCTAACATCACTGATAATGCAATTAAATGCGAAGGTGCAAGCGAGCTGGACAAGAATGACGAAAATTTATCACTGGAAAAGAGGAACAAGGGGGACAAAGGACAAACACAAATCCCCAAAATTAAACTGGTGCGCGTCCGAAAAAAAAAACCGCCTGGTCCTGGTATCGAACCAGGGACTTCTCCATAACTAGCGGAGCGCTCTACCAACTGAGCTAACAAGGAGTTAGACGTCAGTAGAGCAAACGGGTTCGATCAGCTGCCACCAGTTGAACACCAACAAGGGTGAAAGTCTCGCATTTTTGAGGTTACGATGATAATGCAATTAAATGGAAAAGTGCAAGCGAGCTGGACAAGAATGACGAAAATAATCCCTGGAGAAGGGGAACAAGGGGGAAAAAGAACATATCCTAATATCCTTGTTGTTTTTCTTTGTAGTGTTTCCTGAAACATTTACCAAAATCAAACCGCATAAAAGCGAAGGTCCCTTTCCGCAAAACCTGCCACTTTACAGATGACTGCGCAGTCAACGACCGGCTGCATCCTGTTTGAGCGACGCTCGCTATTTATTTCCGTGCTGTTTTGTATTACTGTTTCATATTTTACACGAAGATCTGAAGGAATGCTGTTGTTATGACGTGAGGCAGCTGAAGCTTTATTTTATGCTCCTTCTGCATAATACAAACGGCGCGCCAGGTATCGGTGTAAATGCATGTAAACCCTTACATTCTAAACCACGACTACGTAGTTTCGAAACCATAATGTTGAAGCCCTGTCTTTAGATCACCGTAATCGTTTCTAACAGTATTTCTGTGCCATGTCCTTTCTCGCCAAGTCCTACGAAATGTGATCAGTCCCGTTTATATCTTCTCTATTGTATCTATTGTCCATCTTCTGTTCTGCCTATGTTTTGATATTTCTCTTGTTTCCCAATCTCAGGTTAATTCAACTTGCTTTATATTCACCAGTTCGCCTGCACCATTAAAATACTTTCTGTACAATAAATTTGTTATACGTTTCGTTTTAGTTACTTTATCAAAATTTGCACTTTAGCGTATTATTTAATATCAATTAACTAATGTCTATGTAGCAATTTGAAAAACAATTTCATTCGAGTAAACATCATTCTGGTACTTAAGGGCCGTAAGTTTCGCCTCGGAGATCAGTAGAAAGACAGTGTCTGTGGATCGATAGCGATTGAAAATAAAACGGACGGCTTTACATTCTATGTGTTTTTGTAATGTAAATGTTTTGTTGAAATGCAAATTGATAGTATACATATATATATATAATCAACAAGAAAGGCTCATAAGAGAAATAGAGGAAATTCGGCATTACTGAAAAAAAGTTGCCCAATCGGAACTGACCTGATCATGAACAGGAAGATCCAGAACCTGAGCTTAGCCAGTGCAGAATAGTACGCCGTGACGACGTTCATCGTGACTCCGCCGACCCTTGGGGCACCCTTCCAACTGGAAGGCGTCACGCGGGACAGGGTCCTTATATAAGCACGACACCCCAAGCGCTGCGCGGAGGTCGGTGTGCCTCCAACAATCCTATCGCGGAGAAAGTCGCCGGGCGGTTCCGATACGTACCCTTTCGCTCACGACGTCGGCTTCTCCCCAACGCGTAGTTCGGAGTCCCTTATCGGCGGCACGGACAGACCCCCCAGTTGGGGTCGCACTCTTGACGTCATGGTGTGCACCCCGAGGCGTACTAGCGCGTTGACATGAAGTCTGATAAGCAGTCATTCGATGATAACCGCTAGGTGCAGTTGACAAAGAACAACAAATTGACCGAAATATAAACAAACAAGCACAAAAAACAGCTTGGTGAAAACAAAAGCCTGGTCTTTGAGCAAGAAGGCCACAGGAATCGAAGGGATGAGACGCTGAGTGCATGTCATCTAGGCATTGCAGATAGCTGCGTGTAAGGACGAACAAAGCGTTGCGCATTTCGCATGTCCTCATTGGAATCGCAGCTGAGTGTCACAGTCTGTAGGTGAAGATTCGGCTAGTTTTACATGTAGAGTGCTACAGCTTATAGGTGAAGGTTCGGCCAGCTACTTGTAGACACGACCAAAACTCTATGCTGAGATATGTGGGTAGTTTGGATGATGTAGTTGGCATAACCGTGGTATCGAGCGGTAGCTTACGGCATTTAACGTTCTTTAAGGTTCTTCACTGCCGCCAGCCGGAACGCTTGCCAACAACTGGTGTCCTTTGAAGCCGCTCACGATCTGAGCGCGGGACTTTAAGGGCTCGGACAAAGATTTTTTCTTTTACCACCTTTTTTACGGGTGCTGTTAATTCCTCATGTCGTGCCTATTCCTACATTCTAGAGCAGGGTATTCTAGAACCTTCAACGCTGTTTACATATCTCGCAGATTTTGGGTAAACTAACTGCAAAGGGGTAGTCGCGACAACTGTTTGAATGCAAGAGAATAGGTCCGGAGGAATCAAAAGAGACACGTTTAAACGCCTCGCACAATGATCTTCAAGAAAGACTACAGACTGTGGTTGCAAAAGAAGATACTCTCTCTTCCCTCGAGTGAGCGAGCGTTGTGTTCCCTGCGCTCGCGTATTCCTTCAGTAAAACCATGGTTAAGGCGGAAAAAAAGAAAACGGACACAAGGCAGAAGACACAGGCGTTGTGTCCGTCGTTTTCGCGCCTTACACCATGACTCTTAACATTCACCAACTAGCCCAAGTACAAGTTCTCCTACGGTACGCCTTGACCCTCGAAGAAGTCATCCTTCACGGCGTGTTTTCCGCTCATCCCCGTCCCGCAGAAAAGACCGAAGGCCATCAGTTTTTCCCCTTCTCGTCTCAAGTACTGCCCAAACGACGACGGAAAACTTCTTGCTCAGAGATGGCTCGCACTCCAAGACGCGCCGTCAGCGCGATGCAGCGCCTCAAGACGAGGAGAGCCTCGCAGACAGCAAAGGCGCCGCTTGCGCTGTGGGCTGCTCGCAGCACGAACGAGCGCTGCCGCCGTCGTAGGTCGTCACGTGCCCAGTCCAGGTGTGTGTGTGCGCGATCGGGGTACAATCGGTGCAATCGACCGCGGTGACGACTCGGCAACGTACTTCCAAGGCTCCCCGACCCATATCGCGAGCTCTCGAAGCTGCGGAGGTCCTATATGCGAAACTCGTGTTCCGCTGCAAACTTGGCGTGCTTCGCTGTAATCATGGTTGTACGAAACCAATCCTTTTTTTTTTTTTTTTTTAAGGCCTTCTTTCACCGGAAGACCGCAGCCTACACAGCCATTGCCAAAGGGGCATAAGCTCGTTGAACGAGTATTTAGCCGTATACTGGCGAATCGTGGTGGGGTCAGTAAGACCGTGCGCACGCAATGCGATTTGTAACTCCTTTAACTTTCCCCTTTTTTTGTATCTTGTATGCTAGCAGCTGGATTCATGTACGATTACAGCAAACTAAGAAGGCGCGAGGGTTAAAAAAAAAAAGAAAAAGATATTGAGATATTGAGCACGACGGAACTTTTAACATTCGGAATTGAGACACATTTGATCGATGAATGTGAGACGGCTAGGAGGTATTTGTCAGCGAGCGATGCCTATAGGTTGTATTACATAATTTGGTAGGTGTTAGTCTTTTTGTTGTTTCTGCTTCTTCTTTGAGAACTGCTAGTTTACCACCCTTTCCTCTCTTCCTCAGTAGCGTTCCCCAGAAATGACTGCAAGAATACGAAAAAGATACAGTGTACCGCTGTTTAACGCGATAATCTTAAGGTGCTCGTGGCGCACCGGCCTCGGTGCCGTAGCACAAACCTGGCGTGACGCGAAAATTCTGATTGGTCCTAGGGTCCTGACGTCACAGCCATATCAGCTAGGCTCGCATGAATGGAGGAGCGTGTACAGTTTCCATCCTTCGCGGAGGAGCGGAACGTTTCTGTCCGTCGCCGATTCCGACCAGTGGCGCTGCCATCCGGCCATCATAGAGGTACCTTCGCCGTCATCCTTCGTCGGCGGAGAATGCGTACCCCGCCGCCGGGCCGCCGCAAGCCCCCGGGAGGGAACACGCATGCGATGGTTACGAGGTGCAGTCTACCAGTGCGGGGAGATCTTCGTTCACACTTTTGCAACCGAGTAGGACCGAGAGAGACCAGACCGGTTTTTTATCCTCTTACGACGTCTTAGGACCAGCTCCGCAGCAGCGCGCCCGGTCCTAAGAGGTCGCAAGAGGCTTAAAAACCGGTTCAGTCGCTCTCGGTCCTACTCGGTTGCAAGAGTGTGAACGGGCCTTTAAGGTTGGTTCACACACTTGCGCGAGTCCGAGCGCGTATGACTGCAACGGACGGGTTGCTATGGCAACGGCTGCGTCGGTTACAACAAAACTAGGTAAAGACCGCTTTTGTTGGAGCCGACGCAGCTGTTGCCATAGCAACCCGTACGCCGCAAGCCGCTTCGGACTCGACGGAAGTGTGTGAATCGTCCTGTCTTGTATGCGGATGCAGCATCTACGTCTGCGCCTGGTCGCCGACGGGGTCGGCCACGTAAGACTAAAGCCGAGAAGGCAGAGACGAAAACCATATAGACGCATGGTAGAAAATGTTTTTTTTTTTTTTTTTCGAACGAATAGTTTTGTTTTTTATCGTTATAGACATGCAGAGGTGATGCGCCACGAGCGGGCCGACGATTCAATAACGCTGTCGCACTCCTCTTTTTTTTTTTTTATGCTGGCGTGTTTTGGAGGTAGGTCGCACAAAAATATCAAGCTATTTTGTTCTTAAATATTTCACCTCTTTAAGATCACTTCAAAATCGTTCATTCGTTGAGTCAATCGTTCATTTCTTATTATACACGCTCATGAACAGCAAATGTTTTCATATTACGAATAATACGTAAACTAGAGGTTAACGAAAAAAAAAACTGAAATGCTACAAAACTTCGAATTAAAAACGTTCATATCCGCTGCACCGAGTTCTTATATAAGCGTCGTATGCGGGTCATCAGACGAGTTAGGAGGATTATTTGATCACCCATGCCCGTCCGCTTTGGAGCTCTGTCGATATCTCGCCCTGAGTTTTACTTTTTTCTCAAAATGTTTGTACAATGTAGTACGTAGGAAACGAACACGAATAAATATAGCTCTATGCTGCTCTTCAAGAGTCGATCCTATGCAAAATTAAAACGTTGTGTACATAGTCAAAGAAGGTAAGTTGTGAAGCTTTCTGGTATCGGCTTCGTTGATAACTATGCGCAATACATGTTTTGATTTCGATGAATTAAATTACTCCAATAAGCCATAAATCAGTTTTCAGCAAAGTTTTTCAATACTATTAGTTGGCCCACTGCCATAGACGCTTGCTTGCAAGAAATTAACCCCCTCTCACTACAGCGTTTGAAACCAATCTATTGAAGCGCCACCTAAACTGTTGCGGAGACTCGCCGCAGCGTTCAAGAAAGGTGGCGCTTCCGTCAACTGGGGACGAGAATTTGAGAGGGAGGGGGGTTCTGCTTTCCTCGTGAACGTTCCCAACCTTGTTGATCTAGTGAGGCTGGCTTCCGGAAAGTAACCTCGGGATTCGGAGGCCGATATGGTAGCCTAGTGATCGAGCGACACAACGCGAGAAGCGAAACCAATAACACCAGCTTGTAACCCAACACTTCCCGGAAATCCGGTCCTTTTATCTAACGACACTCAACTATCTTGGTAAAGCGCGAGCCCTAACGACTAATCAGCCAATGAAGTACCGCTCCACGCGACTGGATGATAGCGGTGTGATTCCAAAGAAGGCCACTTTACAGATGGGAGGAGGAGAAAGAAAACGAAAAGAAAACTGCTAGGTTGAACATTTTCGCGATATAGTTCAGAGGAGTAAAATCGTTTTACTAAGGGTTCGTGGGCTTCCGATATTTGGAGATTCCAATTCTTTTTTTACTTAAAAAATATTTTTTTACAATGCTTTGAGTGCCATCTCAAAATGTCTTCGAGGGAAGAAATTTACCTGCGGTCAGTTTATTCAAATAGACGGTGAACGGAGTACTGGCGTTGGGTGCGAGGTGTACAATACGACAGGATGCTTCGGTTATTTAAGCAACAGCCTGCACAGCGACACTGCGCATGACGTTCGACGTGCTTACTTCATGCTTAAAATCAAAACTTAGACTTATTTTTTTTTTGTCTAAACATGTTCAGTATTTTTATTTGCCAAGACCTTTTTTGTAGATTGCACCGAAGGACTTTTTCAAATGCTTCGCAGAGAAGTAGACGCAACAAAATTTTGATAGTGTAGGGTCGATCACTTCCGGGTGTCTTTGAATTGCGCCTTTTAAGAACCTTCTTGGTGGATGCTGCCCCAGAACACACTCAAAGCAACGATAATTGGTCGTCCTTAAATCACTTTGAGACAATGAAAACAGGAGGCAATATCGCGCCCAAATTGTCGAGCATTCTCAGTGGCAAAGGGTTGTTTATGCCTCTTATTTCTTTAACCAAGCAACTGCCAGTTTTATTAGATGAACTGGCTAACAGAAAATCAATAGTTGATGTTCCGAGTGCATCAGGGTGCAGAACACACACTCGAGGACGTCTGAGAGTGTAGGAAGGTAAGCTCCGTTACAACAAAAAGACGATATAATGGAGTCACCTTGGCTCTGATGCACTCAGCGACGGTGCTGGAGCACTATACACCCCCCAGTTCTCTCGTAGACATTGTTTTACTCAAAAGGAAAGCACTCACTTCTAAATTCACGCGTTTTCTTTGATTACGAACAATGAAAGTTTATCAAATATACAAATATATATTTAAAAAAAAAAAGAACATAGAAGTGTTCGAGGTAGGAACGAGTACGCGCCCTCCCCTAAAGAGTAATCTGTGATCGCAGACGCCCTTGCGAGTTTTCACTTTCTGCTTTTGTTCTCGGCCTTATTGAGGAGAACGCTGATTGGGATATCATCTGCGTGCTCGCTTGCCCTTTCGCCCTCTCTCCCCCCTGTTTATCTATCTCTTTCCGCTAAGTCACGCCATGTCAATAGGCTCTCATGCAATCGCGTCGAAACGGAAACATTTCCTGACCGATTGCACCTGAGCGTCAAGGAACAACGGGTCGTCCAGAGGAATCTTCGTGTCTGTCCCGTGACAGTCCCCAATAAGCGCTTATGGCCAGAACATCCATTGGGTCAGAACATTAATCAAGTCAAAACATCCAAGAGGTCACGGGACACCAGAGTCAGAAAATCCAACGAGTCAAAACATCCATCAGAGTCGAAACATCCATCTGAGTCAAAACATTTATCGAGTTAGAACATCCATCAGAGTCAAAACATCCATCTGTTTAAAAATATTGTTAATTGAATTGCAAAGAAAAAACAACAACAATTATAGGAATTTTTGCCGGCTCAAGACTGCGAATTTTGCCAAGTGCCAATTTCGGGGATACACTTGATCAACCACCTTGGTCAGTGTCCTAGGTGTAGGGTGCCTCGTTTTCGTGTTTTATTTTAAAGCGCAGCTCTTAGGCGCCCGTTTCCGGCTTGAGCGGCGTCGGCGTCGCCGTCGGTGTAACCGCGCGGTGCATTATGGGACGCGTGACGTCACTGATGACGGCATCAGTGACGTCATCAGCATCGTCACTGATGACATCTTCAGTGACGTCACTGGCGACGTCATCAGTTTCGTCACTGATGACGTCATCAGTGACGTCATTGATGACATTATCGTCATCGTCACGTGACCTCATAGGGGTCACGTGACGTCACGTGACCCCCGTGAGGTCACGTGGCCCTCGTGAGACGACGGCGACGCCGCTCGGAGGGCGGAGTAGCAGACAGGATGAGGAGGTGAGCAGGAGGGAGGAAAGATATACCTTCCCCTCAGTACCTTTCCCCTCCTCCTTCTCAAGAGCTGCGCTCTAATCCGGCGTTACAGAGAGTTGTAAACGGCTTTCATTCTTGTTACTAAGTGCATTAGGACGTTCGGGGTCAAAATTAGCATTGTAAAGCGCCGTATTATTTCCTCTCCGTGATGCCAGTTTTCGTGAGTGCTGCATCTGCGTGTTCGAAGTGCCAAAGGCTTGCAAGGGTTTTGCTCGCTTCACTGTTGGTGACATCCGGCTTAACCTTTGGTCGGAGGGGGATTTCCCGAAAACCCTGGAACACTTGTTGAACCCGCTGACCCCAATCTTGAAAATATTGAGAAAGGGAAGCGACAGGGCGATAGCACGATCTTGGTGACAGGGGAGTGTGTAAGACGCGGGTACATCGCTTTAGAAAGCCGACGACCTCGAAGATAATTCAGATAACGCGCGTACCGGAACGGAAGTTTGGGGAACAAGGGTTTGGTCGCTTATGGCCAGAACATCCATTGGGTCAGAACATCCATCGAGTCAAAACATCCAAGAGGTCACGTGACACCAGAGTCAGAGCATCCAACGTGTCAAGACATCCATCCGAGTCAAAACATCCATCGAGTCAAAACATCCATCGAGTCAAAACATCCATCGAGTCAAAACATCCATCGAGTCAAAACATCCATCAAGTCAAAACATCCATCGAGGCAGAACATCCATCCGTGTCTAAACATCCATCGAGACAAAATATCCATCGGGTCAGTGCATCCATCAGAGTCGAAACATCCATCGAGTCGAAATATTCATCGAGTCAAAACATCCATCGAGTCAAAACATCCATCGAGTCAAAACATCCATCGAGTCAAAACATCCATCAAGTCAAAACATCCATCGAGGCAGAACATCCATTCGTGTCTAAACATCCATCGAGTCAAAATATCCAACGGGTCAGAACATCCATCAGACTCGAAACATCCATCTGAGTCAAAACATCCATCGACTCAGAACATCCATCAGAGTCAAAGCATCCATCTGGTTCAAAACAATATTATTTGAAGTGAAAAGAAAAGAAAACAATATATATTAATTTTTGCCGGCTCGAGACTGCGAATTTTGCCAAGTGCCAATTTCGGGGATACACCTGATCAACCACCTTGGTCAGAGTCCTGGATGTAGGGTCCCTCGTGTTCGTGTTTTTTTTCTTTTGTCACTGAGTATATTTGGCTATTTGCAATCTGCAATCCCGACATTTCAGGATGTCCTTAACTATCTGGACAGAATTACAATCCTTGGAGTTCTTCCGTAGAATGAACTGAACAGCACGCATGGGCCAGTTTCCTTGAATATAACTCTTTGAATGCCTCACGATGTCTTGGTGTCTTATTCAACCAAATGACTTTATGCAAACGATATGGTTGTGTCTGGTAGTAGTAATCGTGACAAAAATGGGTGTATAGACACTACGACAGGGTACAAATACCTAAAAAGTTATAATACATGAAAAAAAAAACCGTAAAATTTGTTCCGATAGTGCTTCCGAAATTTGAGAACTACTATTTATTGGCAATTGTGCAAATCTATGCAGAGTGGTCTGTACGAGAGTGAAACTAACTTTAAAAAAACACGAAATAAAGCTCGGAATAATGTTATTGATCACGGCGAACGTCTGGGTAAAGAGTGTCCTGAAACAATTCAGAGGCTTGACACAAAAATGAAAGCAATTGACTGGCGAGGTCAAATCAATTTCTCTGAAACGCTTACGTTGCATAATTCACCGGCAACAGTATCTTGTTCCCTCGAGCAATCGCGCAGGCTCGGAGCCAGCCCATCGCGGGCTCTGCTGCTCCCACCCAGATGTAAAAAAAACTGTTTTCCTTCGAATTAATGCGGCGAAGCAAAATACTTTTAAAACAGAGCCATTCTGTCTTGAAAAAATGTTTCACCATCACAAGCTTGAGAGTGCTCTACCTTTTTATGTGAATAATAATATCGTTCTTTTCATTTGGATGATTTTGATCACGTTTCTTTTGAATGAATTGCTAAAATTTGTTACCCCACATTGCCTGAAAAAAAAATAGATTTCTTTCGAACCTCTTAGAAACGCATTGACATGCACAAAGCAAGAATAAAAAAATAAAAAAATGGCTGCCACACTGTTTTTTTTTTTTAAAGGCGATCAAAATATCTATGAATTCAAACGGCCTTATCCATTGTCTGCGCGTCACGTAGCTGCCAAGAATCGCACAGCAGCGTGCTCTCGAGCTGCGCGGGTCCAACGACAGCAAATACAACGCCATCCGAGACGGCAAAGCAGCGGATTTTACCGGTAATGCAAGTAAATTCCAACCTTAAACCACGTCGCGTGATCACGTAACATTACCACTCGCCGCTTTCGAGAGCCATTACCACTGCGCCGTCGTGCCCTACCTGATTTTAATACGGAACGGGTCACAAAAAAGCGTTATTTTACGCTTTGTTAAGCTACAAGAAAGACACAGGGTTACCGACGAGCGTACACGACCTAACACAGTGATAAAACAAAAGAAAAATTATTTCGTTCCGATTACATGCCCCCGACGACATTAACTTTAATATTTTGTTTATTTATCTATCAATAAAAACTACAGACCACGAGCGGTTCAAGCAGGAATCAAGAAAAACAACTGCAACGATCTTACAAAACAAAAATAAACAAAAAAGTAACTAACACTGGTAGAGGAAAATTGAAGAAATCGGAATCACAGAACACATACAAAAAACGCACGTTTACTGAATAACTTAAATAACTGACAAGGTCTCAATGAGATAATGAATTCGTAAAGGCAGTCAACAGCTCAAATAATAGTAAAAAAAATAAGGGCATACCCTATCCACTTCCGTTAAATAACGAACTCTATTTTGTCCCTCATAATTGCTTAAGCTTTATCTAGGAGCGTATGCAAACGGTCCTTGCTCACCATATCGTCAAAAGTCGTTTACACAACAGCTCTCTTAGGCACAACACGATAAAAATTTCAACTCGTCAAAATATTCATGACAGTCATCTGAGTCAAAACATCAATTGAGTCAAAACATCCATCGAGTCAGAACATTCATCTAAGTCTGAACATCCATGGAGTCGAAACCTCCATCAAGTCAGAACATCCATCCGAGTCTAAATATCCATGGAGTCTAAACATCCATGGAGTCTAAACATCCATGGAGTCAGAACATCCATCCGAGTCTAAACATCCACGGATTCTAAACATCGATCGAGTCGGAACATCTATCCGAGTCTAAACATCCATGGCGTCAACACATCCATCGAGTTAGAACATCCATCCGAGTTTAAACATCCCTAGGGTCGAAATATACATCGAGTCAAAACATCCATCTGAGAAAAAAGATCCACGGAGTCTAGACATTCACGGAGTCTAGACATCCATCGAGGCTGAACATCCATCCGAGTCAAAACATCCATCAAGTCAGAACATCCATCGAGACAAAACATCCCCGAATGGATGTTTTGGCTCGATGGATGTTTTGACGCGTTGATGTTGTGACTCGGAATCCCCAATAAGGTCAGGTGAAAGGACAGAAAACTATACGAAGAAAATGAAGTCAATGGGTTTTATTAGTAAAATACCAGAACTTTTGGATAGTCTGACACCTGGAGTGTACTACGCGAACTTATGCACAATGCAGTGGCAAATCGCTAAATCCCCGCAATTCTTTTTGCGGTGCCTTTAAATATAATATACGTGCTATGGGGTATTTTCATCGTCTGATCATAATAAAAAACACTGATTGATTGATAGACTTATCAGACAGTAAGTCTAGAAAGCTCCTGAAATACGTAAAAGGTCCCCATCGTCCTTTTTAATAATGTTGCCGAAGGCACAGAAAGCAAGTTTCAGTTGAGTTCCCTTAGAACCGCGGCCAATGACGACAATTGAAGGCTGTCAAATTATGTTACTTTATGTTCAATTTCTACTGACTTTTGGGAGACAAAAAAAAAAAACAAAAAAAAAACTCGTTTGTTAATGAAAAAACAAAGAGAACGCTTCGCATCGCTGTACGCTTCAGTCTGAACCCCAATAACACTGGCGGCTCAGACCAAATGGTAAAGTATTAGAGTTTGCAGCTATTTGATTCAAAAGTTGTTAGCAATATTTGGCAATTTTTAAGAAAACTTGGCAACCAACTGAGCCCGCATGGAAATGAATAACGAATGATTGACAACTTTTGAAGGTTAGTTCCAAAACTTTGGCACCTGGTCCAGACTGTTAACCGTGTGTTTGAACGGAGACTGGTGGTCAGGTTTAAGTAATTTATACTTGCGTTAAAAAAAAAAAGGCTTTTTTAATTTTATCGTTTAAGATACGTTGCTCCAAAGAAAAGCCATCTTGAGAGTTCACCGGCCGGAGGGCGGCTTCCACACACTATTCAACACTTACGGAAGATATCGGAATGGCGGGCGTTATCTCGCGTCGCTCGAAGACAATGAACGCATCGATCGACTTTCTTGGCTCTCTTCGAAATTGAAACGATTCCGAGACTATGAGATTAGAGATGGCTGAGCCCATGCGTTTTCAAACGTCTCAAAAAAGAAGGAAAGAAAAAAAAGACGACGTTACTGCATCAATGCTATTTCCAGTGTCTCAAGTGCAGGCAAACAGACACTACACAAGACAACGCAGAAAGCGAAAACAAAAAACGCGATAACGCAATACGGGAAACTTTCCGCTGTGGGAATAATCAAGGGACAACTCTCGTAAAAAAAGAAAAAAAAATGTATGTTCTAACAAAAAACAAAGAAAGAAAAGAGAGAGGCGTGTTACGCTTGTTCTTCCTCGACAACTTTCTGTGCCATTTCGGAGGAAGTGAAGAGCGCGCGTGCGGAGCTTTGATAGGCGCTCAAGCGCACGTGCACCAATAGCTTTGATCAACGTTACTAGACCAAACGGTCAGTTGACAAGCTCGTATACAACGCCTGGTACCTTTTCGTAGTGCGTGCGCTCAGTGGCGTTCGCTGTACGCTCTCGGCCCGCCCTGTGGTAAGCGACAGAACCGGTGGAACGTTGGATGCACATTGCCTGCGGTAGAAAGTAATTTTTTTTTTTTACTTTAAACAAAACTTGCGCCAAAAGAGCGTCGTTAAAAAACGGTCCTTGTCCGTTGCCATGGGGGCGTTGGAGATGGTGGAGCTAGAAATGCGGTATCCGCACGTACCTGCTCGCGTACAAGCAACAGAAAATTTACTTCTTTTTTTTTTTTTTCTGTGTGTGTGTGTGTGTGTGTGTGTGTGTGTGCAGGAAGTGTCCCTGAATTACGAGGTGCACTTTATTTTTCGGTGCCTCGTGTAGTTTTGTAGATATCTCATCTCAAAGTTTTGTATTCGGGGGTTCAACGGCGAAACCGAAACTACCGGCTCGAGAAGGTGGCGATCCTGGTGATCATCTGCATGGTCATCGTGTGACGGAAAGTTAGTACCGCGCTACCGAAGAACCTACGACTGGTCTACAGGCTAGTCGCACGTTCTATCTGAACGTGGAGTCGGTCAGAGGCGTAGTGTTTCCATATTTCCGGGGGGGGGGGGGGGGGGGGGGGTTGATAGGTGCTTCGGAAGTGAAGCGCCTACAGAGTGATGATGATGATGATGATAATTTGGGGTTTTATGGCGCAAGAGCAACTTAAGCCATATTGCGCCAAACAAGGGGTTTCCCAAAGGGCTTAGAGGTGTAATCTAAAAAAACTGCACGTTACAGCTGGTGTAAAAGGCCAGTGTTATGAAGGAAATTTAAAACTCGATCGAATGGTACCAATGGTTGATCGCCAAGCAGAAAATATGAATGAAAGGGGAGGTGATCTCGAAAAAGTTCTGGAAAACATTTTCGGCGCTCTTGGTTTAAAGCTTTGCAATGCCACAGGATGTGCAAAACAGTCATATCTTTCCCACACTTGTCGCAAAGTTTAACATCCTCACCAAAGAGCAGGTGCAAATGAGTCAAACGGGTAGGACCAATTCTTAAGCGGCAAAGGAGAACCTCAACCCAACGGACTTTATGAAAGAAACTCTCCCATACCCCCAGTTGGGGCTTGGTATTGTGGAGCTTGTTCTCTTTTTCCAAATCCCAATCAAACTGCCATGACTTCATAATCGATTTCTGTATGATCGGTTTCAGGTCTTGGTGTGGCAGGCCAAGAGGCAGTTTTGGGTATTCTTTTGCAGAGGCAGCAAGCAAGTCTGCTTTTTCATTGCCAGAAATACCCACGTGGCTTGGGACCCAGCAGAGTTTGATCAGGTGTCCTTCGGAAAAGGCTATCGCCAGCGTCTGTCGTCTACTTAAGCCCCTGTCGACGAACGGCACTCCGCAGACCAGCGAGATGCATGGCCACGGTCACTAAGGTTTCTTGGTTTCGTAGGCGAACTTCGGCCTGCGCGACGACAAGGGGCTCACGCGGTCACGGTGCATCGAGGGCCCGGCTCCGATCGACAAGCGTGGCATCACCGCCCCGTCATCGGTGGTTGAAAAGCCTCGCATCCCTGCCAAGTCATCGGTGGGCGTCCCCGCGTGCCTGATTACGGTCAGCGCGCTTCGGAAAAGGCTATCGCCAGCGTCTGTCGTCTACTTAAGCCCCTGTCGACGAACGGCACTCCGCAAACCAGCGAGATGCATGGCCACGGTCACTAAGGTTTCATGGTTTCGTAGGTAAGCCTGACTACTCGCTGTAGTCAGGCTTACTCTACGAAACCATAAAAACGGTTTCGTAGGTAGGCGGTTCACATCTCGCTGGTCTGCATTCTCTCTTTTTTGTTTGCTGTGTGTTCTTTATAATGGAAGAAAGGGGTGGCTGTTTGTCATCTATGAAGCCTGTGGCTCCTGATGGTGCGTGCTTGAAGTGTGCAGAGTGCACGAACCATTACCATACGGGGAAATGTTCCGGAATGACGATAAAGCATTGAAGACGATGACGTCAGAGAGCATTTCCCGGTGGCGGTGCGGGACGTGCAAGCCGCATGCAGAGCGCCAGTCTGTGTCTCCTGAGGAATTGGGGAGTGTGTCAGGACAGGGATCCCAGGAGGAGAGCCTGGGAAAACTAGTGCAACAGAACGATGCTATCAATCGTAAACTGACTGCCCTCTTGATTAGAATCAACGCAATTGAAAAGTCGCTGGAGACTCAGACTGGAAAAGGTGATGAGTTGATGTCTGAGATTGAAAACCAAGGGAGGGCGATTGAGGGCATTGAAAAATTTGTGAATAACCAGTCAGCAAGGCACCAAGAGCTGATGACTAGACTGGACAGCCAAGACAAAACAATTAAGGGTCTAGAACAGAAGGAATCTGGGCACTAAGAAAGGCCGTCGACAATGCGGAACAATATTCTCGAAGGCAGAACATCGAAATTCACGGAGTCACTCAACAACCCAACAAAAACCTGTTAGAGGTACTTAACGACATTGCTACTAAGCTAGGCGTGCCACAACTCGCAACCACTGACGTCGAGGCTGCCCACTGGCTAAGAGCAAAGGAAGGTAGACCAGCACCCATACTGGTGAGGTTCACTGAGAGGCGCACGAGAGACGTTTGGGCAAAAAAACGAGTTAGTCTTAGGAGCGAAAACATTTACATTATGAAAACTTAACCCGAGCAATCAAGAATTTGTTGTGGACAACAAAGGCATGTGCCAGAGAAAAAAACTACAAGTTATACGTGGGTAAAAAATGGAAAGATTTTTGTGAGACGGAACGAGGGTGCCGCAGTGATTCAGATTGAGAGCGAAAGAGATTTCGCCAAAATTAGATAATCATGCAGTCTTCTTTTGAGTCTTTTGAGGAATGGGATGCTTACACAAAACAGACAATAGCAAAGGACTGTTGCGGGAATACGAAGTTAAGTTTATTACATGTAAATGTGCGAAGCATCTACAAGCATTTCGATCAGTTAATGGTGCTTTTGGAGGGCCGGCTTCCTCTCCTTGATGTGCTTATACTAACCGAGGTAAATTTACACGAGGCATCTTGTGCGTCCTTTAGCCTAACATGTTTTCATTCCTACAATATATGCAGAGAAGGAAGAAGGGGTGGGGGAATCTTATTATACATAAATAACAAATGCTTATCCGATAGAATTGATGTAAAAATGGATAATGCAGAAATTTGCGCGGCAGTCGTAAATAAGAATAAGTTCTCCTATGTAGTTTGTGCCGTTTACAAACCACCCAGTTCCAATTTAAACATGTTTTGTGATAAATTATCGAAGCTGCTTCCGAGATTCGATAACAATAAATATTTAGTTCTTGCAGGAGATTTTAATATTGATGTTTCGAATGAGTTAAAACCTGGAGTGTTGTGCTATCTCGACACCCTTTCTGCTTTTGGGCTTGAAAATGTTATTCAGGATTATACACGGGAAGAACATTACGGTGATAAAACAACAAATACATGTATTGACCACATAGTTACTAGAATAAGCAACTTAAACACATTATCTGGAGTAAGTAAGCAGAAGCTTGCTGATCACACTATAACGGTTCTTTTAATATTAGGGGAAGATATACTGGGAAACCCAACAGTGGAGGCCCAGTATAAAACTATACTAGATAGCAATAAAATTGATAATTTTATTCAGAAGTACGATTGGCATTCTTTGCTAGTCTATGATCACCTAACAGTCTACGAAAAGCTGGTTCACCAATTTCAGGATATTTATGCAAGCGCTACTAGAAAGGTGAAATTAAGAAAAAGAAGGCCTGAAAATATTTGGATAAATCCGGAAATATTAGAATTGTGTCATCAGAAGGAGAGTCTTTGGAGGCGATGCAAGCAAAATCCTGGTGATATCATGCTTAAAAAAGAGTTCCGTGAAATACGCAACAAGGTTACAGCTATAATTCGTTTGGCGAAACGGTATTATTATGTAAACCAGTTTAAAGCTTCGACTAGAAATCCGAAAGAAACGTGGAACTTGGTTAACCATATAATTGGCAGGAAAACTAAAAATAGTATTGATGATACGATACAAAAACATTTTAAAGAATCTAGTTCCTGCAGCGAGTTAGCAGAAATGTTCAACAAAATCTTTATCGACGACGTAAAAGAAATTAAAAAGAATATACCGGCGACCAGCTTAAATGACGTTTCGCCAACATGCTGCGTTAACTCAACTTATCTTCCAGATATGACAGAAAGTGATTTGTTGCGTGTCACCCACGCTATGTCAATAACAAAAACGCCAGGAATCGACAATATCCGAGTTAGAGACATACGCTACAATTTCAATAAAGTAAAATACATTTTGCTTAAAATAGTGAATGACACACTGCATACCGGAAATATTCCTAAGGGTTTAAAAGTATCTGTGATAAGGCCATTATACAAAAAAGGAAAGCAGCAAGAGGTCGGGAGCTAAAGACCCATATCAATCCTACCATTCATGACACACGTAATCGAAAAATGGGTTCAAATAGCAATGAATAATTTTTGCGACAAATTTTCCCTGATAAGCACTATGCAGTACGGCTTTCGGCAACAAAAAAGTACCATTACTCTGCTGGAGGATTTCGCTGACTGCATTACCGAAACACTCGATAAAAACAAAATAGCCCTAGCTCTTTTCATAGACCTGTCAAAGGCATTCGATACCATCGATCATTCGTTACTGTTCGAAAAATTATATAGTATGGGGTTTCGAAGTCCTTTTTATCATTTTTTTTAGAATTACTTCAAGGATAGATTCCAAATGGTTAATATAATGAATAATCTTAGCAGCCCGGCTCAAGTCCAATTCGGGGTGCCACAAGGAAGTACTTTGGGGCCTATGTTATCTAACATTTATATGAATGGGTTAGGGTTTCTGCCCCTTCAGTCAAAAATGTTTCAATACGCGGATGACACCGTATTAGTTTTACCACATGAAAAGTATGATGAAGCAATTTCTGTTTTCTAGAGAGACATTGATATGATAATTAAATGGTTTGCTGCGAATTTTATTTCTGTGAATGTTGCAAAAACAAAACTGATGTGGTTTCGAAATCCGCACAAACAGATAGTAACATCTCCAAATATTTGCTTGCACTCGGTGCAGTGTCTGGATTGTAGCTGTAAACCTTTAACATACGAGAGTGCAGTTAAATATTTAGACGTCTTTGTTGACGAACACATGCTGTGGAATGCGCAGGTGGAATGTGTTGTAAAAAAACTACGAGTCATATCTGCGTATTTGTATACACTCAAAAGTATGTGCAGCTTGAAGATAAGATTACTTGTGTTTAAATATTTGGCGGAAGCTGCATTACGGTACGGTATTACACTGTACGGTCATTGTTCAGAATACAAAACACGAGCGATAGATAGGATACTAAAACACATGGTAAACAACATATCATATGGAACTTCATATCAAGTATTGGAAACTCAAGAGAAAGCTAAAGAGCTGGACATCCTGTTTTTTAAAAGCTTTTTTACATACGTAGCATTAACACATAATTATTTCAGTAATTCCTACAAAACTGTCGTAAATAAAAATAGAGATTTGAGACTTATTGAAAGATACGCCATTCCGAAAATATACACACTGTATGGAAAGAAAAACAGAAATCATTACTTTCCTTCCTTATTTAACGAACTCCCAGAGTCCCTTATGAATATAGATTCCACTAGGGTACTAAAAAGGAAACTAAGGAAATGGTGTCAAGCATCTCAGCTGTAGATATCGTAGCCTGACCGTTGGAGATATTTCGTACTTTTATTTCATGGTTGCGTGAGTAGACTTGGCTATCAGCACCTATAGTTCATGCTCTAACGTGTTCCATTTTTGTATTTATTTGTGTTGCTAATTTGGTGTTCCTTTCATTTTTTTTTTGTGCTGCGGAGTGCTTTCTTTTTTTTTTGTAACAACATGTATTCTAGTTGGTCGCCTGGCCCCACATACAAGCAGAATGCTGCTTTTGTACCAGCTCTTTATTTTGTATGACTTGATCTGAAAATAAAAATTGAAATTGAAAGTGAAATTGTTGAAGAGCTCGATTTAACTGAACCCGAAGACGTTACACAAGAGGGTTCTTGCTGTCTGTTAAGGACGAAACGGCCAGAAGAACGCAGCGCTACGTCCGTGTTACTTCTTTGTCTGGTCCTCGTCTTTCCGCGCTGTTTTTAATTTCCGAAGTATGTACCAACTCGCCCAAGCCTCAACTTTACCAGAAGAACGCTTTGGGAGTCGATAAACAGAATTGCTTTCATGATATTGTTCTCTAATAAGTACTCCACAGCCATTAAAATACCATACAATTCGGCAGTAAAAATATTTGCAAGAGTGTGGAGTTGTCGAACTTTGCTAAAGGTAATGGAATAAAGTGCACACCCCACAAAAGTTGATGTGTTCGATCCATCAGTGTAAAAATGTGAGTAGTTCTTGTATTTCTTTTCTAAGTCGGCCAACTCCTGCTGAAGAACGAGTGGAGAAATAGCTCTCTTTCTGTACTTAGACAGTGACCAGTCACAAGAAATTGGCAGAAGGTCCCACGGCGCAACTCTCTCGTTGCCCCTCAGCAAAGCAGCCTCACTAAAGGGGAGATGGAGCGATGTTGCCATGCTCTGCACTCTGAAACTCAGGGGCCGAACAATGCCCGGCTTGTTTTCAAAGAGTCGGAAGGACGTAGAAGGTTGAAGTGCATCAAAAGTGGGATGTTGAGGATAGCTGTATATCTTGTAAGCATAACAAAGACTCAAATACTGCCTTCATCTTTCCAAGAACATTTGATGTGTATCAGCATACAAGTTAAACACAGGTGATGTTCGAAATGCTCCCGTGGCAAGCCTGAGCTCCAGATGATAGACGGGGTCCAACATTTTTAGGGCAGACTGACGTGTTGACCCATAAACAATCGCGCCATAGTCCAGGCGGGACCACATCAAGGAGTTATAAAGTTGTAAGAGGCACCGTCTGTCAGACGTACCCCCAGGACGTATGCGACAACACTTTGAGGATGTTTCATGAACGTAGGCATTTATGTTTCAACTCTTTCAAGTGGGGTATAAAAGTGGGCTTTTTATCAAATATTATTCCTAGAAACTTGTGCGCCTCCTTTACAGAGATAGCGACATCATTTAGGTGCAACACTGGATCAGGAGACAGGCCACGGCGGAGTAAAAAGGGAACACAGATTGTCTTTTCGGTAGAGAACCTGAAGCCATTTTCATCGGCCCACTTGCTCATCTTATTGATTGTGAGCTGCAATTGCCGTTCACAGCTGGACAGATTACAACAGGAAAACAATATCTGTACATCGTCCACATACATTGAGTAGGATACAGATGGTGGTATAACCCGAGCCAGACTATTAATCTTCACAGCAAAGAGTGTAACGCTTAATACTCCACCCTGAGGGACGCCGTTCTCCTGGAGAAAAACATCCGACAGGACGGAGCCCAAGCGCACTTTGAATGCAGCGAAGCATGCGACCTCGGACACCATATGAGTACAAGTCTCGAAGGATCGATCCCATATCTCCAAGTCGTGTCATAAGCTTTTTGTAGGCCAAAGAAGGCAGAAACACAGTGCAGGCGATGGACAAATGCTTCCCGAATAGAAGTTTCCAGGCGGACAAGGGGTCTATCGTGGAACGACCTGCTCGGAAGCTACACTGATTTCTATCAAACACACCCTCGGCCTCTAAAAATGTACAAAACGGTGATTAACGAGTCTCTCATAGGTTTTGCCTAGGCAGCTTGTCAGTGCAATTGGGCGGTAGCTCGTCGGTATAGAAGGGTCCTTGCTAGGTTTCAGTAGAGGGATTATATGTGCCCTTTGCCAACAGTCAGGAAAACAAGCAGCATCCCACAGTAAATTAAAAAAAGGTGAGCAAATTGTTTAAAGAGTCAAATGACAGTCCCCTTAGCATCTCGTATTGAATTCTATCCGGCCCAGCCGCATATTTTTTTTGACGCCAAGAGCCAATTCAAGCTCACACCGTGTAAACGGCTCGTTAAAAGAACACCCTGGGCACCAGAAAAAGAAATAGCTTGTTTTTCTGCTGTTGCTTTAAACCTCTTAAAGGATTCACTATAGTTGGCTGAGTTAGAGACTTCCTGGAAGTGTTTACCAAGAACATTTGCTTGTTCCTTGAGGGATGTTGCTGATGGAAAAAGGGGTATCCCGAAAGGCCGGTAGTCTCCCCTGATCCTTCAAAGACGATCCCACACTTCCTTTGATGAAACAAAACTACTCAAGGATGTGACATATTTTTTCCAAGGACTGCCTTTGGCTTGCCTTCGCGTCCAGCGAGCTTTGGCTCTTCTTTTCTTGAATTCAAGCAGATTCCGTGGAGTGGAATATCGTCTAAACATGCACCACGCCCTGTTTTGCGACTTCCGTGTTGTGGTGCAGTCATCATTCCACCACGGCTTGCACTTCTTGGGGAGTCGTCCAGAGGTCTGGTCAATGCTGCGTGATGCGGCATCTATAATTGCTTCAGTAACGTACAGCGTGGCATCTTCGGGGCCCATATTTAAGAGAACAGACGTCAATAAAGGCCTTCAAACAAAAAAGAGACCAATCAGCCTTTTCAGTTTGGAAGTTGTGTTGGAATGGAAGGAATTGGCATCGTGCTTTCTAAAACAATAGGGAAATGATCGCTTCCAAAAGGGTTATTTAAAATCTTCCATGAAAAGCATGGAAGTAAAATTGGTGATGCAATAGAAAGGTCAATAGACGTGAATGATTGATGTGCTGCACTAAAAAATGTAGGTTCCCTCCCATTAAAAAGACAACCCAGATGATAATAAAAACCGCTCTACGACACCTCCACGAGAATCCTGGCGAGCACTACCCCACAAAGGGTGGTGGGCATTAAAATCGCCTAAAATTAAAAAAAGTTGAGGTAATTTTTTTAAAAGTGACTCAAGGTCACTGACGTGCAGTGGAGAGTTAGGTGGCAGATAAAGAGAAACTACCGTAATCAAACGGTCAACAAGAAGGCGTACAGCTACAGCCGAGCAAGCAACACCAGTCTGCACCACTATTGCCACTCCTCCCGACATATTATGGGAGAGTCTATCTTTCCTAAAAACTTGGTGCCGACGTAAAATCTGCGTATGAGTATTGTTTAGATGTGTTTTGTTGCAGGCTGAGTGGAATGGGTCTCAGCTCGTCCATAAAATAATTTACATCATCAATATTTCTCATAAGGCCACGGCAGTTCCACTGCATAAAATGGAAATTGGTCATTGTTTTAAAAACAAGTTAAAATGTGAGTAAAGAAGAAGGAAACGCTGGGAGAATAAGTAAAAGTTCTAAAGATGCCGCATGTGGCAAAAATTAATTCGCAATGTCACGTTGGTGGGATCACCGGTTTTTTACTTTTGTGCTTTCTCTTAATAGTCTGCCACTAATTCATGTCGTCTTGGTCAGACGCATGAGTGGAGACTTCTTCGCACTCATCCATGGCTTCAGTTTCCTGAGGCGAGGCTTTTCCTGCAGGTTTCTTCAGGTTCCGGGAACGGGGCGCCATGCCCCGCCCACGACCAGACCCAGCCAAAGGTACAGAGGAGGTACTGGGCGAAGCGTCGCCCAAGTCCACCCGTTCGTGTCCCTTAGGCACTGCAGGTGCGGCACGAGGGCCATGCCGCTCCTTCGGTGATGCTCATGCCACTCACCAAGCACCTACTAAAGCCGGTGCCCCCTGCGTGCGGGTATGGTGGCCCACGTGGCTGGGGTCTGTGGTGACGCTACTCACCAAGCACCTAAGGTGCAGGCGCCCCCTGCGGGGCTCGGGGTCCGTGGAGACGCCACTCTCCAAACACCTGCTTTCACAGGTGCCCCCTGCGGGGAGCGCCTATAGAGTGGTTGCGCGCGCACGCCGAAAGCGCGCCGAGAATGATACGCAGAGGAAATCGGTCCTTCAGTGAGCAAGCACTGAAGATTTTATTTTCGCATGGTGGGTGCATTCTTCACGTAGTGGGGCTCATAAATGATATACAAATTCAAAAATTATATTTGCAACATTGAATAACAGCACATACCATCGAAGAAACAAGGCAAAGCAAAAATGTGAAGTGCTTGTGAAATTACCGCGCTCACATATCTAATGACACGCTGCAACGTGTTACTTCATTACATTTGGCGTAGCAATTTCACTCACAATAATATCAAACAAACAAGAAAAAAGTATAGATGACTATATTAACAACACACATAAGAGGAACACACAATTCGCATTTTTCAAGACAGTCTACATATGTCTATATATAGATATCGATATATTCAAATGCTCAAATATAACTAATAACGAAACAAAATGAAGCAAAACATACCGAACTTTTGACTTACATTTTACATGCATAAGAAACGAAAGAACAAATCGCAGTTTACCATAGAAGGTGTAATTGTCGCTACTTCACAATGGCTTTTTACACGCGCATTGAACAAAGCGATCCCACTACTGCCCATGCGCGGTGCTAGCGGAGGCACGCAAACAAAATAGCGAGGCGTGTGTCTCGCGAGAACCACGCCGCGTCTGACCGCTTCGAGACCGCGCTTGTCCATGTTGGACGAAACCTTACTGCTGCGAGAAGTACAAGTGACGATTTATCACTGGTGTGCCAAGGGCCACTTTTGTCGCGTCACTTGCTACATGACAAGTAGGGCGCGCGGGAAATGAATCTTCGTGGCCCTGGAACCTTTTCGCATGATCCCGCATCTGTCAAGATCGCCGCTCTATTCAAGTCGGCCCGCCTCTACGTTTGTACACCGGTCACCTCCGCGAAAAACGTGTGCTCGTGAAAGAAAGCGCACGTACCACACAACGAAAGATAATCTTTAAGTCCTGTGCAAAACAAAAAGAGTATATCCAGACGACAAGAGCGAGCTCTGCCTTGCGACGAGCGACTGCGTCCGACACACGTTGTAGTCCGCCAACATCGAGACCACGACCGGCATTTTCCTATAGGATTTGGCAAGAACGACGACGGACGCCCTACCACGCACACTACAACATCAACTACGAACGGCCCGTAACAACTATCGCTGTGAAACATGAGGGGATTTCTGCTGCGATGTCCATAGACTCCCTGTGATGCAATCGCGGCCGTTGCTTCGATTCTCAGAATAATCAATGTGGAGAGGAGGGCGTGAGCTCCCGGTATATTTATAGGTCACCGACAATTTACAAGAATGAAAAAGAAGAAGAAAAAACTAACCAGGCAAAGGTATAGGGAAGGGTGTGGTTTACCGCGCACCAAAAAGGGAAACAGGAAATCCTTCTACCCTTACGTTCAGTATCGATGTCACCGTACCAGAACCTTCTCCCCGCCCCTTGTCCAATCGTTTACGCCGATGGACCGGTACAAAAAAGAATTACGTAGGCGAGGAGCAACATTTGTCCGTTACATCAGATAGGAAGTAGAAGCGTAATGGACCACTGATACCAACTATTTTTTCCGTAAAAGTCCCTACAGCCACCCTCGAGAAATCCTACATGCGCCACTACATTTGCCACGGGACTCTACGCCGAATCCCTTCACATGTATATAAAAGCCCGGATCATGAAAACAACTCGCAAGCTTAAAATGCGCGACTACTTGGTCAGTCTCGTTTTCTAACAGCCTGTGTGGAATAATGATTCAATTTGACATTTTAATAACTCCTCTGGTAATGCACTGGTAGAAAAAAAAGGAAAATAAACCAGAATTCTAGCCGGGTACTTACAAAATGACCAACATAAATTAAGAAGAAAAAAAAAAAAACCCCACAAAGACTACGCGTCTTCGTCGTGTTCCTATTTCTTTCGTTTACGTGTAATAGTTCACCCACACGTTCAACCTTACAGAAACATTGCGGGTGGGTTTACGAATCAAACATTTCCTTCGGTTTTTCGCTATGGCATTGCATGACGAGATAAGTTTGAATGAAGTTGACGTGCGAGTTCCAATCTTCCGCTCGTGAAATATCAATCAACGTATACTTATGCCTCGTCTAAGATATGAATTTGTAGTTTTCCCCCTTTTTTAAAGGGTCATATTATTCAGTTCAGGTCTAGCAATGCCAAGGTGTTGCGATGTATTTTTAACAAGTGTGTTATAAAAAAAAAAAGTATTTTTCTCCTTCCAGTCTGAAGGAGCTTAAGGCTTGCGTGCCCATCTCGTTGGTAGTGTGTCGTGTGGTTGTACTCTTGCACAGACACACTTTTATAAAAAAAAATTTCAGCGTGAATCGTACAGGTAGTATTTAATGCGTTAAATGTATTGTGAAAATTTTTGTTTTGTATTTCTTCTCACGTACACTTAGAGTCTGGAATTGCATTCGTATGATCAATGTATCAAGTTATCAAGTTGGATCATTATTTTTCTTGGGTGATTTTATTATACGTTGTTGCCTAATTTTTGTGTGTTAGGACTGTATTTTAGCAGTTCCGCTCCTGAACCCATCTCAATGAGTCTCCTGTACCTATCATATTAATATTTTTTTTTAAATAAAAGGTAACTGAAAAAAACCCATTATGCTGGTACTGGTGTTCTTACATTATTTCATTTTGAGCGTACACTTGCAATGCAGCTCAGTGCACAGGTAATAAAAAAGAAGAGAATAAAAAAAAAAGACAGATCGGCGTCTTTTTGCCTGTAGGGCTGACACGAGAAAAGTAGGAAAAGTAATACATAAACTGCAACGCGGTTCACCCTAATATTTCCACTTTCAAGCTGCGCCAGCTAAGCGTCCATTTGACGGCCGATGCCATGATGGCCTCTTCTTTTCACTATTTCACACAGCGTTTTAAGTTACAAGTTTGCGAGGAAGACGCTTGAGTTTGAGCGCCATTTCTTAAGACGCAATCAAAATGAAATAAGTACAAGTTCAAAGATAGGATTCGTGCATGCAATAGGTTACTGCATTACTACTTTAATTAAAGTAGTAATGGGCTTTTGGCAGGAACATACACGATACCAAATTTGGTGATACCATGTCTAACAAATCTGTAATGTGCAGCCATCTGAATCGAAAAGTGCGCCGCGGTAGCTGCGGTGCGTGGAGTTTCTAAAAAAAGAAAATATTAATTTAAAAAAATGGTCAGAAACTGTAAAATTTTTAACGTTGTTCAGTAAAAAGGCAGTGCGTTCCAACGTCCCTACCAAAACAAAACATTCCGAGAAGTCCCTACGTTTAGGGACATGCCCCTATACAGTTGGTAACACTGTAATAGGCGCGACGAAAGGGACAAGGGCGAGGGAAGTAGAGCCAAACAAGGTTCAATCGCGCAACTAAAGTTTGTGTAAAAAAACAAAGACGTATCCATAAAAACCATTTCCAAAATAAAACCGATAGTCGCGAACAGAATAAGAAACGCAGGGTGCCGAGTTCTTGTGATCGCTTACAGTGAGAGAACACGTATACACCGGCCCGCTGGCGCCATCTGTGAGATGACCTTGAAGCGACATTTCACTAGGGCGAAGGTTTTTCCGTGTTTTCGAGACCGAAAGCACGTATATTCATTTATAACCCTGCATGTCCGCGGATTACCCACGAATCATCCGCGGATATCTGCGGTAAACTGGCGGATGCGGATAAAAATTAGCCAAATTTGGCGGATTGCGGATTGGATACGGATATCCGCGTGTCCGGACCTACACTTTTGCCGAGGCGGTCCATAAACGAGTGCGACGGCACAGTGTGGAGTGAATACGCGAGTGGTACTATGAAATGCATCATCCAATGCATTGCGGGAGCAAACTGCTCTCGGATAAAAGGTGCCCGTCGTTCAGAAAAATGTTCTTTGCGTCAAGAAAGATTTGATTCTCACTAGAGATTGCTTTAGAACGTTCTATCTCGCCAAGAACCTTGTTCTTAGAAAAAGTAAAGAATGCAGGAGCATCAGTCGTCCCGGGAAAGCGTGTTCTTATTTGGCAGAGAAAGAGCGGAAAACGTTCTTTGGGCTAAGAAAACCCAAAACGTAGTAGCCACAAGAAAGTAGAAGATGCTTGCAAGCGACTTCTACGAGTAGATCAAGGAGATTAAATTAGGTCCGCTGGACTGGTTGAACTTGCGCCAAAACGAGTTTTCGCATCTCATTCGTGTAGCGTAGTTCGTGCATGCCATAACAGCATCAAGTGCATCAATGGAGAGAAACTTTACATTAGAGGGTATTAAGTTAAGAGAGGCGAACCAGTCTGAATCCATTCATGTTGACGATATTCTGTTTCTTCTACGCAGCAACCCCGACAAGTGAAACGTTGCGTGTGCGTGCGTTTTCTTTTTCTTGGCAATTGGCACTGAGTTGTTTTTAAGTATATATGGTTCCGAGCGTGCAGTTGAGGGTTCGTGTGTAAAACTGAAACCGATAGAATGTGTTGTCATCATTGAATATTGGGATATTTTCCCTGTGGTACTCGCGCCTTACGACATACACAGGAGTACTTTGCTGCCGTCCAGTCAGCGCCTTTCATCTCCAACTTTTTATTGTTAGACCTACATAGAATGACACAATGTTATTAGTCGGTCTTGTTAATTTTCAGGTTTATAAAATGTGTGTCTATTTGAAGTTGGTTTTACAAAGCAAAAAGGAAAATAAAAATTGGGATTTTCTTCCTTTTGAGCTTATCTTCTGGACAGAGTGTCAGTGTCACAAGCTTCCAAGACGCTCTCATTTAAAAAAAAAATTGGGATTTTCTTCCTTTTGAGCTTATCTTCTGGACAGAGTGTCAGTGTCACAAGCTTCCAAGACGCTCTCATTTAAAAAAAAATTGGGATTTTCTTCCTTTTGAGCTTATCTTCTGGACAGAGTGTCAGTGTCACGAGCTTCCAAGACGCTCTCATTTCTGCGATCATCTTTTCAGCGATTCGAAGTATCTCTGGAAGGTTGATAATTTATTTTATAAATAAGATGCAACAGAATGCGATAAGATGACTTTCACCGTATTCGGAGACAAAGCGTTCTCTTTACAAAGGTAAACAGACGGCTTATAGCATACCATTTAGATGATTTTTTTTTTATTCATTGTTGATTTTACGATGTAAAATGAATGAACAGACTTCAAGACGGATGCGGTTCCAAATTTCGCGGATGCGGTTCGGATGTGGGTGATCAAACTGTTATCCGCGCATGGCTCTACGTATCTATGAGAAGTGGTCATTTATAACATTTACACTTTTTTTTTTTTTTCAGGAGCAAAAAGGTTGAAACGCGAAAATAAAAAGATAAAATACTTACTCTGCAAGTGTTTTACTGTGACCTGATAGACGTCGCTTGTGTGTTCTCTCGTAGTAGAAGATTGCAATAAGAGGTTTTAAACTACAGGGTTGTAAGCTGTCGCAAGTGTGCGAACCAGTCTTAATGCCGTAATTTTATTGGATGCGGAGTGATAATTACATGCTCGAGCTCCGCCGCGCCCCGGTTTCTTCAGCTCTCGGTGACTATGGTAAAATTCGAACACCGATATCGTGCTTTGCTTCCCTTAAAGACTCGTGCCGGCGGAACAGAGGCCGATACTTCACGAGCAATCCACGAGCGGTCTTTCCAATTGTCCGTCTTACAGAAGGGTTAATCAGGGAACGGCACCTACGAATGACGTGTTCGGTCACGCACGCAGGGAGATCTGCCTGGCAACTGCGGCCGTTCACCGATTGCCGACGCTCAGCGTGACGGCAACCGTGTCAACACAGACACTATCGGTTCCAGTGACGCACGCCGCAAGTTTATATTTAGTTGACGAGGTTGCTGCTTTTTTGTTTGGTTTTGTACTGGTTACACACGGTGCGTTATGTTATGGTCCACTCCCTCCTCTCGACAATGCGAGAACAGCGGCAGACAATGCGGAGTTCAATTTTGTCTGCTTCTTTTTGTGGTAACGTCAGAACGCCGAGCCATGAGTGGTTCTGAATGAAGGATAGTGGGTAGACCTCAAGGCAGCTTGTTTTGGCGTATGTACGCACTGTCTTTCAATCAGAGCGAATCAGAGTTCGGCATTCTGACGTCACCAAAAAAAGAAGCAGACAAAATTGCGTTCCGCATTCGAGAAACAGCCGCTTCTGGCCAGCGTCATTTTCAGTGTTCACGCGTATGGCGCGTGCTTTTCTCGCCTTCCGAAGTAACGGACAAGCACATGGTGGGCTGTAAAGGTCGCATTCCCTGGGCCGTGCTTTTGTGTACAGTCAGTGGCACGGTGTCTTAGCGCCGAGATGTCTCGGTGGCGCCCCCTCGTCATTTTCTTTTTGCGTGACGTCACGACCCCTATTTGTCTCGCCGTGACGTTGCAACCTGTGATCCCGGCTACTTTCATGATTGGTTGCGAATGACAAGGTCGATAATGTGCGTGTGAAAGTGGCGATGGAAGTTCGCAGTAACCCCATTTTTAAGCCTGCACCATAAAAGTTAAGAGTGGTATTATAATATTAAACTATCAACTTCGAATTTGCAGGAATTTTCGATCGGAAAATGGCGGCCGACGCAGTTCTCGCATACATAGAGGTGAATTGCGCCGGTTACCGAAAACGGCCGAAAGTAAACCTAATTTTCTCATTGAATATAAAAAAATATTGCTAATAACTTTTGAATGAGACAACGATTAGCTCTAAAACCTTGGTAAATTGTTCGGATCGTCGGTGCTACATTTGAGCGGTAAATGAGTGCTTGGCAATGCGTAATTAATCTTATCAATAAAAAAAGCTTAATTGTTCTATTTTTTGCTTGTTTACACATTGTATATTGGTTCGTGTAGTGCGATTCGAGCATGCGAGGTCGCTCTTTTTTAGGATTATTAGAAGCTACGCATACGCACATAAACCCAAAAAGATTGTGCTTTTTTTTTTTTTTTTTTTGTCAGTGATAAGCACTGGAAAGGTTCATAGCCTGATCACGGGAAAGAATGAGCTTTTATAGCTCTGAGAGAACCGGCGAACCGTCGTACACAGTCTCGCATGCTCCTGAATGTTTGCTGCACCACGGAGCGCTTTGAGCGCCAATCATTGGTCTTTGTATAATCAATTCATCTGATGAAAGGAGCGAGTGTCATCGCGCGAAGATGGACTTTCAGTTTCAGTAACAAATTTCGCATTGGGATTGTAAGGGCTGAACACGTATTTATATGTGTTGAGCCCGTTTAACAATGAGACTGCACAGTCATCGGTGGATATTAAATACTTACGTATCACTCTCGTGATTGATTAAACTGACTAGAGTACGATGAATGATGGGTGTTCCGAGTGACATATCGTGGTGCAGTATACAGTAAGTAACGTACATGGGCTTAGAAACAAAAACTTTACTAACAAAATGACGTGTGGACCCCATGCGAGCAGAATATTTCGTGCTTCAGAAAATTCGCAAATCTTTAGAAAGTGTGGGCAGTCTGGCAAATACGGCAACTGTAGAATGGAAGCCTCCCCCGACATTTCGTGCTTTTGAAATATAAAAAAGTACAGGAAGATCCCTTGGTGGATTCCTCGGGAATACTTTAAAATCACCCTTGAGAAAATCTAACGCTGACCCCTTCACTTTTTATTTATTTTTTTTTTTTTTTGGGGGGGGGGGGGGGGGCTTTCTCTTTTGCTTCGTCTATTTTTCAGCCGCCTCTTTTTTTCTTTTTTTTTTTGTCTTGTTACAATGCCTGTGTTAGCGTTTCCCAGGAGTCATGCTAACGGATTTTCCAAGTATCCAGAAACGGATCTGCCAGAATTTTTTTCTTTTCACCCCTTGTTTGCAAAGCACTAGGACAGCAAATCATATGTCCGTTTGTGGATAGTGGATAATCGATGGATAAAAAAGAGCCTAGTATAATGGCAAAAAAAAACAAAAAAAAAAACACGCTCATTATAAAGTGAAGTTTGCAATTTCACAATGATTATGACGTGAGCATCTGCCGCAACGTGTCCCGTTGCAGATGCCATTTGTTTCGCTGTAAACCTTTATCCCTCCTCCTTATTCTTCTAGTCTTTCCCTTGATCGCAGTGATTGGTTCTTGACTCTCCGATTGTCTTGTAGGAAAGCAGGCACACGAGTGCCGAGATAAGATAACGCAAAACTGTTAGGCCATTCTGCGTTACCGCGAGGTCAGCTCGACGCTCGAAAGACCCCGGGAGAATGCCGCACAAAAATGTACTCAAAGGCCCCCCATCATCGGGGTTTTGTGTGGTCTCAGTGGCAAAAGAGGTGGATGTCTTTGGACAACGAGACTGCATGTCCATCGCCATATCCGCACTTCGCTCCCGGTTGTCTTGTGGACGCCGCCAGAGCGGGCGCAATATTACGCTATTTTCAAAACTGTGCGCCATCTACGCACTCTTTGTTGTCACGTCAAGAAAAGAGGAAGGTTTTGAGCATTATTCACGCGCTGCGCGAAGTAGTTCTCACAAGATTTGGTTGCCACAGAAAGAAGCGATGATTTTGACTTCTGAAACGTCTACGTGTTGATAGAGTAGCATAATGCTAAACTAAGATGCACCTACATCTATCTTAATTCAACACGGGGAGGGCGAAATTAGGAACGTTCTGCGTAGAGCCGAACTATTTTTTACTACGAAGTTAGTCCGCCATTGCCCGCGCACGCACTCTGAGCGTGTATTTCACACGAGGTCTGCGTGAGCGATCTGCGAAGACCAATCACTCGATTCGTGACCAAGTAATGGCGACCACCAATGTTGCTTGATGCGGTTTTGAAATGGACTTAATGGCAATCTTCACCCATTAAGAAAATCGAGCAAAACCAACTATGCTGTTGTCTAATTAAAGCGATTAGGTGCAGACCTAATTAAAAGAGCCGCGGCCGATACTGTGTTAATTTTTCCCGCAAAATATTACCCGGTAAACTGAACCTTTGTGTAGGTCACGTGACGTCAGACCATATGACGTAATTTTTCACGCTAAATTTATCGGGGAAACTGAATTGGTGAAGAAATCATGCGGTGTCAATTTTCCCGCAAAATCTAGCGGAAAGACTGAATTGCTGTTGAGGGTGCGTGACATCGTGTGACGTTAATTTCCCCGCTAAATTCGGTGGGGAAAATGAATTCGTCTATAGGTCACGTGACAGAAAGTCAGGTGACGTCATTTCCCCACTTAATTTAGCGGGGAAACTGGATTGGCGTCGACGTCCATTTGTCCGCTAAATTTAGCGGGGAAACAGAATTTTTATATAGACCTCGTGACATCAAGTCATGCAACGTAATTTTCCACGCTAAATTTAGCAAGGCAGATAAAGAGCTAGAAACATACCTCAAAGTGGCCTGAAGAACCTAAACAAGCTAATCGGTTTAAAAGTTAATGGCTTTTATACGACTTCCTCAGCTTTAGATACGGTGTTAAGAAGTTCTCAGGGGATATCAGTTTTCTCTGTCATGGACTTTGCTGCCCTTTCTGCAGAACGAAAAAGCGTTTCCTGCGATGTCAGAATGTTTGCAGCGAGATGTTTTCGGTGCCATTCGCTAAAGCCGGGGTCACGATGCTCAGGCTTAAATGTAGCTCAAGGCGCGTCGATGCAAGAAGCACGTGTGCCGTGCAGCCCTTTGGAAGATCATGGCGGCACAGCGCAGCTCTCAGCTAGATTTCAGACGCAACGTTCTTCTCAGAAGTGGCGCGCGGCACGTGTCTTCATTTCCACAACAATGAATGGCGCCACTTCTACCAGGAGAAAGGGGCTTTAGGCGGATATTTTAGCAAGCGCCACTTAGCGCATGCGCCAGGCAAAGGCGCCAGACGTTCTAGGAGGCTTGTCAACTGACCTCGTTCTTCCTTTTGAGAAAAGCGTCACAAGACAAGGACAGAAAGTAAGAGACAGAACACAAGCGCTTGTGTTGTGTCTTGCTTTCTGCCCTTGTCTTGGGGCGCTTTTGTCAAAAGGAACGATGTACCCCAAGTGGCCCGCCTCCCACATTTGATTACTTTGATCTTTTGGCGGCGTTCGCAAATTACAGGGGGCGATTCTCTAGCTATCATCATCATCGTTTGTGACGTCACGGGTAGGACAGACTGGGACAGAGCGCGCAGATCTTGGATCCCGATCGGCTCGTCAGCTCGCTTCATGCGCTGTTTGGGTAACGCGCGGCAAAGCCTGTTTCACTCGTCGTGATGATTTGGTGAAGTGATATATGTAGTAGAACATCTGATTAAAGCTTGAAACCGCGGCACGCGTAGTCGTGCTAACAAACACTTTTGGTGTTGAGGTTTCAAAGCGCTCGGATGGTGGCGTGCTGTTTTCTACCCGAAAAAAGCTGGACAATGAAAATATAATATTCAGCGCTTTATCCCACTACAACATCTACCACGGCGAATAGGCTGTATTTTTTTATTATTATTTTTCAGACCAAAAAAAAAAAAAAACTAAGGAAGGAATGTCTCGTCAAATTGAAAAATAGGAAAGCGAAATTCATGAACCTTTCGACTACCTTTATTACTTTATTAAACTTTGGGTGAGTGCGTCATGAGATGTTTCATTTGACGTTTCAGGAAGCGGTGCTATGAGGGGGTGGGGGAGGGGGGATTGCTTCGCATCACTTTGAACCAGAAGCTGCCAAGAGTGACGCAAGGTACAGGAACATCGCCTTTTGGCATTTTGTCGTGTCCATCGCATCCTCCAGACATAAAAGTACATGGCTAACCCGTGCAATCTTGCGAAACCGCTGTGGCTGATCCTCGATGAACGATTCTTCTTAATAATATTTGATAAAACGAGCTTCTTTTCAAAAAACGCCTGATGAGTGGCTCCCGAGCAGTGTGGTTTCGCGGGCGTCGACCTTTCGAGCAACGAAGGCAAAAACATTCGCGAACAAAAAACAAAAAAACAAAAAAACTAATATTCAAACACAACAGCATCCTTGAAGCATGCTCTGAAGCGTGTCTATGCTACATCTCAAAAGTTGCTTCACTGCTGAAGGTGGCACCTTTGCACCAGCATTCACGCAAGAGAAGCGCTTTCGAAAACCACCCGCTCGCGCCTGTGTCTTATTCAGATCTAAAGTAGCTTATGACATACAACATCTTTCCCTTGCAATTTCACTTCGCTTTTTCAGCCCTAAGCGCGGCCAAAGAATTTCGGTATGCTTACAGCAGGGTGACAGTACGTCGAAACCTGTGGTTGCAAAACGACGAGGTGCTCCACCAAGCATAGTTAAAGGAAACGAGACCGGTATTTTAACGCGCGGCCAGCAGCAAGGTTCTCGTTAAAGGCGGCTCGGAGGTGCTTGCTATCGATATCAACCAATCTTGCACTCGTCTAGAACAACAACCGTCCTCCAGTATATTACACGCTTCCTCGGCAACCTCGCGCACTCAGACGGCTGTGCGTTCTTTTTTCACTGATAATAAATTGTCAGTGTAAAGATTCACTTGTGGTGGGTGTGCGCGACGAAAATAAAATCAATGCCTAAAAAGATATGTCTCATCAAATGTCTCTCATCTCATCAAAGAAATGATGAGATGAGTCAAGAAATGTCTCCCATCTCATCAAAGAAATGTCTCATCAGATTAAAAATAGAAAAGAGAAATTCGATAATCTCTCGCGTATGTAGTAAACACTTCAGCGACAGCGACCTCGCGTATCCTGTTGGTTCCAATGTGTTCTATGAGTGCTGGCCTCTTATTAGTCTGAGGTTGATTCCTCTCTAAATTGTGTAAACCAGTGAACAAACATTTCCTCAAAATAACTGGCAGGAAGAAGCGGTGGCTGGCTTCCGCGGAGTGGTTTCAACTAAATCCCTGCTTATTCACGCGATCGACGAGAAACGTGCGAGATCCCCTCGCGATCAAAGTCTTAAATCTAGTAAGTCGGTGGCAATTCAGCGTCCCAAAATTACTACCGTTTGTATGTTGAATTTTTGTGGACCAAAACTGCGCATAATGCGGGATGCGCTCCTCAGCGAGATTTTAAATTCTGTAAACAATTCTTACTAAAAACAGGATAGAACAAATGAAACAATCGCCTGAATTTGCCGGGCCATGGCCGATAATTTAAGAATATATGAACATTTCTGCTTTTCTTTCGAGCAGAAGCTGCGATGTGACAAAGTTTTTTTGCCACGTGTTCGAGTCGGGAGAAGCTAAGCGTCAGATGTTGATGAGCATTTACTCGGCAGCAACTGTCCGTTCACACTTTTTATAGAAGCGTCGGTATCGGCAACCTCAATGTAGCTAATACAAGTGTGTGGCGCTTTGCAGCACAACTGTGCACAGCTAAGACGACAGCGCATCATCTATTCTGGTTAATGCAAAACCTTTTTTTCTACCGCAACCTCCACAGATCCCACAAACCAAAAATCGGAGAGGTTGTGAATAACCCTGTATCCCGCCGCGCAAGCTGTAATGTGATGCTCCAGGCTTGTTTTTGAAAGTTGTAAAGTTTTTTTTTATAAATCTAAAAAGTAACTTCGAGGCGTTGTTATTCATTAGAAAGATCACTCAGAAATCTCTACACGCGTTTCTTTAATAAATACGACATTTTTTAAGCGGCAAAGAAGCGAACATATATAGGTACTCCCTGCCTTGACATGGAGCGTCGTCTGCTCACATCCTACCAGCTGCGTCATGGGAGGGCGCTCGCGAGGTGGCGCCACCCAAACGTCTCGTCGCCAATAGCAACATAGGGCGGAGCACGCGCTCGTGGTAGATGTCTTGCACTGTACTTGTAAGAAACGCGACGCGTGAATTTTATCAAGAGGCCTTAGCCAAAACTAGTGTACTCTTAAAAACATAAACAAAATACAATTGTTTATTACTC
This sequence comes from Ixodes scapularis, assembly GCF_016920785.2. Classification (NCBI taxonomy): domain Eukaryota; kingdom Metazoa; phylum Arthropoda; class Arachnida; order Ixodida; family Ixodidae; genus Ixodes; species Ixodes scapularis. The sequence goes on from NW_024609836.1 coordinate 90,530,016, forward strand.
CCCAACCCTCCCCGTTATAAATAGTTTTCTTGTCCTCTAAAAAAAAAAAAAAAAGAAGCAAACAAAACAATCGGCCCGTAAATGTTTAGTGTATAATCACGAATCATCGTGTTAATTACCCAAGCCTAAGTCGTTCGCCGGTACGAGCAGACCGATTATTATCGAAGAAGGGAACAAATTAATTGAACCGCAGGGGTCATGTTCCACATCACAGAAGGTAATATATAGAGCGAGGAAACGTTGATAGTGCACCTGGTGGTTTCTGGAGCAGAAACTCCGGAGAGCTGATTGAAAGCAAAATGGCGCAAACGACACGACATCTGTTGCACTCCTCGCACACTGCACTCAATCAGTGGCCTCTATAACCTGAGCCTGCCAACAAGGGAGGCAGATGGAGCCACCGAAGCGTTGCTATCTCAGTCGAGATCGTTCGTCTCTATGGCAAGGAGGTTAGAAGTACTAGGAGGGGGCACGTTGCAATATTGGTGAAGCCTAGTCATAAAAAGTTTAAACGATTTTGTGCCCAGCGTGACCGCAGATCTCTCTGGCGATTGGTGCGCGTGACATGTCACGTGTAAAATGGATGGTTGATTGTAGGAAGACTCCTTGCAGGCTTGCGCGCGCTCCGTCCGGTAGGTTTTATCAGGTCGAAGTCTAGACTGTGGTGTATTCTAGTACCCCACAGCAAGACGAAGTCTAGCTACGGTCACGTGATGTGGTCACGTTGGCATGGTAAGTGAGGAGAGTAAGGAGGAAAATGAGAAAGAGGCGAGGCGTCAAGGGAGCATGGCTTGTGGAGGCTACGCGGCCGACGTCATGCCCTCTCCTACCCTTTTATTCTCCATGCTCTATGGTCACTTTATCATTGTCGCGAGCGAGTAGACGAAGTTTTCAGAAACCCTTCGCTCTATACACTGATAAGACTCTCAGAGGGTATTCACCAGACGACATTTTTGAGTGCGCTGTTCACAGCGCGTGCTCAGAACGAGCTCACACCTGCGGGCTGCTGAGACCGGCACACTTGACGGTGTAAAATGTTAGCTGTTAAAGTATTGTGGAAGCTCTCCATTAGCTCGCGCTCAACAGACGCAGACTCGCCTAGCCACCAGCGAATACCACTTGAGCCTTTTTACATGGTACGATTTTACTTATGATTTCGTAGCAGCGACATCGCACGTGCGGCGAAAAAAAAAAAAAAACTTGGGGGAAGCTGCGGTGCTTGACGTCACTGCTGCAAATTTCCAAGCAAAATCGTACAATGTGAATCGGGCTTTACACCGCCCCGCAAAGCACCCGGAACACCAGTCATCGGTCGTCCCTTAACCGGTTTCATCCAACGAGAGGGGAAAGCTGTATACATGGATTCCATGATGTCACATCAGCGGCCATTGTGTTGGCTTGCTGCTGACGGCGTATCTTCTGCAGCGTTCTTTTTGCATCCACAATGGGGCTGAGGGCCAGTCAAGCTTCCTGTTGAAGCTTTTTCCCTTTCGCTCCACCATTTCTTTAAATGAAAATAATAATAATTATTATTATTATTAAATTAGTTTATCTTGACGGGAACGAGTACGGGAATGATGCATCGGCATAAACAGATGACGCGTTGTGCAAGCCATAGAGGGCCTATTCACTGGAGAGTCGAGATCATTGCTGAGAGTGAGCTGACGACGAGCTTCCGCGGTGCTTTCTCAAGGTGCGGTTAACGCCATCAAGATTGCCGCTCAAAACTGTGAACTCGCTCTGAGCATGCGCTGTGGATAGCGCACCCAAATGTGGCGTCCGGGGAATACATGGCTTGCAGGCGATGCCATCGCACCGTTGTCAATCCGAATCGGTTTTGCCGAGAAAAACGAATGCGGCGGTGCGATATGCAGGCCTCTGAAGCTATACGTGTCAAGTTATACGTCAGCGCAAGCCATGTAGGCATACATGGCACCATCCATAGTCAAGAGTCGGCAAAAAAGGCGTCCCCTCTTTTCGCCCTGTAAAAAAAGAAATGATGGCCTTCGGAAGTAGATACCGATCGCCGTTCTCAATGGTTCAACTGACTGAACTGTGCTTGGTGTTCCACGGGCATTGCGATGGAGCATGCTCCCAGAGACTTTAAGGCGGATCGGTGGCCCAGTGTGGTAACGCAGTGCAGCTATTGGAGCGCCTGAAGCGTAAGTTCACGCTGCAGAACCAGAGGATCCTGGGTTCATATCCCCACCCCGTGCCTGTTTTAATCCGAACGAGAATCGTACCGGCGTGCGGTTGCGTATCTCTACTGCTTGGAGCACGGTCAAGACTCCAGACTAGCGGTTGCACTGCACTGGTTAAATCTCTCATCTACAACCGAGAGACAAGTCGTCCATTAAGGCGGACTAACGTCCGGCTGTCTAAACATACACATACATACACAATTACTTATTATTTCCATATACTTTTGACACCAAGCAATATCAGCTCGAGGAATTGCCCTTATCATAGAAAACTATGGGGCACGGTGAACTATGGCTGCGCGTTGTCACCGCATGCTGTTCTCGGTGTGGGCCGTAGCGTGCAAACGCTTACCCGTGGCCTGCGGGTCGTCGGCGGTGGCCATGGCGGCTGGAACGGTCGGAAAGCTGGGCCTTGTCCACACAGTGGCTTTGGGAGATTGACAGCACAGACCGCTAGTGAACACGAATTTCGACTGGCGTAATGCCGATGGCGGACACTCTGCTCCCCGAGCAGCGATTGGCTCGCGAGGCTCCCCGCCCGGCGCCGCCAATGAGCGCCACGTGGCATGGCGACCTCCTCTTCCTCCCTGTCTGCCTGCCTGGTTCTCTCAACAATTGCTGATGATGACTCTGTTGTTTCCAAGGCGGCTCTAATGGGCAGGAGGTGCAGTCCGTATTCCCCGTACATGGAGCGAAGTGTAGCGGATGTAGGCATGACCACGAAATGTTCCTCGGTTTTTCGGGCAATAAGACGATCCTTTTCTTGTCTCTCGTTTTCTCTTTCTAAGTTTCCTACCTTTTACCATAGTTTCGGGTAATACTCATAGCAATCAGGAAACTCGGTTAATTAACGTTGCCGTGCAAATATGGGCCAAAAAACTAGGGGGATCTGTGGGCGAGTGGGCTAGCGCGCACCAGCTCGGAGCACGCGTGGAGGGACAGCTCGCGCTGCACAATCCAGGGATCTTGGATTTAATCCCCACCACTGCCCGTTTTGCTCTGAATGAGCATCGTACCGGCGTGCGGTCGTGTATTACAGCTGCGTTGTGCACGTTAAAGACCCCAGGCTAGTGGCTGTATACCGCACTGGCTAAATTGCTCATCTACAGCTGAAACACATGACGCCCACTGAGGCATACTAACTTCCGCCTGTATAAACATACATACAACAATTTCGGGCCAAACAACCGCGCTGCCATGGCAACGAGGTTGTTTGCCCGATATTTACATCGAAACGTTTACTAAATCGGCGTCGAAAAAAAAATAAAAAATTGGGGTGTGTGTATGTTTATACAGCCTAGAACTTAGTCTGCCTCAACGGGCGACGAGTCTCCCAGCTGTAGATGAGCAGTTTGGCCAGTGCAGTACAACCGCTAGCCCGGGGTCTTTAACGTGCATCACGCAGTAGTGATACACGATCGCAGGCCGGTGCGATGCTCATCCAGACCGAAACGGGCAGGGGTGGGGATTGAACCCAGGACCCCTGCAGGCTCTGAAGCGCGAGCTTTCGCTCCACGTGTTCCGAGCTGGTGCGCGCTGGCCCACCTTCATACATATAAAGGTTCAGGAATATATGTCCCGTATGTTATCTACGCGAATGGGTAAAAAACAAAAAAAAAAAAAAAACAATGTCGTCTTGTTTAAATTGAACGTGAAACGTTTATATTCATCTAGAAGAACCGGCAAGATTTCTCACATTCAATCTAACCGATGGTGATATTGTTTTTTTTTTAGTTTTCTCAAAAAAGTGTTGAATATTTCAAACACACGATTACTCATGCGTGATCGTTATGAGAGTTATACTGAATTATCGGCGAAGTATTAAAGCAATAACTGCTACTTTTTTTATGGCTTTACACCAAAACGCGGTTCTGATGTCATGCCACTAGGGTGGCGCTGCTGTCGCGGTGCACGCGCAGACGCCTCATTTTACGCAATTCTGCTTTGTGCGCAAGCGCAGTGTCCACACCATCTGTGCACATGCTCGGACGTGTTTGTAGACAGCTTATTGGTCTATACATTTGCATACTCCGGAAAGCAAAGACTGGGGCTTACTAAGTGTTTTCTCTAAAAAATACTAACTTTCGCTAAGGTATACACCTTTCTAGCGCTCATCATACAGGTCAAAAATGCTGAGTCATTGGGCTGTGTGCGCATGCGCGGGGTTGCGCGGAGTAGGACATTCCGCGGAAGAGAGCAACTGCGCATGATGAGCACGGCTTTTGGAATGGTCTATATAGACGTTACGCAAAAAGCTCATGAACAAAATGCCGCAAATTTTGTTATACCCAATTCACACGGCAGTGTAAAGGTACTGTGACATGTATCGTGTCACTCCCGTAGTCTTACGACTAAGTTGTTTGAGTCAACGAGTTTTAGTAGAACTGGAATTGGCGGTTGCATGAGGCATGGCGTAATGGCGACCCGACGCCTTCTTGAACGACGGAGAAGTGACGACGATGTCGATGGTGCTTACCACTAAGCACGGGCTACCGTCGCATCTTCCCTTTATACTAAAGGTCCAGTTTGGATACTCGTGCAGTAAAGGGCGTAGATGACATTGGCCGACTTGCAGGTCTGGTTGTTGGGAATTTTGAGCTTAAACTGTTGCGGGGAGCCAAGTTACCTACAAGTCAGGCATTTGGGAGCATTACAGGGCGTGGCGCCAGGTATGATGTCAACCGGGTCTGTGTTGGTTTTCGCCTTCAGCCTACTTTTGACAAGAACAGTGCGGAGGTTCGGTGGACGGCGGTAAGCGACGGAAGGAGCCCTGGATGGAAATGATTTGGGAGATGTGCAGATGAGTTGTCGCAGAGAGGAGTTTGTGTGCTATTGGGACTTTAGGGTGGTACGTAAATATATAAGGGGGTTCTTTTTGTCTTTTAGGAAGGGGATCTGCGAAAAGGGCGTCATGCCTGGAAATTCCGAAGACCCGTCGTTTAGCCCTCTCAGGCAAATGGAGAGGGTAGCCCCGGTCGACGAAAAAAGAAATAGTTTCGGTCACTTTGTTTTTAAAGTCAGCGAAGTTGCTGCATATGCGCCCCAGGCGGAGGAACTGTGAGAATGGAATGGAGTCTTTTTGAGATCGAGGGTGACAGGAGGAGTAGAGCAGGTAGCTGTGGGAGTCGGTGGGTTTATAATGAATGGAGGTTTCAAAGAGGCCCTTTTCCACTGATATGCGGAGGTCCAGGAAAGTCACAGATTGGGAGACTGATGATGTGAATTTTAGAGAAGGGTGCGCTTCCGAGAGGCTCTCAGTGAAGTTGGCTACGGTGCTGGGGGTCCAAAGCCAAATATGTCGTCGATGTAGCGGCCGTAGAAATCGGGGTGCGGATCGGGGAGGGAATCAAAAAGGGCCCTTTCCACATACCCCACAAAGAGGTTAGCGAAAGAAGGGCCCATCTTTGTGCCCCCCAATGCAACCCCACATTTCTGACGAAAGAAAAAGCCGTCATACTGGAAGGCAGCACCAGCTCTGCAAGGCGGATAATGATGTCAGAGGGAGGGTCCAGATTTTGTCTCCGATCAAGAAAAACTTGCAGTGCCAGAAGGCCGTCTTGGTGGGGAAGTTTGGCAGTGTAAAGGGAGGTAACATCCATGGTGAAGAGAACGGTGTCGGAGTTCAGGCCCGTTCACACTCTTGCGACCGAGTAAGACAGAGAGACCAGACCGGTTTTTAAGCCTCTTGCGATCTCTTAGGACCAGTTCCGCTGCATCGCATCCGGTCGTAAGAAGTCGCAAAAGGTTTAAAAACCGGTCTGGTCTCTCTCAGTCTTACTCGGTCACAAGAGCGTGAACGGCGCTTTAGGCGTGAATGTATACGATGTTGTTGGAGGAGATGCGTGGTGTCTTTTATATGGCTAGGCAAAGTCTGGACGATAGGCTGCAGGATAGAGTCCACAAAAGTGGATATGTGGGCAGTAGGGCAAGATATTGCAGAAACAATGGGGAGACCGGGAGTGCCGACCTTGTGTATTTTTGGCAGCAGATAGAAAGATGAGAGTTGGGGATGATTCATAACAAGGCGGAGGGCGGGAGAGGGCAACTCGTTGGTGTCAATAGCATGTTGAATTGTGGATTTAATTAATTCTTGGTACTGGTTGGTGGGGTCAGACGGAAGGGGTTCGTAGAAGCTGAAAACAGAAAGTTGGCGATGGGCTTCCTCCCTGTATAAGTCTTTTCGCCAGACCACTATCGCGCCACCTTTATCGGCCGGTTTGATCACTATGTCATCACGTTTTTGGAGGGAGCGGAGGGCAGTTTCTTGTTCACGGTTGATGTTGCGAGCGAAGGACAGCAGAGATGAAGATTACTGCTGTAAGATGTTGCGGCAAGCGCGGATGCTATTGTCTGTCTCAGGGTACTTCGACGCTGGGGGAGTCCAGATACTATGCTTGAGGTTGATAAGTTTAAATATGCTGAGTGTAAACCCAGAAGCAGAAGGCTCTTTGGAGGAGTGAGCCTCCAGAAGGAGGCGTCGGGAGAACTGCTCGGATTCCGCGTGAACAGTGAAAGGGTCAGGAGACCTTCGGAGGTTAGGAACAAAAGAAAGACCTTTGGAAAGCAAAGAGCGCTCAGGTAAAGCGAGAGGTGGGTCGTCCGGAATGGTCATCACCAGGGTGTTCGGGGGATTCGAAGGCTCATGCATACCTCTATGGAGGAAAGGGCGAAGTTTGTTGGATTTGGTCGTTTGCAGGTCCGAATAGAGCAAAGCATTCAGTGCCCGGATCTTATCATTGATGATGCAGGAGTTTGTATGGAAAGGAGGACTGTCTAAGCCTTGCAGGGCGGCCCTCGTGCGTGCAAGCCCATTACGGAGCTGACCGCAGTGGTTCAGGTACAATTTCTGACGCGCCTTTATTACCTGAAAAGCTGCTTTGTAGAGGATTTGGTCAAGTTGCTTCTTTAGGGGTGGGTCATGGAGGTGTAAACCGGTGCGAAGTTTGGGGATGACTATGTCTGAGACAACGCTACTTCAAAATTATTCAGTAGCCAACATTTAGGTAAAATTGCGGTGGCTTAGCTAGGCTATGCCAGGATATACGTAGCGTGAGCTTATGCGCACAAAATGAGAGGCACTATCAAGCGGCTCCGGTGCAGCGTCAGACATGGCTACTGCGCAACGGAGGCGCAAAGCTGTGCACGCGGCGGCGCCAGTGCGTCTGCCGTGGCTATGACGTCACTCCTATGGAATGCGCAGACCGGCGAGGCGGGCGCGGCGGCGGCGGAGCGCGCGGCAGCGGAGCGCGCGGCGGCGGCAGCTCCGGCGCGCCAGCTGTGCGCCATGTGACGTCACTGCTCCCCGCGCATGCGCAGCACGGAGCACGGCTCATTATGCAAGCCACGCGAAACTGCTCCACCTCGGGCAGTGTAGCTCGCGCTACAAAAGAAAAAAAAGAATGACCGGGATAATAATTCTGTTTAAGATGATTCGAAAACAGCATTAAAATAATTTCAAAAGCGAGAATAAGATATCTAAAAAGTACTGTAAATTTCCCAAATTCAGTAAAGTGAAATTCGATGAAACGGCATCAAGCGATTCGATGAAACGATGTTCGGTGAATCGGCATTCGGCCAAATGTACACTTAAGGTCGGTTCACACATGCAGCGAAGCGCTAATGTAGCGCTTCTCACGTGTCGTCCGCTACTTATTGTCTGCCATGAACAACTGTATTGACGGTGTGATAGAAAGCTGGTGAACGCTCCCGTCAGCATGCGATTAGCGCGAGGTGAGCGCTACGCTTGTAGCGCTCCGCTACATGTGTGAACAGGCCTTTATTCGATGAAACGATGTTCGATGAATCGGCATTTGATGAAACTACGTTCGATGAAACGGCGTTCTATGAAACGGCGTTCGATGAAACGGCGTTTGATGAAACGGCGTTCGATGAAACTGCGTTCGATGAAAAGGCGTTCGATGAAATCTCCGGTATACGCGCCCAACACCAGATGACACACGGCAAGAACAAGAGATAGAAACGCACCTTTTTTCTCTTGCATGTGCGCAACTATAGCACAAAACTGGCGGCCACAGACGTCGTGGAAATACTTTCTATACAAGAAGGTCGACCTTCAGTGTTCCTGTATTTCCCGATCACAAAGGATGACCCCTGTCTCATTGTGGTTTGGCAATTTTATTCAACCATGAATTAGTAAAGACCGACCCCCAGTGTGTGGTCGCATGGCTCTACACAACCACAAACACAGCACTACACTGGAGCTGTAGCAAGTTTTTCTGTAACATAGAAATAAAAACGCATGACCCAGCGCCAGAATAAGATATTCTAGTGATAAACCAGTAAGCGGCGAGTTAAGTAATTCACTACGACGTAAAATTACAGTGGTAATAGCCAGCGTAATCAACGTAAAGCAACACAATTTTTAATGTGTATGCAGTCAGGATGCTAATCTCCAGCTTTCGGAAATCGTTGTTTATATTCGTAGTCGCGTGAAACCTGCCTGGACGAAGAGCAGGACATCGGCGCACCTTCGCATCTTACTCTGAAAGGGTAGTGGGTGGCATCACATTTTACCAATTTACACCTCACGAGCAATTTGCACCGCACTAAGAGTTTTCATTGTTTTTTTCTTGCTAGGAAAAAAAAAAAAAAAAAAAAGTCAATTGCTTGTTTGCGCTAACAATCTCGCGCATTGCCAACTCCGAATTCCTGTATCCTTCTATAAATATATGTCTGAAAAATGTTTTATTTTTGTTACTTTAGCGGTCTCACACTACTTGATGACTGCGGGACGAGATGCCCGGCTAAAAAGGTTTCTAACGTGCATGACATTGGTTGGGGAAGTACACAAGTTACTGCGTACCACTCCGGTGTTTTCCTTTTTTTTTTTTTATCATGGCTTGAAAATTGTGTCAAAAACGAAACGATCCGCGGATGACGGGAAAAAAACATCCGACTCGCTTGAGGGCAGGTGGCCCGGTTTAGAAATGCTCAAAGCCCGACCTTGGGGTTGGCCGGCAAGGACGAAGAGGAACATTACTTCTCGCCGCAAAGACAGGAGCAAGTGATGCAGTCTATGGCTACGTTTACATGGACGCGACATGCAGCGCATCGGATCCAGTTAACGAATCGAATCGGTCCATGCAAACGGCTCGGATCCGATGGGATCCGATCCGAGGCGTTTACATGGACCGATTCGAATGGGTTGCGCGCAACCTTTTCACTGGGGCCGAGGAATTGCGTTCTGATAAGCGTGTCTCTGTGCCAGTGTTGTAAATGAATACGTGCGGGTGCGTGTGTGCCTGTGTGCACGTGCGCGTGCGTTTGAGTGTGTGCGTGTGTTTGACCGCGAAAGCGCGAAAGATAAGAAAATCATCTCAGTTTTCGCGTCGCCGGCCTTTTGCCTGTAGCACAAGTGGTATTTTTAGCCCACCCCCGCGGCTTCCCACGCCTTCCAAGTCGTCCTGAAATCGACCGATATAGGGATTTTCAATGAGGCTCACTACGTTCAGAATTGGAAACATAACTATATTTTGACGAATTAAAGATTCAATTAGTAAATATTACGCAATTAGTTTGGTAACTAGTAAGTTTTTAGCAATTTCGGAAGACGGCCGTGGTAAATATATTTGTTCGCGACAATGATATTTTTTTCAACCACCCAAGGCCAATGGATTTTTAAAATTATTCGCAGAAACACTCGGTATAAGTGGCTATGACTTAAGTTAAAAGAAAAAAAAAAAAACTAGCAGTGAACGAGGAAGATTTTGAACTGGGCGAAAATAATCAATTAGTAAATACGAGGTAAGTAGTCTGATAATAATTTGTATGCATTTTTGCATTTTCTGACGTCCGCGGTGGCTGGTAGATTGTTCCCGTAACTAGTTTCTTTTTTTCTTAACCACCCAAGTCTTAGGAATTTTTTTAATTATTCGCAAAAGCACTCGGTATGGAAGGAAATAATTTAAGCTAAATAAAATTATCGCTGAAGGAGGAAGACACCGCGTTTGTCCCATAAGTCAATTTTACACCCAAATTCTGTAAGTTTCTTTCTTTCTTTTTTACTTTGGGTTGAGTGTGATGAGCTGGAAGTTTAGAAGTAAGGGGAATAAGCTTTTGGCGCTCGTTGTGACGCAGTTTTTTCCGCTAGGTTACTGACCTCTAACCCGGATTTGGCATTACTCAGGGCTTTTGCCTTCGGACAGGGGGAATGCCCGTTTGCCCTTCAAGAGTTCGTTTTAAGACCCTATTTGGGGGGATTTTCTCATTCGGAATCGCGTTTAGAGAGCTGTAACTCTACACTCAACAAGTGCCGAGAAGCTTAAGGACCGTTCCAGAACGTCAGCGAAAGGTAGGCTGTAAAATTGGTCGGCGGGGTTCGAACCCCGTGCCTCCTCCCGAGAGCCGAGAGTGCTGCTAACTCGCCACGCCGCGTGGCAATATGCACGACACATTTTCATTGAGAAGATGCTGATGGTTAACTTTCAACATTAAACACGGGTTAAAACCCCAAGCCCCGGTGACCGTTATATAGGCTTTGCTTATTGATAAGTACTGCTTCAGACTTTTTTGTTTTATCTGTGTTGATTCGGTGTGTAACGATCGTCGGAACGTCATTTGCAAGATATGAAAATGGTTTTCGGCTTTGCCTTCAGTTATTCGGATCACTATCGTCTTATCTTAAATCTAATTAATCTTAAAATAAAAGGTACTAAACAATAGCTTGGCTCATTGGCTAACTGTTACCGATGAGTGTAATTCAGTATGGAAGGCCGTTGGCTTTCGGACAACACTTACATAAAAACTCGGTCTTTTTTTTTTTTTTTTTGGGGGGGGGGGGGGGGGGGGGGGGTCTTGCTATAAGCGCAATGCATATATCTTTAAAGGGAAGATGGGGCACTTCTACATTTGAGAAAAAACGCTTGAATTGCGTTCATTTGGCCTTTAGATTAACAGATATCAAAATTGTATTTCAATATGCGACGCGCCGGAGAGCCATACGAGCAATTTCGAAATAGGACTGAAGCCCCGCCTCCCTAGCCTTGGGCAGCCAAAAGAGCCGTCGATGACGTCACGGACAGCGACTGTCTTTCGCGTTTTTCTCGCGTTTAACAATACTTACGGAGCAAATGGTTTGGGTATTCGGGTTCACGGGGTAAAAATACACTAGAATTCACTTCTAACTCATTTTTTCCAAGAAGCTCCGTAGCTTCCCTTTAAAGGCCGACATACAACCTCGGTTTTCTCTAAGGAAGATAATTATTTTTAGCGCTACCCTCTCCTAAGCTCCGAGGGGAGCCAAGATGGGGCAAGGTAAAAAGTGGAGAGGATATATTATATATAGGAAAGGAGGACGCGGGCAGAGGTGCAAACCGCGAAGGGCACATCGGCCTTTAACTGCCTTTTGGCTGTGTATAACTTGATCGAGCGATTTTCAAATTCCGCCGAAAAAATAAGGGCTCTTATGAGTGCAAGGAGATTATTGGAGAGTTTTTGAGTAAATGAAAAGAAATTAATTTCCCCATTGAATTATGGGGGCGGGGGGGGGGGGGGGGGGGGCGCTCCTGGTCGCCGACAGATGGCGCAAATATTTTGGACGCGCGGTCTTTCGATATTCCTGGGGGGGGGGGGGGGGGGAATTTTCGCAATTAATTTGTAGTAAATTTAATTCATTATGCTCAGAGTAAATCGAATAAGTGGAATATCCTATTTGTCTTTGAACGTGGCGTTTTTTTAGGCCTTCTAGTTAACGAGCCACGGTTAGTACACTACAGTTACAACACTGCATGACATCAGTGCAGTTACAATATATTAATAACGAGTGTTATATTTCTGCCAAGTTTCCAACGGAAAATCTTTTGTTTTTTGTTTCGGATCAAAAAAACCTTGTTTTGTGGGGCACTGAACCGGGAACCAATATTTTAAAAACCGGAGCCACACACGCACAGAGGCACGCGCACGCGCAAACACACACACACACGCACACACATACACACGCACACGCACACGCACAGAGAGAGAGAAAGCCGATTTTAATTTTATTACGTCTACCGTAACCCTAACCGAAGCCCGATACGCTGGATTTCGGGTAAGAAGTGTCAAAAAGTTTCCAGGGGAAGTATTTGAAGTAAAACTTTGACAACTCTACTTCTCTGACTGGTGCCTGATTCGGATGGATTAATTGTACCCGAAAGTTTGCACTGGAGACGTCGCTCGTGCGGCCAAAACAACATGGCGAAAGCTGCGAGCTGCTCAACGCCCCAGGTGCCTCATCGGAAGAAAGATCCCACCATGTGAATCAGGCTTTATGACAGCAAATACAGCGACAAAAGACAAGGACAAGAAAGGGACACAGATACCGAGACGTAATAGTGTTTGGGGGTGGGCTAGTCGGTGCACTATAGTAGGAAAAGAAAACAACGAAAAGAAAAAGAGAAAAAGACAAGGACAGGTAGACGAGAGGCACGAACACAGCGCTGACTCACGACTTCTAAACTTCTTCAAAACGTAGAAGCATTGAAGTGGAACAAATAGAAAGAGGTCATAGATGGCTGCCGCCATCTATGAGCGACGGCGGCAACCAGATACGTGACTTGCCGTCGTCGCTCATAGATGGCGGCGGGTGTCCAGTTCGGTGTCTTCATTTCTTTGCGGGGGACACGATCCTGGGGAAACTAGACCTTAACAGCTCCGCTGTAAAAACCGAGTTTTGCAGAATATCTACACATTTAAAAAGTGAAGTAACTAAAACTCAACTTTCCCCCATAGGATCTCAGTCTACGAATGAATTCAAACTCTTCATTGCAGATCGTAACTGAGTATGCACTAACGCAAACATCGGGATGTACACACCTGTCCTTGCGTCTTTTTTTGTGGCTGCTTTCTCCTGCTACCGCAGAGCCGTGTTTATGCCCCTTTCTGGTCTTTTGTGCTGAATTTGCTGTCATGGATTAGCTGAAGTCAAGATTACCGACTAACCCAATTGTCAACCCTCATTTCACACACTTGAGACTGCTTACGACCAAGTATCTTACAACCTCTTGGGATATATTACGACAAGAAAACACGCTGGCGCCATCTATCGGGTAATTGTAGAACGATTGGCATTTCCGTATAATTTTTTTTCTAGTATCATTCTTTTTTTTTTTTTTGCTCGAAAAACTTTTGACAGTGTTACAAACTACTATTTCTCGTAGATAGTACGCACATTTTAACTCGGAAATACCGCAAAACCAATTCGCTCGTAAAATAAAATTACATCCCTTAAAAAAAAAAAAAAAAAAAAAAACATTTAGGCAATTCGTAGAATTCCTATCCACGTGTTCACGACCCTATTGACTTCCTACCCATTCATGTCGTAAGAACCATCATTTTCGTTGTATTTTGTAGACTTTCTTAAAATGTCTATCGGCACGTCTCAATAGACTTTTTGTCACCATAATTCTATACAATTTCTATAGACTAGACTGGATCGAATAATTAGACGCAGTGCGAAGAGGTGACATTACAACCAGTCAGAACCTCCTTGCCGAGGCCGCTCTTTTGGCTGTATCAAATAATTATCGCTTTTGCAATGTTTATAGTTGGAAAGCACATTTCGTATAGATTATTTGTGAAGACATATTTGCATTGCAATTTTTTTTTTTTTTTATCTTCTGGGGTGCTCCTCGTTCAGATGATACCTTTTCAAGTGTAGGGTAATATTGCCGTTGAGCAGTGAACACTACTGAATTACTAGTGTTATGAGTGCTCCGTGGCGTGTGCATTTCTCATGTCTGCGTACGTACACAAGACAAGTGGCGTGTGGGTCATATTGTAAAAAAAAACCAAAATTAATGTTAAAAATTGTGTTTCGCAAGAAAGCTTTTTCATTGTTTATAGAAAGTCGACAGAAACGTGTTAGCATCTCTCTCTGCTTTCTATGCAATTTCTAGCCAATCTCTATACTCTAAGTTCTACAGAAAGTTCACAAAGAGAATGAATAAAAAAAGTGGATAAGTCTTCTTTAGAATGTAAGTAGCCCCTTTACACTATTTTGTACAAACATTCCGTAGAAAGTGGATACATATTTGTGGAAGATGAGGGGGGGGGGGGGGGGCGGCCGCCACATAGACGGCGCTAGCGTACCAGTGCGTTCTTTTCTTGTCGTAAGAGACCACAAGGGCTCGGAACAAAGCAGAGCAAGTGTGTGAACGGGCCTTTACTCCTCGTCGCTTTCACGCTTTCCGTGTAATCCGCCACTCCACATCAAAAAGAAAAAAAAGAAAAACGATGGGCACCATAAAAGCATATAATCGGAATCGTGAACCTTGTCCGACTTCCTGTAGTTTTACTGCTTGCCCCACATAAGGGCCGCCCGCAATTCCGGTGCACCGCGATATCCGGGCTCCGTGATTTCTTGGCGTTGTGCGCATTCTTATCTGCAGCAGGTGTCGCGGCGGATTCGTACCTGAACATTATCTCTAGAAAGTCACGTGCAGATCTGCAAGCTCTAAGTAACAGAGCGCTTCGCCGCGTCATCTAATGCGCTATAAAACAATGTTTTTTGTTGTTGTTTTTGTTCGCGGGAATTGAGCGTGCAGCTCTATATAGGGTCAGATAACGTGTAAATATAGACCAAAACACCGCCTACAAAGAAGTCGGCGTTAGCCCACCACCGGGAGTGGGCACCAAGCGCGCAGGAACCAGATTCCCGTGAAGCGTGCGCGCATGCGCAGTGCCCACAGCAGCGCCCCCGCAGTACCGCGACGTCAGAGAGTTGCGTTGGGCCGTGTATATAGCCATACTAGAGCTGCTATAAATAAGCGATATACGTATCGGCACCCAATTCCCCTGTTTTTTTCGTGGGCGCCGCCATTTTGGGTGGTTTGTATGCCCCAGTGCGGGCAAAATAATAATTTCAAAGTCCATCGAGCAACAATGGCGGAGACTTAGGCTAGGTGGCGCAAGCTACCGCCCGTTACAACATCCATCCATCCTTGGACACGTAGCGTGTGATTGGTTCCGAGTCCTTGACGAACGTTGACGTCACACTCGTTTTTGATACGAGCTGAGCCGAGGTCACGCCGAACTCTGACGCAACCTTCGTGTCCAGTACACGCTCGTGCAATGGCGGACAAGCGATAACGCAAACTTAAAAAAAAAAAAAAAAAAGGGTCTATTGGCAACCGTTAAGATTCGAAACTACGGAAGCTGCATCGCATCTGCAAATGTAAACACCTTCGGGGTAGGTTGACGCTTTTGGGGCGCACACGATTGTCGTACTCGAAAGCGTAACTTAAACTACGCTCCATTTTTTTTTTTTTTTAATCTTCAAATAGATAAGACACGCCATTTTTAGACGGTCCGTTTGGGAAGCGTGCACGCACTTCACACAGCATACCGAACGGCTTATCTGTACTTAGGGGTGTCGCGAACCGGTCGCGGTTCGAGTTCGACCAGGTTCGACTTTTTCGAACTTTTAGTGAAAAGTTCGACGAACCTTGTATTGAGGTTCGACTCGTGTGCGCATGCGCGACAGGCTGGCCACTTGGCTTCGGATAGGATGGTAATGGCTAAGAGATGAATTAAGTGCAGCGCTGATTGGCTATTTCAGTCAATACAGTACTAAAAATTAAGTTATTAACTTCTTCAGTGATTAGAATTAGTTTCTTTTAATTGCAGCTGTTCACAAAATAAAATAACCTCTTGCATAAAAAAAAAAATTCTCCAAACCTAGACATGCTTATATTAAGGTCTGGCCACACTGTCCATAAAGTCGAACCGGTCGAATCTGGTGAAACGTTCGAAGGTTCGTCGAACCGGTTCGACTCAGTCGAACTCCGGAAGTTCGACCAAAAAATCTGGTTCGACAAAAGTTCGCGACACCCCTATCTGTACTGTTGGAGCGCCAAAGCTTGTCGAGACAGGTATACGCCATCTTGAGTGCGACGGTCTCGACACCAGAGAGATTAAAATTCCCGTTTTTTTTTTTTAGGCACAAGCAGGTAAAAGTGAGTGCAAAACTACCAAAATAGAAGGAGTGCCTATACCTCGATCACCTTGCGGTACAAGTGCCTACCGTCGACTGTTTACCTGACAGTTGGTGTTTCATTTCGTCGGCGTTTAATGTTCCGCAAGGTCGGACTACAATATGCTATAACAAAATAATGTATTAAATAACGCTAAACCGCACACATATTATACCTTCAAACTGCAGGATAGCTTGAGTAAAAGCTGGAGATATATATGACATAATAATAAAATACATACCGGGATAATCACATTAAATGTACGGCGTGATTCATGAAAAAATGGCCTAACTAAAAGCAAAAAACAAAACAAAAAAGCATAACCAACTAATAAATAGAACAAGATAACATTAAAATTATATCATCAAGCTGCGGGATATAATACGTGTAACTGAAATCAATATTTCCTATCTAAAATATAGTTCCAAGGGTATAAAAAAATATTCCGTGACAATAAAAGTTTTTGGAGGCACATGTAAAAAAAGTATGAAAGGTGACACTAATAATCCCTGGAGAAGGGGAACAAGAGGGACAAAGGACAAACACAAATCTCCAAACACAGCTAGGTGAGCGACCGAAAAAATCCGCCTGGTCAGAGTATCGAAGCAGGAAACCATTTTCAGTGGTGCGCTCTACCGTTGCATCGCACGTATTGTCACAACGTCGCCCTTTGTTCAGCGATATCACATATTCTCCCTACACATATCTAAGAAATCATATTGAATATTTGTTTTATTGCTGAAGAATTTAATAAACATTCAGGTTTAAACTACAACAATTAAGAGTAAGACTACCGCAGTAATCAGCGATTTAAGAAAAAAGCCGACGGTCGAACTCGGTTTGACCATTTTAGTCATGTCCGCTCACTTGGCTAATTAATAAAAATATATATCATACTGTGTTATTACATTCTTGTCGCGGATAAATGTTTACGGGATTTATCTTGCCCCTAGTGTTGTCAGGTTTCAGTTGTAAATACTATTCTGAATCGAAACATTATGAGACCATTCTTCAGTGAACCTGTTTGTGGACTGGGCAAAAATCAAATTGTTTTACTATCGTACGCGTGAAAAGCTATTAAGTGCGTATGTAAAGGTGCGAAAAAGTTGCTCCAGCGATTTACACATGTGGCTACACCACAGCACCCTTATTTTGAGTACTACGGTTTTTGCGGTTGTAAAGTGCAGGGTTTACAGGAACTCTTAATTTGTTTAAGGGAGCTGTGCAGCAGTTTCAGTGCTTTGTTTAGATAAATTGGCAGTTGGTGTTTCGACCTTTCTGAAGTAAGGAACAAAAAACCGCTTTTGCCTGCATGTCCTCGTTTTTATTTTAAAAATGGACAAAGATTCAGGTTTTCGGCTACTCTCAGCTCCTTCCCCATCTTCCGAGTCACGTGCGCTGTGACGTCAATGGGGGTTCCGGTGAAGCTCTCTCTTTAGAGCCATCGGTGAGCAGCGAGAACTCATCCACTCGCGACCGACCGCGTGACCCCGTGCTGGCGCAGCGCGAACAATAAGCTGAAAGGAGGAAAGTCTCATCTGGGTCCGGCCATACCCCTCTGACGGCTGCCCATACCTCTTCTGACGGCTGTTCGCGGTAGCATATAGAGCTGACGGTTTTGTGGACCTAGGATAGATGGCGCCACTGAAACACCATATAAGAAAAGTTTTGTCGATGATACCAGGTTTTTGACGCATTTATATTTATGTTGGAACCACAAGATTTATAAAAAAATTACCCTTTATCGAGCAGGTATTCGCACTACTTGCTATCTTTCTGCAAGACCCCCATTGACGTCATGCCGCGTGTTTCTCATGGCCGCCACTCGCGGCTGCAGGTCGGGGAATATTCTAAGTTTTGCTTCGCGATTAAGCGGCGGAATCGCAACATTTCAAAGGAAGGAGGTGTGTTTTCTGTCCTTTGTGACAAGATGAACACTGTCAAACGTAGAAGATGCCAATTCATTCAACGTTAAAATCGTTGCACAGTTCCTTTAAGGGTGTAAAACAAAAAATGTGCAGAAAGAGTGCTGCGGTGCTGTGCCGAGAACCGTTGATATGCTCGCGTCAGATAGCTGCAGTACCTGTTTCCACCTCAAGAACTGTAGTAAAACAAGTCCTGTAGTAAACAGTTACAACTGGACTGGCTTGGCTGCTCGACCGAACACGTACGCTAACAAGCGTAGTGTCTCCCTTTCACTGTGGTGCCTGGAACGCGTCTCCGACTGGTGTGTTTACCGCGTCCAAAAAACTGGTCCCTCAATTTCCACCTGATGACGTCATAGAAGTGTCACGCTGTCGCCGGCCGCGATCCTGGTGGTGTTCCATCAGCGGTGATGTATGTTGCAGACGCCTGTCCCGCTGCATGTCGCTCTCCAGTGTGACACTCCACGCAAGCTTTGGCAGCCAGGAGTTGTCAAGCTGTGAAAACAGCGACACTCAGCGTTCGCTCGTGCTTTTCGCCAGAATTTCTACGACCAACTGCCAGGATCGCGACATCCAAACAGCGTGACACGTCCGCTTCTGTGACGTCATTTGTTGCCCCTTCGGGACAACTTTTGCTGTATGGGCAACATAAAACATTAAACACACCAGTCAGAGACGCGCACCAGGCATCATATAGTTTCACGTCATCCGGTACGTCTATAGTCTGGAAGTCTAACACCGTCTGCTAGTTGTGCGAGCAGACGAGCGACAGCCTCCGGCATCGTCTGCTATTTCACCACCGTCTATCGTCGTCTGCAATGCCGTGAGACGCGGACACGAAAGCTGCGCGTCGGCGTCCGTTTTCGCTTACGTCCGTCTGCTATTCCTTCCCTGTCTAAAAACCTCTGCGACGCTTGCGAGCCATGACTATGAAAGCCGCGTTCTTGCGTTCCATCATGCGCGAGTCACCGTCAAAAACAAGCGTCTGTCAGCGTATATTGATGTGCGCAATAAGCGACCGGGAGAACTAAAAAAATCAATAAAATAAATTTGCAGTCTTTCTAGCTTTACTGCTCTTGTTATTTTTTCGCATGGCATCTGCGAGCAAGGTGGGCGCTCGTCGTGACGCACAACTTAAACGCGACCTAAAAATATTCGCTTGGGTAGGCCAGGTGCACACTGCATAACTTAAATGCTTGCCTTTCGAAACGCAATGACGGGAACATACATAGGCAAACTTGACGCGAGCCAAACGCCCGATTGCCTCCAGCCAAATGGTTCGCAAATTCTTATCTGTGTATGTATCTTCTCGGTATTGGAGCCATGGTCGCAATCACGACGGTCGCACAATGCAAAGAGCAGCGGGGCTGCTTTTACGGGAACCAACATCTTTATTCAGCGTTGACACGCGCGAAGAAAGAAATTATGGCAGATCGATAAATGTTGTTATTGTGCTTTATGGCGCAACATCTATTACGGAAGCCATCTTCTCTTTGACGGAAGAATAGTCCGCCAACAAAATTATCCTCCAAAAATGTTTAAAAAAAAAAATGAAAACCCCGCGTGCAATTGTAGTAAAGATGTCTCTTGTACCGTTGATTAAATTCCGTTCTGACAGATATCGGCAACGCCAGTCTCACTTTGTTTTTCTTTTTATCTTCAGTCGCACTCTGCCAGCGATTCTACTTCCGGAAAGAGGCTAGATGCACTAAAATTTCCGCAAACACGCTCATATTTAAATTTACAGTGGAGTTTCACATAGAAGCGCACATGTTGTGTGAGCTTTTCCGGATAGTTCCAACGTATAGTCAGTGTTGTAGGCAGTACGGAAAAAAAAAGAGTAACGAAATGGACGTTACTCGTTACTGGCCGATAAAAGGAACGCGTTATAGACCCGTGCGTTATATCAAACCAAAAGGAACGGTTAGCAATATAAACTAACGCACGTTACTTTTTATTCGTGAATTAAAGCGTTTTACTGTTTCGACGTCAAACGTCAAGGGACACGTCCAAAATTTTGCAAAATTTTTAGTGTGTGGGATGAGTGCAATCCAAATAACTCGGCGCATAAAAATACCCAAAAATATTGAAGTGTATTTTTATTTTCTTGAGTCATGGGAAGGAGTTGCAACGAGTGACGTAACTACGTTAACCCTTACTCGAAATGCGCAAGGTAAGTTCATTATCAGTTACTATTTTGAAATGTAAGAGTACGCTACTACGTTTCCGAAAAAAAGCAACGCGTCAGTGCTAACTCCGTTACAATGACGGGTTACAGTCAAATACTGCGTCGGTGCGCTGCCAACGATCTCCAGGTTGTTGACAGTGCACTGACCCCCATTCTATTTGTCATCGGGCGCGCCTCAACGTTCGATACGATTGTGTTTGGTAGATATAGGTTTCGAGCGGGTGTTAGTAGGCCCACTGAAAAGCGAATTCGATGCTCGGACTCACCGCTTTGCCTGGACCGCCGGCAGCGGTAGCGGTTTTTTGGCGGCAGTGGTCTGGATGGGTTTTCGCAGGTGTCTGTGTGCGGAACGTCGGGCTGTTGTAGCACACGCGGGCGTAGCACTCAAAAAGCTCAGGCGGCCCCGGTGAGGGCGCCGGGGGAGAGATAAAACTCTGATAAGGGAGCGCCGTCTGTGACGTCATTGGCCGCCGGGGACCTCTGCATCTCACGTGTGTCTGGATTTGAGAGTGTTTCTAACTGCTCGATCGAGGGGGTCACGTGGTTTATGCTCCGCGTTTGCAATACGGGCTGCGAGGAAGTGACGAGAGCGTTTAATCGTCTGGAAGCGGCTGCGCCTCTCTATACCGCTTTCGTTCTAGCCACGGGACGACGCAACGAGTACGCACTTGCGACCGACGTTATCCATGATGAGTACTGCACTCTCTCTTAAATCTAGGCTCTCTCAAGCGGACACCGTTGATGACGCTGTCGATCCGAGTTCCTAGAGTTTGTGAGCGTCGGGGGAGCGTGTTCCGACTTTGTGATGGGATACTTTGTATGCCGCTTGGATTGCTCGGTAGATTATCTCGGAAAAGTTTTTTCGTTGATTTCACGGTCGTGGATCGGTGTGTTCGTCATGGGGTCATCTCAAATGGCTCGTATGTTGAAACAACACATGATCATGAGAGCTGACGAACAAAGGCTTTAGTTTTCGACACATTTATTTCTGTGTCAGGCGCCGGCGCGCGCGCACGCACACGCACACGCACACGCACACGCACACGCACACGCACACGCACACACACACACACACACACACACACACACACACACGTTTTAAACAAAGGCACGCACAAACACTAAAATGTCGAACCGAGTCGGGAAAAAAAATCAAATCGCGTGTTTTATTTTTCGTGCCTTTAAAGGGATACTTCAACGAAATTTGAAATAGTCCCATCGTGTTCAAAAATAGGTTGAATATGATCCGCAATATCCGTAAATGACAATCGCATGTTGTCACGATCTTTCTAGAACGTGGACGAAGGGGGCCGAAGCACCCGCCGAGGAGAGACGACACGCAGCCTGGTTGTGAGTAGGGATGCCGCGAACTTTTTTCGAATCGAAGTTTCGATGATCGAATCAAGCGGTTCGAAAGGTTCGAAAGATTTCGATTTTTCGAATTGTCTATATCGTAAAATTCGACGGAGGTCGAATTTTCGAACTTGTTAAGCTAAGAAGTTCGACGCTTTTCGAACCGTCGAACTTATTACGCTAAAAAATTCGATCTGTTTCGAACTTTCGAACTTATTGCGCTGCAAGGTTCGATGCTTGACGAACTTTCGAACTTGACTGACCAAAAAATTCGATGAATTTCGAACTTTCGAACTTATTTATAAAGAGAATTCGAAAAGTTTCGAACCTTGGAATTTTGAAAAGTCAGAAGTTCGACGAACTTCGAACTTTTAGGGTAAAAGTTCGACGTTCGTCGAACTTCGAAAGACCGGCGGACGGTTTCATTTGATTTCAAGTAGTGGGGTACATTCGTAATTTTGTTTTCTCGAACTTTTACACCCGGTGCTGCGTTCCTTACGAAAGACAATGTCGTTTATTTCAATGTTCTGGAATGCTTAGGTTTAAAGAAATAAATCCCCGAAGGGGCGAGGAAGGACGACGGGTTTTTGACGATTATCGTTTGTGCCAGATTTGAAGCACGCTGCAGCCGGAGCTATTTATGGTAGATATGTTATACTTTTTTTAAGAATGATCTATGTATAGCCTAGGTAAGTGCCGTCTTAAGATGTGATTATTGTTATTCAACGTGAGTTTCGAAGAAATGTCCAAACATGTATCTGCATGCAATTATGTCCTAAACTTGATATTTATTTTCGTCTAAGTTGTTTGAGGTATCGCATTTAAATTAACACCACAGACAGTACATATCGTTGCCATCGGCAGAATGCAAAATAATATATTTATTGTTTTTTCACGTTAAGGAATAAATTAACTCATGGGAGAAGATTTCTAATAGTGTTCAAGTTCAGCACGTCATTAAAAGAAAACTTTTTTTTTTTGCTTCACGTTCCTGGGACGTGTTTCTTTTAGCCTGTACACATTTTGGTAAAAGAAACTTGTATCGAAGTTCTGAACCTCTGAATATGCAAGAATAGAACACTTCCGACGAATTCTTGATAGTTTTTTTTTCTCCTGCTTTTTATTCCCGCATTTATTCTTTTTTTTTTTTTTTGTTACTATCGGCACAGGTGTTTAGGTCGAAAAGACAGCTTTGAACTTCCGAACCACTAAGCATGTGACGAGCAGTGCCTTCTGACAACGAGTTTCTAACAATGACCATCTACGCAACCTTTTATGCAGTGAAGAGCGACAGTAGCTATACATATGCATAAATAATTTCAGATTAAAATAAGCTCGACCACGCCCTCTTTCCCCGTATTGTTTTCTTTAACAGTCCGAAATACCTGCAAGGGGGAAAAGAAGGCTGAAGCCCCCCCCCCCCCCCCCCCCCCCCCCCCCGCTACCCTCTTTCCCCCCGTTTTTCCTCTTCCGACGCCACTTGTATGGTAGAACGCTCCTCGACCTCGAGTTGTGTCGGCTTTTGTGCTTTTTGCGAGGCGATTCCTACGTCCCAGAAAATAAACCTCCAGGACAATTACAAACTTCACCGGATCGGATTACTACCAGCGTGCAAGGGGTGGCGAGCTAGTTTGCCAGGTCGCTTCAAGGTTTTTCTGAGCCTCAACCTCCTGCTCGCCCCTGGCCGTTTCGAACTGGATGAGTCTCGTAAAACAGTGTGTTCGTGCAATCACTACTGCGTGATGCACGTTAAAGACCCCCCCGGGGCTGGCGGTCACAATTCTGCACTGGCAAATATTCTAGCACGTCCGGGACACTCGTCGTCTCATTTAATTGCCTGACCAACTTCGCAAAATCTAGATATCACACCCTAACTTTTCTAAACTTGATTTTGTGAAAACAAGTGAGTCGTGAAAACGTTATTTGAAACTGAAACTGTGGAAAAACTTGAAAATCGGACTTCGAACTCTGAAAACTTGGATTAGAAAAAAATTCAAAATCTTCAAAGTTTTTTTTTTTTTTTTTTTAATTTAGCGTTAAAAGAGAATCGAAACCTTCGAACTTTTCGAACTTTATGCAAAAAGAAATTCGAAATCTTCGAATTTTTCGAACTTCATGTCTATAATAATTCGAAGCGTTCGAAGTTTTCGAATCGTTTTTACAAATAATTTCGAAATCTTCGAATTTATCGAACCTGAAGTAAAAATATATTCGAAATATTCGAATTCGAAATTTTAGAAACCGTGAAAGCTTCGAAATTTTCGAATTCGAAACTCCGCTGTGGTCAAAAGTTGCGAATTTTTCGAAATCGAACCTCGGTCGGTACGAAAATATCGAAATTTTTCGAAATCGAACCTCAGTTCGCTTCGCAAATATCGAAACCTTTCGAAATCGAACCTGGGGTGGTTCGCGACATCCCTAGTTGTGAGGGTGGACGATGTCTGACCGGAGCGGCGTACGCTCAACGGTGTTTATTGCGTGCGGTGATCAATGTTGCCCGCCGATCCAGGCGGCCGCAGACGGGCGGACTGGAGGGGGGCGCCACTAACTTGTCACACTCCTCCCCCCAGTTTGTTTGTTCTAAAACAAAACTAAATACACTGCGCACGGCCGACACCATCTCGGCGTCTGGTC
The DNA here is from genome assembly GCF_016920785.2 of Ixodes scapularis. Taxonomy (NCBI): domain Eukaryota; kingdom Metazoa; phylum Arthropoda; class Arachnida; order Ixodida; family Ixodidae; genus Ixodes; species Ixodes scapularis. Next base: position 90,554,287 of record NW_024609836.1, read on the forward strand.
ATGCAAAGTCCTGGCCTGTCGACGATGAAGGTCACCCCGGCGAGTAGCGGTCAGGTGGCCTCCGCTGCCGTGCACTTCGCCTGGGCACTGGTGTCGACAAGCCAGGTGTGGCAACGCCGGGCGCTGCCTGTCCCGGTGGCGCTCCACCCGGTGGAGCTGCAGGGACCGGATTTGGGAGTGGCACTGGTGCCACAGGAGTGGCGATGCTTGTCGCCTCCGGGGTGGGTGGCGCTCCGCTGGCCACGACTGGTGCTGTTGGGCCCCCTGCAGGCTGGTCCTCTGAAGCGACGACCGAGGGTGGAAGCCAGGTCCCGAGGCGAGGCCTGACATGGTCGGCGTGCCGGTGCCAGGTGGTCCCGTCGGGCATGCGGACGAGCAGCGATGAGGCGCTCGCTGGTGAAACCACACGTCCGGCAGACCAGGGTGGGCCAGGACGGAAGTTCCTGGCGTACACCGACGCTCCCGGCTCCGGCAAAGGCCCGGGACGGCACCCTCGGTCAGCAGCCAGCTTCTGCTTCAGCTGCTTCAGGAGCGCCGTGGACCGGAGGTCTGGATGCAAGACGTCCAAGGGTGTCTTGACCATCCGGCCCAGCAGAAGCTCGCAGGGGGCACGGCCAGTGACCTCATGCGGTGTGGTCCGGTACTGGAACAGTACCCGGGCCACCTGCGTCCGGAAATCCCCGGGCTGGCTCCTCTTCAGCTTGTTCTTGAGGGTCTGTACCACCCGCTCTGCTGCACCGTTGGAAGCGGGGTGGTACGGCGGAACCAGCATCCGGCGGATCCCATTTCTCTGCAGCCAGTCGAGGTACTCGGCGCTAGCGAAAGCGGGACCATTGTCGGACACAATGATGTCCGGCAATCCCTGCGCCGCGAAGACCTGCCGCAGAGCCGCAATGGTCGCGCTTGCCGATGGACTGGTGACTGGCAGTGCCTCCACCCACTTTGAGAAGGCGTCCACTACCACCAGGAAGTAGTGGCCCTTGAAGGGTCCCGCATAGTCCACGTGCAAGCGGGACCACGGCCTCTGTGGGAACGGCCAGGGGGTGATCTCCACGTGGCGCGAGGCTCGCTGGTTTTCCTGGCAGACCTGGCAGCCTTGCACCTGGTGCACGATGTCCTGGTCCAAGCCAGGCCACCAAACGTGCGACCGTGCCACCATTTTGGTCTTTTCAATGCCAGGATGCCCCGCGTGCAGCAGCTGCAGCACCTTGGCCCGCAGACTTTGTGGAATCACCACCCTGGAACCCCACAGGAGGCAGCCTTGCTCCAAGCTCAGCTCGGCGGTCTTGTGGCTGAACTCCTGGTGACGCAGCTCCTCCCCTCGGGCAACCGCCTTGACCACCTGGGACAGGACCGGGTCCCGGCTGGTCGCCTGCGCCACCGCAGTCCTGGTGAGCACCCCCGGGTAGGCCCGCTCCAGCAGGAACACATCAGCTGGCTCTGGAACGGCAGCAGGCACCTCCGGCAGGGGCGGGCGGCTCAGGGCGTCAGCAGGTCCCAAGTCCTTCCCAGGGCGGTAGACCAGCTTGTACCTGTAGGCTGCCAGCGTCAAGGCCCAGCGTACCACACGAGGCGATGCTTGCACTGGGACCGCCTTGTCAGGTCCCAGCAGCCCCAGCAGCGGCTTGTGGTCCGTGACTGCCTCGAACTGCCGGCCCCACAGGTACTGATGGAAGCGCTGGACCCCGAAGAGGAGGGCCAAGCCTTCCTTGTGGAGCTGGCTGTAGCGTTGCTCCGCCGCATGTAGTCGACGAGAAGCAAACGCCACAGGGCGTTCCTGACCATCCTGACCCCGGTGCGACAGGACGGCTCCTACCCCGTACGGCGACGCACCCACGGTGAGGACTACAGGCTTGGCCGGGTCGAAGTGCACCAGCACTGGAGCCTTAACGACCAGCTCCTTGCTGTGCTGGAAGGCCAAGTCCTGCTCCTTTTTCCAGGCCCACTGCTGACCGTCACGAAGCAGTCGATGCAGCGGCTCCAGATGCGTCGAAAGGTTGGGCAGGAACCTCCTGTAGAAGTTGATGAGGCCGAGGTAGCTCTGAAGCTCCTTCTTGCTCTTGGGCTTCGGCGCCTTGAGCACGGCCTCAATCTTGCGGGGTGCCGGGGCCAGGCCAGCCTGGGAGATGATGTGTCCCAGATACTCCACGCTGGGGGTCAGGAACACGCACTTGTCCAGCCTCAGCTTGAGACCGGCGTCCTGTAGTCGTGTCAGGACTTTGCGCAGGTTCTGCAGGTGGTCCCCGTCGTCGGTACCGGTAACCAGGATGTCGTCCAAGTACACCGCCACGTGCCTCATGCCCCTGAAGAGGTTGTCCATCTCTCTCTGGAAGATGGCTGGGGCTGAGGCCACGCCGAACGGTAGGCGCGTGTACTGGAAGAGTCCCATGGTTGTCGAAATGGTGACATACTTCCGGGCGGCATCCTGGAGCACCAGCTGCTGGTAGGCATCTCGAAGGTCGAGCTTGGTGAACTTCTGTCCCCCGGACAGAGCCGACCAGAGATCTTCTACCCGAGGCAGCGGGTACTTTTCGACGGTAGCGACGGGGTTGATGGTGACCTTGAAGTCCCCGCAGATCCTGACGCGGCCGTCTCGCTTGAGGACAGGGACAATTGGTGCAGCCCACTCGGAAGTCTTGACGGGCACCAGGATACCCTCTCGCTGCAGCCGTTGCAGCTCCTGGGTGACCCCGTCCTTCAGGGCAAACGGCAGCGGACGCGGCTTGAAAAACCGAGGCCGGGCTCCCTCGGGTACGTGGATGCCGACCGTCGTGCCGGCAAAGGTGCCCACCCCCGGCTGGAACAGGGACTGGAAGTCGGTCAGGAGGCTCGGGACGTCTTGCACCACGTGCAGCGCAGCTTCTTGGTACTCCGGCAGCCGAACACCCAGCGAGTGAATCCAGTTCCGGCCCAGCAGCGTCGGCGACGACCCCTTGGTTAAGTAAAGGGGAAGGATTGCCTCCCTGTCGCCAAGGCGAACGCTGACTTGGGCCCGACCCTGGACCTGGGAAAGCTGCCCGGAGTAGCTGCGCAGCATGACGTCAGACGCCTCGATGGACACGCCAGGGAAGGTCTGCTTGAACAGCTTCCCGGGCATGACCGACACGCTGGCCCCTGTGTCCAGCTCCATGGTGATGGGGTGGCCGCAGATTTCGACAGACACCATATATGGTGGCACAGACGATGAAATTCTCCTGGTGTGCCACACGTCGAAAATCTGCGGGTCCTCGGCCACGACGTGGACCCTGGCTGAAGACGAACCCGGGCCTGGTGCCGCTCGTCCCCGCCGCGTTCTCTTGCGACGACCACCCTGGCCGCGGGCTTGACTGGAACCCGGGCTTGAACCAGGCTGCTGCTGCTGCTGCTGGCCGCCGCTCGTCCTCTCCCCTCGGCAGACACGTGCGAGGTGCCCAGTTCTCCCGCACGTGAAACATTGTGCGTGGACGAACTGGCACTGTGAGGGGGAGTGGGCAGCACCGCAGCGGCTGCAGGCACCGCTCCTTGCCGCCATCTTGTTCACCGCCGCTTCCGTCGACGGTGAGCCGGCCGCACGCGCTATCTCGCTGGCGTCGTTTGCTGCGGCTTCCATCGCCAGCGCTGCCTTCACCGCGTCGTCCAGCGAGGGGTCGGGGAGCTCCAGGAGTCGCGTCTGCATGGCAGGGTTGTTGATGCCGCAGACGAACCGGTCCCGGAGTAGCGAGTCCAACTGGTCGCCGAAGGCGCAGGTGCTCGCTAACCCTCGTAGCGCAGCGACGAACTGCCCGAGGGTCTCCCCGTCCTGGCGGCTCCGGTTGTTGAAGCGGAACCGCTCCATAAGCGTGGACGGCGCCGGGCTGAAGTGCGAGCGCAACGTGGCGAGCAGCTCACCCAGCGTTTTGACGTGCGGCGTGGCCGGCTTGAGGAGGTCGAGAAGGAGGCTGAAGACTCGGGTCCCGGAGCTGGCCAGGAAGATGTCCCGTTGCTTCGCCTCGGGCGTGTCGTTCGCCCGGAAGAACACGTGGACCTGTTCTTCGTAGACCGGCCAGGCGGACCCATCTCCCTCGAACGGCTCGAGCCTTCCGTACAGCGGTATGGCGACAGGAGCGGGGTGCGGTGTTGCGACTCTCTCGGCGGCGTGGGCCGAACCGTGCACGTTGGTGGCCTCCAGTGCCACGGTTCCTCGTCGCCAGTGTCACGATCTTTCTCGAACGTGGACGAAGGGGCCGAAGCACCCGCCGAGGAGAGACGACACGCAGCCTGGTTGTGAGGGTGGACGATGTCTGACCGGAGCGGCGTACGCTCAACGGTGTTTATTGCGTGCGGTGATCAATGTTGCCCGCCGAGCCAGGCGGCCGCAGACGGGCGGACTGGAGGGGGGCGCCACTAACTTGTCACAATGTTTATATTTTGATCCTGGTGGCTGTATTTTTCGTTATAAACGGCCCACTCTGGCAAGCGCTCGGAGAAGGCCCAGCTTAGAGCACGTGACATCCAACGCAATCGTGACGTAGGTCGTCCCAGGACGAGCAAAGCTACGGCGAGGCTGACGTCGAGAGGATGGCCTAGTCGTTCCAGCCACCGAAGCGGCTGCTTTTGTACGAATTTTGAGTGACGGGTTAATCTTCTGTAATCTTGTAGGGGGACAATAGCGACTTCTGCGACACACAAAAGGGATTCGCGGGAAGAGGTGAGTTCCTCCTTCCCCCCTTCTCTCGTCGTGGCCGGAGAGACAACCTCCGTCACTTGCTGTCAAGGTTCCTAGACGAGCATTACAAACGAGGCGTTAGCGACATCCACCAGGTGCTCTTTGCTAATCGTTCAATTCGTTTTAAAATTCCTTTTCGAGACTTTTTTAACAAGATATTGGTATGTTCAATGTGATACTGCTCCTTTGAACACATATAGACCAAAAAATGAGCGCCGAAATGTCGTTGTAGTAAAAGGATACTAGAACGACATTTCGGCGCTCAGTTTTTGGTCTATATGTGTTCAAAAGAGCAGTATCACATGGAACATACCAATATCTTGTTAAAAAAGTCTCGAAAAGGAAATTTAAAACGAATTGAACGATTAGCAAAGAGCACCTGGTGGATGTCGCTAAAGCCTCGTTTGTAATGCCCGTCTAGGAAACCTGACAGGTTGCGACGAAGCTCCACGGCCAGCACAAGAGAAGAGGGGAGGGAGGAACTCCCCACTCAATGGGACCTTCTTTTGTGTGTCCCAGACGTCGGTATTCTCCCTCTACAAGATTATAGAATATTGACCCGTCACTCGAAATTCACAACAAAAGCAGATTTGCGCTTAGTTGCGGTGGCCCGATCGCTGGCGTGCTTCAACCGCTTTGGTGGTTGAAGAGGCTAGGGGATCCTGACGACGTCAGCCTCGCCGCAGCTTTGCTCATCCCGAGACAAACTACGTCACGATTGCGCCGGATGTGACGTGCTCTCCGCTGGCTGCTCTCCGAGCGCTTGCCAGAGTTGACCGTTTGTAACAAAAAATGGAGCCATCAGGCTCAAAATACAAACGTGCGATTGTCATTTACGGAAATTGTGGATCATATTCAGCCTATTTTTGAACACGACGGGTATAGTTCAAATTTTGTTGATTTAATGTCCGCATGTTCGCGTTTCAACTTGCTTTTGGCCTTGCAAAGGCATGACATTGATCCTGGACTGCGATTAATGAATTTAGACTGGGATTTGACTAACGGCATATCGTTAAGTGGGCCCATCGAAAGAAGGCAAAAAAAAAAAAAAAAATCAAAAGCCTGCCTTTTTGGTAGGAAATTCGGAAGATATAGCGGACTATTTCGTACCCCCCTTCCTTCGAAAGCTCTCCGCCTTTTTAGTGTGATACATCCGCGGTGCCCAAAGCACGGCAGCCGGCCCCAGCTCACGGATCGGACACGAGCACTACCTCACTAGGACGAATGCGCTCGTCAGCAATCGATCCGTCGACGAATAGTTGGAATCGCGTTCGTGACCGACGAGTGCCGTGCCGGCACCCATTATCACTCGCAAAGGATAAACAGCACGGTGGAAGCTTGGCGTTGTCGCGTTCCGAAACCAACGTTGTCAAAATCGACAATCTAGCCCTATTGTTTCCGCCGATGAAAGCAACATTACTCAGGTGGCCCAGTCGGGGAATGCCGATTGCGTCGGCAAGAGAGGGGGGAGGGCTGACGTGTAGCTCGACATTCATCGACGATTTCGCCACACGTAAGGAACACTGCCAGCTAACCCTAGCGACCCTAGGCGGCTGGGGGAACTTCCGGTTGCGGCGCAAAATGCTATGTCACGACCATAGAGTTCTTATAACGTACAATATATATTGTCACGACCCTGTGATTTCTCATTTTGCGTTCGAGTTGAGGAGGAAAGCTGTCGAGGAAGTAGTTAGAAAATCATTTCATAGCTTACCGCCCGGTCGCACCAGAAGCAGACGACATGTAGCTGAAATAATCCGACGAACTATCTTTTTCTTTTTTTTTTTTCGTTTTGTGTTCAGTTAATGGGTTTTATTGAGAATGCGCCGTTTATGATTCGAAAACATCGTCTGCTTTTGGAGTGACCAGGCGGAGCGGGTGGTAACCTGACGCAGAGAGCTTAGATCGAAGAGAGGGTGTTTCTCAAATCACCAAGAGCGTTAGCAATTTAATGGCAGACGCCTCCTGCGGAGATTGGTAGCAAGTACGCATGCGCAGTGTTGTCGCTAGTGAGGAGGAAAGCAGGCGGAAAGGCAGAGACGTTAACAGAGGATCGACGCTTTTGCCACCTTCTCAAATCTCGTGTTGCAAGCGCGGCCTATAAACCACCTGACCCCGATCGAAGAGTTGAAAACTCTGTCATATGGGCACCCTTAGCTGATGGCTGGGCCGCTGCCGCCATCTGTTGGCCGTTGCGCCAGTCAGAGGTGCGTGGATAACAGATGGGCGCCGTAGGTAGAAAATATGAGTGAGTGAAAAGACGTTTATTGACACTGGTGGATAGAGGAGTCAAGTTATTGACAAGTTTAAGGATGGTTGGTTGGGCGGGACATTGGCGATTTACATAACTCCGGTACAGCTGTGGTCCCGCCGTGGGGGAACGATGTCCAGCCCGGTCTCGCTCAGGTAACTGAGCAGGCCGGACAGGACCGCGACGCGCTTGTCCCTTTCTCCCTCAGGTCGACACCAGGCTTCGAAGGAGGTGGGGCGGAGTTGCTGGTCTAACGCGTCCAGGGCTTTCATTCTCTCCTCGTGGAAGTTTGGGCACTCCCATACGAGGTGATGCTCGTCGCACTCTACGTCGCGATTTGTGCAGTAGATGCAGCCCTTTGAGCAGGCTTCCTCTTCTCGCCGCAGCTTTCTTGATAACAAGCTGTAGTCGTGGTCTATTGCAATCGAAGCGCCGTCAACTCTCTTCTTCCTCTCGCGGGCCGCCCGCTCCCATCGCTGGGTGCGGGCCGGCGTGATGGCGGCGTGGGCCCTGAGTCTTCGCAGCTTGACCGTCTGATGCCGTCGAAAGAAACCCAAAGGAATGCTCGCTTCAGGGAGCTCGCCTTTGGCATTTAGCTTCATCTTTACTTCTTTTTTCATCGCCAGTTTAATGTTGAGGACGGTGCCCTCGGGGTCGTATAAGTAGAAAGCGGACGATGGCGGTAGCACAGAGGGGGCCGCAACCGGGTCCTGGCGTCGAAGGTCGATACGATTTAAGCTCTTCGATCGCCGCCCGGTGTGCCTTCTCGTTACCGTCTATGCCCGCGTGACCAGGAATCCACTCTACGCTTATGGAGAGTGGGTTCGGGTCGCGTCGCTCCAGTTCATGCGCTAGCCGGAAGATCTCTCCAACTGCGGCGTGTGCCTTGACCTGCGTTCTAAGTGCCCTCACGGTTGCCTGGGAGTCCGTGAAAACGCGCAATTTGTGAAATACATCGCTTGATGACACTGCCGTGTCCTTGATGGCTTCGAGTACGGCATTTACTTCGGCTTCCTGCGCGGATCCACAGTGTTGCAGTTCCTTGCATTTCGTCACGTGTTTATAATGCCATGCCACTGTGGTCGCCACTCCATCCTTGAACGCGGCATCGACGTATACTCGAAGTTCGTCGTCGCCGTCGCCTCCCTTCTCTTCGTGCCGCCGGGCAAACTTGCATCTTCTACCGGCGTTAGTCGTTGAATTCATCCTTCTCGGGATTGGACAGGCCGGGGTGACCATCGTCTTCTGCCATGGTGGGATGGGGTCCGGTATTAGTGATTGAGCGGTCTGCGCGCACAGAGAGCTCCACGGAGGCATGAGTTCTAATAGGGCCCTGCCCTGTCGGGTGTACGCCAGTTTGGCACCGTAGGTTCGCTCCTGATTCCGCTCGATCTCTTCAAGGGAGAGCATCGGGACTGCCTCGTGCAGTAGGTCCAGGCGTGTGCACTTCGGCAAGCCCGAGATGCAGCGTCGTGCGTCGTTAATCAATGTTTCCAGTTTGGCCCGCTGAGTGGTGTTGAATTTGTAGAAACGGAGGCCCTACGAGATCTTGGATATAAGGGCGGCTTGGACCACGGTCTTCGCTAATCTTTCTCCCAGGCCCCCGGCCCGTGTCGCTAAGCGTCGGACGATCGAAAGTCCTTTCTTCCACGTGCTTCGCATACGTTCGATCCAGGCGCTTGGGTTGCCGCCCGAGTGGACGTTCACCCCTGGAATGGAGTGCTCGGCCACTTTGTCGATCTTCTGACCGTCAAAGCGCAGGTCCGCGTCGATCTTTTCCCAGCCTTTGCCAAAGGCTAAGTATCTTGTCTTTTCAGGTGACGGGTGCAGACCGACCCCCTTCAGGAAGTCGCTCACCACGTCAAGGGCCCTTTGGATTGTTGTCTCGGGAGGGGGCGCGTTGTCACTTCCCATAGTCCACGCCGTGATGTCGTCCGCGTAGACTGTGAATGCCAAGTCCGGAATGACGGCGAGCCGCCGTAGGAGCGGCGCCATCGCCAGGTTGAAGAGCACCGGTGAAAGCACTGCTCCTTGTGGCACGCCTATTTCATTCGTCTTCTGTTCGCTGCTACAGTGCTTGCCGGTCTCGACCAGGTACTTTCGTCCGCTCAGGAAAGCCTTGATGAAGTTCAGGGGTCTGCCCCGCACGCCCAGTTTTCGGGCCGTGTCAATAACCGTCGCGTGAGGTAGGGTGTCGAAAGCTTTTTTAATGTCCACTGCTACCAGGAGTTGTGGGTGGCAATGCGTTGGCCGGTTCACTAAGTATTCAGGAATGAGGACTAAGCTGACCTGCGTGCCAAGGTTCTTGCGGAACCCCATCTGGGCGGCATGCAACACTTCTCTTTTATGCTCAATTATCCAATCGATGCGCGCGAGCACCATACGCTCCATCAGTTTGCTGAGAACAGATGTAAGCGAAATTGGGCGCACGTTGCTCGCGCAGTCCGGCTTCTTCCCTGGTTTGGGTATGGGGCACACCCAGGACAGTTTCCACTTTTCCGGTATGTTTCCCTCGTGCCACGCATTTGTTGATCGATTTCAGCAAGTTATGTTTGACCACCTCCGGGAGGTTTTTGAGCATGGAGTTGGTAATCCCGTCAGGGCCCGCCGCACTCCGCTCGTTGCCCCTGTCGATGGCTGCCTCCATTTCCCACATAGTAAAATCTGCTTCGTACTCTTCGGCTTTCGATTCTTCGGGTTCATAAATTTTGGGGTCCGGGCTCGTGGCTGGCTGCGGGAAGAAGACATCTCCGATCTCGTCCAGTATCTGTGTGATTTCCTTGCCTTGCGCGAGGGCCATGTTTGGTGCTGTGTTGCCGCCTTTGCTCTTGCCCAGCATCGCGTTACAGACAGCCCACATGCGTCTGAGTGACGTCCGTTCGTTGAACTCTTCGCAAGACTTGATCCAGTCGTCCCTGCACAGCCTGCTGGCATGTCGCTGCGCCTCCTTCGCGTACCTGTTGGCCTTGCGAATATCCCGTCGTTTGCGGGTCCGACGGTAGCGTCTCAGGTGGTTGGTTCTTTTGCGCCATAGGGATAGTAATCTGGTATCCGGAATGGGCGCTTCTTTTTCGATTAGGGTTTCGACTGTTGCGGCCTTGGCCGCGTCCCTAATCAGTTTTGTCAGGTCATCTAATTTGGTGCCCGTGGATCCTTCTAGAATGGTGCGAAAGTCGTCCCACACTGAAGTCTTTGCCGTCCTATGCTTCTTGTGTCGCTTTGCCCTGCCGACGATACACGTCTCAATAGGGTGGTGGTCGCTGCCCCACGCATCCTCGAAGACTCTCCATTCGATGTTCCTTGCAGTATGAGGGTCGGCCCAAGTTAGATCAGGCGTGGTGTCTTGTTGGTTGATACTGGGCGCGGTCCGCGTCTTGGTGCCCGGTTCATTGATCAGGACGAGTCCCATATCGGTGGCCCTGCGCAGCAGCTCGGCACCTCGTACTGACGATTTCGCGTAGCCCCATTCTTCGTGTTCGGCATTAAAGTCTCCTCCGACGAGAATCGCGTGCTTTCTCTTCTTACCGTACTCTCGTGCCAGCTTCTCCACCCAGCCGTGGTCGATCTCCGCTCTCGTTTTCCTTGCCGTCGAAGTCCTAGGCCGGTAGTACACTGACACCACCAGGATCGGGCCGTCGCACTCGCTCTCCACCAGGACGGCCACTACCTCTTGCGAGTCAGTGCACCAACTATAGTGGGGTTCTTTTTCTTCTTTTTTTTTCTTTTACTCAAATATGTTTTTTTTTTTTTTAATTTTTGATGCGATGCTTTTACCACCTTTGGGCAGATTTATGGTAAATCATAGCGCGATACGTTATAGAGCCGATTTTTGCGCCGAGTTTAAAAGCTTCCCCCGGATTTTTCTTTCGTTCTTTATGGATTTATATAATTGTACCTGGGGATTTCTTCCAGTGAGGGGGCCAAAGGCAAAAAGGGTGAGGCCTGACAAGGCTTTGACCCCCGCTTAGCATACAACGGAGACAATACAAAATGAGTACATTCAAAGCAAAAGTACACTCACAATATGAAATCTCAAGATTAGAATATAAACTAAAAAAAAATAACTGCAAACAAGAAACGGTCTATAATACTGTCCTATCAATAAAAAACAAAATACAATATTAGTAAAACATAAGCAAATATACACGAATTTACAGAGGTGCGATTGGAAGGAAGGTAATAAAACTGCTATTTAAACAAGAAACATCCTACAATAGTGCACTACGATAAAAAAAAAATTAGTAAAACACACGCAAGTAGGCTCACATTTACAATATAGCCTGAAACCCTCAGCAAAATGTGAAACCTTCTGTTGTATAGAAATTCAGCTATAACTACAGCAGGAGGAAAAAAGAACAATTTAACATGAAACACAATATATGTAGCATTTACTAACTACAAAACGAAAAGAAAAACCTAATATCACTGCTGACCCTCTACACTAACAAATCAGGTGTCTGGTAGCGGCTGTTTTCAATTTCCAAGCATCAACAATCATGATCAGAGTGGTCGTTTTAAGGCTATGATTTTTTTCATCTTTGCTTTTCTGGATTATTCTTATTATACTTTATACTCTTTTTCTTCTTCCTCTTTTACCCCAACCAAATAGTCAAATCTCGATTCGCTGCGCCACAGTCGCATTCATGTAAATGCAACCAGTGTCGCACAGTGTACATTGTCCGCTTCGTGGTTGCACGTTTTAATAACCATTTTGAAACAAAAAAAGCGTTTTAAGTGGCTGAAGTATAAATATCTTACGTTAAAGCTTGTCTGAAAGGGTTGCATATCTTAAGAATACGTTGACATGCAAAACTATTTCAGAACATATTCTTAAGCAAAAAACATGCGCAGACCAGGGTTAGAACGATTCAAACTTTTCGCTAAGAGGATAAGATGTGCAGTGTCTTATTCAAACGGCTTGAAACGGGACGGGTTCAAACGCAACAAGTGGTCTGAGTACGGGTTCAGATAAGAAGGGCGTTTTGGGAATGGGTTGAAATGGGAAGGGCTCAAACGGGATCCATGGTTGTTTCGGGCTACACATTCCTCGAGAGCCTTCTACGATTGCAGCGATTATCTCTCCCAAGCGCTTCGCGGGAGATGCAGACGCTCCAGACTCCTTAGAGTGTGTACAGGAAACAGCTGAAGAAACGAAGGCTGTGGTAGGGCCTCGGAGCAAGTTAAGTCCGAAGGCACACGAACAATAATAAAAATAGAAAATAAATATGATACCCATTTTTGTGGCTTCTAAAAGCTGCCAATATGTTCACTGAAAAAAATTGCGGTGGCTTAGCTCGGCTATGCCAGGAAATAGACCAGTGTCCGCGCCAATTCCAGGGCGCCGCCATGTTTATCTACGCTCGCGCCACCACGCGGAGAGAACTGGCAGGCAGGGGGGGGGGGGGGGGGGGGTGCGTTGGCGGCGTTGCTTTGAGGAGCTGGATGCGGCAGTCTGTCCGAATGCACCGACACATCGTGAAAGATGTCTTCACAAGAAGCCTCCCCGGCCCGTTCTTCAACAGATAAGATGTCGTGAACATTCGAGAACCCATCTAGATCAAGAAAACAAGAGAAAACCTTTCTGTTCTTAAATGTTCTCGGTGTCTGCTGACCCTTGACATCCGCGTTTCAGTCCGGGTTCATTGCGTAGTAAATATTTCGCTACCGCTTTCTTGTAGCTTTCAAATGCTTGATTGTTGGCTTCTTGTATACGACATTACATTCGTGGCACGTTTGAGACCGATTTTCGCGATCTGCTTGCCTTTCTGCGGCAGCGCGGCTCTGCCGAGCCGAAATAAGTGGGAGGCGTTCACTTGATCAAACGCCGTTTTAGCGAATGGAAACGAGACCACGACGTTTCATGGAATGACTAGCGAATGGCGGCGTTCATATTAGCGAATGGGTCGACCCATTCGCTAATATTAACGCCGCCATTCGCTAGTAGACAGCTCGGATTAGCTTCCTTTTGTAATGTGCAGCCTTGTCTGGGTTCGAAACTATTAATTTGCCAGTTCTAAAGGATGGTACCTACTTAAAGTGGGAGCTGGAATTCTACGAGGTACCAGGAGACACTTACTATCGGGCAACGAAGCAGGGTGCCTGTGGGGGCGGAGTCTAGGAACGCTACTGATTAATATTGTGACAGGCGATCAGTTATGATAACAGACGAAGCTTCGACTCGTTTGTTCAGAAGTTCGCGGTGATATTTTATTAGCCCTCGTTACAGCACACCAAGGATCTTAGGCAGTGAAATTCGTATCACGCAGGCTCGTGCGTCGTAGTCAAATGAGCGCAGTCGACGATGAGGTGTAATGAGCTACTAAGCTTCACAAGGAAAATGCCCGTGAGAAAGAGTTTTGCGGTAGTCCAAAACACCGATCCAGCAGACGCACGTACCTACGTTTACTCCGGACTCCATGAACCCGACGGCGCAAGGTCAAAGCGATCAAAGAGCACCGCCGCCATCGCCACCCGGTTTTCTCTGCACTTTGCGCGACAACGGCACTGCAACGGAGGGCACTCGCCTCGGCGTTAACAATCCGCGAAATAGATTAATTTCCCACTCTTGAAGCCATTCCAAATGATTAATGAAAATACCTCGGCGTTGTAGAGCATCTGACGACACAATGGTGCCAAGCGCCTGCTCGGCATCGTCGTTGCTTGTGAAGGCCTGCTTATTTGTAGTTGAGACGATGATTTCACATCTTTCGTGCCACCCGTGGAGCTTGCAATAACTTCGAAGGGCAGGGGAATCTTCTCACATGGACACGCAACACCGGAGCCACCAAAACAATCGTACAAACCGTCGCCATGTTTGCTTTTTCTTCGTCACTTCGGGCGTGGTCAAATCATCGCGAGATGTTTTCTGGCTCGGCTAGATGGAAACCAACAGCGGCAAAGTGGCGTATGGACAAAGGGCTCTCACATTACTGGCACTATACACGCATACCGCGGTAAACAGGACCGATTCCGGCGGAACGGCAGTCGGCACACCAGCGAAGAAGCCCGCGGCTGGAAGCAGCCGACGCAGGCCGACGCAGCCCCCCGTCCCCATGAGCGTCTGGGTTCGAGATTATTGGTCGCTTTTGCTCCTTGCGGTCGAGGCTAAAAACAGCACTTCCGGACAAAGGTCTATACGTAGCGTGAGCTTATGCGCAAAAAATGAGAGGCACTATCAAGCAGCTCCGGTGCAGCGTCAGACTTGGCTACTGCGCAACGGAGGAACACAGCTGGGCACGCGGTGGCGCCAGTGCGTCTGCCGCGGCTATGACGTCACTCCTCTGGAATGCGAAGACCGGCGAGGCGCGCACGGTGGCGGAGGAGCCCGCGGCGGCGGCGGCTCCGGCACGCCAGCTGTGCGCCGTGTGACGTCACTGCTCCTCGCGCTTGCGCAGACCGGCGAGGCGCGCGCGGTGGCGGCGGAGCCCGCGGCGACGGGGCCTCCGCCCCGCCAGCTGTGCGCCGTGTGATTTCACTGCTCCTCGCGCTTGCGTAGCACGGAGCAAGGCTCATTATGCGAGCCACGCGAAACTGCACAACGCTACAAAAAAAAAAAAAAAAAAAAAATGTTGCACAGCCACGCGATTTCTGGCAACAATCTCCTTCCCTTCATGTCTTCTCTCTCACCCGTCGAGTTTCGGTTTCAGATTCGAGCAGTTGCGTTTTTTTACTTTGTTGAACATTTACGTGACGCTGTAGCAAAATATTGATTGGGTAGACTTCGGACACCATAATAGATAGTCTAACAAAACAAAAAAACACTGTCTGCAGGAATGTTTGAAGCATCCACATGTGCATGAAGCAGACATGGTTCGATGATTCTACCATCATGTCTGCAGCTTTTGAATGATGTATTTGTATAGAGCAGTGCGACTCTGGAGATCACTGACATGCTGAGAGCCTTTGTAGATTAGGTATTCTGGGAATGTTTATTTGTTATAAAGAACCAACCAATGGCGCAAGCAGGGTTCCCAAGGAGACGAACATCTCCGGTCTTGAGGCGAGTCCCTAGTTGCCGCCGCCAGATCTCGGACAGTCTTCGATGTCCAGCCGAGTAGAGCCGTAGTTTCGGATTGCTTCGAGGGCTAAACTGGCTGACTGGGGGCAGCCCGCTGCCGCCAACGGCATGCAGTCCATCTCGTTCCATATCATCCTGTCAAAGACCATTAAGAAAAAGGGGTGGTCAAGCAAGACTCACCTCATGTGGAAGATCGGAGGCTAGTTCACACACTTGCGACTGCGTATGACCGAGTGAACTAAAGCCTCTTGGGAGCTCTCACGACAAGAGAACACAGAGGCGCGATCTACCGGCTAGCTGTGGAACATTTGGCATTTCTGTCCGTTTCCTATTTTTGTTTCGCGCATCACACTTTCTGTTTTGGCTCGAAAAACGTTTTGACAATGTTATAAAAAACCATTTCTCGTTGATAGAGCGTACATTATTTGGTCTCGCAAATACTACGAAACCTTCGCTCTAGGGAAGTGCGGTTAGAAGGTCCCTCATAGATAGCGCCAGCGTGCCAGTGCGTTCCCTCGTTGTAACACATCACAAGAAATTGGTCGTAAGCGAACGCAATCTGCGTTTGCTCACGATCGCGTTCCTAAACGTTGTTTGGGCTCAGCGCATAAGCAGTAATAATGTTTTTGTTTTGTTTTTTCGCGTACGAAGAGGTTTTGCATATGCTGCTCTAACGTTCGTTAGTGGTTGGGGTTTGCAATATTTGAAGCTGAAGAAAAGCCGCCTGCGTAAAAATCACGCGATTCCAGCGTTGTCGACGGCGAATATATATTCAATATTAGTGGGCTACGCCGAGATCTACGAGGCAGATCTGTTCAAACAAATAACGATCTGTTTACACAGGTTCAAAAAGTGGCGCCTAGCGTTAGACCTCATCCAAACTTGTCCAGGTACTCCACCTGCGGCTTTTAATTTTATTTCGCCGATATTACGGAAGACAACTGTCAGACTTTATTTGACTGGCCGTCACTTATACCATGTTGCCGCGTGCGTGGCCGAGAGGGGAATGCACGTGGCTCCAAAGCAGGCGCCTGGGGTTTAATGCCCGATGTTGGAGATAGCGTTGATCAATCGATTCTGCTCCAATTTCTAGAGGATTCGTGTTTAGCCTTACCCCAAGTGTAATAGATAGATGGCCAACATTACCACGCCGAGTCAGTCTCCACAGGGTTCTATTCTCTAGCATTCTAGGCCGAATATTCAAGATCCAGATTACATTAAATAAGGAGACTGCATGGCCTTGCCAAGTCAGTCTAGCTCAAGCCAGCTGTCACTCCGCTACCTCGACGCTTGCTTCTGCTATCTCGATGCTCGTTCTTTCTTTTGTTTCTGGCAGAAGTTCGCCAATTAGAGCTTTATTTTCAGTATGCGCTGAGCCTTTTCCATCAGCCACAAATGGACATAAGGATATTTTATTTCCTAAGGCGAATATTGTAAAGGCTGCTGATTAATGCTTTAGTAAAAGTTAAAATTAAATAAATTTCCTGTTCGGCCTATGTCGGACTATCCAAATATTTCTCGAGTACTTATTATATATATATATATATAAAAGCAGGTTGTGAAAATATTGCTTGTTTTAAATTCTCTGCATTATTGCAAGCAATTGCGAAGGCAGGTGTGAAAGAAGTAGTCCACTTTCGACCTCGCAATTTTATCGCGTCAAAGAAGCTTCCGAATCAGTGGCGGTCTGTGCGAGTATGCTTGGGCCAGACTAGGACCAGTAACGCCTCTGCAACGGTCACGAACATTGCAGACCGATATCGCTTCGTGGCCTTTTTAAGCAGTAAATATGAGCGTCGGAGGGAACTTTCCAGTGTGTGAAATGCGACGGAAAACATGCAGGAGTACAACGCATCCTCCAAGGCGCAGAGGGGACAGGGAAGCGACGAGTTGAACCAACCTGTAGTTTGCTTCACTTTACAATGGGCCTCAGTG
This sequence comes from Ixodes scapularis, assembly GCF_016920785.2. NCBI lineage: Eukaryota > Metazoa > Arthropoda > Arachnida > Ixodida > Ixodidae > Ixodes > Ixodes scapularis. The sequence goes on from NW_024609836.1 coordinate 90,571,174, forward strand.
GACACTATTAGCGGCGAGAAGTTACGGTAGCGCCCTCTTACGGTTCTCCCTTGTGACGTCATTACCTTGCATACAAGAAGTTCGATGGTGTTTGTAAATAGCATGGTGGAAGCTTGAAATCATTGCGCTCTCAAAGGAACACTGCCAACACCGTCAAAATTAAAGTTCTTTCGTTCCTCTTATTTCCGTCGAGGATATACCCTTTCCGACGTCATAAGTCAGCGTTCGGCCAATCGTGGAAGGCCGACCACAGCGACGCTTTCGGTCGCGCTCGTCGCCAATACTCTGTTTCATATTTGGCGTGCAACGCTGTCAAAGCTACTGGCGCGAGCGCATGACTTCATCTATGGTTTTGTTTGCGCGAAAGCGCGTGCAAATGATCAACGAGATCAAGCCCCGTGCTCCCACCAGTAGCTTTGACAGCGGTGCACACTAAGTATGAAACAGAGTATAGAAGACACCGGAGTGAATCCTAAGCTCGGAAGGTGTCTGGTGTCCTTTTGGTTGGGCGGCGCGACGCGGGCAGCGCCAAGTCACGAGAAAAGCTACGCTAACTATGGATTGGCTCGTGTATATCGTAGCGGACATCGCGTTCCATTGCAAGACAAAATGGAGTATAATGGTTGCCGCATCACGTGGTTCCAAGATGGCAGCGCCCATGCGAGGCTGGGTTTGATTCCGCGGCACCTTTGATTCTAATAAAACGAGTGAACGACAGTGATCCATCACCGGCATTCGACGTCTTTTTGGGAGAATTTTTCGCTGTCTTCGAGCTCCTTGATTTGGTGATGCGAGGCGTCCAGGCACTGATCAACAACCTCCTTATTGTAACATTCGTTCCAATCAAGTAAGCCTGAAAAAAAAAAAAAGCACGTGATTTTTAAAGGGGCATTGCAAAAAAGTTTAACATTGAAAGAAGGGTAGTTTGTGCCTTGTTATATTTTTTACTTGGGCTACGTTGAAAGAAAACGCGCGCCCTTTCCCCCGAAACACCGCGAATTCGCTATGTAATATGAAAAAAAAGACCTTTTTCCCAATTTGCATTTGCTTGTGGCCGTCATGAGAGTCACGGTGTCATATCCATGGGAATACACCAAATTCAAATTATTTTTTTTTTTTTTTTAGTGCACAGCTCTTAGGCGCCCGTTCCCGCGTTTCACTTTTTCGCCGTCGCCGTCAACATCAGCGTAACCGCCTTGCTAAATTTAGCGGGGAAAGTGAATTGGTGTTGAGGTCACGTGACGTCAATTTCCCTGCTACATTTAGCAGGGAAACTTAACCCGTTTCGTTTTGTGGGGTACTTTTCCCGCTAAATTTAGAGGGAGGAGGAGGAAAGAAGGGGGAGGAGGAGAGGGTACGGAGGAGAACGAGGGGTAGTAGCAGACGGTACAGATTTGTACACGTCCTTCAGTTTTTCTTTTTTTCTTTGCTTGGAGAGGGAAAGGAGAGAGAGAAAAATGCAACTCAGTGTTGCTTGACAAACCTCTGCCTCGGTATGTGCGATCTTTGATTGTTTTTTGTTTTTTTTTAACAGGGAAATCGACTGCGCATAGTTATGATAAATTGATTTTTAGGATGTTTAGAGACGGCAGAGTGAGTTATTGCTATATTTAAGCGATGTCAGAAACTTCCTCGGGGCACCTTTAAAAGATAGTTCCAATAAAATATTACAAATGTAATGGCAGCTTGAGTAGTTCTTTGAGTTTTATACTAATATTGAATTAACGTTTCCTCTAGTAGCAGACACTGCGTACGCTATGCTAAATCTTCGTATTTCAATTTTTTGTTAATAGGGTAAACTTATAATTTTACTGTCATTTTAATCGGAAAACGAAAAAAGTTTTTTACTGGCTTTATTCCGGCTACATCAAAATAAAATTATGGCAAGAGTATACTCAAGAACGGTCGACACGAGAGTGGAACGAGGTCTGCACTAACGCGGCCAACTTTGAAATGTATCCTATGTGAAAGGTGTCTGTAGTTGCACTAGTTGTATAACTTAAAACAACCACCTTGCGAGAAAAAAAAAAGTATTCAGGTGAGCTTTTCTTTGGCTCTGTCAAAACTTAAGAGACGGTTGATTTTTTCTCCGGACCCGCCAAAAAGTAGATGAGCTTTTCTCCGGATTTCAACTGAGCCGGTTCACGGCCTTCGCTTTTATCAGGTACACAATGAGTAGACTCCTAAAGAATGACACTCACTAATGAACAGATTTGGGTCGCAGACCGAAGTACGTGTCTTGTCGAAGCCTTCTTCGAGGATGCGAATGCGATTTTTCACTTCGTCCGCGCATCCGATGGTTATCAGGCCTTCTGTGCAGGCCGACACATTCTTTGCCCACCTGCAAACATCATCTGGAGATCACTCGAACGCACACTACGAGCTCTTAGAAGTCCCCAAGTGCGAGAGCGCCATCACTGGTGTGCACTTAAGCAGTTCAAGCGGTGAGAAGTGTTATTGTTATCATGACCCATTGAATCCGCAGCTTCAGTAGTACGATATGATAGAAGCGCCGAAGAACAGGGACAAAGCGAAGAAGGTATATTATGACAACACGGAGCGCACTCGCAACTTAAAGGTTATTAGAAAACACATTGACTCATATACCTCTATAAAACCACGTCACTTCCAGCCACACCTCTCTCTCTCTCTCAAAAGTAACAAACAAAAATGACAATGACGGTCAGTAGAGTCTGGCGCCAACACTACTTTTTGTCGCGGACGGCGCTGTTGCTGTGGTGGTAACCAGGCCTCGGAGGCCTCGACCATGGAGTGTGGTCACGTGCCCTGGTCCGACGCTCTTATTGGGTCGACAGGGCCGCAGCCTCCCCAGTTCGCCAAGCTATCGTGAAACGGAGGGTAGGGGCTATTGCTTCGGAGGAGTGACAGGGATACCTACCCGCAGTTTTGAGCGGCAGATCGAGCTGAGAAACGATCGCTCCACAGATGTATCTTGTACATCGCATCCTTATAGCAATTATACACCTTGTCAGAGTCACACCTTTCACCTTCGCAGGCTCCTAAAACAAAAAAAAAACATTGAAATAATATTAAAAAAGAAAACAGGTCACATTATAAATATGCCGGAAAAAAAGCAAGAGGAAAGAAAAAAAAAAAAAAAAGATGAGATGAAAGCGTTGTAGATTTGCGGGTTCTGGCAACACCACGTACAATAGACCCCTTTTGAAATACTGCCCACTGTTGGCAGCTGTGTAACCCCTGCACAATGGCGGACTAACACCCCAACGTCACGGCACACGGAAAAAAAAAACAAAAAAAAAACACCCACACAAAAAGGTGATGCGCGCAGTGACGTTGCACTTTCAACGCTGTTTGATTGCCTGATCGGCTCGTTCGCTCTCTTATGGAATGACTTGCACGTTCCTCGATGCAGTTATTCCGCCATTGTGCAGGGGTTCGGACCTACTAATAATCGGCACGGGACTTTCGAAAGGGGTCTATAATCAAAGCCTGTGCACTCGAATTCCGACGTCCTCACAGTGGGATCCAGCTAAGAGATTGGAGTGCTGCGTCATCCATCGGCCGGACCTCGTGTCCAATCAGCGCGTCGAAAGACACTCGGCACCGGGCTTGGGTCCAATTGCTGAGGGGGCGCCAGCCGTCTCTGACAATGTTCATGAACGGAGAGGAAGGTGTTCGAAAATGTAGGTTTTCTCCGAATATATATATTTTCTTTTTCTCCTTATTTTCCTACAGGAGCTTGTTGTCTTCAGTCATGCTGTGGCTGTGCGTACCTGCTCAGAGCTCGCGAGACGCCCAAGAGCTGTCGAAGGATGAGAAGCTCCCCAATATGGAGAGGGGGGGGGGGGGGGGGGGTGCCAGTGAGGAACACGTTCCTCCATTGACAGGAACCTTTTTGTGTAGGTGTGTTATTGCCTCGTGATCAAACCAGACGCGTAAAGTGTGCCGTGACGTTGCGGTTTTAGCCCACCTTTGTGGATGGATTCCACAGCTGCCAAAAAGGGCAGTCTTCCGAAGGGGGTCTATAGCCCAACACACTGCCTGCGCTCGAGCCCGCGTTTGCCCACAAAAGGTGTGGGCGCTGGGCGTGCCCAGAAAATAGATTCGCGCTAGATAAAGACGGTGCGCATGCGCAGAACCGACAGCAGCGCCACCGCGCTGACGTGGCCTCAGTAGAGAGTTCTGTTGGTGCATGGACTCCGAGATTCTTGGCGCGCAAAGCTCTCCTCCGGCCCCATACAAATGCTGGGCTGTCCAGCAAAAGGAGCGTATAGGACAGCTTCTCAAAAGTTCCGCAACATGGAGCGAGTTTACGGACAGGAACCCTAACCACACCAAAATCACGAGATGAAATATGCCCACGCGGCAAAAAACAGCGTATAAAAAAATATATATATATATTTTTGCCAAAACTAGGGCACGAGCGGTGTGGCATCTGAACTTGCGTCTAAAGCGCTGGCGCGCCCTGGCTTGTCAGGCTTTTGTTACAGATTCTTGCAAGCCAGCCCTGGTCATCTGCAACAAGGCCATCTGGAGCAAGCAAAGAGTATAATTCCCGGAAACGAACGCATTTTCACTGTCCACCCATTAAACACACTACTCCCTGCGTGCCAGCAGGCCCAAGCTACCCAAGCAAGCGAGCGAGTAGGGTCGACGAGGAAGCAAACCAGCAAGATCGCAAATAACGTACTAAGGCAGGCGAGCTGATTGAAGTTAAACGTTTTTAAAACCCAAGACGGAGGCTACAGAGAAGGGACAAACACGGGTGCTGAATTTTATTCAGGTCACTTCTTTTATGCCCGTCATCTCCACACCGCCCTCCAATTGTACACGGCTAAAAGGTTCGCTCGATTTCATACCCGACTGCAAAAAATGGTCATAGGGTTCACAGGAAAAGGACACATCAGAGTGACAGGGCAGTATGTGTTCCGTTTTGTCATGGTGTTTCCCACAGCTTGATGTCTATCGTGGGGTGGTTCGGTGTAAAAGAGCTTTTCACGGCTCACTTTAGGTTAGACAAGCTGACGCCCTTTTTGTCAACACAACTACCGTATTTTCCGGACTAAAGTTCGCCCACGGTGCACAGCACGCCACCTGGTGCTTAGTCGACACAAACATCTCCTCATAGACAACACACCTCGACAAATATCTGCTTTCTTAGCTCACAAAGAAGCACATAACATACATAAATGATCATTAACATACTCTTTCATTCGAAAAATTCGTCTCGTCTTGTCATAATCCGCGATATTGAGAAACAACAATCCTGTATTGTCCGTATAGTTCTTAGAGTGTATAGTTTGATCTCCTTGCCATATTTTCGCGGATTCAAGGCAGTTCAACGCGGGCACGCATGCAGTGCGTCTGATATTCCACAGGAAAGCCGTGCCACAGCGCAGTAGGCGGTTATAGAGAGTATTAAATGAACGCCATACTTAATTGGGCTGCTTAACGCTCAGGCTCAGAACGAGTTCATGTTTATACGCTGCAAATACCAGCAATGTTGGTAATGTGCAATGGACGTTGCGAGAGGTCTGCGGAAGGTCGCACGGTCAGCACGTGGTCAGGAGTCGCTGACTGGGCTAAAGTCACCAGTGAATACTTCTCATCGGAATGGTCTGATACAGTGTGTCTCTTACCATCCCGGCGGCATGACTTGTCACCTCACTCGGAAGAATATATTCAGATACTTACCTCGCTGAATGACGAGAGCCGAGAGGAGTACAATGGCAGCAACAATTTTCCCAGCGGAGTGTTCCATTTCTGCGTTCTGGAGGAGTCAGCGGAACGCGGCTGGTGCAGGTCGCAGTCTGGCGCTGACTTTATACCCGAGCGACAACGAAAGTTGCGCAAGACCTTCTCGAACAAACCAGAAAATCAGAACGATACCTTGACTTCGCAGGTATGGGTTATCGAAAGAACAAAAAAGGGGAAAGGGGGGGAGTGATTCGATAGTACACAGAGCGGCCAAGGAGCAGCCACATTGAGATAACGAACCCATCTAAAGTGGCAAGCTCTAATTGGGCACGAGTATATTGCATCACGCTATGATCAAGAGCCTCTGTCCGAAAATTGCACCTACAGATTTCGTTTGATATCTATGTCTTTCTTTTTATTCACCTAGGTTACGTTTGCGCACTATACACTTTTCCAAAAAACGCTGCTAGGCCGACGCCATGTTGCTGATGCTGATGTGGCCAATGCGACTCGCGCGCCCTCTATCAGCTAGAAATTTTCTGCCACTCTCTTGGATGTGAAAACCCTCTCAGCGCGATCCTCTACCTATGTTTTTTGCGGTTTTGGATTCGATGTTTTCTGACCCCTCTTGAAACTTTCCACATAATTTTTCTGATGCATGCTGCGTATTCTGTCTGTGTTATCTTCCACTGTGAGAACTAGGGCTGGTAAGTGTCTGGCCATTAAAGCGTTTCTGCTGGTCATTCACGGGAAACAAAGAAGAGGAAGGACGTCGAACGGCCCTCGACGAGATTTTGCGAACAATGACAAATGTTCTCTTCCCTCCCAGAGATAATCCGCGTAGAGTCCTTCTCAGTCACAGTCAAAAATACGTGTTCGGGTTGGAGTCAGTCGCGCCCGTTCTTTTGCCGTGTGCTGTTGTGAAAAAAGGAAGCTCTCCCCAAAACGTGCCCCAAAACGAAGTCATCTTGGACTCCGTCCGATCGTCAAAATGTGACTGTCCTCGACTGGGACTGTGTTATTTGAGATCTTTCTCAAATGAATTATTTTCAGATAACGCTAAACCGTGTGGTACGCACAATGTAGTGTTCGAATTTTGCACTTGCTAAATTGTATGTCCGGGTCCTGTCCATCGTTAAACACATTATTTGTAAGCGTGAAAAATGCATGCCTTTTGGCTATCTTTGTCAAATATTTCCGACAGTTAAGCGCTTTGTCGTTTGATGCACGGCTAACCGAGCGGCGCCGTTGAAACTTATCGTAAAAAAACACACAACAAATGACATTCCATTCGCATTCGTTCTGCCACGTGCGTACCCAAGAATTTTTTTTTTTTTTTAGTTTGGTACAATGTTTTTTTCACGTCGTCGGGAAAATACATACACCATGAAACACAAAATACAGCGGGAAACGACGAGCATTTAGTCGCCAGCAGTGTTTGAAACTGGGCTTATCGAAATCACAGTCCACTCGATTAGGGTTAGCAGGGACGCCAGTGAGAATCTAGCCTCAAACCCAGTGACTGGGCTCGAAAGCGGTTTGCTGCCCCTGGGGTCGAGTGTTTCTTGGAAAGGTGTATATTCTGTTGGCTTGGGGGATGTTGGTCGCGCTCCATCGAGGAACATGCAGTGTGTGGTAGCCCACATCTCATCGAATTGGGCGCGGTGCGACCATCGCTCGCGTTAACCTTCTGACGCATGTAATCTGCAGGCTGCGATGCCGTTGGTGCACTCTTTACGAACCCAGCCCGCAGGATTCGCGTGAAGGCAGGGTACAGTGTCGTGAACATTGACCTCAGTTAAAAGGTTACAAGGGTGGCCATCTTGCGGAGCACCGCAAACGATGTGGGTGTGATCCAGTGTTAGAGCGCAGAAGGTTTCGTAAGAGAGAGAATGAGAAGATGGAAAGGGAAATAATCGAAGCTTCAGTTTATCGAAAAAGCGGCAGACAAATCCGTTAGCGTGCCATTCCCCTATCTAGTGAACAAAGAAGTTCCGTTTCTTGATAGCTGCGTGCGATGAGTGATAGGAACATTTGTCTTCTTGCATGGGGGTGTCTGTACACCTTTCCAAGAAACACTCGACCCATGGGGCAACAAACAGTTTTAGAGCCCGGCCACTGGGTTTGAGACTAGGCTCTCACCGGCGTCCCTCCTAACCCTAACCGAGTGGACTGTGATTTCGATAGGCGCAGCCTGCGTAACCGCAGTTTCAAACACTGCTGGCGCCTAATTCTCGTTTTTTCCCCGCTGTATTTCTTGTTTCATGGTGTATGTTGTTTCTCGAGAACATTGAGAAAGCATTGTACCACATTAAAATAACAAAATAGACAAAAAATCAAAAATAGATCTGTAAACTATTTTTGTTGGGTACGCGCGCGACAGAAAGAACGCAACTGGAATGTTAGTTGTTTTTTTTTACGTTAAGTTTCGGCGGCGCCTTAAACAACAATGCGCTTACTTGTGCAAAATAATTTACAACAGAAGATAGCCGAAAGGCATGAATTTTTCACGTTTATAAATAACGCTTTTACCGATGGACAGAACACGGACATACAATTTATCAAGCGTTAACATTCGAACAATATATTGTACGTACCACACGATGCAGCGTTATCTGAGAAGACTTTATTTGAGAACAATCTCAAATAACACATTCACAGTCGACGACAGTCATATCTTGACGATCGAAAGGAATCCAACAGGACTTCGTTTTGAGACACGTTTTGAGGAGAGCTTAATTTTTTCCCACCAGCACCAAGGCAAAGGAACAGGCGCGACTGACTCCAACCCGAACAACTATTATTGGCTAGGACTGAGAAGAACTCTACGCGGATTATCTCTGGCAAAAGGGAGAACATTTGTCATTGTTCGCAAAATCGCGTCGAGGGCTGTTTGACGTCCTTCCCCTGATGAGCAGAATCGCTTGAATGACAGGCACTTACCAGCCTTATTTCTCGGGATCCGGACAATATGGTCCCGGACATTATGTTCCCGGACAATATGGTTCCGGACAAAATGGTCCCGAGTGCTAGGCCGGACAAAATGGTCCCAAGTAATTTTCGCGGCAGTTCTCTTTTTTTTTTATGCTTTTGACAGGTTTGTGAACTGCGTGTATTTATTTTTGCTAAACACTTATGACATGAGTCGTTGGTCATTTTTTAAGTTACTTTTTTATCACTTGGTTTTCGCAGGTTTTTGTTATTAATTGTGTTTCGCAAAATACTTATGTTACGAGCCGCTTGTCAATCTAGAGTTAATCATTTTTGCGCATAATTTTCACCAATCCTTCTTCTTTTAGTGCGTTCAATTTGAGTTTGAACCAGCCTACCGAGGAATACACCAGCGACTTCGAACAATCTGCACACAGTACGGTCAAGGGAGCTGTATTATGAATGACCCTCTGAAGGGCGTGGGCCGTATTAACACATTCCCACAGCAAGCGCCGCGTCAAGATCGTAGACATTTTTTCGAACACAATCAAACGAGTCATGTGTTCAAAGCATGCTTATTTTCACTGTTATTTTCTAACATTACATCGAAACATGCTGTATCTGCACGATAAATTGCCTTTATTATCTTTCTTTCTAGAAAACGGGGCGCGAGAGTCGCACCAGCCGCATCAGCAACATGGCGGCGGCCTAGACGCGTTTTTTTTTAAAAGGTGTGACGATCTTTGGTGTTACATTAAATCAGTTTGAAGTTGGCGCTTCTGCGTGTCGTAGGTGTGTCTGTTTTCGTCCTGTTTCAGTTCGCGCCTTTTAATCGATATGTACCCACAAGCCCAAAGTAAGGTTATGTGACCTCGGGACGTAGCGCGCAGCCACGGAGCATAATCTCACCGACGTGTCTCTCCTGGGGGAGCGTGTGGTCGCTATGGCAATCCTTTCTCCCTCCACTCTGTCCTCCATCCCCACTCACATTCTGACTGACTCCCGAACGGCCTGTCGGAACTACTTACTGTACCCTACATTCCTCCACTGCGTCCCTATCTCACTCCTTCCGGTCCTTCACATCCCTCACTTCCCAATTGGTCGGGATGTCTGGACACGCAGCCGTCCTCGGTAATGGGTGCGCTCATGCGCACCCATTACCGTCCTCCCGAGAACTCTCACACCGGGTACCTGGGGAAGACTCTGCCACCATCTGACCAGCCCCTTCCTCAAATTCAACTCACCGTGCTGAGCTACGCGTCGCTCGACAACATTACTGTCCTCTTCAGCCCCCCCCCCTTACTCGCAGACAGGGCGTCCTATGGCGTCCATTCCAAACCAACACATTCCCGACGTCCTTCTTCTACTCTTACGTGTCGCAGCCGTACCCGCTGTCCGCCTGAGGGCCCGCACTGCGGCAACCGTCTCACCCTTCTCCAGATTGTCTATCAATACCAGGCAGTTCCCTGCTCCTCGCCTCTTCTCAACCCCTCCCCCATTTCCTGGGAGGAGCGTCTGATCGATGACAAGTGCACCTGCCAGCAAAGGCTGGTGGACAGCGCCAAGGCGGTAGCCGCCACCTAGGGGGCCGCACCCGGGGGTACCGGTCTAGGGCCTCCACCCGGGAATACTGCAACCCATCCCCGCAATAAGCTTTATTAATTGATCCATTGCTCTTGGCACCCCTCGGGGTGGAAATTACTTCAGACGATTTAGCATGCGGACAACTTGGTCCAACGCTCTGGATCCTCGGGTTGCCCACAAGGTAAGCAATCAGCTGAGCGTACGTTCATTCAGTTACTTCAATAGCAACGGCATCAGCGGCAGTACCACCCTCAACCACTACGACTATTGCGTCAGCAGAAAATAGAATGCTGACTACATTTCTGAATAAAAAAAAAACATGCTTTTTCTTTTTTGTGTGTGCGTGTGTGAAACGTTTTGCAAGCTTGAAATTTTTCTTACTCTGGGCCCTGGGGTCAGAAACACTAAAACCCAAAGCGGTTTTCCTTACGGTATCCTAGCAATACGTAATAGAATTTTGTTAACCAAGCGAACGCCGTTACGTCCAGGTTAGCGACTATAGTTTTATTCCATTAGACGTTCGTTTTGACGATAGCCCGGCGGTGTCGGTCAGTTTGTCAGCGCCGGCTGAGAGGGAGAGGTTGACGCGTGTTCACGTCATCGGTTCAGAAAAATGGGAGCGTCGCACGCGTCACGCTCCTTCCATTTATTTTTGCTTCTCTTCCCGGTGCTAGCAAAGGAAAGACACCACCGGGTTTTGTGAAAACAAGCGTTCTAATTCTAACGCATAAAAAAAATCGCATAGGTAAACACGTTTTCATTATCTTTTTTTTTTTTTTTTAATGTATACTTTTAACGCAGTTACAAAAGGCCTCAATCAGTACGAACACTAGAGAGTTTTAAAATAGAAGACCCCAAAGTTTGGGTGCCCCAAAAAAATAGGGACTCACCACTGCGCATGCGCCGAACCCAAACTCCCGGTTTCGGGTTTTGAGTTGGCGCTCGCCCCCAACGCAAAATTCGAGAAATAGCGAGAGGCCCCTATTTACTTCGGGCCGGGTTGCGTCGACAAACATGGCGGCGCCCTTTCCGCTCGCTTCGGAGCGAATTCGTCATGTCGCTGGAGTATTAGCCAATTTCATTGCCAATGAATGGTGCAACCGGCTTTCGCTTTGATTTATCTCGCTCAAGTCACAAAGAATAAGCGCCGGGCTCGCCCTATCTTAAAAGTTGTCCCCGATTCTGGTCGTTACTAAGCCTAAAGAGACGCGGTAACCGTTGACACGTGCACAATGAAGCTTACCACCGGTAGGTTTCCTCCTTCCTGATCGGAAGCAAAGCGTACAGAAGCGCAATCACAGAACCATGGTGCGGTAACCGGACAAAAGCTCACCCGTTTTATCAAAGACCGGGACGAAAGCTGACCTATTTTTTTTCTTTTCTTTTTGCCTATTAGGACGAAACACGGGTTGGGATAAAGTGCGGACGCGATGGACATTGCACCATTTTTAGGAGAACATGGTACCCCATCCCATGCAAAGGTGTCGACAGATAAGCCACAACAGGCGGATAAGCAAAGATTTGGGAAAACAAAATGTCGGTCAACAAGATTGAGTGGAGCTGATAAGACCAAGGCTTGCTTGACTCGAGGTATGCCGTAGCACCCTTGTGCAACGCCGAAGAAACTTCGTGAATCGAAGTTTTTAACCCGAAGTGTGACCGAAGTAGCGAAATCACCCTTCGGTGGCCTCCCTTTTTTATTGTGCTTATGTCACGCTAAACGGGCACAACGGTCCTGAACAAAGACCAGTTGTATAAATAAAAATAAAAAAATAAAGGTCAGGCAGAATATCGCTTCATTACTAATCCATGGGTTTTGGGGGGGACCAAGGTAATATTTGAAGTGAATGACTAAGAAAATTTAATTGTTTTCATAACTGTGAGTCGTAAATCTATTTGAATTCATGGGTTATCTCAGGGCTATGTGAAAGGGAAGCTTAAGCAATACTGTATTATACAAACCATTGAGTTGCGAATTAAAAAAAAATTTTTGAAGGAACGGGAGTTTGGTCTTTTGGACAATTACCAGACATATGATCACTTCAGAAAGCTGTGTGGAATTTTTGTTTAGGCTGGCGTTCCTTCCATCACAGCTTCTGTCCGAAGGACTAACCTACACCAGGGAAAGGTCTACCGGTGACATCGTCGACCTGCTGTACTACTTGACTGCACGTATGTCAGCGACTCCTTCCGTGCTCCATCTGCGGCGGCACCCAGAGCGAAATTATCTCTTTGCCTGACTGTGCGCCGACGGCGACCGGAGTTTCCCCCAGAGCGGTGGAATATGTATGACGCCACTATTCAAGATAAAGACCGGACAAAAAACACCTGCAAATGCAAAGGGTGGGATGCCGGGTTCCAGAATCTCGTCGGCCACACCCATAAGCTGATTGAATGCCTACAGTAAGATCAGGCGCTCGTTGCCACGTTATTAAAACAAACCCGGGGAGGTGAGCCCCATTGAGGCGGGTGCGAAAAACCACTCTGCGCCTACAGAATCGTATGCAAATTATTGACGAGGGGTTCACAGTACACCCAGATCTACCAAGACAGCTAGAGGTAGTAGGGAGCTGCATTCGCTTCTTACCAATCGATAAATATAGTTGTTTCCACTTTAATCACCAAACCATGCGCCTGTCAGATTTAATTTATCGTAGCAATTTAGTGTCGCATCCATGCACCTAAGTTGTCCACCCTCGTGTTAAGACCAACACTTAATTTTCTCCCGGTGAGCTTTTGTACGGGTCTGTGAAAAAATGGGTGAGCTTTTGTCCGTTTGTCCGCATTTGATATCTCTGTTTTTTTTATTCATCTAGGTGACGTTTCCGCACTATATTCTCTTGCGTAGGGGATGTTGGCTGCGTTCCTTCGGGGAACATGCAGTGTGTGATACCCCACATCTCATCAAATTGGGTCCGGCGCGACCATTCCTCGCGGTACCTCTGACGCGTGTAATTTGTAGGCTGCGATTCCGTTGGTGCACTCTTTACGAACCCAGCCCTCAGGATTCGCGTGAAGGCAGGGTACAGTGTCGTGAACATTGATCTCAGTTAAAAGGTTACAAGGGTGGCCATCTTGCGGAGCATTGCAAACGACGTGGGTGTAAACCAATGTTAGAGCGCACAAGGTTTCGTAAGAGATAGGATGAGAGGATGAAAAGGTAAATATTCGAAGCTTCAGTTTATCGAAAAAGCGGCAGACAAATCCGTTAGCGTGCCATCCCTTTATCTCCTGAACAAAGAAGTTCCGTTTCTTGATAGCTGCGTGCGATGAGTGATAGGAGCCTTTATCCTGTTGCATGGGGGTGTCTGTACACCTTTCCAAGAAACACTCGACCCATGGGGCAATAAACCGTTTTCGAGCCCGGTTTGAGACTAGGCTCTCAGCGGCGTCCCTCCTAACCCTAACCGAGTGGACTGTGATATCGATAGGCGCAGTTTCAAACACTGCTGGCGGCTAAACTCTCGTCCTTTCCCACTATATTTTTGTTTCATGTGGTGTATGTATTTTCCCGAGGACTTTAAAAAAGTATTGTCCCACATAAAAAAAAAAAAAAACTGATTTATTTTTGTTGGGTACGCGCGACAAAACGAATGCAACTGGAATGTTAGTTGTCGCTTTCTTTTTTTTTACGTTAAGTTTTGACGGCGCCGCTCGATTAGCCGCGTGTCAAACGACAAAGCGCTTACTTGTGGAAAAGAATTTACAACAGAAGATAGCCGAAAGGCATGAATTTTTCACGCTTACAAATAACAGGACATGGACGTACAATTTAGCGAGTGTTAACATTCGAACAATATATTGTTCGTACCACACGATGCAGCGTTATTTGAAAATAACACGGTGACAGCCAACGACAGTCATATCTTGACAATTGGACAGAATTCAAGATGACTTTGTTTAGGGGCTCGTCTTGGGAAGAGGTTAATTTTTTCATGCTAGCGCCAAGGCAAAGGAACAGGCGCGACTGACTCCAACCTGAACAACTATTTTTGGGCTATGACTAGGATTCCGCGTTTCCAAGTTTATTTCTCTTGAAATTCGGAGAGTGTTTTTCGGAGTTTATTTTTCGCTGGGGATTCGGGGTTTATCGGAGTTTCTTTTTGTTAAATTCTGTCCTCTGTCCTGTTCTCTCCTTTCTTGCTCTTTGTCTTTCGCGATAATTTGTTTTATGATGTCACACGTCGCTATTTGGAAGTTGTGAAAGTCTCGAGCTGAAGATTGTTTGTTCGACCCCAACCAACACACACTGTGTGCGGCTGGGAAGGCCGCACATATTTTATCGTAGTGTTCTTCAATTGCACTGTCTTGGCTGCGATGAGCCCTTGGTCGGCTGTTACTGATAGGCAGCGGAGAAAATCTCACCGGAAAGAAGCTCACCGGCGAAATGCTCGCCGCAAAACCGACAAACGCGGGGAAAAGCTCATTTATGAAATGTTTTATTCAATATTTACAATGCAATATTCTCGGAATTCTTTGCACTGCGGTGTTTATATTTGAAACACAAGTTCGAATTTCGCTTACCGCTGATGCTGCGCTTTTTGCGTGTTCGTCAGGGGAAGAGGCAGACGAATCCGCAGTTTTGCAGAATGCGAACAATTAAAAAAGTAGGGGACTCTCTTTTTTTTTTTTAGCTTTTACATGGAGAAAGGACGCCACCTCAAACTTGAGTCCTGCGAACAGCAACAATGTGATCTCCGCAGTGGCGTAGCCGGGATTTTATTGGGGGGGGGGGGGGAGTCCAATGGCATTAATTTTAACCCTCCCCCCTCCCCCCAGGGTGAGCTCGGCGGTACTCAAGTTGTATCTATGGCAAACTTTGGAAGTGATCGGGTTGTGTTAAAAGCTGGTGTGCCACAGGGATCGATTTTATCACCTTTGTTATGTAATCTTTGTGTTACTTACATCTCAACCAAGCTTACTAGTTGCAAAATTTTACCAGTATGCGAATGATACCTTACTTAATTCTAGTCACGTGAATTACCACCAAGCTGTACGCGTGCTGCAACACGATACCACGCCAGCAATGGATTGGTTCTATGAAAATTTTATCACTGTTATACGCATCTAAAACTAGACTTGTTTGCTTGAGGAATCCGTTAAAGCAAGTGAATTTGGACGAATCTCTTGTTTTGCACAGATCCATTTGACAAGATTGTAGGTGTGCTCCCCTAAAATACGTTGAGACCGTAAAGCACTCAGACATATTTTTTTTTTTTCAGATCTAAAATAAAAAAAAAAAACGCATTTATCGTATGTATCTGGAAAGCTTGGATGCGCCAGCTACTTACTTTATAACACTAAGATATTTATGCCATTTGCCGTAAGATAATCAACTGCACATTTTTTTGCTTATAGTATACTCAGATATGGTATCACATATGGTAACTGCACAGAAGCTTGGAAAACTAAAATAGACAGAATTCTTAAAAGTTTGTTAAAGAGCGTTGGGTATCATTTCAATCTTCTATTTGGTGCAGTCATCTTCGAGGCTTTACAGTTACCGAACTTTCATTCACTCCATCTTCAATTTGTTGTGATCTCTCATGTTTAGCGTAACGATTTGAAGGATCCTCTTGCGTCTAGAAGAGATTTGCGTAGCTCAGATCGGTGTCATAACCCCCCCCCCCCCCCCTATCCCCGGTGTTATACGACATATGGTAAGCAAGTTCGTTTCTACTATGTGCCATATATATTTAGTAAACTCCCTGATTTCTATTTTTAAAGCTACTGCTAAAATAAAATTTAAAAAAAACTGCTGAACAATTTCTTAGTGAAATTCTGCTGAACAGTTATGTTCATTACTGTTCCTCGTGTTGTTTTTTTTCTAATTTGTCCACTGTTATTTTGACTCATTATGTGACTGATATATTGCTGTCATATCTTTTTGCTTCCTATCTGTTCCTATGACTTTGGCATTTTGATTCATTTGACTTGTTGGGAATTCTGTCCCTCAAGCCTCCACTGGATTCGACAGGCCCGTTGCTTCATTCTCTATTGAAGATATACGAAATAAATGTATTATTATTAGTAGTAGTAGTAGTATTATCGAGGACGCCTGCATGTCCAGACATCCCGACCAATTGGGAAGTGAGGGATGTGAAGGACCGGAAGGAGTGAGATATATGGACGCAGGGGAGGAATCTATTCGCGTCTCCAGCTCGACGCTCGCCCTCCCGCGGCGGAAACGGGAAGCGCTCTAGTGGGGGTCCCCCGACTCTCCTGCTCAGCGGGCATGGCGGAACTGCTCGCGATCATGGCTCGCGAAATGTCGTTTCCGAATGTAAACAAAACTCTCCACTGTCCCAACGTAGTGCTGCAGCCGGTATGGGATTGTACCTTACTGGAGAGTTTTAGTATTGCGCATAGAAGCAAACGCAAGCGCTATGCGTTTGCGTTAGAGTTCCGTGCCCCACGTTGTGCGTGCGCCCCATCGCCATGCGCCATCCAAGACCGCAGTTTCGGGCTCCGCGCACGCGCAGTGTAGAACACGTAAAGCTAACGCAAACACACAGGGCTTGAGTTCGCTCGTATACACAATATTAAAACTCACAACTGTTTCACCGGCTTCCAACGCCAACGAAACGTGCTGCAGTGACCATACGTGCAAGCAGGTAGGCGTTCCTTCGAACTGGAAAGGTTGAGATTGGCAAAACAACGGCGAGCAAATACAAAAGTAAATAAATGTTATGAAAAAACTAATAATTAAAAAAAATGCTTTTTTTTTGGGGGGGGGGGGGAGGGGGCATTTGGTTTGGAAGGTTATTGGCGGCGACTTTGGGCGTTTCGCCGGTTGTCAAAAGTCGCGACTTTGAGCACAATATACTTTATTCACAATTAATGTAATTTTACATGGATTTCTCACATTCGCTAAAATGTTTTCATTGATTTTAGACTATTTTTTTATTGGTAATTAAAATGCAGCAACTGAAACCAGTGATGATAATTAGCACAGTTTTTATTGTCATATTTCTTCGCGCGTTTAAAATTAGATCATAAGCAACAAATTATATTAGAACTTGAAGAATTACTTATTCAAATATGTGACTTTTAATATTATTATTATTAATACAAATCGCGGCAAAGTATGCCTCAAATTAACGCCAAGATCACGAGAATACGCTATTTAACAATAATAGTCTTTCCAGAAAGGTATAATTCTGTTTTCTTTTTAGCATATGAAAAACTCTGACATAGTTATCAAGACAGACAAACAGTCAAACAATGGATGTAATATGAAGTCCTACACGTCACGCGGTGCTATAAACATACACACACACACTTCAGCTGTCTGACTCGGATTCCGTCTTTGGGTTGTTGCAGTGAGAGCAGCGCTTATTAGTTTATACGTTTCGTGGACATATAATAAAAATTAGAATTATTTCCTTATTCTTGTGCTGGAATAATTGTCATTATTTCCCATGGCAATTATCTGAGCGAGAGAAAGGCTGCGAGAACGCACAGATATCAGCACTGATTTTTCAGCAACCACAAATATCACCCTGGATCGAACAATATGTCACAAAATAAAGTTTCCGCGAACAACTTTTCTAAGTAAATAATTACGATGTGAGACACATCTTGAGTCGTGAAATAATTCGAAATTAAGGCCTATATCGAGAAATTAAATCCAAAATAGAGGTAAGTTTCGGTTTCGCTCCAGAATTAAAACGCGCATCCTTCCGTAAAAAATACGCTAAACACCGTTCTTGTTTTCAGGTTAAAGGGGTAACCTGTGCTCATAAACCATTAGCTTCCTTGTATTACCAGAAATAATTTATGTCGCTCAGTGAAGCCAGCACACTAGACGGGCTCAACAGCGGCACGCATCTCTGACCCTCACTAAACCCGCCATCTTGGAAAATGAGTGGCGCCACCTATAGTTAGTTGGAGTCGCGGATAGTAATGAAAGTGCCGACAGGCCGTCCGGGAGTCAGTCAGAATGTGAGTGGGGATGGAGGAGAGCGTGCGGTCCTCCAGGAGAGACGCGTCGGTGAGACCGTGCTCCGTGGCTGCGTGGAACGTCCTGGGGTCAGATAACCTTGGTTTGGGCTTGCTGGTACATATCGATTAAAAGGTTAACAGGCGCCAACTGAAACAGGACGAAAACAGACACACCTACGACACGGACTAGCACCAACTTCCAACTGATTTAAAGTAACACCAAACGTCGTCGCACCTCCCCCCCCCCCCCCTCCAAAAAAAAAATGCTCCTAGGCCACCGCCATGTTGCTCATACTGATGCGGCTGACGCGACTCTCGCGCCCCCTTTCAGCTAGAAAGTTTCTGCCAATCCTAAAAATGTGGAAACCCTCTCAACGCGATTCTCTACCTATATTTCTGCGGTTTTGTATTCGACGTTTTCTGGCCCCTCTTGAAAGTATGTATGTATGTATGTATTTCTGGCGGCAATTGCCCTTTTTAACGAGCGTCTATAAAATAGACATGCCATTAAAGAAAAGAAGATAAAGAGAAAGATAATGAAAAGGAACTAGAAAGTCTGAGAAATGGTCGGTAGGCACTCTGAGGCATCACGTCATGGATGAAGAAAGAATAAACAATTAAAACAGGGACAACACAACCACATCTTTCAGCTAGCAACAGACGAGTAAACTTTCAACAGCGAGCAGCCGACTATATCCAGTAGGAGTAGAGGAGAGAAGGGGGAGAGAAGGAAAGATAAGAAACGCGAAGTGCAAGTCAGGGTGGTAGGGTTATCTTGGATTTTAAAAATTCAACCTCAGTTTTCGTCAGCAGGAGGGAAGGGTTTGACACGTTGTGTTTTGCTGTGGTCATGGCGAATGATTCTATGATTTCCCTGCCGAATCTGCTGTCATGCCCCCCCCCCCCCCCCACCCCCCCACCCCCAGGATTTTTGTGTCATCAAAGAGGGGATGACAACGCAAACAAGAACGGGCATGTATGACTATGGGATGATAAGAATCTGGAGAGGCCTTAGAAACTTCGTTGTGATGTTCGCGGAGTCTGTGATTGGTGCATCTGCCGGTCTGTCCTATGTATTGATGGCCGCAGCTTAAGGGGATGGAGTAAACTTTCTTCTCTTTGCATGAAATGAATTTCTTTTCGTGTTTGACAGTGCAGCCAATCGGATTGGCTGCACTGTTATGTGAAGAAGGAAGACCAGCGGAGCAGTACAATGGAAAGTAATGGCCGGCCGCAAGTCGGCAATCCTGGGTGAAAAGGCTCGAAAGATTGCGCCATCTATGAGCGACGGCGACAAGCGGACAACCAGCAAACACAACAACCTGGACAGCTACCGCCATCTATCAGCGACGGCGGCAACCAGAGTTTTGTGTTAACATTCTCTTGCGGGCGACACGATCCTGGGGAAACTAGCCCTTAACAGCTCCGCTGTAAAACGAAAACTAACATTCCAGTTCATTTCGTTCTGTCGCGCGCGTAGCTAACGAAAATAATTTATTCACAATCTTTTCTTGTTATTTATTTTTTCTTTTTTTAATGTGGTACAATGTTTTTCTCGCTGTCCTTGAGAAATTGCACACGCCATGAAAAAAAAAAAAACTTTGCCTACGCAGGCTGGGCCTATCGAAATCCCAGTCCACTTGGTTAGGGTTAGCGGGGACGCCGGAGAGCGTCTAGCCTCAAACCCAGTGGCTGGACTCGAAAACGGTTTATTGCCCCATAGGTCGAGTGTTTCTTTGAAAGGTGTACAGACACCCCCAAGCAAAAAGATAAAGGTTCCTATCACTCATCACACGCAGTTATCAAGAGGCGCAACTTCTTTGTTCAGTAGATAAAGCGATGGCACGCTTACGAATTTTTCTGCCGCTTTTTTATTTATAGAGGAAGCTTCGATTATTTCCCTTTCCATCTTCTCATTCTCTCTCTTAAGAAACCTTGTGCGCTCGAACATTGCATGGTTCACACCAGGATTGGGCAGAAATACTCAAAAATGTACTTGCAAATACAAATACTGGGATGCATTAACATAGTAGCTAAAATACTGATACTAATATCTGTAAAAATGTATCGTGATACGTATCGGAAATACATCTTAAATAGAGGCAAAATGTATTTGGAAATACAAATACAGGAATACATTTTAGGAGGGCAGAAATACAAATACTGAAATACTGATATTGGAATACATTCTTTGAAATTTGTTTGAGACGCCAACTAAGATGAAGCTTGAAGTTTGAAGTGGAAGTTTTTGATCCCAAAATTACTTTCCCGTAGGCTTGGCACTTTACCTTGAAGGTAGTGGTTTTGGACGACGCAAAATCTTCAATAAATTCAAAAAAACGAACAAAAAACCATCAAAGGCTGACCGCGGTCCCTTCTGACATCCTACATGTCTTTCTGACGAGGGATGCGGAAAGACTTCGACTTCTAAATAAATTCTATGTCACGCTAAATCTCATCAAAACGTCACAGCCGCCTCGGTGGCTCCAAGTCGAGAGCAAAAAAGAAAAAAAAAAAAAGGCTTTGAGGCGAGAGCGCCGGCCTACGGATCCCCATGTGGCGGGTTCGAATCCCGGCCGAGGTGTTCGCAATCTGACGGAGGCTTATTGCGGAGGAGGCGCCGTGTAACCGAGCTTTCGGTTTCACGTCAATAGTGGTCCAAATTAATCCCCAGTCCTCTGCTGGGGCGTGCCAGATGCCCGTTGTTGGTTTGGCACGTAAAACCCACAAATTTGACTTTTCATCAAAACGTCACCCTGTTCAATAAGGACGCCCCTGTCAACATTGATCGCATGATGCCGCGGTGAAATGAACTGGTATTCTTTATCTGTAGGTTTGGCAATGAACATGAAACTTGACCACGCTGCTGTATGAAAGAACAATACGTACTTTCTTTGTAGGTTACCTCGTTGAAGATCGTGCAGGCAGTGTCATTTTGATTTTTTTTTTAGAATAGTGGACCACCTGAAGCATCATGAAACACATGTCTTATCTTCTGTTAGGGTTGAAAAAACGACGTGGTGGCATTCCTCTAGTGAAGGTCCTTCCTGCCAACCCTCCGCCACCGACGCATGGATAGCAGTCCTCAAGTTTCGCCTAGCATCGTCAAAACAAAGACCTCGTGGATTGCGACCTGATACTCTCGCCACAGGTGCGAGCTCTCCAAGAAACAACGCGCTCGAGACGAGTCGCAGGTGTACGAAATCTGGGTCGGCACAGAGAGGCCACGTCTGGCCTCCTTCTTGGGTTTCGGATCACCATAGTAGCGGGTCACGGTCACGTCGGCTGGCGACGTACCCTTGAGCCGTGCAATATTACGGGCGCAGCCGCAGACGCATTCGAATATGTTTTGAACTTCACTGCATGAGTCAACCACCACCAGGCTCGTGCTGCCACGGACTATGACTCAGCTTTGCCGGCTGGTTGTACTGTGTACGCTAAAGCAAGAGAGATGCTTAGCAACGGGCATTGGATGCCAGCAAACAATGACTCAAGAAATTCCTACCTCCCTACTGTAAAGGTTCTGGGAAAGACGGCTGGTTTCTCGATTGGCCGGGTGACGGTCGTCTTGTCTGGTGGCGTGTATGCTGCTCCCTGCCCGGTCATTTTGTGTAGTTTTGTTTTTCTGACGAGGGACCATGTGGGCCTTTCCGCCGACGAGGACCCCCTTGGAAACCGTCTTTCTGCGTTTCCCCATCGGGATGACACCTCGGGAAGGGATGTTGTTTTTCTTTTGAATCTGGAGTCTTACGCATTCTACGGGGCTCCTTGGGTTTCAACCTGGGGGTTCCGGAGAGGCGCCGCTGTGTCTGCAACGAGATGCACGGACGAAGTTACGGAGCTGTCGGCTGTAGTCCGTTGGTAAGTTAACGAATAGGTTGATCCTCGCCCGAGAGTGAGGGAGTCAGCGCCTTCAAAAGACCGTGACTGGGGAAAGAGAGGCCCTTTATGGCTTGGACTTGGACTAATTGGGAGGACGGCGAATTTCCTTTGCTTCGTACATACTGTGTACAATAGCTCGTAACGTCTAAATAAACGGTTCAGACGAAGTCCTCCCGTATCTGTCGCACTCTTCTGATCATCCACCGAACAAGGCTCATCAAACGATTGGCCCCGCAAGACACCGCTGGGCAGACATCATTTATTCACCCAAGGAACGACCCTTTAGTACTACATAAGGACCTGCGGCAGACGATGTTCTGACTCCATTCCTGGCACGCCACCTGGTTTGAGTTCGCAACACTTTTCAGAAGAGAGAAGAGGACGCATAGAAAAATAGTATGGAGAATCAGAAGGAACCTTGGTCAGCATAGTAACAATGCCGCAGCATCTCCTTGACCCTGGCGCCCTCAGAAGTAAAAAAAAGAAAAAGAAAGCCGTTTACAATTCTCTGTAACGCAGGATTAGAGCGCAGCTCTTGAGGAGGAGGGTGGAAGGGTACTGAGGGATAGGTGACTCCTTGAGGTCACGTGAGCTCAGGGGGGGGGGGGGGGGGTCGTTTGACGTCAGGGGGGTCACGTGACCTCAAGGGAAGTCACGTGACCTCAGGAGGTTCCTGTGACGTCAGGGGGCTCACGTGACCTCAGGGGGCACGTGACCGCGGGGTGGGGTCACGTGACCTCGGGGGTCGTGTGACCTCAGGGGGTCACGTGACCTGGGGGATCACGTGACTTAGGAGGTCACGTGACCTTGGGGGACTGGGGGTCACGTGACCTCGCGGTTACGCCGACGGCGATGGTGACGGACGCCGACGCCGCTCTAGCCGGAAACGGGCCCCTAAGAGCTGCGCTCTAAAAAAAAGCGCTCGGACTTTTTTTTTTTTTTGTGTGGAGGGGGGGAATATTTTTTAAGAAATGTAACGAAATACATTTCATCCTGATTGTATCGCGATACAAAGAAAGATTCCAAATGTATTTTGATACAGGAATACAGATACTGATGAAAAAATGTATAGCGATACAGAAATACAGATACGAAATGTATTTCTGAAATACTATCGCGATACTGCCCAACCCTGGTTCACACCCACATCGTTTGCAGTGCTCCGCAAGATGCCCACAGACGTAAGCTTTGCACTGAAGTCAAAGTTCAGGACAACCGTGCCCCCCACCCCCTTCAAATCTAGCTGGATGGGTTCGTAAAGAGTGCACGAGCGGCATGCCGCAGCCTAGAGATTACATGCGTCAGAGGTAACGCAGGCGATGATCGCACCGGGCTCAATTTCATGAGATGTGGGATACCATTCACTCCATGTTCCCCGAAGGAGCGCTGCCAACATCCCCTAAGCAACAGAAGATAGTGCGGAAACGTCACCTAGATGAAAAAAAAACAAACAAAAAAAAACATTGATATTAAACGAAATCTGTAGGAGCATTTTTCGGACTGAGGTCCTTGATCATAGCGGCCCAATTAGAGCTTGCCGCTTTAGATGGCTTCCATTATCTCAATGTGGCCGCTCTGTGTATTATCGAATTGCTCCCCCCCCCCCCCCCCCCTCCTCTTTTCTGTTCTTTCGATAACACATACCTGCGAAGTCAAGGTGGCGCTTTAATTTTCGGGCTTGTTCGAGAAGGCTTTGCGCAACTTTCGTTATCGCTTGGGTGTACGGAGCCAGCGACAGACTGCGAACTGCGTAGTCGCGCTCGGCTGACTCCTCCAGAGCGCGGAAATGGAACACCCCGCTGGGAAAATTGTTGCTGCCATTGTACTCCTCTCGGCTCTCGTGTTTCAGCGAGGTAAGTGTCTGAATACATTTCTTCCCAATCAGGTGAGAAGTCATGCCACCGGGATGGTAAGGGACACAGTGTATCAGACCATTCCGATAGGAAGTATTCACCGGCGACCATAGCCGAGTCAGCGGCTCCTGACCACGTGCTGAAGATAGTTTCCACAGACCTCTCGCAACGCCCCTCACTGCCCGTATTGGCAGCGCATAGACCAGGAATGGCCAAGCTGCAGCTCGCGGCTCCCCCCCCCCCCCCCCCAGCCCCCCCCCCCTCCCCCCCCCCCCGCACTTCCTGAAAAAGAGAAATAGAACGCGTTTTAAATCAAAAGACAGGTTGCGGTTTGGTACTCTTGTGCTACTGCTACCTTACGCACAGTTGGACTGCTTTTCACTCGAATGGAGTAAGAGAAGTTCGGGTTTTATTCATTGTTCTAGAGCTAGACAAAAGCCCCCCCCCCCCCCCCCCCCCCCCCCGGTTCTTGGAAGTTTCGTGGTTTTGTCTGCGGCTCTTAGGCCGGGTTAGCCTGGCCACACCTGGTATAGACCAACTCATGTTTACCAACAAATCGGAGCGCCCCTACTGGATGCCACGGGCGTCGCGCATGCGCGATGAAGTGTGGGCAAGAAGCCTGCGGATACCCATAAACAAACTATTGGAATGCGACGTTGTCGGCGTTGGGGTGAGTCCCCGTGCTCTTTTTTTTGCGATGGAATTGTTGATTGTACATCTTCCCGGCGACATCTGACTATATTGAGCGGCCTCAGCGAAATTAACGAGGCTCGTTAGACCGCAAACCTTCGCGTGAATGATTTGACATGCGACGATCCCTTCTGCGTGGACGCCGCAAAACGGACGCTAAAGCCTGATTCACACAATGAAATTCCGCTCGCAAATTTCAGTCGTGACGTCGCTCGGGCTGCAAAAGCGTGAACGTAGCTGAGATGTTGACGTCGATACTGAAAATCGCAAGCAGAATCGGCTCAAGCGAATCAGGCATAACAAGTCGGTGATGGCCACTGGTAACAATAATGAACATATTATATATACTGTTTATACCGAGCCTGCTTACCCCAACTCACCTTCAAACTTCCAAGGCTTTTGAGACCTGCACTTAATTTTTATCGCGATCACCGGGCCAACGTTCGACCTACGGGCCGGTGTCGTCTGAAAGAGCGGACGACAGTTCAAACGATCAGACGGCCGTTGGAACTTGAAGACGCATTAAACGTATTCCGCAGGTGGTTCGTACAACTTGATGGTTTTCCCGCGTTCATGTTGGAACAACACAAAAAAGTCTGATGACCACAAGTATCCGTAAATTCAACCGAAAGTGCAACACAAAAAAGTCTGATGACCACATGTATCCATGAATTCAACCGAAAGTGCTTCCCGCCCAAGCAATCGTGGTCCGACGGCGTCTGGTTTTACTTTCTCACGGCAGATATCACGTTCTCGGACGAACCGAGCACGTGAAAACTTACCTTCAAACCTTTCTCGACTTTTTTGGTACAACCCCAGTCGCGGCGTTTTGACGAGGAGGCAGGCTTTTGTCTTGTTTCTTTCAAAAAATCAGGAATGCACGTCACGAATGGTGATTTCCACCCACAGCCCCAGACCGGAAGTGTGCTCGACGCGCCACCACCGCGCCGTGACGTAACATAGTTGAATTCGTGAATAAATATGAACTCGTTCTGAGACTGGGCATTAAGCAGCCCACTTAAATATGGCGTCCAGTTAATACTCCCTATAATCGCCTACTACGCGCTGCCATGGCTCTCCTGGGGAATATCAGACGCCGTGCACGCGTGCACGCGTTGAAGTGCATTGAGGACGCTACGAAAGGTGCCTTGAACCCGCGAGAATACGGCGAGCAGATCAAACTATGCACTCTAAGAGAAAAAAGGTGTCGAAAGGAGTCAAACGGCCTTTCAACACCTTTCACCATGAAAGATGGCACCCCAACCTGGCAAACCTCCTCTCTCAATTGGACAGAAAGGGCTTGTAGAGGGAGTGCAGGGGTGTCACATAATAAACCTTGGTGGTAGAGGGCATGTATTTCAGAGAGTGTCCAACCGCTTATTCAGTGTCAGGTGATTTATGGGCCGCGTTTGGAATACGAGTTGCGAGGAGGAGCCTAAAGCGTTGATCGTCTGCAAATGTCTCCGCCTTTCCGCCTGCTTTCCTTCTCGCCACGCAAAAAGGCTGCGCATGCGTACATGCGACTGATCTCCGCCGGAGGTGTCCGCCATTAAATGGACCTTTCTTCCAGTAAGCTTCTGCGCATGCGTACACTCCCGCTGTCTCCATTTTTGCAGGACACCGGGACGCGGTGCCCTGCGAAAATGGCGACAGCAACATTGTCAGCATCTATCTTCGCGCGTATATAGTCTATTGTGAAGCTTAATTTTTTAGTATCGGTAGTAAGGGGTATAAAAAGCACAATAAATCGATACAATGGCACGATGCCAATGTGTTTTGACGGGCGGAGGCATGTTGGGCAGCTCTTCTATTGTAGTTCGCAGACAATTAACTCCCCAGAGGGCACTCGTTACTTGAAAAAGGTCCATTGCAAACGTCCGTATGGTCTGCGATGGACCCTCTCTACAATCTAGGCTATTTAATCTAGCCGCCATCTTCCTAAGCATTTTTAAAACCTAAAATGGAGGCTACAAAAAAGGGACAAACCCAAGACGTCTCAAACACAGCTACTAAATTTTGTTCAGGACAATTATTTTATACCCGTAATCTCCACACCGCCCTGCAATTGCACACGGTCAAAAGGTTCGATAGACTTCACACACGACTACAAAAGGTGGTCATAGAGTTCACTGGAAACAAAAAGACCACACCCTCAGTAAATTAACGCCCACATTTCCGCTAGTCCAAATTTACACAAAGGCCAAGGTCACTTACAATTTCCGACAACACAATCAAAACGCTTTCAAGAAATAAAAAAAAAAAATTTTGCAGATTACAATTGCAAAAAGGCTTCTTTGTTACACCATCGATTGTCATTGAAGGCTGGCTTATAAAGTTTCCAACAAAAGCTATCCTTATTGTCTCACTGAGGACTCTTTTCGTGCAATCGTTTTCTTTGAATAACACAACACGG
This sequence comes from Ixodes scapularis, assembly GCF_016920785.2. Classification (NCBI taxonomy): domain Eukaryota; kingdom Metazoa; phylum Arthropoda; class Arachnida; order Ixodida; family Ixodidae; genus Ixodes; species Ixodes scapularis. The sequence goes on from NW_024609836.1 coordinate 90,598,150, forward strand.
TTGTACCATCCCACTCAGCCACACAATTTCCACACTCCTCACGATGTTTAGCTAGTTCGGAGTTAGGCTCATTGCTTTTCACTGCGCTCTTGCGCTCACTCAACCAATCAATCACACACCTTTTGGTTTCCCTATATACGAAAAACCACATGTCATCGGAATATCATAAACAAAGCCTTCGTGGCAGTCAACTGATACATCTCTGGGCTTTGTCTGACAACCTACCGTAATTTCCGGGCTATATATAGTTCGCGGACTATACATGTTTAAAAGTTGAAATTACAGGATTTTTGTTTTTCGAAATCGCTGATTATGACGAGACGAGACGGATTTTGCGTATGAAAGAGCATGTTAATCACAATTTATGTATATTACATGCTTCTTTGTGAGCTGAGAAAGCAGACATTTGTCAAAGTGTGTCGTGTATGAGAAGATTTTCGTGTCGACTACTTGCTGCTTTCTTTCCTCGTTAGGCCTGCTGGCTGGCTTGCTTGGGTAGCTTGGGCCTGCTGACACGCGGGGGGTAGTATGTTTTTGGGGTGGACAGTGAAAATTCGTTCGTTTGCTGGAATTATACTCGTTGCTTGCTGCGGATGACCTTGATGCAGATGACCAGGGCCGGCTTACTAGAAACTGAAACAAAAGCCTGTCAAGCTAGGGCGCGCCAGCGCTATAAACTCCAGTTCAGATGCTCATGACCTAAATTATAAAAAAAAAAAAAAAAAAAAAACTTTTATGGTGTTTTTTTGGCGCGTGCACACATTTCACCTTCGTAATGTTCGTGCGGCTAGAGTTGGATGGATGGATGGATGAATACGGCTGAGCCCTTTGGACCGGGCGGTAGCTTATGCCACCTAGCCATTTTGTTTTACCATTTAAGCTTTGAGTATTTAAATGTGAAATCTATATTCACTCCGCAGTGCAAAGAAAGTAAGGTTATGAAACCCCCTTGTGAATAAGAAAATACCTAGTTTTCTCTCAATTTCTGCCACCATTCACTTAATTCCTGTCCGTAAACTCGCCCCACCTAGCGGAGCTCTGGAGAAGCAGTCCTATGCGCTCCTTTTGCTGGGCAGCCCAGCATTTCTATAGGGCCAGAAGAGAGGTTTGTGCACCAACAATCTCGGAGGCCACACACCAACACAACTCTCTGCTGAGGTCAAGCCAGTGCAGTGGCGCCGCTGTCGGTTCTGCGCATGCGCAAACGCTTTTTCTCACGCGAATCTATTTTCTGCGCGCGCCCAGTGCCCACACCTTTTCTGGGCAAAACGCGGGCTCGTCTGCCGGCGGTGTGTTGGGCTATAGACCCCCTTCGAAAGAAAGACGCGTAAAGTGTGCCGTGACGTTGCGGTTTTAGTCCGCCTTTGCAGAGGGATTCCACAGCTGCCAAAAAGGGTTTTTGGCAGCTGTGGAATCCCTCCGCAAAGGCGGACTAAAACCGCAACGTCACGGCACACTTTACGCGTCTGGTTTGATCACGAGACAATAACACAACCACACAAAAAGGTTCCTGTCACGGAGGAACGTGTTCATCACTGGCACCCGCCTCTCCATATTGGGGACCTTCTCATCTTTCGACAACTCTTGGGCGTCTCGCGAGCTCTGAGCAGGTACGCACAGCCACAGCATGGCTGAAGACAAGAGCGCCGGTTGGAAAATAAGCACACACAAAAAAAAATATTCGGTGAAAACTGACCATTTGGGATCATCTTCCTCTTCCATCATGAACGTCATCGGAGACGGTTGGCGCCAACTCAGCAATTGGACCCGAGCCCGGTGCCGAGTGTCTTTCGACGCGCTGATTGGACGCGACGTCCGGCCGATCGCTCACGGAGCACTCCAATCTCTTTGCTGGGTCCCGTTGAGATGACGCCGGAATTCGAGTACACAGGCTTTGATTATTGTACGTGGTGTTGCCAGAACCCGAGAATCTACAACGCCTCTCATCGTTTTTTTTTTTTTTTTTTTCCTTTTGCTTTCTTTTTCGGCATATCTATAATGTGACCTTTTTTTCTTTTAATACTATTTCAATGTTTTTGTTTTAGGTGCCTGCGAAGGTGAAAGATGTGACTCTGGCAAAGTGTATAATTGCTATAAGGATGCGATGTACAAGATACATCTGTGGAGCGATCGTTTCTCAGCTGGATCTGTCGCTCAAAACTGCGGGTAGGTATCCCTGTCACTCCTCCCAAGCAATACCCTCCGTTTCACGATAGCTTGGCTGCTGCCCCGTCGACCCAATAAGAGCGTCGGACCTGGGCACGTGACAACACCCCATAGTCGAGGCCACCGAGGCCTGGTTACCACCACAGCAACAGCATCGTCCGCGACACAAAGTAGTCCCTTAGGATTATTGTTATTGTAGTAGTGTTGGCGCAAAGTTGCCAGGTTTGGCTATTAATAGCCACATTGGGCTATTTTGTAATGCATTTGGCGTCGAAATAAGGCAGTTGGCTATGTGGATATTTTTGGGATATTTCAAATTGTAACGCGGCTATTTTTTGTTGTTGTTGTTTGCTTAATTAGAGTAAATGTACAAAATTCATTTCAGCATGGGCACAAAGCAAGAGTCCACCGTTTCAGGATTCCCGCTTTCAGAGATTTTTTTGTGTGAAGATGCGTGAACGTCGCCCGATAATATTATAGCTCCAATCAGCTACCGTCTTAGATTCAGCTCCGAAGACATCGATTTTGTAATTATTGTTGCTTATCTTATGCTCCCAAGTTCTTTCTCCTTCTTACACCGTCTGTTATCTCCCCGAGTTTTCCACCATCCTCGTACAAGAGGCACCTCTTCCAAAGAGAAAGGACACTAAAGGCAGCTCAAGACATCCAGCGAAATTTCATGCCGTCCGATAACGCGTGATGTATTGGATATAACAAAGAACGTTGTTTTGCGAAACATAGACGGTTCTTAAAGCAGAATGAGCCATAACAAAACACAACCGATGTAGAGCAATGAATAATCTGAACAAGGCCAAGTTAAGAAGCGCAGGAGCAGCCATGTTTCCGTTGCTATCCGAGCTTGCCATTGCGCTCCTGACACAGCACAAGTCGAAAGCCGCCGTGGAGAGAGTATTCAGTCACGTGTCCCTCACATAGACCTAAGGAACAAAATGTCCCTTCGGTTTCTTCAAAACATCCCCTATGTAAAGTTTGCTTTCTTTGGAAAGAACGAGTGATGTAAGGACATCCACCCCACTGAAGAATGTTTTGTCCGTTTTACCACGGAAATCATGAATGAAGCTCGTCAGCCGAGCACGAGCGAGTGCTTCATAACCATGTTACTGTAAAAACGCGTGTGAGAAATTTAGGTACTTGTTTGTGTTTGAAATTAAAGTTTGTAGTACATTTAGAGATGTGTAGATCTTGCAAACTGCTTGTTACCCTAGATATGCGGACGCCGTTCCTTTACCTTGAGCTCGTACATTCGAGCGCACGATTTTTTTGGGCTCTGTAGATATTTCAAATATGCCTACTTATGGGCTATATGAATATCTTGCAATTGGCTACTTTTGGGCTACACCTTTTGGCATTTGGCGGTTTGAGCTAGAACGTACCTGGCAAACCTGGTGTTGGCGCCAGACTTTTCTGGCCGTAACACTACACCACACGGAACAAAAACGAAAACATATTACTTTCCAACGGTACTGGACACGGATCAACACTTTTCTCGGCACAACATGGATTTTGAACGATGTCTGTTATTTTTGTTTGCTACTTTTGAGAGAGAGAGAGAGAGGTGTGGACTGGAAGTGACGTGGTTTTCTTGTGTTTTCTAATAACCTTTCAGTTGCGAGTGCGCTCCGTGTTGCCACCTTCTTCGCTTTGTCCCTGTTCTTTGGCGCTTCTATCATATCGTACTACTGAAGCTGCGGATTCAATGGGTCATGATAACAATAACACTTCTCACCGCTTCAACTGCTCAAGTGCACACCAGTGATGGCGCTCTCGCACTTGGGGACTTCAAAGAGCCCGTAGTGTGCGTTCCAGTGATCTCCCGATGATGTTTGCAGGTGGGCAAAGAATGTGTCGGCCTGCACAGAAGGCCTGGTAACTATCGGGTGCACGGATGAAGTGAAAGGTCGCATTCGCATCCTCGAGGAAGGCTTCGACAAGACACGTACTTCGCTCTGCGACCCAAATCTGTTCAAGAGTGAGTGTCATTCTTTATTAGTCTACTCATTGTGTAACTGATAAAAGCGAAGGCCGTGAACCGGCTGAGTTGAAATTCGGAGAAAAGCTCATCTACTTTTTGGCGGGTGCGGAGAAAAACTCAACTGTCTCTTAAGTTTTGACAGAGCCGAAGAAAAGCTCACCTGAATACTTTTTTTTTCTCGCAAGGTGGTTGGTTTAAGCTTATACAACTAGTGCAACTACAGACACCTTTCGCACAGGATACATTTCAAAGTTGGCCGCGTTAGTGCAGACCTCGTTCCACTCTCGTGTCGACCGTTCTTGAGTATACTCTTGCCATAATTTTATTTTGATGTAGCCGGAATAAAGCCAGTAAAAAACTTTTTTTTCGTTTTCCGATTAGAATGACAGGAAAATTATAAGTTTACCCTATTAACAGAAAAGTGAAATAAGAAGATTTAGCATAGCGTACGAAGTGTTTGCTACCACTGGGAAAGTGAATTCAATATTGGCATAAAACTCAAGGAACTACTCAAGCTGCCATTACATTGGTAATATTTTATTGGAACTATCTTTTAAAGGTGCCCCGAGGAAGTTTCTGAGATTGCTTAAATATAGCAACACCTCACTCTGCCGGCTCTAAACATCCTAGAAATCCATTAATCATAACTATGCGCGATCGATTTCCCTGTTAAAAAAAGCAATCAAAGATCGCACACACAGAGGGAGGAGCGTTGTTCCAACAACCAGGACGAGATCTGAACAATGAAAACCGCGACATTTCGTCGAGATTGCAGACGCTCCTATTACAAAATGTGTCTGGCTTTCTAGGTGATAAAAGCAAATAGGAAAAGTAAAAAAAAATTAATTTTTCGCGAAGAGGTCACATAATACTGGTATATAACCATCTCAAAAGCAACCCACTCTTGGTTTCTTGTTTTCGTGTTTTGTTTGCCAGGGAATGATGTGCCCGGTCGTCGGCTCTCGAGCTGGCGCTTGCTGGGTTTGAACGTAGTCCGGGTTGTAGCATTTGTGATATCACTCCGCGCGTGTGTATGTAGGCGTTGTAAAAGAAAGTTATAGGAAAACGTGAGAGACAGTAGTGTACGCGCGCAGCGCGCATTTGTCAGTGGCTCATCACTCCGCGGTTCCACCGGTAGGAGACACGAAAATCCTCTGCTTGCAATAGACTTCTCCCAATATCGAAGCGCCCCATCGCGGCGAAATACCACGCAGTGCACTCTGGGAACTAGTCGGCCGCTCAGTTTCGGTTTTGTTTGAGCAGCTTTATTTCATGCCACCACGCCGTGACCGAATGCGCTGCTTGCGTTTTCGATTACCTGACTTTTCGCGAATGTACCATACACTCATTCTCGAGCGATACAAAAAGAAGGCCGAAGCACTTTCCTTGGTTCCCGAAACACCGGATATTATGCGTGCGTATGCAAGCCTAGTAAGACGTGGCTTAGTCACCTCACCTCACGAGTGCATCTTTGCCAATACAAAAATGTCAGATTGGAGCGGTTCCAGTTCGGATCCGCGGGGTTCTAAACTTGTGGACAGTTCCGATGCGCGCGATTCTGGGTGTAACCAGACGGATCCAGTGAGACGCAACGCATTGGAATCGTTTGCAAAGAGGTTTGCAAAGAAAGAGGTTTGCGAATCGACACTGAATTGCTTTTTTTTCCTCTCCTTTCCCTCTCCGAGTGGAGAGAAATACGAAAGAAAATTAAAGACGTTTACAAATTTCTGTAATGCGAAACTAGAGCGCAGCTCTCGGAAAGGAGGAGAGTGTATGCCCCTCTTCCTCCCTCATTCTCTCCTCCTCCCCTCCTCTTACCCGTAAATTTAGGGGGAAAATTTCCTCACTAAATTTAACGGGTTAAGTTTCACCCCTAAATTTAGCATTGAAATTAGCGTCACGTGACCTCAACACCAATCCAATTTCCCGCTAAACTGAGCGGGGTGGTTACGCTGACAGCGACGGCGACGCCGCGAACCGCGGAAACGGGCGCCTAAGAGCTGCGCTCTAAAATAATAATTTAGATTCAGCGTACCCCCATGATACGACACCGTGGTTCTTATGACTGCCACATGCAACTGCAAATCGAGAGATAGTTTTTCTTTTCTTTTTCGGTTACGTAGCGAATTTACAGTATTACGGGAAAAGAGCGCGCGTTTTCTCTCAGCCGTGCCAAGAAAACAATATAACAAAGCACAACCTATACCCTTCTTTCAATAATAAACTTTTTGCACTCGACCTTTAAAAATCACGTGCATTTTCTCTTTTTTTTTTTTTTTTTTCAGGCTTACTTGAATGGAGCGAATGTCTCAATGAGGAGGCTTTTGAGCTGTGCCTGGACGCCTCGGATCACCGAATCAAGGAGCTCGAAGGCAGCGGAAAATTGTCCAGAAAGGACGCCGAATGCCGGTGATGGATCACTCTCGTTCACTCATTTTATTAGAATCAAAGGTGCCGCGGCATTGGACCCAATTTCGCATGGGTGCCGCCATCTTGGAACCACGTGATGCGCCCGCCTTTATACTCCGCCTTGTCGTGCAGTGCACCGCGATGTCCGCTACGAGCTACACGAGCTAATTCATAGTTCGCGTAGCTTGTCTCGTGACTGTCGCTGCCCGCGTCGCGCCGCCCAGCCGGAAGGACACCAGGTGCACATTCCGAGCTCAGGATTCACTCCGGTGGCTTCTAGTGTCCACTGAGGCCCATTGTAAAGTGAAACAAACTACAGGTTGGTTCAACTCGTCGCTTCCCTGTCCCCTCTGCGCCTTGGAGGATGCGTTGTACTCCTGCATGTTTTCCGTCGCTTTTCACACACTGGAAAGTTCCCTCCGACGCTCATATTTACTGCTTAAAAAGGCCACGAAGCGATATCGGTCTGCAATGTTCGTGACCGTTGCAGAGGCGTACTGGTCCTAGTCTGGCCCAAGTATACTCGCACAGACCACCACTGATTTAGAAGCTTCTTTGTCACGGTGAAATTGCGAGGATGAAAGGGGACTATTTATTTCTGTCTTGCCTTCGCTAAGCTTGATGACCCCATTGCGGGATCGAAACCATCCGCCTTAAGCTGGCTGGTTTCGGTTTCAACGCGGACGAGGCTGTGTTGCTGCTTTACGTCGTTTTTGCTTAAAGTTCTTAATAAAAATGTGTCCTTTGCAGCTCGCAACCATTGAAACAGTGGCACTGATCCACTTTCAGGACTACAAAGCGGTTTTGAGCCTAAATGACGGGCTATTTTTACGAAGGCCTTCGATGCATCGTTTCACCGCCTAGATGCATTTCATGCATCCAGGTAGTGAAACGACTCAACTGATACACAGAGAATATTACCGTCGTCTACGGCCGTACCCGATGGTAGTAGTTTTTATTTAACTAGTAAAGAGATGAATACATGAGTGTGAAGAGGCAGGTCGAAAGCTTGATTAGCCATGTGCTGAATCGAAAAGAACAGGGGAACTCGTATAAGTTTAATACTCACTGTTTGGTGATCGTGGACACCCAACTTTTAGTAAACTCCGCAGACTAAAGAAACTATCGTATAATGATCCGGAGAATTAAAAACAAGAAATATTTTCACGCCCTGTTTTATATATATATATATATAAAAAAAATAAGTACTCGAGAAATATTTCGATAGTTCGATCTAGGCAGAGCAAGAAATTAATTTCATTATAACTTCTCCTGAAGTATCAATTAACAGCCTTTAAAGTATTGGCTCTAGGAAATCAAATATTTTTATGGCCATTTGTGGCTGATGGAAAACGCTCAGCGCAAACTGAAAATAAAGCACTAATCGGCGAACTCCTGCCAGAAACAAAAGAAAGAACGAGAATCGAGGTAACAGAAGCAAGCGTCGATGTAGCGGAGTGACAGCTGGCTTCAGCAAGACTGTTTCGGCAAGGCCATGCAGTCTCCTTGTCTAATATAAGCTGTATCTTGAATATTCGGCCTAGAATGTTCGAGCATCCAACCCTGCGGAGACTGACTCGGCGTGGTCATGTTGGCCATCTATCTATTCCACTCGGTATAAAGGCCGGTTCAGACACTTGCGTTTGAGTGCGTTTGACTGCGTTGCGTCAAGAACCGAAAGCGAGCCACCGGCACATGTGTGCTTCGAATGAAGCATGGAATCCAATTCAAGGAATCATCTTGGCACGCGATATAAGCAGCAGGGATGTCCTGGTTTCTCGCTGCCGCAACGCAGTCAAACGCAACTGCCTGAACCAGGCTTAAGGGTAAACACGACTCCTCTTGAAAATGAATAAATGGCAAACGCTACCTGTAACACCGGCCATTGATCCCCAGACGCCTGCGTGGAAGTCACGTGCATTCCCTCTCGGCCCCGCACGCGGGAATATGATATAAATGACCGGCCGGTCAAATTAAGCCTGACATTCGCCTTCCATAAAATCGGCGAAATAAAATTAAAAGCCGCAGGCGGAGTACCTCGACAAGTTTGAATGAAGTCTCACGCAAGGCGCTACTTCATGACCCAGTCTTAACAGATCTTAATCTGTTTCAACAGATCTGCCTTGTAGATCTCGGCATAGCCCACTAAAAGTGAATTTATATGCACCGTCGACAACGCTGAATTCGAAAGAGTTTTATGCAGGCGGCTTGCTTCAAATATTGCAAACCCCAAGCTATTATCGATATATATATATATATATATATATATATATATATATATATATATATATATATATATATATATATATATTGTTACGGAGATGCGGGGCCGGCAGGAGAAGACAAGGATGTTCACATGATGAAGCCGAATCATTTAATGGCGGCCGGGCCTAGCGCGTGGGCCTAGCGCGCGATAGTAGTGCACACCACTGCCGCAGCGTCGTCTTCTTCATCGTAAGAATATATATATATATATATAGAGAGAGAGAGAGAGAGAGAGGGGGAGGGAGAGAGACCACGCACGATGGTGTGAAGTGCCCGTGTTGTATATATATATACATATATATACAACACGGGCACTTCACACCATTGCACGTGGTCTCCGAGGAGGATATAAACGAACATATGTCAATGAATGAACCGTACTTAATCCAATGAATCAAAGAATCAAAGTTTTCAGGAACCCGCCGAAAGCCAAATAACGGCGGAGCCAGGATTTGAACTCTGGGCCTCCCAATGTCCGGTCGGGTGTGCTAACCTCTTCCCCACTCTACCTTGGCTTACTGGGGTTTTCTACCTGTCTTATTAATGCACAAGAAACGAAATGTATTCAATCGGATGTGTTCTAGAAACACACGCCACCGCGTGGAACGCGGTACGACGCTTGGTGTCATGTGGTACGTGCTCGTTTGTGCTCCAGAAATCCTTCCACTGTTAGTCTCGTCCCGTGCACATGTATTCTTTCTTTATGAGCATTCGAGACACGGTGTCATCAACATCTGTGAGAATGAAGAGCCACGTTATTGAATATACAACACAGGCATCAACGAGAAATGTTTTTTTTTTATAACATTTTCAAAAAAGTTTTTCGAGGCGAAAAAGAAAGGATGATGCGCGAAACAGAAATAGGAAGTGGACAGAAATGCCAAATGTTCCACAGCTAGCCGGTAAATCGCGCCTCTGTGTTCTCTTGTCGTAAAAGCTCCCAAGAGGTTTCACGACAGTCGCAAGTGTGTGAACCAGCCCCAGAGGTTCCACTTAAAGTGAGTCTTGCCTGACCACTCCTTTTTCTTAATGGTTTTCGACAGGATGTTATGGAACGAGATGGACTGCGTGCTGTCGGCGGCAACAGGCTGCCCCCCGTCAACCAGTCTAGCCATTGAGGCAATGCGAAACTACGGCTCTACCCGGCTGTACATCGAAGACTGTCCGAGACCTGGCGGCGGCAACTTGGGACTCGCCTCAAGACCGGAGATGTTCGTCGTCTTGGGAACCCTGCTTGCGTCATTGGCTGGCTCTTTATAAGAAATAAACATTTCCAGGATACCTAATCGACAAAGGCTCTGAGCATATCAGTGATCTCCAGAGCCGCACCGCTCTATACAAATACATCATTCAAAAGACAGGGTATTCGCTGCAGATATGACAAAAGAATCATCTGCGGGCGCACCTCAAGCACCTTTGAATCGTGTCTGCTTCATGCATGCATGTATGGATGCTTCAAACCGGTCTGCAGACAGTGTTTTTCTTAGACGATCTACTATGGTGTCCGAAGGCTACCCAATCAATATTTTGCTACAGCGTCACGTATAATTTTGTTAAAGTAAAACAAAAAGTGCAACTGCTCGAAACCGAAACCGAAACTGCACGGAGGAGGAAGAAGGTACAGAGAAGGGAAGACGGTTTCCAAAAATCACGTGGCTGTGCAACTTTTTTTTCTTTGAATATGCTTGTTGTTTTTCGAAGTTGTGGCTTAAGTATCGTATTTATTTCCTATTTTCATTATTGTGCGTGTGCCTTCGATGACCCACGACTTTGATTATAGTTGGTGGTCGTGTCTAAACCATAGAAAACGGCACGTGACCGCGGAGAAGAGAGTGAGCGCGACACAAACCGGCAAGTACTCGATCGGCGGTTTCCGGGCGGAAAGAAAACAAATGTCGAGCCGCAAATTGTGTTCTGGGCAGTTGGGCTCTTATATGTTACGTACAAATGAAAACCTTGGCGAGCATAAATACCCTGTCGGGGTCCCTTTGAACGGTTGGTCGAAGAGACGTGCGGACTGGACCAATCAAAAGTGAGCGTTTCATCTGCTATACCTTTGTGGTGCGGGCAGAGGAGCAATACTATTTTCTTTCTTCTTGGTTAAGTTTCATTTTGTTCTAAGTCTCCTCTATCTATTTTGTCGTTGTCATGCCTTTGCATACATTCATGGAGGCAAGGATTCAAACGTTTTAACGCTGCAATGCCGAATTAAAATTTATCGTACCAAACGACCCGTGGTCTTCACTTCGCTAGATCTTGTGGGCGTGCATCGGTTGCGGTGAAGAAATCGGAAAGCTTTGCTCCGACCACTGTCTTTGCTGTGTCATGTATGTGGAATCTATTCCCCCTATGGTAATCTACCTTTAAAATAAACAAATAAAATAAATAAACCGGAATAAATTAATACTATTCGTGAAACACGGTACTCCCATTGTTTTGATCCAAATTTAGATTTCATTATTTTTCATTATCCCAGAGTGCGTTCTAGGAAGGGCTGCGATGGAAAAGACCGACGCAAAAACGAGACCGAGAGGGAAAAAAAAAACCGGGAAGTGACGTCACTAGCGTCACATGACCGCGATCATTACATTGCCTGGTCACCTGACAGTCGTCCGCTAAGTTTTGTGGGCGTCATCTCGTTCAACAAGTATAACGCAATTCGTTCACGTGCTATACCTCTCAAAATTGGTGGCCATTTCAATAGTGTCAACGCCGTAAAAAAGGGCTCCTTCGCGCCTGGTGCGTCACTCCGATTGGCTGGAATAAGCGATGGGGGCGCTGGAACTAACCAAGCTGCAATCCTGCAGCTTTTTCCTCATTTTTTTTTTCCCCCAGCGTTTTTGTCACGAATGTATTGATTGTGGAAAAATGAACTGATTTGATTTGATCGCGGGACCGTAGCGACACGCGGTGATTAATATGGCAGACGTCTAGTCTGCTTCGAGCCTCTACATACACCTTTGCAGTCCAGGGAAGCTTCGGTCTGGGACTCCGCGAAGACAGCGTCACTCGCGTTCGTTCCCACTTTTTGCCAGGAGCTCTAGCGCAGGATTTCGACGTCTGGCGGCTTGACGATCGCGGTTTTTGTGACGACCTGTGTTGACACTTCGAGACCAGTCTCGAGGCTGGAGAGGACGCTAATTACACCAGTCGTAGACGCGTTCCAGGCATCGGCAATGCCTGTAAATTCGGGCACTCGAATGGATGATATCCGCATCGCCGCTACCGTAAAAATGCACCCTGAATGGCTTCTATACCTTTATCGCAACGCTGTCGATATCCTCGTCGTAGTACAAAAACAGCCTTCCAACATTTTACAAAACAGTACTTCTGAGATCTACACTCTAAAAAATGCCCGTGCGTCTACTTTCCCCGCACAACACTCGGAGAGCCAATCACCGCAACTTACTGAGTCAGCTGAGCGAATGACGATGCCGAAACATATGTTTAGACCAAAAAACGCAGACTGAGTTGTCACATTAAGCAATGCAAAACGTCAGACTTGCATTGCTTAATGTCGCAACTCAGACTGCTTTTTTCGTCTAAACATATGTTTCGGACATGTCATTCGCTGAGCTGCCTCCGTAAGTTGCGCTGATTGGCTCTCCGAGTGTTGTGTGGGAAAGATGACGCACGGGCATTTTTTAGAGTGTATTGGGTGTACACAGAAAAGGCGGCGTCTTCGAATGCCGCCTTCTCATTGGCTATGTTACATAGAAGGCAAAGCCAGAGATTCCAATGCCCATGATTCAAATGTGCCAACGATGGACAAACATATATACCTCTCCCTGCACCGTGCGACGCCGGCTTCCCCTGACGGATGTACGCGACACGTCAGGATCCGAGTGTAAACGTTGATAAACGTTCTTCCGTCATTGTGACGGAATAACGTTGCAGCCGCTCGGCGACCTTGACATTTTGAAGCGCGAATGCGGCGGAAACGACGGTCCGCTCAATGGCAAACACGTTGATACTCGTAACTCCTCCTTTTATTTCTTCATTTCTACAATTTTGACGTTGGTTTTATTTTTTTTTTCTTTCTATTATAGTCAGCTTAAGAAACGCGGGGCGCATCTGATCATTAGGTTCACGTTTCTTGCTTTGTAATTCCTTCTACGTTGTTTTTTTAATTGATTGATGACGCAATATGAATTGGCTCCGATATCCCGCCCTTAAGAATCTGGAGCGTCCGCATCTTCTGGAAGGCACTTAGCAGAGATAATCGCTGCAATCGCAGAGGTCTCTAGGCGGATGAAGACGCTTAAAATATGTTTACACCCCACCTCCGCCCCCCCCCCCCCCCCTCCCAGAAAAAAAAAGAGGTAAGCGTTGCGGCATTAAACATGCTGAAACGTGATGCTCGGTACCACAGCGCAGGCGGTTTTAACTCGATAGCGTTCAGGCGCTCGTGTCGCAGAAAATCTGTCGTCGGCGTCGGTGGTACCAAAAAATCCCATAATGCAACGCGCGTAGCCACATCGCGCGTATGACGTCACACGTGGCTGTGACGTCACGACCGTATCGACCCGCTGAACTGGGGGGAAAATCTTTCCGCTAAATTTAGCGGAAACTTTAGCAGAAAATTTTACCGCTGTCAGGTGCGACGTCACGCGTCACTGACATGATGTCGCGAGTCATGTCAGTGACGCGTGACGTGATGACGGGAGTGGGAAGGTCCAAACGGGAAGGTTTAGATGGGAAAGGGTCGAAAGGGAACCACCTGCTTCAGAAAAAATGCCCCCCCCCCTCCCCCCCCCCCCCCGATAACCCTCTCTCGCGTTTCAACTCTTCAAAGCAAAGCGTCCTCCGAGTTTTTTTTTTTTTTTTTTTTATTTAAACATGTTATTGTTTAAACAGCGATTGCCTCTCGCAAATGTTTTTCGGCAAAAAGACGCTCCAGTTTTTTTTTATTTGTTTTTTTTTTTTTATTTGAGGTTGGAATTTTTTTTTTTTTTTCGCGAGCTAAGCGTGCAAAAGTCTTAAAACGTATTTTCTTTACGTTTGTGCGGACACATTCAATGACTTTCGTATTAACTGCTTATAAGTACTTTTTTTGTGATCATCATGGCGTAAAAATGCGACCCGAGAAGACAGACACTTAGAACAATTTACTGAATTGTATACACGTTTGATGTAGAAATGTTCACCAGATCAATAATTAACCTTGTTATAGTTAATACCTTTAAAAAAAACGTTTGACCGCGCATAGCTCAATGCTGTTTGTTAATACTCTAATATACGTTATAAGCTTAGATATACATAATTAGATATGTCTATTGCAGGGCTCGCGAGATATACTTCAAAATCATTCGGAAATACAATTCCTGTGATACATATACACCATATTACAGATACAAAAAAAAAATTATTTTATGAAACAGGATATCCCTGATATACTTCTGCAAAAACGGCAAGAAAGTATCCCGGACTACTGATACAGATACATTCCGAGATGAATATTTTTCCCGAACGGTGTTTCGTGCCAGGGGGGCAGTTCGTGACGATTGCAATCGATAATGGATAGTTCATCTGTTTGTGCAGGTTGACGTACCTCCTCTTAGGTCGAAGTCTTTCTCTAATCATAGATAGCACCTCGAATGGCGGAAACATTAATCCGCCCTCTTGAGTGCTTATGAGTCATCCAGGGTGCGAACCAAGGACACGGACCCGCCTGCACTATCTGCGCTGAAACTGCTGCAACATGGGAGAAAAAATGAATTCCTCACACAAGCCATACAAGCTCTCTGCTGTTTGTGATTGGCGGTTTTGTACTCTTGCACTCGCCACCTTTGCAGCGTTCACTCTTTTAGTCTGGAAATAGGGGAGGGATTTATTGGAGGAGCTTATCCTGATAGCTAATTGAGAGTGACCTCTTCTTGAGCCCCATTTGTCTTTAGTTAATTTTCAACTCTTTCCTCAGTTTTTGTGACCCTTCGCCCTGCACCAGGCAGCCATGTTTTCCTGTATTCGACGCGTTCATAATAAACATTCTAGGACTTACTCGCTCCAAAAAGCTGTTTCCAGTTTATCGTAAACAGTCGACGAATGGAACCAGACGCCGAAGACTGGAAGAGTGTTCCGATACAATGGATACATCCTAAATGTAATTCACTACAGAGATACAGGTACACTTTTTAAATGTACCTCGATACAGACATCCAGATACTCGAAGGTATCTCAAAGATACTTTCGCAGTACATCTGTACCGCGATACTGTTTAGTTTTGATCTATTGGTGCCGAATAAACAAATTCCTGCAAATCAGTCGTTATGACAATGTGAACCCCGGAAGAAAGATTAACTCCGACCCAAATATATATATATATATATATATATATATATATATATATATATATATATATATATATATATATATATATATATATATATCTTCCTGACGAAGGCCGAACTCCGGGCGAAACGTCGAAGATTAAATCGTCCGTTGTTGCTGTTTTTCACTAAGGGTTTTTTTCTTCTCAGTTTTATACCCACGCCTTCGGCCTCCCGCCACCATGCCCGTTTTATATATATATATATATATATATATATATATTACCACGTCATTATGCGCTCGAACCAGCAATTAGTGTGGTTCCTCGAATCAATGCAACTAATGGGAAGAGCGATCGGCATTATCCTCCAATAACTACGCAGATTTTAGCGTAAAAGAAAAAAAATGGCGTTCAGCTTCTTTTGTTATTGGACCACAATGTCACTCAAGTCCCTTATTGGCTAATCTGATTTTTTTTAACGATTGGCATCTCTCACATTGCACTTCTTGGTCTAATTGTATCCTCCCAGCTACGTCATTCGCTCGAGTCCCGTTGTTCGTCGTGATTGGTTGTTTCCGTGAGAAGAGAGAGAGAATGACTTTTTCCTAGAGTGCATCCTTGATTGAGGCGCGCGTTAGTAGACAGTTTTCCAGTCATGCAGACAGTGAACACCTCGTCCTCAGTATACGATGTGACTCAAGGGGAGCTTCTGAGAGTTTATAGTTTGCGCCAACAAAGAACGTCTGGCAGATGCCGTTTCCGGCTTTCTTATACGGGCCGGGTTGTACTTCGCAGTCTTTCTGAACCCTCACGCGAACACGCGTGGCGCATGGCTCGCGAGCCGTCGATTCGTAAACGTCGACGAGGTGTCGGAAAGCGTGGCCCCTCTTTGCGGTATAGACGCTTTACACACGCGCCAGATTGAGCCGCCATAGCCGCCCTTCCCTTGTCTTACCGAAATGCCGAGCCACTGAAGCGGGCGTTGACGGGTCTTCACAAGGGCCTATGCTGGGCACAAGAACACAGTAGCATCTAAAATGGCAATAACCTGTCCTGCTGTGGTAATGATGAAGTGAAGCGAACGGAATAAGAGGGAACAAAAACTGAAGGTCAGTTATGGCGGCGCCCATGCACAGATGCTGTAAAGCGTCTATACTCCACCAGCTTGGGAGCCAACACCGTTGGCGAAATACCCAACAGAACAGCACGGACGGCTGACCTGGTCTTCATTTTCCTTCTCTGCGTTATTAAAAGACATTTTCAACAACAGCAACTGGCGAGGAGGGTTGGCTATTTCCGAACCGCGCAACCGCTTCATCGACGGCGATGCGGTGATGCTCCCCAGTGGGCTTCCTCATTTTATTTTTGGGGAGGGCTGGGACAGGAAACAGAAAAGAATCGAGCTCCGTCTCTTCGTGCAACCTGTCAGTTTTTTTTTATTTATTTATTTATTTAAGCCGCAGTTACATTTCCCGTACATTAAACAGAAGGACACGCTGTTCGCTGTTCGCAGAAGTGGGTCTGCATGCACGTGGTCAAGCGTGTACGCGGAGCGCGTTTGCTCCGTTCATACGAATGCTTTCAAGATGTCGGCAGACAGATTTTGTAGGAAAATTTAAAAAAAAATGCTACCGGTCATACAACGAAGAAACACGCCTCAGATGCGGACGGTTTGAGGCGCGATGGGTGACCGTTGTACGATTAGAAAACGGGATTTGCTGAGCTTCATTAGCAGTGTAAGGAAGCTGGGGCGACGGAGGTTTTGCTCCGGGCGCGGACACTTTTAACGTTTCCGGGGTGCGGAAAAGCGTTTCCTGCATTTTCGCAGATCAAGCTTGGGACGGGACGGCCGCACCAGTAGAGATATTAAGTAACGAGATAACTGAGGTGGCGTATCTCTCAGGAGTACTTTTATTTAGTGACTGTTTTATCGAAAGGATTTTTTTTTAGAGATCTGACCCGCGAAACCGAGATGTCCTCGTAGAAGGTTATGCAGTTGGGATAGTTGGTGAATCATCGCATCGGTTAAAAAGCGCTAAAAAGACGACGGACAATTTAAAGGGCGAAGCGTTCTGTGGTGTTCTGTCGTCCTTTGACTTATCTGCCGCTTTTTAGCGCTTTCATCCCATAGATGCCTCCCTGTGCACGTGTCGATGTGCGCCTGCGTGCTTGTATTTGTGTAGTCGTGTCTCGTCGAGTATCTGCCTTGGTCTTGGAGTGTGTGTGTGCGTGTGTGTGTGTGTGTGCGTGTGTATGTGTGTGTATGTTTGTGTGCTATCGCGGACAATATGAGCTGAAGAGTCGTTCATACTTATGTGACATACCTGCCGGCTTCTCAGAGAATTCTGGTCTGAACTCGGAATAGAATGCGACGTTGCGGTTTCATATACTACAGACTATTTGACACATTGGCAAAGGACAGAACACGTGGGGATTAGAGGCACAGAAATGCACGTATCGGGTGCTTCAGTTCATATATTGTACGCGGAGGAGCACGACGGATGCGCGTGTCTGGACATGCGTGTAAGCGAGTTCACGTGGGCTCTTCCACACACAAGCGGTCTTGCGAAACGCGACCGAAATTTTTTATTGAACAAGAACTGAATTCATGGGTAGTCCATCGAGAAAAAGGTCACACGGAAATGTTGCCTCCCTCCATTCGCCTGCACGTAAAGGACTGCAAAATAGGCCATTTTGAAACGTGCGCGCGCCCTGGTAGCTGCCGCGCCCATTATCCGAATTCACCTTTGTTTGGGCACGTAATCTGAGCAAGTATTCGACACGAGCGATGCGTCAGAGATCGGCAGTAACTCGTATCCAGTCACAGGCTTCGTGCCAAAGAAATGGCGGCGGACAATGTCGTCTGATAGACTTTCGAAAACGGTCTATTGCTTCGGTGCTGAACACTCCGAATCAACACCGCTTTCGAAGCAGACGCCAGCCAGCTTTAGCAGATCACGGGGCACTCTTTCGTAACGGCCGTAAAACTTGCCTCCTCCACCCTAGTAAAACAAAAAAGTGCGACATGCAAACGTTTCCTCTCCTACCCGTACACGCCTCCGAACGCCGCTCGAGGTCACTGCCGCGGCCACTACTCTGGGCCTTCAGCTCCCTTCCTTGCTCGCTCACTTCCGGTACCTCACTTCCGGGAATCGATCCCGGGAGGAATGGCGGCGGCGGTAGACAGCCTACATGTAACAGAGGGAGCAACTCCATCAGTGAAAGCGCGTTTGCAATTTAATGGCGGCCGCCTACCCCGCGCAGGTTGCGATCGTGTGCGCATGGGTGCGTTGTCGAGTGGATGGCGGGTGTGAAAAGACGAAGCTCGCAGACGACAGGTGCGCTCGCCTCTTCCTCGCTGCTCGTGGTGTGACCCCCGATTGAGCATTTCCAGAACACTCTCAAATCAAGGCACACTAGCTTCGGTGAGGTAATCGCGTGGATTTGAGAAGAACGCACGTGTCTTATGAGTTTTGCCGTTGGGGGCCGGGCGCCGGTGGAACTTGGACCAGGTGTGTTCGCTCGCTCTTATCGGCACGCGGCGTGGAGTGATTCCATGCGAAAGCCCGTATCGTGCTTATCTGCGTCCATACAAACGCAGAGGTACGGTGACGGAGACGCAGATACTACATCGTGCCGTAAAGGGACGGGTCGAAATTGCGACGACTAAAAATGGTCCCTCTAACCTCGTCCCGGGCGTCGGCGTCTCTTCTTCTCTTCGTGTTTTTGGTCAAGCAAGGTGAGTTTTGATTGGTCATCCTGACCCAGAAATGGAGGGCAATGAGTTCTAAATTACGTCGCTACATTTCAAGTGCACCCCGTAGGAATTAGGTAATTTCTTCAGAAAACAAAAATCTCAATTTTTATTACGAAAATAAAAAAAGAAAAAAACGCGCACCTTTCTGAGTGGGCGTTGTGGCGGATACCGCTATACTCGCTGACAGCTTGAGGAGCACAGGGTGTAGCAAATTCCCGAACATTCCTCTGTCGCTCCGGCAGGTTCCCTCATTTTCCGGCCAGAGCCCCGAGGAACAACTTATGAATCAAGACGAATCAGCATAATATCTCACTACGTCCTGGGCTTCCCAAGTTGTCATTCCAACCTTTCTCTGCGACGCTGTCGTCCGACCACAAGGTCAGACTCCATTCGCTCTAGCGAAACATACGCGCATGTGCCGTGCCGACAGCAGCGCCACCGCAGCGGTGTGACGTCACAAAAAAAAAAGTGTCGAGTCACTGGGCTGTGGACGCGTGCGTATCTGTTACATTTTCTTGTACGTTACGTTGCAAGCACAATGCGGACTAGGTGTGTGCAAAGCTTCGCAAGAAGTGATTGTTTCTGAGAAGCCAACTTCGGCGTGCTAAGAGTGATGTTTGTCTATCTGCTTACAAGTGCTGGGTGCGTCTTGATATTCTAATGCGCGAGTGCCGTATACGTGATGCATGGTTGGAAATAAATATGCAGTTTCTCAAATGGGAAGAATGAAAAGCTCTGCCCTCTGATTTATAATTTTCTGGGTACGGGCGCCTATAATCTCTCTCCAATGCGACGCGTGAGGCAGAAATGAACTCATTGAAAAAGCAAACAAAAGATTTACGCTTTTAAAATGGTTAGCAATTGTACGAGAATGAGAGATGAACGAGAGTGCTCGCGCCCTCCACTTCGACGTTCTGTGAAAACGCGCAACGCTAGGGCACACTCTGAGAAAAGGACTGGTGAGGGGTCCACCTCTCTGGAGAACACGAGACAACGAGTCACGGTGAATAGTAGAATTATCCCAGTTAATAACAAAACTCGAAATATGACTAGACGAAAAAAAAAGTTTGATTCGCACAAGAATAATGAGCATGACTTTTCACCCTCTCGTTATTCCTGTGGACTTATAACTTTTTTTTTTTTCTTCAGATCTCATTGTGCAATCAGTTTTGTTATTTTGTAGCATCGTTCTATTGCTTGCCGTGACTGACCGTTTTTGTTGTTTTCTTTTCATTTCGCCTGAACTTTCGAATTTTTTTGAGTGGACAATTCCCCGATATTGTTTCAAAAACATGGTCGTCAAACACCTCTTTTTCTGTTTAAAAACAATATTAGAATGGACTCGTTATCTAGTGTTATAAACAAAACAAAGCAATTAAAAAAAAAAAAAAACCAAGTGCTACTTTAACATGGCGTTTATCACTGTGCACTCTTAGGCGCTTGCGTTCAACCAGAGTGCGAGTTTCAAGAATTCCACGAGCTCTCCTCGCCGGTCATCTCCTCTCTAAAGTTCAGGGTAACGGGACAACTGAACACTCCTTACATACTGCAACAAGATTGCGAGTAAGTACACAGTTTTCTTTTTGTTTTACCTTCCGGTTGCAAGGACGTTGAAGCATATGTATCCCCCTCAAAAACCTTCACAGAGGCGTCACAAGTGATCGCATTCAATGTCTCTAGACATAGTCCCACATCTCACACATCATAGAAAAGCCAGTCTGCAAACATGAGTCACGTCAATATCCAAGTTTCTTCTTGAACTTATTGCGATGAGGCATCCGAAGCACGGATCTCACGGTGATTCACGTTCGACTCTTGCAGACTGTCTTTTGTATGATGCATAAGCAGTGTGACCTCGGTAACACTGCTTATACATTACACAAAAGGCAGTCTGCGTACAGATTCGAACGCGAGTCATCGCGAGATCCGCGCTTCGAATGCGGCACGGCAAAGAGTTCGAGGAGAACACTTGGCACGCGGCATTCGAACCACGGATATTGGTGTGACACGTGTTTGCAGACTGTCCTTTGTATGATGTGTGAGCAGTCTGACCCCGGATTAAGGGATCGTTATAGTGTATATCAGCCGAAGTAGTTTATCGCATCTGAAAATAATTTTAGTACAAAGTGCGTCATTTGCGTAGAACCGAAAATCAGTTCTACGCAAATAAAACGAATATACCGCTTAATGTCCATCGCACGATTGCGTTCCCAGCGACCTGAAAAACGTTAACCAGCGAGTGGAAACGTTGCTCGAAGGATGTAGCGCTGACAAAGACGAAGATCTGAAGAAACGCATAAAGGGCTTGCAGTTAACCCAGGAATCTTTGTGCGGCAGCGAACTAGAGGAAGGTAAGAGAAATCGGCATTTTTGTTCTTAATCACCACCATGAGCGGAGTTAGACGCTGGCAAACACCGGTTCTTGCTCACGCGCAGTGTTCCCGGCATGCAGCTGTGAACAAACGCACTTGCTTTTTAAACTGTTGTTTCTCCTGCCTGTTTGTGCTTGTGACTCGTAGACCTGAACCTCTGGCAAGACTGTTTCGATGCAAAGGTCTTCGCTGAATGCAAGAAGAACGTCGAGGAGCGGCTGAGGAAGCTGGAACAAGACGGCGCTCTGGACGTTACAGGAGATTACATGTGCAGGTACCCATCTTTGAATGTGTGTCTAAACAAACGCGGGTTTTGGGGTTCATTTTTCGGCACGCATAAAAGAGCTTACATGGCGAGCAAGTTTCTTGTGCTTCGCGACGCGAGGAGAGAGACGCCGATCAACGGACGAAAAAAGTGAATGCCGTTTACAACTCCCTGTAACGCCGAATTAGAGCGCAGCTCTTAAGGAGGAGGAGGGAAGGGTACTGGGGGGGGGTCACGTGAACTTGGGGGGGTCACGTGACGATGACAATGCCGATGATGTCATCTGTGACGTCACTGATGACGTCATCAGTGACGATGACGATGCGGATACCGATGACGTCATTAGTGACGTCACTGATGACGTCATCAGTGACGTCATCAATGACGACGATGACGATGCGGATGTCGGTGACGTCATCAGTGATGATGACGATGCGGATGTCGGTGACGTCATCAGTGATGATGACGATGACGATGCGGATGCCGGTGACATCAGTGACGTCACTGATGACGTCATCCGTGATGATGACGCGAGCCCCCCGGGGGTCACGTGACCCCGGGGAGGGGGGGGGGGCTCGCGCGGTGCATTATGGGACATTTCCCATAATGCACCGCGCGGTTACGCCGACGCCGACGGCGACGCCGCTCAAGCCGGAAACGGGCGACTAAGAGCTGCGCTCTAAAAGAGAACGGACTATAGATCTTTTCCACAAGGGCGCCGCCATCTTGAATTGTCGTCACTTCCAGTATGGGCGAAAACACAACTTTGCCGTTGCCAGGCCAATAGAAGACATTTAGGATATAAGCCTAAACGTCACACATTCTCGTTTTGGCTCCCCTCTATTTTTTTACTGGTTACAGGTTGAAACGTTCTACTATTTTGTCGTCGGCCATACTCGAAGTGACGAATATTTAAGATGGCGGCACCCCTGTGGAAAATGTCTATAGAACGCGCAATGACGCAATGATTGGCTCAGGTAGCGGAAAGGAGGAGGGGGGGACAAAATCACCTGGGTGGATTCGGAGGGTAAACGAACTCACGAGATACGCAAGGAGCAGGCGAACTTGCTCGACGTATATACTCCGTTCATCCTTAAGGGTCGACCGACCAGACTCCAGATTCTGCAAGGCAGAAGATCCTTCTCACCAAGGGGCAGAAGTAAACAGGCGACGGTGGACAGGGTAGAAGGGTGGAGACGAGTAAGCGGGGCAAAAGTGGAAAGCGCGAACTGGCCATCGGCCTTTAAGACCCGTTCACACACTTGCAACCGAGTAGGACCGAATGAGACAAGACCCGTTTTTGAGGCTCTTGCTACCGGTCGTGAGACGTCACAAGAGGCGTAAAGACCGGTCCTGTCTCAGTCCGTTGTAGCCAGACGCATCTGTGTGAACGGGCCTTTAAGCTGAGACAAGCTCCGCCTTCGGCGCGAGCTCGCTGACCTCCGTATGTGCTTTGGTTGCGGGTGCCTGTGCGTTCACACTTGTGTTAGCAAGGGCAGAAAGCTTGCGCTGAAGGCGAAGCTTCTAGTCTCACATTGAACGGAGTATGGAGTACACACTGGACGCCATAGTTGAGTGCGCCGTTCACCGCGCATGCGACCTGGCCACGGTGGACCTGGCAAACACAGGCTGTCAAGAGCCGCAGTTTTGATGGTGCGGAATGTACGTTGCCAAACTAGTTACTGAAACTCCACGTCAGTACCGCAATCAGCAACCACAGACTCAGAGATTGGCGCCGGTGAATACTCGCTGTAATCACGGACACCTCAACGCGGGGCGGGTCGCATCTGATTAACGCTCCACGGCCAATGCGATTGAGGCACTGGCCGACAAGAACGAAAAACGACGAATCCCGAAGCACTAGGAACGTGAACGTTAGACGTCGGGCGCTGCCTCTCTTATCTCGATGAGTGTGTGGTTTTTGCACGAGACCACGATGCAAGGCTCTCTATATCGCTTCAAAAATCTCGCCGGAACCCGCCGGAATCCATGATAGAGGCATTTGTCGCTCTTATTCTATGTTTTGCGTGCTTTGGGGCCGTGTTCGCGCTGTAGTTTGTCCGATCACTCGAGTGATCGTTCACTCGAGTCAGTTGCTCCATATTTAAATGTTCTAGCCGTAAAAGACGGCGAAAAAGTGGAGCTGCGGCCGGGAGTATTGTGTGTTTTTCTATTTTTATTTAGAATTCCTGCAATTATTAGGAAGTTAGAACCAGCACAAGGCGACGCTCGAGCAATCGGCTCGCCGACGTCATAAATGGTTCCTACGGATACGCCGGCACAATCTGGACAGAAAAAGTTCGACCTAACTAAAGGTTTGTGGACTGCACCTCGTGCTAGGTGAGGAACCTCTCTGCGATTGACTGGGACAAGTAAAGCAGACGAAATTACTTCTGTGGCAGCTCCAGTCTTCGTCTGTGAGCCAGTCAAAAAGTTGGAGGACCCGTATGGGTGCTGACAAGTTTTGCACAATATCACCCAGTGATTTCACGTGTACGTAGCAGCACTAAATTTCTCGTCAGTCACCGGAAACGATTAGCAGACCACGCATCTTTCGCCGTCCGACGGTACTCTCACGAGGCGTCCACGTGCCGTACGACGGCACTCCGCGCGCGCATTGAAGTGCCGATCGAGGATGTTAATAAACCCAAGTCACGCTTGTTCTGACATGTGTTCCATCGGCAACTCGCCCCCAATTTGCTTTAGCCTCAAACACGAGCGAGGCATACGCCAGGGCTTTCCGGCACTACTGCTGCCGCTATAAGACGCTAAGTGCCTCCAGCATGGAGCCAAGGCACTCATGGCAGACGACAATGTTGGTTTCGATTCTGAAGCTAACCGAAAGTTCGCCTGCTTTTGGTACAGTGGTTGCGATGATGTCTGAACGCCAAGCCCTTATTGGCTGATTGAAAAAAAAACAATAGTTGGTAGACCCAACACCTCCTAGATAACGAAGCCGTGGTGGTGATAGAGATGTCATCATCAGCGAAGGTCAAAGATGGTCACAGATTGGACACGACGATTTCGTAAACGTTCGGCTCCAACTTAACTCGAAGCAGAGCGCTGACGCAGCATTTGTTACCAATCTGTGCCCAGCGTTGAGGCTTCGCTGGTGGCGCAAAAATGTCAGCACTACGGCCTTGTCTTCTAGGCGGCACTACGGCCTTGTCTTCTACATCTAGCATGGCAGCACTACGGCCTTGTCACTACGGCCTTGTCTTCTACATCTAGCATTGAGGTCTGCCCATATATCCTTTCAATCGGAGCCAATCAGAGCTCGGCGTCGTTCTGACGTCACCGCAACTCCTGCGCAAGAAGCAGACGACTTACCCTGCGCATATGCGCTCTAAGAAATCTGGAGCGTCTGCCCTCTCGCAGAGTATTTTGGGAGAACCAATTCCTGCAACCTACGGGAGTGTCGCAGCAATGAGTGTCTTGTATACTACCATCGCAGTTTGTAAGACACTGAGAGTACATTTGAATGTCGCAGCTATAGGGTGTTTCAGTGACGTAATTCCATCCAACATTTTGTTGTTGTAAGCTGTATGGCGTGTGCCAAACTCGAGCATTCCAAGGATTTACATGACCCCTCAAATGCGTAGAGCACAAAAGCTTATGTATTACCACGCTGACATCTTTTCAACCGGTTGCGATGCAATCCTTTAAATTTGTCAATTTGTTTGGAAAAACAAACTAACAACACAAGGGCGGATTGACGTCATGTGCAAACACCCTATAGAGTACGCGCCGCAGAAGCCAACGGTACGTGCATGTACACCAACCGACCGAGTGCTTAGCGAAGGCTTTCACAACATGAGTTTTCCCGTTCCCGCAGAAACTTGTCGCTGAGCTTCCAGTGCGCACTGCAGGCAGGTGCAGGTTGCCCCAAGAAAGCGGAAAGGGCCAGGAAGGCCGTGGAAAACTACATCAACGCTCTCATGGACACGTCAAGGTGTCGGAGACCTACCGGTAAGTCAAACATCGTATCGTACGATGTCGCAGATTTTCACGCGAAGTTCTGTTCCTGGAACGCTTGTCCGAGCGCCACAACACCCGTCGATGCAAGAACGTCAAGAGAGTTCGCAACTCCTCCACGTGGGAGGAGTTGCGAAGGGATCGAAGGGGTGACCGCGAAACGCGGGAGGAGGAGGACAGTGTGGGTCAGGGGGTGGGAGCAGTTCGTGAGTTAAGAAGTTGAATAAAGGCCTGTTCACACACTTGCGACCTCTTAGATCCGAGTGCCTTGGAACCTCTTAATATCTGTTACGACGAGAGGACACACTGGCGCCATATTTTGGGTAGCAGTGTAAACCTGGCGGTCCGGCATATTTTCTATTATTTCACTCATTATCCTTTTAAAGCGGAGCTGTTAAGGGCTAGGTTCCCCAGGATCATGTCCGTGTATGTCGACACAAACCTACTTGGACAGCTACCGCCATCTATAAGCGACGGCGGCAAACACACAATCAGTACGGTTCCCGACGTCGCTCGTAGATGGCGGCAACCTTTCCAGCTATAATAGAAGAATGGAGAGTTGGGCGCGTTGGTGGGAATTCATCGTAGGAAACAGCGCGAAAAACAGACGACGACGAAGAAGAAGCACACAGTGTGTCAAGGACAGCTCCGCTGGTCTTCCTTCCTCACGAGAGTGGAAAGGCTCATAGGCACATTTGGCTTCGGACTACCGCAAAAACTTCGCTCTTGTCAAATGCAGTTCCAAGGTCACCGCATAGATGACGCCAGCCTGCCAGTGTGTTCTCTCGTCCTAAGAAATTTTAAGAGGTTTCAACAGGTCTTGTCTCTCTCGGTCGTACTCGGTTGCAAGTGTGTAAACGGGCCTTAAAGGTGTGCGGTAAAGTTGTAAAGTCAGTAGAGATAACGTTACAGAAGCTGGAGTCTCATGCTGTCGGACGTGGCGATCCTGGCGGTTTGGAGCAAAAGTTATGGGAGAAAACTGCGCGACGATCACACGACGCGATGCATTTAGACAGCCGCAGCTGTGCTGCTTATTCGACGATATGACGATGACGATCGATTGACACTGCGCAGATCGTGCGTCATACGGTAATCTAACATTGAAATGACGTAGCCTTGATGTAGCGTCGATACGTTGTTGATGAATAAATGATTTTAAGGTCGTCATGTGTTTACTCGCCAAATGTAGCGGGGAAAATGAATTGGTACATTGGTCAAGTGAGGTCAACTATTCCGCTAAATTTAGCGGGGAAACTGAATTGGTGCAAGGGTCACGTGACGTTGTCATTGAAAACGGAACATTTGTGATTTGTTCTGCTTTGAAGAGTACGCTTGCGAGGAAGACCTGTTCCGCAATTGCTACTTGAGTGTCGCGTACCCTGGAGGTTGGCCATTGCCCATGTTCCCGAGCGGTGCAGATAAGCTCGCCGAAGGATGCAGGTAAGTGCACTTCCTACCCTGTGCAACGCGTCACGTAGAGCTCGATTCCTGCCCTGCCGAATGTAAGCGTGCATAATGTGTGGCCTCGTCTCAGTGTCGCTCGCTTGAAGAACTTCAGATTATGGTCTCTTGATGAGACCATATTGTGGAGATGAGAGCGGCAGGGTGTCTTTTTTTCACTGCCTTGTGAGTCGTGACTCCAGTACACACTCGATGCCTTCCGTAGTGCTTGGGTTGCGTGTGGACGTTCCAGGCTCACGAGACGCCGACGAAGGCGGGAAGTTCGCGCTGGGGGCGGGACAACGAAAAACCGGCGCCCCGCCGTTCTAATCCTGCCAGCGCTTGCAGGAGAAGACAGATTCCGGCGGGCGATCCAATCCGACATGGATAACGGCATCTGGAACCGCCAAAAACTTAAAATGTTTCTTTTAATACAACAATTAATACAGCTCACCTCCACCCTTACTAGTATATTATCTCTGAACAATTTTCGTAGTTGGTTTTGGCTCGAAAGTGTGCGGTTGTGTTTTGGACGACGCTGGTAAGCGCACCGGTGACGGGCGGAGTGGGGTCGAGAGGAATATTTGTTGCACTGGGAAAAGGAA
Source organism: Ixodes scapularis (assembly GCF_016920785.2). Lineage (NCBI taxonomy): Eukaryota > Metazoa > Arthropoda > Arachnida > Ixodida > Ixodidae > Ixodes > Ixodes scapularis. The sequence goes on from NW_024609836.1 coordinate 90,625,668, forward strand.
AAAAGCAGAGCAGTGATCGAAAAAAGGAAGAAATAAACTTTTCCTCTTTTTTTTTTTAAGGGCCCGGGGGGGGGGGGGGGGGGGGCGATTGTAGAATGAATTTGAAGGGGAGAATACAACCAGTGTTCTCAAGAAACAATAATCGCCCCCCCCCCCACCCCCCCGGCTCCCGACACGGTTTGCGAGAAGACAAATACCCGTGCCACACGGGCAACTCGAATGCCATTTACAACGACTGACATTTGAGCGGACGGCCAATCAGCGCGCGACACTCCGGGCGTGGCGCATTCCACGCGCGAAAGATCGCGAGCTGATTCGCCGATCACGCAAATGTCACTCCTTATAAATGGCATTGTACCCGTGCCACACGGGCAACTCGAATGCCATTTACAACGACTGACATTTGAGCGGACGGCCAATCAGCGCGCGACACTCCGGGCGTGGCGCATTCCACGCGCGAAAGATCGCGAGCTGATTCGCCGATCACGCAAATGTCACTCCTTATAAATGGCATTGTACCCGTGCCACACGGGCAACTCGAATGCCATTTACAACGACTGACATTTGAGCGGACGGCCAATCAGCGCGCGACACTCCGGGCGTGGCGCATTCCACGCGCGAAAGATCGCGAGCTGATTCGCCGATCACGCAAATGTCACTCCTTATAAATGGCATTGTACCCGTGCCACACGGGCAACTCGAATGCCATTTACAACGACTGACATTTGAGCGGACGGCCAATCAGCGCGCGACACTCCGGGCGTGGCGCATTCCACGCGCGAAAGATCGCGAGCTGATTCGCCGATCACGCAAATGTCACTCCTTATAAATGGCATTGTACCCGTGCCACACGGGCAACTCGAATGCCATTTACAACGACTGACATTTGAGCGGACGGCCAATCAGCGCGCGACACTCCGGGCGTGGCGCATTCCACGCGCGAAAGATCGCGAGCTGATTCGCCAATCACACAAATGTGACTCCTTATAAATGGCATTGTACCCGTGCCACACGGGCAACTCGAATGCCATTTACAACGACTGACATTTGAGCGGACGGCCAATCAGCGCGCGACACTCCGGGCGTGGCGCATTCCACGCGCGAAAGATCGCGAGCTGATTCGCCGATCACGCAAATGTCACTCCTTATAAATGGCATTGTACCCGTGCCACACGGGCAACTCGAATGCCATTTACAACGACTGACATTTGAGCGGACGGCCAATCAGCGCGCGACACTCCGGGCGTGGCGCATTCCACGCGCGAAAGATCGCGAGCTGATTCGCCGATCACGCAAATGTCACTCCTTATAAATGGCATTGTACCCGTGCCACACGGGCAACTCGAATGCCATTTACAACGACTGACATTTGAGCGGACGGCCAATCAGCGCGCGACACTCCGGGCGTGGCGCATTCCACGCGCGAAAGATCGCGAGCTGATTCGCCGATCACGCAAATGTCACTCCTTATAAATGGCATTGTACCCGTGCCACACGGGCAACTCGAATGCCATTTACAACGACTGACATTTGAGCGGACGGCCAATCAGCGCGCGACACTCCGGGCGTGGCGCATTCCACGCGCGAAAGATCGCGAGCTGATTCGCCGATCACACAAATGTGACTCCTTATAAATGGCATTGTACCCGTGCCACACGGGCTACTCGAATGCCATTTACAACAAATGACATTTGAGCGGACGGCCAATCAGCGCGCGACACTCCGGGCGTGGCGCATTCCACGCGCGAAAGATCGCGAGCTGATTCGCCGATCACGCAAATGTCACTCCTTATAAATGGCATTGTACCCGTGCCACACGGTCAACTCGAATGCCATTTACAACGACTGACATTTGAGCGGACGGCCAATCAGCGCGCGACACTCCGGGCGTGGCGCATTCCACGCGCGAAAGATCGCGAGCTGATTCGCCGATCACACAAATGTGACTCCTTATAAATGGCATTGTACCCGTGCCACACGGGCTACTCGAATGCCATTTACAACAAATGACATTTGAGCGGACGGCCAATCAGCGCGCGACACTCCGGGCGTGGCGCATTCCACGCGCGAAAGATCGCGAGCTGATTCGCCGATCACGCAAATGTCACTCCTTATAAATGGCATTGTACCCGTGCCACACGGGCAACTCGAATGCCATTTACAACGACTGACATTTGAGCGGACGGCCAATCAGCGCGCGACACTCCGGGCGTGGCGCATTCCACGCGCGAAAGATCGCGAGCTGATTCGCCGATCACGCAAATGTCACTCCTTATAAATGGCATTGTACCCGTGCCACACGGGCAACTCGAATGCCATTTACAACGACTGACATTTGAGCGGACGGCCAATCAGCGCGCGACACTCCGGGCGTGGCGCATTCCACGCGCGAAAGATCGCGAGCTGATTCGCCGATCACACAAATGTGACTCCTTATAAATGGCATTGTACCCGTGCCACACGGGCAACTCGAATGCCATTTACAACGACTGACATTTGAGCGGACGGCCAATCAGCGCGCGACACTCCGGGCGTGGCGCATTCCACGCGCGAAAGATCGCGAGCTGATTCGCCGATCACGCAAATGTCACTCCTTATAAATGGCATTGTACCCGTGCCACACGGGCAACTCGAATGCCATTTACAACGACTGACATTTGAGCGGACGGCCAATCAGCGCGCGACACTCCGGGCGTGGCGCATTCCACGCGCGAAAGATCGCGAGCTGATTCGCCGATCACACAAATGTGACTCCTTATAAATGGCATTGTACCCGTGCCACACGGGCAACTCGAATGCCATTTACAACGACTGACATTTGAGCGGACGGCCAATCAGCGCGCGACACTCCGGGCGTGGCGCATTCCACGCGCGAAAGATCGCGAGCTGATTCGCCGATCACGCAAATGTCACTCCTTATAAATGGCATTGTACCCGTGCCACACGGGCAACTCGAATGCCATTTACAACGACTGACATTTGAGCGGACGGCCAATCAGCGCGCGACACTCCGGGCGTGGCGCATTCCACGCGCGAAAGATCGCGAGCTGATTCGCCGATCACACAAATGTGACTCCTTATAAATGGCATTGTACCCGTGCCACACGGGCAACTCGAATGCCATTTACAACGACTGACATTTGAGCGGACGGCCAATCAGCGCGCGACACTCCGGGCGTGGCGCATTCCACGCGCGAAAGATCGCGAGCTGATTCGCCGATCACGCAAATGTCACTCCTTATAAATGGCATTGTACCCGTGCCACACGGGCAACTCGAATGCCATTTACAACGACTGACATTTGAGCGGACGGCCAATCAGCGCGCGACACTCCGGGCGTGGCGCATTCCACGCGCGAAAGATCGCGAGCTGATTCGCCGATCACACAAATGTGACTCCTTATAAATGGCATTGTACCCGTGCCACACGGGCAACTCGAATGCCATTTACAACGACTGACATTTGAGCGGACGGCCAATCAGCGCGCGACACTCCGGGCGTGGCGCATTCCACGCGCGAAAGATCGCGAGCTGATTCGCCGATCACGCAAATGTCACTCCTTATAAATGGCATTGTACCCGTGCCACACGGGCAACTCGAATGCCATTTACAACGACTGACATTTGAGCGGACGGCCAATCAGCGCGCGACACTCCGGGCGTGGCGCATTCCACGCGCGAAAGATCGCGAGCTGATTCGCCGATCACGCAAATGTCACTCCTTATAAATGGCATTGTACCCGTGCCACACGGGCAACTCGAATGCCATTTACAACGACTGACATTTGAGCGGACGGCCAATCAGCGCGCGACACTCCGGGCGTGGCGTATTCCACGCGCGAAAGATCGCGAGCTGATTCGCCGATCACGCAAATGTCACTCCTTATAAATGGCATTGTACCCGTGCCACACGGGCAACTCGAATGCCATTTACAACGACTGACATTTGAGCGGACGGCCAATCAGCGCGCGACACTCCGGGCGTGGCGCATTCCACGCGCGAAAGATCGCGAGCTGATTCGCCGATCACGCAAATGTCACTCCTTATAAATGGCATTGTACCCGTGCCACACGGGCAACTCGAATGCCATTTACAACGACTGACATTTGAGCGGACGGCCAATCAGCGCGCGACACTCCGGGCGTGGCGCATTCCACGCGCGAAAGATCGCGAGCTGATTCGCCGATCACGCAAATGTCACTCCTTATAAATGGCATTGTACCCGTGCCACACGGGCAACTCGAATGCCATTTACAACGACTGACATTTGAGCGGACGGCCAATCAGCGCGCGACACTCCGGGCGTGGCGCATTCCACGCGCGAAAGATCGCGAGCTGATTCGCCGATCACGCAAATGTCACTCCTTATAAATGGCATTGTACCCGTGCCACACGGGCAACTCGAATGCCATTTACAACGACTGACATTTGAGCGGACGGCCAATCAGCGCGCGACACTCCGGGCGTGGCGCATTCCACGCGCGAAAGATCGCGAGCTGATTCGCCGATCACGCAAATGTCACTCCTTATAAATGGCATTGTACCCGTGCCACACGGGCAACTCGAATGCCATTTACAACGACTGACATTTGAGCGGACGGCCAATCAGCGCGCGACACTCCGGGCGTGGCGCATTCCACGCGCGAAAGATCGCGAGCTGATTCGCCGATCACGCAAATGTCACTCCTTATAAATGGCATTGTACCCGTGCCACACGGGCAACTCGAATGCCATTTACAACGACTGACATTTGAGCGGACGGCCAATCAGCGCGCGACACTCCGGGCGTGGCGCATTCCACGCGCGAAAGATCGCGAGCTGATTCGCCGATCACGCAAATGTCACTCCTTATAAATGGCATTGTACCCGTGCCACACGGGCAACTCGAATGCCATTTACAACGACTGACATTTGAGCGGACGGCCAATCAGCGCGCGACACTCCGGGCGTGGCGCATTCCACGCGCGAAAGATCGCGAGCTGATTCGCCGATCACGCAAATGTCACTCCTTATAAATGGCATTGTACCCGTGCCACACGGGCAACTCGAATGCCATTTACAACGACTGACATTTGAGCGGACGGCCAATCAGCGCGCGACACTCCGGGCGTGGCGCATTCCACGCGCGAAAGATCGCGAGCTGATTCGCCGATCACGCAAATGTCACTCCTTATAAATGGCATTGTACCCGTGCCACACGGGCAACTCGAATGCCATTTACAACGACTGACATTTGAGCGGACGGCCAATCAGCGCGCGACACTCCGGGCGTGGCGCATTCCACGCGCGAAAGATCGCGAGCTGATTCGCCGATCACGCAAATGTCACTCCTTATAAATGGCATTGTACCCGTGCCACACGGGCAACTCGAATGCCATTTACAACGACTGACATTTGAGCGGACGGCCAATCAGCGCGCGACACTCCGGGCGTGGCGCATTCCACGCGCGAAAGATCGCGAGCTGATTCGCCGATCACGCAAATGTCACTCCTTATAAATGGCATTGTACCCGTGCCACACGGGCAACTCGAATGCCATTTACAACGACTGACATTTGAGCGGACGGCCAATCAGCGCGCGACACTCCGGGCGTGGCGCATTCCACGCGCGAAAGATCGCGAGCTGATTCGCCAATCACACAAATGTCATTCGTTGTAAATGGCATTCGAATTGCCCGTGTGGCACGGGTATAAGTGCGCAGACGAGCCGGCGGTCGCTCATGTCGTTTAAAGGGATTCTGAAGCGAAATTTGAATTTCGCAAAATAAGGCCGCGGAAGCGTTGAACGGGACGCTACGGAAGTCAAACCATCACTCATAAGTCGACATCTGTAATAATGTAGACAGTTGGGCGAGTTGTTATAAATTGAACACAGTTACAGTTGCGCACAAAAGGACAGAGACAAGGAAAAGGAACACGTAGTCGTCTACGTGTTCCTCTTCTTTTTTTTTTTTTTTGTCCCTGTCCTTTTGTGCGCAACTGTAACTATGTTCATCGAAATGTCAAACGGATTTTCATCCTTTTGGAAAAGAAGGGCGCGATCAGGCGAGAGCTATGACGTGTTTTTCTTCCTGGAACATTTGAGAATGAAGAGAAGCGGCCTCGCTTCTCTCCTCCTCGCTTCGGTTCACCAGCTTGACGAGACGTAGCGAGGAGGAGAAGAAATGAGAATCGTGACGTGACTTGTCTCGTCGGCCTCGTCGGCCATGTTGAGTAGGCCACTCCTTTTCCAAAACTACGGCGATCCGTTAGAAATATTGCTGCATCTGTGATGTTTTTATGTTTTGCAGCGTCCCGCTTATCCGTCCAGCCTTCTTTTGTGAGCTCGAAATTACGGTTCAGTGTCCCTTTAAAGCAACGGACACTTGAGCGGTGAAACTGGGAGCCACTCGGCGCTCAGCATGGCGCACCACCTGGCGATACGCGGCGATATTTGTGTATCCAAACCGAAACACATGCATGCTAAAGCCCATCGAGCGACACACATAGCACATAGTTGCTGGGCCACCATTGGCACCGAACGGAGAACGACTGGCCGCACTTCGCTTTAAAACGCACTATTTAGCCCTTAACGTAAATTGAAGTAGTCAGACTAAAAATTTTAAAATAAAACAAATCAAAGTGGCGCATACGTTCTTGTGATACCATTATATTACTATTAAACTAATAATGTCGAAGAAAACATTGACGCAAAAGGTACGTTCACAACACTAGCAATGCCGTGTTTGCTTTTCTTTTCCACCCCATCATGATGAAATAAAAAAAAAAGATATCGAAATCATTTTAATAAATAATTATGCCGAATGTATAAACATTCATTTAAAATTCATGTGCAACGTCCCCTACTCCGCTCAGACAATTGGAGACGCGCGCACAGCGTGTCAGTCCTGAAGACAACATACCGAACGGCTCAACGAAGGCGTTCAGGGGTCCGAAGAAGCCCAAATTGAACAGAAGAGGCCAGCGCTCATCGCTTGCATGAGACGCGCCCAGTTTTCAAAAGAGACTTGGCGCTTTCGTTCGAAAGTGCACGGAGATGTTTTATTGACTTCATGCCAAGGATCAATCCAACAATTATCGGACGTTATGACCGTGACATTGAAATGTGCAGTCACAAAGCGTTATTCCCGAGCTTCATAAAAACATCATGCGTGAGAGTAAATGCCTACCAACGCAGTCCGAAATACTAAGCCGCCGGGTAAATTTCGAAACAGACAACACGTTTCTTCGTCTCCCTGCGGCATATAGAAGCTGGCTCGACAAACCTGACCACGCCAAATGTCTCTCCCGTACCAAGTGCACCGTCTTCGCATCCTGTCTACACACCTCGTGTAACTCCTATGGGGCGGGCGTCCCGAAAGGTCGCCTGCCCCATATTGTTTTCTTTTATCCCTTCACTGTGGGTAGTATTTTATTCAAATTGCGGTAATTCATTGATGCCGTCAAGATTTCACTCCAATATCCAGGAGAATTATTTCTTCTTGAAAAATATTGCGCCCAGGTAAACAAACAAAGGAACTGCCAACTAATAATTCCAGAAGTAAAAGTTCCTTGCAGAGCCGCTCTCGTGTTTTTTTGTATAATGTTTTCAGAGCCGCGAAATCCGTGCCCACTTGCACAAGGAACGTGCAGATCGAGCGATGCCCCGAAGAAAAAAAGAAATTTCTTTATGCCCTCAAGGATGGCTTTCGGTCACTCCCTGATTCCCTTTGCAGCGAACAACTTCCAGCAGGTAAGTTGTTTTTTGTCTTGTTTTTTAGAGCGCAGCTCTTAGGCACCCGTTTTCGGCTTGAGCGGCGTCGGCTTCGCCGTCGACGTAACTGCGCGGTGCATTTTGGGTAAAGTTTCCCGAAGGAATTGGAGGTCCTCCCGAAGGATTTCGGGTTCCTTCGGGAGGGCCTCGGGAGGACATCTAAACCCTGGTTAGCTCAGTTGGTAGAGCGCTCCACCTGTAATGGAGAGGTCCCGGGTTCGATACCCGGACCAGGCGGAGTTTTTCGGTCGCGCACCAGTCACCTAGCTGTGTTTGGAGATTTGTGCTTTTCCTTTGTCCCTCTTGTTCCCCTTCTCCAGGGATTATTTTCGTCAACCTGGGGAGCACCTCGGGGGGACCTCGGGAGGACCTCGGGGCTCCTTCGGGAGGACCTCGGGTACCTTCGGTGACCTCAGGGAGGGGGGGGGTCACATGACCCCCCCCCCCAGTACCCTTCCCTCCTCCTCCTCAAGAGCTGCGCTCTAATTCGGCGTTACAGAAAGTTTTAAACGGCTTTCACTTTTTTTTTATTTTATTCAACAATTTTTTTTGTGAGTTCTTGTTCGGCCTTTTTATCTGCAAGCGACAAACTCATTCTCTGTGGAAGATTATCCAGGCTTGGCGTACCCTGTGTCTCTTAAGTGGCCAGTGACTGTACCTTGGTGCGACTAAGGTCGCTGGATCCTGGGAAAGCAGCGCCGTTGCCCTCCCTGCCTCCTAGCAGGACGCAAACATATACCAACATACAGACAACCGAAACCTCGCAAGGCGATTTGCTGATTACTATATGTCGCCATGGCAATCCCCATTTCGGTCCTTACAGATTTTCGAAGCTTAGGAAGGGTTGTTGGTAATAGCCGATCCACACGATGGACTGATCCGCGGTCGGATATATCACGTGACAACATGTCCGCGGTTCGTCCGTCTCCCAAGCGCATCCTCACGAGGGAGACGACGAGCAGACGCAAGCGAGGACGGACCGAACCTGTTCGCCACCCCGCAGTGCCGTAAAACTCCAACATCGCACCGTTGTCCAAGAAAGAAATAGACGTCTGCTACTGCGATAAAGAATTGCACGCCGCTGTTACGCTCAGATCGAGACAAAACACCGTGATAGACTTCGCGCGAAGCGCCACAAGCCTTACTAAAGCAAGACATGACAGTGCCTTGGTTTACGAAGGGGACGAAGAAGTGAACGAACACAAGGCGCATTCGCAACTGTTGCTTATTCGGAAAAAAACATCCATAATATAGGCCCACAACATGTCATTCGTCACCGTGTCGATGCACTGTTTGTCCTAATATATTCATACTCTTTGTTCAATAGTGTATTATAAATTATAAAATCTGCACCCTTCTCCTGGATTTCAAACGCCTCATGCAGCTCTCTGCTGGATATATTGCGGTGCCGAGCCAAAATCTTAATGTCATGTAGAACAGACGTCCACGGAAATCTGCTGCAATGAACGGAAAAATTACCCAACTAGCCCAGCTAACCACTTTCCTGCAGTGGCACAGGCATCGTCCTGCTCAGGGTGTAAGATAGACAGGTGGGGAAACGGCCCATAGAAACCTACCGCAGTGCCGTGACCGGATTGTGTACTCGTCTGCTTGCGGGTACCCCCGATTTGCGACAGATGGCGCTGCGGCGAAAAGAAAAAAATTGGAATCGAATTTGCATGGAACTTTATGGGAGAGTGCGCAAAATAAACCGTGAGCACGACAGTCCTCCATTGAAAATCCACGAGAAAGCTTCTTCGTCAATTTAGCCGGTCGCCACCGTTCGCCCACCCGGAGTGAGAGTTCGCGGTGCTCCACATAGATGGCGCCACAGAAAAAGAGAAAACCAAGGGGGACACAATACGGTCGCTCATTTGGCTCTCGTTTCCCCACCTGTCTATCTTACACCCTGGTCCTGCTCGAGAAGGCTTCGGTGTAGAAGCGACGAAGTTCTGGGCTCGCGGAGGGACGTTTGTAGGGTGCCTTCATGTGCGCTTTGTTTACGGTGGAGACGCCTGGCCATTTTGTCCCAGATGATTATTTCTCTTTTTTCTTCAGAAGCGCGTGGAAGAGCGTGTCCCCGTACGCGTTTGTGGCGCTGACTGCAACGTTACTGGCGCAAGCTCCAGTAACGTTGGCTGACTGTCGTATGGCGAAATTTTGTTTTTGTCGATTTCTTTGTATTTCTCCGTGGGCGCGTGCTGTTGGCATCGGGTACTACAAAGGGGGGCATCACCCTAAACAGAGGGACATTGAGGCACCTCATAGGCGTTTAGACATACCTTCACGCACTACGCGCTCGTGCACATCACTCAGGTACACCGCAGACAGGTCTTGCTCGGTGAAAGGCTGATTGGACGTGCAAGAATTATCGCGGCGTGCTAGACGAGTTTTGACAGGAGTTTCTTGACACGCACCCGGAGGAGTACCGGAACCTGCAGCGTCGCGTCAGCCGGGCAAAATGTCTGCAATACCTTTCACGCGTGGAACCAAGAATCGCGCGACAAAATGAAGCAGCGAGCGCACAGAACACAACGATGGGCCATTTTTGTTGTAACCTTCCGATAACAAGTAACGAAACAAAAACAAAACATTGTACCGTTGAACTTGCCAGATCAAACGTTTTTCAAGTCAATCCCCAGCCAAAATTCCGCGAGTGAAAATGCGCTCGGCTTTATCAGTCCGCGCGTCCGCGGACGAGGCGCGGATCGCAAGAATCGGTGACGTGCCGGTCACGTGGTACACGGCCCGCGGACGAAAATCGCGATTTGGTCCGTCGTGTGTATCGGCTTTAACCGGCTTCACCAAGATCGCGACGGGGCCTCAACGTACTGAAAGCGTTCCTCGCCGATATAAGCGTCTTCGGCGCCGTATATGGAATCAACTTAAGAATCCGGCTTATCCTTGCAATGGTATTCTTCTTCGTGCGTCTACATCTTGAAAAGAACATTATTTTTCGATGCCGCCGAGCACCGACGCCGCATGTGGTAGCGGCGCGAAGATGTGCACTATTGTTTCTCCGGTGTGGGGAACACAAAATCTCGGTACGCAGGTGTGAGCGCATTCTGAACAAGCGCACTGAACGGCGTGCTCAAATATGGCGTCCATTTGAAAATGATAGCTTGGCAAGGTCAGCTGCGTGTCGTATCGCGTACCGCAGAACCGACGTGACGTTGTCGTCGCAGTGTTGCCATATACCTCTCTTGCTTGGTTTCGGTTTTCCCGTAGACGCCCGAAACCAAACTTTGAGCCATGGTAGTTAGAGAACTACTCACGATATCGAGAAAAAAGAAAAAACCTCCTAATTCAGCTGTGTGTGTGTGTGTGTGTGTGTGCGTGTGTGTGTGTGTGTGTGCGCGCGCGCGCGCGTGCGTGCGTGCGTGCGTGCGTGCGTGCGTGCGTGCGTGCGTGTGTGCGTGCGTGCGCGCGCGCGCGCGCGTGTGTGTGTGTGTGTGTGTGCGTGTGCGTGTGCGTGTGCGTGTGTGTGTGTGAGAGACAAGCATTACTGTCAAAGTTACGCCCCGTCCGCCAACCTTAGTTGACGCCCCGTCCGCCATAGCCAAATATATCATGGCCTATCCCTGTATATTCTATGCATGTTGGTTGGAGGAAAATTCAACAGGGGCCACCGTCCCACAAGTTGCGTGCCGCCACCGTTGCTTCAAGGGGGAGTGGGGGGGATGAATATTCGGTGGTGTGAAAGATATGCTCCAGAAACACTGATCCAGCAGATCCACTGATCCAGAGCTACTGATCCAGTAGCTGCTCTCCGAGCCTCGCAAATGAAGCCACTGGAAGTTCGATGCTTGTCCCGGAAGTCCGTCGTCTTCTGCTATTCCTAGTGCATTCAGTCGATATTTTGGTCCATGCTTTTTTGTGCCTTTGACTGGGTTTTTAATACTCTCGTTCTGGATTAAAGCCCGAGAATACGGCATGTGAACCTGGGACATACGCACACTTGATACACTAGAATCTCAAAACAATTCACATAGAATGGCTTCCCAGGAGACTTCTCGGGTCTGCATGCGCTGTAACTCCGCAACAAGCAGGCTCTCTTAGGATGACAAGAAGAAAAGAAAAAAAAGCGCCCTGAACGCTGTTTGAATCAACATTTGGAAGAGTTGAAAAGCCTGTCAAGCGCTCACTTCCGGGACAAGGCACTTACTTCCGGTGGCTTCAAACGTGTCTGCTCAATGCGCCATCCAGCCCCTTATAGCGGAGATCAGTGTCCACAAGGTACGTGCTCAGAAGCAGAGCCATCACAATAACCGCCCATGTGACATCAGTACAACTTCAGCTAAGGTCTAGGCGCAGCCGAGGCTACGAGCTAATGGAACCGATCAAGCAACTTCAAAAGCGCAAATCACTAGGCTTTTTCTGTTCATGATTGATTCAGCGATAATAGAACGCGCAGAAACATGACGAACTTTGTCTGATTGGTCCCACCAGCATTTGCAGCGTCTGCAACAAGTCACAAAACATCCGCCCTGAATCCGCGCTGCTTGCGTACACCTTTGATTTTCCGAAGCGCAGGTGATAAACCATTTGTCCCCTCCCGTCTTTGTTTGGCAGGCGTCGAAGTGTGGAACAAGTGCCTGGACCGGAAGACACTGGAGAACTGCACGTTAAAGATTCCGGCACCTAACCCGAACTCCGACACCGAAGCGGAGAGGCACGCTGATTACTGCAGGTGATCTGTTCACTTCCTCGTGAGCTATAGTCCCACGTGAACGACAAACAGCAACAACCGACACCGCGACCAAGCTCAATCATGCGAAAGCTTGCAAGCGAAGATGTATACGTTGGGCGGGCTGGCAGTCAGTCGGTGCTCGTGAAGTAAGCGACTGCATGTCTGTCAAAGCACGGCCGGACTGGATATGCGCTCGCTGTCTTATCAGCCTCTCTGGGGAGGCATGACAGCGCCTGTGGTTGTAATGCGGCACTGAAATAGTTGGCTGGAAGTTGCACGTGGGGGGCGGTCGCGAGCTGCACAGTAGCGCGGCCGTATACGAGGACAACTTTCTATGGCTATGCCACGGCCACTCGATTAGGACTCCGGGGGATCGAGTGGCCGTGGCTATGCATTCGCCACCGTTCAGCTCACCTTGCTCGGTCTGCTTGCAGTCGTCGTGAAGAGCCAACACATCTGCCTTTCGTTTTCTGCTTTTCGGAGCAAATGCCAACTGCTTCAAAACGCGTCTTTTCGGACTTACGGACTTACATCGAACACTGTGAGTGCGGCTCCAAGGACTAGCTTCCTTATGCGGTATCCCGCAACATGTTCCCCCAGTTTAAAGTGCCCAATACACACAGTAGTTCCCAACAAGGTGCTCCCTTGGTGTCCTCTTTTTTCTTTTTTTTTTTTACCTGGTGCTTATGATTCATCGATGAGTAGCTGATGTAAAGAGACACCAGAAAACTTCCCCGATGCCGAGTTGTCATACGGGACAAAACAGAAAACCACTAAGCCCTGCGAACCAGTAAAAAAGAATATATATATATATATATATATATATATATATATATATATATATATCGTTTTTTTTTATTTTTTTTTATTCTTACACATTTGATTAAAAAACCGTGAAAGCTACACCAGTGCGGTTTGTGCAGGTGGGCTATACGGCCACGCGGACAATATATGTGGGTGGCTAATCTTTGGGACAAGTCGGCTAATTAATTAAAATTCGTTAATTAATTTTATAATTAGTGAAAATAGACATATGGTTCTAATTAGAAGCTTGCTGAGCGTCATCGAAAACCCCTAAATCAGTAATTTTTAGAAAGACTTTCGGCGGGTGAGAAGCGCAGTAGTGCGCTGAAGTTACCACACATGGAGCAGGTACAAGGCTGGGGCTAGATAAGAGACGGAAAAATTGCGTGGGCGCCATACCGCAACCGTTAGCCTTGTACCTGCTCCACGAGTGGTAACTTCAGCGCACTACTGCGCTTCTCACGTGCTCAAAGTCTTTCTAAAAATGACTGATTTAGTGGTTTTCGATGACGCTCAGCAAGTTTCTAATTGGAACCATATGTCTATTTTCACTAATTATGAAATTAATTAACGAATTTTAATTAATTAGCCGACTTGTCCCAAAGATTAGTCACCCAGATAATGTCCACCTGGCCGTATAGCCCACCTGCACAAACCGCATTAGTGTAGCTTTCACGTTTTTTTTAACAAATTTGTAAGAATAAAAAGAAAACACCCTATATATATATATATATGACTGAATATTAGCAAGTGCAGCTAAAGTAATATTGTCGACGAGGAGGGGAGAAGGTGATTATTGAATTTATTGAATAAAAAAAAAAATATATATATATATATATATATATTATATATATACATATATACAGCGAAGCTGCTTATGGGTTCCGTGGATTTTTGTCTGCGTGACCAAAAAACTCCGCTCTCGCGCCGCCGCACGTGCACGCCTTCCCCGTATAAAAGATTCGAAGTAACTAAAATGAATCGTTCATGAACGCGCGTGCAAGATGCCATCTGTTTTAGGCTTTAGCTTTAGAACAGTTACTGCTGCAGACGGCGGCACGTGCGGCACGTGGAACACCATTTCCCGCATTCTCCTTGATGGTCGGGTAATTTAGCAATAGGTCTTTTCAGTATAGGGAGTATTCACTGGCCGCCATATTTGTGGGTGCTGTTTAGAGCGCATGCTCAGAACGAGCTCACATCAATAGGCTGCTAAGACCGGCACTCTCGATGGTGCGGAATGCACGTTGCAAAAGAACTGTGGAAGCTCGCCATCAGCACGCGCTCAGCATTCGCGCACACAGCTAAGGCCGCCAGTGAATACTCCCTATTGGCGACGTGAGCGATCGAAAGCGTCGCTGTGGTCGGCCCACCGCAATTGGCCGAGTGCTGACTATGACGTCAGCAAAGGATGTCTCATCGACGGAAATAAGAGGAATGTAAGAACTTCAATTTCGACGGTGTTGGCAGGGTTGCTTTGAGAGCGCTATGATTTCAGGCTTCCAGAATGCCTATTGCAAACACCATCGAACTTGTTGTTCACAAGGTAATGACGTCACGAAAGGTAACCGAACGAGGGCGCCACCGAAACATCTCGCCGCTAATACTTTCAGGCAGCTAATAAAGGTTTCTCAAAGATTTAGCGCTGTGCGTCCCTCGTCGGCCATGTCTACGCTCGCACCGCCCTCTGTTGGTCGTCGTTCCAAGCGCTTCCGTGCCTAGTTTCCTTTCCTTCCACTCTCCCGGGGTGGCGTTCCCGTCGCGCGTGTCTAGTTTCCTCCGGCTCCTCGGGGCGGGTCTGTGTCGTGTGCAAAACAACTTCGCTGGTCATCCAACTTCACAGAGTGGAATGACTCGTGGTTTTTCAACAGCCTAAATGGAAAAAAAAGGTTGTCAAAAAGATTTGCAACAGAAAGTATTTACGGCGGGAAACGAATTTGTAGTTGGAGCCCGCGGGAGCCCTCGGAAAAAATGGCTACTAGTCCCGTGGTAGAGATGTGCGCCACCACGCTTCACCGCCGCCGTAAGTTAAGCAGGGAACAGATGAGCGACAAAACGGGCGCCGCGCGGTGATTCCCATAGCAACAGCCCAGGACGCTATGACGTGGACCTATGCAAAGCCGCCACGTACCTGCAGCGTCCGCGCAAGTTGGCATGCAAACTGCCGCACGACGCCCGTTTTTTGTCGCTCATGCGGCGAAACTTGGCGGCGCACCGCTCTACCACGTGACTATAGTAGCCATTTTTTCCGCGAGCTCCAGCTAAAAATTCGTTTCGCTGTAAATATAGCTCTAAAAATATTTTTGTCAGTGTGAAATCATTTTATGCCATCCTTTAAGAACCGTCGGGTCGCTGCGCCCGCACGCAAAAAATGCGCATGCTTTCTCCTATTACAAAACAGACCGCATAAAAAAAAAAAGAACGCGCGAATTCAGTACATTCCCTTGCCAAATTTCGCGGGAACATAGCGTCACGTGATGCCATGGCGTCATGCGACGTCATGGCCTCACGTGACGTCCCACTAAGGCACGAGAACCGTCCGCTGATTTGCAACGGGATGAAGACCGCTGAATTTAAGCACGGGCGGTGTTTGTGCAGAACTGTGCAGCGTAATGGTGCGCATCGCGGCAAGTAACCATGTTTTTCCTCAACAGGATAAGAGGAGAGACGCTCAAGTGCGAACTGGCGGCAGGCTCAAACTGCCCTGCCTCTGCAAGCGTGGCCGAGAAGGCCCTGTACGGTCTTCGCGCGATCGAGCTCGACTTGCAAAGGTGCCCCCGGCCCAAGATCGACGGCTACGGCGGCGGCGGCTTCAGCGCAACCCCCGCGATCCTCGTCACGCAGTCAGCAAAGACCGACGGCTACGGTGGCAGCGGCTTCAGCACGACCCCCGCCGTCCTCCTCACGCTGTCAGCCCTGTGCGTCGCGTTGCTTCCCCTGAAGCAGACTCTGCTCCGGGATTTGAATTAGAACCCCGGTTCCGAAAGACAACAGCGATGCTCAAAGCCTCCGTATAGACCTACACTGCCTCTACAAACTAAAAGTCAACGTTTGCTCACACCACGGGCAGAGCGCGCGCGCAGAAACCAGAAAACGAAGCACTTGGGGAGCGCGCGGGGGGTGCGCCCCCCAAGTGCGCTCCCCAAGCGCAAGGCCGGCGATCCGAAAGCGCGAACGATAACATCCGCGGCATCGCACCGGCACCGGCCTTGCACCTCCGATCCGGTCATTTGACGGAATTGGTTTTGAAAGTGAAAACTAGTCAGAAAGAGATGTGTGGGATATAAGCGTGTATAATGATTTAGCGGAAAACGTCCAATAAAAGTGGGTCATTTTGTGCACAGACTAGGCTTCTTCTGTTTGCTTTAATTACGCGTCATT
Organism: Ixodes scapularis; assembly: GCF_016920785.2. Classification (NCBI taxonomy): domain Eukaryota; kingdom Metazoa; phylum Arthropoda; class Arachnida; order Ixodida; family Ixodidae; genus Ixodes; species Ixodes scapularis. The sequence goes on from NW_024609836.1 coordinate 90,642,296, forward strand.
CCTGCGGGTGAACCTTTATTTATTTACGTCCGTCCTTGTTTATAGCTTGTCCGCATCGTAAGAGATTTCTTCGTTCTGGCTGAAGCCCACTTGTTCCAGGACCCCTGCAAAAGCTGTCTTGGGGAAAATACCTTAAAAAAATATTTGTTATGGTCAGTTTATTTTCAGGTAAAAGTGGTCAAGTTACCGCTGTAATTACCGCAACAAGAAATGTATTTTTTGTAGTTACTTTTAAACTAACTGTGTTAATCTCACGTTACTTTTCCAAAAGACTAGAAAGAAAAAAAAAATCGAAAATGCCCCGCCCCCAAGTTTATTACAGGAAGTGCAAGTAACGTGTTGATCATCAGCAGATGGTACGTGAATACAAATCAGTGTTGCGAAATGCGTCCCCCCCTCCCCCTCCCAATGCAATTCCAGTTCCATTCCGGGGAATTAAAGCCTTCGGACAAGAGACCCTTTCCGAAATTTAGTGCACTCTGGTGACTCAAATGGCAGTTTAACTTTTACCGGTCTAATGGCGGCAATGAACCTGTGGTCTGCAGTATTTTATGGGGCACCGTCACTTTCGCAACTAAACGGTAGACGAGAATGTGCAGTTCACTGTACAGTTCTTTTTCAATATCTTTCAGTGTCGATGGCAAAAGAGATGCAGCCCGTCAGAATGAAGCGCAAACCCACAGAGACGCATTGATAAAGTTCTATACACCAAGGTGCTTTGAAGCTGAGTGTGTGCTACTAACAGATGGACTGGGACCGAGTTAGAAATGCACGCTTACGCAGCTCTTGCATTCAATTCTTGATTGACGTCGCGCTACCGTCTAGAATGTATAGGCCTCGAATCATCTGCTTAGGAGCATCTTCAAATTCTTCCTTCATCAGTAAACAGAAGGCCGCCATTAGTATGGGTCATATGCCATTTTTCAGATGATGATGGTGACCAAAGTGGCCAGACTAAATTCCGGAAAGGGTCTATTGCATTCCCAGGAGTTGAAGGGAATGGAATTAACCGAAGGCTCTAAAGCAGGCTTCATTCTCACTCCCGGCCATGACTGACCCCCTCTATTTCATTGCTCTAATTCCTAAACGTGAAACAAGGGCCATTGACAGCCATATATATGAAAGAAGTATATATATACATATATATATATATATATATATATATATATATATATATATATATATATATATATATATATTTACAGGTTTTTTTTTAAGCTTTACAGATTTGTTTAAAAAAAAAGACGTGAAAGTTACTTTATGCGGTTTTTGCGAGTGAGTTATACGGCCAGGGGGACATTATGTGGGTGGCCAATCTTTGCGATAAGTCGGCTGATTAATTAAAAATTTTAATCAACTTTTTAATTAGTGAAAAGCACTAAATCGAAAACCACTAAATCAACTCTTTTTAGAACGACTCGAAGCTCGTGGGAAACTCGGGGGCGCAACAAAGTGACACCACTCGTGAAGCAGGCGCAAAGCTAGCAGTGTCAGATCGCGATGATAATCTCATCATCCGCGTAACCAAAAAGTTAAGGAGATCCTGCTCTTCGTAAAGATGTTGCTTTTATACTTTTAAAATTTTCCACTTAAGAAACAAAATAAACATTACCCCACTAAAAAAAAGGAACGCTGTTTCTTCTTCCGTTTCAGTAAAAATGTAACGAGTTCCCGTTCCAGTTCCACCGATGCAAAATGGAACAGCGACGTTCCTTAGTTCCTCCTAAAAGGAACGCGTTCCAGAAATGCCGTTCCGTACAACACTGCCGTGTATATCCACAAATTAGCATGTTGTCTGTTTGATGAGCCCTTAAAAATATCTAGTTCGTGCGTGGCACAAGAAGCTATCTTGCTCTCTGCTTCGAATACTTCGCAACAGCACCGCTGGTGCGCTGTTAGAAGCGACGCCGCGTATACCTGGCTCGAATCTTCATGCACTGCGGCAAGAACAAAAAACCGCTGACAAAGTGTCCTCTGTATTAGGGCGCCAGCACAAGGTACGTACTGTACCAACATTTTATGGAACCTGCCTTAAAAAGTAAACTTTTACTTTTGCTGTACATTCTATCCAATTTTTTTATTTGTGTTCCATGATAACAGTAGAAGATCGCCTGGGTTAAAAGCAGGGAGTCGAATCGGTCATTATTCCAGTTCGGTTCTGGTTCATGGACTCTTTTGAAATAACGGTTCAGTTACCGGTTCCACCAAGCGCGAACCAGTGCAAAGCGGATCTTGAAACAAATGTCCACAAGAAGAAAAGTTGAGTTTAACGCTGCGTCATCTTCATAAAAATAAAGTAGGTCATCAGAAGCTGTGCTGCGGAAACAAAAAACAGCAAAAGGATATCTATGCTTAATTTCGTTTTGTAATCTTGAATGTTTTACGCAAACACCGTTCTATGAAAATTACGTGGTTATACAGGCGCTTGGAAGCAGTACCAAGGTACATCACTAACATGTGAAATTCATCAGAGAGCACGCACACTGACACTGTGACAATAGCACGCACCGTACTCGCAAGATACCCACAACATCAAATTAGTCATCAGCTGTTTAGACAGGAGTCTAGCCTGGCAGAGTGTGGCGACATTGTTACGCACTGTAGATGCTCTCCACAGATCATCAAGGTTGAAACGGCCAACTATGCCCCAGACTTGTGCTCGTTACTTGAAAAATGTAATGGATTACAATTACAAATTACCGAGCCTTAAATGTAATGGATTACCGTTACCGATTACTTTCGCTGAAAAGTAACGGACTATTTTACTCGTTACGTTACAAATTACTTTCACGCTACTTTTTCCGTGCACTTATCCAGAAAACAATAAAAACAATTTTGATATTTAAAAAAAAATGTTCTGCAACACTATTTTTCATTTCTTATACGCCCGTATTATGGTAGTCCTTGTAAGAATAAGATATTGTATTAAAAAGAAAGAGTGTAGGTGGACTCCGTTCACCTGTAAGCTCACAAGCCACCGAAAGCTGAAACCACACCGCCATCCCGCTAGCTTATGGCCTCCGGAAATGATCGCTGGAATTCTGCAGACAAAGCTAGCGGTGCGCATGCTCAGTAGCAGCGTCTACCTCCGCTACGAAGATTCGGAGCTAAAGAAGCGATCTACGAAAGCTCCCTTTTGACTCGGGTGTTTCGCCTGTTATTCACAAGCAAAAGAAAAACTTTGTTCTAACGTTACAGTGTATAGCCAATGCACAATGCAAGTGTCCCAGCTAAGCTTGATCTTGATGTGTTTCCGCAGATTAGAGTTTGTTGTTTGTTCTTGCTGATGAAAATGTGTGGGTTTTTTCACAAGCAAGGTATGCACTGAAACTCTAGGTTTCCGTTCTCCTGAATGCTCTGAATTCGAACGTCTCATTAAATGAGGGCCATGTAGACGACGGACAGTTCATGAGCGAAAACTCGACCAGACAGAGAAAAGGTAGCGGTAAAGGGTTATCGATCGTTCATCGGTTCTCACTTTCATACCAATATTCGTGGAGGCTAGGGGAGGGAAGGGCATTGAGAGCGGGAGAAGCGGCGGCCATCGGCCTCACAAAAAGAAAGAGAAGATCGCGCCACTTTTCTATGCTCTCTCTCTCTCTCTCTTTCAGCACTCCTTAAAGGGACCATGAAATGATTTTAAAATCGAATTTCATCCACCGCACGTCGTAAAAGGTGTGAAAAGGAACACAAAAACTCAAGACTAGGGAGCCAAAAAAAATTATTTGCTATAGAACTTTTAAAAGAAAACTGGACTCTTTTGCGACTTCTTTCCTTCGAAAGCTCTGCCTTTTCACTACGATGCATACGCAGAATCGGTGCACGTCAGCCGAATCCACATCGCCTATTGGGTAAGAGCTTACCTCACCTAGAGCACTATATAGCTCCTTCGGAGCAGAGTAGCGCAATCTAGAACGCCGCCTCTCGGCGACTAGCGGCGAACGCCCGGAGGTTCCAACTGTGGTCAGAAATGCATGGAGAACGTGAGAAAATCGTTGTTTCTTCAGTATTGTGGGGTTGTACGGAATGGCAATTATTTTTGACATAACAATGGAACATTTTAGAATAATTTGTGCTAAGTTTTGTGCCCCGCAAGGACGTGACTTTTTTAAAAAAATTGCCTGAGCGGCATCATGCAGCGGACGACACGGCGACGTCACACCATTCACGTGACCCGCTCCGGCCAACCCGAAAAGCCCATCTCCGCTGCGAGCAAAAATCGTCTGCTTCAAACGCCATCGCCTTGGAAATTGCCTTCTCAAAATTTGCACACGCATCCGATATTATTAAAACTTTGATAAATGGTTTAGTGCTTTGCTAACTTCACGACAGACTAGTTTTGAAAAGTGTGAACTCGCCGTTCATTTTTTAATCAGCCGTGTTGTGTCGATCTCCATGTATTCTCCCATAGGGCGGGCCGCTTCCTGGAACCCTGAGCACCACGTGACTCGCGCCGAGCCGCTCTGTCGGCCATGTTGTCGGCAAAACACGGGGTTCAAAGGATTGCGCTACTCTGCTCCGTAGGAGCTATATAGTGCTCTAACCTCACCAGCACCGCGATCGTAAACAATAAATAGCCGGCGAATGTTTCCTAAAAGTTTTGTTAAATAATATTCAGATCCATATTTTGTAGCATAATTAGAGATGTGTGGCGAAAATTGCCAAATTTGATAATGCTGAGAGCCAAGCGCCATCTATCGTGTGGTAAACGAAGCAACTACTGCGCGTGCGCAGTAGGGCAGGGCCAAGTTGAGAACGGTTATTTCCTTTGGTTTCCTTCCTCTCGAAACTCTGACTGACTGAACGTTTATTTTTCTACGTGTTCATCTCGCGCGTGCCGACTTCAAGCAGCAAGAAAGAAATGTACTTAAAACAAACCACGACGAACAAGAACGCTGGATCCACAAACACCCGAGAAGAGCGACAACAGCCGCGAATCCCGCTCCGACGAAACTCTCAGAATATAGGCCTAGCAGGCACTCCGACTCGGCGCAGCGTTGCTTCGTCGCAAGACCGTCTGCCTACGACCGGCTGGCGTACTGAATGGAATATGCCCGCGCTACCCTTGTGGACCCTTCCGTATTATAGTTTGATCGCTGACCTCAATTTTAGGTTAAGAGGTGAGGTCAATCTCTTCCCCTTGTTTTCCGAGGCAGTGTTGACGAACACTCGTCGAAAAGGGACCCTCGTCGATCCTCTCCTTGTTTTGTGTGATATAGAGCTGAAATAAACGCTGTATGGATTACCTTCGTAGCACGGTATGTACACTTTGTTATTGGTATGCCATTTTTATTCTGACAGACTGCACGTCACTGTCGAGCTGTAACAGTTCGTGGGAGGTATACGTGCAATACCGGTCCAACCTTTCTTTGCCGAGTGTCGCGTCAGTATCGAGTTGCAATTGTAAAAGATCGGTCCCGAAGCGCTTACCAACAGCGCGAATACAGCACTTCATCAAACGCGCGCGTCCGCTCCGAGTGTGAACAGGTATTTACGTGGCTCTTGCTGACAGTTCAAACGTATCTTTTTTAACGTCGGCTCGCTCCTGCATCTCCGAGACCGCGAAAAACGCCGCGGCAAATTGTTCCCATCTGCACTTCCCAACAGGCATACCGGCGTATGGGACTAGTCCCATGCTGTCGCTGTAGCGCAACGTATCTCATTGAATTTCGTTCAGCTGCGATGCGGCGATGAGAGGCGCCGATTCAGAAAATACGTCGGTGACATCGGCGCAGTAAAACCCACCGGCGCACCCCAACTCGCTAACGCTCCCATCTCCTACTGCAGAGAGAACTTCCGGTTCCGGAAGCAGCGTACGTCACGGCTTGTTTTGCGGTCAAGAAAAAGTCGATATTTCATTAATTTTTTGTGTAGAAGTTAATAAACCGAGACGAAAACGGATGCCTGTTCGGCATTCAGTGAACATTGACGGTTTATTGTAAAAGTTATGTGGAAAAAGTAAAAAAGTCATTTCATGGTCCCTTTAAGGCTGTGTTCCAAATCTTACCCAAATGGACCCGAGTTACTCCGGCGCGTAGTGTCGCGTGACAACACAGATTGAAGAACGCTGGACGCGGGTAGTTTTTGGAGCGCCAAGGCACAAAACTCTTGCCCTGGAGTAAGACCGAGTAAAGTCTGGAACACGGCCTAGATGACTTCCCCCCCTTTTATGTTGACAGTTGACTGTAAAGTGAGGAGTGGACTCGACCACCAAGCCCAGACAAGTAAACCAATAGTGCCAATAGTATCGTGCGTACCCTCGAAAACGATGCTCTCAGCTTCGCGCCGGGTACTTTTCAGCCGTGCCTCAAGAGCGTGCTAGAATACAGTAGCGCACATCAAAGACAAGGAGAATTCGAGCCCCTCGAGCGAGGCTACATCGTCTGTTACGCAAGTTGTGAACCCACGAATCGAGGGGGTACGGACACGCGTTTCATGCCTGTGCAGGTGGCGGGAGACGTCGAAAAAGTTGGAAAGGGTGAAACGGTGTAAAAGACAAAAACAAATAATCACGAAGAGCTTTCTACTGCCCGGGAGAAGAAGAAAAACACGCTGGAAGGCGACGGAGAGCCTACCCGGCGCTGTCTTACTTCGTCTTTCTCTTTCGTATATTTGTACAGGCCTTGCCCGTTTTTCTAGTGGTTCTAGTTACCGGTCATACAAAGAATCGTGTTTTCTTTTCGGCTATTTTCCCCCTCCTAAAGTTTTCTCCTTTGTTGAACTTGCTCTCTCTATGCTGCTAAATGTTCTTCTCGTATTGCTCAAGTTACTCTATTATGCTCATATTTTTAAAAAGTAGCGAGTAATTAAAGTAATCCGTTACCGATATTTTGTAACGAAGTTACATTACAAATTACTTCCGAAAAAAGTAATGTGGCAATTACAAAATTACTTACCACACCGCACGCCCGAACGACTTGCTCGAACGACTGAGTTGAAGGGGAGAAAGACAGCGGGGGCCGGTCGAAAGTTGATTAAAACATTAAAAGAAAAAAGACAGGCAAAAATACAACAGGCGACTTGCTCTTTCTAAAACACGCGCACACAAAAAAAAATCTTGCAGCGTCGGCTTTCGGCTACAGCCCTCCCGGCAGACCGACGCCGCAGTGTCGCGCTCGTCACGGCTTCGGCTCTTGGTGCCTCCAGATTTCACCACCGCGGAACAAACGCACCGACAGCCGTCAAATTTTTGTTTTTACTTTGATTTTTATGTTCGCTTTCTCCTTCATTAAAGGGATATTACAACAAAATTTCGGCGCTTATTTTTTTGGTCTATATGTGTTAAAGGAGCAGTGTCACATCGAACACACCAATAACTTAGTCACGAAAAGGAATTTTAAAACGAATTAAACGATTAGCAAAGAGCACCTGGTGGATGTCGCTAACGCCTCGTTTGTAATACGTGTCTAGGAACCTTGATAGGTGGTAACTGTCTCCCCTACGGCCACCACGAGAGAAGAGGGGAAGGAGGAACTCCCCTCTTCCCGAGAATCCCTTGTGTGTGACCCAGAAGTCGCTATTGTCCCTCTACAAGACTTGGCGGGGGGGGGGGGGGGGGGGGGGGGCAGGCGTCTCTCTTGCCCCCCCCCCCCGGGTTGGTACGCCCATGGACACGAGCGATGCGTCAGCGATGGGCAATGGGCAACAACTCGTATCTAATCACACGCTTCGTGCCAAACAAATGGTGGCCGCGAACGTCACCTGATAGACGTTCGAAAAGGGTATATATTGCGGATACGCAAAAATATCGATGTCGAACATTCCGAATCTACCCCGCTCTCGAAGCAGACGCCAGCCAGCTTTATGGGCTATGAAAACGGGTGCCGCGCGGCTGCGCGAGCCAGTACCCCAACCGGTGCTGGCGTCCCTATGTGACTTCCGCGCGGCGCCGCGTCGTTCGGATCTGATGGATAACCATATAAATACATATAAAGCCGCGATGTGCGCCTGTGGCGCGCCTAGCGGCAACCGGCGACTGCCGCGAGGCGCCTACCTTCACCGTTCATGCGTTCCATACTTCAGCAGATCACGTGATACTCTTTCGCAACGGCCGTAAAACTGGCCTCCTCCACCCTAGTAAAACGAACAAGTGCGATGTGCAAACGTTTCCTCTCCTAGTCGTACGCGCCTCCGAACGAGGTCACTGCCGCGGACACGACTCCGCGCCTTCGGCCCTCGCGAAACCTCCGTGGCCTTGCTTTCATTCGGCCTTCCTGCTCGCTCACTTCCTGTACCTCACTTCCGGCGATCGATTCCCGGACGCGTGGATCAACGTTGGATAGCGGTGGCGGTAGAGAGCCTACATTTAACAGAGGGAGCAACTCTATTAATTGAGCGTGCGTTTGCAATTTAATGGCTGACGCGTCTCCCGCGCAGGTCGTGCTCGTGTGTGCATGCATAGGTGCGTTGTATATAGTGATGCAAAACCATAGATAAATTTACTGTCGATAGTTTTTCCAAAACTATCGATAGCGTCGCAGAACTATCGATAGTAGACTATCGATATAGTACTATCGATAGTTTTCCGATAGTCAACTATCGATAGTTTTTCGATAGTCGACTATCGATAGTTTTTCGATAGGGGACTATCGACAGTTTTTCGATAGCCGACTATCGATAGTTTTTCGATAGTCGACTATCGATAGTTTTTCGATAGGGGACTATCGATAGTTTTTCGATAGTCGACTATCGATAGTTTTTCGATAGGGGACTATCGATAGTTTTTCTATAGTCGACTATCGATAGTTTTTCGATAGGGGACTATCGATAGTTTTTTGATAGCCGACTATCGATAGTTTTATCGATAGTTTTTTTTACTGTCGATAGTCAGATTTCTTGCGACTATCGATGGTACTATCGATAGTTCTTCGATAGTCGACTTTTGATAGTACTATCGATAGTTTTTCGATAGTCGACTATCGATAATGTTGTCGTTTTTTTTTACGATCGATAGTCAGATTTCTGGCGACTATCGATACTATCGATAGTTTTGCATTACTAGACCGCACACAGTTACCGAACCGCCGCTCGCCTCCCTTCCTCCTCTTCGACCAAACTCCCGTCTTCGTCATCACTGAAAGCTGATCCAAAGTTGGGATGAGTGCTTGGGCTAGTTGGTGTCCTATTTTGAAAAAAAAAAATAAAAAATAAAAAATAAAGCGAGAAAAAGAGAAGAGGGAGCGACGCAAACTACTAGTGTCCCAAAACTATCGATAGTAATCCGTCGACCGCACTGTCGATAGGTTTACGAGAGTCGACTCTCGATAGTTTTTCGGTAGGCGACTATAGCTAGTGCTATCGATAATTTTTCGATAGTCGACTTTTGATAGTACTATCGATAGTTTTTTGATAGTCGACTATCGATAATTTTATCGATAGTTTTTCGATAGGCGACTATCGATAGCACTATCGATAGTTTTTCGAGAGTCGACTATCGAGAGTACTATCGACAGTTTTTCGAGAGTCGACTATCGAAAGAACTATCGATAGTTTTGCACCACTAGTGCGTTGTCGAATGGATGGCGGATGTGAAGAGACGAAGCCCGCAGACGACAGGTGCGTTTGCCTCTCCCTCGCAGCTGGTGTTGTGACCCTCAAATCTCGAGCGAGCAGTTCCAAGACACTCTCAAATCGAGGCACACTAGCTTTGGGGCGGTAACCGCGTGCGTTTGAGAAGAACGCGCGCGTGTTTTCTGAGTTGTGGCGTTGTGTGCCGGGCCCCGGTGGAACTTGGACCGGGTGTGTTCGCTCGCTCTTATCGGCACGCAGCGTGGACTGATTCCGTGCGCGGAATCCGGCCCGTATCGCGCTTATCGGCGACCATACGAACGGAGAGGTACGGCAACTGAGACCCAGATACTAACTACTTCGTGCCGTAAGGGGAGGGGTCGAAATTACGACGACTGAAAATGGCCCTGCTAACCTCGTCCTGGGCGACGGCATCTCTTCTTTTCTTCGTTCTCTTTGTCAAGCAAGGTAAGTTTTGATTGGTCATCCTAACCCCATATATGGGGGCAACGAGTTCTAAGCTAGGTCGTTAAATTTAGATTACATCCGGTAGGAATTAGGTAATTTCTTCAGAAAACGAAAATCATACTTTTCATTACCAAAGTAAAAGAAGAAGAAAATACAAACGCGCACGTTTCTGAGTGGGAATCGTGAGCGGTTATCGCTATACTCGCTGACAGCTTGAGGAGCTCAGGGTGTAGCAAATTCCCGAACATTTTTCTGTCGCTCCGCAGGTGGTGAGATTCTCTCATTTTCCGGCCAGAGCCCCGAGGAACAACTTATGAATCAAGACGAATCAGCATAATATCTCACTACGTCCTGGGCTTCTTAAGTTGTCATTCCTACCTTTCTGTGCGACGCTGTCATTAGACCTAAAGGTTAGATCCGATTCACTCTAGCGAAACGTCTGCGCATGTGCCGTGCCGACAGCAGCACCACCGCAGCGGTGTGACGTCACACACAAAAAAGTGGCGAGTCACTGGGCCACTGGGCTGTTGACGCGTGCGTAGCTTTTGCGGTTTCTTGTAGGATACGTTGGAAGAATAATGCCGACTAGGTCCGTGCAAAGCCTCGCAAGAGGCGATTGTTTCTGAGAAGGCAACTTCGGCGTGCTAATAGTGATGTTGGCCTAACTGCTTACAAGTGCTGGGTGCGTCTTGATATTCTAATGCGCTAGTGCCGTATACGGGATGCATGTTGGAAATATCCAGTTTCTCAAATGGATAGAATGGAAAACTCTGCCCTTTGAGTTATGGCTTTCTTGACATGGGTGCATATCATATATCTCTAAAATGTGACTCATGAGGCAGAAATGAACTCGCTGACAAAGCGAAGCAAAGATATACGCACTTAAAGGGACACTGACAGGGTATTTATGCTCGCCGAGGTTTTTAGTTGTAGGTGACATATGAGAGCTCAACTACCCAGAACAGAATTTGCGGCTCGAAATTCGGTTTCTTTCCGCCCGAAAACCACCGATCAAGAATTGGCCGGTTCGAATCTCGCTCACTCTCTTTTTCGCGGTCACGGGCCGTTTTCTAAGGTATCGATGCGACCACCAAATTTAATCAAAGTCGTGGGTCACTGAAGGCACACACTCATTATTAAAAATAGAAAAAAATATGAAACCCATTTTTTGTGGCTTCTAAAAAGCTGTAAATACGTTGATTGAAAAAAAAAGTTCCACAGACAACCGGAAGCATTCTGTGCGTTCGTCATTTCGCGTATCGTGGGACTCGCGGGGACGGCGATGGCAGCGGACGACGGGCGTGGGACCTCTATTTCAGAACTGTCGTTCGCGGTACCGGCGAATTCTGTCTACCGTTAAAAGAGAAATTTGGGAGTGATCAAAAGAATTGGTATTCATCCCGTACGACACGCCCGGCCACCAAGCCGATTTGCACGAAGACGTCGCCGAGCCGTTGATGCCTTCTCGTGGCTGAAGACATCGCTCGCGCAAACGTCAAGCACGACGTGTCTACTTCGAGTTCAATATGCACGCGTACGATTTCTTTACTAGGTGCGAATGTCCCCAAAGCGTGGTGCTTCCCGACTTCGACCCAGGAGTGCTTTTGCTAGAGAAAAATCGAAAGCAAACCTTCCAACTTACAGTTTACCGGCTGAATTGTTACTAGGGAAAGAGATCCTCCAGAAAAGCGATGCGCCAGTAGCAAAGTGGGAAAGACGTCCGGTTTACACGCGGTAGCACCGGGTTCGATCCCCCGTGGAACTTAATTTTTTTTTCTTCAAACATTTTTCGATGTTTACATATATATATATATATTTTTACAATCATCACTGAAGAAACAAACAAAAAAATAACAAACTAATGTTGTGGACGATACTTCGCTGATTTAAATGGTATGGGATTTCCGTTTTGACACCTGCGAGCTCAATGTAATCACTTTCCACAAAATGCAAGGAGCATATAAATCAGGTAACGTCCGCTTTCCGAGGTGCCCGTATATGTTCTAAAGGAATTACAGCCAGCCGTTGGTTCCGATCCCGTTGATCTTTCGGAAACTCTGTCGCACAATGCCACTTTTTTTCGGATTCAGGAAATGTGAGCCAGCTCTTCACGCAACATCTTGGGTGTATTCTTTTCGGAGCCGATCATGGAAATTCACCACGGGCACTTACTACTCATGTCCAACTCCTCAATGTACAAAACAACTCATTTTGGAGTACAGAACAACGAGCGGAACAAACATAACTGCAAAAAAAATCGCACGGCGAGCAGTTCCCGCACGCCCCATCGCACGCCGCATGTCCTGTCGTCTGCTACCGAAGAGGAGAAAAAAAAACAAAAAAAAAAAACGCACGGTAGGGTGTAGCCACGTGACTTCCGCCACTCACTCTCTTCTCTCCACTTCTCCGACCTCCGTCGGGTTTCGGTTTCGGTTTCGAGGAGTTGCGTCTTTTGGCTTTATTAAAAAAATACGCTACTCTGCTGCAAAATATTAATTGGGTAGTCCTCCGACACCATAATGAAGCGCCTGGCAAAAAATAAATTTTTTTTTTGGGGGGGTGTCAGTGTCCCTTTAAACTACGAGAATGATAGATGAACGGCAGTGCTTGCGCCCTCGACTTCGACGTTCTGAGAAAAGGACTGGTGGGGGATCCACTTTTGTGCAGAACACGAGACAACGAATCACGGTGAATAGTAGAAACATCCCAGCTAATAACAAAACTAAAAATACGACTAGACAAAAAAAAAGTTTGATTCGCACAGGGCTAATGATTTGGTTGGTTGGTAAAAACTTTATTGAATGCCCGCAGAGCTTTCGCTGATCGGGCCTAAGTCACCCGCTTGGGGGCGTTGCCGCTGGCCTTCTTCGCCCGTCTAGGGGCGTCGAAGTCCTGCCGCTTCACCGCCTCACAGGCCTGCTGGACGGCCCAGAGTTGATCGTCGAGGCTGGGGCTGCACAGGGCAGCGGACAGCCGCGGCGGGAGGGTTCCGGAGTTAGCAGCGTGCGGGTCTTTGGTGCAGTCCCAGAGCATGTGGGTTAACGTGGCTACCTCTTTGCGGCAGACCTTACACGTGTTCGTCGTGTATATTTCGGGAAACATTCTGTGTAACTGTGCCGGGTTAGGATACGTGCGCGTCTGCAGTTGTCTGAATGCGACCGCCTGTGCCCTGTCCAGCTTGTCGCTGGGCGGAGGGAGTGTCCGTCGGGCCAGGCGGAAGGCCTTGGTGATTTCGTTGTAGCTCGTCATACGGTCCTTGCTGCTGTACCACGGACGACCGTCGCCGGTGCGGTTTGTTAGCTCGCGCGCCCTGGCGTGTGCCGTCTCGTTGCCGTTACGATGCTCCTCGGAGACTTCCCCCACGTGTGCGGGGAACCACAGGAGTCGGGTTGGGGGTTCTGGTCCTCGGTGGACTTGGCGTTGGCTTATGATTCGGGCTGCTCGTGGCGATATCCGTCCTTTGGCGAAGTTCCTGATTACTTGTCTCGAGTCACAGAGGACTGTTTTGGACGCCGGGTCCGTAAGGGCGAGGGCGACTGCTATTTCCTCCGCTTCTTCGGCGCGTTCGCATGTCACGCTTGCCGATATCTTCGTTTCCCCGTCTGAATCGACAACCGTCACGGCAAATCGGGAGCCTCTCTCGTACTCGGCGGCGTCCACGAATCGCGTACCCACATTGTTGCCGTGGGCATTGAGGAGAGCCTTGGCTCGGGCCTCTCTTCTGCCTCGGTTGTACTCCGGGTGAACGTTTCTGGGGATCGGATCGACTCTTATTGTCTCCCGGATCGCGACTGGGATGGTGACTTTGTGGCCCTGCTGTGTGTGGTATCCGATGCCGAGGTTCTCGAGGATGCGGCGCCCAGCGTTCGTGCCGGACAACCTCTCCAGTTGCGAGGTGCGCTGTGCCTCTGCGATTTCGTTCAGCGTGTTGTGGATGCCCAGCTGGAGCAGGCGGTCTGTGCTTGTGGATTCCGGCAGGCCCAAGGCGATCTTGTATACCCTGCGTATGAGGACGTTGATCTTGTCTTCTTCTTTCCTGTACCAGTTGTGAAAGGCCGCAACGTAAGCGATATGGCAGACGACGAACGAGTGGATGAGTCGCGTGAGGTTCTCCTCCCTCATTCCGCTCCTTCTGTTGGTGATTCTCTTGAGGAGTCTCGTGGCGTTGGTCGTCTTGTGTACTAGTCTGGTGATGGTTCCGCCGTTGTGACCCGTGGCTTCGATTATCATGCCGAGGACTCTGATTCTGGGGACTGTCGGGATGGTCGTGCCATCGCTCGTGCGTAGACTGATTTCCTCACAGTTTTTTCGGGCTTTAAGTTTGCCCCGTTGTGCGGGGCGGTAGAGCAGGAGTTCTGACTTCTTGGGCGAGCACCGCAGGCCCGTGCCTTGAAGATGGGCCTCTATTGCGTCAATTGCTGACTGCAGCGTCGACTCAATATGACCGTCGCTGCCTCTGTGCACCCAGAGAGTGATGTCGTCAGCGTATATGGTGTGCCGGACGTCTTCGATGTCTTGTAGCTTCTCTGCCACCCCGATCATGACCAGGTTGAAGAGTGTGGGCGAGATGACCGAGCCCTGCGGGGTGCCGGCGCTGCCCAACGTTTGCTCTTCCAGCTGGAGATCTTTTGCCACTAGTACGGCGCGTCTGTCCGTCAGGAAGTCTCTCACGTAGTTGTAAGTGCGCAAGCCGAGGTTTCGTTGTGAAATTTGTCGCAGAATCGCCGAGTGAACGACCTTGTCGAAAGCGCTTTCCAGGTCGAGTCCGAGGATCGCCCTAGTTCCCCTGGTCTTGTTATCCAGCACTTGGTGTTTTAATTGTAACATGCCTTTCACCCTCTCATTATCCCTGTACACATATAAATTTTTTTAATGATATTATTGTGTAATTAGTTGTCAATTTTTAGTATCGTTCTATTGTGCGACGTGGTTGACTGTTTTCTTTTCTTGTGTACGTTCTGCAGGAACGTGAATTCGCGAACCTTTTTTTTTTTAGAACAGTTCCCCGATATTGTTCCCAAAACAATGTCGTCAAATTCTTTTTTTTTATTTCTTTTTGCGAAACAATAGAGAATGGACGCTTTTTCTAGTGAGACCATCAGCTTAAACCTATATGAAGTCGTTCGATGTAAAATTACACGAGAGGTACTCTACTTAAAATATGCATGCCTCCAGTGCTGACCACGCAGCCCATTTACAAGTGTGATGACCCCTATGAGTGCTTGAACGTGTTCTTGTTTATTTCAAATGTTTGTTATCTCCTGTTTGACAGAAAGGTTGGCAGTATGTAAACAAAAAAAAACAATTAAAACAAACACGAAATGCTTCCTGAACATAGTTTTTATTTATTCATTCTGCACTCTTAGGCGCTGGCGTTCAACCGGAGTGCAAGTTTCAAGAATTCTACAACCTTTACTCGTCCGTCGTTGGGAATCTAAGGTTCAGGGTAACGGGAACACTGAACACCCCTTACATACTGCAAGGGGATTGCGAGTGAGTATGCAGTTTTCCTTCTGTGTTAACTTCGGGTCGTAAGGACGACGAAGCATAACCCCTTCGAAAATCTTCACAGAGGCGCCGCAAGTGAGCACATTGAAAGTCTAAAGCCGTAGTGCTCACACATCGTATATAGAAAGGCACTAAATATAGGGCAGGCATCAAGCACGCTCCATGCACGATTGCTTCGTATACATATCTGCTTCGAGCATGCCCGCAAAACATGACGGGAGCGTCATATGAGGAAAACGCACGCCTCGAACGGAGTTGGCAGACGGTCTTTTGTATACAATGTATGGGCATGCAGTGCGACCACGGCTCCAAGGCTAGAAGCACCAGCTCCTTGCGTTTGATTGCGCCCTTGTAGCACCTAAAACCGTTATCACTGCAGGCTTTAAAAGGGTTTGTTGGTGTGTCTCAGTCGAGGTAGTTCACCGCATCTGAAAAATCAGTTGTACGCAAATGAAACGACTTTCACTTAAGTTCCTTCCCACGGTTGCGTTCGCAGCGCCCTGAAAAACGTCACCCAGCGAGTGGAAACGTTTCTCGAAGGATGTACCGCTGACAACAACGAAGATCTGAAGAAACGTATAAGGGGCTTGCGGTTAGCCCGGGATTCTTTGTGCGGCAGCGAACTAGAGGACGGTAAGAGGAGTCTGTATCCTCGTTCTCTAATCACCACCGTGGCTGGTGACACTGTCTTATGCGCAAGCGAAACAGTGGTTCTTGCGCACGCGAAGTGTTTACAACAGCTGCGAACAAACGCGCTTGTTTTGTCGCTTTAACACTTCTTTCTCACGCGTGTTTGTGTGACTCGCAGACCTGAACCTCTGGCAAGACTGTTTCGATGCGAAGGTCTTCGCTGAATGCAAGAAGAACGTCGCGGAGCGGCTGAGGAAGCTGGAACAAGACGGCGCTCTGGACGTGGCAGGAGATCACCTATGCAGGTACCCATCTTTGAATGTATGTCTAAGCAGACACGGGCTTCGAGGTTTATTTTGTAGCGTGAGCTACACTGGCCGAGGTTGAGCAGTTTCGCGTGGCTCGCATAATGAGCCGTGCTCCGTGCTGCGCAAGCGCGAGGAGCAGTGACGTCACACGGCGCACAGCTAGCGCGCCGGAGCCGCCGCCGCGCGCGCCTCGCCGGTCTGCGCATGCGCGAGGAGCAGTGACGTCACATGGCGCACAGCTGGCGTGCCGGAGCCGCCGCCGCTGCGCGCTTCGCCGCCACCGCGCGCACCTCGCCGGTCTGCACATTCCAGAGGAGTGACGTCATAGCCGCGGCAGACGCACTGGCGCCGCCGCGTGCCCAGCTGTCCGCCTCCGTTCCGCAGTAGCCAAGTCTCACGCTGCACCGGAGCCGCTTGATAGCGCCTCTCATTTTGTGATCATATACGCAGCTCACGCTGCGTATATCCGCATAGCCGAGCTAAGCCACCCCATTTTTTTCCACACGCATAGAACTTACACGGCGATCGAGATTTTGGCACATCGCAATGCAAGGCTGTGCCGCGGAGAAATGCAATGCATTTCTCCGCGGCACAGTGCTGGCCGTTCCGGCGGTCGACGCTCGCCTGATATGAAAAAATTAGTCGACTGTACACTCTCCGGCAATATGAAAGACCCACTGGGAGCGCGTGGCCGAGGCGGTGGCTGGCGGGGGCGCTGCGAGCGCTCCGGGCACTTCTATTCTGCTTCGAGGGGAGGACGCTCACTCGGGCTCCGATAAAGCGAAACGCGCATATTAGTTTGTGCCGAGTCCCGAGTGAGCGTCCTCCCCTCGAAGCAGAATGGAACTGCCCGGAGCGCTCGCAGCGCCCCCGCCAGCCACCGCCTCGGCCACGCGCTCCCAGTGGGTCTTTCATATCGCCGGAGACTGTACATCCGCCAGCAATATGAAGGTGAACTCCGGATTGTCGACCGCTCCGTGCTATCAGCGCTATGACGTGGCTGCCACGGCAGCCGC
This sequence comes from Ixodes scapularis, assembly GCF_016920785.2. NCBI lineage: Eukaryota > Metazoa > Arthropoda > Arachnida > Ixodida > Ixodidae > Ixodes > Ixodes scapularis. The sequence goes on from NW_024609836.1 coordinate 90,659,733, forward strand.
GTCATGGCGCTGATAGCACGGAGCGGTCGACGGCCCGGCGTTCACCTTCATATCGCACACGACTGTACACGCAGATCCAAGGGCAAAAATAGAAAACGCACAGGAAACTCACAATGACGAGGCAGTCGAGCCCACGTCGTTATACTTTGTTTCACCTTAGGTCCGAGCGCGGCCGATGTTATGAGCCGAAGGGCCAATCTAACGGCGAAAAAGGTGAACCGTCATGGTGTGCTCTCTGCAGTTACAAAGCGCCCAGTGCGCATACACTATTGGCTTTCTCCTTTCCCCCCCAACCTCTATCACAACGCTTCTCTCTCTCTCTCTCTGCAGTTGATAGGACCAGCGGTGTTCGCCGTCTTTCAGCGCATGCTCCTTCGCTGGGTCGTCCTATTAAGTGCAGAGAACGCCATGACGTGGCAGTTTTTGCGTTCTTTGATTGGACCTTCGGCTCATAACAACGGCCACGCTTGGACCTAACCTGAAACCAAGTATAGTTATTGACTCAGGGAAGAGGAGGGTTAACAAATCCGCCTGGGCGCATTTGGAGGTTAAACAAACGCACGACGTGCTCAAGGAGCAGACCAACTTGCCGCTTAGGGAGTATTCACCTGACACTATATTTGAGTGCACTGTTCACTGTGCATGCCACCCTTACAGACTGCCAAGACCGACAGTTTTGACGGTGTGGAATGCACGTTGACGAAGTACAGTGGAAACCCCCCGTCAGCACAGCGCTCAGCAATCACAAACGCAGAGATGAGCGCCGTTGAATAAGCCCTATCACCAATGAGATCTCAAGAAACGCAGGGCGGGTCCCACGCGTCTGATTAGCGCTACACAGCCAGCGAGATTGAGACATTAGCTGACAAGGACGACAAACAACGAATCACGAAGCGAGGAATGCGAACCCTATAAGGCACGCGTCTGCTCTCCTGCAAAGTTCTTGGGAGTGCCAATCACTGCAATTTACGGGGGTTTCGAACGAACGGAGCTTGAAAGACTCCGAGGATAAAGTGAAATGTCGTAGCTATGGAGTATGCGTCGTAGGGGCCACGGTATACGAGCCGTGTACACCCGACGGAGGGCTTATCGAAGGCTTGCGCAACATGAGTGTTCCCATTCCTGCAGAAACGAGTCGCTGGGCTTCCAGTGCGCACTGAAGGCGGGTGCCGGTTGTCCCGAGAAAGTGGAGAGGGCCAGGAAGGCCGTGGAAAACTACATCAACTTACTCATGGACGTGAAAACGTGTCGGAGGCCTGCCGGTAAGTCAGACATCGTATCGCGTGATGTCGCAGACTCTTACGCAAACTTCTGTGCTGGAACGCGTGTCTGACTGGTATGCTTTAGCGCCCTATTTCGCCCCGCGCATTGAAAGTGGTCCCTAAGTAGAGTGAGGAGAGGGCAACGGCCACGAACCGAGCGCCAGAACACCCGACGACGCAGCGGTGCAGGAACGTCAAGAGAGGGAGCCACGTGGATCACGTGGAGAGAGTCGCGAAGGGCAAGAAGGGGAGACTGGGAAAAGGAGGCGGAGGAGCACAGTGTAGTTAGGAGGTGTTAAAGAGTCGGTAGAAATGACGTCACAGAAGCTGGAGCCTCACGCTGTCGAACGTGACGATCCTGGCGGTTGAAGGCAAAACTCGTAGGAAAGGAGCCCGAGAGAATGTGACTTTCGCCGTTGTCGCGGCGTTCCCAACCCTTGGCTGTGGCTGCCAAAGCTTCCGCGGACAATCGAGCCAGAGAACGGCTCGAAATTCGTTTTCTTTCCGCCTGAAAACTGTTGATCGAGAACTGGCCGGTTTGAGTGGAGGTTGCCCTCTTTTCCGTGGTCACGTGCCATTCTGTACGGTTTAGGCCTTTAGGCACACACTCAATATGAAAATAGAAAAAACAAGTATGGTACCCATTTTTTGTGGCTTCTAAAAAACTGCAGATACGTTGATTGAAAAAATAAGTTGCACAGAGAACCGGACGCCCTTTGTGCATTGCGGGAGTCGCGGGCAGGATAGCTGGTCGAAGTGGACTAAGCGATGGTGGTGGATGACGGGCGTGGGACCTCTACTTCAGAAATGTTGTTCGCGCTACCGGCGAATCTGTCTAGCTTCGAGAGAGAAATCGTTTACCGATCGAAGCCATTAGGATTTATTCTGTACGACACGCCCGACCACCATTGCACAAAGACCAGGGTTGCCAGGTAGATTCTTGCTCGAACCGCCAAACGCCGGACGGTGTAGCCCAACAGTAGCCAAATGCAAGATATTTATATAGCCCAAAAGTAGCCAAATTCAAGATATTTGTGGAGCCCAAAATATTGTACACTCGCATACTTCTTGCTCAAGGCGAACGCACTGCGTCTGCACATCTAGGGTTTAGGTGCCGCTGGCAAGAACTACGACATCTTTAAAATGTGTTAAAAACGTTTTATTTGAAACAACACAGAAAAAAATAGCAGAATTTGGAAACACTTCCTTCCACACAATCACATAGCTATAACACACTCATTAATCGCTTTTGCTCGGCTGAATCTCCACATACATGACTCGCGTATTAAAACGGGCAAAAAATTCCTCCACTAAAGTTGGAGTCTTTACAACACTTGTCCTTTCCAAGAAATGCAAACTTCACATGAAGGGTGTTTTCAAGAGTTTAAAAGAACACCCTGTTTCTTAGGTCCGATTTTGTGAGAGACGCGTGACTAAACACCCTCTCTACGGCGGGATTTGACATAATCACTGTCAGGAGCGCGATGGTGCAGCTCTGACCGCAACGGAAACATGGCTGCTCCGGCGCTGTTAGTTGCATATTTTACATTCTTTAAAAATGTCATCACACAGACATCAACAAGATTTCTCACATTTGACTGAAGGAGCCTGTACTCTGACTTCATTTTTGAGATCATCGATGTCTGTATATAAAAGGCACAAGTGCGTTGTGAAAAGTTTCAAAAGAGTACTGCTCTTTTGCTTCGTCCGGATCTCTTTCCAATTCCTTTCGGTAGGAGCGCAAATGAGACAAATGCTTTGTGAAAAGTTTCAAAAGAGCACTTCGTGCTCTTTTGCGTCGTCCGCATCTCCTTCCCATACCTTTCAGTAGGAGCGCGGATATTTCGCCCCCTTTCCCGTGCTGGTGACCACGGCAGACTCTTGCGACGAAAACGCAACACCTAAGTGACGAGTTACGGCCGTTTCCGAGAGCTTTTATAGCATGAACACCTATTTAGCATTGACTGAGCAAGATCTGGGTTAGAACTTCGAACTTTTTCTTGTTCAAACTATTCATTGCTGTCTTTGTTATGGTTGCTTTAAGAAACTTTCATGTTTTGCGGAAAAGCCTTTTTTGTTATATATGGTACCCCCTTGGGTACCGCACGGTTTATCGGACGACCTCCAATTCCGCTGGATGTCTCAAAACACGCCATGAGGAATAAGAGGGCAGACCTTCTTTGTACAAACTTGAGAGCATAGGACAAGCCACAAAGAATTCAAAAGCGATGCCTTCTAAGCTGAATCTAGGTCACCGTAGCTAAGTGGAGCTAACAGCATCCGGCGTCACGCCCACGCAAACCTCGAAAGCAGAATCCGCAGAGAGTAGACTGTCGCTTTGTCTTTTGTCCGTCTGCAGTTAAAAAAAAAAAATAATAAAGTGCCGCATTAGGATTTGAAGTAGCCCAAAAATAGCCACATAGCCAATCGCCAAATTTCGACGCCAACTGCAATACTAAGTAGCCCAATTTGGCTATTAATAGCCCAACCTGGCAACCCTGACAAAGACGTCACCCAGTCGTCACCCCTTCCCCCTCTCCTGGCGAAGATACCGCTTGGACGCTGAAAAAGGCACAAACACCAAGCACAAAGTGCTTGACTTCCTCGTGTTTTTTTTTTTTTTTTTTGGTACGAAGTGCGACAAAGCGTGTTTTTCGTCTGCTTCACACAACCAAAATAACGAAGGAAAAAAATGTGGTTGGTGTAGTCACGTGACTTCCGGCAACTCTCTCATCTATACTACTTCTTCCTCCCCAGTCCGGTTTCGGTTACGGGCAGTTACGTTTTTTTTCTTTTTTTTTACTTTATTAAAAATATGTGTTACGCTGTAGCAAAATATTAATTGGTTAGTCCTCTAACACCATAATAAATCGCCTAAAAAAAATTGGGGGTGTCAGTGTTTTTTGAAGCGGGCGGTGGATAATGCTATATGTGAAAACTGAACAAGATGATTTGTTCTGCTTCGAAGAGTACGCTTGCGAGGGTGACCTGTTCGACCATTGCTACTGGATGGTCATGAGCGGTGCAGCTGCGCGATTGCCCCTTCTTCCGAGCGATGCAGAAACTCTCTCTAAACATTGCAAGTAAGTGCACTTTTTTCCTTGTTGGGCTCGAGTCCTCCTTTATCGAATTTAAGCTCGCATAATGTGTTACCTCGTCTCAATGCCGCTCCCGTGAAAACACTAGATTACTGTCTTTTATTGGGGAAGAGAAGAGATTGAACAGCCACGCCTCTAGTGGCACGGCTCAGCTGTGTGGGCAACAGACCGAATTTTCTTGTTTGTTGTTGATACGAAAAATCGAAGATGACGATCCGAAGGCCCCTCCCTCGTGCGACCAAAGCCATCACCTCCTAGACAGCTTTCAGGCCTGCGCGTCACGTGACATGACGTCACGTCCTGGAGGCCTGCACGGGCGCTGATTGAACGCGAGTGCCTAGTCAACCTTCGCGTGGGACTCTGATAGGAAACGAGCCCCACGGCGAACGCTGACGCGCACTCGCACCCAATCAGCGCCCGTGCAGGCCTCCGGGACGTGACGTCATGTCACGTGACGCGCAGGCTTCGAAATGGTTATGGAAAAATTGTTAATTTCAGGCATACGCCTCTTGTCAGGCATGACAAGCGGACGTTGATCTTTAATACCTACCTAACACTAGAAGCGGCAATTTTTTTATTTTTTTTAGCAGCATTTAGGGCGGTAGCGTTGAACAAAGGCTGACATAAAAGGAGGAATACAGGCACTATTTGGCATTCGCCACAAACTTCACCCTCCGCATATTTTTTGTATGTATCTGTATTCTGAAATACTTTGACATTCTTCCGGAAGTATCTTAAAACCCGTTCACACTCTTGCAACCGAGTACGACCGAGAAAGACCGAGATTTGTTAAAACCTCTTAAACTTTCTTAGGACGAGAGAACACACTGGCACACTGGCACACTGGCGCCATCTTTGCGGTGACCCTGGAACTGCATTTTACAAGAGCGTAGGTTTTGTGGTATTTCCGAGGTCAGATGTGCGTAATACCGACAAGAAAGGCTCGTTTATAACCTTGACAAAAGTTTTTCGAGCCAAGAAAGAAAGCGTAATGCTCGAGAGAAGTGGAAAATATGCCGGACCACCAAGTTTACACTGCTACCCAATAGATGGCGCCAGTGTATCCTCTCGCTGTAAGAGGTTTTAAGGAACCCAGTTGTAAGAGGTCGCAAGAGTGTGAACAGGCCTTTAAGTACATCCCGTTACGTAAAAGGTCGATGTAGCTCAGCAGATGTATTTTGGCCTTCGATGTATCTTAGTATTTTTATTCTGGAATATTTTTGGAGTAGGATCTCTGCCCGGTCCAGTCAATCTACCATGCTTAAAAATACATCAAGAAATAAATAATTACTATTTTCTAGCCACAGTGATTTAAATCAAATTGATCTGATGTAAATCAAATCGTATAGATCTGTTCTAAATAAGATAAATCTGATTTAAATTAAAAAAAGTATGATTTACATAATATTAAGAATAAATAATGATTTTTTCACCCTACTTCAGAAAAATAAACCGATTTAGGGGCGAAGTCATCAGAGCAAGTAGATTTATAATAAGGTAAATAAATACACACTACCGCATTTACCATATCATAGTCCGCACTTAGTCTACAAAATGCAGGAGCAAATTTTGACTGTAAAAAATAATTTCCCTTCGATAGTTCGCACCTGTTGAAGAGTTCGAACTTGGACTTCATTAATATTTCCCTCCTGTTCAGAACTATACCTAGTTGGTTCCCCGACATGTGGCGCTGCGGCTAACACAGTTCAATGCTAATGTAAATTCCTTCTATTTTAATAGTCTGTACTGTTTTTATCATTTCTGTTCTTCCATCGAAAACAAAAGTGAACGTGAATTCCTTTTTTTTTTTTTTTGTCATATCGGGGCCGTCACGATTGTGGTTCCTAAAAACCTCCGTAGCATCCTTAACCAGAAATAAGTGTGATCTAGGGCAGAATTAGCTGCGGTTAACCCGTGTACTGAGGGTACAGTTGGCACTAACTGCTGACTGTACTTAGGCGTGACTGTGATTTACCATACCCGTCGGGCACCCGCAGTAAAGTCCGACCTTGGTCACACTTAACTGCGGTTAAGGGTGCCCGTGTAATAAATAGGGTGTAAGTCACTTATTCATCTGTTGTGATTGAAACAGCAAGGAGTGGATGCTTGTGCCATCAAGGTCAAGCTTGCTCCACACACGTCCACTTGAGCGAAAGCTATCTTCCTCGTCACTTGCGGGGCCATCGAGGACGAAAGCAACGAACTGACGGCCTCAGGTTTTCTTGCTGTCTAATGTCCAGCACAAAGGGCCGTAATGTCGATAACTGAACAGAGAGACAGCCGCACTGATAGTGAGTGATTAGGAGAAAGAATTCCCGTATTGTCCATACTCATCAATAGTCCGCGAGGAGAAGGATATCAATTGCATGCCTTAAGAAACCGAAATAATACGATCATGAAAGGTCGCCAAACCCCTATCCTTTTTTATTTTATCCCTTCACCGTGTGTGGGCTTTCTGTTTTTTGCACAATGTTTACAGAGCCGCGAAATCCGCGCCTACTTGCACAAGGAACTTGCAGATCGAGCAATGCCCCGAAGAGAGAAAAAAAATTCTAGGTACCATCGAGGATGGCTTTCGATCAATCCCCGATTCTATTTGCAACGAAGAGCTTCCAGCAAGTGAGTGTTTCTTTTCCTTTTTTGTTTTCTTTTTATTAAACAAATTTCTTGCGGTGTGCTGTTCGGTCTTCCTATCTGCATGTGGCAACCTTAATGGCCCTGGATAGATAATAAGGTGCTTAAAACTCGGAACACCCCGTGTTTCTTGAGTTTTCAGTGGCTGTATCTTGGTATGTATGACTAAAGTCGCTAAATCCTGGGAAAGCCGCGCCGTTGCCCTCCCTGCCTGCTAGCAGGATACAAACATATATTGACATGCAGACAACCAAAACCTTGCAAAGTAATTAACTAACCAATTTCTTTTTTTTTTTTTACAATGGAAATTATTATTTAGGTTTTTTCTACCTCTTTTAAGTTTGAAAAGGGTCGTTCTAATTCTGCCGTGCCAAGGTCGTGATGGAGCATCAACGCACTGAAGGAGTTCCTCACCAATATGAGCGTATCCAGCGCCGTATAGCGTATTTGGAATAGACTTTACAATCCGGCCTATCTCCATAGATCTCTCACAATGATATTGTTCCTCGTGCATATTTCATGGCAGGAAAATTGTTTTTCAAAACCGCCAAGCTTCTACCGACGACATGCGGTGGCGGTGCGAACACATGTGCACCTGTTTCGCCGGTGTGTAAATCACGAAATCTCGGTACACATTTAACTCCGGCGATTTTTCGAACTACCCAACTAACTATATATTTTCGGAATCAACGGCCTCTGTCCTGGAATAGTTAAAATCGGAAATTGAAAATGATGCCAAAACCAACGTCAGATATAACCATAATAAACCCTGGAGAAGGGTTTAATAAGGGGGACAAAGGACACATCTAGGTGACTTGTGCACGACTGATCGTTCAAATGTAATTCGTTGTCAATTGCATCCGAGTTGCCCGTGCGGCACGGGTATAAGGTTCATACTTGCAAACGAAAGCTGAAGTGTGTTTAAAATGTTTGTTTTTCGCGGCAAAAATTATGTAGTTTGTTTTTGCTACATTGGGAACCAATTTGCTATAGGTTAGTTAGCTTGCTTTTCTAAAGTGTTATTAGCTTCCATGTATAATTCTCTTACGCTTGGAGGTGTGTTTTGCGCTCAAGTGCGCGGGTGCGCTGCGGCAAAGCGAGTTGCGAGATTGCGGTGTCAGCTCCGCGGGTATTGCTTCTCCGCAGTGCATCGATGCTTGAGGAGAAGCGCACTCAAGGGGGCTAACCCGCCGTGATCAACACTTTGAAAAATATGAATATTGCGGTTAATTTTGAAGTTAATATCAAATCGCGTATAATTAAAAACTAGCGTTTGATAACTCGAATATTCGCGCAGCCCTACTTTTCGCACATAGTACTTAGGCATCCGAAAAAACAACTGTCTTAATTTTCAGTGCCACCGCCGAGAATGCCACGCGTCAGACACTGTTTCCTTTCTGAGTCCAGCTCCCTTTTGGCGCAGACAAGGCGAAAATTGTGCACAAATACAGCTTTTGGACCAGCATGTAGCAGGGTCTTTGTACTGGTGCAGTTTGGTGCAAATGCCGCAGCAATTCCACCACTGTGCTAGTAGAGTTTGTTTAATACACAGACCAAAATTTAAAAAAAAAAAAGTCAATAACTTCACGATTAAAGAGAAAATGGTTACTAGTTCAGATCAGTGACTATCAATATTTCGCCTGAGCTCCCCTTTCAACTCCTGAACCAGTGTTAACTAAAGTGTTAACTATGCATGGCTTGGGCGTGACGTCACCACGCCATGCTGGCGGCCATTCCTACTTGTCCTTTGCAAAAATATACAAATTTGGCGGTGTGAAATATATGCTCCAGAAGGTATGTGCCCAGCCGTAAGGCCCCCATGTATACCATGTATACCTTGTTCAGCTTAACGGACACATGCAAAGGAAAAAAACATTTTTTTTTAGACAGCTTAGATGGAAAAAGTATGTGATAAAACGATTTTACAGCGAAGAAAAAAAATTTTTAGAGCTATATTTACGGCGCTATACGAATTTGTAGTCGGCGCTCGCGGGAGCCGCCGCTGGTCACGTGGTAGGCCCGCGCGCCGCCGCGCTGCGTCGCCGCCGCACGCTGAGCGTTGTGCGAACGCCGCTTCAACGCGTTTCTCCACGCCGCCGTCGCCGCCGCCGCACAAGTTCGTCTGCTTCGGGGCGCCGCCGCCGTCGTCTGACCGGCGCACAGGTCTATCACGTCTGCTTGCGCTTTTTCAGGAGTTTCCTTTGGGCTCTAAAAGTTACTTATTCGTCTTAGTTTTTTGTTATACTTCAAACAAAGATGAATAAGTTACTTTTAGAGGCCATAGGAAGCTTCCGAAAGAACGCAAGCACCACGTGATAAATAAGGAGCAGTCACGTGATAAATACGGACCACTTTTCCGCGGTGCCCTCGGGCGCCAACTACAAATTCGGTTTGCGCCGTAAATATAGCTCTAAAAATTTTTTTCCTTCGTTGTAAAATCGTTTTATGGCGTCCTTTTTCCATCTAAGCCGTTTAAAAAAAAAAAAGTTTTTTTCCTTTGCACGTGTCCTTTAAAGGGGCACTAAGGTGCTTTTTGAGATCCTCGTTCTATGGTCGTAACTCAATGTACGAGCTCTAAGCATCCTAAGAAGCCCAAAATTACATTCACACATCGCCGATTCAAATCAACCGCACATGAATGTAATTTTAATATTTTTTGGGAGGAGTAGAGCTTGTAGATTAAGTTACGACGATAAAACGAGGATCTATACTTCGTTTCAGCTTCGGTCCGAGCGCGGCCGATGTTATGAGCCGAAGGGCGAATCAAACAGCGAAAGAGGCACACCGTCATGGCGTGCTCTCTGTAGTTGATAGGACCAGCCTGTATCCGCCGTCTCTCTGTGCGTGCTCATCCGCAGGCTAGTCCTATCAAGCGCAGAGAGCACGCCATGACGCTGCTCTTTTTGGGCTGTTGGATTGGCCCTTCGACTCACAGCATCGGCCGCGCTCGGACCGACGCTGAAACGAAGTATAAAAGCAGTTTAGAGCCACTTTGAGTGCAGACGCGGCCGACACTACGAGTTAACGAGGCTAATCGAGCAGCATCAAAAGTGCAAGTCACTAGGCCCTTTCCTGTGACTGGTTCAGCGATGATGGAACACTACAGAAATATGACAAAACCGTGATGGTGCACTTTTGATGCTGTCTGATTGGTCCCATCAGTTTGTAGCGTTGGCTACGTCTGGACTTCAGGCGAAAGGAACTATAGTGGGCCACCAAGAGTCAAAACATATCCACCCTGAATCCGCACTGTTGCCGTGCAGAGCTACAGAGCGCGACACTGTTAGCGCGAACAAGCGATCGCCGGTTTGTCTTGTTTTTCATTTTGAAACCAAGGGATGTCATCCAAGTTAGTATTGCTACGGAAATAGCTCATTTAGTTATATAATGTAAACGATAAAATTTCGTGCTCGCTAATATCATTTAGAAGTAAAATGCGAAAATGCACCGATGTCGTGTTCGCGCTAACAGTGTCCCGATGTGTACATCTTTGCTTTTCCAAAGCGCAGGTGAAAAAAATTGTCTTTGTTTGGCAGGCGTCGAAGAGTGGAACAAGTGCCTGGACCTGGAAGCCTTGGAGAAATGCATGTCCGAGATTCCAAGACCTAATCTGACGTTCGTCTCTGAAGCGGACGTGCACGTCCATTTCTGCAGGTGATGAGTTTGTTTTCTTATGAACTACAGTCCCACGTGAACGACAAACAGCAATAACCGACATCGCGACAACCCTCAAGCATGAGAAAACTTGAGATGAAAGTATACCTATGGCGGGCTCGCAATCAGTCGATGCCCGTCAAGGGACTGCATGCCTGTCAAGGTACGGCCAGAGTACCAGTGGCGTACCAACTTGTTTTTGAGTGAAAGAGCAAACCAGCCCCAGCCCCCCCCCCCCCCCCCGCCCCAGGGCCGGGAGGCGATACCCTTGGTATTCCCTGGGCACCGCCGGCCAGTGTTTGCCCTGCCCAGTGGCGGCTGTTTTAGGGGGGGAGGGGGGGGGGGGGGGGGGGGGCAAAACACATGCCTTGCCCCTCCACTCTGAGAACTGGGGGAAAGCAAGCACCCCCCTTGCCCCCCCCCCCCCCCCCCCCAGATGGTATGCCCATGGGCCGGAGTAAATACGCGCTTGCTGACTTACGGCCTCTCCGGTGAGGCGTGAGCACGACAGCACCTATCATTGCAATGTGGCACTGCCAGATAGTTGGCTGGAAGTGCCACATGTGTGAACAGAAAGGATAGGTCAGTCGGGGTGCAGCGCTCCCACACAGAAAAATGTGCATGCTCTCTCCTCTTACAGAACAGACCGCATAAAAAAGAAGCGCACGAATTCAGAACATTTCGCCGCCAAATTTAGCGGGAACTTAGCGGCATGTGATGTCATGGCGTCGTGCAACGTCGTGGCTTCACCTGACATAACCGTGCCATGTGAGCACCGTCCTCTGAATCTGTAACGGGACGTAAGCTCGCTGAATTTAAGCACGGGCAGTGTTTGTGGAGAACTGGGCAGCGTAACAGTGTGCAGCGCAGGAAGTAACCGTGTTTTTCCTCAACAGGGACAGAGAGGAGAAGCTCAAGTGCGAACTGGCGGCAGGCTCAAACTGTCCTTCCTCAGCCAGTGTGGCCAAGAAGGCCCTGTACGAACTTCACATGCTAGAGAACACCCGCTACAACTGCACCCGACCCAAGATCGACGGCTACGGTGGCAGCGGCTTCAGCACGACCCCCGCAATCCTCGTCACGCTGTCAGCCCTGTGCGTCGCGCTACTTCCCCTGAAGCAGACGCTGCTCCGGGATTTTAATTAGAACCCCAGTCCAAGAGCAACCAGCGATACTCAAAGCCCCCGTATAGACCAACACTCCGTCTACAGACAAATGACGTCTGCCGACGCTATGGGCAGAGCGCGTGCGCAGAAAGCAGATTTGTGTGGATCATTTGCGCCTTCGTCGGGCCTACAGCAGCGCAACGACGTGACATCAGAGCCGGGTAATTGTTTCTTTTCAGCAACAAATTGTTAGCCACAATTACAAACATCAAAGATTGCAAAAAATAAAATTAAAAAAAATAGTAAGTAGCAAAATAATTATCTAAAACTGACTGATTTTTAATTAGTGAGAATACACATATGGTTCCAAATTGTAAAACTTGCCGAGCATCGTTAAAAATTCCTAAATCAGTCAATTTTAGGACGACTCGAAGCACTTGGGGAGCACCGGGGTGCGCTAAAGTTAGCACTCGTGCATCAAGCGCAAGGCCGGCGATGCGAAAACATGCATGATAAGAATATCATGCACGCTCTCGCATCGCCGCCAACCTTGCGCCTGCAATCCGGTCATTTGACGAAATAATTTTGAAACTGTGAACGAATCTAAGAGATGGGTGGATAGAAGGAAAACTATGGAGCGGAATGCGTCCAACAAAAATGGTTAAAACGACCCACATGATAAAATGGTGCAAGGTACAGTACTTTACAATGTAGACACCATCAGAAATTTTTTTTCGGATTTGCACTTTTTTTGACAATGGGCTTTGCAGTGTTCTTTTTTTTTTTTTTGCGAAACGGCCCAAAACTTTATTTGTATCCATTATGAAAACGGTGATCTATGAAAATAAATTGAGCAGCAAGTAATGACATGGTCCAGGAAACACGAGGATGAAATATTCCTTTTGAATGAAGCATTTCCAAAAGATTCTCGGATGTATTCTCAATAGCAGTTTATAAATGCCTGACAAATGAGTGCACGAGTGCATTACAATTTACAAACGACAAGCGTCCCTCCTGTAATTGAAGCTGTATAAAAGGAAACTAGCTCTCTTTCTTTCGACTGGAGGACAGAAAAAATTGGGCTCAAAGTAAGTTTCCGAGCGTTGCTTTTATTACAAAGATGAGCGTAAAATGACAACAAACAAAGAATGGATGAACATCTAAGACGTGATGAGAAGCGGTTTGACAGAGCTTCCGTCAAGCGGGGCGCCTCTTTCTTGAAGGATGTCATACTCGAGCGATGCCTTCAAGACACGAAGAAGACCATCAAGTTCCACTCACTGGTCTTAGTGTTGTTGTAGTCAATCATCCCTCCGAACACGCAAATAAAAAAATTTGTCGCCACGAATACTCTTTCACTGAAGGGAAATAAGAATACATAAAATGATGCTGGTTACAGATATCAGAAACTGACAGGTATGTAGGAAGCAACGGACTCTCACAATTTCATTACCATACCAATTACCCTGTTAAAACACACCAACATAGTGGTAGTGTTTTCAGGTAGGGAGTTAAGATGTACCATGGTTGCCCGACGGTAAATGTGTATAAATTTACGAGTAAGTGCAAGTGAAGGAAATTAAGTTTTACCAAGCGTGAAACCCTAATTGGCTAAACCCAATCAATGGGACCCAGAAATTTATGTTTCAAAAAAGAGGTACACAAGTCAACTTTTCTGATAACAATGAGAGTTGACAGAAACGTAAGCTGTGAAAGTTCAGGCATCTGCTGCTTACGACGATGAAATCGAGCAAAGAAAACCAATTTTGCAGTAAAAGCATAACCGATTAAAAGTCTTTTGAAATAGTACTGATCACCCTGAACAGAGTTTCGTCTAGAAATTAAGCCAACCTCAAAAAAAAAAAAAAAAAAAAAAATGAACAGTGAAAAAGCAGCTAAATTAAGCCAGAAAGAAGAAGTACCCCAGACATTTTTTTTTATTGTTGCAAAGACCCCCGAGATTAGAGGTTCAGGAAAGAAGGAAAAACGCAGCTCTGCACGTTTTGCCTCCTCTTTTGTCTTCTCTGTACAGGTTTTTTTTTTTTTTTAACCTTCCCCATTCAGCCGGTACGACGACGGATTACGAGCGCTTCTTGAGGCGCACCAGAGAAGACGAGCGCCCCACTCTTTTCGAGAAAAGCACAAATAACGTGAGAACGACAAAAGAAAAAAAAAAAAAAAAAAGACTCGACGACAACAACGCAAGAAAGATGAGCGAATGAACGACCTAGAATGCGCCGGCTCCGTTTCCGAGACGCTTAAAGACGTTGCGTGGGGCGGCGGCGCTTCCGCTGATGCCGGAGCGACCCAGCGCCGCCCGGGCCGAAGTCGGCACCAGTCTGGCGGTCTGTCGGGTGGTTGCCACCATTGTGGGCCTTGCCACGGTCCTGACCGGCGCCACGCCGGTTCTTGCGGACCTCGTTTGCGGTCCGATGCGGTAACGGACCCCGGCGGCCTGTGCGGAACCTGCGTTGGTCGAGTCCGGCGGTGCGCCTTGTCAACGCCAGTGATCCGTGCTCGCAAGCAACGGCAGCTACTGTCGCAAATCTGCAACTCGCAGATTATTGAAAATAGTCAAATAAAGAAAAAAAAAAAGCAGTTGTAAATATTATCTACACTCGGAAACTTTCTCTAGTTAAATATCGTAAACTGGTGTTATAAGGCACATCCAAAGGTGGGGGCAATTTGTCTTCTCTGAAAGCACAGATGTTCACTCATTATTACCTAAACTAAGAGTCAATAGGGATACGGATTAAGCTAAGTTCAGAAACTTCTTCCAGCTAAATATGGTAAACTGGTGTTATGAAACACATCCGAAGTTGTGGACAATTTGTATTCTTTGAAAGCACTGATGCTTACTCGTTATTAGCCTACCAGTCAATGCAGAGCGCAAGTTGGTGTGCTTCTTGCACAGGGGTTGCTTTCACGTCAGAATGTCGATCTCTGATTGGCTCTGATTGAAGGACAGTGGGTAGATCTCAAGGCAGCTAGCACTGAGGTTTACCCACTATTCTTCCAACAGAGCCAATCGGAGCTCCGCGTTCCAACATCACTGCAACCCTTGCTCAAGACGCAGACAAAACTTGAGCTCCACATAGGGACACCAACTATGTCTGCCAAAACCAATGACGTCTGCATCTATGCTCCGCCGTTACAAGGCGGTCGAAGTGTGCGCGAACAAGGAAGACCCCTCCCTCTAGATTTTTTATACGGGCTCAACGGGTACGAGGTGCTGTTTCACCCGGAGTCGAGGAGAAGCGTGGCCCCATCCTGGAGTCCGAGGCCGCGTCCGAGAGCGACTTGCGGAGCATCAGGCCCCCGGGACAGCCCACGGCCGACTGAAGCCTCTGGCCGCGCGTCGCAGCGGGCGACGGCGCTATCACCTGCCGCCTGGACGCCGGGCGGCTGTCAGGTCCTGTGGGCAAAGTGGGAGACCCCTCATTACTCGGGAACCCGCAGAAGCTAGAGCCGCCGTATATGGCAGCTTGAAGGCTCGTTCACACACTTGCATTCACTTAAGACCGAGTTCTCACAACGCTTCGCAACAAGGGAAGACGTTAGGCACGGTGGCGCCATCTACGAGGTGACTCTGGAACTGCATTTCGCCAGAGCGAAGGTTTTGCAGCATTTGCAAGAGCAAATGTACAGACCATCTAAAAGAAATGGTAATTCGTAATTTCATCAAAGGTTTTTCGAGCTAATGAAGAAAGACTGATGTGGAAACAAAATTGGAAATGTGCGGGAATTGCGGGTGTTCCACGGCTACCCAATAAACAATGCCAGTGTGTTCTCTTGTCGTAAGAGACCACAAGGGCTTGTGAGGCGTTCAATCGTAAGCAGTCACAAGTGTGTGAACAAGCCTCGAAGCTTCCATAGAAAGTGAATCATGCGTGACCATCCTTTACGGTTTCCAACGCATCCAAAATAAGCATTTTTGTGGAACGCCATAAAACGCTGCGTGTGCCTTACGTCATTGTAACGGGAGTACATTTAGTAGTTTTCAATGGTGCCCAGCAAGTTTCTAGTTGAAACTGTGCCTTTAAAATGAATAATTACACAACTGCAAAATTGCTGCGATGGACAGCGGTAGGTGCTACGCTGTGGAAAGGCACGTTGAAGGAGACTTGCCTTCAGCCAGTGTGCTGTACAACGTTTTGAGGGAGCCTGTCGCCACAGCGTGACCACGTGAGTATTTTGCAATGGCAACAGCTGGAGGTGCGGGGCGGGGAAGGAGAGGGGAGAGCTCTCCCCGTGATCTTGTGGATTTTTCGGAACAGTGGCGGATTACCGGGGGGGAAGGGGGGGGGGGGGGGGGAAGGGCGGGAGTGGACTTTGCCACAGTTGGCGTGTGCGCATCACTTGTTCGTGACGTTTGCTGCGACAATCCCTATGACGATCACTATGACGCTCGTTCATGAGAGTCTTCTCGTATAGAACGACCCATGAAACACATTTTCTGTCAATACATATACATGATCAAGCAAGGGCCGTGCAGGGTTTCTAGGAAAAGCAATCGCTTTCCCTTTAACTCTTTGGGGTCGTCTGTCGGGTATCTCCCAACAAATAAATACTCCTGTTCCGGACAAGCACCGGGCTGCCCCAATGGGCCCATCTCTCTTTTGCAGTCAAGCGTCGGGTGCCTCCCGACAATTTCAACTTGCGCCATCTCTTATCGGGTATGTAAACTGGTACGCATACTTAGCTTTTGTGCCTTCAACAAATGCCGTAAAAAACACTTTTTTTTTTTTTGCTACATGCACAGAGGGCATTTTGCGCACGCTTTTGGGCGTTTAATATGGCAGCCTTTACTTTCTCCACGTTTAACAAACGGCGCGGTCGGGAGACTGTGCAGTTTGCAGTGACAGGAAAGTTAAAAGGCAGAGAAACGAATATGGTTTCCACTGTAAAACCCGGCATTTGCAAAGCAAATGCCAGTATGTACATTACGCAAATACCGATAATATAATTCAACAATTCAAATGAAAACATTCTGGACAATGCAGAGTCATTTCAAACTGAACATAATGATCGTCGTATATTAAAGAGTTAAATCTGGAGTCACTCGTTGACTCTATTCTTTTTTTGCTTATATTCATTCTGACCAGAGGGGGCCTACAAGTGGAAAACTCACATGTCCCCAAAGGGTTAAGAGGGCTTCCAATATAGGGACAGGGAGGCAGCGGGCCACTCACCTCCGGTGAGCTTGATGACCCTGCCGGCACTGGGTGGCGGCGACCGTGCCGCCGCCTCGGCGGCCAGTGCCAACACGCCGTGGAAGGCCGGGGGCAGGCCCTTCCTGCCGAGGCTCGTCGACCGGACCTCCTCTGTGCTGGGCCCCAGGCGCCCGAACACCGAGCTGCCCGTGGCAACCGCCTGCACGACGTCCGAGAGACACGCTCGTCAAGCCCCAAGGCCAGTTCCCACACTCACGTTTCTCAGACCGTGTCTCAGAACGTACATCCATTTGATATCCCAAGTATTACAAAACCTTCGCTCCAGTGGAACGGAGTTGCAGAGTCACCTCTTAGATGACTCGCTTCCATGTAGACGCTAGCGCATGGACGGGCCTTTGACAAAGCACCCAAGTTTATGTACTACCGTAAAATACCAGGTAAGCGTCCACTCAAGATTTAGAGATAATCACGAAAAAATAGGGGATGGGCGCTTCTCCGGTCATCAATTTTACATATCAATGTACTCTGCAAATTTCCTCAGACCTTACGGATCTGGGAATGAGCGCTTAGTGTGGAATGGGCGGATGCACGGTATTCTATAGTAGAGAAGAAGTCCTGATATAGCAGAACTAGCTATAATAAAACCAATATAAAAATATATACTTTTGTACTTTTGCGCGTAGGCACTTTAAAAGCCTTATCGGTGTCACAACTTTTCCATCATCTTGCCCCACTGTAAGACTCAACTTTCTCCAAAATTAAACTCGTTACACAGGCTGTTTCAACCGTCGTTTGTCCGACGGTAGTTAACGGCCCCAACTGCAACTAGACTAGGGGACTGCGCAAGCCGCAACTCCTAGTCCCGGTCCCAGGAAGGGTGCCCCGTGAAAAACGCGACGAAGCGGTGGCCGTTAGAGGGAACCCTACCTTCGAGGGTGCGAGGTCGGTGGTGCTGCTCACGGCGCTGTCTCCCAGACGGGCAAACACCGAACGCTTTCCGGTGGCGACGCCCAAGGACGCTGTGGAGAAAGATCGTAAACAGAGAAGGGCATTGGTCTCAAGCTTCCTAGAGTGCGTTCGAGGCAGTGTTAACATCCTTAATGTCGCCTCTGAAGTGGCAAACGCCAGACAGCGCAAGACGGCGAGGAGACAACCGCCCGAAAAGTAGAAAGAACTGGAAAAGCTGGCATAACTCGGAAGTGGCCCAATTGCTCAACTCGTATTTGTACACATTTTCGCGCAACCTGGCTGGCACGCTTTTCGACAGCTGTACTGGACACATCCATAACTGACTTTCAGTTTGGTTCTTTTTGATTTGATTGCCTCATTTCTATGCATGTCTTGTTATCCCCAACGGAAGATATGTCACGGTTCGTTATATCCACTTTAGTGACTCGGGGCTGGTGGGAAACAGGAACGTCAATGATGGTCATACCCACACGACGCACGTTGAAAGCATCTCTAACCAAAGGCCACAAACATTACAGGCTAAGGAAACAACCTGAAAGGCTACAAAAAAAAACCCAAAAGGTTACAGAAATGACCCTAAGGGCTACATAAGTGACCCTAAAGGCTACAGACACAGCTCTAAGAGTTATACCTCGTCAGACGGGCATTTAAAAGGACCTTTATGCCAAAAGCCTTTAGGATTTTCAAATGGCCTTAACGTTCTGCAGAGCTATACCTCTGTCAGACGGGCATTTAAAAGGACCTTTACACCAAAAGCCTTTAGGATTTTCAAATGACCTTTACGTTGTGCCGTGCCAGACAGCGCAAGTAAATGCCATTTAGACAATGTTTACAGCGATTGAAGTCTCGTAGCTCGGTTCAGACGCATAAATCATGTTCACCCCAGAAATATATTATTTTGGCAATATAAATAATTTTTGAAGTTTTTGCTAAGCAAACAACATATTAAAAATGACAAAATGACGACTTCAGTCAAGTTATTACAACGAAGCCCCCTTTAAGCCCAAGCAAAGTGGTTTTTTTGGCAATTAGCGGCAACTCTGGGCGTCTCCTACCCACTTATTCCTAATATTGCTCAGTGCTCCTACTCCTTTCCGAGCTTCTGCTACGCTTTTGCCCTGTTCAATTCGGCGTCGTGCTCGCGCTTGAGGTTCATCATACGTGTCGGGGGTCCTCTAACTGATCCTCCCAAAGTCGTATCAGCGCCCAGGTCGCCTCAACGCTCCAATGGAAGTGCGGCGACCCCTTCTCACTCGTGGACGTTCCGCCGTCGTTCGGCATATCACACGACGCGGGAGTGAGATGCAGAAATATATATGTACAAAAAAACAGTAATTATATAGGTACGGATAGTAATACACTATTAAAGGATGATAAAATATAAACTAGAGAAATAAAAGCTAGATAACTATGGTTGTAAGGAAAATAGAGAGGAGGAAAACCAAAGTGCTGAAGCGGACGACGCGAGCAGGCGATGACGAGGTCTACTAGATAGCTGTGGCCGTGGGTACAAAAAACTATTAGTAGAGCAAGGTTTGTACAGAATATATCTGAAACATGCTCTTTTTCAATAAGGAAAATGCAAAGGCATTGATTTTAGATAACGGTACGATATCTTATTGCAATTCGCTTCTCTAGTGTAGACAGCCGCTGACGAGAGTACGCCTTTAGCAGCCGTAAAAAAGTTGCAGGAACTCAGGCTCACGAAAAAGACCTTTACGCTGAATTCCATTTGAGTTGCCGTGTGGCACTGCCTAAATGACATTTATATTAAGGGTCCTTTGGTGTAAAGGTCCTTTTAGTTGCCCGTCTGACACGGGTATTACCGAAACAACCCTAAAGATTACAGAAACAACCCTCAAACACTCAAATACACTACTCCTAAAACACAATAATAAATAAAGGCGATAATGAAAACAGACAAAACCCACCCTGTGCCTTCTCGAGCAGCTGCTGGGCCCTTGGCCCCGACGGCAAGTGTACCTTGAGGGTGGGGCCCTCCGTGGGGGGCGCCACGGGCGCCGGAGCCACCACGGGGGCCACCCTGGACGCCGCCACCCGCGGCGTCCAAGGTGGTTCCCGCGGAGGTGCCGCCACCCCCCACCCGGCACCCCTCTGCTGCTTGGCAACGCTGGCGACAGGTTCCTCCACCGAGCGGCGCTTGGCCACCGGACGCACCACGGCGCCCCCGGAGTCGTCTGCAAGCGCGCAGTGCCGGACAAGGAAGCAGACGACAATAAAGGCCGGTTCACACATGCATTTCAGCGCTGATATCATAAAACATTAGCGCTGAATCAGCGCTACAGTCAGCGAGCACTGCTGACTCAGCACCGGGGTAGCACTGCATTGCGTGTGCATGCAGGAAAAGGCAAAGTCATATGCAGAGGAGCGCTGATACACCCCTGGCATCGCCCAAACTCAGCCCTGTGTCTTTAGCACCTTGGCGTATCTGTGAAGAGGCCTTGCAGGCCTGTTGATGCATACACCACGACGCTACCTCGACGCTATTGGTCAGTGCTGGAAACAGTACTGACTTTACAGATGCAGCAGACTTTATGCTCCATTAGCAATACAACAGTGATACCGCATTAGGTTACGTTCAAGTCAGCACTGAATCAGTGCTGTACCTAGTGTTGATTTAGTGCTGCAGTCCACTGAGGAACAGGGCTTAAAGGGATCATAAAACGATTTCCTCGCTCGAGCTAACTGGTGCAAAGCCCTAATAAGTCAATCACATTTCCAAGCAACGCTGCTCGCTAAACATATTGAAGACGCCTCAATTGCAGCCTTTTCATTTACGTACAAGCGACAGTAGCAGACGACAAATGAATGTATCTGCAAACAGGCAATACCATAGCTTGTCCCACTTTATGTGCGAGCGCAGCCGAACCTAGTGGCACGAGCGTGTCCCACCAAACAATGCTTGCACTGCACGAGCACGCATTCTCGGCAGGGACGCTGACAGTCCATAGCTCGTTCTTGTGGCTTCCGCTACACTTGAGCTTAAAGTGAAACGGACTATAGTGCAAAAGGTTGCTGGAGCAGCCAGAGTGGGGCTTAGTGCCTGTTGCACCGGCAGAACTGGGCAACAAAGAGACTTCACAGACCGGTCGCGGCCTAGAGAAGGACCCCACCTGTCTGGTCCCGGGGGTCCTGGAAGCTGACCCTTGCGGTGGGGACCTGTGGCTTGTCCAGCACTTTCCGGGTGTACCGGCTGGGGATGCCCACTGCTGCAACGAAACGCGGGAGACCACAACCGGGCTCACAGGAGCTGCCACCGTGAGTCCCACACATTTTGGGGTCCACCAAGCAACGTCTTGACTTTGTGGCTTTGTATCAGAGAGAGGCTTTCCACAAACCCAGTGGAAATAACGTGCCAGTACACTGTAAAAGTTTAACAACTTTTTACAAAAATTATGAATTAGAGTTGAATTAATATTTTTTTTTTTTCTGAATGTTGTAAAAGTGGCATTTTTGCTAACCTTGTCACGCTTGTTTTTATTTCAAAATAATACTAATAATCATATTGAATAATACTAATAAGCAATAGCAAATACTTTAGTGGCTTAAGAACATGCAAATGTGGAAGGCTTTGCCACTCACCCAACTTAGTGGCAGTGGATGCACTGTTCATCACCTTCTCTTGAGCCTCCTGAGATGGCAGAAACAAGGCAACTGAGTTAAGAAGCACACAAGACATGGAGGGACATCATCATCATCATCATCATCAACACCATTTCTGAGGCACTGGTTCGGTGACACCAGACAAGCAATATGTACCCTCAAAACACAGAGGCACCGGAAGCTGGTATGAAGAATTAGGAAAAGCAAACCTCTTAAAGTGCCTCCAAGTGGCAGCCAACCTTTCTCCAAGACAATCCAAGACAATCTAACTCCCAAAGAACCCCTTTGGGTCCAGGCATTGATGTAATAGAGCAGTACATAAATAAATCTATGTACATCCTAAGCAATAATGCACATAATAGAGGGTGTCTGACGCAGAGTAATACATTGATGAGTGGCTCAGACCTCGTAAAATAGTGCCTAAAGTCGAAAAACGCTTTCATACGTGCAGGGACGACCAAGGAAAGCAGAAGCTCAAAGAACCTTTTGAGGGTACACAAGGGAGTCTCCGTGTTCCAAGAACCAAGTTAGAAACCCTATGCCCTAAAAAAAAGAAAACAGCTCCTGGCAGGACTTGAGAAGCTAAACCTCTTAGCAATAAGTCAACTGCCACTGTGTAGCCTCCAGACTGGTACACAAGTGCCTCAAAAAACGGCTTCATTCGGGCACAACCGGGAGTCTTCTCCTCAAGTACCTTCACGGACATAACGCGCCGAAACACCCGGCCCTTTTTTGCATCTGCGGTCCCCACGAGCTCTACTATCTCTCAATTTGTCGAACGGTCCGAAATACGGGACCTCAACTAGCAGGAACGCCAAAGAAGTACAAAGGACTCTTTCAGCTCCTATTGTCTGCGACAGTATGTACGCCTTTGCCCAGAATCGCCGGGAGAAGGTAAAAAGAACTGGCAGGGTCACCTGTGTGTGCACGTGTTTGGCGTGCTTGAGGATGGCGATGACGTCCCCCATGGCGTGGATGCCCATGTCGAACAGGTACTCCTTGGTGAGGTCCAGCAGCATGCCGCGTTGGATGCGGTTCTCGGAGAAGATGACCGCGTAGCGAACGCACACGTCCGAGGGGAGGCCCGACCCCGTGAAGAACTGCACCCACTGGGACGTGCCTGGTGGAGGCACCATTGCCAAGCGTCGTCACACATTGTTCCAGAGAGATGCCTCACAAGCCAAGCCAAGCCTAAGTCGAAACTAAAATACAAGATGTCGGAAAGTGGGAATCTGCTGGGGAACGTTCAACAGAAGGTTCGTTGGTCACAGAGAATCCTCTTCAGAACAAAGCATATTTTCGCTTACTCAGAAAAAAAAAAGTACCACCTCAAGCAATTTTTTTTGTCATTTTTTTTAAAGATTTGTTTGATTGGTTAATTGTTATTGTTATACTGGGTGTATGGGAAAAAAGTGAAACATGTTTTCCTGCTCACAAAAATAAACATCTGTCGTCCAACACTCAGTTTTTGTCCAAACTAGTGGTTGCAAGCAGGTGCCTAAGTTTCGGAGCTTACCATAATTCGCTCAAAAGTTCCAGGCAATTTTCAAAAATTTTCAAATAGGAAATGGCGGTTGACAGCTCCCGCAAATACAAGGAGACGAATGACATCTGCTACCAAAAATAGGCCCCATCTTCTCAATCAAAATTTCCAAAAATTGCTTATAGACCAACTCATGTTTACAAACAACCGGAGCGCCACTAGCAGACGCCGCCGGCGCCGCGCATGCACTATGGAAATTGGACAAGAAGCTCGCCGTCGTCCATAAACAAACCATTGGAATACAATGTTGTTGGCGTCGGTGTGAGTCCCCGTGCTCTTTTTCGTGTTGCAGTTGTTGATTTTACATCTTCCTGAAAACGTCTGATTACTTTGGCGGCCTCAGCGAAATGAACGAGGCTCGTCACACCACAAAACTTAGCGTGAATGATGTGACATGCGGCGATTCATTCCGCGTGGACGCTGCAGAATGCACGCTGAAGCCTGATTCGCATGATGAGGTTCTGCTCGTTATTCTGCAAAAGCGTGAACCGTACCTGAGATGTTGACGTCGATACTGAAAATCGCAAACAGGATCAGACCAAGTGAATCAGGCGTAACAAGTCAGTGTTGGCCACTGGTAATGATGATCAACATCCCATATCTTCTGTTTACACCGAGCCTACTTACCCCAACCAAACCTTCCAAGTTACACGTCTTTTGAGGCCTGCACCTACTTCTTATAGCAATTACAGGGTCAATGTTTGGTCTACGGGCCACTGTTTGAGCGAGCAGATGACAGCTCAAATGAGCAGGCAGCCGTTTGAACCTGATGATGCACTGAACATAGTCCGCAGGTGGTCCATACAACTTGGCGGTTTTCCCCACGTTCACGTTGGAACAAAAATAAATCTGAAGACCACACGTATTCGTGAATTCCACCCAAAGTGCTTCCCGCACAAGCAATCATGGTCCGAAAGCGTCTGCTTTTTCTTTTTCATGACCAATATCCATGTTTTTGGACGAACCGAGCAGGCAGAGAACACATGAAAACTGACCTTCAAACGTTTCCTGACTCTTTTGGTACAGTCCCAGTTGCGGCAATTTGATGAGGGGGCAGGTTTTTGTCTGCTTTCTTCCAAAACAACAGAGGAATGCATGCGGCATCTGGTTGCACTTTTGGTTGGTTTCACGGATACTTCTGGTAGTCAGATTTATTTGTTTTGTTCCAACATGAATGCGGAAAAAACGCCAAGTTGCCCGGACCACCCATGATGTTTAGAGCGTCTTCAAGTACAAACAGTCGCCTGATCGTTCAAACTGTCCTCTGCTCTTTCGAACTTGCCTCTTTGTTGTCGTATGCTCGTTCAAATCTAGCGGTCTGTGGACCAAACATTAACCGGGGAATAGCGATAAGTAAGTGCAGGTCTCAAAATATTGTAAGTTTAAAGGTTGTTTGGGTTAAGCATAAACTCCGTGTAAACAGTAGATACAAGGAGATGTTGATCATTGTTACCAGTGGCCATCACCAACTTGTCATGCCTAATTCACTTGGTCCGATTCTGCTCGCGATTTTCAGTATCGACGTCAACCATCTCGGCTACGGTTCACGCTTTTGCAGCCCGAGCGGCGTCGCGACTGAAAATTGCGAGCGAAATCTTATCATGCGAATCAGGTTTTAGCGTACATACTGCGGCGTCCACGCGGAATGTCTTACCACTAAAGTGGTAAGACATTGCTAGGAAGACATAGAATCAACAATTTGAATGTGAAAAAGTGCTGAGAGACACACTGACGCTGACGTGACATTCCAATGGTTTGCTCACGTAGGACACAGCACTTCTTGCCCACACTCAATCACGCAAGCGCGGTACCGGACGCGGCTGCTGGGGGTGTTTGGGTTTGTTTGTAAAGATGAGCTAGTGATTACAAGTTTGCGAGTATGGCCTAAGGGAGCCGCCATCTTGCCCAATTGGGGTGCACTTAGGCACGTCATAATCCGATTATTATGCCTTGCTAAGTCGTCGTAATTGGATTATGACGCGCTAAAGCGCACCCCACTGGGCAAGATGGTGGCGCTTTGAGGTCGTACTTGCAAACATGTGCACTCCCTTTAACTTTAAGCGAAAATGTAGCAGGAACTACAAGAGTGAGCTTTGGGCTTTTAGCATTCTTGCCGAGCATGCGCGCCGCTTCAGTGCAAGCACTGTCTAGGGCAACATACTAATGCTTGTAGTTTTGGCTTTGCTCGCACATAGATTGACACGAACTATGGTCCCATGAGAAAATGACTGATGATCGACCTGTTTTTACCTGCTGTTACCTTGCTAAGATTTTTTTTACATTTTTATTTTATATTTTTGATACGAGAGCGAGTTGATGTTTGAAGTCTTACGAGTAATAACTGAAACAGTACAGCGCTACGAACTTTAGAATATCTAGTGATCCACTTGGATGGTCAGAAGACGTTGTACACAACAGCAACAGAGCGGTTTTGCTGTAGCACGGGTCGAGGTACTAACAACAAACAAAAAAACAAAAAAGAAAAAAAAAGCTTGTGAGAAGTGCAACAGGACACGTGAAGTTTTTCAGCGCGTTAGCTAACACACGTAGCGATTTCGGTGGAACAGTGAACACGTATGTTTCAACGCACCACAAGACTCGCATCTGCATGACTGAAACGGTTTGTGCAGCTTTCAACATCCTCGCTGATTTAAAAGACAGATCGAGTTTCAATTTGTCGTCATGCGCTGACGTCGTCGACGATCTCTAAAGCTCGCGAGCATGAGACGCGAATTCAGACGCCTGATCGCAGTTCAGAATTCAGAACTGTGCAAAGGTAGGGAATGGGACACCACGTTGCTCTTAATACGCCGTTCAACGGTGTGTGCCCCAAGCAAAGGAAGCCTATTTTTGGGGTCACTTTGTTCCTTGCTCCTAACTTACTCATTTGATCTGTGGTGGCCATTGCTGACGCGTTGACAGTGCGGCGAAGTTATTCAGTTCCGTACACCATTGTACGGAAGGGACACGATGTATCAAATCTTCATGCCGCTAGAACTTTGAGATATACAGTCAAAACTCCGAACCACGCACAGACACGTTAATGTCAAGCACACAAAACGAGAAGAAAAAAAAAAATGAGAAAAATAAGCCGGCCATGCGCCAATGTTGTTGAACGATACCGGTTTTTCAAGGAACGGTGCTAAACACGGCGGCCACCCCGGCTCTATATTTCAGTTCAATGTTTTTTATGCATCTTTGTTTTAACTGTTTCGCCCACGTTATATCACACGAATGTAATACCTTAATTAAGAAAATAAAACACAACGCCAGCTTGCAAACACAACGCCTTCACCTAAACTGAACCTTGATAGGTTTCAGAATGGTTTCGGCTTTGCGCTTTCAGCGTGGTTCAGCGATTCTTAACACAATTAAATAAACTAATAAAAAAAAAGTTTTCAGAAATTAGTTAGGCATAATCTAATTTAGTTACAGACCCCTTTGTTTGCACCACGCCGTTAAAAATGGACAACTAAAAACGATCGATAGATCAAAATACAGCCATACAGCTGCCAAGCATCTTGTCCAGTTTCAGCTAGTTCAACCCTGGAAACAGGGCAATGAACTGGTGTGCCTTTAGAAAGGCCTTTCTGTGGCGCCGCGGCTTTCCTGTGCTGAAATAATATATCAATATAAAAAGTTTCAACTCTTGAACCAAGTCGATACCCATACCGAATATACAGCAGTCAGACTTGCAATACGCAGACTTTTCCTTGGGCAACAACTAAGTATGTACTACTAACAAATGCAACAAGCCATCTAATAAAAGCCGCCAGCTTGCGAGTATT
This sequence comes from Ixodes scapularis, assembly GCF_016920785.2. NCBI lineage: Eukaryota > Metazoa > Arthropoda > Arachnida > Ixodida > Ixodidae > Ixodes > Ixodes scapularis. The sequence goes on from NW_024609836.1 coordinate 90,686,585, forward strand.
GGGGCAGTGTAGTAGGAGGGGCTGAAACAAAATAAAAGTCGTACAGGATACCTTTTATTTCAGAATAAAACTGACAATCATACCAATAGTACCATTATTGAGGCAGATATTGCCATTAGACGAACACCATACACTCACATGCAAAAAAGTTCCGCTCAGGAATAGGTTTGTACTCCAGAGTAAAAGTGAGCAGCAAAAATGGCAAACATGCAAATGTCAACCATACGAAAAAAAAAAAAAAAAAAGATCTTGCCACAACTTAAGGCTACCCCAAGGTGCCAAGTTAACCGTGCACTCATTGTGTTCTTTATAAAATGCTAAAATGGTAAAGTATTAGCAAAGCTGCTCGTGGCTTCCTTGAGATGCTTGGGCTAAAAGAAAGTCCACTTACAATACTGATGTCAGCCCCCAGTTCCGAGTGGAATACTCATAATCTTTGCAGAAATACCATAGCTGCCCGTTATATTCGTTGCCTGCTTAGCAGCACGGTGGTACAGTCCCTCTTGTAGCCAACTACGCCACTGGAAGCATTTTTCTTTCTAGGCTGTGCTGTCAAAAACTTAATGAACACCATATAAAATGACCGCCACACAAACAGGCCACCACATGCTGATGCGGCTCCATGACAGTGATACGGTAAATACAATCACTTCCATAAATTTTCAGAAAGAAAATATTAATCTTTTTAAGCTTGGCCATAGGCAATAACACAGAAGTGCAACGCATCATTTTGATCAGAAATAGAGGCTGCAAAAAAGCAGACTGCAAGAATAGCAAGCACGCAACTTCATTGATGCAAGCAAACAAAAGCCCCTCCTTCCCCGATAATGTTACTGAACTGCCAAGCTTGGAATGCTCATGAAAGAATGCTCAATGATGTGTCAATGTCTCGCCGGGCATGCACGCCCGGGAACAATGACAGTATTGCAGGCAACAGCCTTCACAAAAAACCCGTGGAGGTTAGTCACTCAACTGAAAGTTTCCCGTCGTGTACAAACATGTTTTGAAAGGCTGCCATTTTGAAATTTTCACGTAAGAATAGGATCGCTCGGGCACAACTAATATGCACAACCTTTTGTAAAGGTCAGCAGCCGTTTGGAGGTCCATTCCCTCTCAGCTGTTGCCACTGTGGTGCAGACTAAAGTAGAAGTTTGGGCTAGTTGGTATTTCATGATTAAACATGCTTAAACATGGGAGTAACCACTTCGCAAGTGCAATGTTTGCAGTTACTCTTATAATCAGTAGGCGGTTAATTGTCACCAATTCTTCCTGTGAAATGTGCCAAACAGGGTATAATACTGTCCGCAAGTTCCCCTTGAAAAACTTGGGCAAATACAGAAAGCGAGCCCAGTGGTCAAAAAACCGCAAAACGTAATGCTGTTGAAAAATGCAAGAGTGCAGACAAAAAAAACCTTCTGCGATGTCTTAGCAAAGGAATGATCGAAGCGGCGGTGCAAATGTCACGGCAAAGATTCCAAGACATTCGGCCAAGCAAGCACTCTGCTTACTGAAATAAAAGAATTTCAAATCCGTAATGGAAAGGGCAACTACTACCACGACAGAGAAGTCTGTCTAGAAATGGCAAGACGAGGACCCGAGCCCATGCTGGAAGCCAGCTCCCGTGCTTCGTACGCCCAGCAAAAGGGGGCATCGAAATGACGCGCCTTGCTCGAGCTCACCGCTACAGAATAAAAGATCCTCTGGGACTTTTAGAGGCCCTCAAACCAGCTGCTCTCGACAGGTCCATAGTTTGTTCCACCCCTGAGACAACACCTTTTACCTAGCTCACTTCCCTGGGAGACGCGCACCACATGGCTCGAAGAATGATACCCCTTGTCGGGACTAGCATGTGTACCTCGAAATTTGTCGAAGGTTGCTGGCTGCCTCGGATTGACGCCTCCGCTCGTGGAATGAAAAGCAGACGACAAAGTCGCGCTTGCCGTTCTTCGGCCAAAGAATGTCGCCTCCGTTCTTGCTCTCACGGGCATTGTGTTGGGAGTCTCGAAACCATCGCTAGCAAGTGTCCATGAATAACGGCTATCAACTTTTGAAAGTCCCAACTCTGTAAGCTAGTATTTGCGAGTAGAGGGGTAACGGTGGACCAAACAAACGTCAAAAGATAGAGGTAGCCCCAGGTTAACCACCAGAGCCACTGACGGCACGACGATGGCGAGGCGTCTCTGTTGGATACCTGGCCTTTGGCACACGCTTGCTGCCTTCCATCGTGGTCTGACAGGTGCATGCACACTTGTAACTTACGAGACGGCAGAGTGCCATCGAAGCTTGAAAGACCTCCCCGCCATTCTCACCCCATCAGTAACTAAAGAGCTTGTTTTTTTAAAGGCTTTTTTTCGTGGATCTACCCGCCTTGATACACCAGCTCTTTTGCCACAACTCGCCCCAATCAATAATACTCAAAACTGAACGCTTCAACATAGGATAGGAGAGAAAAAGTCCGCCAGCACACATCCCGGCAAGAGTCTCCACTCGCATAACGGCGTCCCTTTCACTTTCACAGATCGACGAAGTGTTCGCTCAACCTCGGCCGCGCGTCCTCGTGGATCGACAGACACGTCATCAAAGCACGAGCTCCTCGCCGTTCCCGACCTCTTCGGCGACCACTCCGTTCAGCTTGTCCTCTTCAGAATCCTCGAACGATCCTTCCTCCTTCTCTTCCAGCTCACGCGCATCCTCGCGAAGCGGAACCTCCTTCTCTTCTTCAACTTCTTCCTCCTCTTCTTCTTCTTCCTCATCCCCTAAAATGTCGCCGTTGACCCTCACGACCGACGCGTGGTGGTTCTCGTAAGCGACGCCGTTCGAGGGAGCAGACAACGACGCGTCCGCTATGCGCTCCACGAACTCTGGGTCCATGGCACGCAGGCGCTCCAGGAAGGCAGCCTTGTCCTCGTCGCTCCAGCCCTGGAACCACTCCTCGAAGAGGGTCATGCGGCACTGGAAGAGTGAGGGCGCCCTCTGCTGCCCCAGAGAGAGCTCGTCCAGCAGCCCCGAGAGGCCCGCGTTGTGGACGTACTTGCGCGCCAGGACGCGCAGGAAGTCGTCGCGCTGGAGCTCGCTGTACTCGCCAAACCAGCTCACGAGGTAGGCGGCCTGCTCCGCCGCACTGCACGCGGGTCCCTTCTGGCTCAGCATCTGCAGCGACAACGGTCACGTCGCAACTGAAAACTCCCTACATTGGTGACGATGAAGAGCTGTTTACATATACAGCACAGTGCCACCGGCGCTATTAGTCAGTTCTGAAAATAGCGCCGATCTTGCTCATGCAGCACTGACTTTGCACTATGCAGAGCGCGATTTCGTCTGCTTTTTGTGCAGGGGTGGAGGTGACGTCGGAATGCCGAGCTCCGATTGGACGGATAGTGGGTACACCTCAAGGCAGTTTGTATCGAGGTCTACCCGCTATTCTGCGATCAGAGTCAATTAGAGCTCGATGTTCTGACGTCTCCGCAATCCCTGCGCCAGGAGCAGACGAAACTCGCACTCCGGGGTCGTACAGCGCGGCATCAGTGCCGAGTTACTTTCAAGTCAGCGCCGTTTCTAGTGGCGATTTAGTGCTGCGCTGTATGTCCGAATTGGGCTGGACGATGATACAATAACGCCATCTTTGAACTCGGACGTTTTGAGGCAGAGTAGTACGAAAGATAGTCTGGCGATTAATCTAGTGCGTTGCAGCTTCAGAATAGCGGGACAAGCTCTTCCCACAAACACCTCCACCCCTTCTGCTTTAGCAGAGCAAATGACGGAGAGAAGGCAAGTGGAGAGGAGAAAACTAGCAATTGTGGTAAGCAGAAAGCTTTGTGGAAGGGGCTTGTCTTGCTATGCTTAACCTGCAACAGGCTATGGTGACAATGACATGAATATGATAGAAGCTTCTCTAAAGTTGGATGGCTCACAGCACAGCCGTATACCGAGAGTGGGTTTGCACGCTAACTCGGGTGACTGACATGAAAAGGAAGGAAGGAAAGAAATGGACCTTTTCCGAGAAGCGTTCTGCGCACGCGCGAGCGCCTGATGCCAAGCGGCGGAAGTCGGAACGAAAAATCAAGGAAATTCGGAAGGAGGCTGTATATCAGTGAGTAGAACACGTAACTGCAGCATATATATAATTGTGTTACACAAAAAAAGAATGCCGACGGAAAGGAAAACACAACGTTTTGGTGGACGCCACAGATGCTCCTCTTTAAAGTCGCGTTGGGCAGGCGCTGCTGCTCAGAGAGTGAAGAAACTGGTAGCGTAGCTCCCATTATCGATTGGTAGCGCAGGTAGGTCACTTCCTCGATTTTTAGTTTGTGCAGCCACCGCCTGGTGCCGTCGGTATGTGAAAAAGGTCCATTGGTCAGATGGAGAGTGGCCGCCTTCAACAGGAATGTCTTCTGGCCAACTAAAAGCTTTGGCAGTGTGCAAAAATCGGTAATTACGTTAGTTTACTTAGTTCAAATGTCGCAGGAGTCAAAGGTGAAAACCCTCGATGACCGAGAAAAGGAGATTCGTGGGCGTACATTCAACGAGGGGACGGACTACAGCTTGAGGCTGCCAACCTCCGAAACGAGTCAGCTTAAGGCATCCTCTTTTGTGCAGTTTTGTAACGTCCGACTCCACGTTTCCTCAATCCGGTTGCAGGTGCAAATAATGAAAGGCCAAGATTACATTCAGTTCACACTACGACCACGAGCAAGCTCTAGTGGCAGCGCCGTAGCTGCTGTGACCATGCCCTCGCTGCTCCCACTGACCAAACTCTCTCCAAGTGCAGCCCTGCCTTGCAGAAGGAGACGGCTTGACGCACCCCCACCCACCTCGGCCGCGTGTACGGTTCTCGTCTGCGCCGTCTCAGAGGGGCGCCAGCGTAGCGGCCAGCAGTGGCTCTCGCTGCTCGAGGGAAATCAGGAAGCGCCGCACGAAGCTCGGGTCCTTCTGGGCCAGCAGCCGCACGAAAGTGCGCTGTCCCTCGGCGTCCCACGACGAGAAGTACACCTCAAACAGTGACAGCTGGCAGCGCAGCACCTGGGGACTGCCCGGGCTGGACAGGGACCCCTGAAGCGACAGCAGGCTCAGCTCGAGGGAGAGGTCTCCTGCATCGGAGCGTAGAGACAGCGGGGTCACTACGTGGCCGCCCCTTCGCCAGGTGGCCTAAGTTACCACCCAATGCAGAGGGCATAGCTCGTGCGTCCACAGCCCAGCGACTGGTTGCCCCGGACCAACTCTAGCTATGTGGAGAGCAAGTCGTCTGCTTCTTGAGCACAAGTTGCGATGATGTCCAAATGATGCCGTGCTCTGATTGAAAGGATAGTGGACAGACCTCAGTGCTAGATGCCTTAAAGACTACCCACTATTTTTTTTTACCAGTTAATACAAGTTTAGCGTTCTGACATCAGCGCAACACCTGTGCAAGAAGCAAACGAACCTGTGCCCCGCATACACCTGTGCAAGAAGCAAACGAACCTGTGCCCCACATAGGCTTCTAGCTCTACACAACCCAGCTCCTAGCAACAGCAGGGACTGTTGCTAGGAGCTAGGACTCGGGCACCTAGCGACAGTCATTCTTGTTGCTAGGAGCCTGAATAAACTTCTGATACACCGCAAAGAGATAACCCTCCTCCCGATAGATCTGCCAAGTAGGCTTTCCCATGCGAACCACAATGACCTCGCATACACAGGATTTTTCACCTTGGGCAAAAAAAAAACAGAGTAAAAAAAGCAACTAAGGTCACCAATTTTTTTTTTTTACATTAACTTGGTTTTGTAAGCGAAAACTAAACTTTAATAGTGACCAGAATTCACAGATTGCAGACACTAAAGGAAAACACATAGAAAACAAGATCTGGTGAAGTACAATGTCTTGCTTGCACCCTTATATTTTGTTTGCTAGTCGATTGCTGTTTATGTCTTAAAAAATTCCCTACCGGTTTCTAGTATTTAGCAAAAAAGAAAACACCACTGAATGCATACCAAATAATTGTTCGACCGTATCAGAAAATAAAAACCCAGAAGATTTGGTGAATCTTGATCTGACATCTTAAAAAGTAGCACTCCAGTACTGAAGGGAATGTGAACACCAGGAATGTTTATGTTTCTCATGCATGGGCAATCAAGATATATTTTTCGTGTTTACGGCAATTCTAAAAATCTCCGTTTGCCGATTCACACAATGCCGGTTCACTCAATGTGCTGAAGTGAAACAGATGAAACAGACCAGTGGCACAGCAGGAATTTTTTTCAGGGTAACAAGATGCCTAAAATGTTCACAATTTTTTTTTTTTTTTTTTTTTTTGTGGTTGAGGGGTATGCATGTGTGTATTATAGGGTTTGTTGGATTTCACGAGGAAGGGGGAGGGGGGCTGAAGCCTTATAAGCTTCTACCCTGGCTATGCCACTGATACACTGAGGGATGCTGAATCATACAAGAAATAAATGCCGGAAGTCATAAACCCATCACATATGCGAAACACCTGTTCTGATAGTCAGCAAACCAAAGTTACGAGCTATAAACTCCTCTCCTCCCTCTTCCACCCCCCCCTCCTCTCTCTCTCTCTTCCCCCCCCCCCCTACATCCCAAGAGGAGAACTAAATTTTTCACAAAGAAAGCATCACAAAGGACCGTGATGTGAGACTCCGGAAAGTCACTTGAGGGTTTGCACTCTCCAAGAGCCCAAGATTGTGCTCCCAGTTTCTTTAATGCTTTTTTTTTTTTTTTTTGGCATACCGGAATTCACAAAAAGTGTTTCATGGATGCTAGTACTTTTACTAATGAAGATACACCACAGACAGCTTAGTTCTAAAATATTCAGTTTTGCATTGTTATAAAAACGCAACTGAAGTGAAAAAAAAGTGGGCAAACCCTCGAACAATTGGTTCTCGAATGGCTATTTTTGTCTGGTAAAAAGCCAGATTTCTAGTAGCAAGTATTTGTTTCTCAACTGTGGGGTATGTCTAAGTCACGTCTCCCTTATGACCTAAGCGTGCACGCTGCATGCTGCACCGGAGGGGGCAGGCAAGGAGGGGCTTGCCTTGCGGGTCCCTGGAGGGCGCCACCCGTGCCAGCAGCGTGGACAGGAAGGCTTCTTTCTCGGGCGGACCCCACAGGGAGAACCAGTGCAGCACGCAGCGCACCTCCAGCTGGCTCAAGGGGCTCACGCTCATCGGAACTGGGAGGTAGACGCCGCCACACGGTCCATACTCCGGTTCGCCGTAACTCGGCCAAGAACCAACGCTACGGCCCCTTTGAGGCAGTCAGAGCAACGGAGGCAAAGCACGTGACAGCCCGTACCAAAGTTGCTGCGGCGAGAGCGCAACCCGAGCAGTCGGAGAAGAGGCAAAGGAGGAACTCTCCTTTCTATATCCCAGACATTGCTTTTTCTCTCCTTTGCGAGATTAGCCAGTCACTCACAGGTTCATACAAAAGCGGCTTTTCTCTCCCGCCCGTGGCTTCGACGGCACTGCAAGCAACTAGCGAGATGGAGTATGGTCATGTGTTTCCCTCCGACGCGCCGATTGGCTCGCTGAAACCGTGGCCTTCGCCGTCTGCCAAGTTACAGCGAGACGAAGCGTAGCCTTTTTCGCGCAGACAACCTGCAGGTGGCTGCAATGCCCCTACAGCGTCTGCAACGATTCTTCGACCGGTGTGTTTAGTGTCATGTACCGCCCAAAGCGGCAACAGCCGATTTCGCAGTAGCTGGCACGCCCCGCCGTCAAATGCAGGAACCCTGCCCATCAAGTGCAAAAGTTGAGGAAAAAAAAAAAGACAAGCAAACGCAAGTGTTATGGCTGTTCCAGCATTTGAACTCGTGGCCGCTCAACCTTCCGTGAACTGTCAAGCCAGAGAGCGACCCCTAGCAGAACAAGGTGTCTGCCAATATCGGAGCAGGCAAAAGAATGACGCAGGTATGAAGGCGGAAATCAAGTGACAAAAGATGAAGATGTGGTAAACACACCAGTCAGATAGGTGTTCAAGGCACCATAGTACAACACGCAAGAACAGGCCATTTCAGAATTTACCTTCGAAGGGAAGTGGAACATACCATGTTTGACAGCTCAGATTGTGGCAACGTCGTCATGTGGCTCACGATTTAAGAGAATGAATGCCTTTTTCTTTGCTTTCTGCCTATATAATGCTTCTGTATGCTGAAAAACCAGCACCCTCCGTTCTTTGCCGTTTAACAACAGGTCCAAGGTCATGCTCAACTTAAAGAGGGCAGCCACATTTCTCTTTTTACCTTCCGGTGACATACGAATATGAATACCAACTGTGAACTTTGAAGTGCTACCGTTAAGTCAAATATTTTTCCAGTCACGTTGCAAAACGCGTCCTTGGCGACTAAAGCTCTTGATCTGTCAACTTGAAAGCAAACTGCAGTACAAAAATCCCATCCTGACCTAAAAACGACGGCCAGCTCGCAGCCCCGTTTCACGTTTTAGGCAGAAAAGAGGGCTGAAGCGAGAAATGAGAAGTAATCGCCGGTCGCGTTGATTGCAATGCCCTGCTCGCGTAACGACTCGCAGAGCACTCGATAACGGGTACCGGTTCTCTTTTTTACGTTTCAACGAGTCCGCCGAGACCTCCATAACAAAATAAAAATTAAAAAAAATTGTCGACGTGGTCTCGCGGACTCCGTGAACCATCACGCAGTCGCAGCGCAGCTACAACGAATTAATTTCGCGATGACAAATCAACCTGAACGGGAGTGCGCTTGGCATAATCCGTGTCACGCTCGTGAGTCATCGGTCATAAACGAAAACGTAATGTTTACACCGCATGAAAAGATATATTTTCGAAATAAAATAAAACGCAGATTACGTCCGCTACGTTTGGTACAACGGCTGTCAGGAAGTGCTCGACTAAATTGACCCGCAGGCATGAAATAAAAGTAAGCCTAAAGTGGCAGCAGCACGCCCAGATGTTTGCGGTTATCGATGCTTCCGGGAAATACTTCTTTTAAAGCGGCGATAAATGAAACAAGCCGATCGACTTACCGTGAACGGACAGTGCGGCGACGCTTTGGCTTTGCGCGAACTGAAAGATGGGGAAGGGGATGCAAGTATCGCAGGTCGTAAAACAATGCAGGCCGATATCGCTCTGATTCTCACTTGCCTTCGCGCCGGCCTTCGGCGCTTCGACAACAAAACGTACCGCCTACGATAGAACGATAAAACGATAGCCGACAGATACCCGCCTACAACGTCACTGCCCTGTCACTTCCTCGTTTGATAAACGGAAGACGTAGTCGACGTAGTCTTTCTAAACGACGCTAGGGGCTCAGGTGGCGCTAGCTCAAGAATATTATTTAGGGTGGGGACAACTTTTCGTTGTAGCTGGTGGGCGGTCATTGGACACCAGCTATCAAGTTCTCGTGCTGTTCAAGCGTCCCCCCAAAAATGTTTTCATTTTTTTTTCAGGCGATTCATCATGGTGTCCGAAGACTACCTAATTAATATTCTGCTACAGAGTCAACTATATTTTTAATAACGCCAAAAAACGCAACTGCTGGGAACCGAAACTGAAACCTCCACACGGAGGTCGGAGAAGTGGAGAGGAGAAAGTGAGTGGCGGAAGTCACGTTTAGCTGTACATTTATTCGCCGATAAAAACCGAAAATATGTATTCATTAAAAAAATAAGCAAAGAAAACGCAGAACAAAAAAAAACACAAAAAACGTTGACCCTTATTATATTTTAAGCAGTCTTTTCTCGCTGTGTTTTTAGCAGATCTCCATGCGTCAGACAGTACCCCGTATCGCACGGAAATACAGTCAGGCCTGCCATTTTCCAAAGAAATACAAAATCGAAATCGTATAATAGACTTCTTCCAAAACCGACGCGCCCCATCACGACGAAATACCACGCAGTGCACTCTGGGAACTAGTTGGCCACTCAGTTTCGTTTTCCATTGAGCAGCTTCATCTCATGCTATCACGCCGCGACCGAACACGCTGCTTGCGTTTTGGATTATCTGATTTTTTACGAATGTATAATACACTCATTTTCGAGCGATACAAAACGAAGACTGGGGCACTTTCCTTGGTTCCCGAAACACCGGATATTGTGCGTGCCTATGCAAACGTAGTAAGACGTGGCTTGGTCACCTCACCCCACGAGTGCATCTTTGAGCTCAATGTCAGTAATCCCGTCTAGTACCAGTGAACTACAACTGAAATTTGGTCACCTTGAGCCCTACACGTATTTTGTTTGCCAAACGTCTGCTTCTTGTTACCGCAGTGGGCGAAAAGCAAGCCGCATCGTCACAGGTGTTTTAAAGTTGAGCCCAGCGTTGGCGCAAGAACTTTTAAGAAAACGCAATAAATTCGACCTCACTACTGCACAAAAGTTACTATGATGTCTTCCTAATGTCATCACATATTTCACACTCAAATTTTATGCTGATAGAAGACTAAGTTTTCGCAAACACTGAGGCCTGCTAGCGACGACGGAAACCCTTAACAAGCGTCCTCTACTCCTCGCTAAGCCTTTTTGGACGAGCTTTTACTGACGCCCAAGATCTGTGCCTTAACAGTGTGTCTGAAATTATCTCAGCATACTACAGTCAGGAAGAAAGCAAACAGATAACAAATATTATGGCCATTAACAACCGTCATATGCGCTTTGAATAATTTCGTTCGCACTTCCGGCGAACGGTGCGACGTTCTTCACACAAGTGCTCAACTTTTGCTTTCTTAAGACGGTTTGTATGAGCGAATGTGTCTGTATAATTGCAGGATAACTTTATGCGCATAAGCGATGTTGAATATTAGTGGAATCCAAGTGGGTGGGGACTTGACTTCGTGCAGTGCTGCGGGGCAGTACAGATAAGAGATGAGAAGTGTGTTCAAATGCAGCTTTTCAATGGCGACTCCGAGTTTTACCTTGCGTACTCAGGCGTATTAAAAAGAAAAAAAAAACAGTAATTACAAAAAGGTATATTTCGTCTATGGACACACGAAACAAACATACTTCCTGATCAACAACGCTAATGTAAAGGCGCGAGCTCGATGTATGCATACTTATTGCTTGGTACAGCTTGTTGATTCGTACACAAGCAAGATCCCCGAGCTTCGCAGCGTCAAGATTTTCAGCACTGGCTCGTCCACCATACCTCGAAACACTAACAGAGAGGCTGAAGTACAAAAATACAACAAGCATGCGTTAAAACAAGTTATACGTCTCGGGCTTCGAGCCCGAGACGTATAACTTGTTTTAAAGCTTCGAGGTCTGGCCATTTAGGTTAGTTTAGAGACAACAAATGACGCTGGTTGAAAAAAACCCCGAGACTGCGGGTAAACGACACAACACTAAAAAGTCTCTAACACAGCTGAAATTTTTATTTTCCAAACTTGGTTATATAGGCGGGGCGGGGCATATAACCAAGTTTGGAAAATAAAAATTTCAGCTGTGTTAGAGACTTTTTAGTGTTGTGTCGTTTACCCGCAGTCTCGGGGTTTTTTTCAACCATGTGCAATGTACACCAGTTCGTTTGCGCCCTTACTTTTTGTTCAAATGACGCTCTCGGGAACAGAAAACATGAGATAACGGAGGTTTATAGTCCACGCTCTGTGTATAATCTCTTGTCGACGTGTCGATCGAAACCGAAACCATGCCACTCTCCTGCCTGGCCAACTAGTTCCCAGTGTGCAACGCGCGCCATGTTGCATGCAGGGGTTTATGGAATCTTGCAGACGGCATACTCCGTGTGCGTTCGTCATGCGTTTGTCGTCTGCAACCTGTCTGCAACAGGCGCATTTCAAGGCGTCCCGAGGGCCAGAAGTTGCCGTCGCAAATATTTCAGAAACAGCCGATTCTCGGCAAACTTCTGCCGTCCTACGTGTGAAATCTAGGCTTCCTTTATTTATTATCTTTGGAAGTTTCAGTTCCACGTCTGATTTTTGACCAATCGTTCTTTCGGAGCTACAAAGCCCCTAGCAACGGTTTGTTTGGAGCGGTGACGTCACACTTACGGGGTCAACTATGACGCTGAAGGAAAAGAAAAATATATAAAATACATTGTATACACATATAATTAAAATAATAATTCAGAGAGTAAAATTTATTGTTTCGATGTCCAGTGATTAAAGGGACACTGACAGGGTATTTATGCTCGCTGAGGTTTTTAGTTGTACGTGTCATATGAGAGCTCAACTACCCAGAACAGAATTTGCGGCTCGAAATTCGGTTTCTTTCCGCCCGAAAACAGCCGATCAAGAACTAGCCGGTTCGAGTCTCGCTCACTCTCTTTTTCGAGGTCACGGGCCGTTTTCTAAGGTATCGATGCGACCACCAAATTTAATCAAAGTCGTGGGTCACTGAAGGCACACACTCAATATTAAAAATAGAAAAAAATATGAAACCCATTTTTTGTGGCTTCTAAAAAGCTGTAAATACGTTGATTGAAAAAAAAAAGTTCCACAGACAACCGGAAGCATTCTGTGCGTTCGTCGTTTCGCGTATCGTGGGACTCGCGGGGATGGCGATGGCAGCGGACGACGGGCGTGGGACCTCTATTTCAGAACTGTCGTTCGCGGTACCGGCGAATTTTGTCTGCCTTTAAAAGAGAAATTTGGGACAGATCAAAAGAATTTGTATTCATCCCGTACGACACGCCCGGCCACCAAGCCGATTTGCACGAAGTCGTCGCCGAGCCGTCGCTCCCTTCTCGTGGCTGAAGACATCGCTCGCGCAAACGTCAAGCACGACGTGTCTACTTCGAGTTGAATATGCACGCGTACGATTTCTTTACTAGGTGCGAATGTCCCCAAAGCGTGGTGCTTCCCGACTTCGACTCAGGAGTGCTTTTGCTAGAGAAAAATCGACAGCAAACTTTCCAACTTACAGTTTACCGGCTGAATTATTACAAAGGAAAGAGGTCCCAGAGGAAAGAGATCCCCCAGTAGCTCGGTGGGAAAGACGTCCGGTTCACACGCGGTAGGACAGAGTTCGATCCCCCGTGAAACTTTTTTTTTTTTTCAAACATTTCCCAATGTTTACATACCTTTTTTTCTTTTTTTACAATCATCACTGAAGAAACAAACAAAAAATAACAAACAAATGTTGCGGACGATACTTTGCTGAATTAAATGGTATGGGATTTCCTTTTTGACACCTGCGAACTCAATGTAATCACTTTCCACAAACTGCAAGGAGCATATAAATCAGGTAGCGTCCGCTTTCCGAGGTGCCCGTATATGTTCTACAGGAACTGCAGCCAGCCAATGGTCCCGATCCCGTTGATCTTTCGGAAACTCTGTAGCACAATGCCACTTTTTTTTCGGACGCAGGACATGTGAGCCAGCTCTTCACGCAACATCTTGGGTGTATTCTTTTCGGAGCCGGTCATGGAAATTCACCACGGGCACTCACTACTCATCTCCGACTCCTCAATGTACAAAACAACTCATCTTGGAGTACAGAACAACGAGCGGAACAAACATAACTGCAAAAGAATCGCCCGGCGAGCAGTTCCCGCACGCCGCATCGCACGCCGCATGTCGTGTCGTCTGCTACGGGGAGGAGAAAAAACAAACAAAAAAAAAAAAACGCACGGTCGGGTGTAGCCACGTGACTTCCGCCACTCACTCTCTTCTCTCCACTTCTCCGACCTCCGTCGGGTTTCGGTTTCGGTTTCGAGCAGTTGCGTCTTTCGGCTTTATTAAAAAAATACGCTACTCTGTTGCAAAATATTAATTGGGTAGTCCTCCGACACCATAATAAAGCCCCTGGCAAAAAATGAAAAAAAAGTTTTGGGGGGTGTCAGTGTCCCTTTAAGTCTCCCACTTTTCCCGGCAACCTGCATTCACGCGGAAGAATTCTTTTCCTCCCCGAGTTTTTGCGTCGATATTTTTATCAGAACTGAAAGCGACGTAAAGGTTGAAGAAAAAGAAGAAAAGAAGGAAAGCCAGGCACGGTTGAGCAAGTGAAGCCCGCTTTTCTCCCTTTGTCCGATATTTAGATCTTCTTTTTGTCGTTCAACGGTACAAGGTGGTTTCCATCGAACCCTAGCTTCTTCCAGTCATTGTATATACAGTTCCCAATCTTGCCACTATTCGTTAGACTCTAAGGTAGTCCTACTCAGGCAGTGCAGCATCTCACCACATTTCTAGGCTGTCTGCACTTCGCTGTATATGTCATCCCCCCCATTACCTTGTTTCAGGCCTCACATATCTTGCCATGGGTGACGACAAGCTAGCTGTGTGCTGTACCGTCTGCTGCAGCCTCATCGGGATACTTGGGTTGATGCTGATTACGGCTGCATTCATACTGGCGAAACGTCCACAGTCCAATTTCGAGTGTTACAACCAATGGGCCGTTGCTGTCGACGCCAAAGAGTGCAGTCCGGTGGCCAGGTGGGCAGCCGCACTTTTTTTTATCTTTTTCTGTTTGTTTCTTCTTTCTGTAGTTGTTTTTCTACAAATTTAATGTAGAAGATTTTTCCTGCTCTTCGATGCCTGTTTTCAACTTTTCGTTCACGTCAACTCATGTTTATCGCTTCGCGCGAACGACTTGAAACAACGCCCAATTCGAAGGACACTAGGTGGCGCGAGCCACTGCCCAATTCAAAGAGTTTAGCCGCTGTATACCCATCAACAGAGCCGTGTATTGAGAGAGTTTGGTCAATGGGAGGTGCGGGCAGAGTCAGGGCGTACGGCAGAGTCGGAAAGAGGGCTTGGCGTGCTCTCTTGACCAACCAGAAGCCGAAAAGAATCCCCTAGCGGTGGTAGCGGCAAACAGTTCTGATCAAAAGTCTATGTTCGTATATGGTTTTAATAAACGCATAAGAGTGAAGTGTAGTAACTCTTTGTGGTTGAAAATAGGGTGCACGTGTTGTTTTGATTATGATCATGCAGAAAGATGTAAGAAACGAATGCGCCGCGCAACTCTGTTTTGCGCGGATAGAGTGTGACCGTTCGGACGGCAAATTCCCGGCCCTGGGCGCTTGGCGTACGGATCATGTCGATCGTTTCGCTAGTCGCACCCTTCCACCATCATTTTGGATTAACGTGATTGAAACATCACGTGTACCATATTTTCAGCCATTGAGAGTTACTCCAATGCAGTTATCAGGTTTGTTTCTTGCGACCACCGCCAGGGTATTATTTCCGGCTTCTGGTTGGTCACATTCGAATTTCTGAAGACGCCCTGGAACACGCCCAGCCCGCTTTGGCCAATGGCGCCTCCTCATTCGTCTCCTATACTTCCCAACGAATGGCCAAACTCTCTACATTTACGGCTCTGCCCATCAATACTTAGTCCATCGCGCGCGCAGATGCTTTGGCGCATTTCGGAAACGGGTTCCTGCGCATGTCCGCAACTCACGGGCCACAGCTCTTGTAGGAAGATCTGTTTGTTTGTATGTGGAATATTTTTTTTTGTGTCATACAATGAGATGTCTTGGAGGAAATGCACGGCTCCTAACTGGGATATTCTCAAAATCAGGGGTATAAATAGTTCAGACATTCCGTCGTGTGTACTGACCAAACAAATCTAAATGCACGACGTTTCACCGTACTCAGTGCCACAGCACAGGCTGTTTTTCGGGCCTAAACCTACTTTCAGCCCTGTCATTTGCCGAGCTCCTACCATAAATGAACCCTTTTCAAAAGTCCGCGACATCGCCTACCCGCCACTGTTCGATCGAGTCACGTACTCTCATGTATTGGACACGAGTGTGACGTCAGCGTTCGACGAGGACTCGGATCGAATCACGCGCTTTGTTCCCAAGAAATGGCGAGCACCAGTGTTGCCCGATGGACTTTTGAAACGGGTCTATTGCAGCGATCGGCTCTGCCAAGTGCTTTGCGAGAAAGTCGACGCTCCAGATTTCTCGGTGTGCTCCACCTGGTGATCGAAAGAGACGAGCGCATTAAGAAGTACCAACTCCTTATACTTCGTGTCACGCTTCCCCTAAACCCCGCCAAGCAACTTTTTTTAACTAAAAATTTACATGCACCAGTTTTTTTTGTTTTTTTTTTGTAGAAATGGTTACGTTCCCGGGTGACAGCAGATATTAGGTCAACAAAATAGAAATGGGGAACGTTTATCCCGGAATGTCATCTCTCATCTCCCTCTCCCTCTCCCCCCCCCCCCCCCCCCCCCACTAGGGCTGATCCATAAATCCTCCCCTGCCGTACCCTTGCCCTCTTCGACTAGCAAATGAAAGGCGACCCAGCATCCCTCAGCCCGTCAGAAAGCAGTGCGGCACCGTGCAGTTGTGTGTCAGTTTTCATTGCTGCTTTTTATACCCCATATTACCGACGCCGGAAAATAGAATCGTCAAGAAGGACGGTTGGCCGTGCGCGGGGCGGTGTATACCCTCCGAAAATGGCGACAACGTGAAGCAAGGTCGCGGGAGAGGGTGTACGCATGCGCAGAGGCATCTATCCGGTTTTCCAGAAAAATCATCAGCCTGGGAGGAAACATCGCCGACGTCGCGGTCGCCAGCCTGCTATGCATGGGCGTCGTGTGGCCTCACGTCATGGGCATCGGCGGGGGATTCTTGGCCGTGCATTACAACCAGTAAGGCATCTTTCGTGTCACGGGATACAAATATACGGAGCGAAAATTCGTCTGCTTCTTGCACAGGGGTTGCGATGATGTCGGAATGCCGAGCTCTTATTGGCTGATTGAAAAGCAATTGTGGGTAGACCTCCAGGTATCTAGGATCGAGGTCTACCCACTTTCCTTTCAGTCAAAGCCAATCAGAGGTCGAAGTCATTTTGACGTCCCCGCAAGATCGAAGCAGACGACAGTCGCTGACAGCTTAGGAAAGGCAGGGCATGGCAAATCTCGAGCAAGTTCCCACCGCCCCGCAGACAATCAGGTTGAGGCTTTAGCCGATAACCACGACGAAGAACCAATCATGGAGCAAGCATGTCGTACACAACGAGCCATGCCATGCGCTTAAAGGGGAGCTCCGGCAAAATAGTCATAATCACTGATTTGCGTCGAAATTGGTTGAGCACATTAAAAGTCACATCTAAACCAATAACCCAACACACAAAACTTTTTTTTTTCTTTTTTTTATGTTTTAAATTTGGTTTGATGGGCCCAGAGGCTCTTCGGGCAGCATTGAAAACGTGACGTCAGGTGTTGTAATATAGGGCAATATGAGGGCACTACAGCTTATTTTTGGCGGGTTACGCTGGCATGTTTTATGACGAATAAGAGGCCATAATCAAACGGATTTCTGTAAAATTTCAGATCGGGGAAGAAGTCAGGTGTCTTAATTTCTCGAGAAATGGCCCCCTCAAATATACCATATGTCATTCCAACAGACGGGCTGGGTAAGTTCAACGTGAATCGGCCATCTGAACCGTGGGGGACAAAAATGTGCGAGAATATGGCGTTTTTAGGCGCAGGCGCCGTGGCGGTTCCAGGGGCAGTGTCCGGGTACAGCGAGCTACACACGAAGCTGGCGGGAAAACTGCAGTGGAAGGAACTCTTCGACCCGGCCATTGACTTGGCTCTCAGCGGGTTCCCTGTCAGTTCCGTCTTGGGACGTGCTCTGAGCGAGGCGTCGCAGATGATCCAGGACAGACCCGACATGAGGTGGGTTCAGTGCGGCCGAAAGGCCGACTCCAGAGACCTGCTTACGACTGAATCAATGGGATACGAGAAGAAATTTAGCTCGTGTTTCTTGGTTTAGCCAGAAACTATTGTAAAAAATGGGCCGTCAAAATTACGGTAAGTTGACTGGCATTCTGGCTGCCAGCAACTTCTCGTAATTTATACGGCAGACCGTAAATTCAAATTTACTGCCTGACCGTAATCTCCCAGTAAATTAAACGGTCGCAGTAAAAAAAGATACCGTTAATTTTACGGGGCGATGCTGAACAGACCGTAAACGAGATTTACTGACTGCCGCTAAGATCACGGCATGGTGGCAGTTTATTTGCCGGTCAACTGACTGCTAATTTAATGGTCACCGTAAAAATGTTGACCGTTTAATTCACTGCCAGTTGGCCATCGTAAGAAGTAAATTGAAGGTGCAAAATGCTGGCACAATGAAGCGCTAGCACTTCGTACAACACGTCAGAAAGTATGCGAAATTCGACATAAGTAAGCATTGTCGAATTCTATCATCTTCCCACCGCATTGTGCGACATGCTTGGCATTTCACCGCACATGTTTTGCTGCTTCGATTTACTTCCTACTACTGGTCAACAGACAATGAATCAAACAATGGGCCATGAAGTCTCCTTAGGTTAGCCATTTTGTGCCTGTAATATATGTGGCATGCTGTTTATTGTAATTGTAGCGTGGTCTTCATGTCTGCAATGCAATCGTTGTGTATGTACATGCAAAAGCAATTAAGCCAGAACACAGCATAAATTATGTGTAGGATAGAAATAAAAACAGAACATTTATTTACTTGGATGATGAGGACCCAGGTCCATATACCCTCTGATCTGGAAAAGAAAGAAACCAGTCATCAATATAACATATATAAATGTGCCAAAATAGAAGCAGTTTAACAGATATGTTGTATAATGTTAGCCACGCTTTATTCACTGTGCAAAGAAACTAATGATGCTGATATTGCTTACAATGTTTGAAAGAAGCTTTATGTGACAACTGAACCCCCCCCCCCCCCCCTCTAGCTTACCTTCTCCTAATCAAGTCAAACTTCATTATATCTCAGTAGCTATATATTAGCCATGTAGTACATGTATTCTGGTTTTCTGGAATACCATATCAGTATCCCAGCACAGCCCCTATATACCTGGGCAAATGAATGAGAGGATATGCACAAAGTTTGGCAGAGAATGCTGCACAAAAATACAGCTATTTTATGGGAAAGCCTACTATTCACTTACTAGACAGACATTTGTCAACTTAAGAGCTGAGTGAGTTTGTTTTCAAAATCAGGGGTTGACACTAATTAAGCAGCACACATAGAAATTTACTCCTCCTCTTCATCTAGTTAAGCTGGTTGACTGTTGTTGGCACTAACGTAGAACTAGTCTTTCCCCACCCCCAGAGACTGCAATTCTCTTGCCACCGTGCACTAATGAAAAGGCACCATTAATCTTTCTCTGACATGTTCACACCATAAGAGATATGAATAGTCGTGGCCGGTTGCATCAGGGCGAGCTGCGAACGTCAGGCTTAGCTGTGTAGAATCTCTGTGCACTGTGCCTAGTGTCACTTCAGATAAACAAATGGTTAAAGCAGTGTGCTCAGCACTTCAATTTGAGATGATATCCAAAATAAACATGGACAGCTTGTGATGCAGCTGCCACTTACATGCTTCTCATTTTATCGACCTATATTTGCCATGTATAAGATGCACTATAAGATGCATGAAATGATGCACAGCAATGGCATCATTTCTCTTAAAATATATGACTGCATGCTAATCATGTCTCATTTCTAGCATCACATAGACATTTTTTCATGTAATTATAGGCAGCGTAGTAAAGCTATGCTTGAGTTCTAGGTAAGTTATGTTTCAACCCAATAGTGTTAATGCAGCAAAAGAACCAGCGTCCAGCGTCGGCATGTCGAGAAAACCCCTCGATGTTTTGCGCCACGATCCCTTGTGCATGCAAGGGATCATAGGATTCCCCCTCCCCACTGCTGCCCTCCCTGCCCTTACCCCCACCTCCCCTCTCCTCCTCCACCCTCTGCCCTCCCGCTATCGTGTCATACATTAAGGCCGAGCATAAGTGTCCCCCCATTTGTTTTTTCACACAAGCAGCTGGGTGCTCGATCATTATCATACTCACCAAATTTAGACCCAAGTGCCATTGCTTATGGCTGCTGAAATCTTCCTGGTGCCAAGACCTTGTGTTGAATGAGCTCGAGCTCCATGTTGCATGCCTCGTTCCCACATAGGATGACCGACCTTCAACAGACATATTCAAACAGAACAGAATGAGTAGAAAACCACAGACTGAAAAAATTAAGGAAAGTAACTCCAAGCTAGTGCTGATGTGATGTAAACGGTCAGAGTAATTTCGGAGCACCTTCTGGGCCAGCCAAAAATATATTTTCAAGCAACAAAAGGAAGTTTTGGATTTCGAAAGCACACTTCCTATTCATTCTGTTGTGAATACTACATTAAGATACATCTGTTTGCCTGTCAAAACTAGAAGACAATGCCTGCTTTCCTTTCCCACCCCTGTGTTACCACTAGTGTCAAGTTTAGGGACAAAAATTCTGTAATATAGTTATTCACAACAATTGCATTTAACAAAGATTTTTATGTTTATTCTAACATGTAAATTTAACTAGTAATATATCCGTTCAAGAAATATTACTACTTGATATGTCCACACTGTGATCAACAATACTAACATCTCCATCATTTAATCCATGCACTAAACAATATACATGTTCAAATTTGTGGGCCATGTTAAGGCCCGTTCACACTCTTGCGACCGAGTACGACCGAGAGAGACCAGACCGGTTTTTAATCCTCTTGCGACTTCTTAGGACCGTTCGCGCTGCTGCGGAGCTGGTCCTAAGAAGTCGCAAAAGGATTAAAAACCGGTCTCGTCTCTCTCGGTCGTACTCGGTTGCAAGAGTGTGAACGGCGCTTCAGTGCGTGAACTTTTTAGGAGACCCTGCACTAGCAAACAACTTGGTTTTTGAAATCTTCACCAACTTAGAATTTTCAGATTATCATTTCTCAACTTCCCTGTCTATTCAAAGACATGTGGACCATATGTTTAAATGACAACTTTCCTTCCCAAGCATGAGCCTCTGCTACAGCGAGACGAGATATGCAGAATCAGTGTGAAACCTGTGGGTACCACCTCTTTGTGGTGCACAAGTGTATGGTTAAGAGTGCGCCCAACGGTGGCGGCTAACTAGATTGGACAGACCACACATAATGCCGAAAATTCCCAAACTGGAAAGCACAGTATCAATTTTACAAAAGTAAAATTGAATAGTATATTGCCCAGAGCAGCAATAAATTTTGATTATTTGCTCAAGCCCACTCTGATGGTCCAGCCATGAAGCAGGGTCTTATTCACTGCTTTCTATAATAATGCGCTGAAGTAATGTGTGCTGAAATGTAGGCATGAGCAGTATGACAACAATGTAAGAAAAAATTTAGGCAAGCTTGATGATGCTCACAAAAGCTATGAAAGGTCAGAATGTGTTGGGCTCATTCAGATGCATGCTGTGTGTGGTTATGTGACCGTCTGACTATGAACGATTCGCTATTTGCAGTATGGACAGGTGACCACACACAAATGATGGTTATGTGATCCCATTATTCCCAGAATGGTGACAAGCTGGGTGGGACTCTGCGAACAATTATGCACAAAATCAGCGCAAAAGACGAACACAGAAAGAATGAGACAGGACAGAGCACTACTTACAACTGACATTTTATGAGAGGAAAGAGGAAGACAAAGACAACATTGACGCTAATATAACAGGAAGAGAAAAAAAATACAATAAAGAAAAAAGTAAAATCACAAAAAAATATATCACAAAAAGATAATAAAAAATAATAAGAAAAAGTCTTAGGTGATAAACTAATAAAAATAAAAATAAAATTAAAAATTAAGGAGTCTTTTCACTAGTTTGGTGTTATATGTTTATTAACTAGGCCATCAAATTATTTTGGAACAATGGCGACTAGATGCCATGGATCATGGCTAAGTGACCACCATTTATTCACTATTTGCATCTGTCAGTGTGACATGTCAGTCTGTCCAGAGTGTAAGTCACTGGCCTTTGCCATGAAACTCGACTGGCAAAACACATTATTTGTTGAAACCTGACATCCCCTTTTCACAGCATTAAAGAATTCATGCAACTTTACCCCAACGTTTCATAAATTATACACTCATTCGCCAGAATCAATGAAGAACCATTATTGTAAACTACCTCATCACATCCCCTCCCAGACGGGTAACAGCTGCAAAATTGCTTTCAATATTTCACGAACTAACCTTTTAAGGTACCCGTCTACAGCCGGAAATTTTGCTCTAAAATAAGCTGTGTGATATCATTGTTTTGCTATCCAGCAGAGATAATTTGATAAAGGTGCCGACTCACGAGAAGTACTAATCAAGCGCCGAATTCAATTTTTCTTTTTTTGCAAAAAACAAAGTGAAGACATTTTTTTTGTAAATCCATCACTGGCAGACAAACACACTATACCAGTGAGTAAGGCTTGTAGTTTCTAAGACAGTGGTCTGTTACAAAACCTTCAGATACCCTTCGTTAGTGGTAAATGTATCCCTGCATCTATCTATCTCTGAGAATTATCCTTCCTCTCTAGTGACAGTGGACTCTGACGCTCATTGAATTGTTTCACCTTCTTCTGCTTCTCTTCAAAATGAGTCTCATGTCCACTTCCCATTTATTAAGTGAACACTGTAGTGAATCATACTTACAGCCTCACACATTCCACTCCAGCTCTGCTATTTTCTTGACCAGGTTAAGTACTTTCTTGCTCACTTCTGACTTGGAGCGCTTGGCTCTGGTGCCACGGTCAGGGTTCATGCTCAGGAAACCTCTGCAATAAGCATCAGTGCCATAAAAGAAACATTCCATCCAAGTTGGTAACCTGAAAAGTTAGTCAATTTGGTCATATGTGTCACATATGTATACATGACCGAAGGGAGAGACTAGAAGAAAGTCAAATATTTAGTAAAGAGAATATCAGGAGGGGCCAAACTGCGGCTTGTGAGCCGCATGCATCTCTTCATGCCTCCCTATTGCAGCTCTCCTAACCTGAGGACCCACAAGTTATAACAGGTGGGACCAAACACTAAGCTTGTATACAAAAACGTTACAGTGAGAAGCGGGAGCATATCAAAATATGCAATATTGCTGGAGTTGTTTCGTTGTATATGGGCACAATAAAATGACATGTAATGGTCAGAAGGGGCAAATCAGTTTGAAAGATAAGCTCTATTTTTTTTATTTTCTTGTTTATTTCACCTTTACAAGCCAGGTTGAGGCAGTGTTAGCTTTGTGCTTAAATGTTTCCCTAAAATTGATTTCTGAGCTTTGTTATTACAATCCAGTCCAGCTGAAAGATGAAACACCAAGACCACTGGCCTATGCATACATGCAATTGAAGCTGTTTGATTGACTGCGAGAGCAGATAAGGGTTTTTATTCACCTGCCTCCATCTTGCATGTGCAGTGCCTTGCGGCGAAACGCATGCACTCGATCTGTGGACTCTGCTCGGGTGCAATTTCAATAAAAAGTACAGCATTGGTGCAGGATGTGGGAGCTATAGTTGTTTGGAGCTGGCGGAAACAATTGGAACAGCTCTCGAATCAGCGAGATATGTGCTCTTCTATTTAACAAATGAGAAGGAAGGTACCAACCAGGGCCGTAACTAAGGGGGGGGGGGGTTAGGGTGTTCTGACCCCCCCCCCCCCCCCGACATTTTTTTTCTGGGTACGGCCCTGATGTACCAAACCCCGCAAAGCACTCAAGATATGCGCAGATTTCTTGTTTGTGCCCTCAACCTAAGTATGAATAGAATGGATACGAATTGCAACTGGGGTTTAAAACTTCACGAGAGCGATTGCTCTGAACGTGAAAAATTATTTCGCTGGCAGTCGGTGGTAGGTCGGAGGTCCTCTAGGCTTGGTGGTAGCGGCATGGCGAAGGCAACTAGCGACTTCTCATAAAACACAGGGTCGTCCAGGTGAATCGGCAAAAGTTATGCACCAACTTCTATTCCTTTCCATTACCAGGAATTAAATTCCCGACAGTTTTTTTTCTTAAGGTTACAAGCGATTTGAAAGTATCCTTTTATTACCTTTTTAGCAAAGCGGAGGACCAGCCCCGGTACAGTGCTGGTACATGGTCGGTGCACTTGCAGCCATCCGATTTTAATCTCCACCTCTGCGCACGTGCAGTGGCGCCGGTCGGTTACTGGGTACCAAACCGGGACCGGTTCTCCGGT
This sequence comes from Ixodes scapularis, assembly GCF_016920785.2. Taxonomy (NCBI): domain Eukaryota; kingdom Metazoa; phylum Arthropoda; class Arachnida; order Ixodida; family Ixodidae; genus Ixodes; species Ixodes scapularis. Next base: position 90,710,472 of record NW_024609836.1, read on the forward strand.
TTGCTATAACTCTCCATTATATGCCACCGATGTACATGATTCATAGGCGAAAATAGGACAATAGACATTTTCAAAATGGCTGCCGTTGTCCCCGAAACCCCCCCTTCCCCGAAATTTCTTTCTGGGTACGGCCTTGGTACCAACTGTGGGTCCATGTCTTTTATGACACTAAATGTGCAAGGTGTTTGCTTTATTTCAATAGGAACAATAAGCCTGGAAATGATATAGATAAAAAGTATGGAGTCCTACTAGGCATCCACATACATATACCAAAATCACAGAACAGGAAATTACCTCTGAAGGAACTCAAGGGTCGATGACAGGCCTTCAGCGTAGCAGATGTTAAAGCAATAGTGACTCGCAAAGAGTGCGCAGCCTATGCCGTAGGGACGTCTGGTATCTTCTGAACCATGAGCCTGCCATCAATGCTGAGTGCGTACTCGTGAACAGTCCACAGATCATCCCCTACAAAAGTTTAAAAAATGAGAAAATAGTAAACATTCAGATAAGTAGAGTTGCTGACAAGGCATTGAAACAATGGGGCTGGGCTGCACCTCCAGATCGTGGACATTTCAATTAATTGTAAAAACAAAAAGGGAAAAGGGAAGGGGCCCAGCTTCGTCCCTCCCACCCTCACTGCCAGTCTCCCCCCCACATTTCAAACACTTCTAACATTACTTGTTGCCGACAGGAGATGAGATCCTTGGCTCAATTTGCCTTCCCTCCACTATGAGTGAGCTTGTTTGAGTGTAGGCCAGTCAGAATTCTACTCCAGAAAGGGAGAGGATGGGCCGTGAAGGCACCTAGGCAAATGTTCCCTGGTTAGTGGAGAGGAGACATGTGCCACCAAAACTGAACAGGAACCTCGAAGACCCTCTCTCTCCCCAGTTGCACAGGACCACCGCATTTGCATGGATACACGCTGTATCGTTACATCTAGCACATACTTCTATTGGCTGCAAAGAAATCAAATGATTTGTGACTTCTAGCAACTTCGGAAATGTGTGTTGTCGCTATGGGCTATAGGTAGGGTTCGGCGTTTTCGGTTTAAACCGATAAAAACCGATAAAAGTACGCCGAATCTATTTTCGGAAATTCGGTTTCAACCGAAAAAGGTCAGTTTTTAGGCTCGGCATTTTCGATTGAAACCGATAAAAATACGTGGCATTCATTTTCTAAAATTCAGTTTTAACCGGAAAAGCTCACTTTGACCTTCCAGTCGTACCGCAGAGCTGTGGCGAAAAAATTAAACGACAGTGTCTATCGAAATGTGCCCGAATTTATGGGATACACGGATGCCATCACGACGTTTTGGTTTGAATGTGCCGCATCATCGATCCGAACGTGAAGTCTGAATTACCCCCGACTCCCCATATACAAGCGTGTTTTTTAACTCGTTGTAAAGAAGACTGACTTGATTCAAGCTCTGTATGTTATCTTGTGCTACAATACGTCGCACCGTGTCTCTTTTGGTGGTCACAATTGGTTGATGGGCCAATTTTGGCTCAGGCAGCTCTTCATATCCTCAGACTGCCAGTGTCCAGTGTTAGCGTTGTGAGGGCATTCTCGAAGCTCAGGGTTATATTAACAGGGAAGAAAGAGTGCGGATCAACGAGGAGAACTTTTGAATGTACATGTGTGTGTACTATAATAAGATCACGTAATCGTGACGTACAGACGGTAAAGTTCCAATTTTTTTTTTGGAAATAGGCTTTATATCTTACTTGTCTGTACTTCTGTTTTCTTCTTGTTTCTTTTACAGTTGCACAGATTCGCCAAATAAAGTGTCCATTTCTTTTTCAATGTATCTGTGCCGTTATTCTTTGAATGATCAAAAATATCAGAGCTACAAGAATCATCTGATCCGGTGACCGTTGGTGTTTATTGTATATTCACAGAAAAACGCCGATAAAATTTTGAGGGCATAAATATACGCCGAAAAAAACCGAAAATTGAATTTTAAAATAAACACCGAAAAAAGTACGCCGAATTTTGAAAAAAATAGAAACCGAAAACGCGGAACCCTAGCTATAGGTAGCCATTGTAGATTTTATGAATTGTCTGACAGACATGTGAAACACATCAAATGATTTGTATTTGATTTAAACTCTGAGACCTGCTTTATATTTAGATATCAGTGTTTTTAGGTTTTTATTGTTCTAGGATTTGACATACTTCTTTTGGCTTTTATTTGGAAATTTATTTATTTATTCGTTTGAAATACTGTGGCCCTGTCGTTCTACACAGGAGGGGAAAAAACAACACACAGAAATAACTCAATCATGCACTGACCGTGTGAGGCGAGCGCAGGTAGGTTGCAGCAACCCACGCATGCTCAAAAAATAAACATTTCCACATGAAAAATTTAACCAAACAATTCATTCAGCTGTGCTTCAAATAATTGAGGACTACAATTCTCATCTACAGCTGGGAGACTCGTCGCCCCTGTGAGGCAGACCAAGTTCTAGGCTGTATAAACATAAACACAACCCAATTTTTTTTTTTTTTTTGAGGACTACAACAATTGACAACTTGCTCAGGCAGGGTGTTCCACTCAATAATAGTCCGACTAAAGGAAGAGTATTTAAATACATCATTTCTGTACTGGTAGGGTGCAATTGCTTTAGTATTGCTTGTTCTTTTGGAGCGTGAATGCGTCACCCGTTAAATCGAGCCGAGGTCCACTCGCGCGCAGTTGACCTTTATGAAACCGTAAGATGTGACATCTGAGCCCTACATAAGTAGTGAACTGCAAACAACAAGTTGCGTGCATAGATGGAATCTGCCGCGCTCCGAACTCGTGGCTGTCATAATGACGCACATATTCGACCAACGTGGTTGACCCCTTTGAACAAACACGGCAAACAAACATGGTTGTTCAAGCCGTCGCCTCACTAAAGCGAGAAAAGAGCTAAGACCGACAAATCGCGAGAATGTGCAGTATTAATCTGAAGCTATCTTTGGCTGGCTCTCAATCGCTTGTGCTCCCTTCCCGAAAAGGAGCGCGAACGACGATCGACAGCCGGCCAGCGATGCACTCCGTCAACGCACGTGCTGCCGGTTTGTCGGTGTCGGCTCATTCTCGATCTTGCCGGCAACGGCCATTAATTTTCTCAGAATCAGATCGAGCTTGCCACATTCATATTCAAAATGATACTCACGTTATGTTCGTTTACTATCGGGCCCGCCAAATGCCTCGGGTACTGCGCCGTCAGCCGTCTTGGTAGCCACGGTCGTGCTCCCTACCGCTAACTTTCCTCGCTTTGTTTTCTTCCTTCGGGAAACAAAAGATGGCGACCCGACGGGGGGAACGGCGCTAACGGCGCGAAAGCAGACAAGGCGGCGAAGGTGGCGAAGGTGCGAAAGCAAGGCAGCGCGATGGCGAGGGCTGTGGGCGAGGGTCAAGGCAGTCAAGGCGCGAGCCGCGAACTGGAGAGCAGCCCGACGACGCAGGGACGCAGGCGCAGAAGGCCCCCAACACATCACGTGCGTGCCGTGCGTGTGTCTGGAGCGTGGTGCGGAGTGTGTAGCGCGCCTCGCTTGGGGCGTCCGCTTCTTTCCTTCCGTCGCCGTGCCTTCTCTCGTTCCACTTCTTTCCTCCCGTCGCCGTAGATCGTTTTCGTAGATCGTTTTCGGCGTCCCGCAAGGCCCTCCGCAACGCGCTACAATAGCGGGAGCTCCACAGTCGAGGCTATCGGCGCGCAGGCGCAGTAGCGACTTCTTCGTTGCGGAACGCTTAGCGGAGGGGGCAGCGCGGTCTACGAAAACTCAGGGAGTTTTCGTAGACCGCGCTGCCCCGCTATCGGCGCGCAGGCGCAGTAGCGACTTCTTCGTTGCGGAACGCTTAGCGGAGGGGGCAGCGCGGTCTACGAAAACTCTGCGCCTGCGCGCCGATAGCCTTGACTGTGGAGTTCCCGCTATCGTAGCGGATTGCGGAGGGCCTTGCGGGACGGCGAAAACGATCTACGAAAAGTGACTTTTCGTAGATCGTTTTCGCCGTCCGCAAGGCCCTCCCACCGTAAAAAAAAAACACATACCGTGTTTTTTTTTTACGGTGGGCGCCCCGTGACGTTCACGGTCAGGTGACTGTTTATTTCACGGTCATTTTTTACAGTGTACGTTGTTTCAGTACCTTAGAAACACTAGTCTTCCGCTCGTAAACGCACAAAAAACTAAGTTTAAAATGAATAAAACGATTTCTCAATACCACCTGGTAGTTGGGAGGCCGATGTAGTTATGATGACGTCGAATGCCTCCCGCCCCAGCGCCACTCACGGAACTATACAGCGCAAATGTAGAGACAACTGGGGCTTGAACGAAATCGCGAAGCTTGGTGAAGAAATCCACAGTGCTTCTGCAACGTGCATTCCACACCATCACGATCGCCGTTCTTAGCAGACCATAGGTAAGAGCTTGATCTGAGGATGCGGTCGCTGTCTTCAAGCCTCTCTGAGGCATGACAACACCTAGAGCTACTAGATGAGCTGCGCTTGGAGTCGACACCTCTCCGGGAGATAATGGAAATCCGGTTCGACCAAGTTTGACAGGCTACGCGCGATCCAGAGCTCGGCGCCGTAATTCCGCAGTGCAACGCTGTTTTTTTGTTTTTTTTTGTGGGTTAAGTATAGCTTGGGAAGATGCATCAGGTGTAGTCCAGAGCCTTTTATACTGGTGGTGTAGTCATGATACTAATCCTTTCATTCGTTTCAAACAAACTCTCGGTGTATTTTCGAACAATAAAAAAGATGCGTTGCCCCGACATAGTTGACATTTAGACAGTAAAATACTAGCTAAAATTTCGTTTAAAGGTGTAAAAAAAAGAAAAAGGAAAGAAAAGGAGTGCGTGTTTTTTTCCCCCTGCAGTTCTACGTAATATCTTATTTACAGACGCGACTTTCTATACGCACAATAATTGTTTCGGCGTCGAGTTGACATTACGTCAGGAGGTTCGTCACGTCATCTGGGTAGATGTTGCGATTATTAACCGAACATGCAATGCCAGTTTCTATTGGGCAGCTTATGTTCCTCGTCGTGTTGTCTCAATGTCATTGAGCAGGGCCGGTCTTTCGCCACCAAGCGGCCGCCCTGGGCAAACTCAAACAGTGGCGTCCCCCCCCCCTTTCCCTTTTTATGCACCCATATCTGCTATATTCTTTTTCACGTAAAAAAAATGTTTTTTTTTTTTTTTTTTTTTTTTTGTGGGTTAAGTATAGTTTGGGAAGATGCATCAGGTGTAGTCATGATACTAATCCTTTCATTCGTTTCAAACAAACTCTCGGTGTATTTTCGAACAATAAAAAAGATGCGTTGCCCCGACATAGTTGACATTTAGACAGTAAAATACTAGCTAAAATTTCGTTTAAAGGTGTAAAAAAAAAAAAAAAAAGGAAAGAAAAGGAGTGCGTGTTTTTTCCCCCCTGCAGTTCTACGTAATATCTTATTTACAGACGCGACTTTCTATACGCACAATAATTGTTTCGGCGTCGAGTTGACATTACGTCAGGAGGTTCGTCACGTCATCTGGGTAGATGTTGCGATTATTAACCGAACATACAATGCCAGTTTCTATTGGGCAGCTTATGTTCCTCGTCCTGTTGTCTCAATGTCATTGAGCAGGGCCGGTCTTTCACCACCAAGCGGCCGCCCTGGGCAAACTCAAACAGTGGCGTCCCCCCCCCCCCCCCCCTTTCCCTTTTTATGCACCCATATCTGCTATATTCTTTTTCACGTAAAAAAAATGTTTTTTTTTTTGTTTTTTTTTGTGGGTTAAGTATAGTTTGGGAAGATGCATCAGGTGTAGTCATGATACTAATCCTTTCATTCGTTTCAAACAAACTCTCGGTGTATTTTCGAACAATAAAAAAGATGCGTTGCCCCGACATAGTTGACATTTAGACAGTAAAATACTAGCTAAAATTTCGTTTAAAGGTGTAAAAAAAAAAAAATAAAAAGGAAAGAAAAGGAGTGCGTGTTTTTTCCCCCTGCAGTTCTACGTAATATCTGATTTACAGACGCGACTTTCTATACGCACAATAATTGTTTCGGCGTCGAGTTGACATTACGTCAGGAGGTTCGTCACGTCATCTGGGTAGATGTTGCGATTATTAACCGAACATACAATGCCAGTTTCTATAGGGCAGCTTATGTTCCTCGTCCTGTTGTCTCAATGTCATTGAGCAGGACCGGTCTTTCACCATCAAGCGGCCGCCCTGGGCAAACTCAAACAGTGGCGTCCCCCCCCCCCCCCTTCCCTTTTTATGCACCCATACCTGCTATATTCTTTTTCACGTAAAAAAAATGTTTTTTTTTTTTTTTTTTTTTTTGTGGGTTAAGTATAGCTTGGGAAGATGCATCAGGTGTAGTCATGATACTAATCCTTTCATTCGTTTCAAACAAACTCTCGGTGTATTTTCGAACAATAAAAAAGGTGCGTTGCCCCGACATAGTTGACATTTAGACAGTAAAATACTAGCTAAAATTTCGTTTAAAGGTGTAAAAAAAAAAAAATAAAAAGGAAAGAAAAGGAGTGCGTGTTTTTTCCCCCTGCAGTTCTACGTAATATCTGATTTACAGACGCGACTTTCTATACGCACAATAATTGTTTCGGCGTCGAGTTGACATTACGTCAGGAGGTTCGTCACGTCATCTGGGTAGATGTTGCGATTATTAACCGAACATACAATGCCAGTTTCTATAGGGCAGCTTATGTTCCTCGTCCTGTTGTCTCAATGTCATTGAGCAGGACCGGTCTTTCACCATCAAGCGGCCGCCCTGGGCAAACTCAAACAGTGGCGTCCCCCCCCCCCCCTTCCCTTTTTATGCACCCATACCTGCTATATTCTTTTTCACGTAAAAAAAATGTTTTTTTTTTTTTTTTTTTTTTTTGTGGGTTAAGTATAGCTTGGGAAGATGCATCAGGTGTAGTCATGATACTAATCCTTTCATTCGTTTCAAACAAACTCTCGGTGTATTTTCGAACAATAAAAAAGGTGCGTTGCCCCGACATAGTTGACATTTAGACAGTAAAATACTAGCTAAAATTTCGTTTAAAGGTGTAAAAAAAAAAAAATAAAAAGGAAAGAAAAGGAGTGCGTGTTTTTTCCCCCTGCAGTTCTACGTAATATCTGATTTACAGACGCGACTTTCTATACGCACAATAATTGTTTCGGCGTCGAGTTGACATTACGTCAGGAGGTTCGTCACGTCATCTGGGTAGATGTTGCGATTATTAACCGAACATACAATGCCAGTTTCTATAGGGCAGCTTATGTTCCTCGTCCTGTTGTCTCAATGTCATTGAGCAGGACCGGTCTTTCACCATCAAGCGGCCGCCCTGGGCAAACTCAAACAGTGGCGTCCCCCCCCCCCCCTTCCCTTTTTATGCACCCATACCTGCTATATTCTTTTTCACGTAAAAAAAATGTTTTTTTTTTTTTTTTTTTTTTTGTGGGTTAAGTATAGCTTGGGAAGATGCATCAGGTGTAGTCATGATACTAATCCTTTCATTCGTTTCAAACAAACTCTCGGTGTATTTTCGAACAATAAAAAAGGTGCGTTGCCCCGACATAGTTGACATTTAGACAGTAAAATACTAGCTAAAATTTCGTTTAAAGGTGTAAAAAAAAAAAAAAAAGGAAAGAAAAGGAGTGCGTGTTTTTTCCCCCTGCAGTTCTACGTAATATCTGATTTACAGACGCGACTTTCTATACGCACAATAATTGTTTCGGCGTCGAGTTGACATTACGTCAGGAGGTTCGTCACGTCATCTGGGTAGATGTTGCGATTATTAACCGAACATACAATGCCAGTTTCTATAGGGCAGCTTATGTTCCTCGTCCTGTTGTCTCATTGTCATTGAGCAGGGCCGGGCTTTCACCATCAAGCGGCCGCCCTGGGCAAACTCAAACAGTGGCGTCCCCCCCCCCCTTTCCCTTTTTATGCACCCATACCTGCTATATTCTTTTTCACGTAAAAAAAATGTTTTTTTTTTTTTTTTTTTTTTGTGGGTTAAGTATAGTTTGGGAAGATGCATCAGGTGTAGTCATGATACTAATCCTTTCATTCGTTTCAAACAAACTCTCGGTGTATTTTCGAACAATAAAAAAGGTGCGTTGCCCCGACATAGTTGACATTTAGACAGTAAAATACTAGCTAAAATTTCGTTTAAAGGTGTAAAAAAAAAAAAATAAAAAGGAAAGAAAAGGAGTGCGTGTTTTTTCCCCCTGCAGTTCTACGTAATATCTGATTTACAGACGCGACTTTCTATACGCACAATAATTGTTTCGGCGTCGAGTTGACATTACGTCAGGAGGTTCGTCACGTCATCTGGGTAGATGTTGCGATTATTAACCGAACATACAATGCCAGTTTCTATAGGGCAGCTTATGTTCCTCGTCCTGTTGTCTCAATGTCATTGAGCAGGACCGGTCTTTCACCATCAAGCGGCCGCCCTGGGCAAACTCAAACAGTGGCGTCCCCCCCCCCCCTTTCCCTTTTTATGCACCCATACCTGCTATATTCTTTTTCACGTAAAAAAAATGTTTTTTTTTTTTTTTTTTTTTTTTGTGGGTTAAGTATAGCTTGGGAAGATGCATCAGGTGTAGTCATGATACTAATCCTTTCATTCGTTTCAAACAAACTCTCGGTGTATTTTCGAACAATAAAAAAGGTGCGTTGCCCCGACATAGTTGACATTTAGACAGTAAAATACTAGCTAAAATTTCGTTTAAAGGTGTAAAAAAAAAAAAAAAAGGAAAGAAAAGGAGTGCGTGTTTTTTCCCCCTGCAGTTCTACGTAATATCTGATTTACAGACGCGACTTTCTATACGCACAATAATTGTTTCGGCGTCGAGTTGACATTACGTCAGGAGGTTCGTCACGTCATCTGGGTAGATGTTGCGATTATTAACCGAACATACAATGCCAGTTTCTATAGGGCAGCTTATGTTCCTCGTCCTGTTGTCTCATTGTCATTGAGCAGGGCCGGGCTTTCACCATCAAGCGGCCGCCCTGGGCAAACTCAAACAGTGGCGTCCCCCCCCCCCTTTCCCTTTTTATGCACCCATACCTGCTATATTCTTTTTCACGTAAAAAAAATGTTTTTTTTTTTTTTTTTTTTTTTGTGGGTTAAGTATAGTTTGGGAAGATGCATCAGGTGTAGTCATGATACTAATCCTTTCATTCGTTTCAAACAAACTCTCGGTGTATTTTCGAACAATAAAAAAGGTGCGTTGCCCCGACATAGTTGACATTTAGACAGTAAAATACTAGCTAAAATTTCGTTTAAAGGTGTAAAAAAAAAAAAATAAAAAGGAAAGAAAAGGAGTGCGTGTTTTTTCCCCCTGCAGTTCTACGTAATATCTGATTTACAGACGCGACTTTCTATACGCACAATAATTGTTTCGGCGTCGAGTTGACATTACGTCAGGAGGTTCGTCACGTCATCTGGGTAGATGTTGCGATTATTAACCGAACATACAATGCCAGTTTCTATAGGGCAGCTTATGTTCCTCGTCCTGTTGTCTCATTGTCATTGAGCAGGGCCGGGCTTTCACCATCAAGCGGCCGCCCTGGGCAAACTCAAACAGTGGCGTCCCCCCCCCCCCCTTCCCTTTTTATGCACCCATACCTGCTATATTCTTTTTCACGTAAAAAAAATGTTTTTTTTTTTTTTTTTTTTTTTTGTGGGTTAAGTATAGCTTGGGAAGATGCATCAGGTGTAGTCATGATACTAATCCTTTCATTCGTTTCAAACAAACTCTCGGTGTATTTTCGAACAATAAAAAAGGTGCGTTGCCCCGACATAGTTGACATTTAGACAGTAAAATACTAGCTAAAATTTCGTTTAAAGGTGTAAAAAAAAAAAAAAAAGGAAAGAAAAGGAGTGCGTGTTTTTTCCCCCTGCAGTTCTACGTAATATCTGATTTACAGACGCGACTTTCTATACGCACAATAATTGTTTCGGCGTCGAGTTGACATTACGTCAGGAGGTTCGTCACGTCATCTGGGTAGATGTTGCGATTATTAACCGAACATACAATGCCAGTTTCTATAGGGCAGCTTATGTTCCTCGTCCTGTTGTCTCATTGTCATTGAGCAGGGCCGGGCTTTCACCACCAAGCGGCCGCCCTGGGCAAACTCAAACAGTGGCGTCCCCCCCCCCCCTTTCCCTTTTTATGCACCCATACCTGCTATATTCTTTTTCACGTAAAAAAATGTTTTTTTTTTGTTTTTTTTTTTGTGGGTTAAGTATAGTTTGGGAAGATGCATCAGGTGTAGTCATGATACTAATCCTTTCATTCGTTTCAAGCAAACTCTCGGTGTATTTTCGAACAATAAAAAAGATGCGTTGCCCCGACATAGTTGACATTTAGACAGTAAAATACTAGCTAAAATTTCGTTTAAAGGTGTAAAAAAAAAAAAAATAAAAAGGAAAGAAAAGGAGTGCGTGTTTTTTCCCCCTGCAGTTCTACGTAATATCTGATTTACAGACGCGACTTTCTATACGCACAATAATTGTTTCGGCGTCGAGTTGACATTACGTCAGGAGGTTCGTCACGTCATCTGGGTAGATGTTGCGATTATTAACCGAACATACAATGCCAGTTTCTATTGGGCAGCTTATGTTCCTCGTCCTGTTGTCTCATTGTCATTGAGCAGGGCCGGTCTTTCACCACCAAGCGGCCGCCCTGGGCAAACTCAAACAGTGGCGTCCCCCCCCCTTTCTCTTTTTATGCACCCATACCTGCTATATTCTTTTTCACGTAAAAAAATGTTTTTTTTTTGTTTTTTTTTTTGTGGGTTAAGTATAGTTTGGGAAGATGCATCAGGTGTAGTCATGATACTAATCCTTTCATTCGTTTCAAACAAACTCTCGGTGTATTTTCGAACAATAAAAAAGATGCGTTGCCCCGACATAGTTGACATTTAGACAGTAAAATACTAGCTAAAATTTCGTTTAAAGGTGTAAAAAAAAAAAAAATAAAAAGGAAAGAAAAGGAGTGCGTGTTTTTTCCCCCTGCAGTTCTACGTAATATCTGATTTACAGACGCGACTTTCTATACGCACAATAATTGTTTCGGCGTCGAGTTGACATTACGTCAGGAGGTTCGTCACGTCATCTGGGTAGATGTTGCGATTATTAACCGAACATACAATGCCAGTTTCTATTGGGCAGCTTATGTTCCTCGTCCTGTTGTCTCATTGTCATTGAGCAGGGCCGGTCTTTCACCACCAAGCGGCCGCCCTGGGCAAACTCAAACAGTGGCGTCCCCCCCCCTTTCTCTTTTTATGCACCCATACCTGCTATATTCTTTTTCACGTAAAAAAATGTTTTTTTTTTGTTTTTTTTTTTGTGGGTTAAGTATAGTTTGGGAAGATGCATCAGGTGTAGTCATGATACTAATCCTTTCATTCGTTTCAAACAAACTCTCGGTGTATTTTCGAACAATAAAAAAGATGCGTTGCCCCGACATAGTTGACATTTAGACAGTAAAATACTAGCTAAAATTTCGTTTAAAGGTGTAAAAAAAAAAAAAATAAAAAGGAAAGAAAAGGAGTGCGTGTTTTTTCCCCCTGCAGTTCTACGTAATATCTGATTTACAGACGCGACTTTCTATACGCACAATAATTGTTTCGGCGTCGAGTTGACATTACGTCAGGAGGTTCGTCACGTCATCTGGGTAGATGTTGCGATTATTAACCGAACATACAATGCCAGTTTCTATTGGGCAGCTTATGTTCCTCGTCCTGTTGTCTCATTGTCATTGAGCAGGGCCGGGCTTTCACCACCAAGCGGCCGCCCTGGGCAAACTCAAACAGTGGCGTCCCCCCCCCCCCTTTCCCTTTTTATGCACCCATACCTGCTATATTCTTTTTCACGTAAAAAAATGTTTTTTTTTTGTTTTTTTTTTTGTGGGTTAAGTATAGTTTGGGAAGATGCATCAGGTGTAGTCATGATACTAATCCTTTCATTCGTTTCAAACAAACTCTCGGTGTATTTTCGAACAATAAAAAAGATGCGTTGCCCCGACATAGTTGACATTTAGACAGTAAAATACTAGCTAAAATTTCGTTTAAAGGTGTAAAAAAAAAAAAAATAAAAAGGAAAGAAAAGGAGTGCGTGTTTTTTCCCCCTGCAGTTCTACGTAATATCTGATTTACAGACGCGACTTTCTATACGCACAATAATTGTTTCGGCGTCGAGTTGACATTACGTCAGGAGGTTCGTCACGTCATCTGGGTAGATGTTGCGATTATTAACCGAACATACAATGCCAGTTTCTATTGGGCAGCTTATGTTCCTCGTCCTGTTGTCTCATTGTCATTGAGCAGGGCCGGGCTTTCACCACCAAGCGGCCGCCCTGGGCAAACTCAAACAGTGGCGTCCCCCCCCCCCCTTTCCCTTTTTATGCACCCATACCTGCTATATTCTTTTTCACGTAAAAAAATGTTTTTTTTTTGTTTTTTTTTTTGTGGGTTAAGTATAGTTTGGGAAGATGCATCAGGTGTAGTCATGATACTAATCCTTTCATTCGTTTCAAACAAACTCTCGGTGTATTTTCGAACAATAAAAAAGATGCGTTGCCCCGACATAGTTGACATTTAGACAGTAAAATACTAGCTAAAATTTCGTTTAAAGGTGTAAAAAAAAAAAAAATAAAAAGGAAAGAAAAGGAGTGCGTGTTTTTTCCCCCTGCAGTTCTACGTAATATCTGATTTACAGACGCGACTTTCTATACGCACAATAATTGTTTCGGCGTCGAGTTGACATTACGTCAGGAGGTTCGTCACGTCATCTGGGTAGATGTTGCGATTATTAACCGAACATACAATGCCAGTTTCTATTGGGCAGCTTATGTTCCTCGTCCTGTTGTCTCATTGTCATTGAGCAGGGCCGGTCTTTCACCACCAAGCGGCCGCCCTGGGCAAACTCAAACAGTGGCGTCCCCCCCCCTTTCCCTTTTTATGCACCCATATCTGCTATATTCGTTTTCACGTAAAAAAAATGTTTTTTTTTTTTTTTTTTTTTTTTTGTGGGTTAAGTATAGTTTGGGAAGATGCATCAGGTGTAGTCATGATACTAATCCTTTCATTCGTTTCAAGCAAACTCTCGGTGTATTTTCGAACGATAAAAAAGATGCGTTGCCCCGACATAGTTGACATTTAGACAGTAAAATACTAGCTAAAATTTCGTTTAAAGGGGTAAAAAAAAAAAAAAGGAAAGAAAAGGAGTGCGTGTTTTTCCCCCCCTGCAGTTCTACGTAATATCTGATTTACAGACGCGACTTTCTATACGCACAATAATTGTTTCGGCGTCGAGTTGACATTACGTCAGGAGGTTCGTCACGTCATCTGGGTAGATGTTGCGATTATTAAAGAACATACAATGCCAGTTTCTATTGGGCAGCTTATGTTCCTCGTCCTGTTGTCTCATTGTCATTGAGCAGGGCCGGTCTTTCACCACCAAGCGGCCGCCCTGGGCAAACTCAAACAGTGGCGTCCCCCCCCCTTTCTCTTTTTATGCACCCATACCTGCTATATTCTTTTCCACGTAAAAAAATGTTTTTTTTTTTTTTTTGTGGGTTAAGTATAGTTTGGGAAGATGCATCAGGTGTAGTCATGATACAAATCCTTTCATTCGTTTCAAGCAAACTCTCGGTGTATTTTCGAACAATAAAAAAGATGCGTTGCCCCGACATAGTTGACATTTAGACAGTAAAATACTAGCTAAAATTTCGTTTAAAGGGGTAAAAAAAAAAATAAAAAGGAAAGAAAAGGAGTGCGTGTTTTTTCCCCCTGCAGTTCTACGTAATATCTGATTTACAGACGCGACTTTCTATACGCACAATAATTGTTTCGGCGTCGAGTTGACATTACGTCAGGAGGTTCGTCACGTCATCTGGGTAGATGTTGCGATTATTAACCGAACATACAATGCCAGTTTCTATTGGGCAGCTTATGTTCCTCGTCCTGTTGTCTCATTGTCATTGAGCAGGGCCGGTCTTTCACCACCAAGCGGCCGCCCTGGGCAAACTCAAACAGTGGCGTCCCCCCCCCTTTCCCTTTTTATGCACCCATATCTGCTATATTCGTTTTCACGTAAAAAAAATGTTTTTTTTTTTTTTTTTTTTTTTTTGTGGGTTAAGTATAGTTTGGGAAGATGCATCAGGTGTAGTCATGATACTAATCCTTTCATTCGTTTCAAGCAAACTCTCGGTGTATTTTCGAACGATAAAAAAGATGCGTTGCCCCGACATAGTTGACATTTAGACAGTAAAATACTAGCTAAAATTTCGTTTAAAGGGGTAAAAAAAAAAAAAAGGAAAGAAAAGGAGTGCGTGTTTTTCCCCCCCTGCAGTTCTACGTAATATCTGATTTACAGACGCGACTTTCTATACGCACAATAATTGTTTCGGCGTCGAGTTGACATTACGTCAGGAGGTTCGTCACGTCATCTGGGTAGATGTTGCGATTATTAAAGAACATACAATGCCAGTTTCTATTGGGCAGCTTATGTTCCTCGTCCTGTTGTCTCATTGTCATTGAGCAGGGCCGGTCTTTCACCACCAAGCGGCCGCCCTGGGCAAACTCAAACAGTGGCGTCCCCCCCCCTTTCCCTTTTTATGCACCCATATCTGCTATATTCGTTTTCACGTAAAAAAAATGTTTTTTTTTTTTTTTTTTTTTTTTGTGGGTTAAGTATAGTTTGGGAAGATGCATCAGGTGTAGTCATGATACTAATCCTTTCATTCGTTTCAAGCAAACTCTCGGTGTATTTTCGAACGATAAAAAAGATGCGTTGCCCCGACATAGTTGACATTTAGACAGTAAAATACTAGCTAAAATTTCGTTTAAAGGGGTAAAAAAAAAAAAAAAGGAAAGAAAAGGAGTGCGTGTTTTTCCCCCCCTGCAGTTCTACGTAATATCTGATTTACAGACGCGACTTTCTATACGCACAATAATTGTTTCGGCGTCGAGTTGACATTACGTCAGGAGGTTCGTCACGTCATCTGGGTAGATGTTGCGATTATTAAAGAACATACAATGCCAGTTTCTATTGGGCAGCTTATGTTCCTCGTCCTGTTGTCTCATTGTCATTGAGCAGGGCCGGTCTTTCACCACCAAGCGGCCGCCCTGGGCAAACTCAAACAGTGGCGTCCCCCCCCCTTTCCCTTTTTATGCACCCATATCTGCTATATTCGTTTTCACGTAAAAAAAATGTTTTTTTTTTTTTTTTTTTTTTTTTGTGGGTTAAGTATAGTTTGGGAAGATGCATCAGGTGTAGTCATGATACTAATCCTTTCATTCGTTTCAAGCAAACTCTCGGTGTATTTTCGAACGATAAAAAAGATGCGTTGCCCCGACATAGTTGACATTTAGACAGTAAAATACTAGCTAAAATTTCGTTTAAAGGGGTAAAAAAAAAAAAAAGGAAAGAAAAGGAGTGCGTGTTTTTCCCCCCCTGCAGTTCTACGTAATATCTGATTTACAGACGCGACTTTCTATACGCACAATAATTGTTTCGGCGTCGAGTTGACATTACGTCAGGAGGTTCGTCACGTCATCTGGGTAGATGTTGCGATTATTAAAGAACATACAATGCCAGTTTCTATTGGGCAGCTTATGTTCCTCGTCCTGTTGTCTCATTGTCATTGAGCAGGGCCGGTCTTTCACCACCAAGCGGCCGCCCTGGGCAAACTCAAACAGTGGCGTCCCCCCCCCTTTCTCTTTTTATGCACCCATACCTGCTATATTCTTTTCCACGTAAAAAAATGTTTTTTTTTTTTTTTTGTGGGTTAAGTATAGTTTGGGAAGATGCATCAGGTGTAGTCATGATACAAATCCTTTCATTCGTTTCAAGCAAACTCTCGGTGTATTTTCGAACAATAAAAAAGATGCGTTGCCCCGACATAGTTGACATTTAGACAGTAAAATACTAGCTAAAATTTCGTTTAAAGGGGTAAAAAAAAAAATAAAAAGGAAAGAAAAGGAGTGCGTGTTTTTTCCCCCTGCAGTTCTACGTAATATCTGATTTACAGACGCGACTTTCTATACGCACAATAATTGTTTCGGCGTCGAGTTGACATTACGTCAGGAGGTTCGTCACGTCATCTGGGTAGATGTTGCGATTATTAAAGAACATACAATGCCAGTTTCTATTGGGCAGCTTATGTTCCTCGTCCTGTTGTCTCATTGTCATTGAGCAGGGCCGGTCTTTCACCACCAAGCGGCCGCCCTGGGCAAACTCAAACAGTGGCGTCCCCCCCCCTTTCTCTTTTTATGCACCCATATCTGCTATATTCTTTTTCACGTAAAAAAATGTTTTTTTTTTTTTTTTTTGTGGGTTAAGTATAGTTTGGGAAGATGCATCAGGTGTAGTCATGATACAAATCCTTTCATTCGTTTCAAGCAAACTCTCGGTGTATTTTCGAACAATAAAAAAGATGCGTTGCCCCGACATAGTTGACATTTAGACAGTAAAATACTAGCTAAAATTTCGTTTAAAGGTGTAAAAAAAAAAAAAAGAAAGAAAAGGAGTGCGTGTTTTTTTCCCCCTGCAGTTCTACGTAATATCTGATTTACAGACGCGACTTTCTATACGCACAATAATTGTTTCGGCGTCGAGTTGACATTACGTCAGGAGGTTCGTCACGTCATCTGGGTAGATGTTGCGATTATTAACCGAACATACAATGCCAGTTTCTATTGGGCAGCTTATGTTCCTCGTCCTGTTGTCTCAATGTCATTGAGCAGGGCCGGTCTTTCACCACCAAGCGGCCGCCCTGGGCAAACTCAAACAGTGGCGTCCCCCCCCCTTTCCCTTTTTATGCACCCATATCTGCTATATTCTTTTTCACGTAAAAAAATGTTTTTTTTTTGTTTTTTTTGTGGGTTAAGTATAGTTTGGGAAGATGCATCAGGTGTAGTCATGATACTAATCCTTTCATTCGTTTCAAACAAACTCTCGGTGTATTTTCGAACAATAAAAAAGATGCGTTGCCCCGACATAGTTGACATTTAGACAGTAAAATACTAGCTAAAATTTTGTTTAAAGGTGTAAAAAAAAAATAAAAAGGAAAGAAAAGGAGTGCGTGTTTTTTTCCCCCTGCAGTTCTACGTAATATCTTATTTACAGACGCGACTTTCTATACGCACAATAATTGTTTCGGCGTCGAGTTGACATTACGTCAGGAGGTTCGTCACCCCATCTGGGTAGATGTTGCGATTATTAACCGAACATACAATGCCAGTTTCTATTGGGCAGCTTATGTTCCTCGTCGTGTTGTCTCAATGTCATTGAGCAGGGCCGGTCTTTCACCACCAAGCGGCCGCCCTGGGCAAACTCAAACAGTGGCGTCCCCCTCCCCCCCTTTCCCTTTTTATGCACCCATATCTGCTATATTCGTTTTCACGTAAAAAAAATGTTTTGCGCATTGATTTTTTTACGCTGCGCAAAGTACATCTTACAGTATTTGGTAGTCAGGGGAAGAAGCGAGGCTTTTAGCGTTCGAAACGTATATGTCTTGATAAGGTAACATATGTCTAATATAAAAAGCACCTACCATATATCCCAATTATCTACTTAAAGAGCGAATTTAGTAATCCTTCGCGAGGAGCCGTCCTTTTTTTTTTTTTTTTTTTACTACGGCCCCTGAGGTGAAAACGATTATAGGTACGACATCACGTTGTTACTAAACATTAGAGTAGTGGCCCAACATACTAAAAAGCTGTGTCAAAAAAAAAAAAAAGCTAAACAGATTACTAGGTTGACGCGACGCTGCGACCTGCGTGATTTCCCAGGTCGCCCACCCCTGAGGCCGGTACTGCCATCGAGAAAGGGTGACCCTTTCACGTTGACTTGCTCGTTTCAGGGAGGTTTTCTGGCGGAAGGAATTCAACCGGGTGTTTAAGGAAGGCGAAAAGCTTCTTCAAGAAGGACTCGCCGCCATTTTGATAGAGCTTGCGAAACAAGGCACGGACTACTTCTACACAGGAAACCTCGCCAAGGCCATTGTTGCGAAAGTCGGCCCGGACGGTTAGTGGTCATTCCATGAATATTTTTTTTGTAGGTCGTTCTGAAACCTCCCAAACGAAGCATGCGTAAAGGTGTCGGAGGGTTATCTGGTGTCGTTATGGGAGTTACCGGAACCGTACGTCTGCTAAAGCCCCCTAGACTCACTATCTGTGAGAAATGGTCGCTTATAACTACAGAGTTCCATGTTTTCGGATAAATCCGATAAAATCTGAAAAACACTCGCCGGTAAAAATTATTCTCAGATCAGATTTATTCGAAGACCGATGTTACGATGGCGAAAAACAACAACAAGAAAAAACAAACAAGAAAAAAAAAAAAAAAAAAACACGTTATTCTACAGATAAGCAGGGTCAGTGGTTTTGCGGAAAGACCTCTTCACCTTTCTTCCCAATCTCAGACTATTGACAAAATGTTGATCACCGTTAGGCTTTCGTCAAGTTTTGTTCAGGACAAAGGGTAATCGTAATGTTGGGTCACGACAAAAGTCACTGTCCTACTTTTCAGGCTGGGATTCTTAGGCGCGGAATAAGATAAGACAAAAAGCAGCTTTGCAGAGTCTGCATCGAGGGTTTTAGTGATTTTAAAGTATCGGCGTTTATTAAAGTAACACTTGTTGATAAGTTTTGTCGCCGAACAGTTGGTATTATCAATGGCAAGGGCGCAATGCCCCAATCTATAATTGAAAAAAAAATAAAAAAATATCGTTGGACTCGGGCGATTTCTTATGAACTGTTCGTAGAATATTTATTTTTATATCGAATTTTGAAACCTAGGGCACTACAGCCAACACAACGCGCCATGTGAGCCTTGGAAAGTTAGCACTCATAGAACAATGTACGGGCAAGATACGTTGAAGAACAAACTACCAAGATTACTAAATAGATTAAATGTCGAGCTTTTAGATATCACGTTTAAAGCATTGCGCTGTTATTCCAGCCCCAAGTCGACATTTCTTATGTAAAAAATGCCCTATGTAATATTAATATAACCTTGAGAGTTGTGCATGTACGCGATCTTGTTTTTATTTTTTTTTTTGCTTGTTAATATTTTTTTAGATATCGTTCACTTGCGTGGTTGTGACGTAACTTGACTCTGTCCATTGTTGCTTCTCTTTATTATCTTTATTTTTGCTTTTTTTCTGTTAATGCTGTAAACTTTATGGTATTGACATGGTAATCCTGGAGCCGGGGAAAAGAAGGGACGTAGGACAGACACAAAACTCCAAACACAGCGAAAATTTTATTTCACTGTCACGTCCTTAACTAAACCTACGACCAAGCGACGCAGACACAAAAGGTTTGACAACAAAAACCTACGTACGGCCGAGTGGCGCAGACACGAAAGGTTTGACAACAAAGAACCTCAGAACGACGACAAGAAGTATCACCAGACATACTTCTAACATGTGTCTAACATGTCTAAGATGTGTCTAACATACTTCTAACATGTGTCCTCGTTCTGAGGTGCTTTGTTGTCAAACCTTTCGTGTCTGCGTCGCTTGGCCGTACGTAGGTTCTTTGCTGTCAAACCTTTTGTGTCCTACGTCCCTTTTTTTTCCCGACTCCAGGGTTACCATGTCAGTATTGAACCAGCTCGCCTGCACCCTTGCTTTAGTTGTATGTTATATTGATTTTTTGTTTGTACTGCAAAGATGCCAATGAGGGGGCCTGTGGCTTTGTGAAGCTGGCCCTGTGACAGCTTTTTCGACCAGCTTCCAGTATCCTGCATGTTGTACTTGATGCAAATATATAAAAAAAGCAACAACAACAGCAATAGCAATATTAAATAATCGGGAATCTATCATAAACAAACTTCGATGAACTCGGAATTTTCGGCAAAAACAAAATAAACTCCGAAAATTATACTCTCCGAATTTCGCGAGCCGTAAACTCCGAAAACGCAGGATCCTATACTTATAACACTATCGAAATTTTTTTGAGTCTACGGTAAAATCACGACGCGTAAAAAGTTGGTAAAAAAATGGATGTCCGTGGATCGTAATGTACGTTCCACGACAATCGCTTAGAACTTAGATGGCGCCAGTGTGTATACCTTTTCGTGTTCTCGTCGTAAGCGGTCCTAAGCCAGCACGGTGCACCCGAACATACCTCGAACGCAAATGTGTGTGAGCCAGTCCGTCTATAGACCAGTGTCCGCGCCAATTCCAGGGCGCCGCCATGGATGGATGGATGGATGGATGAATACGGCTGAGCCCTTTGGATCGGGCGGTAGCTTACGCCACCTAGCCATTTTGTTTTACCATTTAAGCTTAGAATATTTAAATGTGAAATCTATATTCACTCCGCAGTGCAAAGAAAGTGAGGCTATGAAACCCCCTTGCCATCAGTGGATAAGAAAATACCTAGTTTTCTCTCGATTTCTGCCACCATTCACTTAATCTTTGCTTGGTAATCTCTACAGTCTTGAAATCCACTCTCCCTTCGCTGTCTCTAAAACCCAATGACTTTATTAAATCTATGTTGTCTTCGGTAGGCATAGGGTGAAGCCCTTTACAGTAGAGTATCAAGTGCTCAGCCGTCTCGTCCTCCTCTCCACAAGCAGTGCACACTGTATCAATTTCCTGGTACTTCACTCTATATGTTCTGGTTCGCAAAACACCCGTTCTTGCCTCAAACAGCAATGAGCTTCCCCTAGAATTGTCATAAATGCTTTCTTTGGCAATAACTCTTTTGTTTAATCTATAGCTTTCCAGAGCCGTCTTTGTCTGCATTCCCTCTAGCCACCAATCTCTTTCTGTGGCCTTAACTTTCTTCTTAACTGAGACTTGCTCTTCCGTATCTTCGCTATAGCCCAAAAACTTTCCTCTTAATTTCCTAGTGCGCTGTCTCCACTTTGTGTCTACACTCCTCATGTATAAATAGCTGAAAACCTTTCGTGCCCATTGCTCCCCGTCCATTTGCCTCAACCTATCCTCAAATTCTACCTTGCTCACCGCTTCCCTGCTCTCAAATGATGCCCATCCCATGTCTCCTTGTACTCCCTGGTTTGGCGTTTTGCAATGTGCCCCCAAAGCCAGTCTACCTACTCCGCGCTGTTTTATTTCTAGTCTCGCATGCACTTCGGATTTCATGCATAGCACTGCGTTTCCAAAAGTCAAGCCAGGCACCATGACCCCTTTCCAAATCTCTCTCACCACCTCATACCTGTTGTAATTCCAAAGTGCTCTATTTTTTATTACAGCTGCATTTCTGTTGCCCTTACCTATTATATACTTTTCATGGTCTCTGAGATATTCTGCACCATCACATATCCATACTCCTAGATACTTGTATTTACTAGCTCTCTCAACTGTAATATTCTGTATCTTCAGGCTCTCAACTTCATCCTCGTTAAAAATCATGACTGCCGATTTTTCGCTACTGAATTCTAAACCTAATTCCTCTCCTTCCCTACCACAGATGCTCATTAATTCCTGCAACTCTGTCCTGTTGTTAGCCATTAGTACAATATCATCCGCATACATCAATCCCGGTAAGGATTGCTGAATTTTTTGGCCTAGCTTACTGTAAGAAAGGTTGAACCCAAGCCCACTCTTCTCTAGTCTATCCTCCAATCCTCTCAGATACAACATAAACAGCAAAGGCGATAACGGGCACCCCTGCCTAAGGCCTCGTCTTACCTCTATTTTCCCTGTCGCCTTTCCTTCCCATGTTATAATCACCTTGTTATCTTTGTAAATGTTCCTTAATAGTGCTGTTAGTCGTTCATCTAGGTTTAAGTTCTCCATTATGTCCCACAGGTTTCTTTGGTTCACATTGTCCTAGGCACCCTTGATATCCAGAAATGCCAGCCAGAGCTGTCTGTTTTCTTTTTGCGCTATTTCTATACACTGTGTTAGAGAAAATAAATTGTCCTCCAACCTTCTTTGTTTTCAAAACCCGTTCTGTAATTCACCCAGTATGCCCTCGCAATCTACCCATTCCTCCAGTCTGTTCTTTATAATCTGCATTACCAACCTGTAAATAACCGGTGTCACAGTTATAGGACGATAATTCCTAATATCAGACTTATCTCCCTTTCCCTTATATATCATACTCATCCTACTAAGCCTCCATTCATCTGGAATATTTCCTTTTGTTATCATGGTACTCACTACCTCCCTTAGTTTTGCCTTAGATTTAGGACCCAAATTCTTCACCAGCTTGATAGGGATACCATCTGTGCCTGTCGACGTGCCACTAGGGACTCTTCATTCCGCCTTTTCCCATTCTCTTTGTCCAAAATCCGCGATGTCACAAAGTGGACTGCTACTTCCTTCGGTTCTCCTATCTTCCACATGTAACCGTTCCCGAAATTTCTCCTCCATCACTGCTCCTATATATTGTATCGCATCATCTCCCTCTAATTGATCTCCCTGATGCGAGAGTATGAACCTCTGTCTAGCTTGCGTTGTTTCACCGAGTGAGTTCAAGTGCTCCCAAAACTTCTTGGCAGCGTTTCTATCTTTCTTACTTACATTACTCATCCATTCCTCACCCTTTCTCTGAATTTTCGCATTGATCAAACTGGATGCCTCTCGGCGACATGTTATAAAATTGTCCCATTTTCTTTTTACTTCCGTTTCGGACTCCCCACTACGCTTGGAATACCTGTGTTCTCTAGAGGCTTCCTGACGTTTTTGTATCGCTTGCTTCACTTCTTTGTCCCACCAGCTTTTTGGTCTATGTCCTTGCTTCCCCTTTCGTTTACTCTTAACTTTGTCTAGTTCTAGAGCAAAAAGCCTAGTTAGGCTCTCATAGGTCCAATCTGTATGCCGTTGCCCTGAAACTGCTGCCTCTATTCTTTCAACAACTATTTCCAAATTTCCAACTCTTTGTCGCTGCAGAAAGTTTGCTTTGAATTATGTTGTCTAGTTTCAGCATTTACTTCTCTGGCAAAATTCAGCTTAATACGTTTGTGATCACTACCAAGACTTTTGGAACCTTCTTCATCTATTTTCATTACTTGTAACTTACCATATATTTTGTGTGACATGAGTACGTAATCTATAGTTGAATGTAGATTGCCAGTTTCCCAAGTTATGTGCCCGTCACACTTCTGACTGGTATTACATAAAACTAAGTCATGTTTTTCCACCAGTTCTAGTAATATGCTTCCAGTTGAGTCCGTATACCCATCCAGACACTCAATATGGGCTGTCATGTCTCCCATAATAATTATTTCGGAGCCTTCCCCTAGTTCACTAATGTCTCTTGATATGCAATCAATCATTTTTCTGTTTTCCTCTTTAGCACCTGTCCCTGTCCATAAGTAAACCACTCCAAGGACTGTTGATTCCCCAGCGACTTTTCCTTTCAGCCACAAATGTTCGGCGCACTCCTTTCTGATCCTTTGAAAGTTCATATTCTTCTTAATAAATGCTCCAATTCCACGTCCCTTCCTCGTTCCCTCCATTCTGTTGCATTCTTCCCACACATAGTCAGGGTTGCAAGGTGGCTGCTCCATGTCTCTGAGATGTGTTTCCACAAACCCATACGCCATTAAATCCTCCTTTCTTAGTTGCTCCTCTACCTCTTCCCATTTTAACCTATTTCTACCACCCTGCATGTTAATATATCCAATGCCTGATTGTGCTGTTTTTTTTATACCTGTTCTTACGTTTTCTCCTCTTTTTAACCCTGGGTGCCTCTCCTGACTTCGTTGGGTTTTCAATTACTTCAGTGCTCCCAGGGCCCTCGGTCCCCCCAAAAAAGCAGTCACCGTGCGGCCCATCCTATCCCCCACCCTGTAACCCGTGGCCTCACTGTAGTGAATGCCATCTGCAAAAGGGCGGGAGCCAGCCTCGTACACCTCTCTGTTTACTTCCATTACGTCGTACCGAAGCTGTCGACTCATACCCTTAATTACTCCGTTGGCTTCGACAACCCTCCTCTCCGTTAACCCGGACTGCCCCCGAACTTCTGGAATGGTGCACACAACCACATGCACATTCTCAGACACGTCCCTCAGCTTACGTATTCCCACGTTTAGCTGCTTTCCGAGGTTCTGGCTCCTACCCTTCAGCACATCATTAAGCCCCGCATGAACTATTACTAGGTTCCTTCCCTCCCGGTTATCCCACACCCCCTCACGTGCTGCGGTCATAGCATCCACCATACACTTCCCTGGCTGGACCTCTACGGTTACCCTCTGGTCTCCCTTCACCCTGTTATGTACACCCCTCCTAACCCGTGCTACGTTAGAGCTCCCCACTACCAGTACCCTAGATCCCCCTGGTGCCTGCGCGCCTTTGTCCTGCGACTTATCTCCTGTCACCTGACTGCCCGACGCCTGCTGCTCGAAGGCGCCATTGAGCTGAGGTTCAATCAGCTCTCCAGCGTCGTCGAGCCCGCCTGCCAACAGGCCGGACTCCCGACCACCAGGGACCCCAGCCTGCAGACTGGTGGTTCGTCCCGCTAGAACTGACACTTCCTCCTTTCTTCCCTCGCTACTCTCACTCGCTCGAATTACCCCTTCCAGGCGCTCTACCCTACTGTCACACTCCCTCTTACGCTCCTCTAAACCCGCCTTCCATACTTCCCCCAGCTCTTCCGCCTGCTTCTCGAGGCCGACCCGCTGCTCCCTCTCATGATTAAGCTGCCTAGTCAGCTCCTCTACCTGGGCCTCGAGACCCACCCGCTTCTCTCCTTCTGCCCTAAGCTGGGCCTCAATCTCCCGAACTCTACCCTCCCATTCCCCAGTTACCTGCTGAAGCTTCACACAAAGCCGACACTCGAAACTCACCTCCGCCGCCACCTCCAGGCTCCCGAAACCCGTCTCCTCCAGGTAACACCACATCCCACACCCCTCGCACTGCACCAACTCGTCCCCACCCTTGTCATGCCGACCCAAATCTAGACCCATGTCTAGACCGGGAACAAACCGTCCCTTCCCGCCAAAAATTCAAACAGAGCCTACTTTGCGAAACTAACGTTAACTGCTGCTGTTCAAACCTAATACTGCTACCGCATAGTCGCTTCCAATCAACTCTCAAAAAAAGAGAGAGAAAAGAAGAAAAACTGGCACTTAGCTTCGGATGCTCGAGGAGAACCAGGAAACACGTCCGCTCACCGCAACTCAGTACGAGGTCTATGTCTACGAGGTCTACGAGGTCATGTTTATCTACGCTCGCGCCACCACGCGGAAAGAACTGGCAGGCAGGGAGGGGGGGGGGGCTGCGTTGGCGGCGTTGCTTTGGGTAGCTGGATGCGGCAGGCTGTCCGAATGCACCGACACATCGTGAAAGATGTCTTCACCAGAAGCCTCTGCGGCCCGTTCTTCAACAGGCAAGATGTCGTGAACATTCGAGAACCCATCTCGATCAAGGAAAATAAGGGAAAACCTTTTTTGTCTTAGATGTTCTCGGTGTCTGCTGACCCTTGACATCCGCGTTTCAGTCCGGGTTCATTGCGTAGTAAATATTTCGCTACCGCTTTCTTGTAGCTTTCAAATGCTTGATTGTTGGCTTCTTGTATACGACATTACATTCGTGGCACGTTTGAGACCGATTTTCGCGATCTGCTTGCCTTTCTGCGGCAGCGCGGCTCTGCCGAGCCGAAATAAGTGGGAGGCGTTCACTTGATCGAACGCCGTTTTAGCGAATGAAAACGAGACGACGACGTTTCATCGAATGACTAGCGAATGGGTCTAGTTACATAGACAGCTCGGATTAGCTTTCTTTTGTGATGTGGCGCCTTGTCTGCCGCTGCGAAGCGGCGTAAACGAGGGCTCCGAGTATGTGAGCACGCGTCCCCCCACACACACACACGCAAACACACACTGCAAGCGTCTGGGTTCGAAACTATTAATTGCCAGTTCTAAAGGATGGTACTTACTTGAAGTGGGAGCTGGAATTCTACGAGGTACCAGGAGACACTTACTGTCGGGCAACGAAGCACGGTGCCTGTGGGGGCGGAGTCTAGGAACGCTACTGATTAATATTGTGACAGGCGATCAGTCATGATAGCAGACGAAACTTCGACTCGTTTGTTCAGAAGTTCGCGGTGATATTTTATTAGCCCTCGTTACAGCACGCAGAGGATCTTAGGCAGTGAAATTCACATCACGCAGGCTCGTCCGTCGTAGTCAAATGAGCGCAGTCGACGATGAGGTGTAATGAGCTACTAAGCTTCACAAGGAGAATGCGCGTGAGAAGAGTTTTGAGGAAGTCCAAAACACCGATCCAGCAGACGCACGTACGTACGTTTACTCCGGACTTCATGAACCCGACGGCGCAAGATCAAAGAGCACCGCCGCCATCGCCACCCGGTTTTCTCTGCACTTTGCACGACGACGGCACTGCACCGGAGGGCACTCGCCTCGGCGTTAAAAATCCGCGAAATAGATTAATTTCCCACTCTTGAAGCCATTCCAAATGATAAATGAAAATACCTCGGCGTTGTTGAACATCTGACGACACAACCAACACAACTGTGCCGCTGGCTGCGTGAGCCTGACACAACTGTGCCGAGCGCCTGCTCGGCGCCGTTGTTGCTCGTGAAGGCCTGCTTATTTGTAGTTGAGACGATGATTCCACATCTTTCGTGGTGCTTGCAATAACTTCGAAGGGCAGGGGAACCTTCTCACGAGGACGTTGAAGACACTCAACACCGGAGCCACCAAAGCAATCGCACAAACCGTCGCCATGTTTGCTTCTTCTTCGTCACTCGCGGCGCGGTCAACTCGTCGCGAGATGTTTTCTGGCTCGGCTAGATGAAAACCAACAGCGGCAAAGTGGCGTATGGACACACGGCTCTCACATTACGGGCACTATACTCACATACCGCGGTAGACAGGACCGATGCCGGCGAAATGGCAGTCGGCACACCAGCGAAGAAGCCTTCAACGGGAAGCGGCGGCGCAGGCCGACGCAGCCCCCCCTCCCCGTGAGCGTCTGGGTTCGAGATTATTGTTCGCTTTTGCTCCTTGTGGTGGAGGCTAAAAAGAGCACTTCCGGACAAAGGTCTATAGGGACCACTGATCTCTATGACAATTGCTGGATCGCGTTTGCCCGCTCCGCGAATGCGGTCACTGGCGGCCATCTTTAGGTAGAGTTATATCACCTCTAGCCAATGTAAGCTGCTGCAGCCGCTATCATCCATCCATGGCAGATAGCGTTTTGGCAGGTGGGTTGGCAGGCTGCGATCAAAATAGCGTGGGTGATATTGCGTGCTTGATTAAAATTATTTGACGAAACATGTTTTTGAAACCCGGCGTGAACAGCAGTTCGGTTTTTGAGGACCTGGTAAAAGTTTCACGAAATCGCAGCACCGGAAGAAAAGCAGCACAGCACGTATCGAAAGTCGCATCGAAAGAAGCATCGAAAGCAGACGACGGTACGGAGTCTGCTTTTGATGCGAGCTGCGCTGCTTTCCCCCGGTGCTGCGCTTTCGTAGAACTTTTGTCGGGTCCTCAAAGATGAGGCTACCGTTCACGCCGGGTTTCAAGAATCTGCTTCGTCGAACAACTTCAATCAAGCACGAAATGTCACCCACGGTACAGTGTACTAGATCTATGGCTATTTTTATGGCAGCCTGCCGCCATTGCGCTGTCCGCCATATTACTATGATGGCTAGAGATGATATCCCTACTGAAAATTCTCATTTGTATGAGAAATTTCTTGTGTCCAATAAACACATATGAATCATACACGATATATAAGAACATATAAGAACCGTATAAGAACCATATAAGAACTATATAAGATATATGAGAACACACAAGCACCATATGAGAAACTAGTGGGAACTTTCTTATAAGTTTCTTATGGGGTTCTTATATATCTTATATAATTCTTATATAGTTCTCATATAATTCTTATATGTTCTTGTATGTTCTTATATATCTTGTATGATTCATATGTGTTTATTGGACACAAGAAATTTCTCATACAAATGATTTTTTTTACTAGGGATAACTCTACCTAAAGATGGCCGCCAGTGACCGCATTCCGCTCCATAGGAGGAGCTGGTCAAACGCGATCCAGGAAATAGACATAGAGATCAGTGATAGGGACCGACTCAGAGCTTGCCTGGCAACCACAGCAGCGTAGTCTGACAGCCCTTGGGATGACTACTTCCGTCCGCCATTTTCTGGCTCTGACTCATAGGAACTCTATGCGATATCTCAGGAATAAACAAAACAAAGAAGTAACGCCATTTTGTGTTTTCGCGAAATCCGCTGGTTCTAGCGGGCAACAAGCTCCGCCCATTGGCCAAACTCTCTCAAAATAAACGGCTCTGGACCGACTCAACCCTCTGACGGCTCTGACGTGCACGCCAGAGAGGAAGCGCTGCCTGCTGTCGGCACTGCGCATGCGCTTCACTCGGCGCAATTCTGGTTTCTGCGCAGGCGCACGTGCCCACAGCCGGCGTGGGCAAAGGCGGGCTTATTTTTGTAAACAGTTTGTGTTGGTGGATATACTTCCGGTAGTGTGCCATCAGTACTCCAGATGGCGCTAGAAGTTCATGGTGTGTGTTGCTGCGACGAGATGGCGCCACTTGTCACCTAACCACCAAGCCGCCAAACCAAAAGTGCATCGATGCCCATCGCTTCTGCGCGTCTGCTACCACTTAGCCAATCACACGCGTTGAATGCGCCGCGTTTCCGCGTATTTTCTGCTCGTGATGGGGTTTAGCGGGTAGCCGATTATTGCAAATCCCGCAAAGAAAGCGAACGCCGTGACGATGCACTTTTGGTGCCGCCTGATTGTGGCTCCATCGGATCGCAGTGCTGGCCGAGTGTTCTCACCTTTGCCGTTAGAAAACCGTTACACGCGTTTTTTTTTTTTTCTGTTTTACAATCTTTTGTATGCTCCAAAGGACGATTTTATAAGTATACCTATGCATACATGCGATGCGGAAAAAGAACTCTATCGGAAGACACTTTTCTGTATAGTTAATTTCCGAGTTCTACACTTGTGTAGTATAGTTGGCAGAGTCGTGTCGTCTATACAGACATACCTTTACTGGCTTTTCCAACAGTCATAAACGCGGACGATCTGAAGAGCTACAAGGCAGAATGGAAACCATCGCTGACGGCGCCCCTTGGCGGCGGAGACCTGCAACTTCACACCGCGCCGCCACCCGGCAGCGGCGCCATTGTTGCTCGAGCTTTGCAAATTATTAAGGGATACGATCCGAAGGACCCTCGCAACGTTACCTGCCATCGGTAGGCATCTGTTCTTCCAACGAGCATTTCACACACTCATGAAGGTCCCGCATACCTACACCTTCCCAGCGCTATATATATATATATATATATAGACTAACACGCGGCTCTGACGTCGACTCCGCTGTGGTGGCGCTGCTGTCGGAACTGAGCATGCGCAGACGCTTCATTTCACGCAAATTTTGGTTTCTGGAGCATCTAATGATAATTCAGCCAATGAGATTGCTATGTTGGCCGATAAAAATGCCGATAACCGAATCACGAAGCGAGAAGATCATAACTGCCATGCTGCATCTTAAGTTCCGAGTGACTACAAACCACTGAGAGCACAATCGGTATTATGCTCCAATGGGTATTCCATTTCTGTCAGAAAAGGAGTGAATGCCATTTTAATGCAAAAGCATGAACTGTCCCACGGAGCGAGCCGACCTCATCAGCTTTTAAGCCGCGCCGAACGGCAGCTAAATTCCCGTCCCAATGGAGCCAGCTGAAGCCGTGATCTGAAGCCTCCCCAGCTGTGAAGCCGCGCAAAAAGCCACGCAAAACGGCGGCTAAATTCACCTCTCCAAAAAGAGCGAAGTGAAGCCGATTTCTGATGGATAGGCTTTCATTCGCTGGGCGCGTCATCAAGGAACGAGGCTCCCATTGGCTGTCGTGCAGAGTAGTTCCAAAAACCGCTATCAGGAAAGCCCTCTCCATGGCGGCGCACTGCACGCAGCGGCCCGGCGATGCGCGGCGTTGCGGGCCTGGCCCCAGAGCCCGCCCGGGCAAACTCCGCAGGGGTTGTACGGCCGAGCTCAGCGCGGCGTGGCCACTTCACGAGAGCGCGCGCTCGACCGTCGGCCACTACCTCGGCAGTGCCGAAAGGTGGCCGTTCACGCCATTACGCCACACACCAACTAAGGGAGTGTAAGAACGACATTCCTGCTTTGGCATTCTCAACTCATAAAAAGTGCTTAGGTGTCCTCGATATTTTCACTAAGATGGTTTGGCTTTATCTATCGTCTTTCCATTTTCTCATTGGTTGTACTGATTAAATTAATATCGATGAATGGTGTTCGGAGTACATCGATGGGGAAGCAAACGCCCAGGAGCTTATGAGTGTGAGTTTTATTAGATGGTTTTCTCAATGGGATAACGTGATATGGCAGATTTACAGCGCGTGCAACGGAAGTTAACAGACCTCCCTTCTTGCACACAATGATTCGAGCATTGAACTGGCGTCAAAACGGTGCCGATTTCGTGTGCTTTAACGTGTTTCGGCATATTCATCCATCGTAAAAAAAGAAAAGAAATCGGCCATTGAAAGCAATATAATCGTGCGTTATTATTTTTTTTTTCTGTTGCAGTTTAGTAGAAGCGTTGAAGCACGCTTTGGCACAGCTCCCTGAGCTTGGTGATACCCCTGCTATGGACAAGGTGAGTTCGCCGAAGCTCGAACTCCTCGAGAGCGATTCCAGTTCTTCATAATTTCATAAGTGACAGTACCCGCGGGGTCCCCTGTTGTCTGCTCCATGTTTGGACATCTGGTATGGTTTATGTTAGATAACTGCTGCGAGCTTTGTTCGAGATATGATGAAACAAATGATCTGCTGTTTCACATTACACCGCAGCGGACTCTATATGAGCCATCGGAGCCAATCCATTGCCGTCTGGATGTCACGTGACCTTAGGGAGGGAAACAGCGACGCGCGGGCCGCATATAGTCACGCGATACGTTCGCGTAACTTACAAATTTTAAGGGAAAAAATGTTTCTTTTGCGATTGTGAACGCTGGGCCAGCTCTCATGCGACTATCGACCTAAGACCAAGAGGCTATGGTGGCAAAGACAGCTAAGATACTAAGGCAGCGAAGGTTGTTTTTGTTTTTTTCGAGGAGCAGCCGATTTTGTTATAGCGAGTTATTTCGATATAGCGAGGTTTCGCTATAGCGAGGGTTTCGCAATAGCGATGACTTCGCAATAGCGAGGATTTCGCTATGGCAATATCTCGCTATATTGAGGCTCGGTAGATTACACCGTACGGGCAATGTTAAACTTGCTTTTGTTCACATTTCAGAGAAGGCAGAATCCCTATTGTTCTTTTTCGTTTTTGATTTTTTGAAGTGCGAGCTCATTGGTGCGTTCTGTTATCTTTGACAAAACGTGTAGGTTCTAAAAAACCTAACCAGCGCGGACCACGCGAAAACCATTCAAAAGCTGATATCTGATACGGGCCCGCTCAAAAGCGCCTCGGAGTATGGGTTGCGGCACTCCTTCATGGAAGACGGCGACGCCGCCACCTTGAGCGTGTGGGCCCCAGACGGCGACGTGCTGGTCGTTACCTCAACCATCAACAGACAGTAAGTGGTCTTTTTGGTGTACGGATCGCTACACAGTTAACGTAAGCAAACTATCATCGTTTTTGTTTTTCTCGTACGTCTATGAGAAAATAGAACCGCGCTTTTCGGCCCGCGTCACACATTAACTATACGTACCGCAAAAAAGGTTAAATTTCGTGAGAGTATGACGCTAGCTGTTGGGATAGAACGCGAAAGTTGGAGAACATGACCTCATCTTGATCAAAAAGGTAAGGGAGAAAGACGAAATGTCTTTATGAGCCGACGTCCAGCTAAGCCTAATATCGTCAAAACAAGAACTCCTATTGTGGACGGAATCTGGCATTTATATCAGTGGAAAACAACAACAACAACAACTTACCAGCAAAAAAGAAAACAATATTCTCTCACTAAACTAAGCGAGGCGCGCGAAGATTCCTTCGCGCGCCTCGCTTCTTCCACTCCGGCCTGTTGCATGGCTTCCCAAGCGGCATCTTCAACACCCCGAGTCAATTAGTTCTCGCAGCGCTACGACACAATGACTCAATCTCACCTGAAACCTCACCATCCGTAGTTTCAGCAGAGGGTCGCTTACGTGCAAACTATTTGCGACTTCGAGACCTTTCGCTTGCCATATTTATACCTCCTTGGACCCATAGCCGCGAGAACGGCCTTTCTAGTTATGAAAACACGCACAGCTATCCGCCTGACACCTCACCCCAAGAAACAAAACCACTCTGTCTGGACGGGTCTTGCCGTCCCTGGACCACCACAAGCGCGTTACTGAAGAGCGCATGCGCGCGGAGTAATACAAAATCAGAGCAGTGTGCGTGGCGAAATGGTGGCGCCCTCACGCGGCGCTCGTCGAACTAGTCTTGACCGTCCAAACGAGGAAAACAAGCCACAACACCTTGGTTCAGTTTTTTCGATGTAGTTAGAGAACGGATGTACTTACAGCTATAATTTTAAGATAATTGAATTCCGTGTTAAATTCCGCAGATATCCCACAAGACACATTTGTAGTTCAAAATTCACAGGTTTTTAGAAACGCGTTCTAACGTAAACATGTCAAAACAGCCGATTCCGACCGATTTCACGATTTAATATAAAATATAACAGATGTTTTTATGAAAAATACGCTCTGAGGGATAGTTGGACGAAGAATCATTCTTTTTATAGCAAAAAAGTTTGAAAAAATCGGAGTAACGGTTATTAAATGAGAATTTTCGTAAAATGGCAGAAAATCGCGTGTATTCTCTATGGGGCTTGGAGGAGCGCTCCCTCTTAACGTCAAGACTCACTAATGTATCTCGAGACCCAGCGGCCTACGTAGGATTTTCTTTCGTGTTGTCCCCTCGGCAGGTTCGGCAGCATGGTGATGGTGGACAAGGGTCTGCTGCTCAACAACGCGATGCACGCCTTCTCGGTGAAAGGCACCAAGAACGCCCTGCGCCTGGAACCTTCGGCTGCGAACCTGCCTCTTCCGGGCAAGATGCCCATGTCGTCCATGGCGCCGTCCATAGTTACAAACAAGGGCAGAGCCATCACGGCCATTGGAGGGGGAGGAGGGTCAGCAGCAATCTCGGCCTTGCTCTCTGCCGTGAGTGTGTATATACCTTTCTTGGCAAACTGCTTTAAGTTCACGCCTGTGCATTATATTATTTGAAGCCCGCTTATGTGACACTCGGAAAACTGATTGATTGATTGGTTGAAAGACTGATATATCAATGTATTGATTGAATAACTAAATGAATGACTTATTGATTGATTGGGTTTGCTGACAGGAAGGTTAGAAGTTTGTCACCCAAGCCTGATAGTCTGCAATGGGATTTGTGGAAAAGAAAAAAGGACTGACGATGAGTGCAAAGAAGCGATTGTGATAATGAAGTTCCAAAGAGAACCATGGAACGCTTTTTTTTTTTTTTTTTACTTTTGCTTGTGAACGTTTTGAATAAGAACTTTACCTTGATAAGGCTTGACATGGCTATATTTGTTTTTAACGCGCTTGTTTTTGTGAAAAGAACAACAACACACATTTAGGACTTTTTTCCTCTTCAACTACAAGAACGCAAAGCGGGTTTAAGCTTGGTTGTGGCGTCATACTGTTTTTCTTAGATTTTCGGCAGAAGGTTCGGTTTGGATGCTTCTGTTAGTTGAGTGGCTGCTATTACTATTCTTTTTTTTTAAGCATTCATAATCACAACACTCTCGCCTTTACCAGTTAACCAGATGCCCATGATAGCATTAATTTGCGTGCGGTTTTCGTTCACCTGGGAAAAAAAGATATTCGGAAAGGAATGAACATAATAAATAGCACATGACCCTGGAAAACAGAAATCAAACTTTGCATTACAGACAAATCTATTATACACCCGGCATCAGATGTCTGGTGCCCTTAATTGCAGTGCGGGGGCGGGTACATAATACCAATGCACTGTTTCCGAATATTCACGCTTTGCCCACACCGGCACGTGTGGTACGCGGGCGCCGCCATCTTGAACCGCGGAACTTCAGGTATGCGGGAAAACACTGTTTTACTCTCGCCACGCCACAGGAAGAAGCTCACGTTTTAATCGTGACTGTCTATTATTCTTGTTTTTCCTTTTCAGTATTTTTTCACTTGTTTGAGGTTGTATATGGTTTGCTTTGTTTAATCTCGGATATCGGATTTGTTCACTACTACGTGGCTGGATACGAGAGTGAACAAAAAAGGCCTAAGCTTTGCGAGAGGCGACTCCTCTGCGCATGTGCCGTGCCTGCCGCAAGCAGCGCCACTGCTGCCATATGACGTCAGAGGTGGGACTTGAAACTGATCTCAGCGTCCACTTAAAAGTCTTCGGCGTTATTTTTTAACGCGATAGCGTTTAAAAGCTTGTGCCGCAGAAAATCTAGCGTCGGTAGGACCGAAAATTCCCATAATGCTACGTTCGCAGCCACGTGTGACGCCACACGTGATTGCGACATCATAACCTAATTAACCCGCCAAATTTAGCGGAAATTTTTCCGCTAAATTTAGAGGGCCGATAGGTTCAACACATTACGTCACTTGACGCGTAACGCTAGCGACTAGACCATGCACACACGCGTGCACTGGTTAGGAACCGATGCGGGTTTATATGAGAAGGCTTTCAGAACGGGGCCCGTAACACTATCGTGTTTAAGCGTCCCCCAAGTTTTTATATTTGTTGTTTAAAGGGAAAAACTTTTTTTAACAAATATATGAATATGAACGAAAGCTATCAAACCAATTTCTCGATTTCGTTTTCTCCCGCCATTTCTCTTTCACCCTCTGTGCCTCAGATCAGCCTCACCGGCGATAAAAATATCCTCGGAGCCAAGTTTCTGGCCTCCGAGGTGAACTCCGTTCGCTTCCACCCGAAGCTCGTTCCCTACGAGGTGGAGGTCGAACCAGAGAAGGTACGACACCACCGCTCGTTAGCTAAGTTCAGGATCTTCGCTCTTGTCAAATTCACATGTAATTTATTCTTTCAGGACACTGCTAAACAGAGTCCGGTAAGTATCCCTGGGCGATTGAGGGCAGAATTTAGGGGTTGACTGTGTCAGGCTCGGTATGTACGAAAAACCAGTCAACGTGCATGCAGGCGAGCTGGTGTAAAACCCGAGACGGGGGTCTCACTCAGCAGCTCAGGTCTTAAAGCCAGAGTCATACAGTTTACACATCGTACAAACGACCGTCTGCATACAGATTTGAAGGCGAGTCACCGCATGCCGCATGGCAATGAGTTCAAGGAGAAAACTTTGCATGCGGCATTCGAACCACGGATACTGCGGTGACTCGTGCTTGAAGACTGTCTTTTGTAGGATGTATGAGCAGTGTGACCCCGGCTTTAGGTGTCACTGGTGAGACCTGAGACAGGGACTCACCAGTTGATGTCTTTCTTAGTCCCTGATTAGGGTTGAGACAGGGTGTCAGGTCTTACCGATATAGACTCTGACAAGACGCGAGACTGGGGTCTTACACCAGCTGAGGTCTTACCCCAGTCTCTGATAAGAGCTGAGACAGGGTCTTACACCAGCTCAGGCCTCAGCGCAGTCTCGTAAAATCTGAGACAGGGGCTTACACAAGCCGATGTCTTGCCTTGAGAGTGGTGGCAGGTGTTACACTAGTATTTGACTAGACGTGAGACCAAGGTCTTACACCATCTCAGGTCTTACAACAGTCTCTGATAAGACGTGAGATAGGGTCTATCGCAAGCTGAAGTCTTACATCAGTCTCTGGTAAGTTCTGAGACAGGGGTTTACACCAGCTGATGTCTTATCTAGTCCCTGATAAGACTTGAGACTGGTGTCAGGCTTAGTGACCAAGCAAATGACCTTTATTTGAACAACACAACAGTGAGAAGAAGAAGAAAAACGAAAACATGCTGCCTCGTTTTGCATTATGGTTTTGCGAAAATAGACTGTTCCAAATATTGTTTTCTGGTCTTTCTTTTTTCTTTTCTTTTTAGTTGTAGAGGACAGACAAGTCATCCGACTGGCCTGCGCACGATTCTCGCACTGATTAGAATGTTCCATTTGCCTTTATCGGCTGATTCGCCAGCCTATCATAGCAAATTATTGGTGTTATTTTCATTTACCGACGAAAAGTAATGTTGGGTGTATAGTGCTAACATAGGCGCTGGTGTGAGATTAATTAAATTCTCACACTGAGAAATGTTATGCTAAATACTGTTCCCGACGCTTACCTCATGACTACACCCTTATTTCGACCGAATACACCCTTATCAATTGCAAGACAGAGTGCTGTTGCGTCGATCACCCTTCACTTTATAAGGGTTCAAAAAGGGTGTGAAAGAGTACCCACTTGAAGTGAGAAAAACATAATTCTTGAGAGAGGTTCCCCGCACTGATATTTACTTTAGTCGAGATTGTCTTAGCGGCAATATAGAGTAATTCTTACTTCTA
The DNA here is from genome assembly GCF_016920785.2 of Ixodes scapularis. NCBI lineage: Eukaryota > Metazoa > Arthropoda > Arachnida > Ixodida > Ixodidae > Ixodes > Ixodes scapularis. Next base: position 90,746,921 of record NW_024609836.1, read on the forward strand.
CGAATGCATTTTACTTTGAGATACATTCCTTGACCTTAGATATCACATATGCATTAAGCAAAATATGTACAAGAAAAAAAACGTGCGTGATCTTCGTAATTGCGGAGGCAGCTGCCCCTGCGAATGAGTATCTTTGAATTGTCGAATATCTAAGGCAGTGGAGCAGTCTTTGCAGACTCGTGATTCCTCCATTGTGCGTGATCCATTACGTTGACTGTATTTGCTGTTTCTGTGTAGTTTTACTGTATTTTTACTTACCGTCAGTAAACGTGCTACTTGAAAAAGTATCTCTCTGCAGTTAAGATCCCCTGAGGCTGCACCCAATTTTTCGGACATTCACCAGCATCTTAAAGGTGTTTAACACACCTGGGGCGTTGGCCCTGAGACAAGCTGGTTTAGTGTGTGCAAAAATTGCTCTGTTTGCCAGAGACTCACGAAAGTAATGTGCATTCTATAGAGCCACGCTTTCAGTAGCTGATTTTTTCGGTTCAGCATCACTTAAGGGTCATGAGTCTGAACCTGGCACTGATTGGGTTCATTTGGGTGTGTGTCATTTTTACATTTGTAATCTTTCTTCTTCTATGCTTTTTCTATTTCTTTGGCAGAAAATTAAGGAAGTGCTCGAAGCACAAGGACACAAGGTAGTCTTCAAAGTCAGAGAGGAGACACACATTAGCGGCATTCAATGGGACGAAAAAACCAACCGCCGCTGCGCATTTGCTGATCATCGCGTCGACGGTGCGGTTAACGGGACGCAAGAAGGGCAAATAGAATGACACACCGCCTTGAATAAAAACTGAGCCATATTAAAATCTGGTAATAGTTGCCTGCCTGCGATGTACGCGTGCCCTACCGATGTGATATTCAAATTTGCGCTATTTCATGCACGTATACATTGGCACGTTGTTTAGCGCGTTGCTTGCGTCTTTCTTTCTTTCTGCAAAAAGGCAAAAAACAAAAAGGCAAGGCCGCGTACGTTGGTACGCATTCAAGTCGCAGTGGTGCGGTTGCGCTGGGTTCACAGCATGAAGTGCTTGCTGCCTGTGCTGCGTCATTAAGTGCTTCAATAGTTATGCGTCGTATCTCGTGGAGACAAAGTTTCACAGTTTTTCACCTCGCCGATGTTTTGTGGAAAAGCGACAACGATGGAGCCGTGCCGTACGACACGAGAAATTTGGTCTCCCGATCATGTCTGCCACTGTGTCGGCACGGCTGACATATTCTAGCTACACTGCCGCTTTGCGCCTTGCGTTTGTTTTCGTACCAGTAACGCCTACATCTGTTGGCGCCGATGGGACGAACTGAAACGCCATCCCACACTCGCGGGTATGCAGTGCCAATCTCGTTGGAGGAATGCCCTCCAATGAAGTTTCGTCCCCATCGTACGTGTCGATGATTATTCCGGACAAGTATGGCACGCAATCTGTACTTTATGAAGAAAGATTCGAACGGTAAAAAAGTGACAAATATAAATCTAAAGAAAACAACAATAAAACTCGGAATCACTGGAGAATCGACGTTTGAGTATGGAAGTTTATGTGGTGTGCTTTCTTTCTTGATCAGCCTCCTTTCGGATGTGGAAACGCTGACACCAAGAGTTCTGTAGACAACATTTTTTTTTTCTCGGCTTTAGAGCCACCTATTGCAAAGTGGTTCGAACTGGAATTACCCCACTGGTCCCTACCTACCTGTAAAATGTGCACCTCCCACGATGAGTGGTATTATCTGACAGCCTTTGACGGTCAAAGCCAGTTCCCATTTAGTTACGCCGCCCAAACTAAACTTACACCTGGTTTCGCTATGCCAACTCTTTTTGTTATAATAAGTGTTGTGCCAAGTGACGGTCATGTCAAAGTACCCGTGCGCCGAAAATCAGCACCTCGCACAACAGGTTATTACACAACAGCAAACCGTGTTTTGGCCGACAACTTTGTTTTCTCGGCTTTGGAACCACCTTTCGTAAAGTTGTTTCAATTGGAAGTACAGTCCACCCTAGTCCCTTCCTACCTCTAAAGTCTCCACCTCCCCCGACCAGTGGTATTCTCTTGACAGCCTTTTCATGGTCAAAACCGGTTCCCATTGAGTTACGCCGCTCAAACCAAATTTTCACCTGGTTTCCCTATGCCACCTTTTTTTTTTTTTGTATAATAAGTACTGTGTCATGTTACTGTCAAGACCAAGCACCTGTGTGCCCAAATCTGCGCTTTACACAGCCCGCTATAACACAACATTTTGGGTCGAATATTGGATATCCCGTACAGCTTTATTTCTTTATTCATTAGAAACCTAACTTTCACACCTGCTGTCTTAAAGAAACTTGGCACTCTTTGTGCACAAACTTAGTGAACATCTCACTCGCCTCCAAATATCATCGTTCCAGCAGTCCTAGGTTTACAGCGACGAGCGAAATAAATTTCCCACCCAGAGCAATCAGGTGGCGGCCGTCTTGTTTTTCGGAAAATTGCTCCAACTCCTTTTTCGGCCGCAACTAGAGAAATTACCCCTAATAACGACTCAAACTCAATATATAAGAAGTGGAGAACAGCTAGATGCCCTTCTTAGGTCTACCCCAGTACTCATGCAACGTCACCCTCGACTTATCGGCTCAAAAAGCAAAAGTTTCGTCCGTGCGCGCTTCCGGCGACACAGCTTGGCATGCGAAAAGGCGCCGCAGGCTGCTGAACGCGCCACACAGTCGAACGCCAGCTCCTCCGCTAGCGGCGCTGCGCGCGTTTTTCAAAGCGCCCCCTATAGTTCCCGCACGGAGTGTATAGTAGGCTGGATCGTGGCTCGGGAGCCCGACGGTGGCTCCACCGGCGGCCATTGCTTAACACGAGGCAACACACGCAAGTCCATGGAAGGTACGAATAAAAATAAACTTTTTGAAGCTTTATAGTGTGAAGTGTCTTCTAAAGAAACTTTTATGAGGTTTCGATGTAATACTAAGAATTTGCAGTCGTCAGCAATTGCTGAGAAGGTTATTAAATTACGCAAATAGCAAGCCAATCTCTGCCGTCTGCTACCATCGATGGTATTCGTCTGCTTGACTGTTCGAACCGTCGTCATGCTTAAAAATGTCACGTTTTTGCTTCAAATAACTCGCAACACTAACAGTTTCTTATGAGAATATATATATATCTTTAATTAAGTTAATTCAGTGGGCTAAAGCGCACACCCAGCTCGACGCACGTGGAGCGAAAGCTCGCTCTGCAGAACCCAGGGATCCTATACTTCGTTTCAGCTTCGGTCCAGACGCAGCCGATGCTACAAGCGCGAGCATGTGGCCCAGAGCAGTGCTTGCACTGCACGAGCGCGCGTGCTTGGCAGGGATGCTGAAAGCCCGGTGTAGGACGCCGATCTCACTACCCCTCCGCTTCGACTACGGTAGTGGTTATGGCGTACGCCAAAATCAATACCGTAGTCGTTTCGGCGTACGCCATAGCCAATACCGTAGTCTTTTTCGCATACCCCAAACACACTACCCTTACGCCAAATTCAATACCTTGAATAACGTCGGCTGAGCAGGAGTTGAGCTCCGCATTTCGCTAAAACTGGCGGAAGCAACTTTCTGCAGCAAAGTACCCTGATTGTTTGTTGTTGTTCGTATGAGCCAGCCACCATAGTATGAGCAGCGGAACGCGCGCGGCAGGCGTTGTTAATTTTGATTAGCGTTGATACGGCTGACGGCGCACAAAGCTAAAGGCCACAAGCAAGGAAGCTTGGAGTGATTCTGTGTCGTTGTGATTTGACATCGCTTCTTTCTGGTTCTTCGATCATGGTGCAAATGCAGGTGCCCGACTCCCGAACGATTCGAAGAGTGGTAGCCCGCCTATCCGCTGGTCTTTCAATCGCATGCACTGTCGTCATTTTGGGCACAGCGGAAGAAAATAAGACGCTCACTATTTTAAATAGCGTGCGATCGGCCTGTCTAGGTTTTGGCGACACCGTTTCAGGCTGTAGATGAGAAAATTCAGCCACTACAGTACGACTGCTAGCCTGGGGTCTGCGCCTCACAACAGATCGAAACGGGTAGGGGTGGGGATCCCTGGCAGCGGGACCTTTCGCCGTACGACCTGCGGTGCGCTAACACACTCGACCTCCGATACCCCCTTGGGTCACAGCGCTTGCTGAAAGAAGTTTGGATCGTTTTACGCAGATTTTGCAGTGCGTACGAGACGCACAACAGCTACGTACTATGTCCTAGATGCCCAAGCTGAGGCTCGCTACTTGTGCGCGGCTCTCGTGATCTGGGAAGCAGTATGCTCGCCATGAAAACGTTGCATTGAGAAGTACGGAAAAGTAATACTATAAAAGTATAGTATCTAAAACTGGCTTACATTGTCACTGAGCATATGGAAATAAAACTTATTAGGAATGCCGATTAGATGGGTGGGAATGTTATATAATGTGCTCAAGTTATGTGTGAAGTTGCATCGGCACAGGAATTCAAACTTGTTGGCCCCACCCCCGCTCCTAAATTCTTCCAATGTTACTGGCAGTTTTTTTTTTTTTTTTTTATTATTATTATTATTATTGTAATTTCAAAGGTCCCAACAGGGGCATTACATAAGGAGCGGGGGGGGGGGGGGGGGGGGGGGGGGGAGGGAGGGAGGGAGGAGGAGGAGGAGGAGGAGTACATGAAAAATACAAGATCAACATATGAACAGACAGGTGGCTGATACCTACAGGGCTGGTGAGTAATATAAACAGTGAGAACAAGTGTGTGTGAAATAAAACTGGTACATATATACACTTGCTAAAAGAGTAATCGAAGCATTGCGGAACAAGACGGGGTTACCTATTGCCGGGCAGAACCAGGGTAATCACCGACTCACACCAAGCATACCGGAGCTTCCAGTCGGGCTCGGTGCCCTGAAAAGCGCTGCAGGTGCTCAAAAACAAAAGACCCCCAAAGGAGCCCATAGAATTTAAATGGGTACCTGCCCACTCCGTGGTAGAGGGCAACAAACTTGCTCACCAGCAGGCCTGCGCGCTGACTTACCGGGCCACAGCCATGGAAGAGGTGCAGGACCAACCCATGGTGACCTAAAAGGAAATACTAGTCGCACTCTACTGCAAGACCCTAGATGACGCGTTGCTGACACATGAGGAAGTTCTTGACCCAGGGATGAGCAGGCATAAAGAACTCTCGGTGAACCTGGATCTGAAAAAAGATGCAGCACTGCATTTTTTGAAGGCTAGCCCTGTTCCATTTGCAATGTGTACCGCAGTGGAGGCAGAACTCCCGATGCTCCAAAGCTAAGGCATAATCGAGCCGACACAACACTGAACACTGTTGAAAAACTGGCGGTAAATCTGATGCGGGCTGTAACAAATTTTGTGGTGAGCGTGCTTGGAGGCACTATTTTTTCAACAGTGGACCTCACTAATAATAATAATAATAATAATTTTTATTTGCACGAGAAAGTTTGCCCACTCAGCGGCGTGCGAGGCTAGACAGAAAGGTTAATACCCTTACGCATGTGCGCCTGCTAGCCCGCCGCTGAGTAGGTATAAACATAAACAAGCTGTAGTCGTAAGTACAAGATAACACATATACACGTATGGAAACAATGAATAATCAGAGGGGAAGATAAGAAAACTCGCTGTGCCCCAACCCACCCCCACGCAGACCACGGCAGAGGCCCCAGCCACAAGGCATTCCACTAGCTGTGTGTGACAGTGGAGACAGCAGATATGCTCACCATAATCACCATCAAAGGACGTCACAGAGTGAAAAGGATGCTCTTAAAAATTTCGGCTGCCGCGGCAATTTTTCAGCTCTGCAAGGAGACAGTCCTAGCAGGAAAACCCATCATGGAATTCTGCCTGGGTAATGCTGTTGTGACGATCTGGATCGGTCATCAAGATAAATGGGCACCATGCTCAGGAAAGACATGTCAATGTCATCAACTACCATGCCAAAACTACTTCTTTTATTTCGATCATGAGCGCTCGCACGAGCCGCTTCAGAGCGATGTCTCTTGCAGCTCGTCACGTGCCAAGGGTTTTAAGTGTCGACCTGATATCACGCTGCCATGCAACGAACATTAAACAAATACTGCATTGAGCAATATGCTCATGATTAAATAATGATATACATACGACGTGATAAATGAGAAAAAAAACTTATAAAGTTTACAAAGTTCAGTCCACAGGTAGAGGCTGCACAAATTTGACGACCGGCTTAAGTTTCTCCACATGCACTACATTGCGGCCAGTACCGTCCACGATTTCAAGCTCGTAGTTCACGGGAGAGAGCCGGCTCACGATTTGGCGAGGGCCAGTAAATCATAGTGTTGCCTTGACTCTGGTGAGTGGGCTCTTCTACAACACGAGCTAGTCCTTAAAAAGAACGTACATGTGCCACTGTCAAAGTCGCTTTCTTGCTTTTCTTGAGCGAGCTTGATTTGTCTGGAGGTCAACTTCCGAGCTGCGTACCGCTGTCAAATGTGACACCAACGTTGGTGCTGAGGGTTGACAACTTTCCAAGGTTCTGAGACAGAAGTCCCCTGACAAAAAAAGGCTTGATCAACGGAAAATGGGGTCAGTGTCAGCATTGCTGAGCTTAATTGTCTTGATGCCCACTGCAGCACCAGAGGTGATGTAACAAACTACTAATGACACCTTCCAGGCGGTAGGGGCATCAGGTTTTCACTTTTCTCCGTCAACAATGCAACAGACTCAAAGTGCCGTTGCCATTCCAGAAATTCTTGGGTTAGCTCTTGCCGGCATCACGTGACAAAGTGGCCACGTCTCTTACAAATGAGACGGAGCGGACAAACTTCAGGGTATTGGGACGAAGAACATTGAAAGTCCCGCGAAGTTTTTGACACATGCCGAAGCGACGCATCTGCTTCTTTTGCTTCTCTGTTGCAGAAGGATGCTGGCGACGATTTCTGTCGTCAGCGTTCCGATGAGGCGGTGGCCGGCCCTGCTTCAAGAGCAGGACGGAGTGCGCTTTCTTTGTCCCTGCGCAGCTTGCACTCGCTCTGCAGCGTGAGCCAAAACCGGTGTCTTTGGTTGGCTGAAGACAACCTGGTCAAAGCAAAGGAAAGAGTCCAGCAACTCATTCAACGAAGCGAAGCGCCTGTCGAAGCATGCTTTCGTGCTTTGTGGAAGAGTGTGGATAACCTTGCATTTCTCCACCTTCGTCTCTGGGTAGCTGCACTCGTAGATGAGCTCCAGTAAATGGAAGGCGGAGTCGGTGCAGGACTCTCCCGAGTGCTGACTTGTGCTGAACATCTTTTGTTTTGCCTCAGCTTCGTTGTCCAGGTTGTAACGACGACGGAAAGCTTTCTTCATTTGCTCCTACATTGTTAGCTTGGCCGGTCTTGAGGTGGTACATAATCTACATGGAGTCCTTAGATGGTAGCTTGGATACAATCAATGGGATGGCCTCACCTGGTGCAACTTTAAACGTCTGGAACCTGAAATCTATCTGGTGAAACCAGGCGATGATGTCCGTGCACAGCCGAGAAACCGAGCTGACAGTCACGTTGGTCAGCGACTGCAGTGTCTGCGGCTGACTCAGCTTGAACAGGAACCGTCTTCCTAGGTGCTTTGGACCTTTTTTTCTTTGCGGACTCTTGAAACAGTGTTTGTCAGAGTCCATGCTGCACGAAAACTTCGAGGACGAGGTTTTCGGCATCCTTGCCTCGAGCTGATCAAGACGATCCATGATGCTGACAGGTGCCAGCAGGCAAATTCAGTGTTGCCTGTAGCTGTGCGTTGAAGAATCTGAACGCAGACATTTTGAGCAGACTGCCTTTCCTGCGGGCAAGGATGAGCCCAACCCTCCCACAGTCCTGCTCATGTTGCAAGCGTTGACAAGGGCGCTATAGTCTGTTGCAGGTCAAGAATAGCACGAGAGTGGAGAAGAGGAAACCACCTCTACTTGTCATGATAGGTTGTTTGCTTCTCTCCAGTGTTCGCTCCGCCAATGTCGAGAGAGAGGGACAGAGAAATCTCTTGCTATTCTTGACCTGCAGGAGACTCTAATTATGTTCCAGAAGCTGGCAGAAAAGACCACATAGAATTTCACCCTTTCGCACGTGTCTGAAGCAGTTCAGAGTAGAAATGTCGGAGGCCCCAGAGAGGATATTTTTGACCTATTCAAGAGTTTTGTTACGCTGCTGCTGCCGCTATTCATTCTGAGAACTGCAGTCCCCTGCACGCGCGATAACCCCGCTGTGGGCCTGTGCGTGCAGTACACGAAACGACACCACCTGTCTTGTGCACGGCCGTCTGTCCCCTGTGAGCAGTTATGGCGTCACCAAGCATGTGCACAATAGCTGGTGAGATCAGTGTGTTGGTGACATGATGTTGTTTAATGCAGGGATCATGTGTTGTGATACCAATGAATCCACGGTCTGGGTCGCTGACTCTGGTGCACTCCGTATACCTCAGAATCATCGCCATGAAAACCTGTGCCAGAAGCTATATATCTAAAGGCCAGGAATTGGGGAAAATATATCATATATGGGTGTAGGACAAATGGGGTCAGACAATATGGTCCCGGGCAAAATGGTCCCGGACAATATGGTCCCAGACAATATGGTCCCGGGCAAAATGGTCCCGGACAATATGGTCCCAGACAAAATGGTCCCGGACAATATCATCCTGGACAATATGATCCCAAACAATATGGTCCCAAGTGCAAACCTGGACAAAATGGTCCCGAGTAAAATTTCCGACACATTTGACGCACTGTCTAAAATGTCACTGATATCTGCAGCGATTACTTTTAACGGTCTATTCGTCACATGTCGATTTGTCATAGGGGGAATAAAGGCAATCTACCGTGCAGATACCGCATGTTTTGATGCAATGTTAGAAAATATGAATGGAAAATAATAAACATGCTTTTGAACACATGACATGTTTTATTACGTTCCCACAAAAGGTCTACCCTTCTTTGATGCTGTTTGGCCTCAGCAGCCCTTGCGCCATAAAAGCCCAATCCAGTCCAAAAGGTCTACGATCTTGAAACGGCACTTGGCCCACGCCTTTCATGATACGGCTCAATTGTTTGTACTGTATGCAGATTGTTTGAAGTTGCTGTTGCATTTCTCGGTAGACTGGTTGAAACTCAAGTTGAACACACGAAAAGTAGAACAAATGGCGAAAATTATGCGTGAAAAATATAAACTCTAGATTGACAAACGGCTCGCAATATAAGTATTTTGCGAATACATTTAATAACATAAACCTGTGAAGACCAAGCAATTAAAAAGTAACTTTAAAATAACCAATGGCTCATGTCACAAGTGTTTACCAAAAATAAATACATGCAATCTACAAACCTGTGAAAAGCAAGGAAAAAAAAAGAAAAATGCAGTGAAAACAACATGGGACCATTTTGTGCGGCACTTGGGAACCATTTTGTCCGGGACCATATTGTCTGGGATCATAAGGTCCAGGACCATTATGTCTGGATCCCATACTCAATGCCAAACAACCAGAAAGCCAAGCTAAAAACACTGAAAGTGAGAATGGCCAACATCCTGGAATGAAATTCGCATAGGCTTTACTGGTTCAGCAATGAAAAGCATTTCAGGTTGTTATACACCTAAAGGCTGGGATAGCAGCATGTCGTCGAGCGTAGTAATCAAGGATTTATGGTCTTTGTTAGACACAATTGAAGTGTTAATAAAGGTTTGTTTGGGCAACGGAGCTGCTTTAGGTTACCATGATTTATTGCATGAATATCATCTGAGTCAGCAGCGCACCTCATCACCGGCAACTCACAGGCTGAGCAGATGGTACAGGAGCTCAAGCAGTTGCAAGGGCAACTACAGTAGATCAAAAAATTTCAGGTTTATGATTGGTTAAACGTCATGTAGGTACAACAGCGCAAAACAAAGAGGACTAAGGAAAGGAACAAACACCACAGGACGAACGCTGCACTAGTCCTGTGGAGCTAGTCCTCGTTGTTTTGCGCTGTTTTGTGTTTAGCCTTCAATAAAGTGACCAGATGTCTCCATTTAGGCGGGGACAGATAACGCTTTTCGGACCAAGGTCGCTGTCCCGCCAGCGGGCTTGTGGGACAGCGCACTTTTTCTTTTTTTGGGGGGCGAAGCTCCTTAGGGGCTAGCCATGTCCGTATGTCCATCCGATGTCCGGCGTGGGGTGCTCGTGCTCACGAGCACGTGAGCACATGCTCCCGTGCTCGTGTAGGGCAAAAAACAACCGCATCTCCACGTGGTGAATGATGTTGATGGGGCGAAGCTCTGGTGGTGCTTGTCTGCGTAGACGCTGAGCCGCAGCATGCCGAGCCTTTCGTTCGTTTTCATCTGTGTCAGAAAGAGAATGTGTGGTATGGAACGTGGTTATATCGGTTATATCATTTGAGCATTTGACCGCAGCGTGACATGGATGAAGACTAACGAAAGGCTCGGCATGCTGCGGCTCAGCGTCTACGCAGACAAGCACCACCAGAGCTTCGCCCCAATCAACATCATTCACCACGTGGAGATGCGGTTGTTTTCGGTAACGGACATTTCATCGAACGCCGTTTCATAGAATGAATGGACATTTCATCGAACGCCATTTCATCGAACGCCGTTTCATCGAATCGCCAAGGGCCGTTTCATCGAATTTCTCTGTGTCGATTTTTGGGGCAGAACAGTGCTTTATAGAGGGTTTACCTTACATTTGTTAAGACTAAAGTAGTCACTTGTGAAACTGTGTTTAAGGTGGAGTCAAACTACTAGAAATAAAAACCATTGGTATAAAAAGAAATAAAAACAAATGGGTATGCGACTTACTGAAAAGTTTTACTCGTGTACACGACAGAAAACATGGCACTGGAGGTAAAGGACCGACACTTAAAACACTTTTAGGTTTCTGTGTCATTTTTTTACCGGCAGTCTGGGGGTTTCAGTAATGTGCAATTCACACCAGCTCGTTTGCACATTTACGTTTATAGTTGAAGGTTTATTCACGGAAATCATTTAACTGCCAGGGCAGCATGCTTATAACATAACGATACTCTGCCAGGAGAGCACACAAAATAAAACATAACGATACTCTGATTATCAGCTTTATGCTCAAATTGAACGTTTCTGCTTTTTTTTTTTTTTTTTAGTTTTCAAACTATACAGAGACAAAAGCTGCACAAAGTTTCAGTTAACATTGTTCCAGGCTACACCTGGACTGGAATCACCTCCCCTTCACTGTTAACTTTATCACCGGCCCTTTGGCCTATGATATTCAGGGCGCTTTCTCAGGAAGGCCAACCTGCACCAGACAATAGTAAAGCCCTGGTTGTACTCTGTCACCGAAGACAAGAACCCTTCTTAGGAAGGCCAACCCGCACCAGACAATAGTAAAGCCCTGGTTGTACTCTGTCACCAAAGAAGACAAGAACCCTTTCGGATCCTCACATAACCCAAGGTTACACGTACACGCTGTCAGACAATAAAACACTACCCGCTTCCCAGAAAGCACATCGTGCTTTCTGTTTGTAGTATTTAAATTTTTCCATTTTAATATTTCTCGCCACACTAACTAGATGGCGCCACTAACCGCCACACCGATACTCGTGGCCAGGCGGCGCTAGTATACACCCATCGGGCCCATGCCCCCGGATTGTTTCCCTTCTAAATAAGGAGTACGTTGTTGGACCCCGAAGCTAGTAGACGTGTCCTCCTTCCTCCGGGCGTTCCCGCCCTTGGGTCCCGCCGGCGCCCGCCGCATCGCCTCTCTTCGGCATGTGAGACTGCATCCCTTTTTAGCAGGCCGCCTCGGCCCTGCGTTCCTTTTTATTTCACGGGTGTCCGCATTTACATTTTTGGCGACGAGTTTTATTTACAACACTGTTGTTGTTTTTTTTTGTCTCATTTTTAATTGTTTTATGTGACATGGAGTGGGGTCATTGTTTTATGGAGGCTTTCTTCTCGAAGCAGGATATGTTTACGATGGAACTTATCTCGTCACTGCACCCTGTGATTTAAAAAAGGGAGAATTAGATGACGTTGTGTATAAAAATTAAAATAAATTACAAAAATATTACAGGCTTTAACGGCGTTCGATGAAAGGGCGTTCAATGAAACGGCTTCGATGAAACGGTGTTCGATGAAACGGCGTTCAATGAAACGGTGTTCGATGAAACGGCTTCGATGAAACGGCGTTCGATGAAACGGCGTTCAACGAAATGTCCGGACCCAGGTTGTTTTCACTTCGGCCGCCCCGAACCTAGAATAGATGAAAGACACGGTTAAACAAAACTATCGCACCAGTAGGTTGCTTTCCCTGATGAAGGGACAAAATATGCTTGGCAAAGAAGATGCTGGTGCTGAAGGTTAATTTGCATATGACATCCCAATTCCCATTAGATTCCAATTGGAATTTAAAATTGGTACCAGCTGGGTTTTCAGACAACCAATTTATCCGTGCCAAATGGCAGCCGAATTTGCTAAGGGGAAGCTCATCGCCATCTTCTCTAAACTGGGTTCTCAAGGGATTCGATAAACCGGGGTCGGTAAAACGGCGTTCGCTAAAACGAGCTTCTCTAAACCGGATGCCTCCGAATTATTAAATTCCAATTGATGAGACCCATTGGCCAATGTGCTGATTGGAACCCACTAAAACCAATCGATTCTGGTTAAAACCAGTTAAAATTCCAATTGGATCAATGGGAGTTTTAGCTGGGGATCTACTATACTAAGAAATATTCTAACCAAATGTATTAGATGTGTATACCAAACAGTATGCAAATGGCAAGGAAATGTTTTCACAGTGTACACGGAATAATAAAAAGGAGTGATTTGTATACCAAATTTAAACTTTTCAAGTCTCACAACACAATAATACCCCCTCCCCCCTGCAGCACTAGGATTTACTCATGTATACACCGTGGCACGTAGCCAGGAGAGAGACCCATGGTGCCCAGGCTCCCCCCGAAATCTTCCATTTTGCTGGGACCACCTCTCACCCCTCCCCCTTATACAGAATTTAGTCATGGGCGGGCGCCACCCGAAACAAAATCCTGGCTATGTGCCTGCACCGTGCAATGGCTTAAATGTCAACTAAATATTGCTTTGCGGCGCTTTTGGAATATGTGCCTAATAACTAGTGCATGCCTACCCTTACCGATCTGTACCCGTGCACAATCATCTTCATAATACCTCACCCCCTTCCTCCTCATGCCTTCCACATCTGTCAGCTGGAAGAGCTGGATCACCCCACCGGCCGGGAAGCACAACTGACACTATGGCCCCAATTAGTGTCACGCATTCTCAACGTCGCAGGGACCATGCTGCCGCCCTCACTACCAGCATCTTTTTGACCGCTAATGAGATGCAGATAATGCGGACGAAGCATCATTGTAAATAAAATTTGTCTCTCTCTCCCTCCTAGCTGTTAGCCAAACGTCTCCAATTAGATAAAAGTAATTGGTTTTTTGGCTAAATGGATACAAGCTCAGCATGTTAGATTTCCTCACACCTTAGCATGGACTAACCACTAGGGCTGCATGTGACCCCCCCCCCCCCCCCAGGTCACCTGACCCCCCCCCCCTTCCCGAGGTCACGTGACCCCCTCCGAGACCCCCCCCCCCTGAGGTCACATGAACCCCCCCCCCACCCCACCCCCCCCCAGAGGAGATCCAAGAATGAGGGGAGGAGGAGGATAAGGAGTTGAGGGGGGAGGAGGGGTATACCTTCCCCTCACTACTTCCCTCCTCCTCCTCAAGTGCTGCGCTCTAATTCGGCATTATAGGGAGTTGTAAACGTCTTTCACTTTTTAACTCGAGATTAAAGAAAGAATATTTTATATGGCAAGATTTGTAAATTCACTCAATTGGGTATGATTTGCTGTCTCTATAAGATTCGTTTTATATCAGATCCGTCGTTTACCTGCCATTTCATGACATCAGACCTTCTGAGGTCACAGTTCATAAATATTTGATAGTTAAACTTACCTTATAAATGAACAAGTAGAACAACCTTCACGATTTTAGCTGGGTTTTCGTCTAAGCATATAATGCAGTGAAAGGCATGGGAAAACTTTTCAATATTCAAATTGAAAATATTTGGCCAAAATTTTTCGCTTCGAACTCAAAATCCACTATTTGCATATGACTATAACTTAATAAACTGTTTTTCAAAATTGTCATTGGCCCACATCAGTTAATGTTTTTGTTTATTTTTGACTCCGAAACGACTGAGGACACGGATGATCGCATAATTACCTCACGGGATATACTCGGAAGCAGGCCTGAACGTAGCGGGTCAAACAGTTTCGAAAGAATATAGAGGAAAGGAGACAAAGTGAGGCCTTCTGGTGCTCAACGAGAATGTACGACGACCACTGTGGGGTCTCTGTCCAAAAAGCCATGTGTGGTTCCACAACAAAGTGTCCAACCATTGAGGTGTTTCTTGAGGTTATCAACGAAAAAGGCAATTTCATTTGAACCTGCCTTCGTGTTTAGTCGAGCAGCTCTGAAGAGAACAAATAAGTGAAACAAGCGCCGGCTTTCTGCACAATGTGGGGACGGCTTTTTTGAAAACTAATAGGGAAGAGGAGACGGTGACCCACTGGGTGTAAAAATGACAGCGCACATCCTACAAAGGCGAAGAGAGAGGGGGGTGCAGACACAGCCCAGTCGGAACACTCGGAGACATATTGCACGAGCACCGACACCTGCAGATGGTCCCCACATGAGAAGAGTGAGACAAAGTCAGTGAAACGGACATTGTTCGCCGCCCCTACCACTGTGGGTGCTGCTTCCTTTATCTCCCGGTTTCGTGCTGACTCGATTCTCAGTCGTGTGCTAAACCAGACAATTTTTTGTTTGTTTAATGCGTGGAGTTACAGTTACAGTTACCCAATACAAAAGAAACAGTCTTACAGTTACAAGTTACCAGCAGTAAAGAATAACTCGTTACCAAAAAGTAACTAGTTACCAGTAACGCATTACTAGTAGCTAGTTACTGCCCAAGACTGCTTGTCATGCCCGGTCTGGATACCAGTGCTTCGCTCTTACCAGCACTTTGGTCGTATAAAAAGCGGCCTTTGGAGCGTCATCTTCGATGTCGCTCATCAAAAGCATTGCAATTATTGCAAATAAATTATGCACATCAAAATGCTGAAATGGCGAATCACACAAAAAAAGAAACACCCTTTGGGTTTAAATTTTTCTAATTTCTCAGTTTACCTTTCTTCTTACTGTAGAGTGTAACAAATAAAATAATATTGTTTTGGTTTGTGATTTCTTAAGTCCAATTTTTGTACTGTGACGAGAAAGTAACGGCGTTACTCTTTTTGCAGTAACTGTAACATTTTACTTTTTGAAGCCGGTGACTGTCACTGTAACAGTGTTACTTTTCCCCCCTAGGTAACTGTAACTGTAACACTGTTACTTTCTGCTGTTAACGTGCCCACGACTGATGACTAGGTTCAATTTCTTTGTTATGCTCTGGTAGTAAACACCGGGCTGTGGGGACAAGTTCAAATAAAGTACCCCTTATAGTTTGATCTCCTGCCCATCGTATTATCGGGCACCGAACAATGGTTCTGAGCACTGCGACACTTTGCACACCATACTGCTCGACATTTAGAGTCTTTACCCAAAAGGAGACTTTGCTATCTTTGACGACTTAAATTTTCCAAACATTGACTGGGTTCATCTTACCACGAGCAGCTCGAATGCTGCGCGAGAGTTTTTCATGTTTGAATTTTAACCACACCCCAGTTGTTTAACAACCCACCTGTGGCGACAATATTCCTGACCGTACCCTTACAAGCACACCAGAAATAATAAAAACTGTCAACTGTGTTGCTGGCTTAAGTGACCACGGCATCTTGATCATCGAGTTATTTATCCCTGTGCCGATGCTGAGCCCAACTGTTCAAACAATTCGTGAGCTATAACAAAGGTGATCACTACGTCACCATAAATTGGAACGTGTCATCGTTCTATCAGTCGTATGTCGAAAACCTTTGTTCAAGATCGGTGGAAGAAAACTGGTTACTATTTAAGAACAAACTTAATAATCTAACTCAGCAGTTAATTTGTTCCGAATGTTATTGTAAACAGCGACGGGCATAACCCCTGGTACAATAAAACTTTACGATCATTATAAATAACAAAAAGAAGCGCATGTATAAAAGAGCTAAAAGAGTAAATAATAACAAAGTCTGGGACGATTATTTTTCATGTCTCAAATCTTGTACAGAGCGTAAAGTTGACGAAAAAGAAGTTATTTTCCTTGGACCTGCAAGAATTCTGCTAAGTAACCCCCAGAAGTTCTGGAAGGTATTTTCACCCAGAGATAATACTGACTCTATCCGACTAAAGAATGAAAATGTAAACGTTGTGTGAGCCACATTGCACTACCGTTTTAAATAAGTATTTCTCTTCCATACTATCAAACGAAAGCATTGAGCATATACCAAGTTTGCCTTGCTCTGGTTTTGAGCCCATGGCCCCCATTGACACTAACATTTCTGCTTCCAGAATGTTTTGACTTATAGAAGGGTTAAAACTCTCATCATCTTCTGGTCCAGACAATATTAGCCCCAAAGTTCTTAGCAACACCAAAGTAATATCTGTGAATTCCTCAGATTCATATTTTCTTAGTCATCACAGCAGGATTGCCTATACTCCGTTTCACCTTCAGTCCGAGCGCAGCAAACGCTAGGAGCTATCCCAGCCAATTCAGCGTTGAGAGAGTGTCATGTGACCTTGAGCTCCCTGCGTCGCTCTGGCCAACCGAAAGGTCACGCGATTTTTTCCCCGACGTCCAGTCGGACTGAAGGTGGAACGGAGTATACCATTGGACTGGAAGCTGGGGAAGGTCATTCCGGTCTTTAAAAGCGGTGATTGTGTGCTGGACTCAAACTACCATCTCATATCATATTTAGAAGCCAATCATATTTTTTACAATCATCAACATGGATTTCGTAGAGGTTTTTCATGCGAGACGCAACTCTTTGAACTCAAACACAAGTTAATCACTAACCTTGACTCGCAGGGCCAAACCGATGCCGTATTCCTTGACTTCTCGAAGGCATTCGAAAGAGTTGCCCATCGTCATCTAATTTCAAAACTTTCTATCCTGGGTATCGACCCTTTGGTCCTTTCTTGGATTCGTGACTTTCTCTTTTCTCCACTCAGTTCACTGTGGCTAACAACTATATGTCAGATATTACTAACGTTATATCTGGGGTTCCACAGGGGGCATTACTAGGTCCACTACTGTTTCTTATTTTTATTAACGACTTATCAATTGTAGTCTGTCTCTTCGCTTACGAATGTGTCCTATATTGCAAAATTACTTTGTCTGATGACCATTTGAATCTTCCGAGTGACCTTGACCCGATTCATGCCTGGTGCTCCAAATGGCTAATGTCATTAAACATGTCAAAATGTAAATTACTTCGCTTTACTTGGAAACATGTAACATCATATTTTTCGTATTCCATTGGCTCTGGACTAATCATCTCTGCCTGCCTCCATCTATAAATATTTTGGTGCAACACTACCTAATGGCTTAACCTGGAATAACCACATTGAAACAGACTCAGCAGAGGCTTTGCGCACTCTTGGGTACATCAAAAGAAATCTGAAGGCGCCACCATCTCATCTCCGGAAAATGGCATACGAGACTTACGTTGGACCAAAGTTGGAGTATGCAGCAGCAATTCGGAATGCTCATCAAATTTATCCCATTAACCATCTTGAGTCAGTTCAAAATCGCACGGCCAGGTCGATTCTTAATGACCATTACCGAAGAACTAGTGTCTCTGCACTGAAATGCCCGCTGTATAAGTCGCGCCACAAGATATATCATGCTTAACCCCATTTCATAAAGTTTTCCATTATAATCCAATGCTTCATAACTCACTCGTACTTCCTCCTTGAAGAGCATCGTCTCGACTAAATCACCCATGTCACGTATCTCGGATTGCAAACTACTTCAACCAAAGAGAGAGAGAGAATAAACTTTTATTCTGAGCATTTCAGCACGGTGGTCTGTGCCGGAAGAAAGGGCTTCCCTTTTCACGAGATCCTATATGCTGCCTTATCTGCCTGGCCCCTGTTGACCAATTGAAGCTGATCCTCCAGGGCGGGGCTGGACAGCAAGTTCTCCCATCGCTTTACAGGGGAAAGGGTGTGGGTGGTGGGTGGTCTTGATTGAATTTACACTCACGTATGTTGTGGCGGAGGGCTCCTATCTCTTGGCACACTGGGCAGTTCCCACTGTATTGAGTGGGGAACATATGCGACTGAGTAAAAGGGGGTGGGGTAAGGACCCGAACTGAATTTTCCTATACGCTACCAGTTCCTCCAGCGTTAACTTAGGATGCGGGGCTGGCAGTCTTCGCCTTTCTTTGCAGTAGAATGCGACTAGTATTTCCTATTAGGTGACCATGGGTTGGTCCTGCACCTCTTCCACGGCTGTGGCCCGGTAAGTCAGTGCACGGGCCTGCTGGTGAGGAAGTTTGTTGCCCTCTACCACGGAGGGGGCAGGTACCCATTCAAATTCTATGGGCTCCTTTGGGGGTCTTTTGTTTTTGAGCACCTGCAGCGCTTTTCAGGACACCAAGCTCGACTGGAAGCTCCGGTATGCTTGGTGTGAGTCGGTGATTACCCTGGTTGTGCCTGGCCATAGGTGACCCCGTCTTGTTCCGCAATGCTTCGATTACTCTTTTTGCTAGTGTATTTATGTACCAGTTTTATTTCACACACAATTGTTCTCACTGTTTATATTACTTACCAGCACTGTAGGTGTCAGCCACCTGTCTGTTCATGTGTTGATTTTTTGTATTTTTCATGTACTTCCCCCCCCCCCCCCCCCCCCCCACACACACACACACTCCTTATGTAATGCTCCTGTTGGGGCCTTTAAAGTTACAATAAATAAATAAATATATATATATATATATATATATATATATATATATATATATGTATATATATAAAAGCTGCCAGCAGCATTGGAAGAATTTAGGAGCGGGGGTGGGGGCAACCAGTTTGAATTCCTGTGCCGACGTGACGCCACACATAACTTGAGCACATTATATAACATTCCCACCCATCTGATCGGCATTCCTAATCAGTTTTATTTCCATATGTTCAGTGACATAGTATTACTTTTCCGTACTTCTCACTGCAACGTTTTCATGGCGAGCATACTGTTCCCAGCTGCAGATCACGACAGCCGCGCACAAGTAGCGAGCCTCAGTTTGGGCATCTAGGACGTAGTACGTAGCTGTTGCGCGTCTCGTACGCACTGCAAAATCTGCGCGATCCGAACTTCTTTCAGCAAGCGCTGTGACCCAAGGGGGTATCGGAGGTCGAGTGTGTTGGCGCACCGCAGCTCGTACGGCGAAAGGTCCCCCTGCCAGGGATCCCCACCCCTACCCGTTTCGATCTGTTGTGGGGCACAGACCTCAGGCTAGCAGTCGTACTGTAGTGGCTAAATTTTCTCATCTACAGCCTGAAACGGTGTCGCCAGAACCTAGACAGGCCGATCGCACGCTACTTAAAATAGCGAACGTCTTATTTTCTTCCGCTGTGCCCAAAATGACGACAGTGCATGCGATTGAAAGACCAGCGGACAGGCTACCACTCTTGCCTTCGAATCGCTCGGGAGTCGGGCACCTGCATTTGCACCATGATCGAAGAACCAGAAAGAAGCGATGTCAAATCACATCGACACAGAATCACTCCAAGCTTCCTTGCTTGTGCCTTTCAGCTCTGCGCGCCGTCAGCCGTATCAACGCTAATCACAATTAATTAACGCCTGCCGCGCGCGTTCCGCCGCTCATACAAACAACAACAAACAATCAGGGTGTTATGCCGTTATGCTGCAGAAAGTTACTTCCGCCAGTTTTAGCGAAATGCGGAGCTCAACTCCTGCTCAGCCGACGTTATTCAAGGTATTGAATTTGGCGTAAGGGTAGTGTGTTTGGGGTATGCGAAAAAGACTACGGTATTGACTATGGCGTACGCCGAAATGACTACGGTATTGATTTTGGCGTACGCCAAAACCACTACCGTAGTCGGAGCGGAGGGGTAGTGAGATCGGCGTCCTACACCGGAGCTCGCGCTTGTAGCTTTGGCTGCGTCTGGACCGAAGCTGAAACGAAGTATAGGTTCGAGCCCCACCCCTGCCTATTTCCATCTGGATGAGCATCGTATACCGGCGTGCGGTCGTTTATCACTACTGCGTGAGCACGTATACGTTAAAAAAAAAAAAAAAAAACACCTAGGTTAGCAGTCGTACTGCATGCACTGGCAAAATTGCTCATCTACAGTGTAAACCAGTGTCGCCCCATCCAAGCAGACCGACCTTACGCTGTAAACACTAAACGTCCAATTTGACTTTTTTGACTTTGCTGTATTTGTAGCAGTACAAACACAGCAGTCCAGGCTTTTCGTGCAGGCAAGAACCAACTTAACCATATCACTAATTTTCGTTACATGCTTATACAATTGATGCTTTATTATGGCATGTCGAAAACGGACGAGGGTCTAAGAAAAAGACTTGTTAAGTCGAGTTACCACAGCTTTTTTTTTTACAGATTGTAGTGTATTGTGGTAGAACGGTGGACAGCTGCTCTGGGGAAGTAGATAGACAAGTTGTGATGCTTATTCAATTTGAGATATTCATCCGGGCATGTGGCGGCTAGCGCTGCAAGCGCGCCTTTTGATATATCTGACTGGAATCTGTAGCGCGTATAAAACTCCAGAAAAAACTTTTAGCTCAGTACACAAAAAAGCTGGATTTCCCTAAATAAAATAACCACGCTGCACTTTTTTTATTTTTTCACGCGTTATTTGACGTAGCTTTTTGAGCCTGAACACAAAGTTTAATATACTATACAGTGCAGTCAATGTTGTCCTTTTTTTTTAAAATATTTTTGCGGGTCATATTGCGGTGCTTGCTTCTACTAGAAGTACTTTTAAGACGGGGTCGCAGTGCAGGTATCAGTCACCACGATATTCATGGTTTGAATGCCATGCGACATTCGAAGCTCATACCTCGTGGTGACTCGCGTTGGAATCTGTTTGCAGACTGTCTTTTGTATAATGTATAAGCAATGTCACCCAAGCTTTAGGGGAAAGAATTATAGTGGTGAGATACGACCACCTCGCAATGATTTCGCCATATTTTTTTTTTAAACTTCTTGATAATTGTAGGCACGGATTCAAAGGGTGAGGCGTTATGTTGTAAATGACTCTTTTTGGGCACATGCAGCGTAGACCACCGTATCCCGTTATGCAGCTTGTGATCTAACTTAATTGATACGCAAACAGACAATGGGATCTCAAGAAAAAATACTTCTGGTTTATTTATAAATTCGAACCTTGTTCCAACCTGCTTTATTCGGTATTCTAACTTCCAGCCTGGTTTATTTACAGATTCCAAGCCTTGAATGTTTAGATTAGACGCGAACTACTTTGCGATGCAGTGGCCTCGAGCAGCTTCTTTCGATACGCTAGCCTGTCTGTCATAGTCATGTCCATGTTGACCAGGGATGGCCGTACAAACTTTTCGATTACAATCCAAGATTGTTTTGTCTCGTGGTCATCTCTTGTGGCGCAAATAAAACTCCAGAGAGGATTTAGCTTCGTACAGAAAAATTATATATATATATATATATATATATATTCCCGAAAAAGAAACAACAGATGCTATATTTTTTTGCGTAATTGCGTAATAATAAATAATAAAAACATAAAAGAGGACAACACGGACTGCTCTATATAAAGGGTGGTGTCCCAATCAGTGGCATCAATGGGTTCAGTGGCACCCGGAGCAATGGTACTCCGCGACTCGCCCCCCCCCCCCCCCCCCCCCCCCTCCCCTTTGTGACGCCACTGGTCCCAAGTCACCAGGCTGGATCTAAAATGAACCGTAAAAATCGACGCCTGCATGTAAAAATCTAAACTTTTCGTCACAGGTGTAATTCACCAGGTCTGGTTTTCTTGTAAAATTAAAAAAACGTAGCTCCCGTCCGGTAAAAAAACAACAACAACAAAAAAAAAAAAAAAACGAGTTAAGAAATTTTTCAAGGTCTAAGGCGGGCGGCGACGCAGACAGCCAAGTCGAGTGGTGGGGCTAGGGAGGCTAAATATATTTTTGACGAAAAGTTTGGATTGCAACGTGCAGGCGTCGATTTTTACGGTACATTTTAGAGCGAGCCTAGCGACTCTAAAATGTACCGTAAAAACTCGTGCTCAGGCTCAAAAAGCTGCGTAAAACAACGTGTGGAGATAAAAAGAAGAAAAAAAGTGCAGCATGATACCTTTTTTATTGAAATGTATTTAATTTTTTCTTTTTCTTTTTTTTTATGAAAGGAGCTATTTTTTTTTTCTGGAGATTTATACGCGCCACAGAATACAGGAAAATATATCAAAAGCCGCGCTTGTAGCGCTAGCCAGCAACATGTCCAGATAAATATATAAAATAAATAAGCATCACAACTTGTCAATCCACATCCCCACAGCAGCTGTTCACCGTTCTACCATAAGAGACAAAAATAATTAAGTAGAAGCTGTAGCAGCTCGACGTAACAACTTTTTCTTGGACTCTACTCCCTCGCTGAAGCCACTGAAACGGCAAATTCGATACCTAGGTTGAGAGCGCCTCCCCGCGGAGACACGCCGCCTCCTTTTCTTTTTGAGATTAGACCCCCCCACTGATCTCTATGACAAATAGACATAGAGATCAGTGGACCCCCCGTGCACGAATGGGACGACCATAGAGTCACTAAATAACTCTAGACGACCATAGAAGCGTTCACGAGATTGATCACGGAGATGGCTAGGTGGCGCAAGCTGCCTTCTCATTACAAAGCGTTTCTCAATCCTCCCAAGCCCTGCCCGAGCCCGCCGAATCCGCATCAAACAGGTCTTTTATTTTTCGTTTTATAGGAATAAAGTGTTTTTATTCCACGTAATTTTATATCTACCTGCTGAAAGATATTTGCGGAAGATTAAAGGAGTGTGGTTACTTCTAATCTTTATTGTTCCTGTAAAAGACGTTATCAAAGCCTTTTTAAAAGCTTAGTCAAATCCAATCCAATTCAATCCAAACTCACGTGCACGTCTGCACGCCGTGTTCGTGAGGTCTGTTTTTTGCGTGAATCGCGTCCCGTTTTCGTCCGAAAGGTGGTAGTACTTCCTTATTTCTTTCGATCAGACTAGAAAAAGGACCTTTGCGAACTTTCCGCGCTAACTACCGTCTCTGGAACGCGGCAACGCTCGCCGAGGCAAGTCAGTCGTTCCGGCGTACCACCAACCGGCGAGCAATCGGGTCTGAACCAGCATGGCCTCCAAGCTCGTCAGCTCGCGCTTGCTCTCCCTGTGCTCGCGCTACGGCGGCTGCAGCAGGCCGCTGTGGACCGTTCCCCAGCGCTCCCCGACACTCGTAGTCGGTGACTCCCGCCGCACCCTGACCCAATGGAAGCCGACAAGCGTGCTGTTCCGTCCCGCCGGCCTCTGGAGGCCCTACTCGACGCCGCAGTCCGAACCGGACTCCAAGGACGAGCTCCACAACATCATCAAGAACACGGAGAAGGGCAGCGGTCCGAGCGAGAAGCGAGAGTTCCAGGCCGAGACGCGGATGCTGCTCGACATCGTGGCGAAGTCGCTGTACTCCGAGAAAGAGGTGTTCGTCCGTGAACTCGTCTCGAACGCCAGCGACGCGCTGGAGAAGCTGCGCTACCTGAGGCTGAGCGCCCAGCTCGAGCACGAGGCGCCCGATGCCGCCGCTTCGCCGCTGGAGATCCACATCGCCACCGACAAGTTGGCCAACACGTTTACCATCCAGGTAGGTCGCAGTCTTTGCTCGTTGCGGACTTTTGGTTGGTCCGCGGTTCTTCAGGCTGTGTTCAAGCTGTGCCTTCCAGATAACACTATTGTTGTTGTTTGAAGGTGAAGAACTTGTGTCTACGAAATGAGAATGTAGTATAACTTCTGAGGAAACTTCTATTTACATTGCAGGTGGTAAGTTGCCATGTCTTCCCCTCTAGACCCCTTTTCATAAAGGAAGGGTTGGCTGTTGTTGTTGATAGTCTAGGAGGAACTTGAATTTGGTTTATTCAGTTGTTTCAGTCTCGCAACGCATGAGCGTTGCAAGACACAGCCGACAGCAGGATACGAGGGCAGGTGTACCCTTGTGCCGGGCGCTCCTTATCACAAAATTTTGAGGTGGAAAGAATGAATGAACTACGTGTTCAAAAGGAAATGGGTATCTGTACGAATAGTGTTGGGGAATGCCTCGTTTGAATGCTCTTCATTTTTGCACTGAAGCCAATTTGGGGACATTCTTAAATAGTCAAATCTGCAGAATAACTCATCCAAGCTCAGTGGGCATGCCTCTTTCTCTCCAACTCTTCTTTTCACTTCACCTGGTAACATGCAAAGAGGACAACGCTCTCTGTACAAAGCTGAAATACCGTCTGGAACATGCAATGCATCTGGAGAAGGAGCCCCAAAATACGGGTTCTGCCCGCGCGCACGCAGGACACTGGCATAGGCATGACGCACGACGAAGTCGTCGAGAGCCTGGGCACCATTGCGCGCTCGGGGTCCAAGGAGTTTCTGCGCAAGCTGACCGAGGCTGGCGACACGCCGGCGTCCAGCATCATCGGCCAGTTCGGTGTCGGCTTCTACTCCTGCTTCATGGTCGCCGACCGGGTGGAGGTGTTCACGCGGTCGCGACTGCCGGATGCCCGGGCGGTGCGCTGGTCCTCGGACGGGTCCGGAGTGTATGAGGTGTCCGAGGCGGAGGGGGTGGAGCACGGCACCAAGATTGTGCTGCACTTGAAGCCCGACTGTGCCGACTTTGCTGACGAGGAGGCTGTGTCCAAGGTGGTCCAGAAGTACAGCAACTTCGTAGGCAGTCCGGTCTTCTTGAACGGACGCCGAGCCAACACGCTCCAGGTAAGATTAGGTTGCTGCATTACCAACACCTTGTTGCTGTTTAGGTTTTTGGCCTCCGAATGTTCCACACAGTAAGGCTTTTTGCCCCACTAATGTTTTGCGGGCTGCGCTCTGCTCAGTGACGAAAAGATGTGTGGTTGGAAGGATGGCTGTGGCTTCGTGCTTTGTAGTGAGCAGAAAACTTAACCCGGAATCATAGTACACACTCCTGCCAAGTTTAGCCCGAATTTCGTCTGCCATTAAGTCTAGTCTAACACATCAATTTTTTGGGTTATTTCGCACTTCCCTAGACTTTTTCCATCAGTTCCTTATCCTCTTGGGATTGTAATCCTTTCTGTCCTTTGTACTTTCAACAAGTCCTGGCACTCCCCCCAGGTCTTTTGCACTGTCCTTTATTTTCTCTTCCTCTGTTTCCTTCTAATTTCGGCATACTGCACACCATGTGTCCATTCCCTCAAACTTAGTAAATGTATGCAAAAAGGAAAGGTGGCTAGGTAGGGTCACTCATCTGCGACCAACTTCTGGCCAATAGTTCACGACCCCTCGCACTTGCAGGCCCTGTGGCTGTCGGACCCAAAGGAGGTAACGGCGCAGCAGCACGACGAGTTTTACCGCTACCTCTCGGGCGCATACGACGTCCCCCGCTTCACTCTCCACTTCCGTACGGATGTACCGCTGGGCATCCGCTGCCTCCTCTACATCCCCGAGGGCAAGCCGGGGCTCTTCGAGATGAGCCGCGAGTCAGAGGTGGCCGGCGTGGCCCTCTACTCACGCCGTGTCCTCATCAAGCCCCGCGCCGAAATTCTCCCCAAGTGGCTGCGCTTCGTCAAGGGCGTTGTCGAGAGCGAGGACATCCCCCTCAACCTGAGCCGCGAGCTCCTCCAGGACAGCGCGCTCATCCGCAAGATCCGGTCGGTCATCACGAGCCGGCTCGTCAAGCACCTGTCGAAGAGCGCCGAAAAGGAGCCCGAGAGTTACGCCCGCTTCTACCGCGACTACGGAGTCTTCCTCAAGGAGGGCATCCTGGCATCCCACGAGCAGGCCGAGAAGGAGGAGATTGCGCAGCTTCTGCGGTTCGAGTCTTCAGCGCGTCCGGCGGGGGAGACGGTCACGCTGGCGCAGTACTGCGCAGGGATGAGGGAAGGTCAGCGGGACATCTACTACCTGGCGGCTCCTAGCCGCCAACTCGCCGAGAGCTCGCCCTACTTCGAGGCTGTCCGGTCCCGCGACGTCGAGGTCCTCTTCTGCACCGAGCCATACGACGAACTGGTCTTGGTACAGCTGCGGCAGTTCAACCGTCGGAACATCACGTCCGTCGAGAAGGAAATGCGGAGGGATGCAGAGGCCGCCTCCGAGGAGTCCGAGGACGTCAAGGCGCTGTCGGAGTGGCTCCGGAGCGAGCTCGCTCCGATGGTCCACAAGGTCAAGGTGACGCAGAGGCTCCAGAGTCATCCGTGCCTCGTGTCCGTGGAGGAGATGGCGGCGGCGAGGCACTTTGTCAAGACGTCGCTGCAGTCCTTCTCGGAAGAGGAACGTTACCGTTTGCTTGAGCCGACGCTGGAAATCAATCCGGACCACCCGATCATGGCCAAGCTAAAGACGCTGAGGAGTTCGGATCCAGCTTTGGCTAAGAAGTTGGCTAGGCAGGTGTTTGGGAACGCGATGGTGGCGGCCGGGCTTGTGGACGATCCAAGGAAGGTGACTTCGGAACTTAACGACCTCCTTGCCTCTTTGCTTGAGAAGCACTGAGGGCTGCCGGTGTCTTTTGGAGCCTAGCATCTTTCAATGAGGACATTCTTGGTTAGTTTGTGAAGGGGAGGGAGGTTACATTATTGCATCAATTGTATTCATGTAAAATAAAGAAGCTTCCATGTAGATAATAAACCTAATGAAAGTTTCATGTGAGACAAATGTCTACTTTAGGGTGTTTGAAAAGTACCACATACCCTTAGTGATAACTGACTAGATACCTGTGTCAAAGTACTAGCCCCATTACATTCTGTTACATGTCACCGAAATGTGAGGAATAAGCAACATGAGAGCAAACGTTACGTTTCTTCATTTTAAATCACAACACAGGAAGTAGCTCATGTACTATGCAACAAAAACTAAAGGCAATTAAACCTGCTCGCTTTGGGAAAGAAGGAGTGAGGATACTGGGAAGCAGTTTTCTACAAGGCAGAATTCTTTTCGGTGGTTCGGCCTAAACAAGGAAACCAGTAACCCAGAACCCTTTACACTGCTGGGTTGTAAGTTCACCATTGGTTCGAGTTATGTACCACTTGAAGCAACCTTCGTGGCAGATATTGGAATTATTTGGACGTTTCTTTTGCTTCTTTGCAGGCAAGTGCGCGCTGTGGAGTGCACACTGCACATAGTGCAATTTGTTCACGGTACTTCTACAAAGTGCGACATGTTTCATGCGCAATGTGTACCACATGACGTTGAATCCCGCAAGCATGATTCTCTGGCCACAGGTGCACTACACTTGCGGCAACCGTTGCCTCTTCTATCACGGGAACAGAACTTGTACCAACAACTGCAGACAGCTGTTGAAAGGTCGCATCTCTAGCGAAAAAAAAAGCTTCTGATTAAGGCTATATATACATGTGTGCAACTAAAACTCCTTATAAAAAGTCTTTTTTTTTCTTTATTTTGGGAAGTTGCAGTTTACTCCTCGTTCCCCAAGTGGGCATGGTAAACCCGTTGACCCCCAATTGGGAATGGTGCAAGCCAGCTGACCCCTCAGCTGGTCCCAGCTGAACCCTTATTGGTCCCAGCTGATTCCCGGTTGGGACCAGCTAGTTTCAGCTGAGACCAGTTGAGATCCCGACTGAAATTTTCGACTGGAAAGAGGTAAATTTCAGAGAGGCATGGGAGTTTTCCAGTTGTCGAAGGAAAGAATTGATCGCTTGCAGCGGACCGAATCCGTGGATGTCATCGGTATAGCGTCGGTAGAAGAGACGTTTAACTTTGCTATATTTCAGGCACAAACCTGCGTTCCACGGGAGGTGTGTAAACACGGGCGACGAATCATAAGTAAAATAACAATGGAAAGGAACGTAGAGTGGGTTCAAGCTTCGCAAGCACTGGGGTGAGCAGTTAAGAACATTCAAAACGTGAAGAATAAAGTATGTGGGCTATGCAAACTGCATATATATATATATATATATATATATATATATATATATATATATATATATATATATATATATACATACGCTCGAAATCTTTGAAAATAGGGAAAAGCCAAAAAAAATGTGCCCAATAAAAACTGTTTGTCACAAAAAAATTATAATATTAAATAATATATATATATATATATATATATAAACCGTTCGTCACAAAAAAAATCTGATTTTCTTTTGTGACAAACAACTTTTATTAGGCACCTTTTTTTGTGTGTGTGTGTGGGGGGGGGGGGGGGGGGAGGGGGCTTTTTTTTATTTTTAAAGATTTCGAGCGTGCGGGTGATGTTTTGAGTGCAGAACAAGCATATCTTCAGACATGTGCATGCACGAGCAGAGAGAATAAAGCAGTAATTTATTGCAAATCTGACTACATGAACTTGAATCCCGGAGAAGAGCTCACCCACTTTTGTGCGGTTCAGGAGAAAAGCTCAGCGGAGAAAAGTCTTTTGTGCGGGTCAGGAGAAAAGCTCACCTCAAATTAAATGATTACGTAAAGTGGTCCTTCTTATTTTATAGCGGCAGTGCTATCAAGAGCACTTTTTCGCATTTTATTAAGAGAAGGGGTTGATTAGCGTCGAACTTTTATCCGCGTAAAGGTTCTCACCTATCTGTTCAGCCCCGCACACCACCACCTGCGCCTTTGGAAGTGCAAATAAAATTATCATTAAATTATTATTATCATTAAAGGGTGATTCACACACTTGCGTCGAGTCCGGCCGAGTGGAACTGCAACCTCTCACGTAATTATGGAAGTTATTGTTAACTGTGTTCCTTTTTCTTTTCTTTTTTAAAGCATAGCTTTGTTGTTGTTGTTGAAAACATATTTTATTTCAGGAAAGGAATGGGAAGGGGGGTATCGGGACTAGAAAAAGATAGGAGATCTTGATCGAGGAATAAGTTCTGGCTGGGTGCCTCTAAACCGAGGTTTCCAATCGCGGCTTGCACCACCGGCGCTCTCCGTTTGTGACAATAGAACTATACACTCTGAGCAGTACGTATATATAAGACGCATCACTACTTAAACTTGTGGTTATTGATTCTTTTCTTTTTTTTTTTTTTTGCATTTCGGCAGTAGAACATATAGTTCTGCTTCCGTGACATTTAGAAATCGTACACAGATTTGGAAATCAGGGTGACCGTTGAAATAAAACAAAATCCTATGCTCTAAAAAAAACAAAAAAACTTGGCACTTTAAATGGCTGCTGATTGTACCGCGAACTGGTTAATTTCGTGTTTTTTTTTTTTTTTTTCGCACAAAAAGATGAGACATTTTTTAAAGTGAGTACCTTTATTCTTCAAAGCACGCAACGCCATTTCGACTTGTGGTAGATTATTTCGCAACAGTATGACACAACTCCATAAAAGAAATGTGTGGCATACTTCGTTTTTTTTTTTTTTTTTTTTAATGACGATGTCAACAATTTACATGCAATCTGGAAATCGTATCGCACGAAAAATCTCGGAACGCGAAATAGCCGAAGAACGGAGCCAAATGTTTATCCGAAGTAGAATCTGGTGGCGAAATGAGGCGTTCTCTAACCCCGTCTTTCCCTTCCTAATCCGGTCAGAATGGGACAAAGGACCTCCTTTGCGATGGCCTTGGACCGACCACACCCTTCCCCTCTATCCTCCTTTTGAGCTACGGAACAAAAAACAAAGCCTTTCTCAGATTGCAGAGGGAGAAGAAATCATACTTTTGGTTCTTAATTTCTAGGCTAGGTTGCGCAAGCTACCGCCCGTTATGAAGGGTACAGCTGTTAGCACCCATCCATCCATTCGTCCAAATGGACTTCTTCCAAAACCGACGCGCCCCATCGCGGCGAAATATCACGCAGTGCACTCTGGGAACTAGTTGGCCACTCAGTTTCGGTTTCGACGGAGCAGCTGCATCTCATGCTATCACTTCGCGACCGAACGCGCTGCTTGCGTTTTAGATTATTTGACTTTTCACGCTCGAGCGATACAAAACAAAAGAGAGTTTTAGTAGATCGTTCCGATACCTCCGATAGCCCCGATAACGATACTATGCATGCGCAAGGGAGGCGGTGGCGGAGTATCGGGATATCGTTATCGGAGTCATGGGAACGATCTACTAAAACTCTCTAAAGACCGGGGCACTTTCCTTGGTTCCCGAAACACCGCATATTGTGCGTGCGTATGCAAACGCAGTAAGTCGTGGCTTAGTCACCTCACCCCACGAGTGCATGTTTGAGCTCAATTTCAATAATCCCGTCTATACTTCGTTTCAGCTTCCGTCCGAGCGCAGCCAAAGGCTGAGGGACGGTTCGCAACTTCGAGAAGAGCATTCCTACGCACCACAAAGTAGTTCACAAAAGTAATTTCTTTTAAAATAACTGCTTTGTGCATAGAAACTGCACAATCTTCCAGATGTGTACTGCTGAGAATGATTTGAAACTAAAGGAATCAAATCTCTCAAGTTTATGTTTCTATTAATATATGTAAATGCATGTGGTTTGGCGAAAACATGTATATCCGCTGGCAACACGGCTGCAGCGCTCGGTTTTTCTGTGTGATTTCGTTCCCGTAATCGCCGAATCATGTTCTTCGCTGCTTTCCTCACCGAGTCGCTTCAAAACGCCCTTTAGCAAAGGCACGTTTGGGCGTCAGGCGCGAGAGGTCGTGATGAATGTCTACTTTCAAATTCGGCAGGAGACTCGATCCGGACGCGTCGTACCGCGAATGCATTGCAAACAAGCAAAGCGTCCAGGCCACTGCAATTCAGATACGCGGCGAAATCAGGGCACCCCTTTACCTGCCGATCACATTGAACGCCGAGAAGCTGGTGGAAAGGACTGCGCCTCGAGCCCTGGTATATCCAAACAATACAAGGAAACATCAACGGCCGGGTCATCGGGGAAATTGCAACGTGTACTTACAACTCGAAACTATGCCGAACAAGTGGAAAGCTCGGACACAGATGCCAGCGGCCAGCCTACGTACTGACATCAACTGTGGCTAAGTTTCAGAAAGTGAAAGGGCACTTTTTAAACCTGTAGCAGACGATATCGTTGATACACCCGTAGCAGACGAAATACTCGGCGAGCGCGGACGGCGCGGCCGACCGGCGGCGCAGCGGAGTGATACAAAAGTGCAGGCGAGATCGCGTGACCTACTGCCGGCGTGTGATTGGCTCCGGCCACACGTAGCTTTGGCTGCGCTCGGACGGAAGCTGAAACGAAGTATAGTACCAGTGAACTAAAACTGAAATTTGTTAATCTGGGCCTTACACGTATTTTGTTTGCCCAACGGCCGCTTCTTGTTAGTTCATTGGGCGAAAAGCAAGCCGCATCCTCACAGGGCATCAAAGTTGCGTTCAGCGTTTACGCATGAACTTTTAAACGCAATAAATTCGACCTCACCACTGCACAAAAGTTACTATGATGTCTTCCTCCGTGTCATCATATATCTCCCACTCAAATTTTATGCTGATAAAAGATTAACATTTCGCAAACGCTGAGATCGGCTAGCTGCGACGGAGGCCCTAACAAGCGTCCCCTACTCCTCGCTAAGCCTTTTTGGACGAGCTTTTACTTACGCCCAAAATCTGTGCCTTAACGGTTTGACTGAAATTATCACGGCATACTCAGGCAGGAAGAAAGCAAACACATAACAAATATTAAGGCCATTAGCAACCGTCAAACGCGCTTTGAATTCGTTCGTTTTGCGCACCGCATAGGGGTTCGTGCCCGTCCGGCGCACTTGCGGCGCACGGTGCGACATTCTTCACACAAGGTCTCGACTTTTGCCTTCTTAAAGCGGCTTGTACGTGCGAATTTGCCAATATGATTGCAGGAGAACTTTATGCGCATACTCGATGTTCAATATTAGTGGAATGCAAGCGGGCGGGGACTTCACTCCGTGCAGTGCTGCGGGCCGGTACAGATAAGCGATAAGAAGTGTGTTAAAATTGAGCTTTTCAATGGCGCCTTCGAGTTTTACCTCGCATACTCAAGCATATTAAGAAAAACAGTAATTGCAAGAAGTAATATTTCGTCAATAGACGCACGAAACAAACAAACTTCCTGATCAACAACACTAATGTAAAGGCGCAAGCTCGATGTATGCATACTTATTGGTTGCTACAGCTTGTTGATTCGTAAACAATCAAGATCCCCGAGCTTCGCAGCGTCGAGATTCCCAGCACTGGCTCGTCCACCATACCTCGATTGGAACGCTAACAGGAAGGCTCAAGTACAAAAATACAACGTTAAGACAAGCTATACGTCTCAGGCTTGTGCTAAAGCTTCGAGGTCTGGCCATTTAGGTTAGTTTAGAGACCACAAATGACGCTCTCGGGACCAGAAAACATGAGATAACGGCCGTAATAGTCCACGCTCTGTGTATAGTTTCTTGTCGACGTGTCGATCGAAACCGAAACCATGCCGCCCTTCTCCCTGGCCAACTAGTTCCCAGAGTGCAACGCGCGCCGTGTTGCATGCAGGGCTTTATGGAAGTAGTCTATTGGGCATGGAGAATAGAAGGGTAGGAGAGGGCATGACGTCAGCCGCGTAGCCTCCACAAGCCATGCTCCCTTGACGCCTCGCCTCGTTCTCATTTTCCTTCTTACTCTCACCACATCACGTGACCGTAGCTAGCCTTCGTCTAGCCTTCGATCTGATAAAACCTACCGGACGGAGCACGCGCAAGCCTGCAAGGAGTCCTCCTACAATCAACAATCCATCTCGCACGTGACATGTCACGCGCACCTGCGGTCACGTTGGCCACAACATCGTTTAAACTTTTTATGACTAGGCTTCACCAATATTGCAACGTGCCCCCTCCTAGTACTTCTAACCTCCTTGATATTTGGGAGTGGTGGGGGGCGTCACGTATTGCCACGAAAGTCGCGGTTGTCGGGCATTCACCGGCGGTGGCGAAGGGCGCGCCGCAAGTCGCTCGGTCGATGCATGTGTTTGCTCAATTTCTGTCGTAGCTTGTTCTCTAAACATTTGTAGAGCAAAAGATTTTTTTTTTGTCGGTGCGGCGAGACGTTTAAATAGCCAGTGGAGGAATTGGCGCAGTACGCGCGCCGTCTAATGCAAATGAGCGGATTAGGATGGTTTCCTCCTCCCCATTCGCCTCCCTTTCCAGGGTTCGCCCCTAATTCGCTCTACTAAGTTCCCTCTGCTAACGGGCTCCACCACGGCTCCACCATAGGCAACACCTCCAAGAATATAAAGCCGGAACGCTCAGAGGGATGACGTCAAACTACGTCAGAGCTTACGGCCGGGGGCTCACATTGCCTGAAACGTCGACTTCAACGCAACGCACTAACCCTTTCCCCCCCGAGAGTCACGCGGTCACGCCATGTTCGCGTCTGGGCACCGTCGGGATGCCGATAGGAGGCCGATAGAGCATGCATCAGCGCTCAACAGCCAACAAAAAGCAGCGCACTTTATTTTTTGTTTTGTTTCTCCTTTGTTTTTTTTTAATGAGTCGTCTAGGTGTGTGTCTTGACTGCGTCGTGCAAGCGTACGCGCTTGATTTCCTTCGTCGTCTTCAACGGCGTACCGGCACAGTTGAAATGTTGCGTCCCTCGGAGCCGAGGTAGTTACACCAGAGGCCCGATGGTGACAGTGTTCAGACTCCCGGCCGAGTTACACCTCAACGGGTAACCTGTCTCTTAGCGGTTGATGAGAAATTGAGCCATTGCAGTACAACCGCTAACCTTGGGCCGTTACGTGCACCACGCAGTAGTGATTACACGAACGAGTGCGCGCTCGAAACATTGCAGGGGGCTTTTTTTCTCACTCCTCTTCCCGTGAGGAGTGGGAAGTCGGGACCAGTCGGGACTCCGTACTCCGTCCACCGTGCCGAGCGATGCGAGCGATGGCAATCGAAGAGGGCAGCCCTGTCCCGCCAAAAATTGCGCGACGAAGGCATACGCGCTCGAATCATGTCGTCTGCTTGAAGCAGACGACACGACGATTCGTGACGAGAAGAATAGACCGATCTCACCAGCTAGTTTGAGTACGCCACCGCTGCCGATATGCATCGTGGGAGCTGTAGTCTTTCTGCACGCTTGATGAGATCGGTCTATTGTGTCATCTTGTAAACCCTGAGATGGGGAACGATAAAAAAACGGACGAACACAACAAAATCTCAAACGCAGCTGAAGTTTTATTGATAGAAGCATACCAATAAATAGACTTTTACACAAAAGGAAAAGAGAAAGGGCAACAAAAACTCAAAAGCAAAAACAAGACGGCCACCGCGTTCACCCCAGACGGCCTAAGAGCCACTCCCCGGCTCCAACAAACCCCGGAAAGGGCGCCGACCACTCGAACAACAACAACCCCACGGTCACCACACATGGTGACCTCCAAACCGCTAAAGCCTAATCCCCAAATTTCTCACTCGAAGCAAACGCGCCCCCCCCCCCCCCCCCCCCCCCCCCCGCCTTTTTCAAGGTTTACAAAGCTCCCTTCAAACAAGCAAAAACTCTTTCATTCGATCAGTGATCACCAAGGACGGCTGGCTGACACAATTCCCCCGCTCGCGAATGCATAAAGTCTCCTTAATTAGCCTTCTGAACAATTCTTTTTCGTTACACAACACAGAAGTCTTTTCCCAAAGAGGGGAACAAAAATTACAAGAACTAACATGATTAACCGATTCAGAATTCTGCGCCAAATTTTTTACACACCTTTTATGCTCCCCAAGTCGGTCATTCAAACAACGGCCCGTCTGACCAACGTAACACAATCCACAGTCAAAGGGGATCTTGTAGACTACCTCTGTGACACAGGAGACTGAGGGATCTCTGTGTTTTTTCCCGCAACATCGCTCACGTCTGAAGGAAAACGGAGTAAGCCTGTCTAAACGGAAGTCCGTCCTAAAAACTACATTAACGTTAAACTTCGCACCCAAGGCCTTTAGGCTATGAGAAAAACCATGAAAATAAGGAATTACAGCAAAAGCTCTACCTTGAACCCTCTCAGCGGTCACCGACGCGCGTACAAGCAGTCTACGTGCACTAGAAACGATAAAATCGAAACTATAACCCGCTGACAGTAGACGTTGGGTTTGTACGTCGAAAGCGTTACCAACACAGTGAGAACAAGATTTTTTTAGTGCACTGCCAATCAATGATCTCACCACCCCCCCTTTTACCAGTTTAGAATGAGCACTCCATCTAGAAAGAACCTTCTTTACGGTTTCCCTACCATAAGACCAACAAAGCCCCCCTTTATTAAATAGTTGCAAGTCCAAAAACTGTAACTTCCCATCTTTCGCTGATTCAGAGGTGAATTTTAATTCCGGTGCAGCGGTCAAAATAAAATCATGGATCTGAGTAGCAAAAAGCTGATTCGGAGCACAAACCAAGATATCATCAATAAACCTCCGAACCAGAAACCTTTCTCCATCCAAACAGCCAATAAAATCTGTTATTTTCTTGTCAAGAGTGTTAAGATAAAACTCAGTCAACACGGGAGCCACCGCCGAACCGATGCATACACCTTTCCGCTGTATATAACTGTCACAATTAAAGTTAAGCACAGTTGCCCTCAGATAGCACGTCAGAAGCTCCAGTACCGCATCTACAGAAATACCCGCTTTGGCCTGAAAAGAGACCAAATTATTTTCTAAAAGCTCCCTAACCCTTTCCAGCAACAACACGCTATCTAAAGAATAATACAAATCTTTGATGTCCAGGGACATCAACGTGCACGAGCTGCGATGCAGGGGAGAAATGCCCTCGATTAATTCTTCCGAGTTCCTAAGGGCAATACTGCCCTCCAGAGTGACATGGCCCAAACATCCCTGAAGGAAAACCGCAAGCGACTTCTGCCAAGAACCATTTTCGTTAATTACCACACGGAAGGGGAAATCTACTTTATGATCTTTTACTAAAAACTTTAAACCAAAAGAAGAGCGTGAAGCGCCCCTCACTCTGTTTAGCGTAGCCGTGATGTCCTCCTCTGCCAAAATCTTACACACATCCCGTTTTAGAACCGCAACATTTTCATCACTCTTTACAAATAACTCGGAAACAGCCACCAAAGCTTTCTCATTAAAATTACCATCCGAGAGCACTGCAAACAAGCCACTCTTGTCAGTCTGGAGCAGGGTAAAAGAGTTATCTTTCAACTCCCTTTTCAAAGCCGACACTCTCCTGAAATTTCTTTGCTCAACCGGGAAGGACGAATCTACCAGAACGCTCAGCTTGCTCAAGGAATGATTTACAAAAGTCGTTCTATCCTCTGGCGTAGGAATTTTGGTACTAATAGCATGCACATTCGAGCACAAATCAAACCGTGACGGTTTCACATCCAGGCAAAACGAGTGGTCGGCGCCCTTTCCGGGGTTTGTTGGAGCCGGGGAGTGGCTTAGGCCGTCTGGGGTGAACGCGGTGGCCGTCTTGTTTTTGCTTTTGAGTTTTTGTTGCCCTTTCTCTTTTCCTTTTGTGTAAAAGTCTATTTATTGGTATGCTTCTATCAATAAAACTTCAGCTGCGTTTGAGATTTTGTTGTGTTCGTCCGTTTTTTTATCGTTCCCCATCACAGGGTTTACAAGATGACGATTGATTACCAGCTCGCCTGCACTCTCTCACTGCTTACAATTCTATTGTGTCGTCTGCTTGAAAGACTTGTTTTCAAACATTACTCGCGTTCTGCGAAATTCCACTTTCGCAGTATGCAGTTGCTACGCGAAATGTTTTGGATGGTTTTAAAAACTTCCACCGCGCTCACCCACTTACTTTACAGATTACTGGTGGCAGTCGTCGGTGGAATCCACGACACCAACTACACACACAGCGAAAAAGTACACCCCTGGACGAGTAAACCGTTGTCCCAGGGCGGACTCCCCAAATGGTGTTCGTTTTACACGCGAGGCTCGGTGTATTTCGTTTGCACCCGAGGTCTCGTGTAAAATGAACATCTTTGAACGTGTACTTCGTTCTGCGATCACACGTCTGGGGGTGTTTTTTTACAATGGCGGCCGTTTGACGCAAGACGGGTTCGACGAGCGAGGCCCAGCGCTTTACATGGCTTTTCGCCGCAGCGAAAGCGTAGTTTGCACGTGTTCGTTCGTAATCGTCCATACGTGCTGAACTACCGCAAGCATTCACCCCCAAGCGCGGACGCCGTATCCATTACGGCGATTACGCGACAGTGGGAGCGACCATCGACTGCATCCAGCAGCGTGCTCCCCCATCGAGCAGGTCTCGTTCGCGTGGCGGTTCAGCCGATCGCCGAGGCCTCAAGCCGGTTGCATTGTCACCGACGCCAGGTAATTTCCACAGCAGTTATCTTTTCGCGACCACAGACATGAACTTTATTGAAAAAGCCCGTTTGCCGCGAGCGACGACGAATAGCTCCGACACCGACCCGACCCGACCCGACCCTACCCGACCGGCGTTACCGACGTCCCGCTCACCTCTTTACCGCGAGCAAAGTTGTACGCGACGTTTCGACGTATCCACTCATATCTCGTGTGTACGCAAATTTTGCGGCTTTCCGGGTACGAATCGGCTACCGAAACGGCCAGCGAACGAAGACGAACTGAACGCCGGCGCTATGCGCCATTTAAACACGCGGTTACTTTTCTACTAGACTGTAGCTATGTGGTGTGGTTCCTCACACATAAATGGACTACGTACAAACAAAGCTAAAATAAAATTGGGCGGCTGCTTGCGCCACCTAGTGAGTATGCGGAAAACTACAAAAATGAAGGACTACTCTGTTGTAATCAGAACCCGCTCGGTATATATAGCAGACTTTTTGTTTCAGACGAAGGTCCGGTGACACCCCCCGTATTTTATATGAACGTAACGATACTACACAATTATTACTTATATAGTACGGCGACATAAATATAATTTGGGAAGGTACACATTTCTCTTAGTCTAGATTATAGCTAAAAGACACCCCATATTTAAAAAAAAATGTTTCGAGCTAGCCAAAATGGTAGCAAAATCTGGTTTCGTTTTCGGAAGTTCGAGCGCTCAAGGCTGTAATGCGCTAGCGAAGTGTGTGCTTGCTTCTGTCAAACTATAATCCATTGTATGACGCTCTCAAAGCTGCTGGCTGCAGCCCCCGTCTTGGCTTAGGGTTTGATTTACACCCGCTCCCGTGGAAATGAAATTATGCGCGCTCGAGTCGATATTATTGACAGCGTGAAGTATAAACCGAATGTAAACGATTTTGCGAGCGACGAGAACAGCGACGGCGACCCGCTTCGCTCACGCTCGATCACTCGCGCGACGACGCAAGCCGCATGAAAGCGGAACGATGTTTTCTAGAAATCCAAAAACCGAGTGACGCGACGAGCGATAGTAAGAAATCTTCGTAATACGTCGCTGACTCGTCGCTGTCGCCGTCGCTCGCTAAATCGCTTTATGCAGTTCAGCCTTTATACTCACGCTAGTGCCGACCTGCATTACCCGCTGAGCCCAAGCAAGCGATAAGGATATTCAAATATGTCACAACAGTGGCGTGCATTCGCTAAGAAAACATATATCTCAAATTCCTGCAGTTTGACGTCGGGATCCGTTACTTGTTCTGCTGTCACCTTGGCGAAACGGTCACTAAAGAGAAACTAGTCAGTTTGTTTTATCAGAAATTATAAAAACCTTATCTAGCCACTGTTATGCACAAAAGCACTCTGGAATTTCATATAAATAGTTTAGAATAAACTGAACACAATCGGTAACTTAATTTTCCAAGCATAATAATAATAAAAAAACCTTAGAAAACAATGTATTTTTAAGGCGTTTCAAATAAAAAAAACTGAAAAAGGAGCCTTATTTCAGCTGCACTTTCGCGTAAATACTTTGGGAAAAAAATATCTATTGAGAAGTAGGTTTTGCAATCTCTAATTTGCTTCTTTCAACACTCCAGTTACTTTATGCGTACTTGCAGATTGTATCCTGACAAATCTAGACAAAATTGTATAAAAAGTAACAGTCTATATAAAATTTATAGCTTAATTAAATTCACATTTGTTTGATAATGTTCAATCTTAAATATGAGTTTTAAATTTCACATCTATTATTACAAATGATTGAATTACATGCTGCTTGATGCATGCTGTGCCGCCCCCCCCCCCCCCCCCCCCTTTTAAATATATATATCCTGTATATTTGCTGGTTAGTTGTTCCTCTTAATGTCGTGTTATTTGTTTGTTGTTGTAGGTGTGTGAATGCATATGTTGTACCCCACTGCTACCTGGGCCTTCAATGGCCAGTAGTATCCTCTAAATAAAATTAAAAAAACAAGTGAGCAGTAAAAATCTGGAAGACAAAAGTAAACACAGAGCCGTGCAAAAAGGCATTCAGTATATGAAACAGATACAGATATGGGCCTCTGGCGGTCCATCGGTTCAGCCTCCACACCGCCTAAAGACGGCAGTGTTGCAATATTACGAACCAGCGCACAGGTAGACAGTTACCAAAAATCCAAACACAAAAAACTCACATCAGCGCTGTGCGAGTGTATATTTTTGTGTATTTGGATCTTGAGTAACTGGTCTACCTGTGCGCTGGTTCGTAATTATGCCGTACCAACTGGCCCAATCTGCCGTATTAATAGTGTTGCAAAATACTTAGATCAACTATAATGCTAATGACTGCAGTGTATAAAAGCAAGCTACTCGTCGGAACGAGCTTGACGGTACGAGAATAAAGAGAATGTTTTCACAGTTAAACTCAGAGTCTGTTGCACCGTCTCTTCCGTCCTCAAGATCGAAAGTGCTACAGATTGGTGACCTGGACATGATGATTGACTCCGAGCACCTGCTATCCAGGGGAATGTTCTTCGTGGCCAAGGGCACGGCAATGGCTCTGCCTTTTCGGACGAAAAAGCAGTAGGCACATATTCAACTTTCTCAGCCTCCACATCTGCAGCGCCTCCACAACTACCTCTGCTCTGTCGCATCTAGCACCGGCATCTCCCAGCAATGGGCTGCGACCACCTTGCTTGCCCCACCGGCTTGGCAAGTGAATATTCATTGACATCTTCACACTGTTCACAAGGCATGTTGCTAGCCGACCAGGGTCTCCTCATCGTTGCCATGTCAGGCATTCGCTCTCAGTTCGGTTCCTCATCTTAGGGGATGTTGCATTGGCCCCGCAGTCGGCCGGCATCCCCCTTTCAGTCCGAGGCTGTACACTCCAAACTGATCGAGCCGGACTGAAAGCACGACAGGGTCAATTTCCCCCGTCTGCTGCCTCATTTCCTGACCTCGGCATCAACTACCATGCACGGCTTCCAAACGCTCTCTTTCCTGCTCTCTAATATGTCATCCTGCTTGCGGTACACGTCAACAGCAACGACACCTCTCTGGAGCCGCAATCACTTCAACAAAATCGTGCCATTCCTCACAATGCAGAGCTGAGGGCGATAGCTCTGCGGCAGTCTATCGGTTCAGCCTTGGCATCGCCAAAGATGACAGTGCTACTCATACTCGTCACCACGAGCTCAACGACATGAGAATAAACAGAATGTTTTTATTGCTCGGAGTCGGTCGCAGCATCTTTTCCGTCCACAACATCGTATACTCTATAGGTAGTAAGCAAGAGACGCACTTCAGATGAAAAGAACAAATGCTCAGATCACACATGCCGCGGGTGTCCAAAATTATCCATCATGTTGAATATTGTTCTGGTTTTTTTAATTCTAACAGAAGACAAACATCATTATCGCGCAATCAAAATGAATACTTACGAAACACCTAAGTCGCAGTGTAAGTGCTCATCGCTGAGCTGCGGCTGTGGCATATATGTATTTATTTAAAAGTGCACCGATGATAAAACCTTCAGGTTCGGCAACAATACCGAGATTACAACGGTTGTTGTCCATTATAAAATACAAAAGAAATAAAAAATACCGGAAACAATGCAAGGTACAAATCTGCACAACAGGCTTCCGAATTCAACTACTTCGTCGTACTGGAGTTTGTTACAATAATAACAGCTTTGGATGGGCTGTGAGGACAGCATTCACACTGAACTGGGTGCCTTGGTGACTATCACCAGTGTTGAGGAGTTGCCACTCCAGGGTTGGAACGATTCCGCACTTCCACAACCCTGGAATCGAATGCAAATAAAATGGTGGCAGCACTGGAATGGAATGGGAATGAAATTAGTAGTTACATTTTGCCCAGAATAGAGTAGGAATGGAATAGGCTTTGTTCTAATGCGAGCTGCTTAGATGCCGTCAAAGGGGCTTTCGAAACGGCATTATTGCACTTAGGTAGCTGACGGTTTGGTTATCTGACTGCTTATGTTCCTTCGAGGATGAAAGTGGCAACCCCAGTGAAGCAACCCAAACTGTAGAGTTGTAGGCTGACAAGGGCAATTTACTCGATCTTAATTCAGGGTAAGGGTTTTGTACCTCAGCGTTCCAAAAACTACCCGTGCCCAGCACTTTTCAATCTGTGTTGTCACGTGACACGACCCACCGGAGTAACTCGAATCTATTTGGGTAAGATTTGGAACACAGCCAAAGTGTCGTTCCTGGTGCTGCGAGATGCAACCATAAGGCTGTTGGGACCATGTGTGATTACAGCACCAGTTGCAGGCCACCAGGCAGGGACAATGTCACACCGCCCGCACTTTGTTAATACACGTGACTCCTCACTTATTATGTATCTCGTAAAAGTGGAGGACATATACGGTTCTTTTGTGGAAAAGATGGGCGACTTAGTTTTCCTCTCTGTTACGAGGCTTTTACACCTGGTGGTGCGATCAATATCTGCAGTGCCCCCATACCAATTGCCACTAGTGCTATGTGCGACCAAAGCTCAACTTAGTAAAATCAATGATTGCGGGTAGGGTTTTGAATTTTGCAGTTGTCTACGCATTTCACAACGCCAGCTTTACGCCGACGTTATTTTCCGGTAACTTAGTACTAGCTGTCAAGTGCCATTTTCACAATTGGGAGTGATTGAGAGGTATGGAATGCAGCAGTTCAGCCATTCCAGGAGTGGGAATGGGCCCAGTTTTTCCTTTCCAGGAGTTCAAAGGAATGGAATTAGTATTAGAAAATTCCAATTCTCTGCAATGGAGTTGGGTGGAATGGGGAATCTTTTGTTTGTTTGCACGCCTAGAATGTTTGAGATGACTCGAGAATCTTGTTTGTTCGAGCTTGGAACCTTCTAGATACCTACGGGCTTACAAAAAGAGCTTCGCATGGCTGCTCGAGTCAGTCGTCCTTTTGTCGCTGTCAAAGTATGTGCGGTCTTTGTTACTTTATGTTTCTCGGCACAAGTTCGCTGCATTTAACATTGATCTGAAGTTTTATTAATCAAGTTTGTTTTTGTTCATGACATATTGGTGGATGTGCAGGGTAACGCAGTCTATGCCCATAAAGCGTACCATCTGTGAACACGATAACTCTGAAGACGACGATCGTAAAGGCGACGTCCTTGAAATCATCCGAGGACGACTCCAACTCTGACACCAACGACGACCTCAACTATGGCCTCGGAAGCGACCCGGACAATGAACTTGACAAAGCCCCTGGCCACCACACTTAGATGAAAACATCATGACGACTTCTACGCTGATGATGAAACGGACGACAACTCCAAAGACCAAACCCGGCTACAATGTCAACAACCAACCTGACAACGGCCTCGATGACAAACAGTCTTCAACCGTGGTGACGAGACTGATGACGACACTGATGATGACCCAGGCGAAGACTCAAACAATTTCATGGAAGACGATCCCGACTACGGCTTTGACAGTTATCCAAGGACAATCCGGACGATGACTTTAAAGGGCAACTCCGGCCAAAACTCGAAATTAAAGAAATTACTGGTATCGCTGTAGTGACACAAAATACGACCCCAGCCAAAATATTACGTCCGT
Organism: Ixodes scapularis; assembly: GCF_016920785.2. Lineage (NCBI taxonomy): Eukaryota > Metazoa > Arthropoda > Arachnida > Ixodida > Ixodidae > Ixodes > Ixodes scapularis. The sequence goes on from NW_024609836.1 coordinate 90,789,855, forward strand.
GGGATGCCGCATTCTCAACTAATGCCGATAATAAAAATGTGACCCGCCACGAGCCGCTGCACCTTAGCGGTCGGCTAGCGGGTTGCCGGTCACTAAAGCAAGATTGGGCCGTGACGTCAGTATCGTTCTTTTTTTCCTCCAAGCGTTACGCGGAGTGCGCTTCTTTGAGCCGCTACCACCGCTACTTGGACTTGTGATTGTCATGTTTAGCCATTGCTTTTATCTGTAGCCCGTGTAGCTTCGGTATAGCCTTTTGTTTATTTGCTTGTAAGGACTCAAAGACTGGTTTTAGCGAGCAACTCGTAGCGCCCAAGACTGCCCAGCTGTTCCTCGAAGGATGCCGAGTAGAACTTGTAGTGCTGTGGGCTGCTCAAACAACCCGCTGCACAACCCGGAGGTGCTTTTTCACAAGTTTCCAACGTACCAGAAATTGAAGAAGGTGTGGGTAAACGCTGTTCGACGAGTGGACTTTGGCTTTTACGCGCCCAAGGAAAAAAGAATGCAAAAACAGACATGTACAGCCTTAACGCAGCAGCCCGTGCCGGAAAGCCTCAAAGCTTCGTGTCTGTTACTGACCCGCAGCGCGAAAGCGAGAGGGCCCCCAGTACTGTACTTCACTGGCAGCGCGTCGTAGAGCAACGCCGCTCCATCCACGGAGCCCCGATGACAATTTAGGCCTAGCGACAGAGTACGGAAGACTGCACACACGGCGACAGCCGCTGAGTACGGTACTGAACGAGTTCACTCGTTTTCCAGTTGCTACCTTTTGGGTATACTAGCGACAAGTACGGCATGGCACACGCACGGCGGCAGCGGCCGCCGAGTACGGCACTGTACGAGTTTACGGGTTTTCCAGTCACTAGCTTTTGGGTATACGCACTAACTCTTCCTACATCTGCTGGATAACTACCACATATACAGAATTAAAATAAAATCAGCTTACCTCCTACCTTTAGACGGCTAGCGCAACAGAAGTAGCTGCTGATGAACCTGCGTACTCGTTGAACGAGAACGATCCTGACGTCATGTTCACATAGCGGCTGATTTCTAGTGCTGCCAGGGCCACCAGGGCCTCGAGCGGCTAGTTTCGGTTTTGTTGGCCGTGCTCCAAACAAAACTTTGAGGCGTCCATATCTTTAAAACTATGCACAATAACGAGGAAAAAATTACACCTTGCAATTCAGGGACGCTGACTGCACTAAAAACAGTCATAATCCCAAAATTGAAAGTATGGTCCGGAGTTGCCCTTTAACGACAACCACGACTACAAACTTGACGGCGACCTTGATGATGAACCCGATGACAATACCTATGGAAAGTGTGGTATCTGTCACGAAGACGAACAGGACGACGACGCCTGGTATGTCACTCAACGAACGGAGGAAGTTTGCCAGCTTGGTCGCATTTTGATGCAAGCCACAACTTCCTGACGATGACTGCTACAATCTTTGTCACCACGACGCCCAGTTTCAGCCTGGCTACCCACTGTGAATCTAAACACCAATTCATCGTCGCAGCAAGGAACTGTTAAAGTGGTGCTTCGACCTCAAGGTTATTCGCTACATGAGACCCAAGTTGTAAGTCGTTGGCCAATGGCACATCAACATTGTCACGCTGCCCTCTGCGACCCGTAGGCGATTCACGTCTTCCGACTCAACTGAACTAGGTATGCTCGGTAGGACTGTGAAAATCTGCTATTTACGAGACTCTGTATTTTGACCTAGTCTTGTTTAAGCTGTTAATTTAATTTTGTGTTGCATAAAGACTATGAGTCTTTCACAAGAGGGGAGTAATGCCACGTGCAAATAGCCGAGTCAGCAGCGTGATCGACTCACATGCCGCTGACCTCGCCAGCGCATGTCCTTCTTCCTTTTGTTTGCGTGACTGGAATGATGAGACGACTCTAAATTTTTTTTGTTCGAGCTCAGAAACTTCTAGATACCCACGCGCTTACAAAAGTACCTTCGCTTGGCTGCTTGAGGCAGTTGTCCTTTCGACACCATCAAAAGTCTTTGTTAATTTATGTTTCTCAGCAGAAGTTCGGCGCATTACACACCGATTTTAAGTTTAATAAAGAAGTATGTTTTTATTCGTGACAATATTTAGATGAATTTTGATAATTCAATCTTCTGATATTTCAAACTAAAGTGTGTGGCTTCCAGGGCCCGTTTGCTCAAGCGCTAACCGCGGCTAAAGTTAACCGCAGTACCTAAGAGAGGGATTTTGAAATCACGTGACTGGCTCGGCAGGAGTGCAGGGAAACATGGCGGTGCCCCGGTGAGTGAGCGCCGCTCGCTTTGAAACTAATATGTCGTTGTAGCTGCAATATTGGGCGCGTTAGTCAGCAATGAATGGTGCCAGAGGCTTTCGCTTTGCCTTACCTCATTTAAATCGCAAAGCATGAGCATATGACCTCGCCACATTTTTTAGATAGTCTTTCGATTCTGGCCATTCCTAAGCCTAAATGAACGCGATAAATGTTAGCATGGCAATGTCTTTGGAAAGTGGATTGCCTTGACTCAATCGGCCGGGTATTACTAGCACACAAAAGCAGACAGCGTCCCAATAGACCATATTAGACCTTTCTCTAAATTTCCCAAGCACCGAGGTGCATGCTACAAGTGTAGTTACACGCGTTGCACGTGCTGGCGTCTGTAGTAACTGTTCTAAAGCAAAAAGTCTAAAACAAATTTTGTCTTGCACGTGCGTTGGTCAAATATTTATTATGATTATTTACTTCGAATCTTTTATAAGAGGAAGGCCAGTGCGCGCGGACCGCAGAATTATACTTCCAGCGTTCTTCTCGATGCTTGGGTAATTTAGAAAAAGGTCTATAGGGATGCTGTTTGCTTTTGTGTGCAATCAATACCCGACCGATAGAGTCAAGACAATCCGCTTTCCAAAGATGTTGCTAAGCCGACAATTACCACATTCATTTAGGCTTAGGAATGGCCAGAGTCGAAAGACTATCTAAAAAATGCGGCAAGAGCCTTGCTCATGCTTTGTGATGAAGTGAGGTAAGGCAAAGCGAAAGCCTCCTGCACCATTCGTTGCTGACTAACGCGCCCGGTATTGCAGCTACAACGACATATTAGTTCCAAAGCGTGCGGCGCTCACTCACCGGGGCACCGCCACGCTTCCCCGCATCCCTACCGAGCCAGTCACGTGATTTGAAAATCCCTCTCCTAGGTACTGCGGCTAACTTCAGCCGCGGTTAGCGCTTCGAGCAAACGGGCCCTGGAGTTTGAAATAATGAGAGTCGACTGTAAAACACCATTTTTGCTACCCCAAGTAGCAATTTATTTTAGTGTAATTTCTGGAATCTTTTATTCAGACCGAACACTTCTTTTTCAATAAGCTTGTCGGCATAAAATTTAGACTATTTTTTATAGCCTAAACGTAGCAAGCGTTCAAAACAAACACAACCTAGTGCATCAGATACACAGAAAACACAATATTAGCAAATGCTACTTTTATTGAACACATCTGGAGTTTCTGTTGGATACATACAGCGCTGTGAAGAAGTACACCATTCTTATATGAAAATAAGCTTCCCACCAGTGAAATTTCTCAAGTTGGACAGCCTTGTTGTAAGTCAGGCACGTTAAAGAGAACCCTGCCCAAGTTTTCATAGACACTCTTACAAAGTTGTTTCATCCGTACAATAGCGACTTCAAGGTATATCTGTAGAAACTTCCCGAAGTGCAAACATTATGTGAAGAAACTGCATTTCAAAGTTGACGTCCTCGCAACCCCCCCTATCGGTAGCTGCTCTACCGGCAACAATGAAAAGAACTATAGAAAGACCGCTGAGGCCACATAACGTAAGACATGGTGTCCAAGATTCGCCATGGACAGCATTGTTGGTAGTTGGACTTGTTTGTGCTCACTCTTTTACCCAGACTGTCGATTGACAGCTATTTAGAGTGCATGATAGGAACTATTTGTACTGTAGACATAAAAACATGTACATGTTGCCCCCCCCCTTTGAATCTGGCAGGCGAGACCACTCAAAAATGTTTGAGAGTAGCTGTGTAGAACTGACATGTTCTAACATTCTGATGACACAATTATTCATATTAAAAGGTATGCTTAACCGAAATTCGAAGCTTGCAAAACAACACTGGGGCGGTAGGCGGGACGCTGCAAAACCCCCAAAACATCACACATACAGCATTATTTCTAACGGATGGCCGTATTTTTGGAAACATGTGGGATTCAACAAGGCTGACGAGACATGTGATGTCGCGATCCTCATTCCCTCTCCTCTAGGCTTCATCCCCTTAAGCAGGTGAACCGAAGCGGGAATGAGAGAAGCGAGGCCGCTTCCCCTCATTCTAAAGTGTACCAGGAGAAGTATGATGTCACATTTCTTGTTTGATTGTGCCCTTTCCTTTCCAAGAATACGGCCATTCGTTTGAGATATTAATGTATGAGTGATGTTTCGGAGTTTGTAGAGCTCCCATTCAAAGCTTCCGCAGCCTTATTTTATGAAATCCAAATTTTGGTCCAGCATCCTTTTAAACAAGCTTTTTCAAATATTAGCATAACGAACATACAATTGGACAACCTGCTAACTCACAACAGCATCCTCCCGATGATGCCGTACAAAGGTTCTGTCACACGCACCAACCGAGGGGATTGCTGCAAGTCCATCCACCCTCAACTTTTAGTCACCTTTGAGACTGAAGAACTGCTGTATGAGGCCCGTCCAGCCACTGCGCACACAAAGAGAAACACGGGGAAATAACGCTCAGTGACGAGCAAAGTCTCTGGGCGGAAAGCCCTCCATGACAAATGAGCACTGTTGGGTTACGGCAATGGCGTAATACACAGGTTCTGCTTCTTGGATGCCTTCACCGCTGCGGTGGGTGGTCGTAGCTAGTCGTAGCAGATAGTGTCACGTTTGTTGCTCGTACCAAAACACCAAAGCCGTGTAGTATTCTTGTTGCCGAAGTTCATAAGCCTACGTTCCCGGTCTACACACACTACACAAAGCCAGCCACGAGCAAAGCTAGCTAACCCCGTTTCTGCTTCGGCGACAAGCCGCCAGGGCGGTGACACCGCCGCTGAAACTTCTGCCTCGGCTCTTCATACCAGGGCCCCTCAGTGCACAAGCATGACACTTGCTAGGCTGCTCTGCCTGTACCAAGTGACACGCGCCCGCATGTTCCCTCTCATAATTCTTCTGACTGTACGTGCCCCTTATTGTACACGGCCATACTGTGCACATGGCGAAAGTTCCCTTTTGAAAGTGCTCCACGGTCGGCTTACAATGCTGCGAACACATAGCACATGACCACTATAGGTGACGACACTTGGGACACTTGCCATCCGTCGTTGTGGCGCAAAGTCGCTCTCTCAGTCGTCCTCACAAGGGGCAAGGAAAGGCAGGCACTGCATAAAAAATCAATACATATTATAACACTGGCTGTGGCAAACTAGTTTCAAAGATGATAAAGTCATGTCTCCTTAATATGGACACCTCCGTACTATAAAAAGATTTTTTTTCTATAATATAAGGTGTTTAAATGAGAAAATTAAATTTAAAACAAAAATTGGATAACAAGCATAACCAAACAAACAGTTTATTCAGCTAAAAGATAATGAGATGTGAGTTTGCTCTATCACTTTAGAGCCGTTTAACATGTAGCAATACTGTCGTTTACAAGAACAGATACCCAGGCTGTAAAGTGATGATCGGCTGAATAGCAAAAGATGTTGCACTGTATGCACAAGCCGGATGTAATTGACACTTAGCTGTCGGCAGTTAGGATCCTATAATCTCATGATCGCAGACGGGAATTACATCTGGTGCCTACGGCTGGAATAATGTCTCTCTTCGTAATAGAAAAAGCACCAAAAAAACACAGGATGGAGAAACCGGGTGTCACAAATTCAGGCTTCTCTTCATTTTTTTAAATACTTTTATGATCTTTTTTTTGGACCACTTTAAGTGTTGGTACGGTCAAAAAGGGGGAGTGTGGTGCCACTTTTAATCTCTGTTCGTCCCGTCGTAGTTCCTTTCTAAGTCCCCAACGAATTTGCTCGTTTGCGGAATGGGTTTTTGTTAATGGGCGACGTAGATCATCCCAGGTCACAGTTTGTGGCTTTGACCTCGCGGACGGAGGGGTGCGTATGCTGGCTCGCGTATGGTGCCGATTTGACATGCAGGGGCGCCGCCGAGATACAAAGATGTTTACGCTGGCTAGCGCGCTTTTTGAAGGCGGCGGCTTTGCTCATTCTGCCGCCTGTCGTGTTCTATGTATCGGCGATAATTGATGTTTTTGGACTCGTACGGGGGAATGGACGGGCACATATGTTTGGTTGTCTGAAAAATGTAATAGGTTTTGCCATTTGGGTCGTTGCTGTGTAGCTTTGTTTTTCTTGAAAGTTGACTGACCCGAAAGGCGGGGAAACGGGAGGTTGGTCGGTAGACGAGCCTATAAAAGGGGGTTCGGGAACAAAGAAGGTAGTCCAACCCCAGAGCTGGCCGGGTCGCTACTCAACGCGGTTACTCCCTGCAGATGAGTCTTGGAACGTGTAATTTTTGGCTTCTGCCCTGCCTGTTGGACAAGTGTTTGAGTTTGTTGTGCTGAAGCGTGTGTGGCTGTGTGGTGCGCGGTGTCGACCTCATCAAGCCTCTAATTGGACCGCTGGACTTCGAGACGCCGTTCTTCGGCCGACAACTCCAGACTACGGACTGCTCTGGACTCGGCACCTACCGGAAAGCTAAGCCTGGTTTTCTAGGACTTGTCTACTGCATTCTCTGGCTCTGAAGTACGAATTGTTGAATGTTGCGAAGATTTTTACACAGTGCTACTTTCTGTCGCGACTGTTTTGGGGGATTATCCCATGTGTGTAGCGGTAACGTTCGAGCTCCATCTCGGTTTGCTCTCGTTGTTAGTGTCGGGTTTTCGTCACTGTTTTGTTGGCTTATTCCGGTTTTATGAGCGTCGAGTCTTTTTAGTATTAGTTTCTGGCTCGCAGGGCTCCATAGCTTTGAGCTGGAGTGTGGTTTGTGTCGAGTGCTCTATTGCCGTGTACAGCTTAGTTTTTCACTTTATTAAATCTAATCTTTTGTTTGCTTATCCTCCCTGTGTCATCATCTTTCTCTACTGATTATACACCAGGCGTGGACCTAGCGCTAGTCAATGGTCGAACTTAGCTCTCTTGTTCTTTTCCCGTCATTTCTCGTTTATTCTCAGAGTGGATCATTGAATTATTTTTATTAATTTGAACTCCACTCCGTGACACCGAAACAGATAGGAAAGCACCACAACGTATTAAACTCGTCGAACATTAAATGTTCTTGAATTATACCTGACCCATGCTTGCTACGTGATGAAGCCCAAAGGTTAGTTCAATGCCAATCAATATTAAATGTCTTTAGATGGGCACCTGCTGCCCGATCATGGCCTTTATTGCAAAGCACTGTTCACACATTTGCGAGTCCTGCAGTGCCTTGTGGAATGGTGGGCGATACTTGCCGTTCCGCAAGGCACTGCAAGACAGATCAGGCTCAACTTTTGAATGTCGACGTGCTTACGGAATGCTGCAGCAAACCAATCATTCGCCGAGGGAAAAAGAAAGGAAGCTGCATGCCTCCGTGTGCTCATTGCCAGTGTTTTCTGCTCTGCTATGTACCCTGCTTGTGTGCTGTGATTTGCAAGCCAGCGCGGGATATATTTCCTTGATTTGTTTGTCTGTTCAGCTGTGCGAGGTTGTGATTGAAACAACCAAGAAGTATAGATCGCCATTCTTTTCATCAAGCTAAGGCTTCGCTCATCCGAACCGGGGTCGATGACTGCTGTTGTTTACACGATTTTCGACAGCTATGTGGAGTGGCTTTGTGTTTAAAATTGCAATCCTAAGTGCAAAAAGAAGTTACCGCAGACTATATTGTTAAAGGTTGATTTCAACTGGCAGGCTCTGGCTACAACCACCTTAATATTCATTCAACATTGTTTGCATTTCTACTTACCCGTGATAGCTTCATTTGCCAAACACGTTAGTGGCCGGTCACCTTACCAATGAAACTAATGTGCTGGTGTCTCCGGCGAAGAATTCCCTCAGGGCTACATGCAATGCACAACCCAGTTTGTAGCCCGTTGTGACTGAAAGCTTTCACACTGGGGAAACGTTGTTGTCACAAACGCAGTCAAAGAATGCGATAGGATTGAGGGAACAGGGGGATTGTCCAAGTTGACTGACTGCATGAGCATATGTTTCTATCGCCACCGTGTTTCCTCCACGCAGGCGACGGAGAAAACGATATAGAGACTCCTCGCGCTTGCCAATGCCAAGTTTCTCTAAAACGTCGAAATACGAGACACCCAGCAGCGAAGTGTCGATATTGCCGGAGAGGGGCGGGACAACGATCAGCGCAGGATCGCGGCTTCGCCACTCTTATGCGACGGTGTCTTCGGTTTCCGCTCTCTGCAGCTTCCACCGGGACGCTAGCCGTGCCTAATTGGCTAGCTTTGAGCACCACAGTTCATAGGGTTCACAGCGCCCGAGCGAAAGCTCGCGCAAAAGAACCGGCGAGCAGTCGAGTCGTTTCCAATCGACGGGGTGGCTAAACGCCGGTTGTGTGAATCGGGCTTAACGCCTGAGCCGGCTTGCTCAAAGCAAATCTAACGTTCTTGAATGTCATGTAATAAAAATCTGAGACGTGCTACATTCTATACAAACTTGATAAAAAAAATCAAACACTCACCTTCGGCTGCTACGTCCGCCGTACCGCTTCAAGGCAGAAGCAACATGGCGCTCGACGTTTTGGGGTGTTGGGCTGGGGTGTTTTCAGTGTTGCTTACACGCCTAGTCGTGTAAACCGAAACCGAAACACCAATTTTTACTACCCCAAGTAATTTTTTGACGATTTATCACTAGCAGAGCGTGTAAAAATATGCTAACGAGTGAAAATGGGGTGTAAACGGGCGAAATATTACATTTTCGCTAACAGTGTACGACGGCCATGAGAATGAACCACGTCGCACCTCCGTCCTCAGGTATGTGACGGCACTATTCCACCTGCATTGCGCGACCGACCTACAGCTATCGCCTTCATTTCTTCGCACATTGTGGGCGAAAAATACTTTTGTTTACTGCACTTAATTAGTCGTAGATCGTGCACTGCAAATAGCGAGCCTACGGGCGCGTGTTCAATTCGCACTCAACGTGACTGCACAAGCTTCACCAGCAACGCAAAGCTCTTGCGAACATCTACGAAAACTGCCTGATCCTCGACCACATATGTGCCTGCGAGGACGCATATTATGGCCTCTCACAATACGCTATGCTTCCATAAATTCGTCACTGCGCTCGTTGCATTCTGCAGCCTGTGGGCCAGGAGCAGAGCGCGTACGGATTTTGCTTCCCAGTGATTCCCACAATGCATGACGTGGCATATACGCCGTGATGAGGCGCTTCGAGTTTTAGAATAAGTTTGTCGCCTCACGACTCATTTCAAACAAGGAAAACTTCAGCCTGCGCGAACAAGCACTTGCGGAGACATAATCATCACGAAAATGTCTATTACTCTTCGGGTTGCTGTAAAGACTAGAGTAGAATATGTACAGTGTTTATTCTATAAGCAGAAAAAAGCGGGATTCCAGTGTCCTGCAGGTGGATAGGCTGCAAGCCAGGATGGATCAGAGCTCCAACCCATTGCTGAAAAACCTGCGGTATTCAGAGAGCAAGGTATATATCAGGGTCATCGATAGTGTGTCTCCTTGCTATGGTAAGCTGAGAGTGGGATGGGAGCTACGCACTCGCCGGACCAGTCAACCGTTTCTTTGAGCGGGACCACGTGCCGAAGGATAGACGTCCATTAGGGTCATAGCAGAGAGGGTAAAATAGAATAAAATGCACTCCCCCTTTCACCTCGCAGGTCGTCCGCTCCGCCGAGTGGGCTGTAGCTAGCGTCCGGCTGGCGTGCAAACTCTGTTTAAAATCGCGTCAATTTGGAACTTTCAAGCGGAGATGCGCAGATTTTGCTATGCCAGTTGTCGTGTAATACTATGCTAGATAAAACGACTCACAGGGTCCAATTGCGCTGTTACCTGCATGCAAATAAAAAAAAGAATAGGGAAAACTGTGTCAGATTGGCCGGTTTCTTTGGCGAAAAGTAAATCCGGTTGCTGTACCTTTTTTACTATACAAAGTTAATACTGGTGTCGGCCTTTAGTGACCATGAGTGGACGTCTGAAATAATAAATAAAACGCGCTCTCCTGCCGCAATACACCCAGTAGTTGAGTGTAGTACTGCCGGCTGACTCAACTGCTATTTAAGTAACAGAAAAAAGATATGCTAGTTGATCATTTAGCGAAATAGAACAACAGAGATAGGCTGATTTTGGGAGTAGCCACAACTATTTTAAGAACGCGAACCACTTCACAACGGCAGCCACGAGCGCGAGTTTGATGTTCCGTACTGCCCGCCGATACAGCCCAAAGATGGAGAACGGCAACACCTTTTCCGCGTAGTCGTAGCCATCTTGCGTGTTGCAGCGACAGCCGCGCCGTCTGGCGTACGGTTGTGCGCCCATTTTGGTATGCGGAGAGCAGCGTTGTTCCTAGCTCCCGCGTTGTCCCCATTGACCCCGTGCATCGTATCTTCGTCGTTTTCCCTTTAGTGAGTTCTTAATTTGTTTGTTATTGAAAGTGTGAATTATTCTTGTGTTCTGGCGTGTTTATTCGCCTTCATGGCGCCCGTTGTTGCGCCAACAGCGCCGAGAGGTTCGTCGCCAGCGTCGCCGGTAATCGAAATCGGAGGCATGTTCACTTTTCCTGAGGACGTTTAGCAGTGTTTACTCTTCGCGTGTTGTTGTCTGTGAAGAATGACAGCCTTCTGCGAATGACTAACGGAGGGTTTCTATGCGCGAGCGAGGGCGACCCTGGGCATAGAAGTATCATCGTTTAATCGTAGAAATACTCACAATGGGAGTTGGCGACGCGGGCCGAACGGTTTATTGTTATGGTGCACCGTCGAGGTACGATCGCTATACTCCGTTCCACCTTCAGTCCGAGCGCAGTGGACTCCATGAGCTATCCCAGCCGATCCAGCTCCGGGAGAAAATCGCGTGACCTGCCGGTTGGGCAGAGGGACACAGGGACCTCAAGGTCACATGACACTCTCTCCACGCTGGATTGGCTGGGATGGTTCCTAGCATCCGCTGCGCTCGGACTGAAGGTGAAACGGAGTATAGTTACCGGGATATCTCTACTTCGTATGACGCCCAGATGCGTCGGAACTATTCAGGAGATGCGGCTGAAAAGGGGGGGGGGGGGGGGGGGGGGGACGACGATTTTGCGCTTTCTTTTCGTATTGTTTCCATTAACGTATTTTAACGGGCGTCGCTACCGAGCAACACACAAAATTATAGTGCACATCCTCGTAGGAATGAACGGAATAAAAAACAAAACTTGAGTAGCCAATAACAATCATTACACCCAGGGTCTTACATTTGCACCACAAGCTGCAAAGTTCGTTCTACATTTGACTAGTCGAGGCCTATTACTGCACTTGTAGATGTTCGTTTCTATACTGCCTATTTGCTTTAATTTATGTGCTGATATTGCATCGCTTCCCCGCTGATATCAGCGGGGAAGCGATGCAAAGTGTATTCGTTACAGCCGCATTCGCTTTGCGACTTCTTGTGTTCGGTGCACAATTTGTCGCGCGCTATCTTCCGTTTTCGGAAATTGCTGCTGCAGCCAACGACTGGGCAGTGGCAGCCCGATGACCAAATATGCGCGGACATGATACATCGACGTATTAACCCACCTTATTACAACTCACTTCGCTGTCAAGGGCTTCAAAACCCATTTAACGCGCACCACTTCAGCATCTTGCCAGCCGGCTAGGCCTGCTCCCGCATACCGGAAGTGTTAGAACCGGAAGAACTATTCGCGCTGTGCGCCGAGTCGCCGAGTCGAGGCTACGCACATTACGCGCTTGGTCGAGGTTAGACGGAAAAGGTGTAGTCGGTTACAGGTCAAGAAGGTAGGAGAAGCTCCTCCCATAAGCGGTGATGCGCCCGTTTTAAATCTCTCCGCAGTCGAAAGAAGAGTTCACTGGAAACGCCCTTGTTCCGCTTCAATGGATTCCAACTTGTCTCCGATCTCACTTTTCCAGAAAGCGACCTTTGTATTCATTGGAGGGGGAACCGAGCCCCTGAAAGCAGCCTTTGTATCCACCGGAGGGGGGAAGCTAATCCCCGAAAGTCGTATTTGTTTCCGTCGGAGGGGGAAAACACTAATCTCCCTCTCGTGGTTTCCACAATGCTAAGTCAAAGTCGAAAGATAAAGCAAATATGTACAGAAAGGCAAGACCCTCCTCGCGCGTTGGCCGCGACGTCACGGAAACGGTGGGACGCTATTGGATGCGGAGGTGGCGGAGGGATATCTGATTCCCTTTGAGGGGCATTTGCCGCTACCTTCTTAAAGGGTCATGAAACGCTTTTCCAACTTTTTCCTGTTTAGCTTTCCTCCTCAACTCATAAATCGCGCATTCCACCAAACAGTTAAAGAAGACGAAAAGGGGGAGTCCCCTCTTGCTCGCACTCTCGTTGGTGTAATCCCGGACACATCCATTGTCCCCCTAGAAGATTAGCCCGTCGCTCAAAATTCAGACAAAAGTTGCTTTCCCCACCCCGTTCATTCCGAAGCTGACAGTGCTGTTGAAGCTACGTGCTCGTTGGGCCAGCCACACTTGCCACGTGGGCGTGGCAAATGTGGCTGCAGAGAATGAAGTCTGGTGATGAAAGGGAGGCGGCTGATTGGTCCGGCAAGCGCGTAGCTTCCACCACAATGTCAGCTTAGGGGTAAAGGGAATAAGTGAGGTCCGGTTGCGTGTGACGTCAGTTTGGACCCGATGATGCGCTTTTGGGACCGCGGATGTATCACCGTGAAAAGGCAGAGAGGTTGCGAAGGGGAGGAGGTACGAAATAGTCCGCTCTGTTTTCAAATTTTCGCACTGAAAGTCAGGCTTTTGTCTTTCTACCTTTTTTCTTTTGGCGCACTGAACGATGTGCTATTAGTAAAACCCCAATCGAAAATGATTTATCCCATCCCAAAAATCGTTTCATGGGCCCTTTAAAGGAGTCATGAAACGCTTTTCCAACTTTTTCCTGTTTCGCTTTCCTCCTCAACTCATAAATCGCGCATTGTACCAAACAGTTCAAGAAGTCGGAAAGGGGGGAGTCCCCTCTTGCTCGGAATCTCACTTGACTAGCCGGATACAGCCATTGTCCCCCTAGAAGATTAGCCCGTCGCTCAAAATTCCGACTAGTTGCTTTCCCCACCCCGTTCACCCCGAAGCTGACAGTGCTGTGGAAGCTACGTGCTCGTTGGGCCAGCCACACATTTTCCACGTGATCATGCTCTCTCGCGCATACCGACCGGCAGAGAATGAGGCCAGGTGATGAAAGGGAGACGGCTGATTGGTCCGGCAAGCGCGTAGCTTCCACCGCAATCAGGGACGCCGGAAGAGGGGGGGCAGGGGGGGCCAGAGCCCCCCCAAGTATTCTTATGGGGGGGCTCAGCCCCCTTGCCCTCATAAGAATAGTTCGGGGATATAACGCCAGCCAGGCGCTCGCCACGAAGGCATCACGTGCGTCCATGTTAGGTGCAAGCCACGGAGCAGCAAGGCACAGTCTTGTCGCACGTAGAGATTTTAGACAAGAACAATTAGTTTCGGGAGCGCGCTTTTCTTTTTTTTTTTTTAGTCCAATGTTTGTCGTCCATCAGCACGGCGGCTACGAGGGTTTAGAGCAAGCTGGACCCGATCTGCCCGTGGCAAGGCCGGGAAGTGGCGCGCGGGGGCCAACTGGGGCTTAGTATGGGGGCCTCTAGAGCCCGGGGATTATAGTTTTGTTGGTGTTGCTGTTGTCGTAGCGTGGGGGATACTGCGACGAGACATGTGTGGCGCCAGATTGTCGCCTCGGACCGGACGCTTTCTGTCATATTTGACGAGCTTTGACGGTTGTTTTCGTTTAGGAAGGTCTCAAGATGTCCTTGCCGGCGACTGGACCGGTCGAGAGCACGTGATGATCTTCAGGTTTGAAATTATTGGCTCTTCCTTCAGGAGCGAGGGAAAGTTAGAGTTGTGATGCGAAAAGCGAGAAATGAAATTAGCGGAGTTCGTCTTAGACTCGGAACCAGAGAGGTGGTCGTCCAAGTTGAATGCGTTTAGATAAACGTTGAAGTTTACGAGAAGCAGCGAGTCAGAGCATCATTCAACAACGTGCCCGCCACCAAGCTCCAAGATCATCGGGGCTGATCCTACCCTCCCAACGACATCGGGAGGGTCCAACGGCAACCCGTCAGAGGCGTATGCAGTCACCGTCAGTCAGTGTCTCTTCGACTCCAGCATTACATGCAATGTCTGGCCATCCAAAGAAGATCACCAGCTTCTTCCTACCAGCCCCAAAGCGTACATGCCTAGGAAGCGGAGATTCTCAAGGTAAGAGATTCCGCAGTTCTTCTTAGCTCATCATGAGTTCCGTTTGTGTAAATGCGTCAATTCAATCACACTGCTTGTTTCCTCGCTTTCCTATCGTTACCTACATGCAATCCTTTTTTGCGCCCCTGTATATATAGACAGAGAAAATACCATCTTGCCATAATATGAATTTGTAGACCATCAATAAAGAAGTGATCTCTGAAAACTTATTATGTACAGTACCTTCTTGATGATATACAGTATTTAGCAATTAGGAGCACTGCGTAAGAAAATTGTTTTCTCATGCAGAAAATAGAAACCGCACAGGACCTAGTGAAAGGAACAAAAACGAACCCGCTAGGATAGTGTTTTCTCTCAAACGAAACTCAGATCGTAATATTTTAATTCTTTTTAGTGAAAAAAAAAAAAAAAAATAGTACATCATACAAAAAACGACAAAAAGGAACATGGCTTTAGCCCCCCCACTCACGATATACTTCCGGCGTCCCTGACCGCAATGTCAGCTAGGAGTAAAGGGATTAAGTGAGGTCCGGTGTCGTGTGACGTGCGCTTGGGCTCTGGTGACGCGCTGCGGGGGCCCGGTTATGGTGGCTAGTAGCCCGGTGACGCGCTGCGGGGTCCGCGGATGTATCACAGTGAAAAGGCGGAGAGTTTACGAAGGGAAGGAGGTACGAAATAGTCCGCTATGTTTTGCAAATTTTCGTAGCGAAAGTCAGGCTTCTGACTTTCTACCTTTGTTCGTTTGGCCCACTGAACGATGTGCTATTAGTAAAATCCCAATATAAATTGATTTACTCCAGCCTAAAATTCGTTTCATGGGTCCTTTAACCTGTAACTGACTATAGCGGAGTCGGGCGCGTGCCCTCTCTCTCGTTTTAGCCCGCCGAACCCGCTGAACTTCCCGGATGTGTGGAGAGGAAGCTGCGGTCAAACAAAATGGTGCCGCCCAGAGAGCGCTAAAGTTCAAGGAGTCCCTAGCTTCTACCATACTCTCAGCTTAGGGGTGAACGGATTATAGAGGTAGTCGCCGGCTCCGAGCTGCTCTATTTGTCAATCAGTTATCTGTGTTAAGGTAAAAACCTTATATCTTTCAACAGCTTGACCTTTATCTCAGGCACTTTTTCTAGGAACCTGCGATGACCTTTGATATTTCGTGGGTCTGATGCCGTTTGAAGATCATGAGTACTGATTGGTATCACCACTGGACGAGTCGAGTGATCTACACTTTCTCTTGCAACGTGAAACGTTCTTTGGCTAGTTGCTCCGGATTTCGTGAGTTCGCATTGCATGAAGCCGTGGCCCGAGACATCCCATAATGCAACGCGCAGCGTTGCACTATGGGACGTCACAGACCTACACACAAATTCAGTTTCTCCGCTAAATTTAGCGGGGAAGTTGAATTGGTTTATAGGTCACAAGACATCAGGTCAGAGGATGACGTCAATTTCTCCGCTTAATTTAGAGAAAAGATTAAAGTCCCGTAACCTACATACATATTCAGTTTCCTCGTTAAATTTAGCGGGGAAAGTGACGTCACGTGAGCTATACGGCAATTTAGTTTCCCTAACTTTAGTGGGAAAATTAACGTCACGTGATCTACATATCAATACAGTTGCTCGGCTAAATTTAGCGAAGAAATTGACGTCACGTGACCTAATGTCACATGATGCTAGGACGTTTAACGTATGCACCACAATTTTCCAGCAATTTGCCATACATTTTTCTTTAAGGTATTAATCTGAGGATTTCATGAAGAGGCGACTTTATTTGTAATCGTTGCTTACATATCTTTTCGTTGACAGGTCAACTTCGAGTATTATGATTTACCGTCATGTATGAGGTCCCACAAAAGAAAGAAAGCCAATCAGCTTCACGAGCTTAACCTACTTACCATTGCAGGAATCTGCAAGAGTCGAAGACACGTCAGGCTGGAGAACGAAACCATATCCGCGTATTGACAAGAAACCGGCGTACTTACTCGCCGGGAGAAAAAAAACGTAACATTTAGCAAACAAAGGCATCGGTCTTCAAAAGGCAACGATCATGAATCGTAGGCAATAATACGTATACCGGACAATACAAACATCGTACACAACTTCCTAATACACGAGATAGTTTGGTGCTTTCTATACAATGCGGTCAAACTTGCGAGCATATAAACATCTCTAGTGGCACTCTCTCATGGAACGCCAGTTCGGCTTCCCAGTAAAAACAATAAAAGATTCCCTCGGAGCGGTTGTGCATTCCGCTGGCCCCTGGGCGCTAGTGTGGGAAAGGTTTCTTTCGGATGACTCCTTTTTCGCCATACGGTCCGTTACCGTTGATGTCCAAGTCGGTATTGTTGGCTCCTGTGGAGAGACAAGAAAGACAGTGGTACAGTCACTCTGTCAAAGCGGGACAGAGAGAGGGGGGATGAAAATCAAATAGTATGCAAGCGTCTACATTTTTCTCAGCACCCGTATCACGAGCGAACCGGCACGGCAGTAGTTTTATACCCGTGCCACACGGGCAGCTCGAATGCCATTTACAACGAATGGCATTTGAGCGGACGGCCAATCAGCGCGCGACACTTTGGGCGTAGGCCGCGTAGCACGTTCCACGCGCGACAATTTGCGAGCTGACTGGCCGTCCGCTCAAATGTCATTCGGTGTAAATGGCATTCGAGTGTCCCGTGCGGCACGGGTATTAAACTGTTTTGCACAGTATACACGGTAAGATATTTTGGTGTTCCAATGAAGCGTACCAGTTCGGTTCAGAATTGACTAAAACCTAGGCAATACATCCGCGTGCATCGGTTAGGTTTTGATGCATGAGACGCGAATTAGGCTATAAAGTGGTTCTGCCCGACCTTGGAGTGCACTTCAACTAAAAAAGCACACGCGCGCGCCGTTTTTCAAGCATATGTGTACGAGGTGCGATCAAAATATTTCCGAAACTAATTTTGTAGCGTAAACACATGCGGCAGTACGGTTCGCACGCAGCAGTGGAGAACCGGGACCTGATCATGTGTCATCATTCCAAAGGATGTTCTGTGAGCGTTTGGAGCCACTAAATATGCCACGCTTCAGGGTAGCGGCACGTGAGCCATTTTGGTGCTTAAAATCATTGTTGCCAGTAATCTGAAGCTCCATCTAAAATCGCAGGAAACCCTCCAGAAATGCGCAGACAGTCCGGGACAGAGAGAAACGATATCGCCTGAGCTTTCTGACGCAGTATTCGCGACTCCAGCAAAACGGACGCCGCCAAGCGGGAAAACCGGGAACCAGCCGGTCCAGGTCGCTCCGCGCCCCTCCGCGTCTCTGGCGGCTTTCGCGGAGCCGTGTTGTCGGCGCGGTGGCAAACAATGTAATTTGACGAAGGTACGAATATTTCTTAAGTTTGCCTGAGTAATCATTAGTGTGGCGAAGCCTCAGTAAATTGTTTTCTTTTATTACGTGTTTGAAAGCCCGTTTACTCCACAGCAGACGGTCGCGTGCTTTCGATTTCTTGGATGGAAAGGAATCACGGAAAAACTTTTTGATTTCTTGTTCTGTCTCGAATCACATTCAAAGTGACGACTGCTTGGTAACCGATACTGGAGAGAACATCAATGTTTCAGTCAAGTGAATGGGAAGGTTCGATAGCTGCTTTTCTTGAGTTTGGTTGTGTTCGGTTAGCTTCAAGTTTGAGCCACCCACGCCGGTCGGTGCGTTGGCTATTCATTTTGGCTGCTTTTCGCCGAAAAAGCCTCTGCACCACACTGAAGGAGTTTGGCTGATTTCGCAATTACTTGATTCAGGAAAACTTGCTCGCTGCAAATGATGAATGAGGGAAATTGTCCGTTTTCAAAAGGTGGGAGACAAGTCTCGCAACGTTAGATGCTGCCACGACATTTTGACCTATCGCACCTCCAATATTTATATTACCAGGACGTCGAAGCCAGCAGCAATATACGTCTACATTGATCAGGTGGACCGGCCACAAAAAAAAAAAAAAAAGATACCAATTTTCTCCGTTCAGGATTCGAAGCAAAGTTCAATGCAGAAAGGTTCTGCGTGGATCTTCAATGAAGACTCTCTTCTGTTTGTCTCCGTGCTGCCGGCTATAGAACCATTTCGCTAAATTTAAGTAGTATGTCTTCGTCTGTCAAATATACTTTTTTTCAGCAGCTCACCTAATAGCTAGTCAACTAAGCTCATATTTCAACCCGAAGGATATACTAATATCGCTTTAGTGGGACCATAGTACGTATAATATAATACATAACCCGCTCGTCAAAATGACTTCTCGATTGCTACTAAAACCTGAATTGAAATACGAGTATCAGCTGCTTAGTGGGGCGCCAGCGGGTTAACATGGTCCTTGGCTCAAGAAGTGGTTGCTTAATTTTCGTAATTTTCCTGCAGCCTGTGTTGATGGCCGAGCAGACGACTGGAGCTGTTTCGTAAACGCGGATACGCACAAAAGCTCGATTCCGCGGACAGATAAGTCGCATGGTCGAGGCATGCGAGTTAGCTGAAAAGTTACTCTTTGTGGAACAATTCTATGGTCATCGCAGCTTTCCTTAGACGATCAAAACTGATTAGTATATTACCGTTTCTCCGGAGCCCATAGTTTCGGTTTTGAACGAAATCTCCGAAACGAAAGTTTGACACGAAAAGAACAGAAAAACACCGGCAAAACAAAACTATGCTTTGGAAGTTTATCTGCGCCGGCTACACTTAACCGTCTCAGTTCAAATACCTATAAAATTGGGCATGAAACAAAAGAAAATCTGTTAAATTGAACGCGCCACCTGTTCAGGCGGCCCGGCCGAGCCGCCGCGACCTGGACTCAGCCGCCATGTTTGTTTGGTGGTGGCGCCCCCTATAGGTCGCTGGAGTCGCGAATAGACCTTTTGTAAGTTATTCTCGATCCCAGCCGCCTAGTTCACACATCCGGTATGGGCGACGAAAAAAAAAGGCGAGATATTGCAACTTTGATGAAGTAAAAAAAAAAATATATATAGAAGAAACAAGGACTATTGGCAGTGGCAATAAAATCGTGAACACCTTTAAAGGGATACTTCAACAAAATTTGAAATATTCCCGTCGTGTCCAAAATAGGTTGACTATGATCCACAATATCCGTAAATGACAATCGCACGTTTGTATTTTGAGCCTGGTGGCTGTATTTTTCGTTATAAACGGCCCACTCTGGCAAGCCCTCGGAGAAGGCCCAGCTTAGAGCACGTGACATCCAACGCAATCGTGACGTAGGTCGCCTCAAAACGAGCAAAGCTACGGCGAGGCTGACGTCGAGAAAATGGCCTAGTCGTTCCAGCCACCAAAGCGGCTGCTTTTGTACGAATTTGGAGTGACGGGTTAATCTTTTATAATCTTCTAGGGGGACAATAGCGACTTCTGCGACACACAAAAGGGATTCTCGGGAAGAGGGGAGTTCCTCCTTCCCCCCTTCTCTCGTCTCTCGTCGGAGGTTGTCTGGCCGGAGGCGGAACAACTTCCGTCACTAGCTGCCAAGGTTCCTAGACGAGCATTACAAACGAGGCGTTAGCGATATCCACCAGGTGCTCTTTGCTAATCGTTTAATTCGTTTTAAAATTCCTTTTCGTGACTTTTTTAACAAGATATTGGTATGTTCCATGTGATACTGCTCTTTTGAACACATATAGACCAATAAATGAGCGCCGAAATTTCGTTGTAGTATCCCTTTAAGTTGCGTAGAAAGGGCAGAATGATGCAGTTCCCCCATCTTGGACGTTTCATAATTAAAGATGGCGATTTGCGAATTGTAGTACACTAAGCATCAAAATGGCGGCGCCCACAAGAAAATTGAGGAATGGATGGAGCGCTGGATACTCTTTGTATATAACAGTCTGGTGTATTTATGCGAATCTAGGAGAGGCGCCGGTGCGGCCGTGCCTGTGGTGTTGCCCGATTGAAGCTTGTAGTGCTGGGCGGTTGAGCGATGCTTGTCCAGGACACCGGCCCACATGAGGCCCAGGGCGACGAGAAGCACCAGCAGCATCACCAGGCCGACGAGAATGGCACCCAGCACGCACTTCCGGTAAGGGCCGGGCCCACCGAACTGCGGCTCGGGCCTGCCGTAACGCAAACCAGACTCCATTTCACTTACTGATGGGGATTTCTCTGATTTTGGCAGAATCGTCTACCTGTCTCGCAACACTGAATCTGGATGAATGAATGCCAACGACTGTACTTTTTATATCGGGTGGGAGCTTGCGCCATCTAGTCTAGAAACTAAAAACTAAAAGCATGACTCCTCCCTTCGACCTTCTAATCCGATTTACTTCCCCTCTGCAGTTTGGTAACTATCAACAGGCGGTGTGGTACTAAAAGTCATGCCCAAAGTGTCCCCGTCCTCTCCACATAATCCAGCTAGTTCCTGTAAGGTATCCTGGTGCCATGAGTACTATGTCATCCGCATACATCAGTACTGGTATTACTTGCATTACATTTCTCTCTGCTTCCATATGGCTCACATCAAAACCTAAGTTGCTCTGCTTTAATTTCTTTTCCATTTCATTGATATATATCATGAATAGGAGAGGTGACAGGGAACAGCTTTGCCTGAGTCTTTTATTGCTGCGGGTTGTGTAGTTTCTGCTTCCTATGTTATAACTACCTTATTTTCTGCGTACACCTGCCGAAGAGACCTAACCAAATATGTATCTAAATTATACTCCTTCAGGTGACCCCAGAGTTTTTCCTGGCTCACATAATCATACGCTCCCTTGAGGTCCAAATGAGCTAACCATAAAGGAGTTTGGTTCGTCAGTGCTATTTCTATACATTGAGTGGTGACGAATAAGTTGTCTTCCAGTCTTTCATTTCTTCGGAATCCATTTCGGAGCTCAGCCAGTATTTGCATATCTTCTGCCCATTGTTTCATTCTACGCTTTACTATCTGCATAGCTAATCTGTATTGAACTGAAGTTACCGTTATCGGGCGAAATGACTTAATGCTGTCTTTGTTTCCTTTGCCTTTATATATTAGTCTCATTTTACTTCGTTTCCAATCATTGGGTGCCTCTCCTCCCATAATTACTTGGTTAATCGCATGCCGTAACTTCAATTTGCTTTTTTTTTTTTTTTTGTGCCTTGATGAGTTGTATGGGTACGTTGTCTGGGCCTGCCGCTGTACCTGCTGGAACCGTACTTTCTGCCTTGTCCCATTCTTTTGTAGTCGTCTCCATTGTGACGCAATTATGCTTCTCCCTACACTGCTGCTGTCAGTGCTATCCACCGTCCACTTCTGCTCAAGCCGGGAGAAAGCCTCTTCGATTGTCTGCCTAATATATTCCTGTGCCTCTTCCCCCTCTACTCTTCTCCCCTCCCGTGTGGTCAGTAAGTGTTGGAAACCTTCTGTCTCTCTCCCCTGCGCTTTAATGCGCTCCCTGTAAAATGTTGCCAGTAAATTCGACGGGATCTCTACCAGTCGGGCAACACTGAATATGCAGCAACTGGGGAGAAATTCGTGTTAGACGGTTCGCTTAAGCGCCGTTCACACTCTTGCGACCGAGTAAGACCGAGAGAGACCAGACTGGTTTTTAAGCCTTTTGCGACTTCTTAGAACCGGATGCGGTGCAGCGGAGCTGGTCCTAAGAGATCGCAAGAGGCTTAAAAGCCGGTCTGGTCTCTCTCGGTCTTACTCGGTCGCAACGGTGTAAACGAGCCTTCACACTTGCGCGCCAAGCAGTCTGTCAACATCCTCCCACCCACGTTCATTAAATTAGTCCGATAAAGGGCAGTGTCGGAAGCGAATGCTCTCCTCCAATTCCAATCTGAGAGTCGTTTAGAGAGTTGATATACACTCGCGAAATCCGACGATATTAGCGGATTCCCAAGCAGTCTGGCAAATATCCTCCCTCCCGCTGATTTGAAGTAGGCCGAAAAAAATACAATTTCGGATTTTTTTTTTCTTTTTGTTATCGCTTGACTTTTTTAGATGTCGGTGTCAGGGAAGGTTCACTCACGCGCTCGCGTCGTCCGTAGCTTGGGCGGTGGCTGCTGCAGAATCACCTGAAGAGCAAAAAAGAAACGAAAGGTGTTGTTTGGGATTACCTTTTCTGCACTGACGAATCGCACGTCATACGTTGATTGTACTTGTCTCGTTAGCGTTAAATCTTAGGCTGCAATAGGTGATTGTGAAGGAAAAAATAAAACGGACTCTGGGGGTCTTGAGTGAGTGGTGCTGTAAAGTGTTTAGGAATCAAGCATGCCGTTGAAGTTAGATTTGAGCTTTGGTGACGAGGTCGAACTAGACAAATCAGTACTGAGCTTCCACTCCGCAGTCAACTTAGAGATCAAAGGGCGCCTATAGCAACAATCTTTTACACTTTATTGCTCCACATTTAAACGCTCGCATCAAATTTACTATATATTAAGCAAACACGCTGTTTAGAAGCAAGTCCACGTTTGCCTACACCAGATGTAAACACTACACATGCGCAGAAATGAGATTCGCTTGGAGCGTCTGCGCATGGTGCAGGCGTAGACATAGAGCGCCTAGATTGAGAGGGCCCAACTCAAAAGCATGACATTTTAGTGGCGGACACCTCCTGCGGAGATTTGTCGCAAATGCGCATGCGCTGCCTGGTCGCACTGCGAGGACAAAAGCAGGGGGTAAGGCGGGAACGCTTGCAGACGGAGCTGGGGGTGGTTTTTCAACGTAACTCCGGGTATAAAGAGCACTGGAGATGCTTGAATATTTTACGCGAAGAATAAAATAACGGTTTTCCATAGGCGCCATTTTTGTTCCGATGGAATAAATATTTTTTTTTTAAGCGCGAAAAGGCTTTATTTGTATTGACCAGATCCGAGCGATGCCACGCCGCACGGAGGTGACGTAGGAACGCAGGCACCGGTTGCTATGATACTGCGCGCGGCGCCCGTTTTCATCGCTCATCTGTCCCCTGCTTGAGTGCGCTGACTGTTCGCTGCGCCGATCGGGAGATGGCGCCACAGGGTACAACCGTCGCTTATTGGGTCGTCTGCGTCCACAACTGCCGTTGGCCCTGGCGAACTGGCGAATCTGTTTGTCTCGTTTCTCACAGCAAGGAAGCTACGCCTTGAAATTTAAATACACCAGTAGAATACACCTTTCATAAAAAAATGGTGATCGCTAGTGCATGCGCCGATTTTTCCGGCCGATTTCAGACCCAGCCTCAGGATTTATAATTTTCACTTTTCAGACACCGTGCAGGCATGCTCAGAGCACGTTCTTTAGACCACGGTATAGACAGAGATGGCAGAGCGGTGACGGTGAATATTGGAATGGTCTCGCAGACTTAGCGATCAGTCGCTAAGTTTGCGAGAACTACGTTTTGGGGGAAGTGCTTTGTTTGGCTTAGTACACGAAAACGTCTGGTCTGGTTCTGCTGTAAAGCGCATATCTCCCAAGCGCACGCTCCTTACTGACTGCACCGAAAACCCCATCTTTTGGGCACGGTTGCTTGGGTGCAACTCGGCTCCTATCACACGCTTCGAGCAAGAAACGAAGCCCGAAATACGGCGGCCGCCATTGTTACCGGATGCACTTCTGGAAACGGCCTATTGCATATATCTGCTTAGGTTGTCTTAAAGCGCAGAAGTGTGGTTCGTCTTGCGAAAACAGGAAATGTTCGCGATAGTTTACCCCTTCGAAGAGAGTCGTCGGCTGCTTGTGCTTGCGGGCGACGAGCATCGTCTTCCTGGGCTTGTGGCCCAGGCCCTCCCGGCTCGCGACCCTCAGGAGCAACCCACGAACCAGAGTCCCGCACCGTGACGTCGTTCTCGTTGCCTACTCGAGGAGCAGACGGCGTGGCTTTGGCATCGATAAATATCCGTGGGACAGGTGTAACGCCATCTGCGAATAAAAAAAAGTGTTTTGGGTGCAGTTCTTTGAAATGTATTATCATGAGTTCGTATATATCTTCGATACTATAGATACAGTTGCAAAAAAAAAAAAAAAAAAAAAGAAGACACGATTGCCAATGAAAGAATACGGGAAGAAAAACACGCAAATGACGTGACAGCAAGTGATCCTCTTTGCGCCGTTGAAATATTGGGCCTCGTGCTCTTTTTGAAGAGCTGTCTGCGTAGGAGCTTTCGTGAAAAGCGACGGTAGAAAGTTCGTATAAATTCCGATTTGTCTAAACCGGCCTCCAGGTTGCAGTGTTCTGCGATTTGAAACGTTTTGCAAAACGCGCAGCGCCCTTCACCGACAGCGAAAGGTATTCTGGGAAACGACTGGGAGACGACGGATCGAGGCGACCGGGCGACGGCAGGAGAGTAACTGCGCTACCAGTTGCCTGGGTTACCATGGTTTCTCCCTCTCTTCAGTGCAACGTGATAGATGAGGAGCCAACAGGTATTGAACCAACCAACATTTCCTAATAACAAGGCGGGAGAGGGAGCAAGAGAAGGAACCTCTCGCGCGTGGCCTTTTGGGATTTTTGCGAATGGTCTATTGAACCAGCACCAGCTAGCTGACTGGACGTGCTGTCGTCCAGCCAGTGCACCCACTTAGTATGACGTTAACTTCAAGTCGGATGGATGTTACGGTGTAGAGGAGTGCATTGGTCGTATGGGCCAAGACGGCTTTCCAAAACCCGGATCCCCTGTCCACGACAGCACGACGTAGCGAAAGCTCCATACGTGAACTCTGCAGACTGGCAATAGCACTGCGCTATTACGGCAGCCAACCAGCTATCAGTTGTTTCCCCCCATATGACCTTCCAATATTCAGGGCTGGACCTGTTTGATTTGAAACTTGTAATGTATCCCGGGCGAAGCTCAAGCCACGACACCGAGGAGCGTCCAGATGTGCTTTTAATGGCGCCTGGAATTGCAATGCCCGAGCACCCGTCCCGTGCCCCAGGTCCGTGCTCTTGAAAAACGCGGGATAAGCGCGTGTGCCCGGTGACGCCATCTCTTGGCCACCAGCGGATACATGACACTTCCCCCTCACTTGGCTGAGAACCCGAACCTTTCTGGCGGCCGTCGCACGCGAGTGCTGGTGCGTATGATCGGCTGGGTGGAACATGAAGGTCCTGTAGGTTGTGTAGGAGGTCCTCGGTGTCGTGGCTTGAGCTTCGCCCGGGATACATTACAAAACCTATCATTATCTTCCAACATCACTAGCTCAGCTATACCAGGGCCGCTGCCTCTACACACCAGGAAACGGGCAAGGTCGAAGTTATATCTCTGTTGCACGTCCCCAACAAAGCCCTCCATCCCTTTCAACGTAGCAGAGCGACCGCGGGAGAGGAGGGCGAGACGGAAGCGAGGAGGGACTCGACCCCCCCCCCCCCCCCCCCTTCTTCCCCCCTTCTCTTCAGCGTTCACTCTGCTAAAGTAGAAAGGGTGGAGCTCCCCCGTGGTCGTGGAAAGAGGAGATTTTGCTTTTTACCCAGGCAGCACAGACACGCCGACAGAACGTTGATAACTTGTGATTTGATCAGCCTTTCATATAATGTATCTTACGCAAAATGTCGAGGGATTCTCTCCTGCGTCCCAAGGAATTCCTTGCTGAGAATTCTGTCCGGGTGATATCCTCAGCTCGCACAACCTCGCTGCTAATGAAAAAAAAAAAAAAAAAAATTGCTAACGGCCGCGCAAAGTGTGCTGCGATTGACAGCGGCGGCTGTTACGATGCTGAAAGATGTGCTTTAGGAGATCTGCTCTGAGGTTATTTGCTTCAGAAGCTATGCTTGCGGTATAATAGGTGACATTCACTTGACGTCACTCGCTAGGTTCGCTGCCATCGCCCACCACGGTCGCCATCTTCGAGGTCTCTTGCTATCGCGAATGCCATCTGGCCGGACCTTTTGAGCGTGGTTTAGCAGTATTTTACAACTTTAAAGGGTCTTTTTGATCGAAACTAGGGGCTATTCTTATACTTCGGTGCTTTTGAATCGCCGTGGGAGTGTTTTTTGTGTGTTTTAGTTCGTTTTTGTCGCTATCGGACTCGTTTACCGCGGCCGCGTAGCTCCCTCGGCTTCATGAAGCGCTCCGTGTCGCCCGCCGTGCCGACGGCGGTAGCTGTTGCAAGAACTAATTTTTCTACTTTGGTGCTTTTGTAGCACGGTGTGATTACTGTTTGTTTTGTTTTGCTAGTTTCTTTATTGTTTTTCTCTAGCAGATTTTCTGTACTACGGCCGTGTAACCGTGTTGCTCCATCGCCGCTCTGTCTGTCGTACATACGTCGTGCCTTCGGTGTTCGTTCCTGTGCAGAAACATACCGTGCGGCTCACAGAGTGCGCAGCTTATGAAAAATGCGGCGCATTTTTCATTAGCCCAAGCGATTTAAAAACCGCATGTAAGCGATTTGGCGAGCGGGAAGACAAGCGACGACGACCCGCTTCGCTGCCGCTCGGTCACTCGCGCGACGAGGCAAACCGCATGAAAGCCACGGGAGCACACGACCAAGGCGATGAGCGCTAAGTTTTCTAGAAATCCCAAAGCCGAGCTTCGCGACGAGTGACAGTGAAGGGTGAACCGCATGTAAGCGATTTCGCGAGCGATGGCGACAGCGACGGGAGTCGGCGACGAGCGACAAAGATTTCTCGCGATCGGTCGTCGCGTCGCTCGGTTTTTGGATTTCTAGAAAGGGTCGCTTATCGCCTTGGTCGCATGCTCCCGTCGCTTTCATGCGGTTTGCCACGTCGCGCAAGGGACCGAGCGACAGCGAAGCGGGTCGTCGTCGCTTGTCTCGTCGCTGTCGCTCGTCTCGTCCCGTCGCTCACCAAATTGCCTACATGCGGTTCAGCCTTTACACACGGTACTCGGCGGCAACAAGGAAAACGGCCCGCCCCCGAGACCAACTTTTCTTCTCTCTTCTGTTCAACGAAGCTTCAACGATATTAAATTAGCACACACTAGCAGCGGACGACCGCGTAGCGTACCCAAGCCAGTCAAACCGAGACCTCGAAGATGGCGGATCGACGGTGGCGCTCCCTGGCAAAGTCGAACCTGCAGGCTCAGTGAATACCACCTATAGTTGTTGGGGATGTGCTTTAGGAGATGTGAGATAGGGAGTGCCACAGATGACGTGGCGAACTCCCTCTCTCCCCGCGATCACGTGGGGTTTTGCGTTCGAACACCCCCGTTTTTTGCAGGAGAGGGGCACTCAGTTACTAGTGTAGAAAAGCGATTCCGACAGACGGCCGGAGACTCACGGTCAGTGGAGCGTCCCTCGGAACCAGACATGGCGCCCGCAGCGTGTCCTCAACGAGGGACGTCGGCCGGGCTCTTGATCCGGAACCAGGGCCTGCTGACTGCGGTGCCCGCGCTTGCTTCGACCGCCTCTGCAGCCGGTGTTCTCAAGACCGCCTGCCGGACTTCGCGTGGCCCTTGTGCGAGGTCACGCGCGTCAGCGCGTCATCGAGCATCGAGACACCTATGCGTGCTGGCACGCGAGGCAGACTCGTGTTGATGTCACAACGGCTGCCGTTTTGGTGACTTTGATATTGATATTAATCTTAGCTCAGGAGAGCCGCGGCACAGCAGAAAGGCAGGTCCCCCGTACCATAACTCGGTGGCTCCGAGGCGAGAGCGCCGGCCTACGGATCCCCAGGTGGCGGGTTCGAATCCCGACCGAGGTGCCCGCAATATGACGGAGGCTTATTGCGGAGAAGGCGCCGTGTGTAACCGAGCTTTCGGTTGCACGTCAAAAGATCCCCAGGTGGTCCAAATTAATCCTCAGTCCTCCGCTGGGGCGTGCCAGATGCCCGTCGTAGGTTTGGCGCGTAAAACCCCCAAATTTGACCCCGTACCATAACGGCCCGCGGCGTCCCGTATGATGATGATGATGCAATGGTATTAGATGACAGAGAAATGGTGATGACGGTTCAAGTGGAGCTACACGTCAGCCGATCCTAAAACCCCTTGATAAAAGTGTTTTTTTTTAATTTTTTTTTTATTTTTACAAATACCGCCAATCATTGTTGTGGAAACGCGCAACACACGTGCCACGAGCGGGTGCTCCGCCGCCATTCACTTCCGAGGGCCGCTCATTAAAGCTCTCCATTCTGGGAAAAGTGGCGCCATTCATTGTTGAAGAAATGCTCGAGGCACGTGCCTCGCAAATTCATGACGTCTTAAATCCATGCAGCTCAGTGCTGCGCTGTGCCGCCATGATCTTCCCAAGCACTGCACCTTGCACGTGCCTCGTACATCGACGCACCTTGCGCTACTTTTGAAACACGAAGGGGCTTCACTCGTAGAGACGACGCGGTTTCCACACAGACGCGCATGCGCAAAGTGGGGCAGTTCGTCGGGGCGCGCTGGTCCGCGCTGGTCTACGCTGGACTGACCATCGTTCGGGCGCTTCTCGGCGCGGCGTAATGTGGCGTAGTGACCGACGGACGTCGGTCTGCGCCGGCGCGCGTTGCGTTCGTCGACCTTTAGTCTGCCTTCAACAAGCGACTTTTCTCTAACACATCGAGGGACTTTAGCCGAACCCAGCTCACCCATTGGACACGAGCACTGCGTCACTCGGACGTATGTGCTCGTCAACGATCAATCCGCCGGCCAATGAGTGCCGTGGAGGCGCTCATCATCACTTGCGATTGACAAGTTCCATGGTGTCCTTAAATACACGGTGGAAGCGTGGAGTAATCTATTGCCACTAAATAAGCTACGCTTCAGAGTAACGACACTTGGCCATATTGGGTCTTAAAATCATGGTTGCCAGTTGTCTGAAGCTTTATCTGAAATCACAGGAAACGCTTTTCTGCCTTCCACAAATGTTTAAACACTTCGCGACAGAGCAAAGCAATATTACAATATTTTCCTAACACTGAATCTTATGCTGAGGAAGTCGCACTTTTGAATCATGACGGTCGGCAGTTGCATCTGCTCTGCATACAAGCCAAAATGGCGGCGGCCACAACAATGTCGGGGAACGGAGTGCCGATACTCTAAGCGCAGCTCATTTAGTGGCTCTAGAGTCATCGTAGCCGGTGCCCAAGCCCGTCACGGCCACCTGATTTCTAATTTCGCTTTAAAGTTGAGGATTAAAGCTAAAGAAGAAGTTGAAAAAATAATTTTATGGACTCGTGCGTGCGTGTGTGTGTGTGTGTGTTTTTAAGAGAAAACTGAGACGTTGATCACTATCTTTGGCAAAGGAGCATATATCGTAATGCATGCTCATGATAGATTCCATAACACAAAGAAAGGAGAAAAATATTTATTGACAGGCGATGCAAACGGACTGAGGAATTCATACTTCTGTAGCAGGTATTTCAACCGCATGATCAAGAACAATGGGATATACGTCCAGAGATTTCGCGTGGCACGGCCTAACTGTGGAGTGCGGGAATCAGGGTCGATATCAACATAATATATAAAAGAACAACAGCCACACTTGCTTCATTTGTGTAGTGTGCAAATAATTCCCCTTTGAAAATTTCAAAACATAATTGAAAGCTTTTTAATGAGATAAAGGTTGGTTCTCAAACTTTACCATCTGGTTCTGACCCCTAGCGCTACTTCTGTGCGAAGATTGAGCATTAGGCGATACATAGTTTATTTTTCCGGTGAAAAAAATAACAACACAAAAACATAAAGGTTTGGGGGGGGGGGGGGGGGGGACACCCTGTATCATCATCTGAGCTAGTGGAACAATGAAATGATTAGCAATTGACCAGGTCTATATGAGAGTCCTGGTGGGGCGCGGTCAACGTATGGACGTGAGCGAGTAGCGGGACCGGTTGCCCTCTTCGTCGTCGGGTCGGTGCTCCCTGAGCAGGACGCACAGCATGGACGCCAAGGCCGTGAAGACGATCATGGTGGACGTGGCCATCACCAGGACGTCCTTCACGTCGATGCTCGTCATGGGCACGCACCTGCCGTTCGACGGCTGGAAGCCCTGCGACCGAGAACCAGAAATGGGGCCATGGCACAATCGAATATCGCCCACCCGAGTTTTTTCACCCTCTGTCTCTTGAGCGCGGAACTGGGATTTTACGAGTCTGGGGTTCTCGACTCGTCCAGAAGAAAGTTGGAACCGAATTAAAGTTGGCGGAGCGTGTCGATTGGACTTTGGCGATAAAAGCGTGGTGTCATCGCCCAATGGGCGCGCTCCATATAAACTTCGGCCCCAACTACGTGATTGGCGCGCCTATAGAGCTACCATCGCAGTGTCTTCGGAGTGGAGCGTGTCGGACACCGATGTCCATGTTGTGCCTGTGGTCAAACGCGTCCATTTTTGTACAATGGTGATCGCACTTTTTGCAAGCACTCGTTATTGAAACAAGGGGAGAAGATGGACTAAGTTAGACTTGTGCCTATCTTAAATGCTACACTCAAGATACTGTATTTCGAATACTTTTGGTGGTATTTCGGTAGCTTGCAAAGACTTTTCGTATAGAGTATTTACTACACTATCTTAACTACATTTCTCACTATCTTGTACTCGGTATCTCAAATACATTTTTTAACTTGCGAAAATATTTGTCGCCGGAAACAATCTACGGAACTATGCATCGTCAGACTCCAGGGCAAAGCTGAACCGATTGCAGACTTGGAGGCGAGCGACCGATCCCAGGACGGGAAACAAGGCACGAGCCAAACCGAATCTTCGAATGCCAACAAAGACCAAATGGATAACCCCAAGGACGCCCGCCTTTACGTGTCCTCCTGTCTGCTTTTTTTAAGTTGTTTTTGACTGGTACGTTACGCTTGGTGCTAGCAAAGTGCTAGTAACGTCGTCGGCATTTTACACTTTTTGTTTAAAGCTAGAGTGGTTTCGTCAGCGTAAGGTTGTGACGCCAACGCTTGAAACGGTCACAATGGGCCATTTTCAGAAATCGCTGGTTTAGGGGTTCTGGTATGAAAATGCGCGAGCACGTTTTCAAGTGAGCGCGAACGCTCCTTGCGCCAAGGAAGCTAGATCCTGCTGACTTTTTTGAGCTGCAGGGAACGGCTTTCACAATGCCCCGTCTGTACCTTTTTGACTTTGGCTCCCAAGCTCGTACAAACGCGTTATTTTTTCTTCCTCTTTTTATCTCCTTCCGAATGCACAAATTGTTTCATTCTCAGAATCCTCCAACCTAGTTTTCTGCCAGGTGGAGCGCCAGGTGGAGTCAGGGATTGAAAGCGGTTTTGTGGACACTCTCTCGTGTTACCCTCTTGACCTTCCTAATATTTTTCGGCAGTTTGAATGTACAGGCGCTCCTCCTCATCCTTGGCTGGGGAAACAAAAGACTCGTTCTTGGTTGTTGATCGGCGACAGGGCCTGCTGTCTTTTAGCCGATGTTTTTACTGAGCGTGCACGTTTGTCATTCCCTCGCGTATTCATCATCAAGTCTGGCTCCCTGATCAACTTATAGTTCGACTGTGAGGGATATGCAATGCCGGACTATGCACCAAGTCCTCCGAATCGCCTCATGCGTTATGAGCCTATACGCCTCGCAAGCGGGCTCATTTTTGTCTTCTGCGCATAAGAAAGGAAGTAGCGGTGACGTCAGAATGCCGAGCCCTGATTGGCTGATCGTGACCGGGCCCCTATCTCAGCGTCATCTGCTCCTTTGCAACGTCATCTGCTCGCTACATGGTCTGCGTCTGTCTTACCTTTTTTGCGACTTTCGGAAGTTCAGGTCTTTACGAGCGAGCTCGACTTCGCCTTTCAGAGGGGGCAGACGAAATAACTCGAGTCGAGCGGAACGTTGTTTTTGTCTAACAACTAGCAGACGCGCATCAAGAAGAGAAGTCAAAGGACTCACTGGCGAGGTGTCCCGAGGCGCTGAGGTTTGTTTGCTAAGAACCGAGAGGGGGTGAGCGTGTTAGTGTCCGCAAGCTTCCTCCCAAATACTTTTTCCCTCCTTTCGTGTGCGGCGAGACCCCTCATTCTTTAACGGCGTCGGCGAGTTGGCGCAGTTAACGTCGTCTGCTTTACGTCTGCTAGTCAAAGCGATGGCTGCTTTACCTTTCCTGCGTCTGTCGGAGATTCGCCGCTTTTTCACCGGCGAGAGTCACCGTGCCTCGGGAAACAAGGAGATAACAAGAGAAAGAAATTGACCTCTTAATCTAAAACGGAGGTCAGCGATCAAAGTATAATACGGGAAGGGTTCACAAGGGTTGCGCGGGCATATTCCATTCAGCACACCAGCCGGTCATGGGCATGACTCGCTGAGTCGCGGAGTGGCTGCTAGGCCTAACTGCCGTGCTCGCTTGGTCGCGTTCGGTGGAATCGTGGCCGTTGGAGCTTTTCCCGGGCGTTTGTGAATGCAGCGTTCTTGTTCGTCGTGGTCTGTTTCAAGTACTTTTTACTTTGTTCTTGCTGCTTGAAGTCGGGACGCGTGAGAAGCGCACGTAGAAAAATAAACGTCCGTGGGTCGTCGCGACCGCGGCGCTGTCAGCCATGCTGATTTGATCGCAAGAAGTGCGTAAGCAGCTTCGGAGCTGTCGTAGGATTTCGTCGTAACCTGCGCAAAACTTGCGAAAATTTTGTTTCGTGAATACGAATTTGTTCTTAAGTTATGTCTTACGCACATTTTTGGCGCAAGATCGTTTCGTGAATCTGGCCTCTGCACTTTCGAAAGTCGCAGGAAAGGTAAGATAGACGCAGACGACGTTGCGAGCAGACGACGTTGCAAGGGAGCAGACGACGCTCAGATAGGGGGTCGCGATCAGTCAATCAGGGCTCGGCGTTCTGACGTCACCGCTACCCCCTGCGCAAGAAGTAGACGAACTTGCCCTCCGCATAGTATACCCACCGCCTGGCATTTGCAGGCGTGCTCGACGCACAGCGCCATCTCGTCCCTGCACTGCGTGCCCCCGCCGCACAGGTAGCCCAGCTCGATGATGGCCTTGCAGCCGTCGCCCATGTCCGAGTGCCGGGGCCGGCACTGGCAGCGGCGTTGCTTGCACAGCGAGCGCGGGTCTGCCCGCTGGCACTGGTGCTTGTAGACGCACGACTGGTCGATCTGCCGCGGATCGTAGCACAGGTGGTAGAAGCTGTCGAAGCCCATGCCCTCCTGGCACGCCGGACAGCTGCGCTGCCGCAGAGGTGTCGTATATCAAATGGATGCATTTTACTGTTAAGTCAGCGCGCTGGGTAAAAACCTCTGAAAAAATTATATACGCCAAGGGATCGAGCACTGACAACCCTATACCGTTCTTCTCCGTGTGATTGTTTCGTTTGATTCATTTTGATCCTCAAATGCCCAGTGGCCTTGGCGGCTGCAGCTTCTGCGTGGTAGGAACGCTGCTGGACGCGCGAAAGCCTCGAGGTTTCCCCCCGAATTGGGAGCCCTGGGTGACTGCCGCCATCTATCGTCGTGGACAGCCTTCAAGAGAGCGGAGACAGCCGACTCTAATGTCTCTGCGAATCCGGTATCTCGGCGGCAGCGCCGTTTCCCTCGACGCAGCGCGGAAGTGTGGACGGTGCAGTGCGCATGCGTTGTCCCGGAAGCGGTCTGTCCCCACGGCTAGGGAAGGACTTTGGCGCTGTAGGCGCGCTGTCCATAGTGCAGATGAACGGAGTAAAATGGGTGACGCCGGGCGTGGCGAGTCCAGAGGATGTTATTATCACACCGCAGCCAACCAGATTGCGGTATTTGCCGATAAGAATGCCGGACAACCAATCACAAAGCGAGAACATAATAGGTCATGCCCTTTGGAAGCCTTCTCTCTCTCTCTCTCTCGGAAGCAGCTGCGAAGCACTGTGTCCAACTCCAGCCATTTGCTTTCCTTTAACCAGTTCAACCACTGAGGAAGGAGATTATCTGAGGTAGGGGTTTTCTGCAATGCCGAGCGCAACTTCTTCTGCTTCTTGCTCAGGGGTTGCATTGACATCAAAACGCCATGCTTTGATTGGCTCTGATTGAAAGGATAGTGGGTAGATTTCAATGCCAGCTGCCTTGACGTCTACCCACTATCATTCAAGTCGGAACCAATCAGAGCTTGCCGTTCTGACGTCACCGCGTAAGAAGCAGGCGAACTCGCGCTCCACATTGGTCAAATCGATCATACTGGGTGTATCAAGGAGTGGCCAGGCTCTTTAAATCGACCGCAAAATTCGGTTTCTTAACCTATCACGCTACGACTATGTGCAGCGTTGCCCAAAGATGGTGCATTTTTTTTTGTAAAATTTGCAAGGAGCGAACTTACCTGAGCAAAAAGTAAAGAAAGACAAAGGCTTAGCTCATATGGAAATGCGGCGAAGCCAAAGGTCTTCGAACAATACGGAGCCGTTTCGCACGGGAGAAAAGAGATGGCGCAAGCAGTCGCTATGCCAACTGCGCCAACCGCGATGAGCATACGGCGCCGAAAGCCGGCGTCTTTAGCAGACGATCTTTTCGACTCAAAAGTGGAGCGCGTTCCGCAGGCGGCGACAGTCGCAGAAACAAAAACAGGCGCGGTAACAACAAGGAACTGCAAAGCAGACGACAACGGTACCCCAAAAAGAAAAAGTCAAAATATCGTGACAATCCATTTTTCTAATCGATTATATGTCCATTCAATATGTTTCATCAGTAAGGATGATAAAATAATGCATTGGCAACTGATATCAGAAAAGCTCGCGCCGCTTTTGAGTCGAAAAGATCGTCTGCCAAAGACGCCTGCTTTCGGCGTCGTATGCTCGTTTGTTTGAGCAGCTGGCATCGCGACCGCTTGCGTCATCTCTTGTCTGCCGTGGGAAACGGGGCCGTATTGTTTGAAGATCTTTGGCTTCGCCGCATTTCCGTAGGAGCTAAGCCTTTTTCTTTCTTTGCGTTTTCCTTATGTAAAATCGTTCTCTGCAAATTTTACAAAAAAAAAAAAAAAAAGCACCATCTGTGGGCAACGCTGCACAAAGTCGTAGCACGATAGGTTAAGAAACCGAATCTTGCGGTCGATTTAAAAAGCCTGGCCACTCCTTGATACTCCCGCTATATAGACCCTTCAGCCTGCTTACAAACAGAAGCGGTCTCTTGTCTCCCAAGAAACTTCCGGTTGCTCCGCTTCGGCATGGCCTTCCGAGCCTGTTGGTGTCAAAATTTCGGGATAATCACGAAGGTGGGGATTTAGCAAGGTCCTTTGTTATGTTGCGCCATTGAACATATAAGAGGGGAATGGTTGTCTTACGGGAGAAATAAAAAAAAAAAATCATTAAATCTCTCGCTCATTGGTCCTTTAGCGAACCACCTGGAGAACGTCGTAAAATATGTCATGAACGTTACAAAAACCAGTGACGGTGGGGATGCTTAGTCTGCTCATTTGACCGGAAGTTCGCGGGGGCATAAATTGCCAAGAGGGCCTCCTCCCTGTTTGTTTACTCTCGTCCCAAGCCATCGTATCCGGTATGGGCGACGAAGAAAAGCACAAAACGCTTCAACCTGACAATAAAAAAATAAAAAAAATAGAGGTGACGCAAAACGAGAATGGGTGACGGTTTCTCAACTCACTGACGTCACGCACTGCGGTGACGCTGCTGTCCGTACTGCGCATGTGCGAACGCTTCACTTCTCCTTGATTTGGTCTCTGTGTGGGCAAAGCGGGCTTGTTTTGTAAACACTGGGCTGGTGCATACCCGGAGTGCCTACAATCGGCGTGGCGACGGCAAAACAACGATGATAACGCAGTGAATGCGAACGTTTGGAGAATTGTGTTTGTCCTTTGACCCTGTTGTCCCCCTTATCCGGGGATTATCTTCGTCAGTCGTCGGCAAAGCACTGTTTTCGCCCACACTGGGAGACATTCAAGATGGCGGCATATGTCGTTCTCGGCGCTTTTCAGCTTCGGATTTCTTATCGGCTTATGTCACAATCTCGTTGGCCGCGGAGCGTGGATAAGAACGGGGCGGGGGGGGGGGGGGGGGGGGGGGGGGGCAAGTTATATGATATTCTGCAAACGGCATGCGCAAAGCTCGTTCTATCAGCTCAATATACAAAGGTGACAGCGTTCAGAAGGTGATTGTTGAAGTGGTCTGTAGAAAAAGCTCCTCTATGTGTTTGTATTCGTCTTGCCAGCATATGCGGCAGTGAACGGGACCTTGGAAGCAAATGGTGGCGCAGCACGGAGATGAGCGGCCCTTAGAATCGAATGGCGGCGGAATACATGCTCGTGGCACGTGTTTTGCGCTTCACCTTTGTCTATTGCTATCGCGTTCCGTTGCCAAACGCCGGCGTCCAGCGTTCTGCGTTCGAACGGCGAGTGAAGACAAAGGAAGCTAGCTTTACGTTCACCAACTAAAATTTGGCAGGGACACTTAAGACTCCTTACGTGTAGGAATGGGAAAGACTTCCTACACGGGCAGGGCATTCCTACAAGCAGCACGCAACGTCTTCCTTTCGCACACGGCGCTCCGGCGGCGGCATCACGCTCCCTTACTGCGCATGCGCGGCGAACCCTGCCGGCCTGCATGACGGCTTCCCTGACGAAGCATTGCGTTGCCGCGCTTTTCTTTGTGTTTTATTTCTGAGGCGCGTCCCCTTTGACCTTGAGCGCACTCGCTGGCTTCCGGGACGAGGCATCTGCGTTGCTGCGCTTTTCTTTGTGTTTTATTGGGAACGGGAATCGGGCGCCTTTTTCTGCTTCAGCCTGGTCACAGACCACGACGGCTTCGCTCCGTGGGACAATAGCGAGTTTTAGTAGACCGTGTTTCCCGCTCCGCTAAGCCCCTCCGCTACCCGGAACTCTACAGCCAAGGCCATCGGCGCGCAGGCGCAGTGGCGATTTCTTCGTAGCGGAGGGCTAGCGGAGGGGGAAACACGGTCTACTAAAACTCCCTAGTAACGGTAATGCTGTCGCATTAATAGTCGGAGCATGGTTTTCTCGGCGCAGAAAGATTCTCGAAATACCCAGGCTTTACTCTTCCCAGCACGCTGATCTCTAAATTCAAAATAGGTATCGAGAAAATGGCCGATGAAAGGTTATGCCAAAACCAAAGTTAACATTTTCCCTCGCTCGTTTCGTCTCTTAAATGGGGGACATTTACTCGAGGCTGGCTCGAGGCATACGTGATGTGGTTGTAGTCCTCGCAGTGGATTGCTTCGTGGCGGCATCCCTGCTGCACCGCGCACAGTTTCCCGAAGTCGTTCGCACTCATGTTGGTCGAGCGGACGTCGATGTCGAAGAAGCCGTACAGCTGCGCCAGGACGCCCAACGGGTCGTCCGGGTCCTCGAAGGAGCACGACACCGTGCCGTTGATCTGTTCCCGGGAGTTGAACTCCAGCTGCGAGAGAGACCGAATGCGGCATACAGTATCAGAGGAGACGAGTGGCCCGCCCGTGACGTCATCGTTACAGGATCTCCGACCCGCCCCAAGCGGCAGAAGCGTGAACGCAGACAAGGGCTGCGCATGCGCAGTGCACGTTCGTCTGTGACTGCGCTCGTTGTGATGACACGCGGCGAGGCTGGCGCAAGCGAGAGGTGGCACCAGCACCTCTGGCACTGACGTGTGCGGAAAAGAGGGGAAGGGGGAGGCGGCGCGGGACCGTTGGACCGTTCCACTAGGAAGAGCTGAGGGCGAAACAATGCCCTCCCCCTCTTACCCAGTGCGTCGTCTGCTCCGCCAAGTGGGCTGTACTTATAGCATCCGGCTGACGTTCAAACTCGGTTTAAAATCGCGTCATCTTGGAAATTTAAAGCACAGATGCGCAGATTTTCATATGCAAGTTATTGTGTAATGCTGTGCTCGATAAAAAGACTAACCGGGTCCAATTGTGCTGTTACCTGTGTGCAAAATAAATAAATAAATAACTGGGAAAGGTTTGTCAGAGTGGCCGGTCTCTCTGGCGAGAAGTAAATCCGGTTGCTGTAGTTCGCACTGGTGTAGGTCTTTAGCAACAATGAGTGGAAGTCTGGAATAATAAATAAAAACGTGCTTTCCCGACGCAATAGACACAGCGGTTGAGGGTAGTACTGCCGGCTGACTCCACTGCTCGTGAAGTAACGGAACAAGTATACGCTAGTTGATCATTTACTGAAATAAAACAACAGAGCCCTATAGGATGATCTTGGAGTAGCCATATGAATATTGTAAAAACGCAAAACACTTGACAGTGGCAGCCACGAGCGAAAGTTCGATATTCGGTACAGGCTGTACCGAATATCGAACTCTCGCTTGTGGCTGCCATTGTCATTACCGGCGGGCTGTACCGTACAGCCCGCCGGTACGGCCTAAAGATGGAGAACGGCAACCTCCCGGTTTGTCGTCTGCTAGCGGAGTCGGGCGCGTTTCCTCTCTCTCGTTTTACCCCGCCGAACCTGCTGAACTTCCCGGGTGTGCGGAGAGGGCGCTCCGATCGAACAAAATGGCGCCTCCCTGAGAGCGCTAAATGGAATGGTCATACAGCGCGCTACAAAGAAATAAACAAGGTCAGAAATAGACAGTATAGACAAAACGATCGCTCGTCTTGTCTAGTGACCTGTCCTTGCAGAGGCGTCAGAATTACTTGGGAGATCGGGCGACAGGGGGAAAATTTCTTGTTTTCTTCCTCCTGTTGTTTACATTGCATCACTTAAACGGGGGAGGGGGGGGGGGGGGGGTTCACCGCTGTTCCGATGCCACTAATTGTTACTGTCCTTGTTTATTGAGCGCCGAGTATCACCAAGTTGTCAGCACCCGGCACCCGAGGACCGGACGGACCTGCGCCTCGTAGATGGTGAGCGGCGGTAGGATGAGGTTTCTCCGCGTGACAACGTGCGGGCGGAACTGGCAGGTGGTACCCAGAGGTTTGGGCCCGCAAAAGCTGGCCAGGTCGTTGAAGTTGATGAGAAAACTGATGGACAACCGGGCCCGGTTCACCGCCGCCGAGCAAGTATATATCACCGAGTCGCTGATGGTGGCCACGGGCTTCACGGCCATCATCCGGAAGTCGGGGACCTGCAAGAGCAAAGAGGACGTTCCAGACATGGACGTCCAGCGTCTCTAGAGTATATACGGCTTGCGCCGCAGCCGGCTGTCCATCTGGATCACGGATGTGTATCTCGAAAGCCCCTGCGGGTATACTGTCACGTCATGCGACACCACGACGTCATATCACGAGACTGTGACGTCAGGTGACCATGATGAAACGTGCATTACACACTCTGGATTGCTGGTCGTGGAATGCCTAGGCTGCAGGTTCAGACAGCGCACAACAGCACCGTTTTCTTCCGTTACAATAAGTCACTGAGGGACATTTCGTAGATCGTTTCTTCGGTCCTGCAACGCCCTCCGTAACCCGCTACGAGATCGGGAACTCTGCAGTCAAGGCCATCGCGGCGCGCAGGTGCAGTAGCGGCAGGCGTTAGCAACTTAGGCTTTCGTGGTTGATTAACATTTAGATATTTCTGTCCTTTGGCGGAACGCAATGACATATCCTATCTACATTTTGCCTCCTTTCATGAAAAGCGCGAGTCGGGCTACACTGCACCAAACGCCGAAGAGACGTCGACGAAAAGCGCCGTTGTGTGGTTTGGCAATCTTCCCCTCTTTCATTCTGTGCAAAAAGCGCCCGCCAAATACCGTGATTACACCGGCTGAAACGCGCGTAAATATGTTGAGAATACGTCCCATCTGGGTCGGCCTTACTTTCGTAACATAACGAAAGAACACGGGGCTGTGTGAACATATATCGTTAATAAGTATGAGCTCGTTCTGAGCCCGAGTGAACAACGCACTCAAATATTGCTTACTCTGGGTTAACATAAAAAAGCTAACAAAAAGACAGACGTGTCGCCAGTCATGTGGCATCCTCAGTACTGACAAAAAAAGAAGAACAGGAAAAACTCATACGATCTGCTTAGTTTCCGATAATTTTACCATACCTTGCTGCGTCGATAAAGAAAGACACATAAAAAAGTCAACATCTCCAAGAAGCGTATTCGTTGTGATCATAACGTGTTCTGCCTACTGGGAATAGTTTGGTGAATACCTTGTCGATGCCGAAATACCAATCCTTGAAAGCAGAGCACCAAGCCGCGTTCCCAATCACCACGATGCTGTAGAGGACGATGTTCTTGGCGCTCTTAGATGACATGTCTCTGCAGGCCATGGTTGAACGACCTTTGATCTGAATGATCAAGATAAATTTTATGACTTTTCAGAGCAACTTCCGCTAGAGGAGTGCGCTTGGTACTTTTCGCATTCCGTGGTAAGGCGCCAACGCTGGTCACAGATTGGACAGGACGATTGCGTCAAACGTTCGGTTTAAACACGACTCGAAGCCCAGCGGCGACGCATCACTCGTATCCAATCAGCGTCCAGCATCGGCTTACGCTGGTGACACAAAAATGTCAGCACTGCGGCCTTGTTCTTTAAGTGGTGTTAGTTTGTGACACTAGCGGTTAAGATAGAACTTACGTTACCTTAATCAAAACATGAAAAAATACCAATTTTTTTTTTTTTTTTTTTTTTCCAGTCGATGCCCACCTAAGCCTGATATTGTCAAAACAAGAAATGGCGTTGTGGGCCCCTCTAGGATTTATTTACCGTCAGAAACAAATCAATATTGTCTTTGTTGCTGCAAAGTATTTTTTCACTAATGCCATATGCGCCCGCAATGCCTCTTCTTGTTTTAACTATATTCGGCTTAGGTGGACGTCGGCCCAAAGAAATATTTGGTCTTTTTTTATATTTTGAACAAGTTAGGTAACCTCATGTTCTCAAACTTTTGCGTTATATTCCGACCAGTCACATTCTCAGGGAGTTCAGCTTCCCGCTATTAGGGGTTTAATTACGCGGGTAAAAAAAC
Organism: Ixodes scapularis; assembly: GCF_016920785.2. Taxonomy (NCBI): domain Eukaryota; kingdom Metazoa; phylum Arthropoda; class Arachnida; order Ixodida; family Ixodidae; genus Ixodes; species Ixodes scapularis. Next base: position 90,830,969 of record NW_024609836.1, read on the forward strand.
TAAATTATTTTCTTCGTTTTGTTTTAATGAGAAAACATTTTAGTGATCATGATTCTGTCAAAGACGTGTGCGTAGGACGAAGACTCTCGGTGGTTTAACTGAATGGCACAAAATCCACGAGGTGTTCCTACAATCCTGCTGAATGTATTTTGAAAATGGCGCGATAGTTCCGTGAATTGATCGATTTATATGCGGGACCGTCGGATCCACCCCATCGAACATGTTGGCGTGTTTGTTGGGTCGGTGAAGTCATCCGCTCAACGCGCGGCGGCGCGGCGTCCCCTTCTATAGGTGACATTCACTTGACGTCACTCGCTAGGTTCGCTGGCATCGCCCACCACGGTCGCCATCTTCGAGGTCTCTTTCTATCGCGGGTGTCGTATGGCCGGACCTTTTGAGCGTGGTTTAGCAGCATTTTACAACTTTAAAGAGCCTTTTTAACCGAAACTAGGGGTTATTCTTATACTTTGATGTTTTTGAAGCGCCGTAGCAGTATTTTTTGTGTGTTTTAGTTCGTTTTTGTCGCTATCGGACTCGTTCACCGCGGCCGCGTTGCCCCCTCGGCTCCATGAAGCGCTCCGTGTCGCGCGCCGTGCCCACGGCGGTAGCTCTTGCAAGAACTGATTTTTCTACTTTGGTGATTTTGTAGCACGGTGTGATTACTCTGTTTTGTTTTGCTAGTTTCTTTATTGTTTTTCTCTAGCGGATTTGCTGCACTACGGCCGTGTAACCGCGTTGCTCCATCGCCTCTGTGTCGTACATACGTCCTGCCTTCGGTGTTCGTTCCTGTGCAAAGACATACCGTGCGGCTCACAGAGTGCGCAGCTTATGAAAGATGCGGCGCATTTTTCATTAGCCCTAGCGATTTAAAAACCGCATGTAAGCGATTTGGCGAGCGGCGAGACAAGCGACGGTGACCCGCTTCGCTGCCGCGAGGCAAACCGCATGAAAGCGACGGGAGCAAACGACCAAGGCGATGAGCACTAAGTTTTCTAAAAATCCCAAAACAGAGCTACGCGACGAGCGACAGTGAGGCGTGAACCGCATGTATGCGATTTAGCGAGCGGCGACGAGTGACGGAGATTTCTCACGGTCGGTTGTCGCTCGGTTTTTGGATTTCTATAAAACGCCGCTGATCGCCTTGGTCGCTTGCTCCCGTCGTTTTCACGCGGCTTGTCTCGTCGCGCAAGTGACCGAGCGACAGCGAAGCGGGTCGTCGTCGCTTCAGTCGTGGCTGTCGCTCGTCTCGTCTCATCGCTCGCTTACATGCGGTTCAGCCTTTACACACGCGGTACTCGGCGGCAACAAGAAAACTAAAACGGCCCGCCCCCGAGATAAACCTCTTTCTTTCTTGTTCAACGAAAGCTCCTTCAACGATATAAAATTGTATGACCGCGTAGCCAAGCCAGTCAAACCGCGACCTCGAAGATGGCGAATCGACGGTGGCGCTCCCTGGCAAAATTGAACCTGCAGGCTCAGTGAATACCACCTATACTCCCTCGCAGACCTGGCTCTCTCGGCGTCCAGCACTTCAGCTTCCACCGACGTTACAAGATTACCTCAGTTGTGTAACTCCCGCGGAAGGGGTACCCCCCTCACTCACTCCAGTTCGCCTCCCGTCGTTCGAAGCGCCATCTAGATTTTTGTTTCGAAACTGTGTGTTCAATAGAGTACAGTGGAGCGCCATCTAGACGCTGCGCTTCGAAACGTAGGTATCCCATAGAATACACTGCAGTTGCCAAAGCAGCCGTCCGGCGCGTCGAGCGACGGGAGGTGAGTCGTGGTGAGTGAGGGGGGGGGGGGGGGGGGGGGAACCGCTTGTGCAAGCAGCGTCTATGAGCATTTCCGTAACTGAGCTAATCAAATAACGTCGGCTTCCGCGTTTCGAGCGCGCAATTTTTAGAAGGTGATGTCTACGGCATCACTCGCTTCGTTGGAAGCATCGACACTTTTCGCAGTTACGATATGAGTCACGTTATATTTATTTATTTATTTATTCGGTGGGCCCTTTACAGGGTCTTTACAGGAAATGGTAATACATACAAGATGAAAAAGAACAATCATGATCAGACCCTTCAAAAAAGTGATTCGCCCGGAAATATAACAAACCAAAAGACATAAATTCAAAGCACAAAGTCATGCCACATTGTCAAGCACTATACTCTTTATACTTTTAACAAAAATACAGACATTTGTCATATCGACGGCGGAGTTAGGGAGTTTTTTCCATTCCTTTATCGCCCTTGGAAGGAAACTAAGTTTAAAACAATATTTTTGAGAAATTCCCTGATGCGCATGCTATGACGATGTGTCGAACATTCACTGACGCGTACGTCTATGTATTTATTTTGTCTGCCTTAACTAGACCGTGAATAATTAAAAAAAAGATTAATTTCAGGCGGTCACACTCTGTTTTCAATTCAAGAGAAAGATGTTCAGCAAATCTACAGAGTTCGGTGGGAGAATGGCTACGATTATATTTATTAGAGAGAAACCTGGAAGCAAGCAGATGGAATTTATCAAGTTTCGACGAGTTAGCTACTGCGTGTGGATGCCACGCTATTTTTGCGTACTCAAGAACAGGTCTAACCAGTGTTTTGTAAGCTAATGTTTTTGTTTCTGGCGAAGCGCTGGCAAGATTTCTTCCGAGGTACCAGAGTGCCTGGTTAGCCTTTCTGGATACTTTTTCCGCGTGGGCGTTCCATCGTAAGTCGCTTGGGAAGGTTACTCCTAAGTACTTACTTTCTAAAGTACTTACTTTAGAAAATGGTTTTTTTTTGTTAATTGACATAACGACCGATTTTCGAGGGTCTAACTCCATTTGCAACTGGCCGCTCCAATGTTTGAATTTGAGTTCATTTTGCAGTTTTAGTTGATCTTGTTCAGTTTCGATTTTATTGTACAAAATAGAATCATCAGCAAACAGCTTAACTGCATGGAACTGATATTCTGCAGCGTGTGATGTCTATAAATATTAAAAATAGAAGCGGTCCTAGCACACTATACCTTGTGGCACTCCAGAAGCAACTGGAGCGGGTCTAGACACACAACCTCCCGAGTGAACGAATTGAGCTCTCGAAGAAAGATACGAGCAAAACCAGTTTGTAATTCCGGGGTTCTTTAACAGGGCTTTAATTTTAAGCAATAAATTAGGATAAGACACCTTATCGAATACTCTTGCAAAACCTAAAAATATGCATTCGTTTGGCAACGATTATTTATTGTTTGGGAGAGATCGTGCACGGTTTTGATGTGTAGGGTCGTTCTGGAAAGACATTTACGGTATTCATGCTGATATTAAAACAAAATATCGTGATCGTTAAAGGGGCCCAGCAATCATATTGTCACGGGACGTCAGCAAAATAAAACAAGAAATACACAGAAAGAAATAAACGTTTAATGTGGCGAACTTGTGCCAAAAATAAAAGGAAATAGAAAAATAACAACAGAGCGTCGCGGGCGTCGAAGGCGGCGAAGCAGCAAGGTCGAACGCTGAGGCGAAAACTGACTCGACAAGGTTGCGGGTGGCCTCTTATCTAGAATGAGGCACTATCTCGAAGATTCGGCGGAGAAGGTTCGAGCGTAGCGCGCTCGGGGCGAGAATGAACACGCACTTTCTAGAACAACATAAGCAGGGATAAACGACAGAAGCTATGTCCGGAGCAGGAATAAACGAGAAAGTTCTAGAAGTCCGTGACCCTGCGCGCGGCATTATCCCCCCCTTTAAAAGCAGCACAAAACAAAAAACAAAAAACAAAAAAAAAAAAAAAACAAAAAAAAAAAAGAATCCAAAACAAAACGACAGCAGAATCGCGAGCCACAGTTCACAGTTCACTCGTCGACAAGAGTAAAAAGTTTTATGGTTCGTAATACGGCTTCAGCCGGACGACGTGCACCACCTCGGGTCGCGGCTGACGTCTTGCAGATGGGCGCGTTCCGTCGGGAAGGACTTCGCAGTTTAAGTCCCCGAGACGGCGAAGCACCTTGTAGGGTCCAAAGTAGCGCTTGAGAAGCTTCTCGCTGAGACCGCAGCGCCGTATTGGTGTCCACACCCATACCCGGTCTCCGGGTTGATAGTGGGCGTCACGCCGGCGAAGATTGTATCGGCCGGCGTCGACATGTTGCTGGTCTTGAATTCGTAGTCTTGCCAGTTGGCGGACCTCTTCTGCCCGTTGAGCAACCACCTGGGCGTCATCGCTTCCGTCGTCGACTGGATCGTGCGGCAACATAGAGTCTAGCATAGTCGTCACCTTCCGGCCATACACTAGCTGGAAGGGCGTCACTCTTGTGGTCTCTTGTACGGCCGTATTGTAGGCAAATGTGACGTATGGCAATACCTCGTCCCATGTCTTGTGCTCCACGTCGACGTACATGGAGATCATGTCGGCGATGGTCTTGTTGAGCCGCTCCGTCAACCCGTTTGTCTGCGGATGGTATGCAGTTGTCCGACGGTGGTCCGTCTGGCTTAGACGAACGATCTCCTGGGTTAACTGCGCCATGAACGATGACCCTCGGTCTGTGATCAGGACTTCGGGGGCGCCGTGCCGGAGGACGATGGACTCGATGAAGAACTTCGCGACTTCGACAGCAGTCCCCGAAGGAAGGGCTTTCGCCTCGGCGTAACGCGTAAGATAATCTGTCGCGACGATTATCCAGCGGTTTCCCAGGGTCGACGGTGGAAAAGGGCCCAGCAAATCCATTCCAATTTGCTGGAACGGTTTGGTTGGAGGGGGAATCGGCTGAAGGCGACCTGCTGGCTTTGACGGCGGTTTCTTGCGTCGCTGGCACTCATGGCACGATCGCGTGTAGAGATGGACGGTCTTCGGCAGCTTGGGCCAGTAGTATTTTTCACGTATTCGGGCTAGTGTTCGGCTGTAACCGAGGTGTCCTGAAGTTGGGTCGTCGTGGCAGGCTTGAAAAATCTCTTTTCGAAGGCTGGTGGGGACTACCAGAAGCCACGACGAATTACTGGTTCCAAAATTTTTCTTATAAAGTACACCTCTTCGAATAGCGAAGGTCGGCAGGACTCGTGAAAAGACACGAGAAACGGTACTTCCTCGTCCTTCTAGATGCTCAATCAGGGCGCGGAGCTCCGGATCGTCTCGTTGAAGTCCTGCCATGTCGTTGGTGTCCACGGCACCTAGGAAACACTCGTCATCATCCACGTCGGTACAGTCTGGCGTTTCGACGGGGGCTCTGGACAAGCAGTCGGCGTCGCTATGTTTCCGTCCTGACTTGTAGACTACGGTCCTGTCAAATTCTTGCAGTCGAAGACTCCATCGAGCCAGGCGTCCTGAAGGGTCTTTGAGGTTTGCAAGCCAACAGAGCGAGTGGTGGTCTGTGACCACCCGGAACGGGTTCCCGTATATGTACGGACGAAACTTTGTGATCGCCCATACAACCGCGAGACATTCTTTTTCCGTCGTGGAGTAATTTTTCTCCGCTTTTGACAGTGTCCGACTTGCGTAGGCAATAACTCGCCCCGTGCCTTCCTGTAGCTGTACCAATACCGCACCAAGTCCGGAGTTACTTGCGTCCGTGTGAATTTCGGTTTCGGCGTGCTGGTCGAAATGTCCGAGGATCGGAGGTGTCTGAAGTCTTTGTTTCAGTTCGTCGAACGCCCGTTCTTGTTCTTCTGCCCAGTGAAACTTCACGGCGTCTTTCGTAAGATGTGTGAGGGGCGCCGAAATTTTTGCGAAATCTTGAACGAAGCGCCTGTAGTACGCGCACAGCCCCAGGAATCTGCGGATGGCCTTCTTGTCCGATGGTCGAGGGAATTCGGCTACGGCGGATGTCTTCGCGGGGTCAGGGCGTACTCCTTCGCTACTAACGACATGACCAAGGAACTTAAGTTCGGCGTAGGCGAAGCGGCACTTCGTTGGCTTGAGTGTGCGCCCTGCGGTCTTGATGGCTTGGAGCACGGCCCTAAGCCGTTTCAAGTGCTCGTCGAAGTCGTGCGAAAAAACGACGACGTCATCCAGGTAAACGAGGCAGCTCTGCCACTTCAGTCCCGTTAGTACAGTATCCATGACCCGCTGGAAAGTCGCCGGCGCCGTACAGAGTCCGAAGGGCATCACCTTGAACTCGTAAAGTCCATCGGGCGTGACAAAGGCAGTCTTCTCGCGGTCCCGTTCATCGACCTCAATCTGCCAGTAGCCACTCTTCAAGTCCATCGACGAAAAGTACCGGGTGTGGCGTAAACGGTCGAGGGTGTCATCTATGCGGGGAAGCGGATAGACATCTTTTTTTGTAACAGCGTTCAGCCGCCTGTAGTCCGCGCAGAACCTAAGGGTTCCGTCTTCTTCACCAGCACGACTGGAGAGGCCCACGGACTGCTTGAAGGCTGAATAATATCGTCGTCAAGCATTTCTTGAACTTGTTTCTGGATGGTTTCCCTCTCCTTCACCGAAACTCGGTACGGCGACTGATGAATAGGGGGCACGTCATCGTCAGTAACAATTCGATGCTTCGCAACCACTGTTTGGCGTAGCCTTGACGATGTGGCGAAGCACTCACTGAACTCAGCGAGAACGTCATTCAGCTGTCGTCGTTGTGGGCCTGGGAGGGATGGGTCGATGTCGAGCTTTGACGGCGTGGTTCCCTTGTGGTGCGTCGGAGAGGCGTCTTCTGAGATCACGGCGATGGCGGCCGAGTCCTGAATTTCCTCGACGTAGCCCACAGCTGTACCCTTTGTAAGGTGCTGCGACTCTTGCCGGAAGTTGGTGACAAGGGCTACGGTACGCCCGTCCTGGAGCTCGGTTACGCCTCTTGCAATACCAATCCCTCGTCCAAGGAGAAGTTGGACGCTTCCTTCCAACAGTGCTATCCCGCAGGTGGCTTCGTCGGTCCCGACGGGGACAAAGACACTGGACAGCGGCGGCAGGTTTACGTGGCTGGTAAGGACTCGCACTGCAGCTAACGTCGCTTTGGGATCTTCCGCCGAGGGAACAGGTTTCCGAAGCGTCAGCTTGTTCTCCCCAAGGTCGATGATGGCGCCGTATTCACGCAAAAAGTCCATTCCGAGAATGACGTCTCTCGAACAGTCTTGCAGAACGACGAACTTGACAGGGCAGGTTTCACCGTGGATCTCAACGCGAGCAGTGCACCTGCCGACAGGCGTGATGAGGTGTCCGCCGGCAGTTCGTATCTGTGGTCCATCCCACGACGTCGTAACTTTCCGAAGGCGACGAGAGAGTCTCCCACTCAAAACGGAGTAATCCGCTCCGGTGTCGACGAGTGCTGTCGCGTCGTGGCCGTCGATGATAACGTTGAGGTTATTCGACACTGTTACAGAAACGTCATTTCGGGGCGTTGCGGCGTTAGAGTGGGAGAGCTCCGACGATCTTGGAGGATCTTGGCATCGTTCGTCTTCGGCAACACCACCTCCCGGCATTGCCGCGCCTAGTTTTCCCGACGGGACGCAATGGGTGACAGGCTGTCTCGGCGAGACCGGCGGAAGGGGGATGGCGAGCGTCGGGGAGATGGCGAACGGAATACTCGGCGGGGAGACGACTCCGGAGTTGAAGAGCGGCGGAGGTAGTCCTCGATGTCCCGAGGTCGCTCTCCAAGACGTGGTCGAGGGTCGTTGGGCGCGAACCCTCGTAGGCCGAGCTGGCGGTAGGGGCATCGTCGGTAGATATGGTCGGCTTCCCCGCAGTGGTAGCACAACGGGCGTCGATCAGCCGTCCTCCACACGTCGGTCTTCCTTGGCGCAACTTGTTCTGGACGAACGTGCGCCCGATCTTCCTGGCGTCGGGAATGCTGCGGCTCTGGAAGCACACGTCGGGGAGGGGCCATGTACGGAGGCGGTGCTGATGGTGCTCGGCGGAGCATTTCGGCGTAGCTTACGGCTGGCTCCTGCTGTGCTGCTGCGGTGACGGCAACCTCGGGATGGAAAGCTCGGTGAACTTCCTCTCGGACGACGTCGGCGAGTGAGAGTGAGGCTGGGCGATCTGCAGCAGGTAGAATCTTCCGGAGCTCTTCCCGGACGATATCCCGGACGATATCCCGAAGGCTGTCGACACCGGTGGTGCTCAGGTCCGGAAGGGTAGCTGCGACGGTTGGAGAAGTAGGCGCGCCGGCGAGTCGGTGGTAGTGGCTTGCTCGGGCCGTCAGTGCGCGCTCGATGTTCGTGGCTTCACTCACAAATGCATCGACGGTCGTCGGGGGATTGCGAACCAGGCCTCCAAAAATTTCTGCCTTGACGCCTCGCATGAGGATTCGGAGTTTCTTTTCCTCAGCGGCCTCCGGGTCTGCTCGGGCACTTAGACGCAGAACATCCTCTGCAAAGGTGGTCAGGCTTTCATTGGGGCCCTGCACCCTTGTTTGAAGCAGGTCCTCTGCTCGCTGGCAACGATGGTGGTTAATGAATGTTCGTTTAAGTTCGGCGACGCAGGACTCCCATGTGGGGAAGGAGGCTTCGTCGTTTTCAAACCAGTGCCTCGCAGTGCCTTCAAGCGAGAAGTAAAGGTTGTGGAGGCACTGCTCAGTCGTCCATCCGTTGTGGCGGGCTACACGTTCGTAGTGTCGCAGCCAGTCTTCGATGTCTTCGTGGATCTCCCCGTGGAAAGGCGTCGGAGTCCGGGGTGCGACTGGCAGGACGACGACGCTGGCGGTGGACGGGTTCTGCGACGACTGGCTGTCCATCGTTGGTCTCGTTGGCTGCTTAGTCTTGGGCGGCAGAGGTCCGAATTCCAGGTGTAGGCCTTGGGTGCGACGACTGAACCGGATCTCGGAAGTGCTTTCGTTGGTTCTTCGTGGGCTAGGCGTTGGACTTGGACTGCGGGCCCTCGGATGGTACGCGGCAGGGGCATGCGTTACCCAGCACCTCCACCAAAATGTCACGGGTGGTGACCAAAAAAAACAAGAAATACACAGAAAGAAATAAACGTTTAATGTGGCGAACTTGTGCCAAAAATAAAAGGAAATAGAAAAATAACAACAGAGCGTCGCGGGCGTCGAAGGCGGCGAAGCAGCACGGTCGAACGCTGAGGCGAAAACTAACTCGACAAGGTTGCGGGTGGCCTCTTATCTAGAATGAGGCACTATCTCGAAGATTCGGCGGAGAAGGTTCGAGCGTAGCGCGCTCGGGGCGAGAATGAACACGCACTTTCTAGAACAACATAAGCAGGGATAAACGACAGAAGCTATGTCCGGAGCAAGAATAAACGAGAAAATTCTAGAAGTCCGTGACCCTGCGCGCGGCAATATTTAAGCGCCTACCTTTTTTTGCGGTTCCACATCTCTTGAGGTTCGGGCAAGCCAGCGGGCACGGAGAGAGTAACTAAATATCTGTGCATCATATTAACCGGACGACACAGAAACCTCCTCCACCGACGGGGGCAACCCGCGGTACCGAAAGCGCGCAATATGCGACGTATTTGGTCCTGGGCTTACTACTGGTCAGAGCCGCTAAAAGCTTCTTTTTAGTCGAAATACAAAATATAAATGGTGCAAACTGTTTCAATTATTTATAAAAGTAGTTCTTGTTCAGTGTTCTAGATCAGAAAAGAAACAAATGCAGGTTCCGCACTCCGCGGCGGCGCTGCGGTCGTATACGGGCTCGAGGATCTGACCGGTTCCGGGCGTTCCGAAGGCCTTCGGCGAGAAGGTTTGACTGGCGGTTTGGCCGCTTGGAGGTATACGGCAGCGCGAAGTGGCTCCCGATCTGAACTGATATTTACCCCACGTTTGCTGTCGTCTGTGGCCAATGAAGTGTCAGGCCGAATTAGTGTTTAATCGCGCAGCAAATGCAAGTTTAGCCACCCTGGCTGCCGGCTTCATATCGCCTATCCAGAACATGCTTTAGTGGCGTCCTCTCGAGCTTTATATGTATTTCGATAGTATTTATATAATATAAACGTAATATACAGCGCGTTACCAAGGTTGAAAGTACCAAATTTATATTTATAATTATCCCCGTAACCGCGGGGCTGCGTGCAGTCCTGCAGTTCCCCACACTTTTCGAATGAACCGGCTCCGATGCGACATTTTCTTCCCTCATACGGGTTCCGATTCTGGTAAATTTACGTTGTGTGTGAGCTGCTGACTGTCTGAAAAGCAACTCTGAAACATTTCAGAAGGGAAGGGAACCGAAAAAAACAAAAATCTAGTCATCGCCGTAGGGAGCGCGCACGAGGAAGCGATCGTTTCGCTGCCACTGCTCTCGTTTATGGGTCTTTTGAGGCCCCTTTCCTTCTTCCCGTCGTTTTTCTGCCGTCACCGCAGTCTCAGGTAGTTTTTTTTTTTTTTTTTTGGCTTGATACTACGGCATTTACGTGGATTCGCGGAACAAGTCCGGAGTTTGTGTTCAAATGTTTTCGTGGCGGATACTGCGGGACGTATGGATACGATCGAGAGGTGAGAAACAACTTATTTACGGGCTTTCTTTGTCATGTAGGATGCAAATAAAGCGCTGCGGTCGATTTTTCTTTTTTTTTTTTTAATTTGCGTGTTAGAATGGAATCTTGTTCTTCGCCGTTATCCATGTGCTATTGCGTTGACATTTGTAAATATCCGCTGTAATATTCTAGTTTTTAGTGGAAGGTGAATAACAAGTTTGTGTAATTATTGAAAGTGCGTTGGTTTGTGCTTACGTGTTTATTTATGCTAATGTTATTTTATTGCCTTTACTGCGTTTATACTAGAATCTTAACTGTATTAGGGTAACAATACTATTTTATACAAAATAAGTTATATCTTGTTCTAGGGCAGCTCGAGCCCATAGGGAGGAGCAAATTAGTTGACTAAATAGTAAGCTGAGTACCTCTAGCTGCCGCACGAAAAAGTTAATATATTTTCATTAAATGATATGGCATTTAATCAGCTCGCGGTCTTGAGTGATTATACGATTGTCGCAAGCTGGCTTGTCGACCCCATAATATAATTCTGTCGAACTTACATTAATTTTGCCATTTGGCTGGCGTATAATGAAATAATTCAGTGACTGCACGCTTACATGATCGTAAGTAACACTTGTGAGCCGTATCCGCGTTGACTACGTTTACCTGATTTTTAACTGTAATCTGTTTTGCTCTATGCAATCACTGCGTGTCTCGCCATTTCTGTATTAAATTTCTGTACGTATTTCTGTATAAAATATACAGCGATAGTTGCGTAACTTAATGTTTTTGACTTAAAGCAATCCCATTTTTCTCTAGACGTCTTATACGCATACCTCGTGCCATTTCTCATCGATTATTTAGCGGTGTAATGTTTTGCCCGTGCAATAAAATGTTTTCTAGACCCGTTGCTATGTGCAGCTTTCATGTTAGCGAATAAGACACCCGTATGTGACTAAAAGCGCGTTACGACGGTCGATCCACGCGCGTTGCCTTCGCTTCGACGCTCGCCCCCGATGGCCTTCTTTTGCGACGTCACGAGAAGAGCTCTACGGCCTTGTTTCTAGGAGGTGTTGCACACCCCCGCCGTGGGGTAAGAAGAGGGACGGAGGAAGGAACGTGACCTGGACCAAGGCCCTTCGTAACATCGCGCACATGCAATCAGGGTGGGCCGGAGGCCAAGTTCAAGGGCCGAGCATCGTTAGAGCGTGCGATATCGTACCGTGACGAGGCGAGATTGGGCGAGCAAGGCGGCGCCTTGAATAAGAGAGCGTTCAACTAAATATGATGACCACATGTTTGATGGGCACCATGGTGTGACTGACTTGAGCGGTGTTGCCTGGTCGAGACGAAAATGATCCGCATTCGTAAATTGATTATTGCAAATACTAGGGCTCTGAAAACCGCGAAACTTGGTGTATTATACTAAGTAACCTACGAGCATTCCATTTCAAGAATAATCTACCGATTTGCCGGCGCTGCGAGGTAATTGGACCAATCAAAAGGCGTCAAAAGCGCAATAAGTCACCAGACCTTTTCCGTTTATGACGGGTTCGGCCAGCGATGGTAGAACACATGACGAACACCACGATGGTGCTTCGGGTCACGATGCCTGATTAGTCTCATCGGCTGGTAGCGTCGGCTGCGCCTGGGCTTGAAGAGAAACGAAGTATAGATTCTCGAATGATTTTACTTACAACTAGAAATTGCGGCCTGGCTTCAATCCATGAAAACAGGAGGAAGCACGAAAATATGTTGTCCGAGAGAAACGAACTGGTGGAATCACTCGAGCACCCTCGAGGCGCTCGAGGCCAGAGCCGTATATTGGGAGAGTTCGGCCAGTCTATGGTCTTGCAGCCGTAACGCCCCCCTCCCGAGTGAGCCAATCAGCGCGCGGCGCAGACTGCGAGGCGCGATCACATGCGCGTGAATAAAGCCCCCCTCTATCCTGGGAAAAGTGGCGCCATTCATTGTTCAGAAAGTGCTGGAGACACGTGCCGCGCCCCACTTCTGGGAAGAACAAGGCGCCTGAAATCTTCATATAAATAAATAAACAAGACGTTTCAAAAAGAATAATCTTGGCGTGCTAATGGTTCCGCTTGCAATAGAGTTGTGACAAGGAGAGCGTGGGGTTTTCACCATGTGTTGTTCGCGATGAGCCCAATAGTAAAATAGATAAATGGGCTAGTTGGTACATCATTGAATGGAAAGCGCCGAATGAACAAGGACGAAGAAGGGGACAGAGACGAAGCGCACTCACAACTGAAGGTTTATTGAAAACAACATTGACTATTAATACCGTCTATCAGGGTGTTGGCTCAAAAAGAAAAACTCTTTATCAGTTAAGTGCAGTGACGGCGCACTAATACACAGACTCACCCCTTGCTCTCTTATGCGGAATGCCTCGTGTATTTCTCGCGCTGTTTTGTTTTCGTATCTGCCCAGAACTGTTGTTTTTTCCAATTCCGGGCCACATGGGCACCTATCACAATGCACCGCAAGATTGCCCGACGGGGACTGTTTGACTGACCAGGCATGTTCTCTGGCCCTTTCATTTATGCAACGCCCCGTTTGGCCGACATACGATTTCCCGCAACTCAATGGTATGTTATACACCACTGACGTTGCACACTCCACGTATTGATTAGCGTGTTTCTTTTGACACACCTTACCCTCTCCCTTTTTGTTGTTTATTTTTGAACACAAGTGAGACAGCTTGTGCGGCGCTGAAAACACCACCGGCACTTCAAAATGAGCCGCCACTTTTTTTAGATTGTGCGATAGGTTATGAATATAAGGAATCACCGCCGGTCTTGTTAGTTGTCTGGAAGGAATATGATCGTCATCTTTTCTCTTCATCTTAGAAACAAGGTTATCCGCTACTTCCACCAAGAAGCGATCGGGGTACCCTCCGCGTTTTAGACGATTCACCTGCGTGAGGAAGCTTTCATCCGCGACATGGTGGTTGTGCAAGGGAGGCTCTCATTAGGCACGATGCTGTTCCCCTTTTAACGAGTTTGGATTGCGCAGAATTGAAGGGCAGAACCCCTTTCTTAGTTCGCGGCTCATATTTCCAACAAACATGCTCACCTTCGAAGTTGAGGCTCAAATCCAAAAACTGAAGCCTTCCCCTCGTCATAGTTTCATGGGTGAACGTCAATCCGTGTGAATTCAAGTTAAAACAATCCAACACATCGCTGATTAAGTCCATGGTAACAGTAACGGACTTAGGGGCAAGCACCAAGAAATCATCGACATACCGTGACATACATACCCATGAAACTATGACGAGGGGAAGGCTTCAGTTTTTGGATTTGAGCCTCAACTTCGAAGGTGACCATGTTTGTTGGAAACATGAGCCGCGAACTAAGAAAGGGGTTCTGCCCTTCAATTCTGCGCAATCCAAACTCGTTAAAAGGGGAACAGCATCGTGCCTAATGAGAGCCTCCCTTGCAAAATCATGCCACCATGTCGCGGATGAAAGCTTCCTCACGCAGGTGAATCGTCTAAAACGCGGAGGGTACCCCGATCCCTTCTTGGTGGAAGTAGCGGATAACCTTGTTTCCAAGATGAAGAGAAAAGATGACGATCATATTCCTTCCAGACAACTAACAAGACCGGCGGTGATTCCTTATATTCATAACCTATCGCACAATCTAAAAAAAGTGGCCGCTCATTTTGAAGTGCCGGTGGTGTTTTCAGCGCCGCACAAGCTGTCTCACTAGTGTTCAAAAATAAACAACAAAAAGGGAGAGGGTAAGGTGTGTAAAAAGAAACACGCTAATCAATACGTGGAGTATGCAACGTCAGTGGTGTATAACATACCATTGAGTTGCGGGAAATCGTATGTCGGCCAAACGGGGCGTTGCATAAATGAAAGGGCCAGAGAACATGCCTGGTCAGTCAAACAGTCCCCGTCGGGCAATCTTGCGGTGCATTGTGATAGGTGCCCATGTGGCCCGGAATTGGAAAAAACAACAGTTCTGGGCAGATACGAAAACAAAACAGCGCGAGAAATACACGAGGCATTCCGCATAAGAGAGCAAGGGGTGAGTCTGTGTATTAGTGCGCCGTCACTGCACTTAACTGATAAAGAGTTTTTCTTTTTGAGCCAACACCCTGATAGACGGTATTAATAGTCAATGTTGTTTTCAATAAACCTTCAGTTGTGAGTGCGCTTCGTCTCTGTCCCCTTCTTCGTCCTTGTTCATTCGGCGCTTTCCATTCAATGAGCCCAACATTGACACCGCGTCCACCAGAGTCTGACTATACTTCGTTTCAGCTTCGGTCCAGACGCCGCCAAAGCTACAAGCGCGAGCTCCGGGCTTTCAGCATCCCTGCCAAGCACGCGCGCTGGTGCAGTGCAAGCACTGTTCTGGGCCACATGCTCGCGCTTGTAGCATCGGCTGCGTCTGGACCGAAGCTGAAACGAAGTATAGTTCAAGTACGCTTCAAAAGCGTGTACATTTGAGGGGGGGGGGGCAAAGAATGGTTGGAAGCAAATAGTGTTGCGTCATTTCGAACTTTTATTCTGGAAGAGGAAGTCGCCATATAAGGACTCTCTTGACATTGTTTAATTTAGGGATAACACTGGGATACTCGATTCAGTACAATATTCTCCCCCCCCCCCTTTCCGTAATTTTCTTTACCTTAATTAAGTCCGAGCGCAGTGAAAGCTACCCAGCTACCAGCTGGTCGGTCAAGCCACGACAAAACTCCAGCAAGGCAGCATTCATAATCTAACCGTGTGCGTGCTATCATTGACGAAACCAATCAGCCGGAGTTCAGGCACCGTGATCTTTCGTTTTTAGTCTGTGTGTGTTCACTTGTGTGTGGTCTAGCCTTGACTACGCTCGGACGCATGGTGAAACAGAGTAGTAAACGTCAAGCTCGATACGACGTTGGTCCGAAGGCGGTGCACATCGCCCTAAACTTCTCGCAACTCAGACCCCTTTTTTTCGTAAGTCGGAATCACCTAGCGGTCACATTCGGAGCTTTTGCCGCGGGGCCTCTCGATTCCGGTTCCAACTCTGCTGAGAAGCACATTTTTTGTTAGAGAGAACCCGGAGTTATCACAGCTGCCGCAGTGAGAGGTAATGAACCTGGTGGCGCTGCTGTGAGTAGCGGCGGTGGCTGAACCCCCTAGGTTTGCTGCGTTCGTCTTACAAATATAGCGACACGCAGCTCGGAAGCAAATAACGGCACTGCACCGAAAGGTGCAGCCTTTGGAAGCAAATGGTGTCGCAGCATGCATTCGCTCGTGTCACGTGTATCGCGCATCCGCACAAGAGATGTGGTCGGATCGAGGGACATCAGCCCAACGCTTAAACCAAAACCACTTAGAAGACAAGGCCTTTTGCCCCCAAACGTCATCATTGATTGGATACAAGCAGCGCTGCCTGCCTTGCGTCAGGGTCATGCAGCGTCTCGGAACATGAAGCGTCTCGGAACAAACACGGTGTTAGCACGCGGCGGAGCAAAGGGGGATGCGCCTGCCGCTTTGCGAAGATTCTCGTGTTTGTCGCTTGGTGGCGGGTCGGGGATCTACTGTCGATGACGTCATGAGCAGGCCTTGTCTTCTAGCTGGTATTGCGGGTTCATCGCCTCCTATAGCTGGCGATGCAGTAGTGCTGAATTTTCTGCGTGACCTCTATAGAGGTCACGTCGCGTCAACGTTCGACGGAGACTCGTCTTCGGATGAAACGCGTCAAATAAAACGGCTTCGCGTGCACCAAGGGCCGACAGCAGCGCCGCCGCAGCAACGTGACGTCCTACCTCCACGTTGGTTTGTATGCCTTGGCAAAAGTGACTTCAGCTCACTGATATTGGCAAATCAGATTTCGGGGGTGCATTGATTTTTGGGACTCACGTGTCGACATACTCGAACGTGGTCGATGAGATTCTTGTGTAGTCAATGATGTCGCGGTCAAGAAGCTTAATAACGAGTCAAAAAGTGAAAAAAGTTCCGTCTTCGAAGTGCGTAACGTGTAGCACTTTCAAAATGCAGAGCGGGCAATGTCGGAGCGCGGAAACAAAGAAAAACGCTGAAATCGATGTGGCCAGCATGCCGATATGCATGAACCGGAAACTGAGCAAGCGGTTGACCATCGAAGAGAGAACATTGAAGTTTCAGTTCGAAACATGTCAGACAAGTACTACGAATCGTTGGAATATCTTCGTCAGCATGATAAAGACTTATAAAGTCTAGCGATGCGCGTGGAACAAATTGAAAAAGCGGGAACAAATGGACAATACAACAAGAACTGAAGGAACATGAATGGCACAGTAATATGTGGACGGTGTTGCACAAACTGAAAACGAAAGAAGCTTTGTTTCACGGGTGAACGACGAAAATGTTCCGGCGTTGAAGTCGAGCCAGGCAGCATGGTTGCAAAGGCTCCTCTCTAGACAAAAAAAAAAGAAAAAAAAAAACAAACAAACAAACAAACGGATTTTTGGAATAATTGTGCGCTTTGAACATCAACAAACTCGCGACCATTGACTAAATATAATTTGTGGTTATGATTTTAACATCAGCATGTTAAGCGATACTGCTTCGAAGAGAAAAATAAAAAAAAATTATTAGCCGTGTATGGTTGTCGTGGTTTGATCCATTAGCCGACCAGGGTAAACATTATTTCAGAAACCATCGTTGATTTGTTTATTAATAATTACGAGGAAAGCCGTGTAAGGTCTTAAATACTAAGTTATGACCTTAGTGATCATCGTTCCATTTTTATGTGTGTCACAATTAATTCCGCAGAAGAAAAAGCATTAGCCTCCTTTGTGTTAGCTCGAAGTATTAAACCAGGAAGTTTTCAGAAATTTACACAAAATGTAGCCCACGCAAATTGAAACAATATTTAAAAACAAAAAAACAAAAAACATATTGCCCAAGTGAGTCGTACAATTTTTTAATGCAGTTTAAGGATATTTCTAGGTGTAAGTTCCCCCGTAAATTAATCCTTAAGGAATGTATTCGAAAGCCGTGAATAATGACAGACTTTCTCGGAAGAATAAACGTAAAGAATGTGCTATACAAAAACGTTTGTGGAGACTAGACATTCCAGTTACCTTCAAACTGACAAATGTTTTCGTAATAAACTTTCAAAAGACCCGAGGAAGGCCAGGGAATGTTATTATCATGAATGATTTTACGTCACCAAAAGGTCGAATTATCCTTACATGGATCACTATATAGATCAGAGGCTATGCTTTGAAACGCAGCATAATATGAGTATTTTGCTGCTCACTTCATCGGCGGTTTTTCTTTTCTTACCTTTCCAAATCGGTGCTTATGTCGTTTAGTATGCGGTAATAATTGCCGAATTTTATTTGCATATTCATAATACCCACTGATCGGGCATCACCCCACTCGAACACCAAAAGCCCAAACACTACTCGCAAAATATACATTGTTAGCAAAAGGCTTTACATTTCAAATTCACAAAATTACCGCTAAAATAACTTGTCCGTGGACATCCAGCACAGCGAAAGATTAATGGGAATGACAAAAGAAGCAACTTTGATCTTTTTTTTTACTATGCCCCGTTACAGCTAAACAAACGCAAGGTGTGTCCCGTTAAGATCACGTCTCTGACTTGGTGATTGGCTGTTCGGTGTTCTTATCGGCTGATGCGGCGATCTTATTGGCTGAGGAGCGATCATAAGATGACAGGGACTCGCCACAACCCTGCGTTTCTCAGGTTGTCGGTGACATAAGACAAACATCGGTGCTTGTCGCTCTCGTAGATGAAAGCCCTTAGGAGTGCACCACTTCTGGGCTCATGGGTAATCTGAGCCAACTGCGACGCTCTTCCAGATAAACTTTGACAGCTACTCGCACTTCACGTCGGCGTCTTCGGGCGAAAGGCATCCGGTACATTTTCCCTGGAACATGCTGGTGATGCAACCTTCGGGGCAAGCTGGACATTCTTTGTTACGAGAGTCAGGATCGTCCTTGGCTGTCGCGTGGGGTTTCGCAGGAGCCACGGCACGCCCGACTCGATCGAACACGCTGGGGCCCGCTGGCTTCCCATCGCAGGAGCATTTTGAACATTCTTCATCGTCGCCTCGAACCGGGAAACATCCAGGGCCCTCTTTCTCGCAATCCAACTCCGGGCAATCCGACCGCGCACCTGTAAAAAAAAGAGAAAAAAAAAAGAGGTATATGATATATCTAATATTGTGCTCGATGCAAAACGCGCAATGAAATATTAGTCGTGTTTAACCGTTCATAACCAATCACGGATGTATAAATTAGAGCCACTAAACTAGCTACACTTAGAGTATCGGCACTCTGTTCCCCGATATTGTTGTGGGCGTTGCCATCTTGGTGCTTGTGCAAAGCGAACAAAAGTGCCGATCGTCGTGATTCAAAAGTGCGACTTTCTCAGCATTAGATTCGGTTGTAGGAAGCTCAGGTAATATTGCTTTGCTCTGTCGCGAACTGTTTAAACATTTGTGTAGGACGGAAAAGCGTATTCTGTGATCTCAGATAAAGCTTCAGATGATTGACAACCATGATTAAAGCCAGAAGATGGGGAAGTGTCGTTACATTAAAGTGTAGCTTATCTAGGAACACTAATATAATTTAGGATCCTCAGAAAAAAAGAAAGAAAAAAAAAGTCATCCTTCTTGACATAGCTTGCACTGACGTCACATCTGTGGCCATTATGTGGGCCTTGCTGCTTAGCTAACACTATATAGTGCCACTTAATAAGCTGCCCTTGGGAGTAACGATACTTAGCCATATTGTGTCTTAAACGCTTTTCCGTCCTCCACAAATGTTTGAACAGTTCGCGACAAAGCAAAGCAATATCACATGAGCTTCTTAACACCGAATCTAAAGCTGAGAAAGTTTCACTTTTGAATCATGACGATCGGCAGTTGCGTCTGCTCTGCAAAAGCACCAAGATGACGACGCCCACAACAATGTCGGGGAACGGAGTGCCGGTACTCTAAGCGCAGCTCATCTAGTGGCTCTATACTTCGTTTCACGTCATGTGCGAGCGAAGTCAAAGCTAGAAGCGCGAGCCCAAGGCTCTGAGCGTGACGGCTTCGCACGTGCGCTCGTGCACCACAGGCGCTGTTACAAGCAGCATGCTCGCACTTGTAGCGTTGGCTTCGCTCGCCCATAAGGTGAAACGAACTATAGCTGACGCTAAACGCCGGACGCTGCCGTTCGGCTTTCGAAAGTGTTCGAACAGTGGGTTGCGTCTGCCCACTCGTTATACCAATCAGAGCTGGGTGCTCTGACATCCCCGCGCGCTCTCAACTAGTCCTCTCACTTAGCTTCTATCTCTAGGACCATTCGAATGGTCGCGTTCTGGGCGCTGCCATCTTTGTGTGGTGAGCTGTGGAACGCGTTCTGAGCATGCGCAGTAGCTCTCTTGTGCGATATTTGATAGTGAGTTCGTTTCACACGCACTGGCACCGTTCGAGTTCTCTCCCAGAATGCATCGCACTCACAGAGTGTTGCACGGAAAACTGGACTCAAACGAACTCGCCAAATGCACCGAGTGCAGAAGACTGATGCTGCCGCCATCTATGTTGTAGAAAAGGTACCGACTTCAAACCGAAACTAGCGCCTTTCTGTTCCGAGTGATGCGTGGTAATGCGAGACTGCAGTCGCTACCAGCGTTTATCTACAAACGTTGGCAACTGCAACCTGTAGTTTATACTTCCGATGTCTTCAAGCAGCTCGGCTGCCGAAGAGATAGTTACAGACGGCGTAAATTTCCGCAACCAGCTGTCTACAAAGCAGCTGGTTGCGATCTTTCAAAACACCGTTTACACTGAAGAAAACTGATGATGCTGTCCGAGCAGAAGCTTGATCCGTTTGAGCATGGTATTATGCGTGAACCACCGAAAAGCTACGGCTTAAAACTAGCCTGTTGGAATATCCAGCAAAACTGGGACTTTCGATTTGGATCGTCATTATAGGTGAATTAGGTATTAGCCTTGGTGAGGGCGTCGAGAACGGGAGCTTTCTCGAACAAAATACGACGGGGCAAGTTAGCTGCGTAGGTAAATGTTAAACATGATGATGTTGCCCAATCCTCGGGTAAAGTCACCATCTTTAGCTTTCTCTGATGCTTGTTGGGAAGTCAGAGGTTTCTGCTGGGGGAGTTTTATCGGCAAATGTTAAATTTTTCACCCGCACACGGATGGTGATAGACATCTCGGGGGCCGCTGTTGCGTTTGTTCTGAGCATTTCTTTACACACAGGTATATTTCAGCGTTTGAACGGCAACAGAGCGATTTAAAACCTGCAAATAAATCACGGGTTCTCAATTGCTTCTTTCGTGAAATAGCAGACGCTCACAATTCAAGCTCGCGTTTGATTCCGTTGCCCGCGGGACGCGATTTCTATCAGAAAATCTACTTTTTTTTTCCCGTTCGGTTCCGCGACACATCGTAGCAGACGAACCCTCGTCGTCTGCTTCCGCTCCTCGCCGACCCCGCCGGAGCGAGGCATGACGGGATTGCATTTTGGCGCACTCCCGATTTTCTCGGTGCAGCGAGTGCATGCACGCGTGGGGTGTCAGCGCTGAAACGAACTCGGAGAGTGCAACCACTCGTGGAGCGCCGGCCGAAACGAACCCGTTCCACGCTGCGAGTGGGCACGCGTGGGCACGAGTGCCGTGAAACGAACCCGCTATGAGATGCCTCGGATGCGTAAAATTACACATTAAAATGGTCCGTAAAAATCAGACTTCATGTATCGATCACTAACTTTTTTGTTCATCCTAAAATTTATAAATGCGTACTAAAATTTCAGTTCTCTGCTACCAATCGAACTAAAAAAAAAAACCCGGATATTTTCGATGGCGGAGCGGCAGCTGCCGGAGGGAGATCGAACGACGGCCATGTTTGCCCAGCTTATTCAGAGATGGCGCCACCAATGCCAGGAATGCGGGTGAGCGCAGGTGTGCTGAAAACGCGAGCAGAAAATTGAATTCAGCTTGCGTTCCTGCGGCTATCGGAAACACAAAGCGAAACCCGCGCTTGAAAGAGAGTTCTTTGCGAAGTCGGGCACCCTGCCACCACCCAGTATTTGTTGCCACCCTGCTGGCACTGCTTGGCTTCCGGGGATCAGTGGCTCTACCTCTGAATACGCTGGGCAAACATGGTCGACGTTCGATCTAAAGCCCCTTCTTTTTTTACAAGTACCGCCAACCACTGTTGTTTACAAGCACCGCCGCCATTCGCTTCTAAGGGCCGCTCATTTCAGTGCTGCGCCGCCTTTTACTTTCAAGATCCGCTCGAAACACGGGCCTCGTGCACTGGCGCGTTCGATGCTACTTGAAAGACCCACGCAAACACATCAAGGGGCTTTAGTCCGATCTCCTTCCAACAGTTGCCGCTCCACCGTTGTAAAATTCCATTTTTGAATTATTTTTTTTTAGTTATATTTGGAGTAGAGAATTGAATTTTTTTTTTTTTTTTTTTAGTATGTTAATTGTACCAGTAAAATACGTATTCGAGAAAAGTGACGCCTTGATACGCTAAGTCGCATCATTTTACGGGGCATTTTGTCGCGTGATTTTTTTTTTGCGACACACTTTATTTTATTTAGCATCTCCCCTAGGCTTTTTAGCCAAGTACATTTCTTAAAAAAAAACAGCACATAAAAATTAAGAAAATAATGCTCGGAAATAACACTTGCACTGGGAATCCCCCCCCCCCCCCCTCCCCCCCCAAAAAAAAAAGCGTGACAGAAAAAAAAAAAACAACTTTCAGCCTTTTTATTATGGTGAAGAAGGAAGACCAGCGAAGCTGTACTGTGGTGGGAAAGAAGTAATGGCCGGCCGCAATTCGGCAAGCCGCAGTGGAATGGCTGCAGAGGTTACCGCGATCTATGAGTGACGGCGGAAAGCAGACAACCGGCAAACACAATTTCTGGACAGCTACCGCCATCTGTGAGCGACGGCGGCAACCAGAGTGTTGTGTCGACATTTTTTCATTTCATTTTTTTTTCATTTATTATTCTCTCAGGGCCCGAAGGCATTACAGAGGGGAGTGGGCGGTCGACAGATAAAAATAACATAGTTGAACGAGGCAAAAATAGAAAAAAAACAAAAAACACACACACACACACAGCAAAAACACGCGCTACGCATCATCTGTTAAAAAGTTGGTAATAGCATTTTTAAAATAAACAGTGTTAGTTATTGAGACTATATGTGCGGGAAGGCGATTCCAACCAATGGAGGTTTGGGGTAGAAAAGAAGCATTAAAAGTGGATGTGCTACAATGGGGAATCCCTACCTTTAGGTCATGGTCTACACGTGATGATATGTACGATGGTTCTAAAAACAATGCTTGACGGAGAGCGGGGTTAGAGTAATAAATCTTGTGAAATAAACATAGACGAGATATTTTTCTTCGGAGAGAGAGATCAGGTAAGGAGAGGGACGATTTCATGGAAGTTACACTGGCTGTACGATGATAGTTCGAGAGTATGAAACGGGCAGAACGATTCTGAATAGATTCGACAGCTGATGCAAGGGTGATACCGGGGCTCCAGATAGAAGCTGCATATTCCAGTTTAGGACGAACTAGGGTTTTATAGAGGAGAAGTTTTAACGAAAGAGGAGCAAGCGAAAAGTTACGTTTGAGATAGCCCAAAAGCCTATTTGCGTTGTTAGTGACATATTGGACGTGGATATTCCAGGAGAGGTCGTTGGTTATGTGAATGCCGAGATATTTATAGGAGGACACAGAAACTAAAGTAGAATTGTTAATAGAGTAGGAAGGACAAGTGTTGTTATGACGAGATACTCTCATAGATGTACATTTAGTGATGTTAAGCTCCATGAGCGATTCCTTGCACCATTTGCAGATGTTGTTAATATCAACCTGAAGGGCGGAAATGTCAGAGTCGTTAACTATCTCTTTATAAATTACACAATCGTCAGCGAACAAACTAATAGAGGAAGAAACATGCACAGGAAGGTCATTGATATAAATAAGAAATAAGAGTGGTCCGAGTACGGAGCCCTGAGGGACACCGGAGTTAACAGGTGAGGGCGAAGAATTAGTGTCATTAGTTCGAACAAATTGGAAGCGATTCGTTAGGAATGATTTTATCCATGTGAGGACATTGGGATCTATATTAAGGTTGAAGTTTATGAAGAAGTAGCTGGTGAGAAACCTTGTCAAAAGCTTTTGAGAAATCCAGGAATATGCAGTCAGTCGTAGAACCCCGGTCTAGAGTGAGGTGAAGATGATGAGTTAATGTTAGCAGTTGGGTATCACAGGAATAAAACTTTCGAAAACCGTGTTGAGCTGTGTTGAAAAAAGAGTTAGAGTCAAGAAAATTAACAAGATGTGAATATATTACGTGTTCAAGAATTTTGCAAGGGATGCTCGTTAGAGAGATCGGGCGGAAATTAATAGGATTATGTTTATCGCCGCCTTTATGAATTGGAATCACCTTCCCCACCTTCCAGTCACTGGGTAATATTCCTTGTTCGAGAGACTGGGAAAAAAGATAAGATAGAATAATGCTTGAATACGTTTTAGTGTTCTTTAGAAACTTAACAGTTACATTGTCGATGCCGGCTGCCGAAGAGGTTTTAAGATTTTCGATTACGTTAGCAATCCCTTCAGATTCTATAATGACAGGATACATTGGCAAAAAGTTACAAACTGGAGCTGCGGTAAAGTTGGAGGTAACAGGGCACGAAAACGCTTTGACAAAAACATAATTTAAAACAATTTGTTTGATACCGGACACGATGCTGGGGAAACCAGCCTATAACAGCTCCGCTGTAAAATAAAAGAAAGAGAGGAAATGGGAAGCAACTAGCCAACATCTTCTAATACATCGTTTCATCTCAAAGCAGACGACGCGAGGAGCTGATGGCACCAACCAGACAATTCGTCAAAAGCGAATCATCACGGAGTTCGTCATGTTTCTGTGCGTGTTCTATCATAAAGAGAAAAGGCCTAGCGATTTACGCTATTGACGCTTGCTTGATTGGTCTCATTAGGGAATTTTCGTAGACCGGTCTGCCCCCTCCGCTAAGCGTTCCGCAACGAAGAAGTTGCTACTGCGCCTGCGCGCCGATAGCCTTGACTGTGGAGTTCCCGCTATCGTAGCGGGTTGCGGAGGGCCCTTGCGGGACGGCGAAAACGATCTACGAAAACTCCCTATTCCCTCGTAGCGTCGGCTGCGTCTGCACTTAAAGGGGCACTCAAGTGCTTTTTGGAGAAGCTTGTTTTTGGAAGCATATAGACCTTTTCCACAAGGGCGCCGCCATCTTGAATTGTCGTCACTTCCAGTATGGGCGAAAACATTGTTTTGCCGTCGCCAGGCCAATAGAAGACATTTAGGATATAAGCCTAACCGTCACACATTCTCGTCTCGGCTCCCCTCTATTTTTTTTGCTAGTTATAGGTTGAAACGTTTTATTATTTTGTCGTCGCCCATACTGGAAGTGACGACAATTCAAGATGGCGGCGCCCTTGTGGAAAAGGTCTATAGTTTGTTGGGCTTCAGTCAATAAAAATGACCAGTTCTAAATGGCAAGGCGCCCTAGTAGACTCACAGCAATAGAAATACACAGGCACTATATCCTCTTGCGGGGTCCATCCCGTGTCTCCACCACCTCCATAGAATTCGACCAATAGAAATAGCGAACTGCGAAAAGATTGCTAAAGTTATTATTATTGCTCTTTTTAGGCACATGCACATTATATTTTGACAACAACGTCAAATCTTTGGCTGTAGGTGACGTAATACAGCTATTATTGTTTGAAAAAGAGCGAACTACGTTTTCTCCTCGCCTTGTTACGCGGGAGTGATGTGCCCACGCACATCACTCCCGGGTGTGCTACAGGCCAGCTGTAGCACACCCGGATCGAGGCACAGCCCCTCGAAATCCGGGTGGCTTGTCACGCAGCTCTGCCGGCCCTGCTGCTTGCGAACGGCGGCCGGGTAGGCACGGCAGCAGACACACTCTGCGACGGTTTCCATCGGCACGCAGCAACTGCATTGGCACCTTAAAACAGAAAACCAGCATCAGCTATACATATGAGAGGTATAATAAACAGCTCATCACCTACCAGTTGGTGTTCCCAAGCCGCTGGGTTGCGTCGTCGGTTTCGTCGTCTTCCTCCGGTGTCGACATTGAGCATCGCGAACTGTCGTCCGAGTCCGTCGCGTTCGGGGCATCGGCGTCGCGCAGGAGTGGCGTCGTAGGAGATTGAGCTGATATCTGCCGTCCGCCGAAGAATTTCCACCTCCAACGGTGTTAGATTTGGCAGGTCCATCTCCGCACGACGCAAGACCCGAAGTAAACAAAATGAGTCCCAACGAGAATCCATCAAATACGCGCACATTCGGAAGATCACTCCGCCGGTTCGAAGGATCAATCCGCCGGGAAGCCGTCCCTCGTGATTGGATGGCGCACGCCCTTCCCTGCTGCCTTCCCGTCCGACAGCGCCCCTGACGGCGTGCGCCTAGGCGCAGAACAGCGATCTTTGATTGGATTTTTAATAGGGAAATCGGCCGCCCTTGAATGTAATTTTGGGATTTCTAGGATGCTTAGAGCCCGCAGATTGAGTTATTACAATAAATAGACGATCGCAGAATCCACTTGAGTGCCCCTTTAAGCGCGAAACACATGTACGACGAAACCGTCCGATCCGACGTGCGGACTGCCGGAATGACCTTGGGGGGAGAGGGTGTTCGTAGCATCGGAGAGCGTTGAAAACCCTCGCCTCCGACCGTCGTATTGCGCGGTCGGACGTCGGATCGGACGGTTTCGTCGTACATGTGTTTCGCGCTTTAAGCTGAAACGAAGTATAGACAACAACTCCGTCCTGCGGGATTTTCTACGCCACTCAAAGGAGGCTAAGCGGGGCACATGAGGGAGTGTTTTGTCAGCGTTCGGTTGGGTTCAGGGGCGGATTTAAGGAGGGGGGGGGGGGGGGGGGCACGGCGTTCCTAAACCTCCCATTGTCAACTTTTTTTAATGAAAAAATTGATATACATTAGCCGGAAGTTTAGTTTTTAGTGACAGCAAAAGTTGGGTGAAGAAAAGAGATCTGTTCAACGTTTCGTCGCCCGCGTAACGTCATATCTCAGCAGACTTCCTCCCCTCCCCCTTCCCTCCCTCCCTCCTCTCTCCCCCCCCCCCCCCCCCCCCCCCCCCCCCGCCCCCCGAGTTGCAGTTAAAAATTAGCAAAAAAAGTAACGAGTTACGGCATCGCGATACTATCCAAGACTGGCTTGGGGGTGCTGTGGAAGGGGAGGGGGCAGTTACTCTTGGGTAGTATCGCGATACTGTAACTGGATACATTTTTCTGAAGTAACTTTAACTATCACTTAAATATATTTTTTAATGTAACTAAGAAATCTACAAAATACAGAAACGTTTCGCGAAAAGAGTATCGTCAATGCCCCATATGATTCTCATACACAGCCCCTTTTTAAGACTCTGCATATCATTCCAGTTACCAACCTGTATGACTACACAATAATTTTAAGTTACACAGCTGGCATTAAACTGAACAATCCTTTATTTCAAAAGGTCGCTGGTCTAGCACGAAGTATAAATTTTTATTCTACTCGTAATGAGGATGTCTCGAAGGTACCACACAGCAGAACTAACTATAGAACGCAGATGTTGAGACACCACCTCCCATCATTATTGAACAATCTAAGGAGCAACAACTTCACCATAGAAATACTATAACACCTCGTGCCATCAAAAATATGTTTCTGTAGCTCACATATTTTTGTATTGTGCCTCATAATATCAGTGTTCTACTTCCCGGCTACAAGTGTCTACATGTTTTTTTTTAAACGTATTCCTGCTATATAATTATCGATTTTGTTTACATTGTCTTACAATTTGCTGATCCGCCTCTGTCAAGAAAACGGGGGTGGGGCCCAGTCAAGCCAACATGTGTTGGCTTTTTGCCCATGCCGCTGTCGTCTGTACATATTGCCACGCGCGCGCTGTCTACTTGGCCAGCTGCGCGTTTTTATGTTTTTATGACCGGCACAGTGATGGTCAACCGTACTCGTGGCATTGCGGGGGCAATGCCGCAGGGCCGGTCAATGCAGCGCGGTGAGTCACAATTTATAAAGTGCGAAATGACGTCAAAATGTACATTGTGAAGTGGAAAGACAACAAATCTGTCTTGGTCTTACCCACTGCATTTGGCACAGAGCCCGAAGGAAGTTGCGAGAGGTGGCCGAAACATGAAAAGAAGAAAATAAAAGTGAAGCAAGCCGATGCTCTTGCAAGGTACAACAGGTATATGGGCGGGGTTGATTTAATTGACAGGTTTCTCTCCTACTATCGGATCTCTTGGCAAACAAATAAATGGACTGTCCGCGTCTTCGCCCACTTTTTAGACATGGCCTGTTGTAACGGCTGGATCGAGTACAAGAGAGACTGTGAACGGGCTGATGTTCCAAAACAGCAGAGACTAGATCTTCATGACTTCAAAATGAACATTGCAATTTCAGTCATTCAAGCAGAAATGCTGGGATCCAAGAGACTGCGAGAGCCGGAAGAGGAGGACAATGAAGAAGAGACTACACACACTGGGCGGCAGAGGAGAAAAATCATTCCGCTTCCTCCAGATGATGTCAGATACGACATGACGGGACACTTCCCAGAGCACCAAAGGCTTGGACCACATATGAGGTGTAGGAATCCAGGTTGCGCGGGCAAATCCAGGGTGGAATGCCTGAAGTGTGGCGTATTTCTTTGCCTCTAGAACCGAAACTGTTTTGTTGCCTTTCATACGCACTCAGTCCCGCAGGACCCAATTGGGGACAGCCAAGTTTCACAACTTTCCTTCTTTGTTTGAAAGAACTATTTTTTCCAATGATTTTTTGTGTGCTCAAGTGCCAAATAAACAAGTTTACGCAAATCGCGCAGATTTTCTGATGTTGGGACTGAAGAGGGTACGAGGATGAATCGAGGACCCGAAGCCCTATCACAGGCCCCCGTTTCGCTTACCCATTTGGAATAGGGGGCCCCAACGCTTTGAGTCGCTCGAGCAGGCATCGCACTGCCCATGCGGCGTCCAACGCCCCAGCCTGCTCGGGGAACCCGAAGCGTTGGGCTTCCCTATTCTAAAATTCCCTACTGAGCGCAAGAAAAACAACATAGAACGCCAATCACACACCGATTTTCTTTCCTTTTTGATTTTCTGTTTTCTTCTGTCCTTTGGCCACTCTATTGTCCGGATGTAATCATCTAGGTGCTTGGGCAAGTATAGGGTCTCAAGCCCGGCACAAATTCCAAACTTAAGACTTTTCAAGTTTGTATAGGACGCGGGACACGCCTCTGCGATCCAAAGATTATCTTAGCTACACAGCGGCTACACTCAAAAGAAGTCACAAGCCAAAAAGTTTTCTCTCAAGCCGTATAGTCACACTGCCCATACACCATACAAAAGACGTGGAGTTTCTCTGCAGATATGATGGCATAATTGTCTGCGAACAAGCCTCAAGGATGCTGTAGCATGTTTGCTTCATACATATATGTATACTTCGAACACATCTGCAGGCAGTTTTCTTATATATGACCAATATGTAACAGTCATTCAAGGAAGAGACAGACAGTGTGAGCAGATTGTCTTTTGTGGGGTGTACTCTCAGCGTGACCGCGGGATTCAAGTGAGCCATCCAGGAAACGTACCGCTAGCGAATGCCAGGATGAGCAAAGCGGCGACGTCCAAAGCTGTCCCCATGTCACCTCGTTCGATTGGGTAGAACGTCGTAGAGCCTATTTCGTCGCTCTTGGGGAAACTAAACTTATAGAAGCGCGCCAACTTCTCCTTTATATTTCGTCGGGGCTTGTTAGCGGTGTCCGGACAAGCTGATCGACAACGATAAAGAATGGCTGCGGTCGACGAAACGAGAAATATTTTTGTTTATATGCTGTCGCGGTTTCGTTTTGTCGCTCTTCCGAAAGCCTTAGCTGTTTGACACCCCCAGCGCTTGCCAATTAACGGCCGCCCGCGTCGGTCCTTTGTTTTCCGAATGTTTTCGTCCCGAATAATCTGACGGACGGGCCATGCGGAGGCACCGGCTACTGCCGGATCAAAGGGTTGCGTTTCGTGTTTTTTTCTTGTATTTTCGAGCGTGTTGTCCAACTGTGTATTGTTTGGTCTTGACACAAAAATATGCGCAGAATGATATACCCAACGCTTTTGGGAAACATGTGCTTTGACGATATGCATTTATTTTCGAAAGGATGTCCATGTGCACGCTGCACCGACGGTGGCACATTTCTGTGCTTGTGGGTGGTACATGTAGTGCGCCTGTATTGCAGGGTGTTTCCAGCTGCATTTGAAAGGGAGGAACGGCTCGTGCTGAAAGAAATAAATGAATACAGTTCTGGAGCCACATGTCATAAAACAGAACTCGGTTCTAAAAACGGGCCATCAATAATGAAAGTTCACAGCTTCGTTTCCTGTCAGTAGCTGTCAAGAAACATTAAATATTATTTAAAACAAGCTTTACACGCGTATGAAAATGTCTTTGTTCAACGGTTTTTACGCGCGTATGGCGGCCGGTTGCATAGTAAGAGCGAATGATCTGTGATGCTGCCTGCAGATGTGGTCGCAGTTCTCGGGCGCCACAAAGCGGCATTGTGTTTTAGATTTTTGTTTTGTTTTGTAATCTGTTGGTGTGCTGCTTGGTCTGGTGTACTGCCTGATTGCCCGTACCTCCCGAATTTTATTTTTCGAAACATATGCGTAGATGCGCCTTTCGCACGGTGGACGTCGTCGCCACAACCCTTTCCGCTGGCTCGAGCGTAGCTAGACCCTAGACACGGACATCTACCAAAAAATTCAGAGCCCCGAAGTACCCCTATCAACGGCCGGAACGTCGTTGCGAAAAAGTAGACTTAAAGTCTATTCACAAGGTGCATCTTTCTGGCGAGTCTAGCGTCGCGAGCCTAAGTTGCGGGTAAGAGACGCGCGGTTTGAACGAGACTTGAAACGACGTGCGCATCCGAAAAAGAATGCGCGGATTCCTCGCTCTTGGAGTGAGATTTCGCTGAAACTTGACCGAGGCCTGTCGATCACCCGAAGGACGAACGCCTACTCGGCCAACGGCCGCTCCACATTTCTGTGACGTCGCATATTAGAGGCGGTGTGATTGTTGGGAGGAGCCTGAGTTCGGGCCAATTACGTAATCGAGCCAAAGCCAAAAAAGAAATAAAAGGAAACAAACATGGCGGTAAGCCATGAGCAGAGAAGCGGTGCTTTAGAGTGGAGCGAACGGGCGTGGTACAGGTTGGCAGTACGAGTTGGCGGCGCGGTACAAATTCATTAACAGTCGGGACCAGTGCAAGCATCGCACATAAATATACATGATAACTTAGGATAACATATCTTTTAGTGGGTGGAACATTTTCGAAATAATTCGATACCCTCCGCCAGTTCTTTGACGCTCGCGGTCTTTCCCCGGTTTGGCAGGTCTATACAGTAAACTCAGTGGGTAAAATCCCACGAAGTTTATCGTCTGATATTGATCAAGCAAACTGTATCTTGACACTGTGCATACTTGGCATCCTTTGCTGCGAAACGCTTGACGTTCCGGATGCAGATGAGAAAGTTTCGAGGAAATTCTCGTGAGTCCATACGTCACAGTTTTAACGCGTCAGACTCGACGTGTGAATTTAGCAATCGCGCCAAGGGTCAGAATAAAAAAACCGCCGCCGCAAGCTAAAAAACAAAAAACAAAAAAAAAAAATTACGCGCTTTGATTATTGCCAGGGCACTTAAGGTAACTTGTTAACCGTGTGTTAGTCTATAGCAGGGGTGGCCAGGCTGACACGGCCTGAGAGTCCGCTTTTTTTCCCATTAAAATCACCTATGAAGTGTATATTTCGCCCATATTCTCGAAAATGCATCGTCTAAATCAACATCTTTATCGAGTGAAAAAAAAAAAAAAAAACCTTGGTTTATGCTTAAAAGAAATTTAAATCAAAGAGGCTCGCTTTATTTTTTAGAAGGTTTTTACGTTAAAGCCTGCAAACATTTTCAGGCTCATGCCTATAATCTGCCGGGCTAGAGCAGGACTCAGGCTTATACTTAAAAACATTTGTCAGGCTCGGGCCGGGGTCAGGCTTCTGTCTAAAAATTCTGCCGGGCACGGGCCGGGCCCGGGCCAGCCGGCGTCACCTAGACTCTACGAAGTGCAGTTAGGGTGTCTCAAGTGTACGGTTCCTAGGCGTCATCGCGCCTGCTAACGGCATCGCCCCCGATTCGAACAAGGCGTGGGTCGTTTCCTGCCCGACCTGTCGCAGACGACCATAGCCCTCAAAAGTCTTCAGAAAAAGGACGCGATTCGGGCGTTGGGCCCAACGAAATCTGCTGCCTTCGATAAGCTCAGCAACGTGCTGTCCTCTGACGTTTACCTCGCAAGGTACAGCCCTGCCTATACTCAACCACAGTCTCGGCGGATGCCAGTTCCTTTGGGTTGGGCGCTGCGCTTCTCTAGGGCCAGTCCTAAGGAGATGGACGACCGGTCGTGTTTGCCTCTTAGGCACTGACCAACGTTTCTAAAACACTCAGTTGGGAAACTCGCCGTCGAAACCTGGGCCGCTGGCGTCCACCGAGGCCGAGCTAAATGCGACAACAGCGCCACTCTTTATCGTTTGTCTGTACTGTGGTCACGTTGAGCTTTTTGAAAGCCAGTTTTTGCGTAAAAACAAACGGAAAAGACTCTTTTTGCATAAAATTTATTGGAGTTTAGTACAAAAAGAGGGGCGCGTGATGCTTTTAAAAATTTTAGATTGCAGGGTTTTGCCGCACAATTAGTATTGTTTTTATACAACCATGCCTCAGCGGTGCTTTCAGGTAGCGCGTCCCGACCTAGGTGCATTTTAACTTCGGTAGTAAGTCGCGGCGCGTACGCTAGAGATACGGGGGTGGCACCCCTGTAACCTCTCCCGCTGTATCTGTTCTTAAAGGGGTACTCCGCCGATTTCTTCATGGTCCCCGATTTGCTTGAAATTTTGCTAAACTCGCCAAACAACATCGCCAAAATAGTATCCCAAATATTAGGACAAAAAAATTTTTTTTCACGAAGTTATTGAATTTACAATTTTAGTCCTCACCGTGTTTTTCAAACTGAAAGTCTCTACTGGCAACAATGAAAAAGTGACGTCATTGGAAGTGCAGGGGTTCACTCTTTGCAGTGTAGAATTTGTTCCCAACTGATTCGAAGCAGTTTCATGGTGTCAAATGAATGCTTTGGAAGCTCGCTCCAGTCCCCGCGCTCCAGCACGGAACAAATGATTGGCATATTTTATTTTTTAGACTGCTCGCCCGACTAGCAAGCTAAACTTCCAGTGACGTCACGGCCCTGAAAAGGGCGGGTATATTTGAATGTTTGTTTTCGCATAATTTTCATTTGCCGATTTCGCAATAACTATTATGAATTTCACGATACTAAATAGCATACCAGAAAGGGCAAAGGCCGGGGAGTCAGAAAATATAGTTAGTTGAGGTAGCTCAAAAATCGGCGGAGTACCCCTTTAAAGCCTAAATACAAGTCACGTGCAGTTCCTCGAGTGGCCGCTGCGGGAGGAATGGTGGCGTTGTGTTCGTCATTTGTTCGGTGCTCGGAGACAGATTGGGGCCACTTTTTCAAAGCTGTCTCTATGGGAGTTTCCCAACTGAGTGTTTTAGTAACCTTGGCACTGACAAACAGCGAGCGGCGATACAGTCAGATCGAGAAAGAGGCCCTGGCTGCCACTTGGGTAATTCATCTATTTGACGAGGGTATCCGGGATCAGAAACAGACTTGTACATAATCCGTTACAAGTAATGAAATCACTTGTAATCCCTGATATTTATCAATAATTTAATAACGAAATAATAGACCCCTTTCAAAACCATGACAACTCTGCGCCTCTGGCAACAGTGTACGCGCTCTCCATGGTAAAAGAATAGGTTTTTTCCCGGCCCGTTGGCACTGCGTGAAAACGCGGCATGGCAAATGCATGTGACGCGGTTCTGATTCCCATCGCCGGCTGGAATAATAAATAACCTTGCTAGCTAGTTCGGTAGGTATGAAACCTGAAAACAAAGAGCTCTTATCCGGATGTGTCCGCAAGCCATTTTTAAAGTCCACGAAGCGCCTAGCCCTGTAAACTTGCATAAAAAAGATGCGCTCAAGGGGAACTTAATGCGGTGCTGTCCAAAACTGCATGGCAGCATAAAGTAACGTATGGTGTTAGGGGATGTTTCAGTAACATAACAATGACTTGCGAAAAACGCGTCCCCAATGCGGAGGTATTTTTTTTTTGCTGTTTTTTTTTTCACCCGTGGTTTGTTAAAGAGCAGAAAACGGTCGCAGGACTATGTGCAAATTCGACTGCTCGTTTAGTTACGCCAAGGTATTTGTCTAACGAGCAACACGAAGTAAATGTAAAATAAAATAACAACGTACTGCAAAACTGCATGGCAGCATAAAGTAACGTTTGGTGTTAAGGGATGTTTCAGCAACATAACAATGACTTTCGAAAAACGCGTCCCCAATGCGGAGGTAGTTTTTTTTTTTTTTTACTGTTTTTTTTTTTTTGCACCCGTGGTTTGTTAAAGAGCAGAAAATGTTCGCAGGACAATGTGCAAATTCGACTGCTCGTTTAGTTACGCCAAGGTATTTGTCTAACTAACGAGCAACGCGAAGTAAATGTACAGGGTGTCACAAAAGAAAATTTACACTGTCTTTTTTACCGCAAAAATAAACTAGGCATCGCCGAACGCTCATTCTCCGCCCAAAGGTAGAGCTAGAGGTCACAACCAGATGCCAAAGTTTCAGCCCGATCCGATGCCTTAATCAAAACTTATAAATGATTTTCTGAAAAGTTCAATGGGAAAATGGAGCCCATTTTTGCCCGTTTTCGGTTTCTGGCGCCATAGAGCCCCATGTGTATGAAAACTCCGTCGGCCGCCATTTTCCCATTGAAATTTTCAGAAACTCACTTATAACTTTTGATTAAGTTATCGGATCGGGCTGAAACATTGGCATCTGGTTGTGACCTCTAGCTCTACCTTTGGGCGGAGAATGAGCGTTCGGCGATGCCTAGTTTATTTTTGCGGTAAAAAAGACCGTGTAAATTTTCTTTTGTGACACCCTGTACAATAAAATAACAACGTAGTGCATTAAGCAAATGCCTGCATAATCGTGAGGCTGGCCGAACGGCTGCGGGTGCGCCGGTTAAAACCGACGCTCGTTTATCCGCGTAACACGTATCTTTCTAGCAGCGATAGCAAAGAAAACACAAAGCAGTATAATGCAGAACCAATGAAATGCATGCGAATTCGTGAGATTAGCCAAACTGCCGCGGCTGCGTACCGTCGGACCTTCTGTCCAGATTCGTCAGTGTATCCACCATACAGTGTGCAGACTCCGGGATTCGTCCCGGTCTGAACCCAGTATGGTGGGTACACTGAATCCCGGAGAAAAGCTCCCCGGAGAAAAGCTCACCGTAAAACCGGTGCATGCGGAGAAAAGCTCACCGGCCATTAAGCGTATGCGGAAAAAAGCTCACCGATTTTTTTTTTTTCGTTTCATATGGAGGCTGTTGGATTCTGCTTAACATATATCAATTTATTATCATTAGAATTCGTCAGCTTTTTTTGTAAAACTTGTTAAAGGATGCTGAACCGGAATTCGGAGCTGATAAAACAAGGCTGGAGCGATAGGCGGGACGCTGCAAAACACCAAAGCATCACTCATAGAGCGATATTTCTAACGGATGACCGTAGTTTTGGAAAGGAAGTGCGCGACTGAACACGGCCGACGAGGCCGACGAGACATGTGACGTCACGATTCTTGTTCCCTCTGCTCTTCGCTTCGTCCCCACGAGCAGGGGAATCGAAAGGAGGAGGAGAGAAGCGAGGCCGCTTCCCCTCATTCTCAACTGTTCGAAGAGAATCTTGACGTCACAATCCGCTCTTGATCGCGGCTTTCTTTTGAGAAAATTCGGCCATCCGTGTGGGACATCGGTGTACGAGTGATGTTTTGGAGTTTATAGCGTCCCTTTTAACGCTTCTGTGGGCTTCTTTTGCGAAATACAAATTTCGGTTCAATATCCCTTTAAGTTCATTGGGTATATTGCTCCCAAAATAAAAAAAATGCGGGCGAGTGTTTTCTGTGGCTTACTCTCTAGGCAACGAAAGCTTAACTGAAAACTTCATAAACTTGAAGAACAGGAAAAAGTTTGGGCAACTCCGCTTCTTTTCCAGTAGTGCAAAACTATACAGTTCTCTTTGTTATCATCTACAAAACCCCCATGGCAAATATTACGACGGAATTCCGCCTAGAAGTTCAATAAAATTTGACAAGCACGAATCCGCTGGTTTTGGATGAGACGTGCGGGCCAAACAACACTGCCCGGCTGCATTTCCGCTTCCTCCAAATTCCTTCTCCCGGCACGTCCGCGACGTCATCAAACATGTACAGCTTCTTTTTTTTTTTTTTCAATTTTGTTTTCTTTCCCGGGGAGAGCACGGGTGGCGCCAGCGCCGTGAAAGACGTGAGTGACGCGCTCGGCCGGCCCGGCGCTCGACTATTGATACTACTGATAAGCCGATCGCCTCGTTGAGCGCGGCTTGTGTTACATCGCATACTTTTGAACACCAAGTAAAAGGAGGAGAGGGAAGCTGCTTTTGTAAGAATTTTGAGTGACAGGTTAATCTTGATGAAAATAAACCCTGGAGAAGGGGAACAAGAGGGACGAAGGACAAACACAAATCTCCAAACACAGCTAGGTGACTGGTGTGCGACCGAAAAAATCCGCCTGGTCCGGGTATCGAACCCGGGACCTCTCCATTACAGGTGGAGCGCTGTACCAACTGAGCTAACCAGGGGTTAGACGTCAGTAGAGCAAACGGGTTTTATCAGCCGCCACCAGTCTAACACCAACAAGGGTGAAGCTTGCAATTTAAGGTTATGATTATAATGCAATTAAATGCAAAGGCGCAAGCGAGCTGGACAAGAATGATGAAAATAAACCCTGGAGAAGGGGAACAAGAGGGACGAAGGACAAACACAAATCTCCAAACACAGCTAGGTGACTGGTGTGCGACCGAAAAACGTCTAACCCCTGGTTAGCTCAGTTGGTACAGCGCTCCACCTGTAATGGAGAGGTCCCGGGTTCGATACCCGGACCAGGCGGATTTTTTCGGTCGCACACCAGTCACCTAGCTGTGTTTGGAGATTTGTGTTTGTCCTTCGTCCCTCTTGTTCCCCTTCTCCAGGGTTTATTTTCATCATTCTTGTCCAGCTCGCTTGCGCCTTTGCATTTAATTGCATTATAATCCTAACCTTAAATTGCAAGCTTCACCCTTGTTGGTGTTAGACTGGTGGCGGCTGATAAAACCCGTTTGCTCTACTGACGTCTAACCCCTGGTTAGCTCAGTTGGTACAGCGCTCCACCTGTAATGGAGAGGTCCCGGGTTCGATACCCGGACCAGGCGGATTTTTTCGGTCGCACACCAGTCACCTAGCTGTGTTTGGAGATTTGTGTTTGTCCTTCGTCCCTCTTGTTCCCCTTCTCCAGGGTTTATTTTCATCATTCTTGTCCAGCTCGCTTGCGCCTTTGCATTTAATTGCATTATAATCAAAAGGTTAATCTTCTATAATCTTCTGGGAGGAGAATAGCGACGCCTGTGCTAATCCAGGAGGCACAAAGGAGGATCCTGATAAGAGGGGAGCTCCTTCTTCCCCTCGTATATCACGTGGGTGTACATGCTTAGTGATGCCGAATATACAATGTTGTCCGGCTTTGCCACCGTTTCGGTTTCGGTTTGTGATCATGGCTAGAGTAAAATTACACGAAAAATATTTTATTTTTCGCGAAACAAAGGATTGGGGATTGTTTTTGAGTGCTTCAAAAAGCAAAATCGGCCTCTATCTCAAAATTTTTAAAATTAAGCGGAGTTGCCCTTTAATAATATCTGCCCAAAACCTAAAAAGCAAAACTGTAAATGCCGAAAATTCGAAAGTGCATACGCAACAACGCGGTGCCTGAAATTCTCTTCCAAGCTTTAGTTAACTTTTGAAAACATAATAGAACGGTCAGTAGGATATCGAAATTTCTTTCGTCCACGAACAGGCACGTTTTCTAGCCGTTCGTGCTAATGTTTCCACACGTTGCCTTTGTCTGATAGTGCACTTCTACAGCGAGCCGCCCATGGCCTTCAGAGCTGCATACTGTCACCGTTGTTACTCGTGACCAATATAAGAACTAGTCTTCTAACGAATTGGGCGAGTTGGCACCTGATGAAAAACGCTCAAACGACGAAGACGGAGTGAAGACAACAAACACGACACGACGAAGCTGTTCTCGCAACTAAAGTTTCATTAGTAAAAACGCTAACATGAAAACAATTCACACGCCGCTATTCATATTAGCTCGTAAAAACAAACCTCTTTATCTGACACAGATACCGACGGCGCACTGTCAAGTTTTCAATGAATTGTTGTCTTTTTTACGGGTCTCCGATGTTCTGATTTTATAGTTACTGCGTCATTAATAGAGAGCTTTAGTAGATCACTCCGATACCCCCGATAGCCCCGATAACGATACTATGCATGCGCAAGGGAGGCGGTGGCGGAGTATCGGGTATCGTTATCGGAGTCATGGGAACGATCTACTAAAACTCTCTACTATAGAGAATGGGTGATTACTAATTTCCGTGGGATTATTTAATATGCCTAATGTACTTCAGGAATATTACAAAAAAAGAAGGACAATTAGTTTTAATGATGTGACGAATTCTAATTGTGTTAAAGGAATTGTCCGGTTAAATTTTGTATTCGAGAAAACAATTGAATATCATTGTTATCACCTCGAGACGCATTGTACGTGCAATATCAGAATTTTATATGCCCCTCTGCGTGAATAATTGAATTTATACTGCTCCAATCGGATTCTAGCGTAACGCTGCTTTCGTTGGCAACATTGAAGCTCTGACGTCACAAAACACAAAGCGAGCATTTTTGTCTCGTCGTTTGCCTGCGAGTGAACGCCTTAGCGTGCTTCGTTTTTGTTGTTGTGCTCGACTTGTTTCGTGGTTGGGTGAGATTTTTGTTGCGAGCCAAGACATGACGTTCCACACTTTTCCGTGAGATATGCAGTGACGAGCAAAGTGGATCATCGTCGTGCGTAGGGACTGGGTTCCCGTCAAGATCGAGATCCCGCTTATGAAGCAATCATATCACAGAAGAGAGCTAGGAGATGAGCTCTAAACGGACAGAATGCTTGTAAGCGATGGTGTGCCAACGATATTAAACTACTTCCACCCACTCCTCGCCCAAATCGGATCAGTCAATTTAGGTCTGTTCGATTCGCCTGAACTGGCTGAACTAGTTCAGCAGTGCAGGAACTGGTACATTCGATTCAACCGGAAGTTGCACGACTGCTGCACTGGCGCGTTCGATTCATCCCGGTTATGAACGAGTTCAGACCCAGTTCCTCAAAATCTTGCACCGGCTCCGGACTCAGTTCAGCGTCCGCGCAGAAGTAGACAAGAGCAGACGGCGATAGCAGACGACGCTCCTCATAACCGTGGGTAGGAATTTGCTTGATTATGATATTCTGAAAGCGTTTTAGGCACCTGCTCGCGAAGGTTTGACTCCCTGTGGTTAGTGTTGAAATATTGGCTCACGTAAATTGTTTCCTTTTGATGCTATGTGGGGATCCACAGTGTTGATATTCTTACTTACAAACACGGAAAAGGTAGTGCCCTCTTGATAGTCCCGACCTTCAGTTGCTCTTGGATGCATATTGACGACTCCGATACATTGCAGAGGTCTGGGATTTAGTGCGTTGACACTCGCATGTCCCCGTAGCTGAGCATAATACTGCATGCTTTGTCCGCCCACTGACGGGTCTGGGAAAAACGCCGAGAATCGGCATTTTTTTCGATTGTCACTTCAACTTGACGCCAAAGTTGCGGTCGATAACTGTCTTGGCCAAGACGCTATCGTCAGGCCTTCGTCTTCGGGGTGACCGGTATACCGACCGCGCGCTGCCGCCAGTGACTCCCGACGCAAAGTCATCCTGATGCCGCGAACCTATCGTCGAAATGCAAAGATTCCCTTTGAGGGGCATTTGTCGCTACCTTCTTGACTTGTAACCGACTATAGTTCAGAACTTCCTGGCCGAATCGAACAGACCTTGAATATGCAGCGAAACCGAAACCAACAGCTAGGCCATCTCGAAATGATACCAGAAGTTGTATTTAGCACGCGTGCAGCCCGATATCTGTTTGACCCGCGTGTGAAAATGGAGCGTTACTACGATTCACCAAGCTCGTCCAAGTCAAGTGACGACATGCATTTGAACGGTTCGCCGTTTGCCTTCGATCCGCGGACATCGCCTCTGAGGGAATCACCCGCAGCCTCATCACCGATACAGTGGATCCGCCGAAATGTGTACCCAGATGCTGCTTCGTGTACCTAGGTGCCGCTTCAGAGGCGAAATCTGCATCCTTTGCTTTGCAAGCGCCCCTAGTTCGATCGGCGTCCGGCGCAGTTGTGTTTGCGCGAAACGGCATACGTTTGCTCGAAGCTTATGGCTGTCTGCGAGTAATATCCTGCTAAAAGGCGCGACTTTTTTTGCACGTGCTTAGGAACTGCATTAAAAGAACCGTATTTCAGTAGGGTACTGCCTAGGAGACTATATAATTCGAAACAAAATACAAGACATCCATCGACCAACGCTTGTTATCCCGACCATCCGACAAACCTCTGCGTTTTGTGACGTCACGCAGCACCTACGGATGTCAGCCATTGACACTGGCGAAATTCGGGGTGCAGTTTCGTACATAGGCTCATGAAAGGTTTAATTAATAACAGGAGATCATATATCAAAATAAAAATGACGTCTGTCTATATGAAGGCTCCCTCGACGTAACGAGCGCAAGAACTTATGTACTTCCGGTTTCGACCGGACAATCCCTTCAAATTGCCATGTGTGACGCACAATCCCCTAAGCTAAAAAAAAAAAAAATAAAAATAAAATCGGTGAGCTTTTTTTTGCATCCACTCAAATGCCGGTGAGCGTTTCTCTGGTGAGCTTTTCTCCGCCGCCCGACCGGAACGCAGCAGTGTGTTGGCTCCTTCACTGTTACTTTAAAGCGCACCTCCTTTTTTTCACCATGGCACGCAGCTGCTGACCGCCTCGGTGTTGCCATGGTTACCATGCTTTGAGAGACTGTTGCCGGGTTTTCTGCAAGGGGTCTGTTACATATTTGCGGGAGTAATTGTAAAGTAATCCCTCACATATGTACGTGACGGATTCGTGGTAATCCGTTACATTTTTTTTTGCATGACAACCCCTTCTAAATAAAAGGGGTTGTTTTTATTTTGGTAAAGTCGAGCGCAGTCACACTGTCACGCGCATTGACCAGCCCGAAGGGAGGCTTGGCAGTCTTCAGTTCCCCAAAGGATTTCTTTACAACACCAAGCCCCTGAATCTATTTTTTAATATAACAATGCAAAAAATTAAATGAGTATTTCTAAAAAAATTAAAAAAGAAGTGGTGGGCAAGCTATAGACGCTTTACACACGCGCCAAATTACAGCCGCCATTGCTGACCTTCTCTTGTCTTACCGGGATGTCGAGCAACAGAAACGGTAGTTGACGATCCTCTACAAAGGCCGATGCTTTAGAAAAGGACACAGTTGAATCTAACATGGCAATTACCTGGCCTGCTATGGTAATGATGAAGGGAAATAAACGGAATAAGAGGAGACAAAAACTGAAGGTCAGTTAGGGGGGCGTCCATGCACAGCTGCTGCAAAGCGTCTATATCCGTTTTTTTTAGTCTCTTTGTTTTTCTTTGCAATCGAAGATGGGGAGAGAAGAGAGAAAGAGGGAAGTGTTGAAAAAAAAGGAGGCCTGGAACTTATTAACCACACCGTCAATTGGGGACAAGACAGTTCCAGGTTGGGGATGGGGAAAGAGGGGATCAAAAGAAAAGATTAGAAAGGTGAAGAGGGAAGAGAGCAGGCATCTTGTATGAGGTTACAGTTCCTTGATTAGGTTTGTACGCTACTGTATGTCTATTCACAGCACTGTCGACACTGTTACAAGCGGTCCAGTAGGCAGGTGTCTTATGGGGAGAGGAGGACACAAATTGATTGTGTGCACCTCGAGCAGCTCGAGGCGGTAAGTGCACAGTAAAGAATGAACAAATATCCTTCTCGGTTATAGTGACTATGACCATTTTCATAATGTCACAACACGAGACAACTCTCCGTCTACCCTATAATCCACTAAAAGAGATGTGATAATATGTGAAGGTGTTATTGCCACAAGCATATCCTACTTCGTTGCTGCGCACTTATTGTCTTCTCTTAAAAAAACAGGATGTATTTTTTTCTGT
The DNA here is from genome assembly GCF_016920785.2 of Ixodes scapularis. Taxonomy (NCBI): domain Eukaryota; kingdom Metazoa; phylum Arthropoda; class Arachnida; order Ixodida; family Ixodidae; genus Ixodes; species Ixodes scapularis. The sequence goes on from NW_024609836.1 coordinate 90,872,706, forward strand.
TTCTTTCACCTTATTTGACCCTGTTTTAAAAGCTACTGACTTTTTTTTTTTTTTTTTTGTAGCCAAACTGCTAGAATTGGCTCAGTTTATTTGCGAATTTAAACCAGGTTATTACACACTCAGTCCCTCTTTTTGTGAGTCAGCTTTTCGCGAGCCGTTCAAAAATGGTAATGGTCTTCCTTTTTTTTTCTTCCTGTTTTTGCCCCAGCAGTGTGCATCTTATCTCATGCAGATATTTTACAAATAAAACCTAATGGTTGCTGACGTAGACTTGAGATTTTGGATGTTAAGAGAGAGTAAATACTCGTGAGTGGGGCCATAGTGCGGCTTAGTTCTCTGCCCTTTGCGGCCTCGGGGTGTCAGCAAACGTCTTTCTAGAGGACACCGGAGAAACTCCGTGCATTTTTGAACGGCATCAGGAAAAGTACACACAGCAAACGTGCGTTTACTTCTCCTTGTTTTAACCGACCTTCTAAATAATTGTTGTTATGAGCGACCTGGTGTTTTCTTTCCTTATTACTTGTATTTATATATTGAAAACGTTTTTTTTATTAACCAACCTCTCAACCTAGGCTCGACCCGTTCAGAACAAAAGGAAAAAAACAAACAAAAAACGTCGAGCCAAATCTTATTTAATATTTAATTATCCCCTTACTGTTACGAACGATGTTTCGCTATTGTCTAGCAACATATGCCGGTATAGTAAGATCTACATAAATAAATTATTGTTCCAGCCTTGGCTAGTTGTATGACGACTTTTACAGCTTCGCGATTTCGACAATAGTGAATTTTAGTAGATCGTCCCGATGACTCCGATAACGATGTCCGATACTCCGCCGCCGCCTTTGCGCATGCTTCATATTGTTATCGGGTATCGTTATCGGGGGTATCGGAGGTATCGGAACGACCTACTAAAACTCTCGAATATCAGGCAACGGCTGCAACGACGAAACTTTGCTCTATCTTCGAGGTAAATTGTACCTCATTGCTTCGCTGAAGAAGCGCAATGCAGAGTATAAAGCATTCGTGAGGCACAATATGGCACTTCCATTCAGTGCCTCAGTTCAAAGGGTGTTCAGCGTAGCAGTCGACATCTTCAGTAGGAAATAGCGCGAAACGTCTGACGAGACTTTTGAGAGCCAGCTATTGCACAAAATGCTCCAGGTCAATAAATGGGACAGGTGGCAACAATAAGAACTTGAATAAACCTCTTCCCTTTGTTTCTTACTTAAGGGCAATAATGTTGAAAAAAAAAACAAAAAAAAAAACAACAAAAAAACGGGTTACTTTTTGGCGTAATGGTTGCATACTTTTATTGGAGGGTAATTGTAATTGTAATTCTAATTAATTACAATTTAGCCTCGAGTAATTGTAAATGCAATTCCTCACTTATTTTCAGTAACGTGTACAAGTCTGTTTAGAAAACAACACTTTCGGCGACCATGGTCGGTCTCAGGGAGGAAATGGAGACCATGTTCTTCTGTTACATTCGATAACAAATGATTACACACCTACGACACTCAGTGCGTGCGTTTCAGTGGTCCTGGGTAGTGCGCCCGTATTACAGAGTGTTTCGAACTGCTCGTTCAGGGTCGGACGGTTTATGGGCCCCATTTGCAATGGTGATTCTTGAGGAAGTGACAAAAGCGTTTAGCGTCTTTAAGCGTCTCTGCCTCTCCGCCAGCTTTCCTCCTCGCCACGCGACAACGCAACGTATGCGCACTTTCGACCAATCTTTGTGCGGGAGGTGTCCGCCATTAAATTGCAAACGCTTTGATTTGATCGATGCTACGAGGTCATGGGAGCAATCCGACATCGTCGAAAAACATCATAAAAGGCGCACCACCAGGTTGTTCTTGATGCTTTTGTAGATGTTCCATCATCGCTGAACCAATCATAAACAAAAAAAACCTATAGTGTCTTGCCTTTTTGTCGCTGCTTAGATGGCCCCATTATCTCGCATTGAGAACTGCGTTTGGAGTTAAGCTGAAACGAATTATCTAATAGATAAGGACGAACTTAGTCTCTACTTTCACCCTGAGTGGGCCCATTTTTCACCACACTATTTTAGTATCTCTAAAAGAAAAACAAAACACAAAACAAACCACGATGACCGATTCGCCCTTCACCTCTCTTTTCAATGTGCACTGTTAGAAAATTCCATCAATCTACGTGGAAAAACCGAATAGAACATGTCCCGTGTTCTGGAAATGCATACAATGTGCTGTTTGCTATCAAAAACGGGAACTGTACCATATGCATTGAAATGTGCTATTTAGGCAATAAGTATGAGCTTATCCGTATAAATAAAAAAGCCTTACAAGACTACAGTTTATAGTCGGTTCAACTGGTATAAGCGGATTGAACGCGCCCAAAAGTGCCGGATATCCAGCAATTTTTATGGAACTCTATCAGACCGCGGAAGTACAGTGCCCGTGAGCCGTGTTACGCCACGCGCAGGAAGACATCTCTCAGCCGCGCATGCGCAAGCCACTGCCGGCCGGTGTGGGCCCGCGAGCTGCGGAGTGCTGCTGCCCGTTCGGAAGGCGAGTTCGACGTTGTTATCGCGTCGTCAGAGGCGTTCAGCGGTGCGTAGACGGCTTTGTTTTCCAAGGTACGTATACGTTAAGTTGTTCCTAATGCAGTGTTATTTTACTATCTCTAAGGGTGTCGTATATTCCAAGTTCGGGATGCCCAGCGTGTAGCGTCTCGTCTTCCCAGCTGCATAAAGCTAGGCCTTTTATAGTTCCTGATTCGGGGCGGCATACTGCCCGACCCTACTTAGTATTGATGGTATGCTGCGCTGCGTAGTTACGCGGGAAAACACTGGAGAAATGAAGTTAATGCAGAAGGACAGACAAAAACATGCATGAATTGGCGCAGACTAACAACTGTTTAATTTCTTTCTCTTTTTTCTCCCCCGACCCGTATTTCCAAAATTGCGGCTAAGAAAACGAATGGTTGATGTCTTGAATTTGTTGGCTTCTGAACTTGATGGTGTTTGCTGTAGCTGCCTCTTTGATATACGAACTGGATGGTGTGTTTTTTGTAGCGTTTACCTGGGGCCTGATGTTTGCTCCGACAAGTTTGGTATCTTATTGAGTAGATCTATTTCTTCTTGTCGCAAAGCTATAGTGATAGCTCACTGACGCACGCTCCGTGTCTACCCGAGGCGATGTGAAAAGCCTCGATTATTTCACGCTTTGTTCTGTCCTTTGATCTGGCCAAGATGGAAGTAGTGTCAAGGAGAGCTTTGCAGTTGCATTTTGAACAATGCGCTGCAAGGTTGCCAGGTGCTTGCAGTTGTCCGCATGCATGGTTGTGCTCCCTTAGTCTCTCGTTAAGGCATCTCCCAGTCTGCCCGTCATAGGATCTTCCACACGACAGTGGTATTTTGTATACCACACCTTCGACACATTCAACAAATTTGCTCCTGTGTTTCACTTAACACAGTGCCTTGCTGTTAGTCTCGTCCACTTCATTGTTGACCCTCCTGCATAATCCTTTGAGCCTGAAAGGGGCAGATAGTGACACTCTGACTTCGTACCTTGCGGCGATGTTTTTTATCCTGTGTGAAAACTTGTGTATATATGGCAGTACCACCATTGGTCTTTTGTCCAAGATCTTCTCCTTGGTTTTGCACTTTCCTGTGAGTGTGGAAATACATTTTTCTGCGACAGCTACCAGTATGGGTTCAGGATAATCGCTTGCGTGTAGTCTGCTTGTCTGCCTCTGTAAACTTTCCGAGACTTTGTGGTGACACGATTTTTGAATTGCTCGCCACATGCAGCCTGAGGCAACACTCCTCTTTCCTAACTTTGTGTGTCCAGAGTCATACGGAAGAATTCGTTTTTTTCTTCTAGTTTTGTACATCCAGCATGTGTGTCTGTAATCAAAAGTCATGTGGATGTCCAAGAACTGAAGGCTGCTTTTCTCAGGTAACTCAAAAGTAAAATCCAGTCCTCTGTGCGCTTCTCGAAACTTCTCCATGATCTTTGAACCTACCTTGTCTGTTAGTTTGTGTATTGGAAAACACACCAAAAAATCGTCTACATATCTAAAGCACTTGCTGACTCCATTTTTCTGGAAAAACCCCTGTAGTTCTCTATTTCCTTTTGCCATGTACAGGCGGTACTGCCATATATACACAATTTTTCACACAGGATAAAAAACATCGCCGTAAGGTACGAAGTCAGAGTGTCACTATCTGCCCCTTTCAGGCTCAAAGGATTATGCAGGAGGGTCAACAATGAAGTGGACGAGACTAACAGCAAGGCACTGTGTCAAGTGAAACACAGGAGCAAATTTGTTGAATGTGTCGAAGGTGTGGTATACAAAATACCACTGTCGTGTGGAAGATCCTATGTCGGGCAGACTGGGAGATGCCTTAACGAGAGACTAAGGGAGCAAAACCATGCATGCGGACAACTGCAAGCACCTGGCAACCTTGCAGCGCATTGTTCAAAATGCAACTGCAAAGCTCTCCTTGACACTACTTCCATCTTGGCCAGATCAAAGGACAGAACAAAGCGTGAAATAATCGAGGCTTTTCACATCGCCTCGGGTAGACACGGAGCGTGCGTCAGTGAGCTATCACTAGCTTTGCGACAAGAAGAAATAGATCTACTCAATAAGATACCAAACTTGTCGGAGCAAACATCAGGCCCCAGGTAAACGCTACAAAAAACACACCATCCAGTTCGTATATCAAAGAGGCAGCTACAGCAAACACCATCAAGTTCAGAAGCCAACAAATTCAAGACATCAACCATTCGTTTTCTTAGCCGCAATTTTGGAAATACGGGTCGGGGGGAAAGAAGAGAAAGAAATTAAACAGTTGTTAGTCTGCGCCAATTCATGCATGTTTTTGTCTGTCCTTCTGCATTAACTTCATTTCTCCAGTTTTTTTCCGCGTAACTACGCAGCGCAGCATACCATCAGTGTCAAACCAACTAGCCCAACTCCAAGCATTCATTATTCCTACTTAGTAGTTGGGCACTAGGAGGGCACAGTTTTCGCAGTACTCCCGCATTATTATGCCAAGCCGCTGTCAACATGCGTGCTTCAGCGCGTCGAATTAAACTTGTTTCGCCGCCAAGTTCAACCTCACATAATTCAAAGTTTAGCGCTTGATCGGGGAGGGGGATGGGGCAATTGGAGGATGAGGGAAGATTGGATTAGAAGGCGTGAACATTGGTCAGTTATGTTTTAAGGAACGAAGTATTTTCATAAGGTCGAAAGCGTAATATATTCTCAATACAGCGTTTGAGAAACGGAGCTTGTTTTTAACTTTCTTTTTTTAAATGCGTCTGAAAGCATAATGGAGCACTGCGTTCCTCTGCTACTCGACCGTGTGAGCGATCTTGGCAGCTTGCTAAATATGCGGTGAAATAAGGGTGGCACCTGCTTGATGCAGAGAAATAGTGCAGGCTTTTGCATCTTAGGAATAGTAACGCATTATCGTGCGATATTTTGAGTCGCCCAGTAAACTTATCCGCGCTGAGCCAGTAATCAATCATTGTCGTGGTAATACTCGTGTGCGTGCCGCAGATGCTCCGGGCGTTTTGCGTACTAAATTAGTGCCATTTTTTCAGGACTGATATTTCCTAAATAACTTGAGCTTCTGATAAACGAATTTACTTCGAAATTACCCCGGTCGAGTTGAAACCTTTATTGTAATAGGTGGTATTCACTGGACGCCACATCGGAGCTCTCTGAACGCTGCGCATGCTCAGAGTGAACTCCCGCTTATGGCCTGAGGACACCCTTTTTATGTAGAGTAATGCTACATGCACGATGTCGTGCAGCTCAACCGGAAGTGGCTGTACGCACGACGCGCGTTGATGTTCTTTGATTGGACGACCCGAATCCTGGCCATAGTGGCAGAGCTTCGCTCTGCCAATAAAAAGTACTGTAGAGCCCCTCAAACAAATATTTTCGCCCCATCATGACCTAACCAACCTCGCAATTCACGAGCTTGCTCGTGAATATGCGACCAGAGTCGCGCATTATGCATGCAGCCTCACACATTCAGGAGCATGCTCGTGAATTGTAATTAAGTTTTAAATGTCAAGTTCACTTTTTTTTTTTTTTTTTGAGGATGGGATTTGACTTGTTTTCATCGCTTATCAAGTTCATTCACCTCAACGGAGTGCGATTTCTTCTCGTGAATTAAAGGAAAATACTGTATATATCACCGGAATAAAGCGATAAAACTCGTGGATATATATGTTAACCGGAAGAAACTGAGAATCTCCTCCCCAGATTAAAACTGAAAAGGTGTGCCATGTTTAAAAACAATTATAACTCCCGAAGTCCTAGGTATTAATGCTCTCAAACACAGTTAAAATCATAAACGTTCGGTTCAGCGTTCCTTTATGACTAAAAAAATCGACTTTTTTTCAGGCAGAAGCATCTTCGACTGCCACTGGATGGCACCAGGTGCTTCGAAGGAGTCAGCTTCCTCTCTGCCATGGAGCTGATGTACGCCACATACCTAAAGTACCCTGCTGAGCTGCTAGCAGCGTTGAAGTTCGTTAGAGGTAACTATAGATGTGCCTTTCAGTTATGAAAATGTGCGCTGTGAATTTGCTTTGGAAAAATGTATCGTATGGACAGTTCTAATTCCTTCAGGTGGAAGAATTGTCTAGTGGATATTGCATTTCATGAAGAAATAAATAGGCGATTTTTTGTCTGGGAAGCAGCGATAACTGCTAAATACTTTTTGACAGCGTTAATGACATAATAGGCCGTTAGCAATAAATTATGTAGCTAATCTGTTATCGTGTCCTTGCCAACATCCTAAGCAGTTTGGCATACTTTTGAATGATGGTGTGCTCTTCAACGTATTTCCGGCAAAGCCAATTTGGCTCAAAATTAGAAATTTCGAAGACTGTAATCGACTTATTTTTCGCAAGAACCTAATTTTCGCAAATCGCCTACAATGTGAAAAAAAAGGTCCCGCGAACAATTCTGGTAAAATATAAACACATTGGAAACTATATTGAGATCCCACCGCATTGTGAAAATTAGAACCCGCAAATTATTCCAAAACTTCAACTTTGACCTCAATCGGGAAATATTGAGCCCTCGAAACATATTTCGTTTACATTATATAATATGGGACAAGTCAAAAAAGTTCAAATTCTGTTTTCATTTGGCAATGTGCAATGTTTCCGAAACTTATAGGAACACACCAACTGTTCATTACCTCATAAAAGTGCTAACTTGTCGGTGGCCGAACGACGACTATAACATGTTGCTTAATGCAACAATTTTGTGCGCTACGTCATGGATTGATGTAATCTCCAGAGGTAATACAGTAGCGTGTTCCTTTGGTGAGTGCTGTACATACACAGGGCGTTTTTTTCTTATTCTTCCAGATTTGTTTAAAGAAAGCCATGAAAGCTACACTTATTCGGTTTCTGCGAGTGAGTTATACGCCAATGGGGACATTATGTGGGTGGCTAATCTTTGCGATTAGTCGGCTAATTAATTAAAATTTGTTAAATAACTTTTTAGTTAGTGAAAATAGACATATGGCTCCAATTAGAAACTTGCTGAGCGATATCAAAAACCACTAAATCAGTCATTTTTAGAAAGACTTTCAGCGCGTGAGAAGCGTAGTAGTGCATTTAAGTTACAACTCGTGGAGCACATACAAAGCTAGCTGTCGCGGTAAGGCGCCTGTGCGATTTTTCTGTCCCTTATTTAGTCCCAGCCTTGTACCTGCTCCACGAGTAGTAACTTCAGCGCACTGTTGCTCTTTTCACGCGCTCAAAGTTTTTCTAAAATTACTGATTTAGAGGTTTTGGACGACGCTCAGCAAATTTCTAATTGGAACCATATGACTATTTTCAGTAATTAAAAAGTTAATTAACGAATTTTAATTAATTAGCCGACTTATCGCGAAGATTAACCACCCCCAAATCCCCCCTGGGCGTATAACTCACTCGCACAAATTGGATAAGTGTAGCTTTCATGGTTTTTTTTTTTAAAACAAAACTAAGAAAAAAAAAAAAAAACGCTCGGTGTAGCAGAAGCATAATGATTCCTCAAACGTATTGCAGTATTCCCATGTAGATATTAAGGGTTTCATTCAGCTTGGTCACACTTTTGCTGAGGCATTGTCAATTACATTAAACAAAGTGTCTAACTTTCGGCAGCAATTCGGAAAGAAATATGTTCTGTAGAGCAGCATATTAGCGTTAGCATTTGTGTTTGTTTGGCACGTTCAACAGCAACCTGGAACATGTTGTACCATGTTTTTGTTGAAACTTCGAACTAAGAAAGGCAAAGGCCTGATGTTAACGTGCTGCTTTCTAGACACCCTTATTCACAATTCGCTTGAAAATATTCGTTGCTCACATTAATTGGATGTGCTGCAGTAACTGCGTGACCTGCTTGGGAGGACCGTTTCTCTGTAAGTCATATTATTATGTTGCAATATGATGAAAGAATCAGTATGAATCTGGTATTCAGATACATTGTCATATAGAACCAATACTAGAACTTGTGCATCCTACGGAGCATGCAACTTATATTTTAATCCGCCTTAGTATCGATCGGCTTCAAATACATGAGCCCTTGTTCTGCAGGGGCGCACGAATATACCTGTGACCGGGCTATGCTTATCAGTTAGAATAAGTAATATGAACCAAAAGACGTGAATGTTCAGCATTCTAATAATGGGTGTATCTCAAAACGTCCCATTCGCATTTGAACCTTGCACATTTCGTCCTATTCTCATTTGGTCCTTCTCGTTTGAACCTTCTCATAAGATCCGAATCGTGTTTTTCGAACTGGGCCCATTCTCATTTTGCCCGTTCGCCCTACGACCGAATGGCATTACTTCGGCATGCTTCTAACGTTGTTATGCCTTCGCGGCTTTTTTGATGAGCCTTACCTTGCTTGGGCCCCCAACATACCATTAGGTATATGTTATGTGTAGAGGTGCGCACTGAGAATCGTACAATGACGCGTCCTTCCCTTCCTCTAAGCAAACGAAAAAAAAAAAAGAAGCGATGAACATTTAATTTGGAAACTTTGAACAGAAATAGCATACATATTAGCAGTGGTTCTCAACCATTGATGTTTCGCGGACCCCTTGTAGAAAGGCGGAGATGATGGAGGAACCCGCTCGGGGTGAGGGGAATAGAAAGGTATAGGCTATCATGATAATGATTTAATAAATGGATATAACTAATTGCTAGTGTGAAGTAGACTTATCTCATTGACACACGCACGAGAGTACTCACCCAAAAATTGGAACGTTTCTTAACGACGTGAAGAAAGACAACTAATATTGTCGTGCTTGACTGATAAGACATGGCTTCGCGGACCCCTAAGATGCCTTCGCGACCCCCATTTGAGAAACACTGCAATATAGAAGTGGTGGCATTGTCCCAGGTCGAGAGACCCCAAAAAACATGACATTTCGGAATATGATCTGGCTGCGATAAATACTTGGTCTGTTTTATTGTCAGCTAGTAGCTTTTCACGACGATCTCGACGCACTGCTAAAATCCTTGGCAGAGAGAGTATGCCTGTAGCGTGGCACACACACACACGCACGCACAAAATATATCAATGTACTTATTAATATAACCCCCCCAAAAAAACGATTTTCTTATAGAACGAGTCAAGTGCGACGGGTCAAAGCGAGATATTCTTGAGAATGGCTGTTTTGAAAAGGGCCAGGTGAAAAGGGCGAAACGAGAACGGACTCAAATGAGGAGGGTTGAAATGCGAAGGACGAAACGGGAAAGGACCAAATGTGCCAGGTCCAAGAGAAAAGATCTTTTTGAGAATGGTTGTTTTGAGAAGGGCCAAGCGAGAAGGGCGAAACGAGAACGGGCTCAAATGATAACCACCCTTTAATAATAACCAGAATATTCTGCTTAAGCACTTCAGGCAAGTTTTTTTGTAATATTGCATTTACTGGTAGTGTGAATTCCTTTTTTTAACCGAAGTATCGTTGGGTACAACTTTACTAGACAGGCGAGCTGGTTAATATGACATTCTACAAACCGAGATGGAGGCTTCGAAGACACACGTTTCAATTGAGACGGATGTGTTCGTCCTTCTTTGTAGCCTCCGTCTCGGGTTGTAGAATGTTTTAGCGTTGTGTGCTGACACAAGATCCGAAATGTGTCCAGTTATTACTGAGAACTGATGCCAGTAAGCTGAATCGTTTTTTTTTTTTTTTTTTTTTTTTTTGTGTACAATCAAAATTCGTCTTGATGCAAGGATCAGACTTGGAGGCTCATGGTGTGTGCACGGACTGTCCAAATTAAGGGCGTGTCTCGGCTTGAAAGTATACTATAGACGAGGTTTAGAATTTGTCCAGATTGGATTACTAACCGATAGAGAAGTTAAAGAACGAGCCAGGAACTCCTTAGCTTCTGTTATACATCCAAGAAATCTCACCCATTATTTATGTTATCTTTCTTTTTCAGGCGACTTGTGGCAATGAACCCGCAGGAGGGGTCCCGGCAGTCGTCAAGAAAAGTTGCTCTGGTGCATCTGAAGGCGCAAAGAGCCCTCCAAGAGTTCTCGAAGTTCCAAAAGAAGTGGAAAGAAACTTCGGTGCTTGTTTAGATTAATCTTTCTTTTCTATTGTTAATATTACAATTTGTTGTATAGGCCAAGATGGTTCTTTTCGAGATGTAGCATGTCAGCATAATTTTTGGTCAGATTTTTTTAGGAGACTGCTCACTTTGATATTTTTTTTTATGGCTGAGCTGCCCCCCAAAATATTTGCGGCATGAACTGTGTTTTTTTTATTGTGTATCTGCTCTAGACATTTAAAAGAAAAATAAATGTAAATATTTTTGAAGCAGCAAACTGTTCAGTCTTCTTTGCAATGGGTCCGTTGCTATGGGTTGGAACCAAAAGGACCAAGCGTGAACTTAGTTTGATAACGATTTTTTTACAAATGTTTATCTGCCTTTATCCCCGTCACTACATGTACAATGCTCTCTAAACTTGACGTAGCATGTGAACACTTTCTCATGGCATTCCTGGCTGTTCTATCGAGTATATATGTCACAGATTCATTGTTCTGTTTTCAGGATAGTGCTCGCATTAGATACGACAGTTCAAATTTTCCATCCATACAAGTTTGGGGAACATTTGCGCATTGCAGGTAATTTTATGTTGCAAAGACGTGCATCAAGTTGCGCCTGCAAACTGCCAGGACATCCCTGTTTTGCATGTCGCATATCAACTTTTTCAAGGAGGAGCTTGGCATGTGACATACAAAGCCCTGATGTACTCATGAATAGCGGCAGTAACATAAAATGGGGCGAGTACCATCACAAACAAGACTGAACTTTCTCCGTACGTACAATAAATGTAACCTGTGTCGTTTTGGACGCATTGGAACATGTAATGTACTTCGTAAAAATGGTACATGTTCTGGCATGGCTTGCAACAGAACATGTGCTGCTGTGTGCCACGATGGTACATTTCCTGTAGCATACAGTACTTGTTCCGTGATGATGGTGTATGGAACTTGTTGTGGCTGCCCATACAGCAACATGTCCCGTACTAAAGAAGTATGGAACATGTTCTGTAGTCCTGTAATACAGTACATGTTGTGGCAACAAGGTTAGCATGTATGTGTCCCATATTTTGACAGGAGTTTTTCTAACAGTGTGGTCACTGTGGTCAGTGACGACGTAAAAAACGCAGTGCGTGGCCTGTTATGTTCACGCCTCTTGTTTCGTGATTGGTTCACTGGCGTTCTTATCAGCTAACGCAGCAGTCTCATTGGCTGCGGCAAGGTAATGAGATCCTCGAATCTCGCCACGCCCTATGGCCTGTCAGGCACGATGACTTCTTAATTCTTCGCGGCTCAGCTGGGCGCGGAGCTAAAGGTCTCGCGTAGCAGGCTCCGAGAATATTCGTTCCCAGATTCTGCAGTACTACATGTATGTTTCAAAGGTGTTCTGAAAGAACGGGGAGGAATTGGGCAGGAGACTGGGATCATTGCTAAAAACCAAAGACATTTATTTGAAAATTCGTTTTTGTCTTAATTGTTTACCGCCACCTCAAAGAAAAGCGAAAAACCAACGTGACTTAGCGAGATGGCGATTATGTCGACTCAGCCGGCTTGCTATCAAATCTTCGAGAAAAGCGTACAACCATTCGTTAGTTCTCTGCTTCATCCAAGCTTAAAAAGAGGTTCTCGCAGCATCCAGCTGTCGGTCATATCTTATAGTTCATCTCATCAAATAATCTTGGACGCGCGAACAATGTACACAGGGTAGTCAAGTGGAGATCCACCGGCTTCTTTTTCGGCCCACAGTCTGTCCGCTTCCTTCATCACCTCCTCTCGAAGAAACGGCATTTCTTCCTTGCTTATTTTGGCTGTGAGCGGGTTGATCTCCATCAGTTCTCCTGAAAATAGGATACCCACACACACACAAAAAATAACATTTTAGACACGTATTTGGACAGTTCAGGGTCGAAACAAGATTGGCGCTTATTTCAGTAAAAGCTTAACTTCCGATCACTGAGCTACTACATCATTCAAAGGACAGTCTCCATGCACTGTCTGAGAAATGGTTCTTCCTTGTATGACATGTCCTCTCACATTGATCACAGGAAAACTTGTCCACAGACACGTGCGAAACATGTGTATCAATAAAGCACACATGCAGGTGTGTCTGCACATAATTTTGTCACCATATCTGCGGAGAAACTCCGCGTCTTTTGTAGAATGTATGAGCAGTGTGGCTGGAACTTCATGCAGTTAGAGATTGGAACATTCTGCCTCCTCATTTTCTGTAGTCGGGAGACCCTTTCCGTTGCAGTTCGGAACAAGTAAAGCGTTCACTCGTACAGCTTGAGAAGCATTGCCTCTGAATATTGTCACTGAGTGTAGGAGATTAATTGATTTGTGTCTCAATTTTGTTTCTATCTTTTTCCGGCAGCGCGTTATATCGAGGGGTGGTTCGCTCAAAGGTTTCCTACGCCGTACGTTGCCCACCTAGTTTTTACGTGGTGGCCAAGCTAATGGTGTCACGTCAACGCTTTGAAAAAATTCCTCCTGTTTTGAGGTGAACGCAAAAAAATGCGCTTACGTGTAACGTCCTCTTTAGTGCCATAACGCGTTGATATTTCCGTTATGACATCACAAAAGGTCGGGATCAAATTGGTGCCTTTCAAGAGTCGTTCAATGTAGGAAATACGAGATTCGTTTCCAACCAGGTCTACGGTGTCAGGGGTGGTATTTTCACAAATCTGCAAATAAAGCATGAAGAAAATATTAGAGTTTAATTAATTCGTCTTGAAACGTGTTCTATACTTTGGGCATACGTAAAAATTATATACTTTTATTGCAGCTAATGCAACCAAACGTAACCAATGGACGCTGTGGTATGAAATTGTATACCCTGAATATCAGTTTGCAAGAGGGTCTTCGTTAGTTTTCTTCTAAGGTGCAGACGTGTGGCAGCTCGTGTTTCAAATTAAAAATCAAGTTTATTGATTTCTTTTCACACAAGAGGAGAGGAAGGAAGGGAAAAAAGCAATGGGAACTTATATATAGCAATATAAAAAACAACAGCAATAAAAGAACAATATTTCCCGCACATAATTAAGCTATTAAAATTTACCTCGGGCAGACAAAAAGAGAACGTATGAATTTATTAGACACATTCTCAAGATTGAAATCCATTGATACTGTACTATTTAATACTTTGGAAAGATGGAATTTAAGAGTCTGGTTCCCATAATTTGTCCTGGAGCGCGGGTGAAGTCCAGGCACCGGCATGGCGGATGGCATATGAAGTAGTCTTTGACCGCAAAGCGGAAAGAGAAAGGAGAGAGTTATCTGGGTTGTTTAATGCGGTTTGGTATGCAAGGACAAGTTTATACTCATAACTATTTGTGATTCGGACAATACCTAATTTTTCAGAGGGATCCCGTGTGGCTGTCATATCTTTGATTGGTTAGAATACGAATTACCTTTTTTCTGTAATACATGAAGACAATGTATATTTGTAACGATTGTATTACCCCATACCAAAAACAATTTTGTTGAGAAATTAAAAAAAAAAAATATGTCTCTTCGCCAACATGGAACGATGGCTGTCACCAACGTTACTAAAACACTCAGTTGGGAAACTCCCATAGAGACAGCTTTGAAAAAGTGGCCCCAATCTATCTCCGAGCACCGAGCTAATGACGAACACAACGCCACCATTTCTCCCGCAGCGGCCACTCGAAGAGCTGCACGTGACTTGTATTTTGGCTTTAAGAACAGGTACAGCGGTAGAGGTTACAGTAGGGTGCCTCAATGTCCTTCTGTTAAGGGTGATGCCACCCTTTGTAGTACCCGATGCCGACAGCACGCGCTCACGGGTAAAATACAAAGAAATTGATGAAAACAAAATGTCGCCATAGCACGGTCAGCGCCACAAACGCGTGCAGGGACACGCTCTTTCACGCGCTTTTGAACAAAAAAGAAAAATAAATGTGTGGGACAAAATGGCGAGATGTCTCCACCCTAAGGAAACCGCACATGAAGGCACCCTAGATTACAGCGGAGGCACCCTAGGTTACAGGGGTGCCACCCCCGCCTCCCCGGCAGACGCGCCGCGGTCAACTACTGAAGTTAAAATGCACCTAGGGCGGGACGGGCTACCTGAAAGGCCCGCTGAGGCATGGTTGTATGAAAACAATACTAATTGTTCCGCAAAACCTTGCGAACTAAAGATGATAAAAACATCACGCGCCCATCATCTGGTACTAAACTCCAATAAATTTCATACAAAAAGAGTCTTTTCCGTTTGTCTTTACGCAAAAACAGGCTTTCAAAAAGCTCGAGGTGACCATAGTACAGACAAACGAAAAAGAGTGGCGCTGTTGTCGCATTTAGATCGGTCTCGGTAGACGCCAGCGGCCCAGGTTTCGACGGCGAGTTTCCCAACTGAGTGTTTTAGTAACGTTGGCTGTCACTTTTAGGCTTTTAACGAGTTAATTTTTATATTATTCGTACCAGCCACTTTCGCGCTTTTGTTTAACTGACCAATAAAACTTACCGCCGCATATTTTTTCCAACGTTCCGTCCTGGCCAACTTCTTACGAAACTGAAGGTGGAAACTGGAAGCATAGAACATGAATAGACATTCGCCACCGGGCTTCAACAATTTGAACACGTTTTTGAATCCTCTCTCTTGGTCCTTCACCCAGTTGAAAAGGAAGATGGCGTAGACTCGATCAAATTGACCGTACTTCTTCACAAAGGCGGATACGTCATCCGCTAGAGCATCGAGAACGTCGTAGCAAATCTTGGGATGGGCGAAGTCCTTCTTGGCGGTCTCAATCTTGTCCTTGGAGACGTCCGCGGCAACGATTTTGCCGACGGGAAGACAGCGTGGAAGAAGCGCTTCACGCGTGACATCACCTATGCCACAGCCCAGGTCAAGGAATTGCTGTTCCTCACTCGAAGGCTTCTGGAGGGTCTTCTGCAGAAGGTCTAGTCCATCTAGAGTAATTTGATGAATGGTGCTCTCGTGGGATTCGGCTTGCTGAGACATGGTGGTCGTCGATGTCCACTGGAAAAAAGCTGCCACTCAAGAAATTTGTAATCTTCAAACTCGTTCACTCTGACCGGATTGTTTACGGGCAAAGAGAATATATCTCGGTACGTCTGACTGACGCTGGTATGACGATACCACCAGAGATGGTAATAAGCTCGAAACCTTTGCTTTATGTACTCTCTGGTCAGTTCGTAGCGGATGTTCGCTATCACGACCACGGAAACAACATGGGCTCATTGCCTGATGTGTCAATTGCCCACAGACTTGACAGGAAGTGCGCTGTTTCTAGCGCTGGGCCAATCAGCACTCGTCGTTGCACCAAGCGGCAGTCCTTCCCGAGGAATCAGTACATGCGTCACGTGACTGAAGAATGACAGTTGAATGGTGCATTTGAAACGTAGTTCCCGGTTGGGCGACAGCTGAATGAAACTAAGTTCTTTGCTCCCAACCATATAGCCCCAGTGCAGTGGACAGGAGGTGCATCGGTTGGCTGCTTGTCAGCGCGGCTGGTGGCCAAAAGGGGCCACTTTAGGAAGAACATGTCACCGAGCGATTGGACACGAGCCCTGCGTCACAGTTCTGAACAGCGCTCGGATATTCGAGCTAGAGATCGGGACCAATGATCGCGACCGCGGGTCTTCTGAGAGTGGCAGAAATTGTTCATGACATGGAGCCACTTGCCAAACCAAACTTCATTGCCCGGTGGGAATTCGAAGCCACGTGCCATAAAACGGATTTCCGTTCTTAAAACAGGTCGGAAATAATGAAATATGGATGTTTCCTTCGCTGTAAATTTCTGTACCGAAAAGAGCGGAAAAAAGATTTATTATTAATAAAATAAGCTCTATTCGCGTGTGCCAAGGTCTTCGCTGAAGGTTTTATTTTGCGCGCGTCCGGTGGCCAGGTGTACTAGGACTAGGAGTGACTGAACGATGATACGGCCTGCAGATGTGGTGGATAGTACAGTGTAGTTATAGGGCGCCGCCGAGATGGTGTTTTATTTCAGTTTTTTTAGTTTGTTCTTTTGCTCTGATGCTCCGCTTGGTGCTTTGTTTGACTGTCCGCACGTGCCGACCTGTGTTTATCAAACCATAGGCGAAAATGAGTCTTGTCCACGGTGGGTCGTCGCCGCGGGTCTTTCCACTGACACAAGCGCAGCTAGTGCCCAGACACGGAGGTCTACCAAAACATCCAGAGCCCCGAATTGCACATATATCAACGGCCGGGACGTCCTTTACAAAAAGTAGACCTAAAGTGTATTTGGAATTCACACGGTGCATCTTTTTGGCGAGTCTACTGTTTCGACAATAGGTTTCGAGACACAAATGCGCCGTTTGAACGAAACGGGAAAAGGCGCGCGCATCTATAAAAACGAATGTGCGCACTCCACGCTCATGGAGTGAGATTTTGCTGAAACTTCACCGGGGCATGTCAATCCCACGAAGGGGAAACGTGTGCTCTGCCAACAAGATGTATGAAAGATGTGGTTGTGTTGTCCCTGTTTTAATTGTTTTATTCTTTCTTCATCCACAACAAGGCCGAGCCTACACCATCAAGCGTCCTGGACGAACTCCGGCCGTGGTGGGTTGGGATTGAGAGGTCGGGAGGGGAAGGGGGGGGAGGGGGGGGCCAACCCGCCTTTTTATACGCCCCTCAGCGCCCCCCTTTTGATGGCGCCCTGTGCGACCGCACAGGTCGCACACCCTTAGAGCCGGCCCTGGTTGTTAATGTCCGCTCGACATCGCGGTGACATATCTGATCTTCGAGGCGGATCGAGCTTTTGGAGGAGCCTGATTTTTGGCCATTCCCGTACCTGAGCCAAAGCTGAAAAAAATAAAACAAACGTGGTGGTGAGCGACGAGCAAGGAAGCGGTGCTAAAGCGGCGCGTGTCTGCGGTACGGGTGTGAAGTACAGGTTGGCTCTCCATCTCTCGCTTCAAAGTCGACCAGCGAGAAGAGCATTGCGTATCGCGCTCGTGACGTCAATAGTTCTTGCACGGTCAAGGGTATTCTAGTTTCGAGCCTTGCCGCTTGGTGGTGCCAACGCGTGACAATCTCGCCAAGTTGTACTATCCGAGGACAGAACTCCCTGTTTCCTCTGCATAGCTTGCCCGTAACATCATTTGCGGCCATGCCGGTATTTTATGTGCCACGAGCGTTCATTTCACCGTGTGAAGGCCGGTTCAGACACTTGCGTTTGAGTGCGTTTGACTGCGTTGCGTCGAGAACCGAAAGCGAGTCAGAGGCACATTTGTGCTTTGTATGAAGCGTGGAATCCAATTCAAGGAATCATCTTGGCACGGGATATAAGCAGCAGGGATGTACTGGTTTCTCGCTGCCGCAACGCAGTCAAACGCAGTCAAACGCCACTGTCTGTGAACCAGGCTTTAGTTTCACACCGCAGAAGTAGGGGTTAGAGGGAACCAGTAAATAAAAATATCCGTCAGTACCCAGAAATGGCTTTTGGTTGTCCTGGCAGAGGTTCCCTCATCCTCAGATCTACCGAACATCTGCAAAGAACGGCAATCTCGAAGGTGGGGAATGCATGTTGCAGAAGCACGGTGGCGCCGAGACTACAGCAATGCCAGAACCACGAGAGCTCGAGGTCGCTGCTTTGAAGCGTCTTCCTGCAGGACGATCGAGCGCTCGCGCTAGAAATGCATGTCTCAAAGCCAGGAGCACGGGCTAGCTCGTGCTTGTAGCCTTGGCTGCGCTCTCAGCTTCTGAGTGTTCTCCGTCAAGCCACATTCAGGACTAGGTAACTCCACGAGAGAGCCATACTGCCGCGAACTGGCGCTGCTTCTTAAGGGGTATTCACACGAGGGAGAAATCCCCGGGATTTCTCCCTCGTGTGAATACCCCTTTAGGAACTCATTACATGACGACATCCCAGCGGAGCATCACAGACCGCTACCAGAAGCGCTTTTGAAATCTGCTCATTCGTTTAAAAATTAGTGTTCTTGACTTCTCTGCCTGCAGCCCAGAAACACTAGTCTAGGCTAGTGTGTCTGGGCGTCCGGCTCAACATGAACCAGATCTAAACAAAGAAATGAAAATGCAAAAAAATTCGTTTCCGTACCCCTTGAAGCCGGGGTCAAACTGTTTATTCATTATACAAAAGACAGTCAGCAAACACGAGCCATCGCAATATCCGTGGTTAGAATGTGCGCGCGCCAAGTTTAGCCTCGATCTCATTGCCATGCGCCATTTGAAGCACGGGTCTTGCGGTGAATCGTGTTCGATGCTGTATGCAGACTGTGGTCTGTCTGTCTATGCTGGAAAAAGCGGTGGAGAAACTGCATCGTGACGTCGCCGGTGGGAGGAGCCTAATCTCCATCGCCAACCAACTATATCGGAAGAGAACTGCACCGTGACGTGTCCGGTGACGTCGCCGAACAGTGGCGATTGAGTTGAAACTACATCGTTCTTTTTTTCCCTACAGGGAATTTCGGAGAATCGCCGAGTAGGCTAGCGCACACCAGCTCGGAGCACGTGGAGCTATAGCTCGCGCTGCAGAACCCCGGGATCGTGGTTTCAATCCCCGCTCCTGCCCGTTTCGATCTGCTGGATGAGCATCGTACAGGCGTACGGTCGCGTACTGCGCGATGCACGTTAAAGAACCCGGGCTAGCAGTCGTACTGCACTGGCTAAATTGCTTGTCTACAGTGGGCAACAATGTTGCCATGTTCAGGCAGACTAACCTCCTTCTGTATAAACAACTAACGACAAATTTTACTTTTTGACTATGTTTGACTGCGTTAGTGCAACTTCTCTCGTGCTGCACGAGAAAGAAGAAATGTTCCTTCGGGGGTTAAATTTGCGGTGAAGTAGGAAGCAAAAAAGAAGAAAAGAGAATATTTCCCTCAAGTTGGGTTCGTCGTAGAAGAGGGGGAAGAAGAAAGTCAGTTGTTAGTCCCACGGTGTGTATGGTCTTTTCTTTATGTGTATATTTATCCTAGTTCAGCTGGCCTGACCTGAAGTAGTTGCTTTAAAATAAAGCAAATATCTCTCTCTCTCTACCTGAAGTATGAACGAACTAGCTCAACTTAAGCCTGCTACCGTTGCTTGCTTGGCTTTTCGCTCAGCCAAATCGCTTATATAGGGTGCACTCAAATGAAAACACAATCGTGTTAAATCGTGTAAGAGTATTTAGAATATTTATTGATAACGCCGCTGAACTTGCAGCGCTCTAAGAACTTCCTTTTTGTGAGCGCCTTCTGTGCTTGAGTTTGTTGGAAACACAGCAACTTCGATCCGAGGCAATCGATGATAGCGTTGGTGACATCACCAAGTACGTGACTCACAGAGTACTGGAGAACACCAATGTTTTCGTCGCTCCCGACGGTTCCCTGGAAGCCGCCAGCGGCGTAAAAGCGTAGAGCTGCGAGGACTTGTTGTTCGACCGTCAGAAAACGGGGCCCTTCAAGACAACGCTGGAGCTTTCCGCGAAGCTGTTCACACAGCCAGCGAGTCACCCCTTTGGTCAGCCGGTTATTCGCCCACAAACCTCACATCGCTCGTCTCGAAAGCATCCCGGTGATCTCTAAAAACTCGATCCGCTGGCGAACCCAACAGTAGAGACGCATATGTTAGGGTCGCCATTTTTTACGATGCAGATTGATCTTCGGCTTCGCATCGACCACTCAGTTAACTGCATCGTCAAAGTGCATCGTGACGACATTTTGACGTCACCGCCAACTGCATCATTTTACGAGCATAGCTCGAACTGCATAGGGAAAAAACTACATTTCAACGTCATGTCACGTGACCCGAGAGAAGAGCCAATAGGGAGCATTCACTGGCGGCCATATTCGTGTGCGCTGCGGCTGAGCGCGTGCTGACGGCGAGCTTCCGCAGTCCTTTTGGAGCGTGCATTTAGCACCATCAAGGTTGCCGGTCTTAGCAGACTATTAATGTGAGCTCGTTCTGAGCATGCGCTCTAAACATCGCCCTCAAATATGGCGTCCAGTGAATACCTCCTATCAGCGCCCGATGCAGTTAGCTACATCATTCAGTTTGCGTTCCAGCATAGATAGACTGTATTGATGTACAAGCAGTGCGACTCCGGCACAACATTCGCGACCACTGCAGCAGTCGCGACGAGAACATAAATCTATGCTTGATATACACGTTTGCAAGAAAGGCTCCTGTGCGCTGCCATTTTGAGGGATGCTGGCGCCCCGTACCGTTTCCGCCATGCTGGGGTGCGCCAGGGGCACGTCATTGGGGTGCGCGATGACAAGATGGTGCCGTTTGCTGCATCGCCGATGGCTTACGTTAGCGGCACACTTACTGTCTCGGAACGCAGGATGCGGTATCCACACAGAATCGTAGCGTCACATATTGTAGGACGGGGCATCTTTCAGGGTTGGAGCTTACGTTATAACGGTCGCAGCCTCTGTTCCTGCATGTTGTGGAAGCCAAAGCTGCCGCGAGCGCAGCCATCGTTGATGCAAAGGCCATGCGACTTTTGGCGCATTCTGAAGAGAGCGCCTTGAGACTTTAGATCTTTTTGAAAATTTTCGATTTGTTACCGCTTTAGGCATTTTATTTAATTGTCCTTGCTATTTCGCTGTCGAAGACGACACGTGTACGTTTTATAATTATTTTTTTTTTATTTCTTTCTGCGCTCAGTGGTGTACGCTTCGGCGAGAGACGCTTGGCAACATTGTACGACAACCAGCGAACGTGCTGGCTGGAGAGTAGGTCCGCCTCACCTTGGCGCGCGGTTCGAGGTTAAGCCGGGATCCCACTTGCAAAGGTGTATTCAACTGCAAAGTTCCCTTTGGACAGCATATAAAATAGCTAAAACAGGTAGTTCCCCGGAAGATGAACACCTTGACAGTTCTTGCGGATCGATCCTGGTGTTCAGACCAGGTCTGTTTTTTTACGAACTTACTGGCAAGGTGAACGCGCCATTTTGAGCTATGGCTGTATCGTGTATGGTTCTACGAAACCGTCTACCCTGAAGGGTTGAGATCCGGTGTTCCACCAGGGCATCCGACTGGCGACAGGTGCCTTTGAACATCACCTGTGACTAGCCTCTACGCCGAGTCCAAAAGAGGGTCACTTGAGAAGCGAAGTTGTTTTCTTAGCACACAGTATTTTTTCAGAATCCATAGTCTTCCTCAACACTTGGCTTACTCCTATATTGAAAACATAAAAAAACGAACACTCTTTTTTAAGATAAGTTGTATGTGATAGCTACCTTTGCTCTTTGCGTGAAGGCTGGCGCTCAAGGTTACAATTTTAATGTCTTCTGTCCCGTCATTATACATAAATATATATATACATACATATTTTATTATTCCGTGCCCCAGAACGACCAAAGTCTTGATGTGGGGCACATACGTCCGTACAATGTGAACAACACAATTATAGAAAAACAATATGATTATTAGTTGAGAAGTAAGTTTCTAGTTCACTTTTAAAAGACACATATAGACTGTAAAAGCATAAAAAAAAGTATTTGATGATATGGCATTCTAACACAGTTCAATACGTGACATCGGACAAAGTTTCTCCCGAGAGCCAGGATAAAACAAACTGGCGCGTCTACTGGAACGTAGAGGCACGTGAACGTTAACACAACACAGCAGGCTGCTGTCTATCTCGCCATGAATTATTCTGCGTAGCAGTAATATAAGTTGCGCTTAACTCTTCGGCTTGATAGCATTTGTAACCCGAGAGTTTCGACTATGTACACGTGGTCATAAAAACACATTCGTTTAAAATGACGATCGTAAACGATTCGAACAAACCTATAGAAGGGTATGCACCTGGGCTAGTTGGTGCTTCATGTTTTTGAGGGTAAAAGCGCGAAAAATAACGGACAAGTAAAAGAAACGAACAACACAGAGCGCAAACCTCTTCTGATTTTTTTTTTTTTTCAATTTGAAATGCATCGGTTGCTGTGATAGAATTCCACAGAATAGTCGCGAGCTCAAGCCGAAAAGCCGAAAGCGAATTAGACTGCAAAATATGTATATAACACAGAATTAAATAAAAAAAAAACATTTTTGATGAAAGGAGAAATCAAGCCCAGCAATCTTACAGCTGATGCGACAATTTGAGAGACATGGTAGAAAAAAGAACGATGATCATCAAAATAAACGCCAAAGTCACGAAGCACAGACACACGCAAAACGGTAGTGGAAACAAGAACATAGGAATTTAAAATTGACTCTCTCTTTTTGGGTATTCATAGCACTTTAGTTTTATCGGGATTGATTAACAAAAGAAAAGAAAAATGCCGAGCACCACTGAAGCATGCGTGACACGTAGTCTCGTAAAAGTGCGCAGTCATTGAGTGACCGAACATTAGAAGATTGCTTCAAGGCATTGGCGAATTATATAGCAACAATCATCACAAAAGTGCTCCTTTGGAGGATGCAGAAATAGCTTGCAACCTGACTTCACCAAAATATAGCAAAACATATGCTGCGTCGGCATTATAAAATAGGAATTCATGGAGCTATCAAGTGTTTTTGAAAGCTATACAATTTTTTTTTTCACGGATGGAACGGAAGGAAGCGGTTACGCAGGTTGTGCTGCTGTGGTTCAGCCTGCCTGTAAGGCGAATCGATACAAACGCATCCGTGTTTACAGCTGAGCTAATCGGGTTGATCATGGCTGTAAAACACATAATCAACCAGAAATACATAACATTTGTCATCTTTTCCTACTAACTTCCCTCCCTCATTGCGCTGAAAGGTGACGTAAGGTTCACTGGCCAAGAGCTTGTGGAAACAATGAATGAGTACTTCACAACTATGGGTGTATGTGCCGAATTACCAAACACGACGGAAGCCAGTCCAACACATTGCACAACAAAATCTTTAACTTCTATTATGTTGTTATGTTCTTTACAACAACACCGAACGAAGTAGATGCAATGATCTCAAACCTAAAAAAATTGCGCTGCTGCCGGTTTTGTTCATATAAAAGCTCTTCCTATTAAGCATGTATCGTGAACGTTAAGTCCAATTGTCTCCTATTTAATTAATCAGATGTTCATAACTGGGATATGTCCTGACCAACTAAAAGTTGCCGGAGTGACTCAAATTCACAAAGGCGGGGATGATGCAGTCCTCCAAAACTATAAGCCTATTTCAGTTTTACCTATTATGATTGAAACTATTTGAGCGCGCCATCGTACATAGACTTGAACATTTCTTTCTTAAACATAATACAATAACTGCGGTACAGTTTGGCTTTCAGGGGGAGAAGTCTACCGATTAGGCTCTTCTTCAAATAAAATATAAGATTATAGAAAATAGAGAAAATAGGTTATACACGCTAGGCCTATTTTTAGACCTTAAAAAGCGTTTAATACTGTACATCATGATATTTTGTTAAGAAAGTTTGAGCACGATGGTATACGCGGAATTGCTTTAGGGTTACTAAGAAATTATCTTGAAAATCGATATCAAAATGTTAAAGTTGAAGATGTGTCGTCAAACAAGTTTCTAATCAAATATAGTGTCCCGCGGGGTATTGCTTTACGGTTACTGAAGAATGAGCCTGAAAATCGATATCAATATGTTAAAGTTGAAGACGTGTCCTCAAACAGGTTGTCAATCAAATATGGTGTCCCGCAGGGATCCATTATGGGTTCATTAGTCAATATTTCGGGTTCACCGAACATTGTCATGTATGCAGATGACACGAACGTTTTCTTCACTGGAAAGACTAAACATCATCTCGAAGACATAACAGATACTTGGTGAATTGGTCTCATTAGCTAATATAAAAATAAACTGCAACTAAACGAGTCTAAAACCAAATATGTCATATTTTGGCCTATCAATACACGTGATAACGACGCCGTCATTATTAAATTTAGCAATGTAGTCTTGGAACAAGTAATATAAAAAACAATTTGTTGGGGTTTGATTTAACGAAGAACTAACATGGAATACACATGTTAGGCATATCAAGACACACCTATCAAGGTCTCTTAGGCGTATGTACAAAATAACAATTTTAATACCGCTGTGGCTGAAAAAAGTTCCTTTATCACTCACTGTTTTATTCTTATCTTTCGTATGGCATTCTGGTATGGGGTAGTGCGACCATTGGAAACTATAATTAGCTTTCAGTACTGCAAAAAAGGGTTCTACGTAGGTATGCTAATTACTCTGGACACCTGCAGGACTTTGATTTCGCGAAACATTTCACATTACATAACATGCTAAAACGAGACCAGGTTTATTATTCTAAACTAGCGCTATTCCTACACAAAAATAAACTCAGTACTGCAAAATAGGGTTCTACATATTTAAGCTAATTACTCTGGAAAGCTGCAGGACTTTGATTGCGACCAACACATTTCATCTTACATAACATGCTAAAAACAGACCAGGTAGGGGGCCGGAGACTCGTCAAGCTGTTCCTTTGCAGCTTTTTTCTCCGGCCTCCCCTTCATCATTGATGAGAAATAAAACTTATTATTTATTTATTTATTTAACTAGCGCATGGCAGATGGCTCGAATCAGGACTAACTATGGAAAACAGAAACTCGACTACCAGATACCCGGTCTTCGTAATATTTTCCTGAGTTTGTTTTATTTTTTCTGTTGCCAGTCAATGTTAGCAACACGCTCCTCAGTTAATGTTATTTATGGTTTGCGTTTTTTTTTAAACATGCCGGTTGCGTTGTTGTTTATGGCTGTGTGGATATTTGATGACCAAATTGTGCTGCAGTTGTTCCAGGTGCCTAATTTTGTCCGACGCTTTTTAATTTGCGACGGTATCACCTTTGATAATGGCTGGTGTGTTCACTGGTTTGCGCGGAGTTTATTTGTTTTCTTTTGATGTCTTTTTTTTGTGTGTACGCGGCATGTGATTGCTCTTATTGCTTTTATTGATTTTACCTTTTATTTCTTGATTTGGAGGGAGACATACCTGCTGTGTTGTCGCCTATGACTGTGTGGGTATAAGTAAGTAAGTAACTGAGTGAGTGAGTGAGTGAGTGGTTGAGTGAGTGTGTGGAGTGAGTGAATGGAGTGAGTGAGTGAATGGAGCGAGTAAAGTAAGTAAGTGAGGCAAAGTAAGTAAGTTAAGTAAGTAAGTAAAGTAAAATAAGTAAAGCAAAGTGAGCAAAGTAAGTTAGTTCTGCTTGCTTCCTAGCCAAGTTGAAACATGTGGCAGTGAAGATGCTGACCGAGCCGTACCTGCATAAATACTAAATAGGGTAATCGACTTCAGCAGCGTGTCGGTCAGCGATTACAGAGCAACTTTACAAAGCCAGATAAGATCTTCATGGCAGGTGGAATAGGACTCTGATCCCCCCCTAATGAGCTTAATTTTTTTTAAACCGATTTTGAGCGAGTGGCGTAGCGCCAGGCATCGAGAACGGCTACCTATAAAGATAAATGGACAGACATTTTGCGACCACTGTTCCCAAGTTCTCGGCATACTTCACATCCTACTAGTATTTTCACAGTTTCATAAACAAGGTCGCACCTTTTTTCCCCTCTTTCTTAACGAACACACTTCATCTTATATTTAACTTTTAATTGGAGTTGAATCTCTAGTTTTATATACGCACAAGTTTTCAGATCTTTGTAAAGCAATAATATTTTACAACGAATTTAAGAACTCCCGTGGTGTCTCCCGAATCAAGCAATGCCTACTGTAGAATATTAGAGCATGTTGCCTCGGTTCCTTCTTCCTGGTAACGCAACAAAGCAACCCATGCCTACCTGCGACCAATCTCTACGCTGGAGAAGTCCGCCATTTAATTTCAAACGCTCTCTATGATTTCAGTTGTTCCCACTTTTAAATTTATACGCTCTCGATACTTCGTTGAAGTCCAGACGTAGCCGACACTACGAGCTCATATGACCGATCAGCAGCGTCACAATTGCACCATCAAGGTGTTCGTTGAGTTTCTTTACGTGTTCTGTCATTGATGAACCAATCACACACAGAGAAAAGGATTATGGACTATCGCTTTTGGCATTGCTTGATTGGTCAAATTAGCTCGTAGCACGGCCGGACTGGATTCGCCCGCTTCCTTTTTATACGGCCTTTTCCGTCACGAGAGAAAGCATGTGCATCTTTCTGCATGCGGTTGGCCCTACTAGGCCCTACTAGTTTCGCTGTTCCACCCTGCTAACCCTGCTGCTCAAAGGGATCTGTTTCTCGTGGCCCAATGGTGTCTTGTGTCCGAAATTTCAAGGTCAACATCGGGGAAGACTTCTGGCGTGTCTTTCCACCAGCTGCCCAGCGATGAATCCCTAAACACTAGGGTTTTGCGAATAGTGGTCCGAATCGAATAGTGCCGCATTATTCATAGCTTTGACAATGCAAGGGGAAGCAAAGACGGCCGGTTCTTTCTGCAGTGCAGAAGCGAATAATGACGTCCCGCTATTCAATTCGAGTCACTATTCGCACGCCGCTACTAAGCAGCACGTAAAAAAATCCGAGGACCCCTAAGTTGTGAATGCGAAAGCATCACTGCCCAATTGATCCATCCACTAGCGTCACATTCTGAAGGAGCTCGAGCTTTCCATAGTTCGTTTACTCGGGCAGAGAAACGCGGTTCTGCAGGTAATGGCGAACTTAAGTTCTGCCTCGAGTACACCCTGATTGAGCACATTTGTTTTCACCAGACTACGTATAATACTAGATTGAGAACCGAAGCGAAAAGAAACAAAAAAAAAAAACGATGACGATTCGCCCTCCACTTCTTCTTTCAAAGTGGTCACTGTTGTCAGTGACGACGTAAGAAACGCCGGGCGTGGCCTGTTATGTTCACTCCTCTTGCTTCGTGATTGGTTCACTGGCGTTCTGATCGGCTAACACAGCAATATCATTGGCTGCGGCAGGGTAATGAGATGCTCGAAGCTCGCCACGCCCTATGGCCCGTCAGGCACGATGACTTTTTAATGCTTCGCGGCTCAGCTGGACGCGGAGCTAAAGCTCTCGCGCAGAAGACTCGGAGAACCTTCGTTCCCAGATTCTGCAGCACTGTATGTTTCAAAGATGTTCTGAAAGACCGGGGAGGAATCGGGCAGGAGACTGGGATCATTGCTAAAAACCAAAAACATTTATTTGAAAATTCGTTTTTGTCTTAATCGTTTACCGCCACCTTAAAGAAAAGCGAAAGGCCAACGTCACTTAGCCGGATGGCGATTATGTCGACCCAGCCGGCTTGCTATCAAATCCCCAAAAAGAGCGTACATCCATTCGGTAGTTCGCTGCTTCATCCAAGCTTAAAAAGACGTTCTCGCAGCATCCAGCTGTCGGTCATATCTTATAGTTCATCTCACGAAAGAACCTTGGAGGCGCGAACAATGTACACGGGGTAGTCAAGTGGAGATCCACCGGCTTCTTTTTCGGCCCACAGTCTGTCCGCTTCCTTCATCACCTCCTCTCGAAGAAACGGCATTTCTTCCTTGCTTATTTTGGCTGTGAGCGGGTTGATCTCCATCAGTTCTCCTGAAAATCAAATCCCCACACACAGAAAAAGAAAGAGCATTTTAGATACGCATTTGGACAGTTCACGGT
This sequence comes from Ixodes scapularis, assembly GCF_016920785.2. Lineage (NCBI taxonomy): Eukaryota > Metazoa > Arthropoda > Arachnida > Ixodida > Ixodidae > Ixodes > Ixodes scapularis. Next base: position 90,900,773 of record NW_024609836.1, read on the forward strand.
CGAAACAAGATTAGCGCTTATTTTAGTAAAAGCTTAAGCCCCGATCACACAGTTAAGACATCATACAAAAGACTGTCTTCAGACACTGTCTGCAAAAGGTTTCTTTCCTTGTCCTCTTACATTGATCACACGAAAACTGTCTACAGACATGTTAGAAACATGTGTATCAATCAAGCACACATGATTCGAACTTGCTTGAGGCGTGTAAGCAGATAATGCTCCCACCATGTCTACGGAGAAACTCCGCGTCTTTTGTATAATGTATGGGCAATGTGACTGAAGCTTTATAGGGTTAGAGATTGGGATATATGGCTGCCTCCTCATTTCCTGTACCCGGAAAACCCCTTCCCTGGCAGTTCGGGAACAAGTAAGGCGTTTACTGGTACAGCTTGAGACGCGTTGCCTCTGAATATTATCCCTGAGTGTAAAAGAATAATTGATTTTTGTCTCAATTTGTTCTTTCTCTCCCTCTGGTAGCGCGCTATATCGAGGGGTGGTTCGGTCAAAGGTTTCCTTCGCCGTACGTTGCCCACCTAGTTCTTACGTGGTGGCCAAGCTAATGGTGTCACGTCAACGCTATGATAAAGATTCCTTTTGTTTCGAGATGAACGCAAAAAATGCGCTTACGTGTAAGGTCCTCTTTAGTGCCGTAACGCGTTGATATTTCCGTTATGACATCGCAGAAGGTCGGTGTCAAGTTGGCGCTTTTCAAGAGGCGTCTCATGTAGGAAATCCGGGCTTCGTTTCCAACCAGGTCTATGGTGCCAGGAGTAGTACTTTCACAAATCTGCAAATTAAGAACGAAAGAATATTTCTCTGATTTGTTTGTCTTAAAACGTGCTGTTATAACCTTGGGTGCACGTAGAAAAAATATATAATTTTATTGCAGCAATTGCGACCAAACGCAGACATCGGCCGCTGCGGTCTGAAATTACAGTTACTATACCGAAATGTCGGTTTACAAAAAGATGCTTAGGAGAAGAGCGTGTTGGTTTAAGTCATGGATGAAGAAAGAATAAAACAATTAAAACAGGATCGACACAACCACATCTTTCAACTAGTAACTCGTCTGTTGCTAGTTGAAAGATGTGGTTGTGTCGTCCCTGTTTTAATTGTTTTATTCTTTCTTCATCCATTACAAAAAGATCCCCGTCAGTTGTCGTCTTAGGTACATGCGCGTGGCAGCTCAAGCTTTACTAAAAACACACACACACAAAAAAAACTCCTTTTTATTAACATGGAACGATCGCTGTAACTTTTAAGTTTTCAGCGTGTTCCTTTTTTATCTTATTCCTAACAGCTTGATCTATCTTCGCATTCGTTTTTAACTGACCAACAAAACTCACCTCCGCATAGTTCTTCCAACGTTCCGTATTGGCCAACTTCTTTCGAAACTGAAGATGGAAACTGGAAGCGTAAAACATGCAGAGACACTCTCCACCGGGCTTCAACAATTCGAAGATGTTCTTAAATCCTTTCTCCTGGTCTTTCACCCAGTTAAAGAGGAAGATGGCGTAGACTCGATCAAACTGACCGTACTTCTTCACGAAGGCGGACACGTCATCCGCTAGGACATCGAGAACGTCGTAGCAGATCTTAGGATGGGCGAAGTGCTTCTTGGCGGTCTCAATCTTGTCCTTGGAGACGTCCGCAGCAACGATTTTGCCGACGGGAAGACAGCGGGGAAGAAGCGCTTCACGCGTGACATCACCTATGCCACATCCTAAGTCAAGGAATTGCTGTTCCTCACTCGAAGGCTTTTGGAGGGTCTTCTGCAGAAGGTCTAGTCCATCTAGAGTAATTTGATGAATGGTGCTCTCGTGGGATTCGGCTTGCTGAGACATGGTCGTCGTCGATGTCCACTGGAAAAAAGCTGCTACTGAAGAAATTTACAATCTTCAAACTCGTTCAGTCTGAGCGAATGGTTTACGGGCAAAGAGAGAGTATATCTCGGTACGCCTGACTAACGCTGATATGACAATACCACCAGGCAGGATAAGAAGCTCAAAAACTTTGCTTTATATTGCCACTGGTTTGTTTGCAGCAGATGTTCTCTAACAGGATCGCAGGAACAACATGGGCTCATTGCCATATGTTTTTATTGTTGGTAGCCCTGATAGCAAGCATGTTGCTTGCAGCTCTTGACAAATAAACCGTTGTTGCACCGAGCAGCGGTATTCTCACAGGAGAGAGTGTACGCGTCACGTGACTCAAGAACAGCAGTTGAATGGTGCATTTGATATGTTACGTTCACTGATGCGTTAACTGAACGAAAAAAAAACAAAACACTCTGTTCACAACCGTATTTGGAGCACGTTCCATCTAACGGATTTCCGTTCTAGAAACGGACGATATATAATAAATTTGTACTGTACTGCTTGCGTAAAGGTTTTTGTTTAAAGACTTTTTACGCACATATAGTGGCCTGTTGTAGCAGGAGTGATTGAACTACGATTCTGTTCGCACATGTGGTCGGAGTTGTCTGGCACCACCAAAACGGCGTTTCGTTTTAGTCTTTCTTTTTTAAAATTTATTGCTATACTGCCCGGTCTGGCATTCCGCCTTGTTGTCTGTAGGGGCCGAACTTTGTTTTTGGTAACATGGGCAAAGATGCGTCTTTCATGCGGCGGGTCGTCGCCGCGGGCCTTTCCGCTGACCCGAGTGCATTTAGAGCCCCGACAGGGACATTTACCAAAGCATCCAGAGCCCCGAAGTGTGGCTATCAGCGGCCTGAACGCCGTTTCGAAAAAGTAGACTGAAGTTTAGAGCCCTGCGCGGATAATAGTTTGATCATCCGCATCCGATTCGTATCCGGAGAACTTTGCATTCGTACCGCATCCGCAAAATTCGGAGCCACATCCGATCCCCAATCCGCGCACTCATCTAACATTATTTCATTTCATCTCATTTCATTTAATTTATTGTTGGTCAAAGACATCCTTTCGGGCGTATTACATGAGCGAGGATTTGGGAAGAAACCATAAAAAGCACAATACAGATAAAATTTTGTGTTAAAGACGATCAGAGAAGAAAGAACAAGATCAGAGAGTCCCTTGATTGGCTTAAGTCATGTACACCCGCAGGCGATATGAAGGTGAACGCCGGACCGTCGACCGGTCCGTGCTATCAGCGCCATGACGCGGCTGCCGTGGCGGCTCGTTTTCTTATCTCGCGCTTCACCGAGATAGAGTAAAGGCGCATTCCCACCGGCGATGTAAGCAGTCGCGCGATGCGACTAGATCGCATCGCAAAAAAATTAGATGGTAACACCGGCGTGCGCGATGAGCGAGTCCAACGCCTTCGTTGGCGAGTCGTTTCTCGAAAATTCTCGCTCCGAACGCCGTTGATTGGCTCAGCCGCTCCGCGACTAGATCGCAACGCAAAAAAGTCGGGTCGAGTAGCGACTGCTCAAATCGCGTCGCTTTTTGCCCGCGATGGTTGCTTTTGCGATGAAAGTTATCGCGCGACTAGATCGCATCGCCGGTGGGAACGCGTCTTAAAGCGCAAGGATTGGAGAAGGAGCCTTTCAGACGCTATCGGTAGACAATGTGATTTAGTGGTTTTTTGTTGTGATATGTGCTAAACCGGAAGGCTACGGAACAAATCAAAAATTAACTTATACTTTCCGTTTTTTGAAAAGAAAAACACGATTTTGTTTCATTCGTGTTATGTGTCAGCAACCGCGTCGCACTTGCGACGATTTTATGTTAGCCACGTTACAAAGAGGACATCATTATTAATCTTTTTTCGATGCTTAACACTTTGCAGTGCACGCCAAAATAATTTGTTAGAAGGTAGGGCTCTGTTGAAACGCGCATGCAAACCCGCCCCCCCCCTCCCCCCCCCCCCCAATTCATTATATATGGTTTGCGATATAGGATACACGTTACTGCATACTGAGGGCTATCATGGCGCGATGATTCTTTTATTCATTTTAAAGCACGTGTGCTTATGTCACACTAGCACACGTCGATCGCGAACGCCATTAAACATAGGGCAGCTCGCAATTTCTACCATTCCTTTAATGGGATTCGGACTTTCGGTTAGGCAAAACATAAGGCAGGAACCACGTCCCCCTTTTTTTCATTCTTGACAGTTTCGGTTTGACGTCCGACAGTCTTTGTCGGATTTGAGCGGGGCCTTAGTATCTTAAGAAGTTTCCCTCTCCGTGAATTAAAGATTGAATCCTGTGCGGCAGACTTCCGTAGAGCTGGAGCACCAGGTCGTCGTTGTTGCGCAGGTTGTCCCACTCTCGGTGGACGGCTTCCCAGAGTTCGTTTGGAGATGCGCTGTGAAGCGCTTGAGTGGCCAGTTTCGACCTTATGATGCCCCAGACGTTTTCGACGATAGTGACGTTAGCGCCTTTGGGAGGCCATGGCAGCTCCCCTATGCCCCGTTCAGCAAGAAGCGGCTTGGTGGAACGGGAGGTGTGGATGGGACTCAAGTCGTGTTGAAACCAAAAGTCCCCATCCGGAAAGGGCCCATCTAGGACGTAGGGGACAAAGACGTGGTCAATTGTGCCCGAGTAAACTTCCGACGTCAGGCGCCCGTCGATCCTGAAGATGGGACCTTCAGGATCGACGGGTGTGGATGACTATGGTGATATTAGATGAATTTATGATCCCCATATTCCCTGATGAATTGAACCAGGGAGTCTAGGATCGCCTTTCGGTGCTGCTCCTGGCCTCTGGGGTGAGTCCAGTCGCTAAGCCTCCTTGGTTGGTCCTGAGCGGGTAATTTTTCCCACGCCGTTTTTCTGTGGTCTTCCAGGCATTTGCAGACCCACAGTAAGTGCTTGATACCTGCCACCTTATATTTCTCTGCAGGCCTTGCAGATAGGGTCTTCTTCCTTCAGAAGCCCCTGCCAGTTTGGCCGGGAATAACTGATCTTTTAGCGGTTCAAACATTTCCGAAATACTTCGAGATGATCCGCCAGGTCTTTGACGTTCGCGGTATTTCCCCGGTTAGGCACGCCTAGTAATCCGAGTGAGTCAAATCCGAGGAAGTTTATCGAATAATATTAATAGAGCGAACTGTCTCTTCACAGTGTGTGTTCCTCTTATCTTTTGCTGCGAAACGCTCGTCGTTCCCGATGCAGATGTCAAGGATCGGAGAAGTTCTCGCGAGTCAGTACGCTACAATTCTCGGGCACGAAATTCGATGTGTGAAGTTGTTGATTGCGCGAAATCTCGTGTTCGTGCCACCACCGCGACTTGTAGAAATACGCCGTGTGTATAAAACGTAAGCGCACTGGCCGCACCAATTGAACTCCAGCCACATGATCGGTAACCGCAGATCATGTTCCAGTGGTTGGGAAGGGTATAATACAACGCGCAACTTCTCTGTCATTTCACTGGGATGGCGTTGCTGTCGGCACGACGCATGTGAAGACGTGCGCTAAATGCCTCGTGCGCTACATGCGACATAAATAGTAGTTTTTTTATCGTTGATTCATTTACTCTCATATAACGTGCTCATACATATTGCACTATTCTGTTGGTGTTTTTTTTTGTTTTGTTTTGTTCTTTTAAAGGTAGGGGGAAGGGGGCTGAATATTTCTGGGTCTAATTATTTGTTTCTCAGCCCTTTCTTATGGAAATCAACCATAACGGCAATACCACTACTAGGCTACAAGTGCGAGCTCTTTCTTCAGTAAGGCACCTCGGCTGCACCAACTCTCGCTCAGCAGTATAGCAACTGCCAAGGATAAAGATATGAGGTTTGGTTTCTGGCTGCCAGAAAATACCTTTAAAATACGGGCATTTTCTTATAATGCTGCTATAAAAATCATCCGGCAAGAAAAACCTGCAGTATGAAGTTGAGCCATTGTGCGATAGGTTATGGGGGTTGTGCTTGCTTCGTTCTATTGAAACTGACACTCTACGTTGGCGTTTTAAAAGTTGTAGCACGAGGGCCAGTCCACAGTAGTTCTACATGCAAATGAGCGTGAAAGATGGCAAAACGCTGAGTTTACAAAACACAGAAAGCACGAGGCACCCTTACAAATCACTGGGGTGTCGCAGGGACAGTCGGCTGCTTTGCAACGCGTCACACCACTGCTGCGTGTTTGTTTATTTCTTTGTCCCAAAAGAACCAGATATAACTTCCCCTCCCCCCTAGTCGACCCTCGAACTTTCGGCGGTTGGTAATCTTGACCGTACACTTGAATGAGTTTGAAACTACTTCTCTGAAGGGCCGGGGGGTACATAGCCAGTCAAGCAGCGCTAAAAGTGAACAAAAATGAATCATCGTGGCACTAGTCATGGTGATGCAAATAATACAATAAAAAGGACGGCGGCACACATAAACGCAACACGCGACTCAGCATCGATCCAGGTGTGCTGCAGACTTTGCGACGCGCGTGTCGATGTAAACTTTGTTTTATGTGATTTAATGGACGAATCCTGCGCTAGCTACGTTATTTTGTTTTGAAATGAAAGCTCCGAACACTTCACCACCGGATGTGTTTTACTATCCTGCAGAACGGGCTCAGTGCTCAGTCGAAATATCGTGAAAGAACACCTTAAAAGCATTTTATATACCTGTGCGTGTGTAGGTATGTGTACGTGTGTGTGCGCGAGCGGTATGACTACTCTGAAACAGTGCGAGGTTCGGCACGTCATGAGATGTATCAATGCCATTAAATACAAATCAATTCTGACTTCGGTTGACCTATCTTGGTTGACAGGCTAAGAACGCAATAGAGGCCCCGTCTTCAGCACGACCTCGTCGCACTTTCCCTGTACCTGTGCGGTGCGCACGTCGAAGTGGTATCCGAGGCAGGAAGCACGAGCTCGAGGCGGTGCATCTGCTGGGCTCTAGGCGTGTCACGGACCATATTGATGGCCATAATTCGTTCAGGAAGCTATGCGAATAGCGCTCTGACGTCTCCACAAGTGCTCGTGGCGTCCGCTCCCTCGGTTTATATCTGTACACTGGAAGTTAGTTTGAGTGATACCGGATGTTAGGTTATTTCAGTCGTACAAAGCAGCATGCAACCAAAAAGACGAATATTTTAAAGCGGAAATATCAACGGTTCTTGAGTGTGAGTCTCTAGCTAAGTGGTTCTCAAACATTCATGTTTCGCGGACCCCTTGTGAACTGGCGGAGATGATGGAAAACCTAGTTCGTTGTGGATGGAAGAGAAAGGTACAAGTTAATTACGATAATGATTTATTAAATGAATGCAACTAAGGGATAGAGTGAAGTACACTTCTCTCATTGACATCCACACGAGAAAGGTCACCCGAAAATTGGAACATTTCTTTTCAGTTTGAAAAAGACAACTTTTATTGCCGGGCTTGACTGACGAGACAGGGCCTCGCGGACCCTTAGAAGGCCTTCACGGACCCCAAAGGGTCTGCGGACCCCCGTTTGTGAACCACTGCTCTTGCTGAACAAATATTTTGTGTTTTTGTTACATCGAATAATAGATTATTACACACCTACGACACTCCGTGACGTCATGTGGCTACACTCGACACGCAGCCTGTAACGTTGCTGTTGAACAAAAGCGCTCTTAGACACCGTATTAATGTCGGACATTGCTCCATCAAAAATTGTCCTTCGTGGGCCCAAAATCGATCGCTTCACGTGGAGCCACCAAGCGGGCCACGTTTCGGAGGAACGACATTTTGGCAACCTCGGTGCTTGAAATCATTGTTGGCTAATATCATTATCTGAACATCGCGGGAAACGGTTCTTCCAACCCCAGAGATGTTTCTGCAGTCCGCGAAGACAGAGCGAAATTGATATCGCGTGTGCTTCCCGACACCGTATCCAAAGGTGAGCAGGCCACATTTTCGAATCCAAACGGTCTCAAATTGCGGCCGCACTGCACTAGCCAACAAAATGGCGGCGTCCATAATAAAGCCGGGGTTGAAGAGTGCCGATGCTCTAAAGGCTGGTTCACACACTGGCCACAGCTATCTTTCGACGAGAGAACACACTGGCGCCATCTATGTCGGCTTGATAACTTTGAGGTCAGCAAGTTTCGAACATGCTGGAGACTAGGGGTGTCACGAACCGGTCGAGGTTCGAGTTCGACCAGGTTCGACTTTTTCTAACTTCTTGTCAAAAGTTCTGCAAAGGTTCGACTCAGGTTCGACTGCTATGCACATGCGCGGCAGGCTGGCGAGTTGACTTCCGATTGGATGGTGATGGCTAAAAGATGTATTAAGGGCAGCACTGATTGGTTATTTCAGTTAGTACAAAGCAAAAAAATAACTTTTTCAGTGATCAGAATTAGTTTATTTTAATTGCAACTGTTCATCAAGTTAAAACAACCCTTTGTGTAAAAAAAAAGTCCTCAAACCTAGACATGCTTCCATCAAGGTCTGGCCACGCTGTCCAGAAAGTCGAACCGGTCGAATCTGGTTTAAAGTTCAAAGGTTCGTCGAACCGGTTCGACCAGTCGACCCCGAAAGTTCGACTTAAAAATCCGGTTCGACAAAAGTTCGCGACACCCCTACTTGAGACGTGCCCGTAAATAATTCTTGCATGATGTCTTCAACGAACACCATGTCTGTATGATGCATGCATGCGCAGTGTTGACCACAGCTTTTGGGTGCTGAATGCAAAACGAATACTTTTTAAATCTATTTTAAGTTTCGATGCCAGCGTGTCTTTCAGGTTTAAGTTAAGGTTGCCGTAGGCAAATCTCTGTCGCACCTTCGTTACTGGAGAAAACTTTAAAATATTGTCGTTTACGTAGGGGAGTTACGTTGAGTCGCGGTATTTATTTATTTTCGGGGCACCGAAGCAGCGAAATACGTTATCCCTAAAGGCAGAAAATGTCCCACGGACATGGCAAAGTTGCTTTCTCTTCAAGAAGCACCATATTACAGCGAAAGACCAAAGTAGTTCCATAAAAGAAATCCACTACCGTGAAGCAAACCAAGCCTCCCAAAGACAAGTGCCATCCCAAATATCGCAGTTCTTTGTGCCGAAATTCGATTTCAGGTTTGTAGATCAACTTTGACACTGCGGCATTTATGTGGCAAGCTAGAAAAAAAGCCATAGAAGGTCCAAAGAAAATTATTCTGGCACTAAGTAACGCCTTGAAGTGAAACCCTATTAGAGCCAAGTTGCGAGCCTAGTTTTGCCAAGTTTGAGCTAAGGTGAGCGTTTCTCTAGCCTGCTACCTAGGGGATCACTCCCTAGAAGAGTAGTAAAAGCAAACCCCCTCCCCCCCTTCCCCCCCCCCCCCCCCTCTTAAGTAGACGCTACTACCCCATCAAAACGCTAAGACATCATCCCAGGCATAAGAACAATGTAGCTTCCGAAGTAGGTGCTTAATCACTTCCTATCCTGCGGCGTTAAGGTTGCTTCCCGACTCGAGCGCTGCTACTCCTTCCAGTATGGTGTAGGTGGTGCTCCTAGTTTTTGATGAAACAGCCTTGCCTTCTTTTCAAGCGCCATAAAAAGTTACCGAAATAAATTTTTAGTGAGCCTTTTTTTTTAGATTGTCAAGAATCGGTTCAAAAGCAATTCCCTGCTCATTTTTCATCCCAGCTTTTCTCATACCAAAAATAAAATACGGGGTAGTATGAAGGATTGGGATTGTGAGGTCATAAATGGCCAAGCTATATACATGGCCACATAAGACCTCATTTGCCCAAACCTTCATAACGACATATAGACACTTCTGCACGCGTATCGAGATATCGTGACAAAAGTGTTGCGAACATTGGACAAAGAAGAAAGCGAACGAAAATAAACAGACACATTTTATAATATTGCTTTTATGGCCACCACCTTTCATTCTACCTTCACCTTATCAAAAAAAGAAGAAAAACACCGTGCTAACCGATTTTGTTGGTTGCGGAGCGATAGCAAGGCGCTCGACACTTCGGCATGCGCAAGTCTCGAGCACGTACATGCCTTGTCTTCAAAGTGTTATTCGCTCCAGGCAACACAGCATTGCTCCAGCACGCCGCCACATTTGTCTAGTGGGCTGTGAAAAACGCTCTGAGCGTGAGCGCCAGCTCTCTTCTATGGAACGTTTGGTGGCGCACATGAGTCCACAACTTAGTGCCTTCGCTTTTTTGTTTCTTGTCTCGATGGTAAGTGCTGGAAGGGGGATGTGGGATTAATAGTTCGAATAGAATAGTGCTATGTCATCCATAACCTTTATAGTATTAACTCACGACAACCCGGCTCTCTTCGCTGTGTTGAAGCTGTGCACCGAGAAAGTGAGAGAGAGAGAGAGAGAGCGGGGAAGACGCGAGTGGGTGGGAACGTCAGAACGCCGAGCTCTGATTGGACAGATTAGTGGGTAGACCTAAGGGTAGACCTAAAGCTAACTGCTTTTGACTCCACTGCATCCGTGAAACACCTTGGAACCCGGAACGCCGGCGCCTCCGGCGTTTGAGTTTAGCGTCCGAGCGCGTCCGACGAGTGCAGTGCGAGTCAAATTTGGCAGATAGCTTTAGGCCTACCCACTAACCATTCGAATCAGAGCTCGCGGACTTTCTGACGTCTTCGCGCGCCCTCCTCTCCTCCTCTCCCTCTGTCTCTCGGCGCATGCGGACCCCGACGCTGCACTCTTCGATTCGAAGATAGCTTCATCGCTTATCCCACCCGGGCGAAAAAAATGCTGAGTCATTGAGCTGTGGACGCATGCGCAGCGTCCGATCTACCGCACAGCAGATCGACAGCGGATGCTCAGAAGGCGTTCCACAGCCCAGCAGACAAAGATGTCAGCGCGCAGAAGTCGATTTGTGCGAAGGTCTATGCGGAAAGCAAGTCGTTTGCTACTGGCGCAGGAGATGCGGTGACGTCAAAACAACGCCGAGCTCTGATTGGTCGACTGAAAAAAATAGTGGGTAGATCTCAATGCTAGATGCTTTGAGGTCTACCCACTACTTTTTTTAATGAGCCAATCAGTGTTGGGCGTCGTTCTGACGTCACTTCAATTCCCGCGAAAGAAGGAGACGACTTGCTCTGCGTATAGTCATCTCACGCGCTGGCCTTCGATGCACGGATAACGTAGACGTCGTAGTCGAGTGGGTGTCCTCCGGCCTCTTGTTCGGCCCACAGTCTGTTCGCTTCCCTGATCACCTCCTCCCGAAAGTGCGGCTTTTCTTCCTCGGTGACTGCGGCCGTGATCGGATTGACGGCGAGAATTTCCTCTGAAAATTGGAGCAGGACGAAGTGACCTTTGAGAGAAGGAGACTCGATGACCGTTTGTCTTAGATAACACGACAACGATTACACGTCGAAGTTAATGTATTGAAAGGTGCAATATTCTTCACCTATTTTTTTAGAGCGCAGCTCTTAGGCGCCCGTTTCCGGCTTGAGCGGCGTCACCGTCGGCGTCGGCGTCGCCGTCGCTGTCGGCGTAACCGCGCGGTGCATTATGTGTAAATTTCCCCGCTAAATCTAGCGGAAAAACTTCCCCGCTAAATCCAGCGGAAAATTTCCCCGCTAAATCTAGCGGAAAAAATTCCTTGCTAAATCTAGCGGAAAAAAATTCCCCGCTAAATCCAGGGGTAAAATTCCCCGCTAAATCTAGCGGAAAAAATTCCTTGCTAAATCTAACGGAAAAAATTCCCCGCTAAATCTAGCTTAAAAAGTTCCCCGATAAATCTAGCGGAAAAAATTCCCCGCTAAATCCATCGGAAAATTTCCCCGCTAAATCTAGCGGAAAAAATTCCTCGCTAAATCTAGCGCAAAAATTTCCCCGCTAAATCTAGCGGAAAAAATTCCCCGCTAAATTGAGCGGAAAATTTCCCCGCTAAATCTTGCGGAAAAAATTCCTTGCTAAATCTAGCGGAAAAAAATTCCCCGCTAAATCTAGCGAAAAAATTCCCCGCTAAATCTATCGGAAAAATTTTCCCGCTAAATCCAGCGGAAAATTTCCCCGCTAAATCTAGCGGAAAACATTCCCCGCTAAATCCAGCGGAAAATTTCCCCGCTAAATCTAGCGGAAAAAATTCCTTGCTAAATGTAGCCGAAAAAAAATTCCCCGTTGAATCTAGAGGAAAAGTTTTCCTGGGGGGTCCCGTGACCCCCCCCCCCCCCCCCCCCCCCCGAGGTCAGGTGACGCCCCCTCCCCACCCCAAGAACAGGTGACGCTGAGTACCCTTCCCTCCTCCTCCTCAAGAGCTGCGCTCTAATTCGGTGTTACAGGGAGTTGTAAACGGCTTTTATTTTTTTATTCGGAATCGTCGAACATCTGCCGAGTTTTATTGAATTATCTGCAATAATCCTGCATAACGAAATCAAATGGAAGTCAAGGTATATGCAGTTCAAGGTGTTGTTCCTTTTTGCTTCCAAAACTTGTCTGCCCTGTGCAGAGCAAGACGGATGTAATTTCTGTATACGCGAAAATAAAATAACATTTGGAGATGTACGCCTAAACATGCTGCGTCAACATCCCATCAAGATCCATCAGCACACTCTCTAATGATGCAACGACGATCTGTATTATTTTGAATTTTTCGACCGTAGTTGATTCGATCGAAAGTTTAAAACACCATTGAATACCTAACCACACCTAACATCATTATCCGCCCAAATGTATCGCCTAGCGGTAGGAACCTGTTGACCAAGGTTTTAAAACTAACCGTAATCTTAGTGAAAAGCTATACATGATTTTCGGAAATTTATATGGTATAATGGCGGCCCACGCACGATTTGCTCTCGATTACTTGGAGCTGAATGGCGCCAGTTACCAAACACAAGCCCCATTTTCCGACTGAAATTTTGAGAAAATCACTTATAACTAGGGCTCCGTGTTTTCTGAGTTTATTTTTCGTTAAAATCGGAGGGTGTTTTTCGGAGTTTATTTTTTGCCGAAGATTCGGAATTTATCGGAGTTTACATTTGTTCGATTGCCAAATATCCGAAATTCGGAGTTTAATTCCACAGTGTTTCCTATTGAAAATAAATATGGAAATAATAACCGGATGTAAACGTATGCCAAATAAAAAATAAAACGCGCTTGTATAGATTAAAATTTCTTCAGTTGAATTTGACGTTCGTGCCATTGCAATTGGCACTATTAATTTGTACCACGACAAAAGTCGCACACAAGTGTAGCTTCGATAAACGTCGATACCTTAAAATCAATAAACTTCCAGAGGTAGCCGCAGGGAAGCTCGTAGTCATCCCATCAATCTATCCCGCGGCCGCGTGAGGTGGAGTGGTTAAGGATGTAGTAGATAGTTTCGACTGTCCCTTTTCTCTATTTAATACAATCTCTATGGTCCACAGCTTTCACTGTTACCCCCAGAAACATACCGTCTCCTTTCTCTAAATCCCATGGCCTAAACTGGAAACCAAAAGAGTGGCCTTTGTCGTGACCCGAATGCACAATGACCTGTTGCCCTGAATCAACCTCGACGAGACAAGCGGCAAGACCTCTTTTGACAACGGTCTGAGATTTGAAAGATAATTATGGTGCCATTTTCCCAGGACCATTGACTCCGTGCTTAACTAATTGTAAAAAAAAAAAAAAAAAAAGTATCTTTTTTTGCTTTGGGGCGGGGGGGGGGGGGGGGGTGGCATTGGCACATAAACATTCGGAGTTTATCGGTTAAATCCGAATTGACCAAAATTTCCCCGGCGGGTGTTTTTCGGAGTTTTTCGGATTTATCTGAAAACACGGAGCCCTACTTATAACTTTTGATTGAGATAACCGTTGATTTGGAAAATTTGATGTCTGGTTCGAACCTCTAGCGTTACATTTGGGCGGATAGAGTGCGTTCGTCTATATTTAGTTTAGTTTCTGAATAAAAAAAGAAAACACGTCAAATACACTTCTTTCCTTTTTTTTTGGGGGGGGGGGGGGGTGGGGGAGGGGAAGGGGGGGGGCACGCTGTCTTGTGTTGAAACAGCAAATATCGACTTACGGATTAGGACGTCCTTACTGGTATAATGCGTGCATCTTTCTTGGATTACATCGCAAAGAGACGGTGTGAGATTGGCCCTTTTCAACAGGTCAGTCATGTAGGAGATGCGTGCTTCTTTTCCAACAAGCTCCAACGTTGGAGGAGTTGTACTCTCGCACATCTGGGAACGAAACGTGCAACGTAAATGCCTGAAAAACACACTCAGAGAAAAAGAAAATTTGTCTTATTTCGAGGTACTATTGCGTCAATGATAAAAAAAAAGAAAACTACGCACTGGGTAAATTATCAGCGTATACGTAATCTTGAAACACCAGTCACAACGATAAGAAATGATTGGGCAGTGCAATGGGGAATCAACTACTTGATGTGTGCCTGACAGTTATGTAAAGGCAATTCATACACTTACAACTGGGTACGACTGAGACAGGGGAGAACTGCTGAAACCTCTTAAAATTTCTTAGGACGAGAGAACACACTGGCACGATGGCGCCATCTACGCGGTGACCCTGGAACTGCATTTCACAAGAGCGAAAGTTTTTCGGGATTTACGAGGTCAAGGTGTGCGTAATACCTATAAGAAGGGCTCATTTATAAGTTATAACGTTGACAAAAGTTTTTTGAGCCAAGAAAGAAAGGATAATGCCCGAGTGAAATAAAAAATAGGCCGAGCGGCCAAGTTTACACTGCTACCCAATAGATGGCGCCAGTCGGATCTAAGAGGGTACAGTGTGCACTGCTTCTGGAGAGGAGGACGAGACGGCTGAGCACTTGATAATCTGCTGTAAAGGGCTTCGCCCTATGCCTACCGAAGACAACATGGATTTAATAAAGTCATTGGGTTTTAGAGACAGCGAAGGGAGAGTGGATTTCAAGACTGTAGAGATTACCAAGCAAAGATTAAGTGAATGGTGGCAGAAAGCGAGGGAGAACTAGGTATTTTCTTATTAATTGATGGCAAGGGGGTTTTATAGCCCCACTTTCTTTGCAGTGCGGAGTAAATATAGGTTTCACATTTAAATATTCTAAGCTTAAATGGTAAAACAAAATGGCTAGGTGGCATAAGCTACCGCCCGATTTAAAGGGCTCAGCCGCATTCATCCATCCATCCAGGTGCAAGTGTGCGAATGGGCCTTAATAGATAACAATTTGCTTTCAGTTAATGTTACTTTCTGATGAAACGTTTGCTATAATATAACCGTCATAATAAAGGCTGGTTTCCGCACTTGCGACTCGTAAGCACTCACAAGCGGCCTAAAATCCGGTTGTGTCGCAGTCGGCCATAAAAAAAAAACAAGTGTTTGACGACTGCGTAAAAACACATGATTTAAATCGGTACTACTAATGCTAGAATATACCGATCTGCACTAATCACCTGCTGTGGAATACTTTAAGTTCCTCTTTATGTAAAAAAGGAGGTTATCTATAACAATTTCATGTGGACAATTAACCGACCAACCCACGAACTGACCAACCAAAGCTTACCACCGCATATTTCTTCCAACGTTCCGTATTGGCCAACTTCTTTCGAAACTGAAGATGGAAACTGGAAGCGTAGAACATGAAGAGACATTCTCCACCGGGCTTCAACAGTTCGAAGACGTTCTTGAATCCTTTCTCCTGGTCCTTCACCCAGTTGAAAAGGAAGATGGCGTAGACTCGATCGAACTGACCGTACTTCGTCACGAAGGCGGACACGTCATCCACTACGGCATCGAGAACGTCGTAGCAAATCTTAGGATGGGCGAAGTGCTTCTTGGCGGTCTCGATCTTGTCCTCGGAAACGTCGACGGCAACGATTCGACCGACGGGAAGACAACGGGGAAGAAGCGTTTCCCGCGTGACGTCCCCTTTTCCACAGCCCAGGTCAAGGAATTGCTGGTCCTCACTCGAAGACTTCAGCAGGGACCTGTGCAAGAGGTCTAGTCCTTCTACAGTTATCGGACTGGCGACGTCTACGAGCAACTCGTCTTCGGGCTGGGACATGGCGGGCACTGCTCTTTGCGCAAATCGAGTTTCTGCTTCTTGCCGTTGAAGTTCCAAAAAAAAAAAAACTCGCTGCGTGTTATTTCAACATTTACACAAAATAAGAGTTCCTTGCGTCTCGCCTGTGTACGACGTTGTCGGCAAATACAGTTGAAATATCACCGTCCTCCTCCTTCACCTACGGATTTCTGCATGGGCGCGGTCCGCTCTATCTTTCGCCCTTAAATTTGCTAGCGGAGTGAGAGATCTACTGCTCCTGGACTCCTGGACCAATCGTCTGTCGACGCTGCGGCGCGCAAAGCACATGTGGGCAGTACGTTCATGTGACCTTAAAACAACGCTTTACGTTACACGTCCAAGATTTAAAATTCATTTTACATGTCGACTGAACAAAAAAGAAAACACGACGTAGTTGCGATGCAACGATAGTTAATCGGCGCATGGGCCAGTTGCAGGCAGCGCCGACTTCATTTGCAGTTGTGCGTTTTATACTGTAAAGATTCATGCTATACCACCTGCGTAAGAGTGTCACGACATGTGCAAATTTACATTTTTAAAATATTTGGAGCAGAATGTAGAAATATAAAAAAATTGCAGGCCAAATTGCCCTGCATTTGTGCTGCTGCGGAAAACATTTTAGGTTTAGCGCTAGTGACCTACAGGCATTTCTTCTCGAGCTGTACCTCCAGGTGTCTCCAATCCTCTCCACTCCATTGACTCCCCCCCCCCCCCCCCCCCCCCCCTTCCCTCCGTCCCAATGAGTTTGCCCGTCGGGTCGGCCTGTATATACAGAGTATGCATGGGAAATAATGGGCCACGGCCGGTCACGTGTCAATTTCCCCCCTTAAATTTAGCAAGTAAACTGTATCGATATCTAGTTCGCGTGACGTGAAGTTTCCCGCTAAAACTAGCGGGGAAATTGAATTTGAATATAGGTCACGTGACACGAAGTCATGTGATGTCATTTCCCCCCAAAAATTTAGTAAGGAAACTGAATTGGCGTTGAGGTCACGTGACGTCAATTGTCCCGCTATATCTAGCGGGCAAACTGAAGCCGCGTGACGTCACGGGCCACGGCTTCACGAAATGCAGCTTCACTAAATCCAGAGAAACTAGTCAAATAACGTTTTGCGTTAATACAAGGATACCTGGTCGCAGCTAAATCCAGATATTAAAATATGTTTGCGAAAAACACCGGATGTGTGCTGCGTGTCACTGTAAACGCTGGTTCACAGTTCTGCGTTGGTTAAGTTCGCATGTAACCGAACCGACCGTAACGACAAAGTTTCCGGGACTATTGGCGACGTCAGCGATCAAAAGCGTCGCTGTGGTGGGCCAAGGTCGGCCCACCATAATTGGCGGAATACTGACTATGACGTCAGGAAAGGATGTCTCATCGATGGAAATAAGAGGAATGTCAGAACTTCAATTTTGACGGTGTCGGCACCGTTGCTTTGAGAGCGGTATAATTTCAGGCTTCCACGATGCCCATTACGAACACCATCGAGCTTGTTCACAAGGTAATGACGTCAAGAAAGGTAGCAGAATGAGGGCGCCACCGAAAGATCTCGCCGCTAATAGTGTTCGCCGTACACAGCATGGCAAGCGATGCAAGAGAATGGATTGCTTCGCGAAGCAATCCATGAGTCACAGGTGTTGGGGTGTGGTTTTTGCGGTCGTTACGGTTGCATGCGAACGCAACCGTTGCAGATGTCTGAACCATATATCTTAACTGAATCGTAGAAAAGTAGCGCCAAACTCGCCGTATGCTCTCCATGTTAGCTCGTAAAATGAGCAATGAGCAATGAGCGCCAGGCAAGGGGACTTTATTCTCCGTTTCGCTGCTACAGCCCGTATGGAAATCTCATATCTGGGCCATATCTGGCCATATCAAACATTATATGATTATATACGGCCCATATACAGCCTTATCTGGCGTATATACAGACTTATCTGGCGTATATACAGCCTGATATGGCGTATATTCGCGACTCCAGCGACCTATAGGGGGCGCCACCACCAAACAAACATGGCGGCTGAGTCCAGGTCGCGGCGGCTCGGCCGGGCTATCATAGCCGGGCCGCCTGAACAGGTGGCGCGTTCAATTTAACGGATTTTCTTTTGTTTAATGCCCAATTTTATAGGTATTTGAACTGAGACGGTGAAGTGTAGCCGGTGCAGATAAACTTGCAAAGCATAGTTTTGTTTTGCCGGTGTTTTTTTGTTCTTTTCGTGTCAAACTTTCGTTTCGGAGGTTTCGTTCAAAACCGAAACTATGGGCTCCGGAGAGACGGTTTTACACTCTAATCAGTTTTGATCATCTAAGCAAAGCGGCGATGACTATAGAATTGTTCCACAGAGAGTAACTTTTCAGCTAACTCGCATGCCTCGACCATGCGACTTGTCTGTCCGCGGAATCGAGCTTTTGTGCGTATCCGCGTTTACGAAACAGCTCCAGTTGTCTGCTCGGCCAACAACACAGGCTGCAGGAAAATTACGAAAATTAAGCAACCGCTTCTTGAGCCAAGGACCATGTTAACCCGCCGGCGCCCCACTAAGCAGCTGATACTCGTATTTCAATTCAGGTTTTAGTAGCAATCGAGAAGTCATTTTGACGAGCGGGTTATGTATTATATTACGTACTATGGGAGTCCCACTAAAGCGATATTAGTATATCCTTCGGGTTGAATTATGAGCTTAGTTGACTAGCTATCAGGTGAGTTGCCGAATAAAAGTATATTTGACAGACGGAGACATACTACTTAAATTTAGCCAAATGGTTCTATAGCCGGCAGCACGGAGACAAACTGAAGAGAGTCTTCATTGAAGATCCACGCAGAACCTCTCTGCATTGAACTTTGCTTCGAATCCTGAACGGAGAAAATTAGTATTTTTTGTGGCCTGTCAACCTGACCAATGTAGACGTATATTGCTGCTGGCTTCGACGTCCTCGTAATATAAATATTGGAGGCGCGATAGGTCAAAATGCCGTGATAGCATCTAACGTTGCGAGATTTGTCTCCCACCTTTTGAAAACAGATAATTTCCCTCATTCATCATTTGCAGCGAGCAAGTTTTCCTGAAGCAAGTAATTGCGAAATCATCCCAACTTCTTCAGTGTGGTCCAGAGGCTTTTTCGACGAAAAGCAGCCAAGATGAATAGCCAACGCACCGACCGGCGTGGGTGGCTCAAACTTGAAGCTAACCGAACACAACCAAACTCAAGAAAAGCAGCTATCGAACCTTCCCATTCACTTGACTGCAACACTGATGTTCCCTCCAGTATCAGTTACCAAGCAGTCGTCACTCTGAATGCGATTCGAGACAGACAAGAAATCAAAGAGTTTTTCCGTGATTCCTCCCCACCCAAGAAATCGAAACCACGCGACCGTGTGCTGTGGAGTAAACGGGCTTTCAAACACGTAATAGAAGAAAACAATCTACTGAGGCTTCACCACACTAATGATCACTCAGGCAAACTTAAGAAATATTCGGACCTTCGTCAAATTACATTGTTCGCCACCGCGCCGACAACACGTCTCCGAGAAAGCCACCAGAGACGCGGAGGGGCGCGGAGCGACCTGGACCGGCTGGTTCCCGGTTTTCCCGCTTGGCGGCGTCCGTTTTGCTGGAGTCGCGAATACAGACTTATCTGGCGTGTATACAGACGTATCTGGCATATATACAGCCTGATATGGCGTATATACAGACTTATCTGGCGTATATACAGACGTATTTGGCGGCCGGTTTTCGATATATTAAAGTTAAAAGAAGTTAAAACAATTTTTTTGTTAGCAAACTCTGAATGACTTATTTTTTGCAAGCTAAATATTAGCACAAATAATCCCAAACATCAGCTTTGACAAGATTAAGTTTGAGATTATTTGTGCTAGTTTTCACGAGGATTTCAATGTAGCTTAATTATTTCAAAGTGTTAACATTACGACCGAGTAGACAATTTGCTAAATCCCGAAATCGCCTCGGCCCGTACTCGAGGAATCATGGGGACGGTGTTTTTTCAGCTGCCTAGTGATCGAAAACTTCGAGCAATTCTATGGTTACACGATTTGAGTGTAATTTGGAGTCTCCCTGAACACGTGCCGTACAGAACCCAAGTACCTGCCATACCACTTTTAAAATGTCCCGCCAATGTCAATACTGTGCATTCCGTCCAACCTTCAACCTGGGTGAGCCGCAGACATATGTCTTACATTATTATCGTTCTCGTACAGCTTCAAAGACGCTGATATTAGACAGTTTTAGTATAGCGTTGCTGGCTCTTACGTACGCAATACGCAATAGTATAGCGTACGCTAAAAATGACCTGCTCGGACCGAATTTAGTTGTGTGTTACGTTTTCGAGTGAACACCGCGCATGATCTTGGTTAGATTTGCTAGAGCTGCAGAATTCCGCGTGCTTATAGCGCAACCATGCTCCTGGAAAGAAATATTGAAAATGAAAACATGTCCAATCATTTTATTCCAAATTAAACCAAGCCGCAGCTGCCTCATCAAGCGCGCTTTTCTGCGGGGTACAGAGGCTACTAGTAAAGGGGTAAAGGCCGGTTCAGACACTTGCGTTTGACTGCGTTGCGTCGAGAAGCGAAAGCGAGTCACCGGCACATCTGTGCTTCGTGTGAAGCGTGCAATCCAATTCAAAGAATCATCTTAGCACGTGATATAAGTAGCAGGGATGTCCTGGTTTCTCGCTGCCGCAACGCAGTCAAACGCAACTGTCTGAACCAGGCTTAAGAATGCGTAGCCAAATTCGATCACGGAGCCTCCGTCAATCTTCCCTTTGAAACGGCACCTTTTATCAATGCTATCGCGGAATGAAATTCATGACCTACTGATGTCCAGTACATAGCCAGAACTTCGGCGATTTCTTTTAGAGTCGTTCGTCCGTCGGCGATGAACTGTGGGAATAGGCTTACCGTTGAGCAGATCGCAGCGTCGACGCACACTGCGAGCGGCGCACATTTCCACTGTGCACTCCTTCAGCTGCACGGCGATCTGATTCGACCGCCGTAGGTCCCGGAAAGAATTGCCGAGCTGAAACACCACGCAATTTCACGTAACACAGAACTTCAAAAACACCACGTCGCCTTTGCTGCGCCAGTCGAGGTAACCGCCATCTTGAAACTTGCGCTCTCGTTGGGTCCGAGATCTCTCGAGAACGTCCCGCAGAGCCCGCTAGCCCGCCACGCAAAATCCTCAGCGTTGCGTGCGTACGCAATACGCTAGCTCTTCTATTGCGTTCTGCGCACGCGCACTCCCGACCCGCAATTTTATTGCGTACGCAAGGCTTTAGCGTACGATCCACTAAAACTGTCTATTAAGTTAGAAACGCTAAAAATGTCATAAACAGCTCCGCTGAATCCGAGTTAAATCCCGGTTTTGGTTGTTGTGATTTCTCGGCTTTTAAGCAATTCCCGCTAAAACAACAATCACGAGAATGATAATATGGTAAGAGATTTCGGCGGCTCAGCCTGGTTGAAGTTTGGACAGAATGCACAGTATCATAAACGCTGCCATTGACGAGAAAATTTAAAAGTGATATGACAGGTACTTGAGCCCCATGGGAGGCTTGTTCAGGGTGACGACGAATTAAACTTGAATCGGTGTAAACATAGAATCGGTCAAAACTAGCTAAAGGGCCACCGTTTCCATAACTCCTCGAGTGCGGGCTGGGGCACTTGGGAGAATTGTAGGCAATAAAAAGATATAAAGTGCTGATTTCACGCTTGTGTACTTTTGAAATGCCTGCCAGATCTGGAATTTCCTTACTTAGCCAGATCTGGGATTTCCATACCTGCCAGGGGTATCAGGCTATATCTGGCAGATATACCATATCAGGTTATATGTGGCCAATTTTTGATATGGCCATATCTGAAATCTTCACATCTGGCCAGACATAATTTTTTTGTAAGGGAGACTACAGGCTCCATGGAACAGGGGACTTTAGGCGCCGTTTTTCGCGGCTTCAAGAGCTGATAACGCCAGTTCGCTCCATGGAACAGTTAGGGCTTTCGCATTAAAAATAAAAGATACTAAGAAAGAACCTTGTTGTCAACAAGTGCCTATCTACGGCGTGTGCGTAAGGTCCTCTATTCTCTTAATGAAGAATTTATCAGATTATTGCTTCAATGGCAATCAAATAAATAAACGAGAAAATTCTCATACCCTACGATTTTAATGCCGTGGCATTACCTCGGAGAAAGTCAGCATTCAGGTCTTCGACCGGCGCTGTAATTATCCTTTTAGAGCGCAGCTCTTAGGCGTCCGTTTCCGGCCTCAGAGGCGTCGCCGTAACCGCGGCGACGTTTTCGGCATGGTGACGTTCCGGCACCATGCCGAAACACCTGCGCGGGGTCACGTAACCCCCTCGGGGGGGTCAGGAAGGTCATGTGACACCCCTCGGGGGGAGGGGGCTCAGGGGGCCACGGGACACCCCTCGGGGGGGGGGTCACGTGACCCCCCTCAGGGATCTCAGGAGAATTAGGTGAAACCCCTCGGGGTGGGGGCACGTGACACCCCTCCGGGGGGTCAGGGAGATCAAGTGACCCCCTGAGGGAGGTCCGTGACTTCCCTGAAAGGGTCATGTGACCGCCCTGACCCACACGAGGGGGTCACGTGACCCCCGTGAAGGGTAACGTGACCCCCATGAGATCACGTCACCCCGTGAAGCCACGTGACCCCTGCGGTCACGCGACGTCACGGGGGTCACGTGGCCTACTGTTACGCCGACGCCGCTCGGAGAGAGGAGCAGCATGATGAGGAGGTGAGGAGGAGGGAGGAGGGGTATACCCTCCCCTCAGTACCCTTCCCTCCTCCTCCTCAAGAGCTGCGCTCTAATTCGGCATTACAGGGAGTTGTAAACGGCTTTAATTTTTCTAGTGATTCTCAGATTTTATACTCAGAATTAACGTTCACAACCGGTCACAAACAATCTAGCAGCACCTTCCGCGCATGACGCATTTTCAGCGTAACGTAACGAATAGGGCATAGCAGGCTCCCCGATACTTTCCAAACGATTCACGCGTTCGCCTCTTCTTCGTCGGCTTGTCCAGTTTGCGCTAAACAGCGTCTATACTCTTGGACATTTGTCTGTGGCATTTCAAAGAGGGGAAGGGATCATGTGTGCACAGCTTTTATCAGCGCTAAAACGTGGTCCCGTACCTTTGATTGCAGCCGCACTGTGGTGCAGCTCCCGGACGCCCAGTATCGCTTAAAACCTACTACGTGCCAGTGCCGCTTCTGAAAACAAAAGTGTTATGGGGTGATTTCAGATAAGATCGACCAAAGGGTGGCTGGTCGACATTTTTAAATCAACTGATGTTTTTATATGACATTGTCTAGTGTCTGGTATAAACGAATCCACACTTAGTTTTGACCAGAAAAAAAATTTGGAGGCAAGAAAAATCGTAAGGCAGGGAGAGGTGGACAGTTGCAATAACGCGCACTGATGGAGGGGGCAAGTTTGAAAGTGAATAATTAAAACAATAAAATTAGGAGAATTTTAAAACTTTTTACAAACTATGGGTACAACTTGCTTGTAATATAAAGTAATAATATTTATTAAAAATTTATTTAGTTTTCTAAAAATTGCCAAACATGCCTGCTCGTACGACAAATGGCAAACTTTGGAAATCTGTATCTCATGAAATAATTTAATCATTATTACATAACTTGCAGACATTATTTTACTAATATATGGCTATTATTGAAAAAATAAATAAGGTATCTGAGTGACACAATAGTTACAATATATTTAGGCAAACATGGGAAAAAAATCAGACAAAGAAAAATTCCAATGCGAATAAAAAAAAACCACCACCTTCGATTTTTTAAAAATTTGGGTACCCTGTTATACTCTATTTCGGCATTCATTTCTATTAAAAACATGTTGCATCATTGCACTGTGAAAGAAGAAACAACTCCCCAAAGTAGGGTCCTTTTTCAAAGCCTACACTTAGCAGTGTCCTATACAAGAAGTGACTCCGAGTTCCAGTTTCATGAAACTTGCACAAATCTTTTATATACATTTATTCAGATGAGGTCATTGATAAAAAGAGCGATCGGTCACACAGTAAAAGGGAGGAGAGACTATATACAGCATTTTACATAAGCGTACAAAGTGGTATCATATTAGAGACTAATGATTTGAGAAAAGATGATGCAGTGTGAAGTTGTACCTTCCGGTATATTTTACATCTAGAGTAAAATAAATAACTTTACTTCCACACACAAAAACAAAGATATAATAGTAAGATATTTAGGTTGGCTGTGTATTTACGATTACAAACAATTTCAGGTGACGGATGCCATAGTGCCTAACTGGAGCAGCTTCGATGCTCTCGGTGTATGAATGAATCGTGGCAAGCCGATATATTTTATCCTGCTCGAGGATAACATTTTGGGATTTTTTTTTATAGCGATCAGATAAAAATTATTAGTAACCACCAACAAAAACAGTAGGTTAAATACCCCGTGAAGAAAAATGTGATAAATAAGATGTCCCTGCATTCAAAATGAGCAGTCCTTGGGAAATCAAATTCGGCACTTTACGCTAAGGTTTTCCTCGCTGTACCCATTTAATAAAGTTGCTTCCAAGCAGACCCGACTGTCCGTGCTACATATACGTCACAGGTCCCTTCTGTTGATGACTTGCTGAGCCGCCACGCGTGCCAAGACTGAATGCCAGGGAAGGCGCACACCGTCAGCCACTCTTCTTTTTTTTTGTTCACGATACCGAACAACCTCATTTTCGTCCAGATATACAAGATGCACGCCTTTCAGTTTCTTTGATAGAACGCTCACTATTGTCCTGGCCGTCTGAATTGCGCTTACTGAACGTTCTCTCAGGTTGTTCAGCGTGGCCTGGTGCTTCACGAGTCCGCCAACTCCGTCACATGCATTTTTCCCATGTCCAGATGCAGAAAATAACCACTGGGCTTGTGGGCAATCGTCCTTTGCAAATTGGTGAAGCTGGTAGCGATTCTTGAAATGACTGGCGGCGCCGTCACTTACGTACGTCACGTACGAGTATACCGCAACGTTGTCTTCAACCCACTCCTTCACTTTTTCTAGAGCCAAGCAAGCGTGAGCGGCGTCGTGACACAGGTCCTCACTGATGATGGCAAAGCTGTTTGTAGATTTTCTTGTCGTCACTACACATGTAAATATCGAAAATTGTTTTTTTTTTCCAGTGATATGCTTGCACTTCGTCAGGAAGCACGATGGTCCAGTTTTCAGCAAAGTCAAAATGAAAGACAATGCTCCCGCGTTGCATGCACTGTTTTTCATCGTAGATCGCTTTACCTTGCGTTTGCCGGATATGGTTGTGAAGTACCCAACTTCCAACCGTCACTTGGATGACTTTTAGGAAAGTCTCAGGTTCCAAAGATTTTTTCACAAGGTCGCCGGACTCCCATGTTGCAAGCACAATCTCTTCATCCTCCGGGATATCAAGTTCCTGGAGTGTAAGAAACTGGCCTTTTGGGCAGTTATCACAGTCTCCTTGAAGGCACAGTTCTGTTGCTGGGTCGCACAGAAATGCCGAGTTCATTTCACCAGTGTTGAATGTTGAGCCTGTAACGTTCTCTAGAGCGGCAATACAAAGATAATAATTGGCGCAGCGCACACAAACGCACACTTCCTGGTGTGGAATACATTGGACCCATCTAGGGCTCAACGAATAAAATTTCGTTAGCCCAACGCCGGAATCGGGATGCTTGTCTTTGTATATACGGAAGGCCTCTCGTATTGAGCGTGTCATGAAGCGCTTTGGCACGAACGTTTTCTCTCCGTTGAGCATGACAGAGATGACGTCCTTCTGGTTGGGACTTTGGCGCGAACATTGTAGCTCGTCTTTCGTGAAGTACTCTAGGGCAGCAGACAGGTTCTCAGGGCTCACCTTGCACCTCGTGTAAGGATCCGGCTCATACCACACGCCATGCTTTTCCTTGAGTTTTCGGGATTTACTGATGAGGTACATTGAGGCCTGTGGAATCATCTTTTGAACCTCATTCTTCGTCAGTGTTGACGGCAGGAGTGTAAGCAGTTGACAACGTTCCCGGAGAGAGGTGGCGGTTTCAAAGGGCTGCCGAAAGTTGTCCACCCACTCAGTGCATGTGGAGCATGTTGGTTCGGACGACCCCGATGGTGCGTCCCTGTACGCAATACGTAGCCTTGAGCGTATATTCTTGACAGCAACCTGCTCCAGTTCTGTCTGCTTTCTCTTGACATAGGCAGGCCTGTCCCGACTTCTTACGACGCTTGGTTGTCTCAGCGGCGACACATCTGTAGGTAGTATGCTGCGACTTAGATCTTCAATTGCTTCTTCAGCTGGCACAAATATGTCAGGGCACTGCTCTGAGCTTCGCATCGAGATCTCCTTAGTGATGTGCATGAAGCAATGGTAGCACAGGTAGTCCGTCGCACTCACTTTGGTGGAACAGTCAGGCGGAAGAATTTGCTTCAACGAGTTTAGGTCCAACTCGCCAACTCTTCGAAAATTCCGCTGCTTTGGTATAGTCTTTTTGTGTTTGCAAAAGTAATCTGCACAAAACACTCGTTCGGAGCTCCAGGACGTCTTCATAATGTATACATAAATAATAGAAATTAAACCCCAACTGATGGCATATAATTGCCAAGTGAAAGAACTACTGGGTGCACAAGTGACAAGTCCGAGGCTGAGGAGCTCACTCACTGCAAACGTACATTTGAAAAGAGAGGTCACAACTGAGGCTGTCGGCAAAGCTTGATCCACGTCAAAGGAAGAAAGAGGGAAAGTCTCCAGACAAAAAATTGTGGTCAGCGGCCTTCGAAAAAGACTTTCCGGAATCGCACTGTCGTCCCTCCACGCGCTGATATGAAAGCACCCGAGCTTCTACCACGTGGTTCATGACACAGCCTGAGCCATGTCGGCGACCGGTTCGCGAGGGGTTGGCGGTGGGGTTACGTTGATGGTCACTCGGATTAGCCCTTGCTGTACTGAGCTACCGCCTGCAGTGCCTTATCGCCGGCTGGTGTCAACAACGAGAACACACACACCCTGTCTACACCAAAACTACAAGCGTTCACCGCACACGCGTCGCCGCCGCTTTTAAGCTTTCGTGAAATTGCTTTCTTTTGCCGCGGAGAACCGCCTTATCTTAACTACGCGCCTGAAATCCTTCCAGGCGGGCGTACACAATATCAAGCGATTCGAGAAATGCCCGTGGAGTAGAACTATGGGAAAATTCGGAGCCCGCGATGTCGATATCGTCGCCGTTGTGTTAGTACGCCGTCGCGTACTGCAGTCCCCCGTTGGGGGAGGGGGGGGGGGGTCTTACTACGATAACATGGCGACAGCGTTTACACTCTATGTATTTATGCGAGGCTCGAGTATTTGGGGATAATGCTGCCGGTTGGTGTGCCCCTTTGTGCCTGATATTATCGCCCGTGACGCCAGCGAGTGAGATGGCGACAGGCATGACTGCTCAGTAAACAGGCGTCATCGGCCATGTTTTGCTGGTTGAAGCGAACCCCCTTGTCCTTGACAGCGAGCGGGGAAATGCGAAAAAAAGATTGTATCGGCCGTTTTGCCAGAACTAGCGACGAGTGTCGTCTGCGGTTTCCGGCAACTATTTTGCCATAATCGTGAGCTTAGCGAGGAAATGATTTTTGCTAGCCACAGAACACTACCACGCAGAAAGGGAATGCTTGAACATGTTTTTGTTCTGGATATATATCAGGGATATATATGAGAGCGAGACAGGGAGAGATGAAGGTAGAGCGGAAGAGGGAATAGCATATAGTGTCGCAGGAGAATAAAGTAAACAAAGTTCCTAGTGGCCGATGGCTGCATGATCTTTTCTCGGATCACTAGTCCGTAATATGATACCTCTTTGTACACAGTAGTTTCTCCTTACTTTAAGTGTGTGAACGATTTCTTTAGTTATCATTGGCCTCATCTGAATAAAAATATATAAAAGATGTGTGTTGGTTTCATGAAACTGGAACTCAGAGTCAGTTCTTATATAAAACACTGCTAAGTGTAGGCTTTGAAAAAGGACCCTACCTTGTGGAGTTGTATCTTCTTTCTCAATAAAATGATGCAACATGTTTTTAATGGAAATGAATGCCGAAATAGAGTGAAACAGGTTACCTAAATTTAAAAAAAAATCGAGGGTGGTGTTTTTTTTTTTATTCGCATCGGAATTTTTCTTTGTTTGATTTCTTTTCCATGTTTGACTAAATATATCCTAACTATTGTATCACACAGATACCTTAGTTATTTTTTAAATATTAGCTATATATTAGTAGAATAATATCTGCAAATTATATCATAATGATTAAATTATTTCATGAGATACAGACCTCCAAAGTTTGCCATTTGTCCTTCGAGCAGGCATGTTTGTCAATTTTTAGAAAAATAAATAAATTTTAAATAAACATGATCACTTTATATTACAAGCAAGCTATACCCATAGTTTGCGCCTAAAACGTATTAGAGTTCTCCTAATGTTATCGCTTTAGTTATTCACTCTCAAACGGGCCCCCTCCATCAGTGCGCGTTAATGCAACTGTCCACCACCTCATGCCTTACGATTTTTCCTGTCCCCAAGTATTTTTTCTAGTCAAAACTAAGTTTGGATTCGTTCATACCAGATACTAGACAATAACATATAAAAACATCAGTTGATTTGAAAATGTCGACTAGCCATCCTGTGGTCGATCTTATCTGAAATCACCCTATGATGCCTCACTAAACAGGCCGTAAGTCAGCGACCGAGTATCTAGTCCATGTGTGCTTGTAAAGACAGCTGCAGCGTCTGGACTCAAGCTGAAATGGAATACAGAAAGTCCCCAAGAACAGTGATCCGTGTTTCTTCGGCCCAGGTACATAAACTACGCATCACAAAAAGCTCAAACTCTGTGATATTGTGATGGTAGCGGTTCGGATAGAAGTCGAAAGTTTGAGAACATTACGTTGCCTGGATCAAAAGATAAGCGAGTAAAAGTAAATTTTTTTGCTCTATGAGCCGACGCCCACCTAAGCTTCACTTCGTCAAAACAAGACCTGATATTCCGGACGCTCGTTGGAGATTTATTTAAAAAAAACATTTATCAAGAAATAAGAGGAGATTGTTTCCTTTCTTGTTGACAAGTTTTTTCATCGAAATAGATGTTACAGGCTCTTACAAGGTCATTTCTTGTTTTATTGAGATTATAGGTGGACTCATAGCGAAATTTCATTTTTTTCTTTATATATTTTGATTCAAGTAACGCCATGTCTCAACTGTTCTCCTTCGAGCCCAACCACAAGCATCACATTCTCACGGATTATCTGCGATGTATCGTTTATTTACCCGAGCCAAGAAACACGGTTCTCCTTTCTTGAGAATTCCCTGTATAGAGAGAGTACTGCTGGTAATTGGACGAACTCAAATTCTACTATGAGTATGCCCTGAATGAGCATATTTTTTCACCACACCCTATATTACTAAATTTAGAAACGAAAACAAACGAAACAAAAAACGCTGATGATTTCACCCTGCACCTCTCTTTTCAAAGTTGTCAATGTGGTCAGTGACGACTTAAAAAAGGCAGGGCATGAACTGCTATGTTCACACCTCTTGCTTCGTGATTGGTTCGTTGGCGTTCTTATCGTCTAACGCCACAATCTTATTGGCTGAGGAGGGATAATGAGGTGCTCCAAGCTCGCCACGCCCTCAGGCCTCTCAGGCACGATGACTTCCTAATGCTTCGCGGCTCAGCTGGGTGCGGAGCTGAAGCTATTGCGCAACAGACAAGGAGAACATTCGTTCCCAGGTTCTGCAGTACTGTGTTTTTTTAAAGCTGTTTTGAAATATCCGAGGGAAATCGGTAAACAGACTGAAACCATTCAGAAAAACAAAAAAAGCAAACATTTATTTGAAAGTACATTTTTGTTTAAATTGCTTATCGCACGCTCGCAGAAATACGAAAAATCCACGGGACTCAGCCAAATAGTTGTTATGTCGACTCAGCCAGCTTGCTATCGAATTCCCAAGAAGAGCGTATAACATTTCGTTGGTTTGCTGTTTCATCCAAGCTTAAAGGGACAATGAAGGCAATTTCGGACATCTTTTTGGCGATTGAACTGGGTTCCAAGCACGTCTCAGGCCACATTGCACAAATTTCAGCCGAAACCGGCGCTTGTGTGCCGCGCAAATCAATTAAACAGTCGCGGTAATAATCGTACCGGAATCGACTGGAGCGACGCCCCGAGAGTTGCGGGAGAAGCCAGGAGAGGCGGAGCTCACGTGACCGATGCGAGGCCAAGAAGCGCGACGTCACAAGAGACGCCTCAGCGATTGGTCGAAACGAGAAACGCGCCCTCAGTCACGTTTTGGTTCTCGGTTTTTAGGAACACTATTCTAATTACCGCTTGAGTAACCATGAAAAGCATAAATCGGACCGGAAAGGATTACTAAACCGCAAATAAAGCACCATAAATGTTTTTTTTCTTTGCTACGCTGGACGTGAAACGGCCAACGAGCAATTATGGGCACTTCGGCATGCGGGCCGCTCGTTACCGGCTGGGCGGTCTCCCTCGGGTGACGGCGGAGGCCGCCACACACGTACTCCCGTTCCGTTTGTGTTGGGTTACTGAACGGAAGCTCGAACTCGCTCGCGAGAGCGGCATTGCCGTCCATGTTGACAGATTCGATGAAACGACCGCGCCACCGCACCACCGCGCTGCTATAACCCACCGCGGTAACCAGAATCTCGATCTCCTAAATACTACCGATACCGACTATTCACACTTGACGTCACCTCCGTTTTTGGAAGCCCAGAAACGAGATTGGAGATTGTTCAGTTTCGGTTTCTTTACTTCTTTCGTAGGCACAGAAATACGCGTCACAAATGGCTACAAAAAGTTGGGCAGCATGCTATGTTCCCAAGAAGCATAAAAAGACCATTTAAAAAAATTAAATAAAATCGTCTTCATTGTCCCTTTAAAAAGAGGTGCTCGCAGCATTCAGCTGTCGGTCATATCTTATAGTTTATCTCATGAAAAGACCTTGGAGGCGCGTACAATGTACACAGGGTAGTCAAGTGGAGATCCGCCGGCTTCTTTTTCGGTCCACAGTCTGTCCGCTTCCTTCATCACCTCCTCTCGAAGAAACGGCATTTCTTCCTTGCTTATTTTGGTTGTGAGCGGGTTGATCTCCATCAGTTCTCCTGAAAGTCGGATTCCCGCACACACAAAAAATATCATTTTAGACACGTATTTGAACAGTTCAGGGTCGAAACGAGGTTGGCACTTATTTCAGTAAAAGCTTAAGCCCCGATCGCACAGTTAAGACATCATACAAATGACTGACTCCAGACACTGTCTGAGAAAGGTGTCTTCCTCATATGACTGTCCTCTCACAATGATCACACGAAAACTGACCACAGACCATGGGCGTACCAACCGGGGGGGGGGGGGGGCGCTTACCCCCCCCTCCCAGTTCTCAAAGTGGGGGGGGGGCATAGCATGTGTTTAGCCCCCCCCCCCCCCCCCCCCCCCCGGCCTCCCCTGAAACAGCCGCCACTGGGCAGTGCAAACACTGGCCGGCGCCGCCCAAGGAATACCAAGGGCACCGCCCCGCAGTCCCGGGGGGGGGGGGGGTTGGGTCTGGTTTGCCCCCCCCCCCCCCCCCCCACTCAAAAATAAGTTTGCATGCCACTCTCACATATATGTTCGAAATATGTGTATCAATAGAGCACACATGCATCGAACTTGTTTGAAGCGCGTCCGCAAATAATGCTGTCACCATGTCTGCAAAATAACCCCGCGTGTTTTTTTTTTTTTTTTGTAGAATGTATGGACAGTGTGGCTGGAGCTTCATGCGGTTAGAGAATGGGAGTTGCTGCCTCCTCATTTTCTGTAGTCGGGAAACCCTTTCCGTGGCAGTTCGGAACAAGTAAAGCGTTCACGCGAATACCTTGAGAAGAGTTGCCTACAAATATCATTACTGAGTGGAGAACATTCATTGTTCTTTGTTTATAATACTTTTTTCTACTCTGGTAGCGCGATACCTAGAAGTGGTTCGCTGAAATGTTTTCTTCGCCGTATACGTTGCACACCTAGTTCTTGCGTGGTGGCTAAGCTAATGGTGTCACATCAAGGATGTGATAAAAATTTATTCTGTTTTGGAATGAACGCAAAAATGCGCTTACGTTTAAGGTCCTCTTTAGTGCCGTAACGCGTTGATATTTCCGTTATGACATCACAGAAGGTCGGTGTCAAATTGGCGCTTTTCAAGAGGCGTCTCATGTAGGAAATCCGGGCTTCGTTTCCAACCAGGTCTATGGTGCCAGGAGTAGTACTTTCACAAATCTGCATATTAAGAACGAAAGAATATTAGTCAGGGTCAGTTATTAACTTGGGTGTACCTAGAAAAATATATAATTTTATTGCAGCGATCGTGACCAAATGTAGACATCGGCCGTTTCAGTCTGAAATTATAGTTACTACCCGAAATGTCAGTTTACCAAAGGATCCTCGTCAGTTGTCTTCTTTGGTACATACCCGTGGCAGCTCAAGTTTTGCTGAGAAACTTAAAAAAAAAAAAAAGAAACTCTCTTCACTAACATGGAACGATCGCTATCACTTAAAACTTGTTGTTGGCCTAGTTGGTTCATGATGTAGTATAGAGGTTTTTTTTTGCACGACACAGGGAACAATTACAAGCGATCGTTTTTTTGCGCTTGTCCGTGTCTACTCGCTTGTAATTGTCCCCTGTGTCGCGCAAAAAAAAAAAAACTCTATACTGGATCGCTATCACGTTTAGGGTTTTAGCAGGTTCCTTTTTTTATCTAATTCCTAACAGCTTGATCTATCTTCGCGTTGGTTCTTAACTGACCATCAAAGCTCACCTCGGCATATTTCTTCCAACGTTCCGTATTTGCCAACTTCTTTCGAAATTGAAGATGGAAACTGGAAGCGTAGAACATGAATAGACATTCGCCACCGGGCTTCAACAATTCGAAGACGTTCTTGAATCCTTTCTCCTGGTCCTTCACCCAGTTGAAGAGGAAGATGGCGTAGACTCGATCAAACTGACCGTACTTCTTCACGAAGGCGGACACGTCATCCGCTAAAGCATCGAGAACGTCGTAGCAAATCTTGGGATGGGCGAAGTTCTTCTTGGCGGTCTCAATCTTGTCCTTGGAGACGTCGGCGGCAACGATTCTGCCGACAGGAAGACAGCGCGGAAGAAGCGCCTCACGCGTGACATCACCTATGCCACAGCCCAAGTCAAGGAATTGCTGTTCCTCACTCGAAGGCTTCTGGAGGGTCTTCTGCAGAAGGTCTAGTCCATCTAGAGTAATTTGATGAATGGTGCTCTCGTGGGATTCGGCTTGCTGAGACATGGTGGTCGTCGATGCCCACGGGAAAAAAAGCTGCTACTGAAGAACTTTATACTATTCAAACTCGTTCAGTCGGACCGGATTGTTTACGGGCAAAGAGAGAGTATATCTCGGTACGCCTGACTAACGCTGCTGGGAGGATACCGCCAAAGAGTGGAATAAGCTCGAAACCTTTGCTTTATGTAGTCACTGGTGGTCGCTGTTGGCCGCAGATGGTCGCTAACAGGATCGCAGGAACAACATGGACGCATTGCGATATGTATCAATCACTCGTAGCCTTGATAGCAAACGTGTTGCCTGCAGCGCTTGAACAATCAGAAACCGTCGGTGCACCAAGCAGCTGTATTTTCTCAGAAAAGAGTACGCGCGTTACGTGACTCAAAAACGACATTTATTGGTACATTTTATACGCTACGTTAACTGGTATGTTAACTGAAAGAATCAAAGGACTCTGTTCCCAACCGCGTTCGGAGCTACGTTCCATCTAACGGATTTCCGTTCTAAAAACGGGCCATGAATGAATCAAATCTATTCTACTCGCGTGCGAAAAGGTCCTAATTTAAGGGTTTTTTACGCACATATGGCGGCCAGATGTAGAAGGAGTGACTGAACTATGATGCTGTTCGCTCATATGGTCGCAGTTATCTGGCGCCACTAAAACGGCATTTTGATTTAGATATTTTTTTTTGTATTACTATACTGTTCGGTCTGGTATTTTGCCTGGCTGTCTGTAGGTTCCGGACTTTGTTCTTGGTAACATAGGCAAACACACGTCTTTTATGCGGCGGGTCGTCGCCTCGGACATTTCCGCTGACCCGAGCGCATTTAGAGCACAGACACGGACATCTACCAAAACTTCCAGAGCCCCGAAGTGTGCCTATCAGCGGCCTGAACGTCGTTTCGAAAAAGTGGACTGAAGGTTAGAGCCCTGCGCGGATAACGGTTTGATCATCCGCATCCGATTTGCACCCGCAATCTTTGCATTCGTACCGCATCCGCAAAAGTCGGAACCGCATCCGACCCTCAATGCGCGCATTCATCTAACATCATAAAATCAACCATAAATAAAAATAAAAAAGAGCATCTGGATGGTATTCTAAGCCGCCTGCTTACCTTTCTACGATGAACTCTTCGTGCAAGGAATACGGCGAAATTCATTTTATCGTATTCCGTTTTATCGTATTAATGAAATAAGCGATCATCATTCCATAGTCACTTCCCATCCCTGGAAATATGATCGCAGTTATAAGATCGTCTTAGGAGCCCGTGACACTGACACTCTGTCCAGAAGATGGGCTCAAAAGGAAGGAAATATATATTTATTTTTCTTTGCGCTTTAGAAGCTCACTTCAAGAAGAGGCATATATTATAGACATGAAAATTGACTAACGATAAACCAATGACATTGTGCCACTCTATTTAGGTGAAGCTATGAAGAAGTGGGGGAGAGAAAGAGAGAGAGACAGCATGTTTATTATATTGAGGATTCCCGTCATTGAGTGGTGTGCTCTGAGACGAGGGGGTGGGGGTGAGGGGTCATAAGGAGGGGGTGTGGATGACTATGGTGATATTAGCTGAATTTATGAGCCCCATGTTTTCTGATGAATTGAGCCAGGGAGTCTAGGATCGCCTTTCGGTGCTGTTCCTGGCCTCCGGTGTGAGTCCAATCGCTAAGCCTCCTTCGTTGGTCCTGAGCGGATAATTTTTCTCACGCAGTTTTCTGCGGTCTTCCAGGCCTCCGCACTCCGACCAGTAAGTGCTTGACACCTGACACCTTATTTTCTCTGCAGGCCTCGCTGATACGGTCTTCTTCCTTCAGTAGCCCCTGCCAGTTTGGCCGGGAATAACTGATCTTTTAGCGGTTCAAACATTTCCGAAATACTTCGAAATCTTCCGCCAGGTCTTTGACGCTCGCGCTCTTTCCCCGGTTAGGCACGCATAGTAATCCGAGTGAGTCCAATCCGACGAAGTTTATCGAATAATATTAATAAAGCGAACTCTCTCTTCACAGTGTGCGTTCTTCTTATCTTTTGCTGCGAAACGCTCGTCGTTCCCGAAGCAGATGTGAAAGATCGGAGAAGTTCTCGTCAGTCAGTATACGTGAGAGTTTTCGCGCGTGAAATTCGATGTGTGAAGTTGTTGATTGCGCAAAATCTCGGGTACGTGCCACCACCGCGACTTGAAGAAATACGCCGTGCGTATAAAACGTAAGCGCACTGGCCGCGCCAATTGAACACGAGCCACATGATCGGTAACCGCGAATCATGTTCCAGCGCTTTGGAAAGCTATAATTCAACGCGCAACTTCTCTGTCATTTCACTGCGACGGCACTGCTGTCGGCAGGACGCCATGTGAAAACGCTTCATTTCACGGGAATCTGGTTTCAACGCACCCGCAGTGTCCACACCTGTTGCGGCCGAACTCCGGCTTGATAGTGAACCGTGTGTTCGTCTATTGCAGGGGTCTCAAACACGCGGCCCGCAAACATCGCGCGGCTGCGAGCCCAAGTTTTCATGCCTCGTGCTCTACATGCGCCACTAATAATAGTTTTATATCGCTGATTCATTTACTCTCATATAACCTGCTCATACATTTTGCACTATTCTGTTGGTGTTTCTTTTTTTCAGGGATAGGGGGAGGGAGAAGAGGGGCTGAATATTTCTGGGTCTAATTATTTGTTTCTCAGCCCTTTCTTATGGAAATCAACCATAACGGCAATACCACTACTAGGCTACAAGTGCGAGCTCTTTCTTCAGTAAGGCACCTCGGCTGCACCAACTCTCGCTCAGCAGTATAACAACTGCGAAAGATAAAGAGATGAGATTGGGCTTCTGGCGTCAGAAAATACCTTTAAAATACGGGCATTTTCTTATAATGCTGCTATAAAAATCATCCGGAAAGAAAAACCTGCAGTATGAAGTTGAGCCATTGTGCGATAGGTTATGGGGGTTGTGCTTGCTTCGTTCTATTGGAACTGACAGTCTACGTTGGCGTTTTAAAAGTTGTAGCACGAGGGCCAGTCCACAGTAGTCCTACATGCAAATGAGCGTGAAAGATGGCAAAACGCTGAGTTTACAAAACCCAGAAAGCACGAGGCACCCTTACAAATCACTGGGGTGTCGCAGGGACAGTCGGCTGCTTTGCAACGCGTCACACCACTGCTGCGTGTTTGTTTATTTCTTTGTCCCAAAAGAACCAGATATAACTTGCCCTCCCCCCTAGTCGACCCTCGAACTTTCGGCGGTTGGTAATCTTGACCGTACACTTGAATGAGTTTGAAACTACTTCTCTGAAGGGCCGGGGGGTACATAGCCAGTCAAGCAGCGCTAAAAGTGAACAAAAATGAATCATCGTGGCACTAGTCATGGTGATGCAAATAATACAATAAAAAGGACGGCGGCACACATAAACGCAACACGCGACTCAGCATCGATCCAGGTGTGCTGCAGACTTTGCGACGCGCGTGTCGATGTAAACTTTGTTTTATGTGATTTAATGGACGAATCCTGCGCTAGCTACGTTATTTTGTTTTGAAATGAAAGCTCCGAACACTTCACCACCGGATGTGTTTTACTATCCTGCAGAACGGGCTCAGTGCTCAGTCGAAATATCGTGAAAGAACACCTTAAAAGCATTTTATATACCTGTGCGTGTGTAGGTATGTGTACTTGTGTGTGCGCGAGCGGTATGACTACTCTGAAACAGTGCGAGGTTCGGCACGTCATGAGATGTATCAATGCCATTAAATACAAATCAATTCTGACTTCGGTTCACCTATCTTGGTTGACAGGCTAAGAACGCAATAGAGGCCCCGTCTTCAGCACGACCTCGTCGCACTTTCCCTGTACCTGTGCGGTGCGCACGTCGAAGTGGTATCCGAGGCAGGAAGCACGAGCTCGAGGCGGTGCATCTGCTGGGTTCTAGGCGTGTCACGGACCATATTGATGGCCATAATTCGTTCAGGAAGCTATGCGAATAGCGCTCTGACGTCTCCACAAGTGCTCGTGGCGTCCGCTCCCTCGGTTTATATCTGTACACTGGAAGTTAGTTTGAGTGATACCGGATGTTAGGTTATTTCAGTCGTACAAAGCAGCATGCAACCAAAAAGACGAATATTTTAAAGCGGAAATATCAACGGTTCTTGAGTGTGAGTCTCTAGCTAAGTGGTTCTCAAACATTCATGTTTCGCGGACCCCTTGTGAACTGGCGGAGATGATGGAAAACCTAGTTCGTTGTGGATGGAAGAGAAAGGTAAAAGTTAATTACGATAATGATTTATTAAATGAATGCAACTAAGGGATAGAGTGAAGTACACTTCTCTCATTGACATCCACACGAGAAAGGTCACCCGAAAATTGGAACATTTCTTTTCAGTTTGAAAAAAACAACTTTTATTGCCGGGCTACTGATGAGACAGGGCCTCGCGGACCCTTAGAAGGCATTCACGGACCCCAAAGGGTCTGCGGACCCCCGTTTGTGAACCACTGCTCTTGCTGAACAAAGATTTTGTGTTTTGGTTACATCGAATAATAGATTATTACACACCTACGACACTCCGTGACGTCATGTGGCTACACTCGACACGCAGCCTGTAACGTTGCTGTTGAACAAAAGCGCTCTTAGCCACCGTGTTAATGTCGGACATTGCTCCATCAAAAAGTGTCCTTCGTGGGCCCAAAATCGATCGCTTCACGTGGAGCCACCAAGCGGGCCACGTTTCGGAAGAGCGACATTTTGGCAACCTCGGTGCTTGAAATCATTGTTGGCTGTTATCATTATCTGAAAATTGCGGGAAACGGTTCTTCCAACCCCAGAGATGTTTCTGCAGTCCGCGAAGACAGAGCGAAATTGATATCGCGTGTGCTTCCTGACACCGTATCCAAAGGTGAGCAGGCCACATTTTCGAATCCAAACGGTCTCAAATTGCGGCCGCACTGCACTAGCCAACAAAATGGCGGCGTCCATAATAAAGCCGGGGTTGAAGAGTGCCGATGCTCTAAAGGCTGGTTCACACACTGGCCACAGCTATCTTTCGACGAGAGAACACACTGGCGCCATCTATGTCGGCTTGATAACTTTGAGGTCAGCAAGTTTCGAACATGCTGGAGACTAGGGGTGTCACGAACCGGTCGAGGTTCGAGTTCGACCAGGTTCGACTTTTTCTAACTTCTTGTCAAAAGTTCTGCAAAGGTTCGACTCAGGTTCGACTGCTATGCACATGCGCGGCAGGCTGGCGAGTTGACTTCCGATTGGATGGTGATGGCTAAAAGATGTATTAAGGGCAGCACTGATTGGTTATTTCAGTTAGTACAAAGCAAAAAAATAACTTTTTCAGTGATCAGAATTAGTTTATTTTAATTGCAACTGTTCAAAAAAGTCCCCAAACCTAGACATGCTTCCATCAAGGTCTGGCCACGCTGTCCAGAAAGTCGAACCGGTCGAATCTGGTTTAAAGTTCAAAGGTTCGTCGAACCGGTTCGACCAGTCGAACCCCGAAAGTTCGACTTAAAAATCCGGTTCGACAAAAGTTCGCGACACCCCTACTTGAGACGTGCCCGTAAATAATTCTTGCATGATGTCTTCAACGAACACCATGTCTGTATGATGCATGCATGCGCAGTGTTGACCACAGCTTTTGGGTGCTGAATGCAAAACGAATACTTTTTAAATCTATTTTAAGTTTCGATGCCAGCGTGTCTTTCAGGTTTAAGTTAAGGTTGCCGTAGGCAAATCTCTGTCGCACCTTCGTTACTGGAGAAAACTTTAAAATATTGTCGTTTACGTAGGGGAGTTACGTTGAGTCGCGGTATTTATTTATTTTCGGGGCACCGAAGCAGCGAAATACGTTATCCCTAAAGGCAGAAAATGCCCCACGGACATGGCAAAGTTGCTTTCTCTTCAAGAAGCACCATATTACAGCGAAAGACCAAAGTAGTTCCATAAAAGAAATCCACTACCGTGAAGCAAACCAAGCCTCCCAAAGACAAGTGCCATCCCAAATATCGCAGTTCTTTGTGCCGAAATTCGATTTCAGGTTTGTAGATCAACTTTGACACTGCGGCATTTATGTGGCAAGCTAGAAAAAAAGCCATAGAAGGTCCAAAGAAAATTATTCTGGCACTAAGTAACGCCTTGAAGTGAAACCCTATTAGAGCCAAGTTGCGAGCCTAGTTTTGCCAAGTTTGAACTAAGGTGAGCGTTTCTCTAGCCTGCTACCTAGGGGATCACTCCCTAGAAGATTAGTAAAAGCACTCCCCCCCTGAAGTAGACGCTATTACCCCATCAAAACGCTAACACATCATCCCAGGCATAAGGACAATGTAGC
The DNA here is from genome assembly GCF_016920785.2 of Ixodes scapularis. NCBI lineage: Eukaryota > Metazoa > Arthropoda > Arachnida > Ixodida > Ixodidae > Ixodes > Ixodes scapularis. The sequence goes on from NW_024609836.1 coordinate 90,940,328, forward strand.
TTCCGAAGTAGGTGCTTAATCAGATCCTATCCTGCGGCGTTAAGGTTGCTTCCCAAATCGAGCGCTGCTACTCCTTCCAGTATGGTGTAGGTGGTGCTCTTAGTTTTTGATGAAACAGCCTTGCCTTCTTTTCAAGCGCCATAAAAAGTTACCGAAATAAATTTTTAGTGAGCCTTTTTTTTAGATTGTCAAGAATCGGTTCAAAAGCAATTCCCTGCTCATTTTTCATCCCAGCTTTTCTCATACCAAAAATAAAATACGGGGTATTATGAAGGATTGGGATTGTGAGGTCATAAATGGCCAAGCTATATACATGGCCACATAAGACCTCATTTGCCCAAACCTTCATAACGACATATAGACACTTCTGCACGCGTATCGAGATATCGTGACAAAAGTGTTGCGAACATTGGACAAAGAAGAAAGCGAACGAAAATAAACAGACACATTTTATAATATTGCTTTTATGGCCACCACCTTTCATTCTACCTTCACCTTATCAAAAAAAGAAGAAAAACACCGTGCTAACCGATTTTGTTGGTTGCGGAGCGATAGCAAGGCGCTCGACACTTCGGCATGCGCAAGTCTCGAGCACGTACATGCCTCGTCTTCAAAGTGTTATTCGCTCCAGGCAACACAGCATTGCTCCAGCACGCCGCCACATTTGTCTAGTGGGCTGTGAAAAACGCTCTGAGCGTGAGCGCTAGCTCTCTTCTATGGAACGTTTGGTGGCGCACATGAGTCCACAACTTAGTGCCTTCGCTTTTTTTTTTCTTGTCTCGATGGTAAGTGCTGGAAGGGGGATGTGGGATTAATAGTTCGAATAGAATAGTGCTATGTCATCCATAACCTTTATAGTATTAACTCACGACAACCCGGCTCTCTTCGCTGTGTTGAAGCTGTGCACCGAGAAAGTGAGAGAGAGAGAGAGAGAGCGGGGAAGACGCGAGTGGGTGGGAACGTCAGAACGCCGAGCTCTGATTGGACAGATTAGTGGGTAGACCTAAGGGTAGACCTAAAGCTAACTGCTTTTCACTCCACTGCATCCGTGAAACACCTTGGAACCCGGAACGCCGGCGCCTCCGGCGTTTGAGTTTAGCGTCCGAGCGCGTCCGACGAGTGCAGTGCGAGTCAAATTTGGCAGATAGCTTTAGGCCTACCCACTAACCATTCGAATCAGAGCTCGCGGACTTTCTGACGTCTTCGCGCGCCCTCCTCTCCTCCTCTCTCTCTGTCTCTCGGCGCATGCGGACCCCGACGCTGCACTCTTCGATTCGAAGATAGCTTCATCGCTTATCCCACCCGGGCGAAAAAAATGCTGAGTCATTGAGCTGTGGACGCATGCGCAGCGTCCGATCTACCGCACAGCAGATCGACAGCGGATGCTCAGAAGGCGTTCCACAGCCCAGCAGACAAAGATGTCAGCGCGCAGAAGTCGATTTGTGCGAAGGTCTATGCGGAAAGCAAGTCGTTTGCTACTGGCGCAGGAGATGCGGTGACGTCAAAACAACGCCGAGCTCTGATTGGTCGACTGAAAAAAATAGTGGGTAGATCTCAATGCTAGATGCTTTGAGGTCTACCCACTACTTTTTTTAATGAGCCAATCAGTGTTGGGCGTCGTTCTGACGTCACTTCAATTCCCGCGGAAGAAGCAGACGACTTGCTCTGCGTATAGTCATCTCACGCGCTGGCCTTCGATGCACGGATAACGTAGACGTCGTAGTCGAGTGGGTGTCCTCCGGCCTCTTGTTCGGCCCACAGTCTGTTCGCTTCCCTGATCACCTCCTCCCGAAAGTGCGGCTTTTCTTCCTCGGTGACTGCGGCCGTGATCGGATTGACGGCGAGAATTTCCTCTGAAAATTGGAGCAGGACGAAGTGACCTTTGAGAGAAGGAGACTCGATGACCGTTTGTCTTAGATAACACGACAACGATTACACGTCGAAGTTAATGTATTGAAAGGTGCAATATTCTTCACCTATTTTTTTAGAGCGCAGCTCTTAGGCGCCCGTTTCCGGCTTGAGCGGCGTCACCGTCGGCGTCGGCGTCGGCGTCGCCGTCGCTGTCGGCGTAACCGCGCGGTGCATTATGTGTAAATTTCCCCGCTAAATCTAGCGGAAAAACTTCCCCGCTAAATCCAGCGGAAAATTTCCCGGCTAAATCTAGCGGAAAAAATTCCTTGCTAAATCTAGCGGAAAAAAATTCCCCGCTAAATCCAGGGGTAAAATTCCCCGCTAAATCTAGCGGAAAAAATTCCTTGCTAAATCTAACGGAAAAAATTCCCCGCTAAATCTAGCTTAAAAAGTTCCCCGATAAATCTAGCGGAAAAAATTCCCCGCTAAATCCATCGGAAAATTTCCCCGCTAAATCTAGCGGAAAAAATTCCTCGCTAAATCTAGCGCAAAAATTTCCCCGCTAAATCTAGCGGAAAAAATTCCCCGCTAAATTGAGCGGAAAATTTCCCCGCTAAATCTTGCGGAAAAAATTCCTTGCTAAATCTAGCGGAAAAAAATTCCCCGCTAAATCTAGCGAAAAAATTCCCCGCTAAATCTATCGGAAAAATTTTCCCGCTAAATCCAGCGGAAAATTTCCCCGCTAAATCTAGCGGAAAACATTCCCCGCTAAATCCAGCGGAAAATTTCCCCGCTAAATCTAGCGGAAAAAATTCCTTGCTAAATGTAGCCGAAAAAAAATTCCCCGTTGAATCTAGAGGAAAAATTTTCCTGGGGGGTCACGTGACCCCCCCCCCCCCCCCCCCCCCCGAGGTCAGGTGACGCCTCCTCCCCACCCCAAGAACAGGTGACCCTGAGTACCCTTCCCTCCTCCTCCTCAAGAGCTGCGCTCTAATTCGGTGTTACAGGGAGTTGTAAACGGCTTTTATTTTTTTATTCGGAATCGTCGAACATCTGCCGTGTTTTATTGAATTATCTGCAATAATCCTGCATAACGAAATCAAATGGAAGTCAAGGTATATGCAGTTCAAGGTGTTGTTCCTTTTTGCTTCCAAAACTTGTCTGCCCTGTGCAGAGCAAGACGGATGTAATTTCTGTATACGCGAAAATAAAATAACATTTGGAGATGTACGCCTAAACATGCTGCGTCAACATCCCATCAAGATCCATCAGCACACTCTCTAATGATGCAACGACGATCTGTATTATTTTGAATTTTTCGACCGTAGTTGATTCGATCGAAAGTTTAAAACACCATTGAATACCTAACCACACCTAACATCATTATCCGCCCAAATGTATCGCCTAGCGGTAGGAACCTGTTGACCAAGGTTTTAAAACTAACCGTAATCTTAGTGAAAAGCTATACATGATTTTCGGAAATTTATATGGTATAATGGCGGCCCACGCACGATTTGCTCTCGATTACTTGGAGCTGAATGGCGCCAGTTACCAAACACAAGCCCCATTTTCCGACTGAAATTTTGAGAAAATCACTTATAACTAGGGCTCCGTGTTTTCTGAGTTTATTTTTCGTTAAAATCGGAGGGTGTTTTTCGGAGTTTATTTTTTGCCGAAGATTCGGAATTTATCGGAGTTTACATTTGTTCGATTGCCAAATATCCGAAATTCGGAGTTTAATTCCACAGTGTTTCCTATTGAAAATAAATATGGAAATAATAACCGGATGTAAACGTATGCCAAATAAAAAATAAAACGCGCTTGTATAGATTAAAATTTCTTCAGTTGAATTTGACGTTCGTGCCATTGCAATTGGCACTATTACTTTCTACCACGACAAAAGTTGCACACAAGTTTAGCTTCGATAAACGTCGATACCTTAAAATCAATAAACTTCCAGAGGTAGCCGCAGGGAAGCTCGTAGTCATCCCATCAATCTATCCCGCGGCCGCGTGAGGTGGAGTGGTTAAGGATGTAGTAGATAGTTTCGACTGTCCCTTTTCTCTATTTAATACAATCTCTATGGTCCACAGCTTTCACTGTTACCCCCAGAAACATACCGTCTCCTTTCTCTAAATTCCATGGCCTAAACTGGAAACGAAAAGAATGGCTTTTGTCGTGACCCGAATGCACAATGACCTGTTGCCCTGAATCAACCTCGACGAGACAAGCGGCAAGACCTCTTTTGACAACGGTCTGAGATTTGAAAGATAATTATGGTGCTATTTTCACAGGACCATTGACTCCGTGCTTAACCAATAGACCCTTTCCGGAATTCAGTCTGGCCACTTTGATCACTATCATCATCATCTGAAAACGGCATATGTGCTATACTAATGGCGGCCTTCTGTTTATTGATGAAGGAAGAAGTTGAAGATGCTCCTAAGCAGATGATTCGAGGCCTATACATTCTAGATGTTAGCGCGGCGTGAAGCAGGAATTGGACGCAAGAGCTGCGTAAGCGTTCATTTCTAACTCGGTCCCAGTCAATCGGTTAGTAGCACTCACTCGGCTTCAAAGCCCCTTGATGTATAAAACTCTATCAAGGCGTCTATGTGGGTTGGCGCTTCGTTCCGAGTGGCTGCATTTGTTTCGCCATCGACGATAAAAGAGATTTAAAAATAATTGTAGTGAAGTGTACATTCTCGTTTACCGTGGACCTTCAAAAGTGACGGTGATCCATAAAATACTGCAGATCACAGGTTCATTGCCGCCATTAGTATAGTAAAAGATAAACTGCCATTTGAGACACCAGATGGCACTGAATTCCGGAAAGGGTCTATTGTAAAAAAAAAAAGAAGTATTTTTTTTTTTGCTTTGGGGGGGGGGGGGGGGGGGGGGGTTGGCATTGGCACATAAACATTCGGAGTTTATCGGTTAAATCCGAATTGACCAAAATTTCCCCGGCGGGTGTTTTTCGGAGTTTTTCGGATTTATCTGAAAACACGGAGCCCTACTTATAACTTTTGATTGAGATAACCGTTGATTTGGAAAATTTGACGTCTGGTTCGAACTTCTAGCGTTACATTTGGGCGGATAGAGTGCGTTCGGCTATATCTAGTTTATTTTCTGAATAAAAACAGAAAACACGTAAAATATACTTCTTTCCTTTTTTTTTTGGGGGGGGGGGGGGGGGGGGAGGGGAAGGGGGGCACGCTGTCTTTTGTTGAAAGGGCAGATATCGACTTACGGATTAGGACGTCCTGACTGGTATAATGCGTGCATCTTTCTTGGATTACATCGCATAAGGACGGTGTGAGGTTGGCCCTTTTCAACAGGTCAGTCATGTAGGAGATGCGTGCTTCTTTTCCAACAAGCTCCAACGTTGGAGGAGTTGTACTCTCGCAGATCTGGAAACGAAACGTGCAACGTAAATGCCTGAAAAACACACTGAGCGAAAAAAAAATTGGTCTTATTTTAAGGTACTATTGCGTGAATGATAAAAAAAAAAAAAGCTACGCACTGGGTAAATTTTCAGCGTATACGTAACCTCGAAGCACCAGCCACAACGACAAGAATTGATTGGGCAGTGCAATCGGGCATCAACTACTTGCTGAAAGGTTCCCACGAAACAACACGTGACAGTATTTGATTGGGAGAGATGTATGCCAAGACAGTTATGTAAAGGCCCGTTCACACACTTACAACTGGGTACGACTGAGATAGGCGAGACCTGCTGAAACCTCTTAAATTTCTTAGGAGGAGAGAACTCACTGGCACGATGGCACAATCTGTGCGGTGACCCATGGAACTACATTTTAGGAGAGCGAATGTTTTGCGGGATTTCCGAGGTCAAGTGTGCGTAATACCTATGAGAAGGGCTCATTTATAAGTTATAACGTCGGCAAAACTTTTTTGAGCCAAGAAAGAAAGGATAATGCGCGAGTGAAATAATAAATAGGCCGGACGGCCAGGTTTACACTGCTACCCTATAGATGGCGCCAGTGTGTGCGAACGGTCCTCAATAGATAACATTTCTTTCAGTCAATGTTACTTTCTGATGAAACCTTTGCTATAATATAACCGTCATAATAAAGGCTGCTTTCCGCACTTGCGACTCGTAAGCAGTCACAACCGGCTTAAAAACCGGTTGTATCGCAGTCGACCATAGGAAAAAACAAGTGTCTGACAACTTCGTAAAAGCACGTGATTTCAATCGGTACTACTAATGCTAGAAGATAACGATCCGCACTAATCCCCTGCTGTAGAATACTTTAAGTTCCTCTTTATGTAAAAAGGGAGGTTATCTATAACAATTTTATTTGGACAATAAATCCACCAACCTACGAACTGACAAACCGAGGCTTACCACCGCATATTTCTTCCAACGTTCCGTCCTGGCTAACTTCTTTCGAAACTGAAGATGGAAACTGGAAGCGTAGAACATGAAGAGACATTCTCCACCGGGCTTCAACAGTTTGAAGACGTTCTTGAATCCTTTCTCCTGGTCCTTCACCCAGTTGAAAAGGAAGATGGCGTAGACTCGATCGAACTGACCGTACTTCGTCACGAAGGCGGACACGTCATCCGCCACGGCATCGAGAACGTCGTAGCAAATCTTGGGATGGGCGAAGTTCTTCTTGGCGGTCTCGATCTTGTCCTCGGAAACGTCGACGGCAACGATTTGACCGACGGGAAGACAGCGGGGAAGAAGCGCTTCCCGCGTGACGTCCCCTTTTCCACAGCCCAGGTCAAGGAATTGCTGGTCCTCACTCGAAGACTTCTGGAGCGACCTGTGCAAGAGGTCTAGTCCTTCTACAGTTATCGGACTGGCGACGTCTACATGCAAGTCGTCTTCGGGCTGGGACATGGCGGGCACTGCTCTTTGCGCAAATCGAGTTACTGCTTCTTGCAGTTGAAGTTCCCCCCAAAAAAAAAAAAAACTTGCTGCGTGTTATTTCAACATTTACACAAAATAAGAGTTCCTTGCGTCTCGCCCGTGTACGACTCTGTTGGCAAATACAGTTGAAATGTAACTGTCCTCCTCCTTTACATACGGACTTATGAACTTGGGGGTATTGCATCCGGCATATCATGGGCGCGGTCCCCTTTATCGTTCGCTCTTAAATTTGCTAGCGGAGTGGGAGATCTGCTACGGCTGGACCAATCGTCTGTCGACGCTGCGGCGCGCAAAGCACATGTGGGCAGTACGTTCATGTGACCTTAAAAACAACGCTTTTCGTTACACGTCTAAGATTTAAAATTCATTTTGTATGTCGACTGAACAAAAAAGAAAACACGACGTAGTTGCGATGCAACGATAGTTAATCGGCGCATGGGCCAGTTGCAGGCAGCGCCGACTTCATTTGCAGTTGTGCGTTTTATACTGTAAAGATTCATGCTATACCACCTGCGTAAGAGTGTCACGACATGTGCAAATTTACATTTTTAAAATATTTGGAGCAGGATGTAGAAATATAAAAAATTGCAGGCCAAATTGCCCTGCATTTGTGCTGCTGCGGAAAACGTTTTAGGTTTAGCGCTAGTGACCTACAGGCATTTCTTCTCGAGCTGTACCTCCAGGTGTCTCCAATCCTCTCCACTCCATTGACTCCCCCCCCCCCCCCCCTTCCCTCCGTCCCAATGAGTTTGCCCGTCGGGTCGGCCTGTATATACAGAGTATGCATGGGAAATAATGGGCCACGGCCGGTCACGTGTCAATTTCCCCCCTTAAATTTAGCAAGTAAACTGTATCGATATGTAGTTCGCGTGACGTGAAGTTTCCCGCTAAAACTAGCGGGGAAATTGAATTTGAATATAGGTCACGTGACACGAAGTCATGTGATGTCATTTTCCCCCAAAAATTTAGTAAGGAAACTGAATTGGCGTTGAGGTCACGTGACGTCAATTTTCCCGCTATATCTAGCGGGCAAACTGAAGCCGCGTGACGTCACGGGCCACGGCTTCACGAAATGCAGCTTCACTAAATCCAGAGAAACTAGTCAAAGAACGTTTTGCGTTAATACAAGGATACCTGGTCGCAGCTAAATCCAGATATTAAAATATGTTTGCGAAAAACACCGGATGTATGCTGCGTGTCACTGTAAACGCTGGTTCACAGTTCTGCGTTGGTTAAGTTCGCATGTAACCGAACCGACCGTAACGACAAAGTTTCCGGGACTATAGTGTTCGCCGTACACAGCATGGCAAGCGATGCAAGAGAATGGATTGCTTCGCGAAGCAATACATGAGTCACAGGTGTTGGGGTGTGGTTTTTGCGGTCGTTACGGTTGCATGCGAACGCAACTGTTGCAGATGTCTGAAACATACATCTTAACTGAATCATAGAAAAGTAGCGCCAAGCTCGCCGTATGCTCTCCATGTTAGCTCATAAAACGAGCAATGAGCAATGAGCGCAGACAAGGGGACTTTATTTTCCGTTTCGCTGCTACAGACTACAGGCTTCCATCCATGGGACAGGGGACTTCAGGTGCCGTTTGGCGCGGCTTCAAGAGCTGATAACGCCAGTTCGCTCCATGGGACAGTTAATGCTTTCGCATTAAAAATAAGATACTAAGAAAGAGCCTTGTTGTAAAAAAGTGCCTATCCACGGCGTGTGCGTAAGGTCCTCTATCTTCTTAATGAAGCATTTTCCAGATTGTTGCTTTAATGGCAATCAAATGAATAAACGAGAGAATTCTCATACCCTACGATTTTTATGCCGTGGCATTACCTCGGAGAAAGTCAGCATTCAGGTTGTCGACCAGCGCTGTAATTATCCTTTTAGAACGCAGCTCTTAGGCGCCCGTTTCCGGCTTGAGCGGTGTCGCCGTCGCCGTCGGCGTAACCGCGGCGACGTTTTCGGCATGGTGACGTTCCGGCACCGTGCCGAAACATCCGCGCGGGGTCACGTGACCCCCTCATGGGGTTCAGGAAGGTCACGTGACGCCCCTGGGGGGTTCAGGGGGCCACGGGACACCCCTCGGGGGAGGGGGTCACATGACCCCCCTCAGGGGACTCAGGAGAATCAGGTGAAACCCCTCGAGGGGGGGGGGAGGGGCACGTGACACCCATCCGGGGGGGTCAGGGGGATCAAGTGACCCCTTAAGGGGGGTCCGTGACCTCCCTGAGGGGGTCATGTGACCCCCCTGATCCCCACAAGGGGGGGTCACGTGACCCCCCTTGACACCCCGAGAAGGGTAACGTGACCCCCCTGAGGTCACGTGACCCCCATGAGATCACGTCACCCCGTGAAGTCACGTGACCCCCACGAGGGCGCAAGGGCAACGCGACGTCACGAGGGTCACGTGATTTACGGTTACGCCGACGCCGCTTGGAGGGAGGAGCAGCATGATGAGGAGGGGAGGAGGAGGAGGAGGCTATACCCTCCCCTCAGTACCCTTCCCTCCTCCTCCTCAAGAGCTGCGCTCTAATTCGGCATTACAGGGAGTTGTAAACGGCTTTCATTTTTCTAGTGAGTCTCAGAGTTTATACTCATAATTAACCTTCACCACCGGTTACAGAGAATCTAGCAGCACCTGACGCGCATGGCGCATTTTCAGCGTAACGTAAGGAATAGGGCATAGCAGGCTCCCCGATACCTTGCAAACGATTCATGCGTTCGCCTTTTCTTCGTCGGCTTGTCCAGTTTGCGCTGAACTGCGTCTGTACTCATGGACATTTGTCTGTGGCATTTCAAAGAGGGGAAGAGAACACGTGTGCATAGCTTTGGTCAGCGCTAAAACGTGGTCCCGTACCTTTGATTGCAGCCGTACTGTGGTGCAGCTCCCGGACGCCCAGTGGCGCTTAAAACCTACTATGTGCCAGTGCCGCTTCAGAAAACAAAAGTGTTATGATGCCTCACTAAACAGGCAGTAAGTTAGCGTCCGAGTGTCTAGTCCATGTGTGCTTGTAAAGACAGCTGCAGCGTCTTGGCTTAAGCTGAAACGGAATACAGAAAGTTCCCAAGAACAGTGATCCGTGTTTTTTTGGCCCAGGTACATAAACTACGCATCACAAAAAGCTCAAACTCTGTGATATTGTGATGGTAGCGGTTCGGATAGAAGTCGAAAGTTTGAGAACATTACGTTGCCTGGATCAAAAGATAAGCGAGTAAAAGTAAATTTTTTTGCTCTATGAGCCGACGCCCACCTAAGCTTCACATCGTCAAAACAAGACCTGATATTCCGGACGCTGGTTGGAGATTTATTTAAAAAAAACATTTAACATAGAAATAAGAGGAGATTGTTTCCTTTCTTGTTGACAAGTTTTTTCATCTAAATAGATGTTACAGGCTCTTACAAGGTCATTTCTTGTTTTATTGAGATTATAGGTGGACTCATAGCGAAATTTCATTTTTCTTTATATATTTTGATTCAAGTAACGCCATGTCTCAACTGTCCCCCTTCGAGCCCAACCACTAGCATCACATTCTCACGGATTATCTGCGATGTATAGTTTATTTACCCGAGCCAAGAAACACGGTTCTCCTTTCTTGGGAATTCCCTGTATAGAGAGAGTACTGCCGGTAATTGGACGAACTCAAATTCTACTATGAGTATGCCCTGAATGAGCATATATTTTCACCACATCATATATTACTAAATTTAGAAACGAAAACAAACGAAACAAAAAACTGACGATTCAACCTTCACCTCTCTTTTCAAAGTGGTACATGTGGTCAGTGACGACTTAAAAAAGGCAGTGCATGACCTGTTATGTTCACACCTCTTGCTTCGTGATTGGTTTGCTGACGCTCTTATCGTCTAGCGCCACAATCTTATTGGCTGAGGAGGGATAATGAGGCGCTCGAAGCTCGCCACGCCCTCAGGCCTCTCAGGCACGATGACTTTCTAATGCTTCGCGGCTCAGCTGGGCGCGGAGCTAAAGCTCTTGCGCAACAGACTGGGAGGACATTCGTTCCCAGGTTCTGCAGTACTGTGTTTCTTTAGAGCTGTTCTGAAACATCCGAAAGAAATCGGTAAACAGACTGAAACCAATCAGAAAAAAAAAAAACATTTATTTGAAAGTACATTTTTGTTTAAATCGCTTATCGCACGCCCGCAGAAATACGAAAAATCCACGGGACTCAACCAAATAGCTGTTATGTCGACTCAGCCGACTTGCTATCAAATCCCCAAGAAAAGCGTACAACCATTCTTTAGTTCGCTGCTTCATCCCAGCTTAAAAAGAGGTTCTCGCAGCATTCATCTGTCGGTCATATCTTATGGTTCATCTCATGAAAGAACCTTGGACGCGCGAACAATGTACACAGGGTAGTCAAGTGGAGATCCGCCGGCTTCTTTTTCGGCCCACAGTCTGTCCGCTTTCTTCATCACCTCCTCACGAAGAAACGGCATTTCTTCCTTGCTTATTTTGGCTGTGAGCGGGTTGATCTCCATCAGTTCTCCTGAAAATCAGATACCGCACAAAAACGAACATCTTAGACACGTATTTGGACAGTTCAGGGTCGAAACGAGATTGGCGCTTATTTTAGTAAAAGCTTAAGCCCCTATCACACAGTTAATACATCATACAAAAGACATGTTCGAAACATGTGTATCAATAAAGCACACAAGCATCGAACTTGTTTGAAGCGTTTCCGGAAATAATTCTGTCACCATGTCTGCAAAGTAAACCCGAGTGTTTTTTTTTTGTAGAATGTATGGACGGTTTGGTTGGAGCTTCATGCGGTTAGAGATTGGGACATGCTGCCTCATTTTATGTAGTCTGGAAACCGTTTCCGTGGCAGCTCGGAACAAGTAAAGCGTTCACGCGAATACCTTGACAAGCGTTGCCTCCGAATATCTGTAATGACTGTAGAACATTCATTGTTCTTTGTTTATATTCTTTTTTTTTGTACTCTGGTACCGCGGTATATCTAGAGGTGGTACGCTCAAATGTTTTCTTCGCCGTACGTTGCACACCTAGTTCTTGCGTGGTGGCCATGTTAACAGTGTCACGTGAAGGATATGATAAAAATTCCTTCTGTTATGGAATGAACGCAAAAATGCGCTTACGTATAAGGTCCTCTTTAGTGCCGTAACGCGTTGATATTTCCTGTATGACATCGCAGAAGGTCGGTGTCAAATTGGCGCTTTTCAAGAGGCGTCTCATGTAGGAAATCCGGGCTTCGTTTCCAACCAGGTCTATGGTGCCAGGTGTAGTACTTTCACAAATCTGTAAATTAAGAACGAAAGAATATTAGTCAGATTCATTCGTCTTAAAACGTGCAGTTATTAAATTGAGTGCACCTAGAAAAATATATAATTTTATTGCAGCGAATGTGACCGAATGTAGACATGGGCCGCTCGGTCTGAAATTATAGTTACTACCCGAAATATCAGTTTACAAAAGGATCCTCGTCAGTTGTCTTCTTTTTGGTACATACACATGGCAGCTCAAGTTTTGCTGAGTAACTTACAAAAAAAAAAAAACTCTCTCACTAACATGGAGCGATCGCTTTCACTTTTAGCTTTTAGCAGGTTCCTTTTTTATCTAATTCCTAACAGCTTGATCTATCTTCGCGTTGGTTCTTAACTGACCAACAAAACTCACCTGCGCATATTTCTTCCAACGTTCCGTATTGGCCAACTTCTTTCGAAACTGAAGATGGAAACTGGAAGCGTAGAACATGCAAAGACATTCTCCCCCGGGCTTCAACAAATCGAAGACGTTCATGAATCCTTTCTCCTGGTCCTTCACCCAGTTGAAAAGGAAGATGGCGTAGACTCGATCAAACTGACCGTACTTCTTCACGAAGGCGGACACGTCATCCGCTAGGGCATCGAGAACGTCGTAGCAAATCTTGGGATGGGCGAAGTGCTTCTTGGCGGTCTCAATCTTGTCCTTGGAGACGTCGGCGGCAACGATTCTGCCGACAGGAAGACAGCGCGGAAGAAGCGCCTCACGCGTGACATCACCTATGCCGCAGCCGAGGTCAAGGAATTGCTGTTCCTCACTCGAAGGCTTCTGGAGGGTCTTCTGCAGAAGGTCTAGTCCATCTAGAGTAATCTGATGAATGGTGCTCCCATGGGATTCGGTTTGCTGAGACATGGTGGTCGTCGATGTCCACGGGAAAAAAGCTGCTACTGAAGAAATTTATACTATTCAAACTCGTTCAGTCGGACCGGATTGTTTACGGGCAAAGAGAGAGTATATCTCGGTACGCCTGACTAACGCTGCTAGGAGGATACCGCCAAAGAGTGGAATAAGCTCGAAACCTTTGCTTTATGTAGTCACTGGTGGTCGCTGTTGGCCGCAGATGGTCGCTAACAGGATCGCAGGAACAACATGGACGCATTGCGATATGTATCAATCACTCATAGCCTTGATAGCAAGCGTGTTGCCTGCAGCGCTTGAACAATCAGAAACCGTGGGTGAACCAAGCAGCTGTATTTTCTCAGGAAAGAGTACGCGCGTTACGTGACTCAAAAACGACAGTTGATTGGTACATTTTATACGCTACGTTAACTGGTATGTTAACTGAAAGAATCAAAGGACTCTGTTCCCAACCGTATTCGGAGCTACGTTCCATCTAACGGATTTCCGTTCTAAAAACGGGCCATAAATGAATCAAATCTATTCTACTCCAGTGCGAAAAGGTCCTAATTTAAGGGTTTTTTACGCACATATGGCGGCCAGATGTAGAAGGAGTGACTGAACTATGATGCTGTTCGCTGATATGGTCGCAGTTATCTGGCGCCACTAAAACGGCATTTTGATTTAGATATTTTTTTTTTGTATTACTATACTGTTCGGTCTGGTATTTTGCCTGGCTGTCTGTAGGTTCCGGACTTTGTTCTTGGTAACATAGGCAAACACACGTCTTTTATGCGGCGGGTCGTCGCCTCGGACATTTCCGCTGACCCGAGCGCATTTAGAGCACAGACACGGACATCTACCAAAACTTCCAGAGCCCCGAAGTGTGCCTATCAGCGGCCTGAACGTCGTTTCGAAAAAGTGGACTGAAGGTTAGAGCCCTGCGCGGATAACGGTTTGATCATCCGCATCCGATTTGCACCCGCAATCTTTGCATTCGTACCGCATCCGCAAAAGTCGAAACCGCATCCGACCCTCAATGCGCGCATTCATCTAATATCATAAAATCAACCATAAATAAAAATAAAAAAGAGCATCTGGATGGTATTCTAAGCCGCCTGCTTACCTTTCTACGATGAACTCTTCGTGCAAGGAATACGGCGAAATTCATTTTATCGTATTCCGTTTTATCGTATTAATGAAATAAGCGATCATCATTCCATAGTCACTTCCCATCCCTGGAAATATGATCGCAATGATAAGATCGTCTTAGGAGCCCGTGACACTGACACTCTGTCCAGAAGATGGGCTCAAAAGGAAGGAAATATATATTTATTTTTCTTTGCGCTTTAGAAGCTCACTTCAAGAAGAGGCATATATTATAGACATGAAAATTGACTAACGATAAACCAATGACATTGTGCCACTCTATTTAGGTGAAGCTATGAAAACGTGGGGGAGGGAAAGAGAGAGAGACAGCATGTTTATTATATTGAGGATTCCCGTCATTGAGTGGTGTGCTCTGAGACGAGGGGGTGGAGGTGAGGGGTCATAAGGAGGGGGTGTGGATGACTATGGTGATATTAGCTGAATTTATGAGCCCCATGTTTTCTGATGAATTGAGCCAGGGAGTCTAGGATCGCCTTTCGGTGCTGTTCCTGGCCTCCGGTGTGAGTCCAATCGCTAAGCCTCCTTCGTTGGTCCTGAGCGGATAATTTTTCTCACGCAGTTTTCTGCGGTCTTCCAGGCCTCCGCACTCCGACCAGTAAGTGCTTGACACCTGACACCTTATTTTCTCTGCAGGCCTTGCTGATACGGTCTTCTTCCTTCAGTAGCCCCTGCCAGTTTGGCCGGGAATAACTGATCTTTTAGCGGTTCCAACATTTCCGAAATACTTCGAAATCTTCCGCCAGGTCTTTGACGCTCGCGCTCTTTCCCCGGTTAGGCACGCATAGTAATCCGAGTGAGTCCAATCCGACGAAGTTTATCGAATAATATTAATAAAGCGAACTCTCTCTTCACAGTGTGTGTTCCTCTTATCTTTTGCTGCGAAACGCTCGTCGTTCCCGAAGCAGATGTGAAAGATCGGAGAAGTTCTCGTTAGTCAGTATACGTGAGAGTTTTCGCGCGTAAAATTCGATGTGTGAAGTTGTTGATTGCGCAACATCTCGGGTACGTGCCACCACCGCGACTTGAAGAAATACGCCGTGCGTATAAAACGTAAGGGCACTGGCCGCACCAATTGAACACGAGCCACATGATCGGTAACCGCGAATCATGTTCCAGCGCTTTGGAAAGCTATAATTCAACGCGCAACTTCTCTGTCATTTCACTGCGACGGCACTGCTGTCGGCAGGACGCCATGTGAAAACGCTTCCTTTCACGGGAATCTGGTTTGAACGCACCCGCAGTGTCCACACCTGTTGCGGCCGAACTCCGGCTTGATAGTGAACCGTGTGTTCGTCTATTGCAGGGGTCTCAAACACGCGGCCCGCAAACATCGCGCGGCTGCGAGCCCAAGTTCTCATGCCTCGTGCTCTACATGCGCCACTAATAATAGTTTTATATCGCTGATTCATTTACTCTCATATAACCTGCTCATACATTTTGCACTATTCTGTTGGTGTTTCTTTTTTTCAGGGATAGGGGGAGGGAGAAGAGGGGCTGAATATCTCTTCGGCTAAATATTTGTTTGTCAGGCCTTTCTACAGGAAATCATCCATAACGGCAATAATACGACTAGGCTACAAGTGCGAGCTCTTTGCTCAGTAAGGCACCTCGGCTGCACTAACTCTCGCTCAGCAGTATAACAACTGCGAAAGATAAAGAGATGAGATTGGGCTTCTGGCCGTCAGAAAATACCTTTAAAATACGGGCATTTTCTTATAATGCTGCTATAAAAATCATCCGGAAAGAAAAACCTGCAGTATGAAGTTGAGCCATTGTGCGATAGGTTATGGGGGTTGTGCTTGCTTCGTTCTATTGGAACTGACAGTCTACGTTGGCGTTTTAAAAGTTGTAGCACGAGGGCCAGTCCACAGTAGTCCTACATGCAAATGAACGCGAAGGATGGCAAAACGCTGAGTTTTCGAAAAACAGAAAGCACGAGGCACCCTTACAAATCACTGGGGTGTCGCAGGGACAGTCGGCTGCTTTGCAATGTGACACACCACTGCTGCTTGTTTTCTCTTTCCTTTGTCCCAAAATAACAAAATATAACCTCCCCCCTCCCCCCTACCCCTATTTGGCCCTCGACCATTCGACGGCGAACTATCTGGCCCTTACATTTGAATGAGTTAGAAACCACTGGTCTGAAGGGCCAAGGGGAGGGGGGGGGGGGGGGGTACATAGCCAGTCAAGCATCGCCAAAAGTGAACAAAAGTGAATCATCGTGCCACTAGTCATGGTGATGCAAATAATAAAATAAAAAGGACGGCGGCACACATTAATTCAACACGCGACTCAGCATCGCTCCAGGTGTGCTGCAGACTTTGCGACGCGCGTGTCGATGTAAACTTTGTTTTATGTGATTTGATTGATGCAACCTGCGCAAGGTACGTTTTTATTTTTTTTAAAGTAGAAATTCGAACGCTTCATCACAGGATGTGTTTTACTACCCTGCAGAACGGGTTGGGCGCTCAGTCGCAATTTAGTGAAGTGTGAGGGTGTAGGTGTACGTGTATTTGCGTGCGTGCGTGCGTGCGTGCGTGCGCGCACGGTATTACTACTCTGAGATAGAGCGAGGTTCGGAGCGTCATGAGACAGATCGATTCCATTAAATGGACGTATATACTGAATTCAGTTGGCCTATCTTGGTTCACAGGCTAAGGACCCAGTCGAAGCTCTGCCCTCAGCCAGCACCACCTAGACAGAAGGCCTCCACATGGTTCCCTCTTCTTCTTTGAAAGGTCATCACAGTCGGATCGCGCTCGGTCGGCTATTGGACCCGAGCCCGACTTTCGACGCGCTGATTGGCCACGAGCCGCAGCCGAACACTGACGCAGCACTCGTGCCCAATCTCTCGCCTCGATCGATCTGACTATGATGACGCGTGTGGAGGCCTTCTGTCTAGGTGGTGTTGCCTCAGCGCGCGCTCGGTGCACTTTCCCCGTACCTGTGCGGCGCGTACGACGAAGTCTTACCCAAGGCAGGAAGCTCGCGGTGGAGGCGGTGCATCTGCTGGGCTCTAAGCCTGTCACGGACCATATTGATGGCTGTAATTCGTACAGGAAGCTATGCGAATAGCACTCTGACGTCTCCACCAGCTCTCATGCCCTCCTATACCATGGTTTATGTCTGTATACTGGAACTGAGTTCGAGTGATACCGGATGTTAGGTTATTTCAGTCGTACAAAGCAGGATGCTACCAAAAACACGATTTTTTTAAAGCGGAAGTGTCTATGGTTCTTGAGTGAGTCTCCAGCTAAATAACCGTTTTTTTTTGTTGTTTTTGTTACATCGAATAATAAGTTATTAATCACCTGCGACACTCTTTCCCGTTATGTGGCTGCACTCGACAAAGAGTCTGTAACTTTGCTGTTGAACGAAAGCGCTCATAGCCACCAATTAACCCCGCGAATGTCCGACATTGCTACATCAAAAATTTTTCTTCATTGGCCCAAAATCGATCGCTTCACGTGGAGCCACCAAGCGGACCACGTTTCGCAGGAACGACACTTTGGCAACCTTGGTGCTTGAAATCATTGTTGGCCGTTATCATTATCTGATAATCGTGAGAAACGGTTTCATCAACCTCCAGATATGTTACTGCAGTCCGCGAAGACAGAGCGAAATCAATATCGCGTGTGCTTCCTGACGCCGTATCCAAAGTTGAGCAAGCCGCATTTTCGAATTCGAACGATCTCAAATTGCCGCTGCACTGCGCTAGGCAGCAAAATGGTGGCGTCCACAATAAAATCGGGGTTGAAGAGTGTCCATCTTCTGAAAGCTGGTTCGCACACTGGCGACAGCTTACGACGATGTGCGTTCAAGGAATACTTCAACAAAATTTGCAATATATCCGTCGTGTTCAGAAATAGGCGGAATATGATCTACAATATCCGTAAAGGACATTCGCACTTTTTTATTTTGAGTCCGATGGCTGTATTTTTCGTTATAAGCGGCCCACTCTGGCAAGCGCTCGGAGACCAGCCAGCGGAGAGCACGTCACATCCGGCGCAATCGTGACGTAGTCTGTCTCGGGATGAACAAAACTGCGGCGAGGCTTACGTCGTCAGGACGCCCGAGCCGTTCCAGCCACCGAAGCGGTCGAAGCACGCCAGCGATCGGTCCACCGGAACTAGCCGCAAAGCTGCTTTTGTTGTGTATCTCGAGTGACGGGTCAATCTTCTACAATCTTGTAGAGGGAGAATAGCGACGTCTGGGACAAAGAGAGTCCATTTGAGTGGGTAGTTCCTCCCTCCCCTCTTCTCTTGTGCTGGCCGTAGAGCTTCGTCACAACCTGTCAGGTTTCGTAGATGGGCATTACAAACGAGGTTTTAGGGACATCCACCAGGTGCTCTTTGCTAATCGTTTAATTTGTGTTGAAATACCTTTTCGTGTCTTTTTTTAACAAGATATTGCTGTGTCCGATGTACGTAATTTTATTTTATTTATTCAAAAGACCCCTAAAGGCCCTCTGTATGAGTGTATTAAATAAGGGGGGGGGGGAGGGAGGGAAAGATGCCGAAAAAAAAAAAGACACGAAATTTCACTGTAGTTTTTCTTTAAAATTTCTTAAATAACTTTTGACCAGAGAACACACTGGCGCCTTTTATGTCGGCTTGATAAGTTCAAAGTCAGCATGTGTCGAACATGCTCCAGACGTGCCCGCAGATAAATTTTTCGCTGTGTCTGCAACGGACAATGTGTCCTTTGTACGATGTATGAGCAGTGTTGACTGCGATTTTTTGAGTGCTGGATAGAAGCACGAATAAAATTTGAATTTATTTTCAGTATCGACAATAGCGTGTCTTTCAGGTTTGAGTTAAGGTTGCCGTAAGCAAACCTCCGTCGCACCTTCGTGATTGGAGAAAACTATAAAATGTTGGCGTTTAATGGGAGTTACGTCGGGTCGGGGGATTTAGTTCTTTTCGGTTCACCGAAGCGGCGAATGGCGTTTTCCAAGAGGCAGGAAATATCCCGCGGACAGGGCAAAGTTCCTTTACTTTAAAGAAGCGCCATATCACCACGAGAAGACCGAAGTAGTTCCATAAAACTATGCACTACCTTGAAGCAAACCAAGCCTCCCAAAGATAAGCGCCATCACGGGTATCGCGGTTCTTTGTGCCGAATTTCGGTTTGAGGTCCGTAGATCAACTCTGGCGCTTCAGAATTCTTGTGGCAATCTATAAAAAAAAAGGCATAGAAACTAAAAAAAAAAAAAAAAACTATTCTGGCACTAAGTAACGCCTTAAAGTAAAACGGTATTAGACCCATTGCTGCGAGCCTAGTCTTGGCAAGTTTGAGCTAAACTGGGCGTTTCTCTAGACTGCTACCTAAGGGATCACTTCCTAGAAGAGTAGTAAAAGCACTCCCCCTCCCCCCCTTCCCCCCCAGAAGTAGACGCTAATACCCCATCAAACCTCGAACTCATCATCCCAGGCGTAAGAACAATTTAGCTTCCGAAGTAGGTGCTTAATCACTCCCTATCCTGCGGCGTTAAGGTGGCTTTCCGAATCGAGCGCTGCTACTCCTTCCAGTATGGTGTAAATGGTGCACTTATTTTTTCTTGAAACAGCCTTGCCTTCTTTTCAAGCGTATAAAAAGCCACCTAAAAAAAAGTTTAGTGGACCATTCCTTTAGAATGCCAAGAATCGGTTCCAAGGCAATCCCCTGCTTATTTTTCATCCTATCTTTTCTCGTACGAAAATGAAATACGGGGTCGTATGAAATATTGGGATTGTGAGGTCATAAATGGCCAAGCTATATACATGGCCATATATGAACTAATTTGCCCAACATATGGACACTTCTGTACGAGTCCTTATGGAAGTGTCCATAAGGACATATAGACACTTCTGTACGAGTATCGAGATATCGTGACAAAAGTGTGGCGAACATTAGACAAAGAAGAAAGCGAACGAAAATAAACAAATACACATTTTATAATATTGCTTTTATTGCCCCCACCTTTGATTCTACCTTCACCTTATCCAAAAACGACACAACCACCGTGCTAACCAATCTCGTTGGTTGCTGAGCGATAACAAGGCGCTCGACACTTCGGCATGCGCAAGTCTCGAGCACGTACATGCCTTGTCTTCAAAGTGTTATTCGCTCCAGGCAACACAGCATTGCTCCAGCACGCCGCCACATTTGTCTAGTGGGCTGTGGAAAACGCACTGAGAGTGAGCGTTGGCTCTCTTCGCGGAACGTTTGGTGCCGCACACGAGTCCACATTTCAGTGACTTCGCTTTTCTTTTTAGCGCAGCTGTTAAGGGCTGGTTTTCCCAGGATCGTGTCCCCCGCAAAGAAATGAAGACACTGAACTTTGGACATCTACCGCCATCTATGAGCGACGGCGGCAAGCCACGTATCTGATTGCCGACGTCGCTCATAGATGGCGGCAGGCTGCAGCCTTTCCACTCTAGCTTGCCGACTTGCGGCTGGTCATTACTTTCCGTTGTACAGCTCCGCTGGTCTTCCTTCTTCACCAAAGTGGAGAAGCTAAAGTTTTTTTTTTCTGGATGGTAAATGCTGAAAGGGAGGCGTGAGAATAATAGTTTGAATCGAATAGGGCTATGTCATCCATAGCCTTCACAGTATTAACTCAAGACAACCCGGCTCTCTTTGTTATGTTGAAGATGTGCACCAAGAAAGTGAGAGAGAGAGCGAGAGCGGGGGAGACGCGAGTGGGCGGGAACGCCAGAACGCCGAGCTCTGATTGGACAGATTAGTGGGTATACCTAAAGCTAGCTGCCTTTGACTCCACCGCACCCGTGGAACGCCTTACGACCCAGAACGTGGGCGACTCCGGCGTTTGACTTTAGCATCCGAACTTGTCCGACGAGTGCAGTGCGAGACAAAGGCACCTAGCTTTAGGCCTACCCACTAATCTGTGCAATAAGAGCGTTCGTGCTTTCTGAGGTCTTCGCGCGCCCTCCTCTCCTCCTCTCCCTCAGTCTCTCGGCCCATGCGGACGACGCTGCACTCTTCAATTTGAAGATAGTTTCATCGCTTATCACCCTGGCGAAAAATGCCGATTCACTGAGCTTTGCACGCATGCGTAGCGTCTGATCTACTGCACAGCAGATCGACAGCGCATGCTCGAAAGGCGTTCCACAACCGACCAGACAAAGATGGCAGCGTGCAGAAGGAGATTGGTGCAAAGGTCTATGCGGAAAGCAAGTCGTCTGCTACTGGCGCAGGAGATGCGGTGACGTCAGAACGACGCCGAGCTCTGATTGGCCGACTGAAAAAAATAGTGGGTAGATCTCAATGCTAGATGCTTTGAGGTCTACCCACTACTTTGTTTAGTCAGCCAATCAGTGTTGGGCGTCGTTCTGACGTCACTTCCATTCCTGCGCAAGAAGCAGACGACTTGCTCTGCGTATAGTCATCTCACGCGCTGGCCTTCGATGCACGGATAACGTAGACGTCGTAGTCGAGTGGGTATCCTCCGGCTTTTTGTTCGGCCCACAGTCTGTTCGCTTCCCTCATCACCTCCTCCCGGAAGTGCGGCTTTTCTGCTTCGGTGATGGCAGACGTGATCGGATTCACGGCGAGAAGTTCCTCTGAAAATCGAAGCAGAACGAAGTGAACTTTGAGGGAAGGAAAGTCAATGAGCGTTTGTCTCAGATAACACGACAACGATTACACGTCGAAGTTACTGTACTGAAAGGTGTAATATTATTTGGTTATTTTTTTATTCGAAAACGTCGAACATCGGAGAAGTTTTGTCGCATTATCAGCTATAATCCTTCATAATAAAATCAGAATGAAGTCGACGTATATGCAGTTCAAGTTTTTGTTCCTTTTTTGCTTCGAAAGCTTGTCTGCCCAATGCAAAGCAAATAGGATGTGATTTCTCTCTACGCAAAAATAAAAGAACACGTCTAAACATGCTATATATATATCCCATCAAGATTTATCAGCACACTCTGTAATGTTGCAACGACGATCTGTATTTTTTTTTTTGTTTTGTATTGAAATTTTTAAGCGTAGTTGATTCGATCGAAAGTGGAAAACACCAGCGAATACCTAACCACACCTAACATCAAAAGTAAGGTCATTACACTTTTGGAAAAGTTTTAAGGCGGATAGCCCTCTTCCCGTGAAAAACAAAAATGGCACAGATTTGCCTAGGCCAGCCGAGTGATTCTAACTGCTCTGCATGACAATATATGTTCATTTCCTTTTATTTTATCCACAAAAAACGTTAAGCCTAAAGGGACAACAGTTTTTCTTTTATCAGTATATAAAGGGACGGTTTCACGCAAGTCGCGAAAACTTGCCCGTATACCGACAGCAACTTTGTAATTTTTGTTCCTCAAGAGAAATTGTAATTTCTGCAAAAAAAAAAAAAAAAAGTTTGAATATGTTTTTGCGGTTGCACAACAAGAAAAAAAATATTTTGGCATAAATAAAGAAAAAAAAGTCGAACGGTCATGGTTATTTGACCCTATCTGAAAACACCCAATATAGACAATCACAGACAATCGCAATTCTTTTTTTTTGTATCTTTACTTCTTTTGCGTTGTGCCCTCCACGGCGGCGGATCTATTGTCGCTCGCAGGCGGCAGAGGTTCAGGTTCTGCCTCACCCTACCTCCTATGTCATGTTACCGCCAAGGTTGTAGGCTGATCTGTTTGCAAAGCCGCTCCTGTTGCTTGCTTTACGTCGCGTAAACGGAGACGCTACACGCCGGCTGTTGAAACAGGTACCGCGAAACGTGTTACAGGGTGGCGCGCGCTTATTAATTTTGAGGGAGATTTACAAAAAACACAAAACGTCACCGCAAAACAAAAAGTATAAAAAAAAGAAACTTTCAGCCTTTCCACTCTGGTGAAGAAGGAAGAAGAGCGAAGCTGTCCTATGGTGGCAATGAACTGATGGCCGTCCGGAAGCCGGCAAGCCAGAGTGGAAAGGCTGGAAAGGCTGCCGCCATCTATGAGTGACGGCGGCAAGTAGACAACCGGCAAACACAACACTCTGGACAGCTACCGCCATCTATGAGCCACGGCGGCAAGCAGACAACCGGCAAACGCAACACTCTGGACAGCTACCGCCATCTATGAGCCACGGCGGCAAGCAGACAGCCGGCAAACACAACACTCTGGACAGCTACCGCCATCTATGAGCCACGGCGGCAAGCAGACAACCGGCAAACACAACACTCTGGACAGCTACCGCCATCTATGAGCCACGGCGGCAAGCAGACAACCGGCAAACACAACACTCTGGACATTTACCGGCATCTATGAGCGGCGGCGGCAAGCAGACAACCGGCAAACACAACACTCTGGACAGCTACCGCCATCTATGAGCCACGGCGGCAAGCAGACAACCGGCAAACGCAACACTCTGGACAGCTACCGCCATCTATGAGCCACGGCGGCAAGCAGACAACCGGCAAACACAACACTCTGGACAGCTACCGCCATCTATGAGCCACGGCGGCAAGCAGACAACCGGCAAACACAACACTCTGGACAGCTACCGCCATCTATGAGCGGCGGCGGCAACCAGAGTGTTGTGTCGACATTGGTTTGGTACCGGACACGATCCTCGAAACCTAAGCCTTAACAGCTCCGCTGTAAAAACATTACGTATAATTTTGGACGCTCATTGTCCGCCCAAATGTATCGCTAGCGGTCGGAATCTGTTGACCAAGGTTTAAAAACTAACCGTAATCTTACTGAAAAGTTATACGTGAGTTTCTGGAATTTGAAATGGTATAATGGCGGCCAACGGACGAAGCCCTCGAAATTCTGAATACATGGAGCTGAAAGGCGCCAGTTACCAAGCACGGGTTCCATTTTCCCATTGAAATTTTGAGAAAATAACTTATAAACTTTGGTTGAGATAACAGTTCATTTGGAAAGTATGACGTATGGTTCGGACCACCAGCGTTTCATTTGGGCGGAGAGTGTGCGCTCGGCGATTCGTAGTTTAAATTAAAAAAAAAAGGAAAACACGTAAAAAAAAGTCTTTGCTTTTTTTTTCTTTTGGGGGGGAAAAAAAAAGGGGCGGCACGCTGTCTTGTGTTGAAACGGAAAATATCGACTTACGGATTAGGACGTCCTTATTGGTATAATGCGTGCATCTTTCTTGGATTACATCGCAAAGAGACGGTGTGAGATTGGCCCTTTTCAACAGGTCAGTCATGTAGGAGATGCGTGCTTCTTTTCCAACAAGCTCCAACGTTGGAGGAGTTGTACTCTCGCAGATCTGAAAACGAAGCGTGCAACGTATGCCTGAAAAACACACTCAGAGAAAAATACAATTTGTCTTACTTTGTGCTACTATTACTTCAATGCTAAAGAAAGAAAAATATCTAGGTACACCTAGCACTTGTTATGAGTTGTGAATCCGAAAGCATGTACATTATGATTATAATGCAATTGAATGCAAAGGTGCAAGCGAGCTGAACAAGAATGACAAAAATAATCCCTGGAGAAGGGGAACAAGAAAAGGAACACGCGTGTTGGCGCGCTGGCTGGCGCTGACTAGAGTTCCTGTATAGGCTCCCTACGGGAGCCAGAGTTGCGCATTTGTTTTCCCCGCGCCGCCACGCCGCTATTCGCCGAGATCCATCACGTGAGGAGCAAAGCATCCGGTGGCGTGCAAGAAAGCCACCTTTACGGTCGCTCCGCCGACGTTTCTCTTGCCCCGGCGCATGTTTCCCTGCTTTCCGCCTCCTTTTCCTCCTCTCCTGTTTTCCATGCGCGGCGGCGCGCGCGGCGCCGCTATTCGCCAAATTTAGTCACGTGAGGAGCAAAGCATCCAGCTCGTGCGGGAAAGCCGGCGCTACGGCCACGCACCGAGGCTGAATGCGCAACTCTGCTACCGTAGGTAGCTATACAGGAACTCTAGCGCTGACGGAAACGCAGCGCCATGCGGTGGCCGGTCGTTGAAACTGACGCGCAGCGTCGGTTTCAACCACAGGCATTTTCTTATTAACTGATGGCAAGGGGGTTTTATAGCCTCACTTTCTTTGCAGTGCGGAGTGAATATAGATTTCACATTTAAATATTCTAAGCTTAAATGGTAAAACAAAATGGCTAGGTGGCGTAAGCTACCGCCTGATCCAAAGGGCTCAGCCGGATTTATCCATTCATCCATCCATCCATCGGACACTGGTCGACGCGCGCTAGCCAATGGGATCGAAGCGGGGTGAAAGGTGCCGGGGCTAACCGGCGAATGGGAGCTGGTTTGACTTGGAGAAGGAATAAGAACCGTTTGGCGTGGTTTCAAAGTTGATGACGCCAGGTCGCTCCATGAGACAGTTAATCCTTTCGCATTAAAATGACGCACTGGGTAAATTATCGGCGTATACGTTATCTCGAAACACCAGTCACAACGACAAGAAATGATTGGGCAGTGCAATCGGGAATTAATTACTTGCTGAAAAGTTCACGCGAAGCAGCACGTGACAGTATATGATCGGGAGAGATGTGCGCCAAGGCAGTTATGTAATAGCTAACATTTCTTTCAGTCAATATTACTTTCGGATGAAAAGTTGGCTATAATATAACCACCATAATAAATGATGGTTTCCACACTTGCGACTGCTTACGACCGGAGTGGTTAAAAACCAGTTTTTTTAAGTGCACACTTGCGACCGAGTAGGATGGAGAGAGACAAGACCGGTTTTTAAGCCTCTTACGACGGTTTAGGACCAGCTGCGCAGCAGCGTATCCTGTCCTAAGACGTCGCAATAGGCTTAAACCGGGCATGTCTCTCTCGGTCGTACTCGGTTGCAAGTGTGTGAACGGGCCTTTAACTCTTGAAACCGCTTGCAACCTCGCTGTGACGGTCGTAAGCAGTGCTTAAGAACCGGTTGTGTCGCAGTCGGCCATAGTAAAACACAAGTGTCTGACAACTTCGTAAAAGCACATGATTTAAATCGGTACTACTAATGCTAGAAGATACCGATCCGCAGTAATCACCGGCTGTGTAATACTTTAAGTTCCTGTTTATATAAAAGAGGAGGTTATCTATAACAATTACATGTGCACAATAAATCCATCAACCTACGAACTGACAAACCAAGGCTTACCACCGCATATTTCTCCCAACGTTCCGTCCTGGCTAACTTCTTTCGAAACTGAAGATGGAAGCTGGAAGCGTAGAACATGCAGAGACATTCTCCACCGGGCTTCAACAGTTCGAAGACGTTCTTGAATCCTTCCTCCTGGTCCTTCACCCAGTTGAAAAGGAAGATGGCGTAGACTCGATCGAACTGACCGTACTTCTTCACGAAGGCGGACACGTCATCCGCCACGGCATCGAGAACATCGTAGCAAATCTTGGGATGGGCGAAGTTCTTCTTGGCGGTCTCGATCTTGTCCTCGGAAACGTCGACGGCAACGATTCGACCGACGGGAAGACAGCGGGGAAGAAGCGTTTCCCGCGTGACGTCCCCTTTTCCACAGCCCAGGTCGAGGAATTGCTGGTCCTCACTCGAAGACTTCAGCAGGGACCTGTGCAAGATCTCTAGGCCTTCTATAGTTATCGGACTGGCGACGTCTACATGCAACTCGTCTTTGGGCTGGGACATGGCGGGCACTGCTCTTCGCGCAAATCGAGTTTCTGCTTCTGGTAGTTGAAGTTCCAAAAAGCCTTGTTGCGAGTTACTGCAACACATACACAAAATAATACTTTTTTGAGTCTCGCCAATGTACGAAGTTGCTGGCAAAGAGAGTTGAAATATCACTGTCCTACTTTTTTACATACGCACTAGTGGACTGGTGGGTATTGCATTCAAGAGTGTAATGGGATATCTGCATCTGCTAGATCAGTCATCTGTCGCCGCTGCGGCGCGCAAAACACATATGGGGACTACGTTCACCCGAGTAAAAAACAACGTTTTAAGCGCCATTTACACATATGCGACTGAGTACAACCGAGAAAGACCAGACCGATTTTTAAGCCTTTTGCGACTTCTTAGGACCGGATCCACTGCAGCGGAGCTGGTCCTAAGAAGTCGCAAGAAGCTTAAAAACCGGTCTGGTCTCTTTCGGTCTTACTCGGTCGCAAAAGTGTGAACGGGCCTTAAGATGTAAAATTCGGTTTGAATTTTAACTAAAAAAAAACAACAAAAAACAACGTAGTTGCGATGCAGCACCTGTTTCCGCCCTCCCACCTATAGTTAGTTGGGGCATAGGAGTGTTGCAGGCGGCGCCGACGTTGTTTTCGTGTGTCTGCATTTTTGTGCTGCGACGGCAGAAATACTAGAAAAAAAAATCATTTATTAAATGCAGATATTTAGATACGTCATGTAAAAACAAGGATTCATACTGTAACACATGCTTAAGAGTGTCACGACACATGCCAAAATGCATTTAAAAAAATTTGAAGCGGTATTTAGAAATATTTAGGAAAGAATGCAGGGCTAATTGGCCCTGTACTTGTGTTGCTGCGGGAGACGTTCTTGGTTTAGCGCTACTAGCCTCCAGGAATTTCATCTCGAGCTGTTCCTCCAGGTGTCTCCACTCCTCTCCACTCCATTACTTCCCCCCATTGACTCCCCATACTTCTCTCCACCCTATTGACTTTCCCCGTCGGGTCGGCCTGTGTCCATAGAGTATGGCGAATGACGGGCTACGGCCGGTCACGTGTCAATTTTCCCGCTAAATTTAGCAAGTAAACTGTGTTCATGTGTAATTCGCGTGAAGTGAATTTTTCCGCTAAAGCTACAGGGAAACTGAATTTGTATACAGGTCACGTGACACGAAGTCACGTGATGTCATTTCCCCCCCCCCCCCCCCCAAAAAAAAAAAATTTAGTAAGGAGACTGAATTGGTGTTGTGGTCACGTGACGTCCATTTTCCCGCTAAACCTAGCGGGCAAACTGATGCCATGAGACGTCACCGGCTACGGCTTCACAAATGCAGCATCACGAAATCCAGAGCAACTAGCCAAAAAGCTTTTTACGTTAACACTAGGATACCTAGCCGCAGCTTAATACAGATATCTAAATATGTTTGCGAAAAACACCGCATGTATGCTGCGTGTCACTGTAAGCTCTGGTTCACATATCTGCTTTGGTTGCGTTCGCATGTAACGGTTGGTTGCGTTCGCATGTAACGGAAACGACCGTAAAGTCAGAATGACCGGGGCTAGTGTTTGTCGTACACAGCGTGGCAAGCGATGCAAGAGGTAGCTTCGCGAAGCAATCCATGAGTCACGGGTGTTGAGGTGTTTTGGCCGTTGCGGTCGTTACGGTTGCATGCGAATGCAGCCGTTGCAATTGTGTGAGCCAGTCTTAACTGAATTGTGCGAAAGTCGCGCCAAGCTCCCCGTATATGGTCCCCATTTTTACTCATGAAATGAGCAATTTTTCCTTCACCTCTTGGTGATCGAGCCCATGTAAATTCGTTGGTGACGGGTAGCTTTATAGGGACAGTTCTAGTATACCGAGATTTTGCTATTCACACAGTGGCGAAACAAGCATACATCTTCGTACCACCACCACATCCGGTGTTGGTGCTTTGAGGCATTGAAAAATAATAATTTTTCAGTTTTGAAATACGAAAGAACAATAATATTGTAAGAGATCCGCGAAGTAGGCATGATTGAATAATTGATTGCATACACATTGCCGAAAACGCCTATATTGGCGAGGAACGCCTTCGGTACGATGAAACTCCGTGGTGATCTTGGTGCGATTGGATTAGAACGGTCCTCTCGAAGCTTTGAGGATTTCAAAAGGCCGAATTGGCGATTGCATTAGCAACGGAAGCCGATTAGCCGATCGCCTTGCGAGGAGACCGATTAGCCGAGCACAAACAAATACTAACATACAGACTCGCCTTGCGAGTATGTATGTTAATGTTTGTTTGTGTTCGGCTAGCTGGCAGGGAAGGCAATGGCGCTACTTTCCGAAGATCCAGTAATTTTAGGACAGCCAAGTGATCATCAGTATTTTTTTGTTGTTCTCTTTGTATGGAATCTCATTCATAAAAACTACTAGGGTGTGTTAGACGATGTTCTCTTAGGGCACTAACTTCAATGTCACCCAATTTACTATTAGGGGGAGGGAGGTGAATAAACGGGTCAGGGGAGTGTGGTTTCAATAAACCTTTTTTTTTGTACGGGAAAGACAGATAAAACAAGACTAAAGCCTCATTTCAGTGCTTCCCTATTGAAAATATTTCTCTGGGGCCCACCAGAATTTATGAAGGATCTTGTCGTACCCTTACAAACTTTCTGAGAGGTTTCAGACTTCTATCGAAATTTTCTAACAGGTACGACTTATCCTTCTATAATTTCTAAACGGTGTGAGAGGTCCGACATGGTTTTTAAAAAGGCCTGTACGGTCTGTGAATTCTTTTACGAGAAAGCACGTGAGCATTCATACTAGTTTTAACAGGTCTATGGGAATGATCACGCGACCCTTCAGGATATATGCGTCGGGGAATCTGCTTGGTCATTTTGTATCCGTTTGTCGCAAGGAACGATCGTTCATTGTCGGCTTTCCGTGCCCCACGTGGATCTATCTCCTAAGCAGCTCAGTCTGCGGATATAATAGAAAGTCACTCAGTGCCCTGCTTTTGCGGCTATTAGTCCGTCAGGCTTTAGAAGCTCGCCGTGCGAGTGAAAAAGACTCCGGGGACGCTACCGTGCCGGCACCAGTGACGACATTGTGACCGTGCTCAAGACGGCGGCAGATGTTGGTTTTCCTTTCGTGGGTTTCGCTAAACGTGTTACTGGCAGTGTGTATGCATGTGGTGTACCCGCTAGGTTTTAAGGGTTGGATTCTAGTACATCTCAGTCATTCACCTCGCGGCATTCTGAGTACCTTGAAAGGTAGTTTTGGTGAAAAAGAACTCGATTAGCGCTACTTGATCTGTTCGCTTCTCTCAAGAGCTGCTTGCTCCCGGGTTTGAGTACACGTTGGTTCCTATTGTTTTTCTGAGTTTCAACAAGCACGTAAAACTCAATGTCTAAAATAAACTTATATTGTCGTTTTAAACAACTGCATTTTTGGCGTAGGGTTTTTAGTCATTTGGGTGTCTAAAGGGTTGAAAGGCTGAGGGGGTCTGAAGGGCTCAGGCTGAAAGGGTTCGGAGGGCAGAGGGGTCTGGTGGGCTGAAGGGGTTTGAAGAGTTGAGTCACATAGCACATCAGGGCTGAAGGATTATTTTGATAGGGTTTTCACTGATTGTAGTTTGATTTCTCCCAACGTAGAGTTTAACATAGTTATTTTGACATACATTTAGCGTTTGCTAATTTGTTCTGCTTCAACATACTTCCACTGAGATGAGTAGCCAACTTTTGTAAGTTTGGTGTAGAATGATAGTGCGGATGACTTCTTCAGCATTGAGGTTTGAATTTCCCGGCAGGAGTGTTACAACTTTATGAATGATTCACATGATCAAGAGGAGGGGGAGGTGGGAAGCCGATACCCTCTATACTTATAACGAGATACGTACCACACCACCCTCGGAGTTCTATAATATCGGATATACAGCTGAACGCGCACTTGTTACCAGAATTATCAATATTGTTTGAAATACGTAGGACCAAACCGTGCACGTCCAAAATGTATTTCGCGATAACTGCAGCGACGATATATTCGCATCACAATACTGCCAAATCTGGGCGCGTAGGCTGAAGGTTTTAGTGTCTGTGCTTCCAGTATTGCTGTCGGTGCCTGGCGGTGCGACTAACATTCAAATACTCGTAGGGCCAAAAGGATGCTGAAACTAACCCTCGATGATATCTAGTTCAAGTGAGACTCAAGGCTTGTTCACACTTTTGCGACCGACTACGACCGACCCCGACACAAGCGGTCGTTAAGCATCTTGTGATCGCTCACGACGGGCTGTGCAGCAGCGATGGCGGTCGTGAGCGCATATAAACCGGTTATGTCGGAGCCGATCGTAATCGGTCTTAAAAAGTGAACGCCGAATTGGAGCGCAGCTCTTGAGGAAGAGGAGGGAAGGGTACTGAGGGCCACGTGTTCTCGGGGGGAGGGGGTCACGTGCCCCCCCCCCCGAGGGCACGTGACCTTGGTGGGGTCACGTGGGGGCAGTCACGTGCCCCCCCTCAGAGGTCACGTGACCTCGGGAGGGGGTCACGTGACCTCGGGGTGTCACGTGACTCCCCAGGTCGCGTGACCAAATTTTTCCGCTAGATTTAGCGGGGAAATTTGTTCCGATAGATTTAGCGAGGATATTCTTCCGCTAGATTTAGCGAGGAAATTTTTCCGCTAGATTTAGCGGGGAAATTTATCCGCTAGATTTAGCGGGGAAATTTTTCCGCTAGATTTAGCGGGGAAATTTTTTCCGCTAAATTTAGCGGGGAAATTTTTTCCGCTAGATTTAGCAGGGAAATTTTTTCCGCTAGATTTAGCGGGGAATTTTTTCCGCTAGATTCAGCGGGGAAATTTTTTCCGCTAGATTTAGCGGGGAAATGTTTCCGCTAGATTTAGCGGGGAAATTTTTTCCGCTAGATTTAGCGGGGAAATTTTCCCGCTATATTTAGCGGGGAAATTGTTCCGCTAAATTTAGCGGGGAAATTTTTCCGCTAGATCTAGCGGGGAAATTTTTCCTCTAGATTTAGCGGGGAAATTTTTCCGCTAGATTTAGCGGGGAAATTTTCCCGCTAAATTTTTCCGCTAGATTTAGCGGGGTCATTTACCCATAATGCACCGCGCGGTTACGCCGACGGCGACGGCGACGGCGACGGCGACGCCGCTCAAGCCGGAAACGGGCGCCTAAGAGCTGCGCTCTAAAATATGAACCAGCCTTCACGCCCCCAAAATATAGCTTCTCTTTTATTAATGTGAAGTATGCTTAAAAGCAAGATTCTGCGTTTTGGGAGTTTAGTTTTGAGGAAAATCAGAGGTTGTTTTCAGAATGTATTTTTTTCCCAAAAATTCTCAATTTTTCAAAGCATTCGTTTAGGACACTTGAAATCTTGAATTTTTAAGTGTGCTTAGCATTTCAAAGTGTTCAACTTCAAATGTAGTCATGCTTTCGAGCAGCAACAAATTACAGTGTAACTACAGAAATAATTATATTCAGTCAATCTTTAGAACATTTGTGACCAAAATGAATGCCTTGTTAGTTGCCATTGCGCCAGTGTTTACGTCAACTTCTTGTCCCTGTCGATTTTTATTTCGGCGCTTGTCTACGCTCATAAACCAACTGACCCAAACTGCCAGATTACTGCAACTGACTGAATCCGGAATTTCTGTCGTCAAGAAGGATGGCAGAGGAACTTGTGCAAAGGTTCAGTCTGACACAAAAGGAGGTCAAAGGAGCTCTTATACGGGAGGAAGGCCCCCGCTTGAACTGGTATACAGAATTGACCTTGTTCCGGCAATTGTCGCGAGGAGGACGTTGATAAGGGTTCTGAGGACACCCTCCTACCGCTCATTCACACTGGAAGCGGATCCGCGTTCGCAAAGCGGTTGCGAACGCTGTTGTATGAAGATCCAGAACAATTGCACGCGCACTCGATGACATCGAGTGCGCGTGCAATTGTACGGGATTCTTATTGGCAACGTGCGCGACCGAAGGTGTCGCTGTGGTCGGTCTTCCACGATTGGCCGTACGCTGACT
Organism: Ixodes scapularis; assembly: GCF_016920785.2. Classification (NCBI taxonomy): domain Eukaryota; kingdom Metazoa; phylum Arthropoda; class Arachnida; order Ixodida; family Ixodidae; genus Ixodes; species Ixodes scapularis. The sequence continues at coordinate 90,972,955 of NW_024609836.1, forward strand.
ATGACGTAAGAAAAGTATTTATCATCTACTGAAATAAGAGGAATGAAAGAACTTTAATTTTGACGGTGTTGGCAGTGTCCCTTTGAGAGCGCAATGATTTCAAGCTTCCACCATGCTATTTACAAACACCATCGAACTTGTTGTTTGCAAGGTAATGACGTCACAACGGGGAACCGTAGGAGGGCGCCACTAAAACTTCTCGCCGCTAATACAAACGCGTTCGCAACCGCTTTGCGAACGCGGACGCGCTTCCAGTGTGAATGAGCGGTTAGAGTGCAGCTCTTAGGCGGCCGTTTCCGGCTTTAGCGGTGTCGGCGTCGCCGTAGGAGTAACCGTAACGCGTCGGCGTGACGCATCGGTGTCGCCGTCGCCGTATAGCCGTAACGCGTCCCATAATGCACCGCGGTGACGCGCGCGTTGAATTATGAGACGTTTCCCATAATGCACCGCGCGGGAGGGAGGACTGGGAGGAGGAGGGGGAGAAGAAAGGAGGGGAGGAGGGGGGGAGGAGGAGAATGAGGAGGAGAAGAAAGAGGGAGGAGGAAGAGAGGACGAGGAAGGAAGAGGAGAGGAGAGCTGAGGAGCAGGGGAGGAGTAGAGGAGGGAGGAGGAGAGGAACACCGTCCCCTCCGTACTCTCCCCTCCTCCTCCTCAAAAGCTGCGCTCTAATTCGGCATTACAGGCAGTCTTAAACTTCTTCCATTTTTTTTAGAGCTCAGCTCTTAGGCGCCCGTTTCCGGCTTGAGCGGCGTCCCCGTCGGCGTCGGCGTAACCGCGTGCGTTGCAGTATGGTAATAATGCAAGCGAGCGTAAACGCGCGTTAGTTTATGGGAAAATTTAGCGGCAAAATTTTCCCGCTAAATTTAGAGGAAAAAGTTAGCAGGGAAATTCCCCCCCCCCCCCGTTATTTTAGCGGAGAAATTTTTCCGCTAAATTTAGCGAGAACATTTTTCCACTAAATTTAACGAAACAATTTAGGGGGAAATTTAGCGAAAATTTCTGGCTAAATGGGAGGGGAGCAAGAGAGGAGGAGGGTGGGGTACAGAAGGGACGAGGGGCATACCCTCCCCTCCTTTCCCTCAAGAACTGCACTCTAACTCGGCCTTACAGAAAATGTTAAACGTCTTTCATTTTCTAAGCCTTCGGAAAGGGCAAAGTGAAACGAACGAACATGGAAACAAGAAAAACTGGACGAAGAAAATGTCTTTCAGTCCCAGAAAAAATGTCTTATTTTTTTTTTTTTTTACTGCGGAGTTTTTGAATTTTTAGTTTTTCAGATAAATCCGAAGTGGAGATATTTTTACGTACTTATCAGTCGCAGCCGGCTTAAGAAACGCAAGGCTTATTATGTTCCCGCTTCTCGATTACTTCTTTGGCGTTCTTAGTGACTAATGCCGCAGTCAGTGGTGCCACGGTGCGGCTTCTAGACGGACCAGACGAAGTCCATGACGTCGTCAAGAAGTCGAGGACGGCGCAGACAGCTTTTTACTATGCGGCGTTACGTGGACGGTGTCGTTGGTGGCGCTGCCAACCAGCTACCAAGTTTTCACATCAAAACTATATAGTTTTCACATTTAAATACTCTCAGCTTAAATGGTAAAACAAAATGGCTAGGTGGCGTAAGTACCGCCCGATCCAAAGGGCTCAGCCGGATTCATCCATCCATCCATCCAAGGAGAACACACCAGCCGCAAGCCCTTTTTTGGCAGCAGGGTCGCATATTTGCTACAAAAAAATATTTCGAGTCCGATGAAAGTAGGGGGAGCAGTGCGGAAGACTGTGACGGAGCTCCGGGAGTTGATGGCAGTCGCTTGGATTGTCTTGCTTTCCGCGACTACGAGTTCTCGTGTTTACGGTGTTTTGATGACCTTGCAAAGTATCGATTTGGGGAGCTCTAGTATTTCTTCTTTTTTTTTTTAATAATGGAGATGTGCGAGAGCGATAGGTGCGCGTTATTGCTTTCCAAATGTTGCGAGTTTTATGACGTCATCGCACATGACTCCAGTTGTTTTGGAGAAAACCGTCAAATTTTCAGTCATCAATTTCTTCTACATCTTTAAACTTTCATAGGGCATGTCTGCGCAAAAATCTAGGCATGCGTAAGTTTCTGGTCAGTGTATTTTTAATTCCTATTGGTCAGGAGACACCATGCAATCCCAAGACAAATCTTTTATTTTATTTTCTCTTTTAATACTTTTAATTTTGTTCCACTTTTTCGTAACAGAAGTCCCTCGTTCAAAGTGTAGCCGCGAAAGTACAGAATATGAATAACAAAATGAGAAGTTAATAACCAAATCGGAGGGCCGTCGTCCAACTAATTTGAAATTTTCTGGCACATCGAAACATGACAGTAAAAATCGGGACTCGGAGTTGTCAGTTCCGCCTGAAATTGATGTAGTATACTTGCAAACCTTGTTTAATTAAACTCTGGCTATGCAGCGCATCGCTTCCAATCACGGTATGGTTTCGCCTCTGAAAACATTTGAAACTTTCTTACTCGACATCGGATCTCGACAACGAAATCGAGAATGCGTTTTTCCGCGAAAATGCGATCTGCGACTGCGAAGAATGCATTTTCACGCGAAGACGTTAGCTCTGTCTTGTATATCACTGTCATCTTTCTGACGACCACGGTGATTGGCTACATGGGTGCTCCGCGGGAAAGCGAACCCTTAAGTTTTGTCCATAAACAGCGCGTGTATCACTCGAGTAGATACTTTATATATGACGAGAGTTAGGAACGTGGTCAGCTAAACGAACGCATCAACAACGCGAATAATGTTGCACGTAATCATCTTACGTCAATTTACATTTATTCAATTTGCTTCAGCGACGGCCAGAAATTTCTTTGGTAAAAACTTCGTTTCGACTTTTATTATTTGAAAAAAAAAAATCATCTTTAAACTGGAGTCACTTCAAACAGAGAGAAGACAAGTGGTTGTTTGATTCCTTTTATAGTCGCTTTGAGGGAAGATTACTGAGGGTCCCTCTAAGAAACCTTGAACGTTTTCTTTCCCGCCAAGCACGCGAGAAGACCAATCGTTGTCATCTATACCGATTATGCCGAAAGTGCTCGGCAAATGACGGAGCTGGAAATATATCTATATCTATATATATATACATATATATATCTGAAAATCGAAACTGTTTGCTCTGACACTGAGCACTGTGAAACGTCACGATGCCACATCGCAGACTTTATCGACATTACCATTCGGAACGTTTTCCTAATTTTAAAAACAACCTCTCCCCCCTTCCGTTGCCCCCCCCCCCCCCTCCCCCCTCCACTTTTTTTCGAATCCTCAACCTAACGCCACGTTATAAAGTATAACTCTCCTTATTATTCGGTGCAGTGCCAGACTGTTTTTCATCCAACGTCATGTCCCAGCTTGCTCGAACTTAATTGCTCTGTCGCACGAACTACAGTCCTAAATATTCCAGCTGCGCGCCATTTTTTTATTTTTTTAGTTTTCGGTTTAGATGTGATTTTACAGGAGTTCCAGAGTGCAAAACAGAACTATTGCCCGTACTCACATGAACGTGCACCGCGTTTTACGGAATACAATCCAACGTAACCGGACGAGTTTAGTTTCCGCTAAAATTTCTCAGTATACATAATATATATTTATATATATATATATATATATATATATGTGTGTGTGTGTGTGTGTGTGTGTTTGTGTGTGTCTGCACCGAAAACCAGAGCAAACGTTTTGTTTCACTGGAAGCACGAGGAAAAACATGCAACATGGTGTGGTACATGTCGTTTTCTGATCATGAGGAGACGAGAGCACCTTTGCGACTTCCAACAGTCATCCCCGGCCCAATTTTTGTTTTATGCGCGCACGAAGCGTTCCCCAGTCGCCGACGGTTTAAGAAATACGGGGTGTGGTGAGCCCCTGGTTATCGCTCCACAGCCAATGAGATTGCCACGATCAACCTCTAGGAACACCCAAGCACCAATCAGAGGGGCTCGAAACGCGATCGTAATGTGATTCTTAAGTTGTCCGTGTCTAGAGCCACCGACAGCAACAGCAGAGGTATACTGGAAAAAATGCTACATCATGCGAAAGTACAAAACGGGTGGATAATATACGAGCACAACACACATATTAAAGAAATTTGAGTAATCGTATCTAGGCTTACAAAATATGCTCTAAGTTGCTTAAAGGACCTCTTAATCAGATCCAACTCACTAGCACCAAACTGGTTGGGCAAATTAGGTAGCGTATATCTAATCATCTGAGAGCCGTAATTTGTCCTCCGCGCTACCATTTCCCAATGTTCTGCTTGATTAGTAAGGTAAGCAAGTTCTTTTACGGAGAGATGTGCCAAATTCGTAAGAAAACCCGTGTTTCTGTTGCTCTCCAATTTGAATGTACTGCTAAGTCTATAGTTGTGTAAATTGTATAAATAACGCGGAGAGGCCGTAAACGGACCAGCTGAATGAGAGTCAAACGGGACGCCGCCGATGGACCTCAACACCCTCTTTTGTAATAAAAATTCCCTCTCACGACTGAATAATCTAGCTGAGCCCCAGATGAAATGGCAGTAATTTAAGTGGCAATAAAACAGTGATGTATAGATTAGTCATTTCACGTTCTTTGGCAAAATTGACCAATGACGGTATGTAAAGCCACCTATTCGTGACAGTTGAGGGTTTATAAAATTAATGTGATTGTCCCAGGACATATTTTGAGAAAACAATACTCCCAATGCCCTGAAATGACTCAGAATCTCAGTTGTAGTCAAATTTAGAGCGATATCTCGCGTTAATCTGAACGATCAATTTTTTTTTTTGTGAAAACGTACAGCTTTCGTTTTGTTTATGTTTATTTGACATTAGTTCTCCCGACTCCAAAATTCCAGTTTGGACAACGTCAGACTTGCCGTAACTACTAGCACATCGCAGTCCCCTCCCTAAGTAAGTATTGTTGTATCGTCGGCATAGTTGAACAAATTTTACATTTGAGTTAATGTTTACGACGTCATTTACATATATGTTAAAGAGGAAGGGACCTGATATACTGCCCCGAGGAACACCACGAAGTATTGGTTTTACTGAGGAGGAATTCCCATTTAGACAAACATACTGAACCCAACGCTCCAAGTATAAATTGCAAAAAAAAAAAAAAAACTTTATTAGAGGTTTTACTTGTTAAGAACGACGAAGGACAACTCGCAAGGCAAAAAACGTAAACATTATAAGCCACATGTTGTTTCTCAAGCTCTCGGTGACCACAAGGGAAAGTCGGGGTCGTGCCCAACGTGTCTCTTTTATCTATGCATCTTCTGACACCCTAAATAACAACGATACCTCTTTATGTGAAGTCAATCGATCATAAATGACAGTCGCATATGGCACCACCCGTTGTATGGGCCAACGCGGGCTTGTTTGTAAACAGGGTGTCGGTCTATAGCTTCCGGGATGGTGCCATTAAGGGTTCACTTATACTACGGCGTCTAGCATAGCAGACGCGGCGTAGCGCAGCGCACGCAGATACCGATTGGTCGCGGATATCGAGTTCCTGCTCGCCGGCCAATGAAATGCGCGTGTTCTGCGCTACGCTGCGTTCGCTGTGCGCGACGTTGGAGTACACTAGAGCCTTTAGAAACATACGAAAACGTATGGCGACGTTGTCGGATTCAATGAGTCAGAGAAGATCGGTTTGTTCAGGGCGATTTGCCCAACGTTTATTACGTTCGAATCAATGGGAAGAAGTTTCAGCACAATTAAAACGGGACAAGAAATATCACAATTTCCAAAGAACCGCTGACAGCAACGCTTCCACCCGTCCACTGTTTTACCGGGTTGCCCTGCAACCCATTCCATGTAAAGATAGCGGAGAACTTACAACATCTTCTCTCCGCTAAAGAGCCGTCCACACACTTGCAACTGAGTACGACCGAGAGAGACAAGACCGGTTTTTAAGCCTCTTGCGGCGGCGTAGGACCAGATGCGCTGGTGCGAAGCAGGTGCCGCCGTCGCAAGAGGCTTAAAAACTGGCCTTGGCGCTCTCGGTCCTACTCAGTCTTAAGTGTTTGAACGGTGCTTAATGACCATTGCATAGAAGCGTCACACTACATACGTTCAACGTGTGGAGTTAGATGCTCGGCGCGAGATGGCAAAAGTTACATGTCATGTGGGAGGTATACGTGTCTGCCATTAGGTGCCAGGAGTATAGACCCTTTTCTTTGCAAGCGCCACCATGTGACGCTCCAGTAATTGACATCCCAGCGAACATCCGGTTCATAAAAATAATGAACAAAGCCCACCCTAGCACTGCTGCTTCAAACGTGGATGAAACATGTAACCACCACTTCTCCACGTGTATGCCAAAGGAACCAAGAAGCGCGAGATCTGTTCCAATTCTTGAATATTCTTGTAAACCGACTTGTCTCCTCCAAGATGTTAAATCGTACAGCCGAATGCCCTCACTAAATCTCCAACTTTGCCGTTCGTCTAGTATTTATGCTTTCTAGCACTGGCGACATAAGCAAAGTCAACGGGTTCGCAAAGACGAAGAGACCGAAAGTCGCTTTGGACGCTAGCAGCGGTTCATGTTCGTAAACAGTTAAAGGGTCTTATATAGGTGAAACTATTGATGATTCACTTTTGCTCGCGCCCAGTTGCACTTCTCCGCAGTACAATAAAATCCTTATCGTCCACTGCGTGTTTCAAATGACTTTACTGAAAAAAAAAGGAAAGTCTGAATTTGTTTTCTTGCAGAAGAGCGAATCCGGCGGTCACGACGACCATATGCTGGGAAGGATCACAGGGAATAGGGAGTTTTCGTAGACCACGTTTCCCCCTCCGCTCAGCCTTCCGCAACGAAGAAGCCGCTACTGCGCCTGCGCGTCGATAGCCTTGACTGTAGAGTTCCGGCTAGCGTAGCGGGATGCGAAGAGCGTTGCGGGACAGCGGAAACGATCTACGAAAACTCCCTAATGGCGAAGCTCAGAGAACCGTTGCATCTAAAAATGTCCATGTGGACACGAACAATACAGAGTTTTAGTGGATCGTTCCGGTGACTCCGATAACGATAACAGATACTCTGTCGCAGCCTTTGCGCATACATCGTATCTTTACCGGGCATCGTTGTCGGGGCTATCAGAGGTATCGGAACGATCTGCTGAAACTTTTTTATGAGCGAGTGAAACGTATATATTGTTCATCTTCTCTTCGCACATCGCAGTTCTTCTTTATTTTTCGTTTATCTAATTGTGTTCAGACTTTTGTAATTTGCTGGCTTCATCCCATCGTTGCCCGCGAATAGCTGTCTACCTGTCCCGCAGGAAAGTGAACTCAAATATTTTTTTTTCTCTTTAGAGCGTGCCCCTCACACAGGCAACGATGTGGTTCCACGGATAATGTCACACTGTAACAGGTATAGATATGTAATAATGCCCAAAATTGGCGAGGTAGACTATTTAACAGTGGACGGAATTCGGAGCAAGATTTAAATGGGAGGGGTATAAATGTTTCTAAACTACAGCCCGATGGAAATGATAAAGTCATTGCCATCCATCCATTCATCCATCCATCCATTAACCCATACATCCATCCATTCATTGTCGGCCGGGTAGGTCTATAGCTCCTTGTAAACTGCGTGGCGCGGCCCGCTGCCGTAGTTAGTAGAAAGGGTTCCTTGTTTTCGGGTTTTACTTTTCTTCGAATTCGGGGGTGTTTTTACGGAGACTATTATTTACCACAGATTTTCGGGGTGAAAGTTTCGTGTCGGGCAAAAATTCGGTGTTTATCGAGGGCTAAGGTTGAGGAAAGCCGGACACGGGCATCACATTTCTTAAACTTGAGGCAGCAAGCACGTGATTCTTTCCGGTACCGATAGGAGGACACGAAATAAGGGAGGTGGTCCCGCAGAAAAAAAGGAGCAACCTCATGGAGAGCTCAGTGCGGGCTTTGTTCGGGATCAACAAAATTTATTGTTATAGATCTACGTTTTTCTCACCGAAGTTTTCGGTTTTTTATTATTTGAAGACAGACAGAACTTTTTTTCGTCGATTTTTGATAAAATGGGCGTGGGGGTTATTTGTCAAAGTTGATCGGTATTTATCGAAAAAAAAAAAAAAACACCTTGTTATAAAAAGAAAAAAAAAACACACACACAGGTCTGGCGTTTGTTGAATCTTCGTGCGTTTAATGTTTGATCTATGCTTTGAACGCGTAGTCAACGCATGGGCCCGGTCTGATCCGCTTATAGTCGCGCATCACGTGGGAGCCGGCTTGCCGGCTCGTGTACGCGGATTTCACACACCCTCCATTCGTGTCCAGCGTCAGAGGTGGATTTGAAATCCCCTCGAGCCACGGTCACTCTGCTCAAACACCATATGAATGACACGGCCTTTTCCACAGACACGGTGACAGAATTATACGCGGACCGGCCTTAAGCATATTCGAGACATGCTTGCTTCAAACGTCTCCAACGTGCCTGCAGACAGTTTGCGCGGCCAATCTGACAGTCATACAAGAAAAGTACACGCCCATGCCATTGTCCGTAAACTGTCTTTCGTACGATGTATTGTCAGTGCGACGACGGCTCAAAGGGCACGCTTGCCCCTGTGCCTCAGGGCGAGATACGTGGCCCCCTGCAAGACCACGACGAAGCCCAACAACGCTGCCAGGCACACTTCCACGCTCATCTCGTGGAGGCCCATGAAGTCCAGGAAGAGGTTCGGTTCCACGAAGAGGCAGGGCGACGACGCGTCGTCTTCGAGGCACTCCAGCTCGGGGCGGTCGTAGCCGTACAGCGTCCGCATGCTGCTTTCGTAGGCGTAGCGTAGGAAGGACGCGTACGAGAACCAGCGCAGGTAGTGGGGGATGGCGCGGAGCGTGACCACGAAGCCGCTGAACAGCATGAACGGGATGGCCACTGCCGGAGCCAGGAACACCGCAACCTGCAACGGTCGCATTGAAGGCGACGGAGTTTTGTAGCGAAACCCTCCACGGACCTTGCTTGCTCGTATTGGTGCTGGTCGCACCGTACAATTCGAGCGTCTACTTAATTTCCCTCAAAGTCCCAGGAAGAGCCAATTCCTGCAACCTAGGCAGGCGACTCAGCCAATGATGAGGCTGTAAATATGCGTACACCCAGTCTAACCTAACCTAACACAACCCAACCCAACCCAGGGGATAATATAAAAAAGGGGGGAAGTCTCCCCCCCCCCCCCCCCCCTTCGTTTCGAAGGGTAACTTTTTCTACGCAAAACACGGCATACACCAGCTTTATTTTTTAAGAAGAGAGGATTATTTTTTAGTGAAATGGCAAATGTTAAATCAACAAAATAAATCTTCATCGGTCCGTGACGTCACATCCCTCTCCATAAACCGCCCCCCCCCCCCTTCCCCGGGTCTGTCCCTTAAATCCGTCCCTGACCCAACCAACCTAACTTAGCACACAATTAACCTAACCACTAACCACCATGACGTTTCACCATGTGCAGTACTACCGCGCGGATTGTTTCCTTCTAGGTATAAACATTTTTTTTCTGCCTCGTCATTCTCCGTGCTCGCACCCTACATTGCAGCAATTGGCCCTCCCAGGTGCTTTGATGGAGAGCAGACGCTCCAGCTTTCTTCAGCCGTAGTTACGCTGCCCATGCACCATACGAAAGGCACTGTGTTCTTCGGTGCAGACGCATGATGACGGAATTATATGCTGACACACCTGAAGCATTATTCGAAGCAGCTGTGCTTCATGCATAAGTATGCGCCATAAGATGCCTAAAGGCAGGTTTTGCATGACCAATGTGGCAAAACCGCCATACAAGCACAAACAAACAAAAAAAAAAATAGAAAACTTTCAGCCTTTCCACTCTGGTGAAGAAGGAAGACCAGCGAAGCTGTACTATGATGGGGCGACCTCAAGCACGACTTCTTGGGCGACCTTAAGGACGACGCTTAGAGGACAACCTCAAGGACAACCTCAAGGACGACCTCAAGGACAACCTCAAGGATGACCTCAAGGACGACCTCGAGGACGACGCCTAGAAAAGTTCAGCCTTTCCACTCTGGTGAAAACCAGAGTGGAAAGGCTGGAAAGGTTGCCGACATCTATAAGCGAGGCCGGCAAGCCAGTTGTCTGGTTGCCGCCGTCGCTCATAGATGGCGGTAGCTGTCCAGAGTTTTGTGTCGACATTTCATTCCTGGGGACACGATCCTCGGGAAACTAGCCCTTAACAGCTACGCTGTCAAAAGAAGAAACGGGCCTTTAACAGTGTTTGCAATGGTCTTTTGTACGATATTTTAGCGGGATTCTGTCGGACCCTCTGCACCCACCTGCACGCATGCGATGGCACCGATGAGCATGCCGAGAGAGTGTGCCACGAAAGAAACCAGGACGCATGTGGCGGTGAACATGACGTAGCGGTAACAGTCGGAGGGCTGTGACGTCATCCAGTACACGATCGAAATGAAGAGGGTGGGGTGCAAGATCTGAAAAAAAGGAAGTTCATTTTCAATATATATATATATATATATCGATTTTCCTTGGTTGCAAGGGCCGGCCCTCTCGTGTTTTCGAGAAGTATACAGAGAGTCCCCGAGAAAAAAGAACTGTGTTTTTCGCTAAGGTTGAAGCCTGTCCAGTTGGTGTGACATACTTAAAAGCTTAAAACAGCGCAAAAGACAACGGACAGGGCACAAAGAAGGACACAGACAGCGCCCTGTCTGTGTCCTTCTTTACCCTGTCCGTTGTCTTTTGCGCTGTTTTAACCTTTTAAGTATGTGTTTTTCGGCCCGGGTAGATAAAATATGGGTCGAAGAATTCTCAAACTCCATGAGAATATGAAGCTAGTAGTTGGGATAGAATGCGAAAGTTTGAGAACATTACCTTACATGAATCAAAATATAATTGAGAAAAAACGAGAGCCGACGTCCACCTAAGTATAAGTTCGTCAAAAAGTTTCAGTGGAACTAACTTGCAAGCAGGAAAGAAAACGATATTCTCTTTCTTTTGCTACCAAGTGTTCTTCGCTGATATAAATCCCATGAGCGTTCACAATATAATATTTTGTCTTAACGATGCTAAAATAAAATAAACGTAATCACAAAAAAAAAAAAAAAAAATTCTCAGTTTTTTTTTTTGTTTTGCAAGATATTTATTGTTTCAAACTTTCGCGTTTTATCCAAACCACTAGCTTCACATTTTTGCGGAGTTTGAGCTTTCTGTGACATATAGTTTATTTATCCGGGCCAAAAAACAGGGTTCTCTTTTCTCGGGAACTCTCCTAGTCTTGAGAATGTTATTATTGATTTGCAGTCATGCGATTGCGGTATCAGCAAACAAGAGTCACAAAACAAAACTTGTGAACAGTGCAATAACTTATATCAGTGGTCTCAAACTCATTTGAGCTCGGGGGCCAGATAGCCCACGCCAGAAAGGTCGAGGGCCAATGTAAGGCGGAGGGAGGGGGATGGGGGGACAGGGGGAGGGGGGAAGTTAATTTTTTTAAGGAGAAGAGACCTCGTGCTTTATGCTTTTAAAAAAATCACGGTTTTGCCATTGACATATTCGGATTTGATTTGCTTCTATGACTACTTTGGGCTCTGACCTGATGTAATAGCAGAAATTGAAATTACACCGCCCCCGCCAACGTGCGGGCACTTTTAATAGAACAAGAGAGCAAGTACACTGTCGTTCCAGTTCCTAATTCACTCAGGAATTAAGCGAGCTCAACATGTCCCTACAAAAGCAATCAGTTAATTTGACAGTTCTTACTTTCCTGACCATATTTATTACAACACTCTGAACAATATACTTGTCCTATAATGGTGATATTTGTTTGAAGGCGGGAATCCCGAGCTCGTAGCTATATCTTTGAAAGTGCCTCCTGCTGATAGAGAGTTCGCGCAGCCGAGATGCATCCTTCAACAGGTAGCTCGCGCTTGCCGCCTAGTAGCGGAATTGTTTTACATTACACAAAGCTGGGAAGCAAAAAATAAAGCAAAACAAAGTGCGACCGAACACAGATAACTATCAACAATGTGAATACGTTAAAAGAGCAGAGCTACGTTTCACCGAAAATGAATCGACGAGATGAGATCACTATGGCGCATGTCTTTTCTAGCGCTCGAGACATGGGAATCGGAATTCGTAGCCGGTTGCCTGCGGGCCGCGTCACAGCGAGTCACGGGCCATTTACGGACCGCGGGCCGTGTGCTTGAGAAGCCTAACTTGTTGCATCGAGGTATTCGTTGCGCAGACGGAATCCCAACCTGAGTAGGGTGTCGCGTGTATGCCTTTGCTGTGTGTGTGTGTGTGTTTGTTTTTTTTAGGTAAAAACCGGTAGTTAATTAACTCTCGTTTCGTCCAGTTTCTCGTTTCGTCCGTGTCTAGTTGCGCTGTTTCAACATGAAAGCGCACCAACTCGCCCAGTTGTCCATTCTGTTAATAGTAATCCTCACCCTGCGTTTCTTAAAGTGTTCGTGGCTAAGACAACTGAAAAATCGACGGACGTTACTTACTCTGTTGAAGATTTCGCCATTTTCTATCTGTTTTCGGCGTTATGATCAGGGCTGGACAGGGATCGACACTCAGAAAGGCACCACAAAATAAAAGTACTAAAACAACACGTGTTTTTTTTTTCTTGGGGGGGGGGGGGGGGGCAATACATATCGAGATACCTAAGCCCTGGCAAAGTATCGCCAAATAACCGATACACCGTATTTCCCTACTGAGATACAAGTACATTCCCCAAAACGTATTTCGATACAGAGAAGACACAGATATTCCAAAGTATCTCTAAGATACTATAGAGATACTGGCCAATCCTGGTTCTGATCGGCTAACGCTGTAGAATCATCTGTTGTGTAGCGGTAATAAGATTCTTGGAACTTGCCACGCCTTGTGTTTCTTGGGCTCTCAGGGACTATATCAGGGGTTGTCAATCTAAGGTTTTGAAGTCGCATTCGGCTCGTCCCACACGAGCGTCGTATGCGTCGTATGCGTCATATCATAACCTCCTCTATACTCACAAAGCCTCGCAGTTCGACGAAGGAGCAGTGCCCGGTGGCAGATTTGGAGCACGACGATCTGGTAGCACAAAGCATCAAAGAGCCATTTCTCGGGGAACCTGACGTCAGCGCTCAGCTTTGTAAGCGGCGAGGACCCGGAACACACTTGTTCGTTCGGGAGAAGTGTGTTCCGGGGTCTCGCCGCAGCGGGGCACCAGTCACGTGGCTCTCCTCTCATCCGTTATCTGCCGCTCCGCCTTTTCCATTTCGGCGGCCGCTTCTCGTGGCGATCTGCCAGGCTTTGTCAGTATATAGGAGCCTAGTATATAGGAGTCAGTATATAGGAGTCGAGTCGTGCAAGCAACCGAACAAAAGGTCGGTTTTCAAGGCAGAGTGTTATGTAAGGAAAGTAATGGTGACCAGTTTCAATCCCGACCCAACTATCCACCTCATGCGGAGCTTGTGAGCTCCGTTTATGAGGCCGGGTCACTGCGAACAGCTGATTTCGCTCTCCTTGAGCGCCTAAGGTGTACTGAAGCTTATTGTGTTCCGTCTCTTCGCCGTCCTGGGTACCGCGTGAGCGCAAGGGGCATCGCCGTACCCGGAGCCGTGTAGACAAACTCAGAGGGGATGAAATCCGGGCGGTCTTGATATTGCGAAGGCTCACCTGCACCGTCAAAAATTCAGGAACGGTATCTTAGAAATAATCTGTCTTTGAATTCAACACGTTTACGAACCTCTGACGAAGTGGGCCCTGCAAACAGGGGAGTTCACGGTTGGTTGGCAAGGCGTTGCGTCAGGGTTCTGTCGCCGTAAGGCTTGAGCTCATTCCAAAGAGCTTTAAATGTCTTTCCAGTGACTAATATGTTCTGCTCTTCTTCCTCTATTTTCACCAGGGTTGGACAGTATAGCGATACAAATGTATCGCGATAGTATCTTAGAGATACTATCGAGTATCTGTATCTCTGTATCGAGATACATTTGAAAATGGATTTGTATCTCGGTAGTGTAATACATTTACAATATATCGCGTATGTCGCGATACTTCGTCACACTTAGGTATCTCGGTACATTTGTTGACGTTTTTTATGATATATTTAAAAGATGAAAACACGTTTGGTGCAAGGTGCTTCAGAATTTATAATATGAACCCGCCCTATAACATATGATCTATCACAGTCACCAACATTAAAAAAGCTGGTTTAAAGAAGGTTACTCGCAAGAATTATAGAATAAGCTCCTCTCACAAAGCCCTCCACTTTTTCCAACGTAGTAGAGCAAACGCTGTAAAGGAGTTGAGTGTAGAAAATGTGCGGCTCTGTTGTATCATCTCCCCACATTATGGATGACTCAGAAGCATTTAAGACAGCAGTTGGAGATGCGCCCTCACGGGAAAACAGGGTTCATTTCGTTCAGGCTCCTTTTGTGAAGAAGGCACACAGTCTTTACCGTTATGTGTTTCGCCAAGGGCGACGTGTTCTTTTTTTCTTTAGCGGCATTAAGATTTTGAGACACGGGGAAGTAAGTGCATATACAATAACACAAAAAGAGGAGCACAAGCATACATTGCATTTGGATTTGTCACGAACTACACCCTCCCTACCAAGCACCGTTCAGAAACAAATGTATTTCTATAAGTATCAAACGAAACAAACAGCGCCGAAAGAACACGGACACAGACGAAGAGAAACAGGACAAGGCGCACTCTCAGCTGAAGTTGATTGAAAGTTGACAAGCTAATATAGCCACACTACTAATCACCGAAATAAGTACGTCGAATGCGCTACTGGCGTCGGCTACAAAATCCCCATGACGTGTGGGATGACATACGTGCGCCAGACGGACAGGTGCGTGAATGATCGCACCCGCGAGCATGCTGCCTCTACAAGAACGACGCCTTCGGGGCATCTTGCAATTCCTTGTAACAGATGCTCGTGCACCCCGGCCTTCAATGACGCTAAGATTTTGCTTAGTTTTGTCTGCGAGAATTACATGCGGCATCTGAAATTAGGACCAGGGAGAAGAAAGGTATAAGTGACACGTCCCTGTCGTTATCTACAAGTGAGTTTGAATTTCTGAAACGCGTGCTGAATAGATAAGGATAACGAAGTTTCTGGTGGCTATATTATTTTGTCAATTTTCAATAAACTTCAGTTGAGAGTGCGCCTTGTCCTGTTTCCCTTAGTTTGTGTTCCTTTGTTTTTTCAGCGCTGTTTCTTTGTTTGCATTGAATCAACTGGGCCAAATCTCTACTTTATTGCTATAAGTATCTCTATTTCAATTCCGGAATACTTTATCGTCATTTTTGTGGACGTATCTCAGGGATATTCCTTTGCATAAAAGACAAATGTATCTCAGTATTTATATTTTGGGCGTTAAAATACCCATATTTTAGTATTTGTAGTCCCCAGTACTTTTTCGAGTATCTCTGCGCAGCCCTGATTTTTACATGGCAAGATGTGAATGTGTATAGCGCACGCGTTAAGAACGGAAAGCTTTATCCAGTTATTATTCACTCGAGTACCGAGTACGCCATTATTACGTTACAAAACCTCGCATGCACACTTAATGTCTTTTTGTTAAACGCAGGATGTCCCCGCTGTTACGTTGAAGACCCGGCCACCTGACACGGGGGGATTCGCGTCATAGGCTTCTGAAACGGGGGCTTTTGAAAGCGGGGCAAAAAGGGCGAGGTGTTTGATATTGGGTGCTCTCGTGCACCACCCACAAAAGGCTGCTGGAACTCTACAAAATCTTGCTTTTGAACAATTTTTGCTGCTGTTTGTGCAACCTACAGCTACACTGTGGTGACGCATGACAACTATGAAGCCAAGCCGCGAGAATAGCGGAGGGAGTCAAGCCCAACTAGCAGCCTCCCAAAATGACGCCTTAAGGCCCGTTCACACTCTTGCGACTGCTTGCGACCTCTTAAACCTGGGTTCCTTAAAACTTCTTAAACCAGAGAACACACTGGCGCCATCTATTGGGAAGCAGTGTAAACTCGGCGCTCCGGCATATTTTTTTTTTATTTCTCGCGCAATATCCTTTCTTTTTTGGCTCGAAAAACTTTTGTCAATGTTATACAGGAGCCTTTCTATGGGTATTACGCACATTTGACCTCGGAAATCCCGCAAAACCTTCGCTTTTGTGAAATGCAGTTCTAGGGTCACCGCATAGATGGCGCCACAATGTCAGTGTGTTCCCTCATTCTAGAAACATTTAAGAAGTTGTAAGAGATCTCGTCTCTCTCAGTCGTACTTGGTCGCAAGAGTGTGAACGGGCCTTTATTCTCTTTCTTCACCTTTCTCAGAGTTGGCGCATGCACCCAGCGATCTTTGAAAAAGGTCGGTCGAGGTGATGTGGTTATTTTGAACGCCTGTGTTGTCCAACTTGTAAGTTTGAAACGAACATCTGTTCCAACATTATAATGCATTATAAACGATTAGATAAAAAAAAAAAAAAAAAACTTCCATGTTCTTAGCGCGATGAATGCACGCTATTGTGCGACCACCTCTGCAGGTGGTTACACAAACCCCTGATTTCAATATGTGATCTGTGGCACGTATTCTACATTATTTTTTCTCTAGGTATATCATGCAGTAAAGCCTAAAGCGACCACCGATGTCGTAATAAGTTACGGTACTTAATTTACGTCATTAGACATATGCAATTTGGTACCTAGATGGTTCTTACCTGGAATGGAATCTCAACAATTGTTTTGGCCAGATAATATGCCTTGAGGGTGTACCATGAGTTACATCTCTCCCTAGTGAAGACAGAAGCCTCCAGGGGAACTGCAAAGATTCCAAGATATGTCAAAGATTGTCTTACTTTTTTATGTTTTAAGAGTTATAATAGTCTGAGGAAGCATAAATATAATCAATGCAACTGTGATAAATAAATGTCAATTGTCACCTCTTCATTTTTTTACTCTAATTATTTTCTCTTTTACGTCGTCTCATATTTTATATTTTGCGGTTAAAATTTTTCAGATTTCATATTATTTACAAGGCAATTCAAACATAACATTATAACCTCATGCTGTATTACAGACGCTTCATAACTTAAACTCTTGCTCCACACGCTAAATATATATGTGCGTCTACTTTTGTCTACAGCAAGTGGTGAATCAATCTGCGCAATCCCCGGAAAACGTTCAGCGAATGACCATGCGCCAATTATTTAGATTCGCACCATACTTATACTACTCTTTCATAAAGAAAGAACTGCTTTAAATGCAACTTCTACTTTTATATTAACGTATTTGATTAGCAGTTAAACCATATATAATAAATTAATACATCGGTGTTACAAAATTCATTAACATTTGACATTGGTCTGGTTAACATCCGCGATCCCAACAATGATGCATCAAATCATTTGATCGCAGTAACGGATATCAAAACTGCAATATGACATTTATTAGAGTTTGAAGTTAATCTGACCGTTTGCATTCACGGTTGAAATAAACATTTATTTAGTCACCTCATAACCAATTCGCCAGTGGAAACTACAATATGACAGAGTTTTCACATAATTTGATCACCATGCATTACATCACTGGTGGCGCAGACATCAGTCGCAACTTCAGTGCAACATTCGTCGAAGAGTGCACTTAACCTGATAATTTGTATTCACGATCCGACGTATGATCAAATCACTCGTGATTGCATTAGTGGAAACTTCAATACAATAATTATAAAATATTGCACTTCGCCTGATCATTTGTATCCACAATTTGACGAATAATCAAATCGATTGTGATTGCGTGAATGAAAATTTAAATACAATAATTATCAAATATTGCACTTCACCTGATCATTTCTATCAGCTATTTGACGAACAATCGAATCACTTGTTAGTACACGAGTGAGAACTTCAATACAATATATTTATTAAAGATTGCACCTAACCTAGTCATATGCATCCATGATTTGAATAATGATCAATTATCTTTTGACTACTCACACACGAGGACGACGGGCATCATGCCGGTGAAAGTGAGGAACATGAGGGCGAAGAACACGAGCGTCGCGTTGTTAAATAATAGGTCGGCCCGGTTTCCCGTGCCGTAGTACAGGAGACCCATAATAACGCCCACCGCCACGTGGGTGGCCAGACGGAGATGAAACACCATCTAGAACGAGATAAGCAAGTTTGGCGAAGGAGTGAAATAGCAGCGGGCAATAAAATCGTCGTGGAAGTTTCGATATGCTGAGATTGGTTAGTACCAAAAATTATCACACTTTGACGAACTAAAATGTTTTGAAGTTCGCATAAGGTGACGTTCCGATGGCTGATATATTTGTTTCATATTATGCTTCCGTATATATTCCAATTTTTTTTAATACGAACTCGGGACTATATAAAATATAGTATTCGTCGGAGCTTCCCAAACGGTTCAAAGCCTTAGAATACGGCAATTTAGCGGTAACTTTTTTTGCAAGTTAAGGAATGCAATTGTTTGTAACGTTTGTGCCTCAACCTCTCGAATGGTGGATATTTTTCATAAATTGACAACCGAACTTTTTAAGGCATTTTTAGGCGAATGAAATAAATACACATAATAATAATGACATTTTCTAAAACAACATAGTTTATATTTAAATTTGTTTTAATTGATAAAAATCTTTCAGTTGGGCACTCTCGTAGGTGAAACTCGCTTGGTAGGAATATTGTTACTAAATTGAATCGCTTGAATTTTTATTCTCCTAATAATTTAAGTACTCGTAATCATTTCGAGGTGGTGAGGCAATCAGGTCATGCCTAATTATTTTTTAGAAACACCAGAAAATCCCGACGCATAACGCTTAATGGATTCGATCTGATAATTGCACAAGATATAGTTTTCTCTAGAAGGCCATCCGCGCTTACGAGAAACTCTTCAGGTCGTTCGTAAACAATTGATAACGAAAGTTTGAGCGCCAGCGAGGTCATTCATGACCCCATTTAAAACACCCTGTATTCCACATACAACGGAAGAAGGTCCTTTAAAATAATTTTACATCGTTATTTACCGCTTCGTTTCTTCAAAATAAAGCAAGAGGGCAAGCGAGCTGGTTCAGACTTACATGGTAACCCAGGAGCGGGGGAAAAACGAGACGGACGGCCTAGCGAAATTCTAGCTGCGTTTGAAGCTTTTTGTTGTTCGTCCCGTTTTTCTCTGGCTCCTAAGTTACCATGTCTGTTGTTTTTCCTTCCATGCTATGCTCTTGCCTCATGTCACCGAGCTCTCTACGTGGGCTGCAGCGATTGACTTTTTCAGGTGCTTTACAAGAAAGTAGAGATTCCAGGTTTCTTTAAATACAAGCACATAAAAGCTTTTTTTTTTTTTTTAGCTGCCTGACTAATTCAAGTACTTAAACAAATTGTGACAAAAGGGTTTTTAAATTAACGCAATATAAATATGGCGTCCGGCCAAACGTGTGCTTTATGCTTCTGACTGATCATTGATTCACAGGTTGCGATTTTTCTTGCGATTTTGCAGCTGCAGCGTTGAGCCCCGCAGCCTCCACCACGTATTTTTTTTTCTGCATGAGCGACCGCGGAACTGAGAAATCGCAATCAAAATTGCATCATAAGATACAGGCTTGAGAACGTCAATTTATGAAAATCGCCATTTCGCTTACAACCTAGATAATCCGTGTTTGCCATTTTCTGCGCACAATGTTGACAAAAGTAAGCAGCGCGGAATTCAATCTTTTGTGTACTCACGGGATTTCGCACTAGTGAGAGGTAACATCTCTTCAGTAGCACTTTGATTTGAAGGCCGAGTGAGACCGTATTTACAAACACTCGATCCTCCTGGAAAGAAAGAAGCAGGTTTGAGTTCTCACGGTGCCACATTTTCTTGGGTCTTGAGGCCCGTTCGCACACTCGCGTTTGCTTACGATTGTTGTAAGCAGTTGCAAGTCTGTGGACCAGCCCTTACAATCAGTGCCAACTTAATAAGCGCAGGGTATGGCGATTTCCTAGCACCTTGTTATCGCTCCAATATTGCGACATTGGCCGATAAGAGCACTGAAGTACGAATTACGAAGTAAGATCAAAAAAACTGCTCCGACTTTACTCAACAAGAT
Organism: Ixodes scapularis; assembly: GCF_016920785.2. Lineage (NCBI taxonomy): Eukaryota > Metazoa > Arthropoda > Arachnida > Ixodida > Ixodidae > Ixodes > Ixodes scapularis. The sequence goes on from NW_024609836.1 coordinate 90,993,007, forward strand.
TGAGTAAAGTCGGAGCAGTTTTTTTGATCATTATGATTCCCGGCTTTTGGAATATTTTTGCATACGAAGTAAGAAACGGGAACATACTGAGTCACGGCCTGCATTTCCTAAGACGTCAGTGACATTAGTTCAGGGGTCTCAAACTCATCCGAATGTGGGATCGAGTTTGCCCACCCACGAATAATCGAGGGCTAACAGAAAGGGGGGGGGGGGGGGGGATATTTTGGTATTTTAAGGCAAAGAAGAAAAGCATTGCTGTTTCAGGTTGCAAGGCAGCCAACCCTCCCAGCAATACCCCAGAGATTTTCTACAAGAGGTCCCTCGTGCTCCCTTGTTCTTGTATGCTCGCCGTCTTTCCGGTGACATATTTAGTTTTCATTTGCATGTTGATATGATTCAAAAATTTGCACTTGATGTGATCACTAAATTCAAAACGCCAACTAGCTGGCAGTTCTTCATAGAACAAGAGCGAGCACACTTATGTTACCGTGTCGCACAATTTACTTGGCTCAACGGGCATGGATAAAGATATCTCTTCATACGGCAGTGTTTACTTTCCCGAAGATTGTTAAAAAAGCAATATCATAAAATACTCGCATTGGAAACGTGTTTCTCAAGGCTACAATGCCAAGGTCATTGCTTTATCCTTGGCACAGACTCGTGCTGAGTGAGTGTTCGAACAGCCGAGGTGTTTCCTGGAGCAAAGAGCTCGCGCTTGTAGCCTAGTGGTATTGTCAGCCCGGTTGATTTGCATGAAAAGGGTTGAGAAGTAAATGTTTCGACAAAGCTTAACTTAGCCAAAAAAAAGAATACAAAATACTGTAGAATGTGCGGTTACGTTATATGAGCTGAGCTTTGTTTTGCTCGGAAATGAATCGTCGATATGAAACTATACCATTTACGGCGCACGAAGCGCTCGAGGCATGGGAATGGAATTCTCGCAACCGCGTGATGCTTGCGGGCTGCGTGTTTGAGGCCGCTGCTATGGTGGATGTACACCCGCATTGGTTATTTCATGTCAATGTAACACCTGCATTGTTTATTTAGACCTTGGAGAGACATGCATTTTAACGTGGCCCGCGGACAATAGCCACTAAAAGCTCACCCTGGTTAACAAGGGAACCACAGCCACTTCATCATGCTGGGTATCTTCGATGTAACCATTTGTCATCGCAGAGGCATAGCAGGGCACTTTATCCATGTTTATGTTCGTATATTCCACAAGACTATCTTTCACGCTCCCATAATCTCCAGATGCAACCTCGATCACTGAAAACAAAAGTAAATATAATTTAGTAATCATCTCAAACTCCAGAAAGACAAGAATTCTTGATATAAGAAACACCAGAAAGACCAAAGTTCCTTATATAAGAGATTTCTAATCGAAAAATGTATTTTCGTATTTGATCTCTTAACTATTATAAAAAAAAAAACAGAAACTTTGTTATGATTGTGTATGACTTTATGGCCTATGCCCTGTAAAAATCACAAAAGAAATGGAAGCTCGTATATGAACAACTTACAAAGCCAGCTCAATCAAAACCGACTTATTCACTCTGAAAAAAAAAAGAAAGCTAAAGATAAAAGAAAAAGTTGCAATAATGTCGGTTGACAGGGCACCTGTGTTCCTATAATTAGCAAATCAGAAAATATACTATATACGAATCGAAGAATCAATTTGTTTTGCGTTTTGTCCCTTTCAGTTTACCACCCTCCTAGGGCAAAAAGCACATTCCAAGTGTATTCGTGCAACGTGATGTGCACTTCAGAACCTTGGGCGGTGACAGCGGTTGATGTAATTACGAAAATAATTATATCCTTCATTTTCCAACAATTTCATACAAAATAATTTAAAAAAATGATGAAGTTTCGCAGCGGATGCCAGCGAGTGTTCCTTTACAGTCGTGTCACAACGTCGCAGTATCACATAACAACATTTAAAAATGTATTTGGTAAATTTAAAGGGGACATTTTTCCGCTAAATTTAGCTGAGAAGTTTGCCATGGTCATCGTCAGGTCACGTGGCGTGCATGTGCGCAGTCTGTATTTAGCATAGTACGCAACGCTTCGGCCGTCACAAGTCACAAGACGTCAAAGCGATTCGGCTGTCACATGATGTCACAAGACGTCAAAAGACACCATGAGAACCATCGCTGATCTTAGCGGATAAATTTTTCCATTTAAATTTAGCAGATAAATTTACATGATACGGCAAATGGCCGGAAGTTTCTTGTGCTCTTTTACCCCACGGGGATTGGCGTCGAGCTCGTAGTGTGTCTTACAAAAATCAGCCGGGTTGTAGAACGGAGGACATTGTAGATTGTTGGAATTCAAATGGAGCACCATGTCTTTGGCGGGACCTCTGTAGATGCAGGAGCCTTCCGCTAACACGTACAGCTGAAGGAGGAAGAGAAGAAAAAGTGGGCAGCAAATGTAGAGATTAGAATTTCGTACTATGAAATCATATCAATATTATTTTTTGTCAAGGCGGCGCATCAGAACAGAAGACTGGGTCAAAAATTGCTTAATAACAACTTGACGAAGGTGCCAGCCCCCGCGAAGTTCGTAACAGAACTCCAAATCATAAAAAAAATAGAATACAAAAAAGCTACACAACGCACTAAACCTACGTTAACAGAGCTAAGTATATAAGCTAAGTACATCAAATCTACAGCTGAGAGACAAGTCAATCGTTGAGAAAGAACAACTTCAGGCTGTATAAACGTACACACAATACAATTACATAATTTTGTACAAGCGATAGATTTTACTAGCTTTAGACAAATACACAGACGAAATAGAGACATCACTAACCAATTACGGAATAATAAAAATCAAACATATACACACTGGTCTATACAAATGTACACACACACGCACATATATATATATATATATACGTGTGTGTACACGTGGATAGAGGGATAGTATACATACATATGCACATAATCGAAAACATGCAGATGAATGGACCATTCTTGATCGAATGAATCAAAGTTTACGAACCCGCCGAAAGACAGAAAACTTCGGCGACTTCATAAGCTTTGATTCATTCGACCGAGTACGGTACCGTTAGCTGCATATTTTCGATTATTTTCTCTTATGACATCACATGCGATAATGAAAGTTCCCGTGATACATACACATACAGATGTATACACAAATGCATCATTATCGTCACTTACTTTTCTCGGGGGCCCTCAGGGCATTATACGAGGGGTGGCAATAAAACTGAAGTAGAACAGCAAACAGAAATATAACACTGTAAGCTAGTTAGCTAAGCTAGATAGAAAGAGGGTAATGGATTCAACAAATTGAGTAGTATCGTTTATAGAAACGATGTTGTGAGGTAGTGAGTTTCCGACCCTCGATAGCCAATGGTAGTTTGGAAGTCTTGTGAGAAACAGTTGATGATCGAATTGGACGTAGTTTACATGGGCGATCTAAACGTGAGAAAGTGCCTGGTGAGGTGATAGTAATGATTATCTGAGGTGGATATTGTGATAGAAAGTTCGATGAACGGAAAAGACGCGTGACTCTCGATGGCGAAGGGAAGGCGAATAAAGGTTAGCCGAGTGCCGTAATTCTCATATGCTGGTATATGTTGAGTAGGTATTATAAATAAAACGAAGGCCTCTGGTTTGAACGAATTCTAGACGATTCGTGAGGTATGACTACCATGGAGGCCACATAAGCCAGGCATATTCTAACTTGGATCTTAGAAGTGTAGTATATGCTAGTAGTTTTACGGCGGGTGTAGCAAGTTGTAGGTTAGGGCGCAAGTATCCGAGAGTACGCTTAATATCAGCAATAACAGAGGTAAAGTGAGTAGTCCATGATAGGTCGGAGGTGAGATGAACACACAGGTATTTAAAGATGAGCAGGCTCTTACTTGAGTGTTAGCAAAGTAATACGAAAATGATGTGGCACGTGAACTGCGGGAAAATGACAAGGATTTACATTTATTAAAGTTTAGCGATATGCAATCTGATCTTATCTAATATAATGTAAAGTTTGCTTGAAAAGTAAATGATATTACTATTCGGGAAGAATCACATAGAAAGAATGAGCTCGATGAGTGCCTCATGTGACAATGCTCCTAGATCTATTCCTTTTTTAGTAATGTTATTCCATGTTGTCCACATTTATTGTAACGAAGCGTTTGATTGAGGTGATTAGTACGTAATGGCTGAATCACATACCCTCTCCAGAGGCAAACTCGACACACTAATGCCTCCACTACCCAGCTTCTTCACTCCAGCAAAAGCGAACGCCTTGTAAAGCACACAGCCGAAAGCGGGGAATTAGCTCTAAGAAGTTGGTCTTTGTACGTGGCATTGATTAATGAAGTCGGGGGTGCGTGGTATAGGCGAGCTTGTTCTCCGATCATGCAATTAGAACGGAAATATCGGAGCTTTCTAGATTGCCACGAAATGGCTGTAACATTTGAAAAGGGTATATTTCCCGACCTAACACTGCAAGGAGCACGTCTTCGTTAATGCACAAATTAAAAGCAAAAAAAACAACATATTGGTGATGATTAAATTTTTTTAAATAACTAAGGTTGGTTGAAAACTACCTGCGCACGAGCGAAGGATGACTGGAACAAAAGATTTCAATCTCTCCACTACCTTCGTTTATTTTCTCTCTAAAAGCAATACAAGCCCGAGAAAGTGGACGCCCCGAAAGACAGTACGTTAGGCATTGCTTTATTGCGTGATTGTTAGTTAGAGATGCATATCATGAATCTTGAAGATCGCGATTGCTTGGAATGTAGAAAACCATAACACGACGATATTTCTTTTTTGGCATAGCATGGGAATGAAAATGCCGCCATTGCTATTCCTGACTGTATTCCTGGGTTGTGTAATGCAGCATCTAGATAATCACATACCTCGATAAAAGGTCTTTGCAGTGCCCCCTCTTTCAGAAACCTCAACGCAACACCAGATACTTTACTAGGGTAACACATCTCACTCCGCAAAAACCCCAATGGTCCTGGCGCCGACGAGATTTGCGTATATGAAACCGCTGGATGCGCGCAGCCTTGGGGGTTTCCCTTTTCAATTGGGAGGAGTGCCTACCGCCATCTATCGTCCTAGAAACCCGTCGAGACGGCGGAGGCAGCCGTCTCTGCCGTCTTGGCGAGTCCGGTATCTCGGTGCACCGTCGGCAGCCCTCTCCCTCCACGCCGTAGACGCGCCGTCTAATGCTAATATGCGGAGTTAAATCTATTCTCACCAGTAGAGTATCTGGTAATACTGTTTGTTTATACATCCATGGCTATTAGCCGCGCCAGCAACGTCACGTGAATGTTATAACAGGTGGAGGAAAGCGAGCGAATCAACAGCCGCACCACCAGTTATCAAACCCTTATTGTCGTCAAGGGGGGAGGGGGGGGGGGGGGCTGAGTATCTATAGTCACTGAGCGCTCAACAAATGCAGGGCACGGCTTATAAGTTATAATGTTCACACTTCTTGAATTATAATTCGTTATTCGGTATTGTTAACGGCTAATGCCGTATTAATATTGGTTGTGAAGTAATAAAAACATGCTCCACACCCGGCACATTCCGCGTCTGTTACTATGATTGTGTTGAGCTCACGCACATGCATTTTTTCCATAAAACTTAGCAGTAATTCCGAGCATTTGATATCACACTACTCTGTTTAATGGGACAAGGTCTCGACAAGGATCACGATATAAAACGGACCTCGAAGGTTTCATGTTTCACAAACATTTCTAGCAGAAACATACTCTGTCAAACAGTTGAAAGAGCCTCGAACTTGGTTGATGTATGCTGAAGGCAATGGTAAGACCCCTGGTCGCTAACTCCCTCAGCAACATGATGCACTGCAGTGAGCTACTGCTGTCCAAGCCACTGCATCAAAGAAGAAAAAAAAATGATCAGATGGACGTTTAATTTCTGCTTGAGTGTTGAAACCCTTTTCTTTTGAGATTTGAGGCTGTGTGTGGATTTGAGGCTGTGTTTGGTTGCAACCTTGTTTGATGTGTGCAAATGTGATCACTAACGACCAGAGCAGGAGCACACTGGCGCCATCTATCTGATAGCCCTAGAGCACCTGCGATTTGCGTTTATTTCCTATTTTCTTGGCTGATTAAGGAGCATAACATATACTCGGTGGCATCTAAACGCAAGTGTGTTAATCTGCCTCTAGAATGCGAGCACGCACAACGGATACACGTCAAAAGGCCAAGTAGACCTGCTGCAAGTCAAACGCTGTTTGTGTGTTTCTTGTTCTGTCTCTCCGTCACGTGATAACTTGCACCCTTAAGCCTCCAAAAACGTTTAAACAACTTAGTCGACTACTTTCTTCAAAGCCACTTATTAAAAAAATTAGGTAAATATTAAAACTCGGAGCACAGGAATGCTTGTTAAAAAAAATTGCAAAGCTTCATGGTGACTGGACCAGTTTCCCGAAACCTGCGTGCTAAAAAAAAAAAAAAGGCAATGTGTATATTTTTTGGCAAAGCCATTTAAGATAGCCAAAAGCTGCAATCTTCGAGGGAGCTCGGCCAATGACGAGACTGAAATAATGTTTAGGCCTAAAAAATGACTGTGTGCACCCTGACACTCATGAGCCCATCGTGAGCACGTTGAAACGTCGAGCTCAGTGTCACAACGCAGATTGTTGCCCAATGTCTGTAAATAAATTTTCAGCCTCCCTCTGTAGGTTGCAATGAGCGGCTCTCCCAAGTGCATGGCGGAAAAAGTAGACGTATTTATTTTTTACAGTTTATCTTGGAGGCAGTTCTCGAGCTTTTTTAAGTATAATATTCATTAACTTATTACAGAAAAAAAAACAAAAAAAACTCGGGACGAGGAATGAAAAAAAAAAAAATATATATATGTATATATATATATATATATGTATTTTTTTTTTAAGTAAAGATGGCGTTCGTCGTATACATGTCCGGAGTTCGTTTTATTCTTTCTGGGTCAAGTCAACTTTAATGACCCGCTGCGCAGTAAATTTAGATTCCGTGATCTGCTCCTCCATGTAATATGAGCGAAATTATTTTGATAACTGTCAGCTCTCACCTTGTGGGCTCATCGAGGAATATCACCGGTGGAGTGTTGACCAACTCTTGCGCTACGGTAACCCTCTTTCTCTGTCCGGACGAGAGATGCCTGATGGCTCTGTGTTCACAGCCGTCCAGGTCCCAGGACTTGAGGAGATTCGTCACCTGTTATTGAGACCATTTTTGAGTTCATCTTGATACAACAGAAACACTAACAACCAACGGTCTTAATTCTTCGTAACCTGATTTATGCTATTGGAAAGCAAACATTTTATAAGAAACTTAAATATGACCTTTTTTTCGAATACAGTCAAGTCTAACATCACACTGCAGACTTTTTTTTGTATGATGCATCAGCGCGCAGTGTGAGCGTGGCTGCAGACACGGAATGTCACGGCTTTGAAAGTTTGTTCACTGGCTCGGAAGAAAGCCCAATCTTTCCCAATGTGCCATTTGGCAGGTTAGTTTATCTCGCACATGACCAACACCGCCTAGATGCAAGGCCTTTGGCACTGTTCCCTCTTCACAACACTCAACGTAACCCTACACGTCCGGACGCCGTTGGGCATTGGCCGCGCCAACGAGGTAACGCGACTATGCCAAACAAATGGGAGAGGAAGCGAATCGACGGTAGCGCTGCCCGGTATCAGACCTTTAGTGTGACGTTATGGAGGAGAGCAGGCAGACCTTATCGGTATCTAGGTGGTATTTACACCAGTGAGATGACACCCCCCTCAAATTATTCCTTCACCATTCCGTCCGACAGCAACACAGTTTCGTACCAGGGCATCTCTTTGCTGGTACGTGCTGTTTTCCGGCATCTTCAGCCTGGCCGCCGCGTCGATGGTTTCTCGTACCGTCAGGTGCTGTATCAGATTGTCCCCGTTCATGATGTAGCTGCTCAGTTTACGGAAGCTCTTCTCCTTCGTAGCTTGCCCATTGACAAAGAGTTGTCCCTGGCAACCCCGGGTCCTGTAAAAGAGGAAATCAAGTTCATCATTTCCCATTTACCGAAATATAGCTTTTTCGCGCAAGTGGCCGTGTAGCCAGTGGCCCAATTGAGAAAATCAAAAACGAAAACAAAAGACTGAATTCACGGGCAGCTTCAGAATTGCAGGGCGTGGAGTGTCCATGGGCATCTCATCACCGCATCAGAGTCAATGAGAGTGCACCATTAGCCGATGCGAACGCCCGAGAACGAATCACGGAGACAAAAAACGTGAACATGTGTTCTTGATCTGTTCTTGATCGATAAAAGACAACGTAGTTCTTACTGGAAGCCAGATAATATGTTGAGCAGGGTCGTCTTTCCGGCACCTGAGGGTCCGAGGATTGCGGTCAACTCTCCAGACCTCAGGTTTCCGGAAAGGTCGTTCAGGAGGTTTTTCTTCTTGCCTGGAAGGCGGAACGTCGCGCGATTTTAGAAACATTCGAGTCGTTAGGAGAAACACGAATTGCCAAGGCTGATTATTCGGACAAACATGAACCGTCAAGGCGGGATCGTTCGACTGCGTTCCAACCGCTCGTCAACGGCGACGTCGAGATAACACACTGGCACACGGGCGCCATCTATCAGGTACCCCCGGAAACACTTGCGATCTGCGTGTAACTAGACTGGCAGTTTCGGAGTATTCTCGAGATCAAATATAAGCGCCACTATAAGAAAGGGTTGCTCCTAACATGGCCAGTATTATTTCAAGCCCAATGTGAATTTTTTTATGTGTGTAAAGAAATAGGTAATGTACGGGAACATCTGGGAAAAAACAGCGAAGATGTTCACCTCAAACCAACTAGCCCAACACGTCACATTGTAATGTAAGCATATCAGAAGTATGCCAAAGGTATCCGACAGATGGCGCCAGGGTGTAGATCACACTCAGACTCATATAGCGTAAAATTATTACAAAAAAAAAAAAAAAATGCAGTTTTTCTTTACTGAACGAAAACGAGAAGAAAGTAATTCCCCAAATATTCGTCCTAATAGGATTTGGGTAACCGCAGAGATGTCACACGAACGGTGATGAAAAATAGTCGGATAAAACTCTATTTTCACTGTCTGCTTAGAAACAAACAGGTTGTGGCATATAATAATCACTCTTGCTTCGTGATTCCTTCTTCGGCGTTCGGACCTAACACGCCGTGCGTTTCTGAAGTTGTTTTCAGCTATATAATGTCACAAGTCCCTGATCGGATGTTACACCGTGACGCCCTCAAACTGGCTACGCTTTAATCAGCTCAGACAATGAGAGGGGCGAGCGGTGTAACGGTGCATAGATAACGCAGCCTATAAAGACGCGCCCACCTTAAACTGCCATAAAAGAGGCGGAATACCAATCACAGTCGTAATGTTTTACTTTGACGAAAGAACGAGGAATGTCCGATGTTCTAAGACCCCTCGGTGCAGTTTATACCAGGTAACTTCTGAGAGTGATACAGCGCAGGAACCCTCACTTTTGGAGTAAAACAATACAAATGAGAACATGTACGTACATTGCGCTACACAATTATATCGCCGACAACTTAAGAAATGTTGGACGCGGCGAGTTTGGAGTGTCTTAGTATCGCTCTACAGTCAGTTAGATTGCGGCACAAGACGATAAAAACTGCAATCCAGAGATCAGAAATCAAGAAGCATGAGAGGAGAAGCCGCTTCCTTCGTTTCTCAACATGTCAGTGACTATAACAGTTTTAGTGACTGACATCTCAAGAGACAAAAGGCGTGGCTTATGCTTAGATCTTCTGGCCTCGTAATTCGTTTTCATCCGATTTCTTTTTTTATTTATTTTAACTCAAAGGCTGTCATTAAAACTTCTAGTGTGGTGCACAGAGAACATTCAGGCCACCAATTTACGCGGTAAGCAATTATGCTTCTAAACAAAATAAAACAAAACAAAAAAAGGTCGATGTCTTTAAGCCAATCGGGCTGTTGCGCAGTGCGCGCGCCTGGTGCTGCACTATAGCCCGCGACAACTTAAAAACCCAGTGGATGTTCCGCCCCCAGTGCGAGCCTTCTCCCTTTGGTAACACTTCGGTGCGCGGGCAGCAAAACCCCGGCGGAAGTCACCGAGCGCGTTGGGGGCCAAGCGTCTATTAGGTCCTTAACCTTTCCCCGACTGTAAGTTACTCGGGGAGCTTCTAAAGTAAAAGTCGTACACCGTGACTGCTTGAACACTACCCAAACGCAGAGCCGCGTACATATGGCAGGCCTTGGTGTCTCTCACCTTTTGATGTGGGCACACTGTAAGATAGATTCTTCCAACTAACACTGATTCTTGGCGGTGTTGCGCATGAAGGTAAATGCTGTCCATTTCGACTGGATATAATTTTGGGCGTCAAATCCGCAGACACATCTATAAAGAGAAATGAAAAAAGAAAGAAATGGCAACAATTATACATATCCCAATTGCTCGTCAGTTCTGAGGATGCAGTTCGCATAACCTTAAGCTATTTTTCGATAACTTAGTGCTGGATAGAACTGCTATATCCATGTGTTCAAAACTAACCTTCCTGATATTTTGTATCGTATCTTGTTTCGTTTTGTTTCGAAAATACCACGTTCCCAGTTCCCAGCAGTCCCTGAGTGTAGTGCGGCTCACTTCGAGATGGCAAGCAAACTCGGGGAACAACATCAAAATGGCGACATTCTTGCTCCGAGCCTGCGGCCTACACTGACAGAGTTGCACAACTCTTCTGAATTTCTTGAAGCGTTTCCTATGGCACACTCTCACAACACCCACCAGCGGGTTCACTATCTCCTGGAGAAACGTGAACACTCACTCACTGCTACACGTATAGGGATAACGCAGAGCGAATGATTTATACTCTCTGAGTAATATTTTCCCGAACCGATGACTTAGTGCTCACTGAATACATGCGCCAAAGCGTGCTCAAGGTACCAAGCCTCGATGAATGATCATCTTTCCGTTCTGCCGTGAAGCAGATGCGCTAGTATTTTCTTAGCGTAGGTCTGCGTGCGCATGACATTTACAGAGACCGCCACAATTTGCATCTACTATTTCACGCGAATAAACTAAATTCAGTTCTAATATTGTGTCACCACAATAGGGCTGTTTGACGTACTATGGACCTCATTAACTTCTCTGCCTTCTCTGGTAGATTGTTGGAAATGAAGGCTGCGTCTACATTATTGTATACCGCATACTTTCAAATGGCAATTTTTAGACACGCACGTGAGCGCACTATAATTACATAAATGATCATGTAACGACCGCTCCGTGGCCATCAACTGTTCCGATAGCCTGTTGCAGGTTTAGAATAGCCGGACAATCTCGTCCTCACAGAGCTCTCTGCTCACCATAATCTGTAGTTTCCTCCTCTCCAGAATTCGATTTGCTAAAGTGAAAAAAGAGTAGAGGGCTTTGTGTGATGAGCTTGTCGTGCTGCTACTCTCATCCTGCAAGAGACTGTATGGACGGCAGTGCAGAAGCCAGAACCCACGTCTTTCTTTCTTACCTTGTAGCGCGAGAGATTCCATTGGAGACTCCCGCTTGGGCGCATGAAAGGCGGACTTCGCGGCCGGCGGCGGCCTTGTCGGCAGTGTCTACTTTTCCGGCACGTGTACCTGGAACAACGGCAAGGTGCACATTAGGATCGGTTCTCTTCGACTGGTTTCTACCGCAGTACACTCCGCCAGATTTCTGGCTTAATGAACTCGCAGCGGCCGCAGCTGCTGGTATGCGGTCACGGCCGTAAAATACATTTGGCTATATGTGTGACCGAAGAGAAGGTGTGCTTAGTTCGGACAACCACCACTCCGAGCTCGGAATACGTTTTTCTCTTATTTCCCTTGTTACGCACACTGAATGCGCCGTAATCCTCCGTTTTTCTTTTCTTTTTTTAATTTCGGGAATGGTTTCACCGGTGATAGTAAATGCACAAAGGCAACGAACGTCGTGACGATGCATTTTTAGCGCTGTTGCATCTGTTGCTATTGTAACGAAAATAGGGCTCCTCTTCTCTTCGTGCACACCGCGACTTTCCGCCTTTAAACTCTGTGTGTACGTAGACTTCCCCTTCCATTTTCTCTTTTTTTTTTTTTTTTTGTTGTTGACGTCATTCTTCTTTTTAAACACGCCGCGATTGACTCTTCGAGTGTTAAGACTATAGAATATTTCCATCTGCATTTCCCGGTTTCCCGGGCTTTACGCGAAAAAACAATCACTGCAACCTACGTATGTACGTGTCCTGCCAATGACGAGACACAAAAGAAATTGCGTTGAAAACGCATCTAGAGCACGGACTGTGAGTGGCTGCGACGTCAGTCTCATGATTGGGCGTCATAATTCTCTGAGCGCACATTAAGAACCTTTGAGATTGGCTCTACGTGCAGTGAATTTAAAGCGTATAGAGTGCTTCAGCAAACCTCTTACTTTCGGCAAACTTACTTTCGTGTAGCCAAACCCACACAACCGACGCATATCGTTAGGGGAGAAACACACACGAAACAGCTGCTTTCGAAGTATGCGGTCCCCACCGCTCCGCGCACCGAGCCGCTCACATGTGGTCACATTACGAGCGTCGCAAATTGCGGTGCCACATGTGAAACACGACAAACAAAACATAACGCGCAAAACACGACGAAGCTCGCATGCGGTGCTTAGAACCATTTCCCTGCAGGCTGTCTATATTTTGTGCCAAGTCTAAGCATATTGCCCGCTTGTTCCTGCTTTTTTCGGATAGTACACATCGTGTGTCGGTGGACCTTTTTGCAGCACACGCGAACATTCTCTATACCCTGGTACCTGGCCACTGCTTCCAGCTGTTGACATTTTCGGAGGGTATACCACCCTCACGACAAGCACTCTCAGCATCTGTATCTTTGCGAGTGTTTCTTCTGTTTTGAGGACGCTGAGCAACGATTAAAACTTTTAACCCCATAAATCACCACTTTTTAAATTATTAAATTACTCGATTCATCAGCTTTGTTAATTCCCTTGCATCGTAATCTAACAAAATCAAAATTACATTTTTTGTTGTTGTTTTTGTTGAATATGTAATGAACGAAAAATGTACAATTTCAGATGTTAAAACAACCTTGTTGTATCGTCCAAAAAAGACAAACATACCCACACGCGAATTATTACTTCAGCCGCAAAGGCAATGAGGTGCGTTTATCCCCCCCGCAAAAGCGGATTCTTTGGATTGGTCCCAATAGTCTATGTTGCGCGAAACGGACACTCGCACGGCCTTGAAGTGACTGCGACACGTATAACCTTTTCCGCTTGTTTGGTTACAGATCTTTCCCCTACAGCTTACTTTAGGTCAAAATGTCACCTAAAGTTTGCCTTCATACAAGTGCATTCGTCCACGTCTGCGTGGTGAACGGGACGAATTTTTTCATTTTTTTGTTTCGTTTAGGAAAAATTAAACCCACCAACCGGTTAAGAAAAGTAATCGCAATTATTAATCGATTAATCGGTATGTTAAACGATCAAATGCCCAGCCCTACTTTTCCTTTTCTTTTTTTAGCTGCGGTATAATCGGGGAAACTCTCTGCAGCAATGCATTCAAAAGTACGGGCACACGTGCCCTTTCTCAGGCTGAACGCATATCAAAGCTGTTCACGCGTCTCTCCTCCTCTTTACGTAAATGTTGCAGAAAGTGGCCCCCGATTATAGTATATGGGGCATAAAAGAAAGCAATCAAAACCGATAAAACTGCACGGTGCCGGTGTGTTCTAATAATCGAAGGCATGCTGGACTGCCCTTCATTTGTAGTCCACATACTAACGCCCAGATGGCGTTCGATACTCGAAAGGGGGTTCTTACTAACGTCCAGCAATTAAAAAGTAAAAAAAAAAGGTTTTCTTTTTTTTTTAATGAATTACGTAGAGAGCCGAGGTGCTGCTCACTCTACTGCACACTCTGCAACACGCAGACAACATCCGTGCGCTCGTGCATTTTCTTGGTAAGTTTAATGGCGAAATGAACATAGTATTTTCCCCTTGATCTTTTCAGCGGAGCTTCGGGTGCTTCCAGGAATATATAATCGGTGCAGAGACAAGCGGTACGCTTATCTCTGCTTATCTCGCTGATTTCGCTTCCTGGTTCTTCGTGCGCAGGTGGCGTTGCTTAAGTAATATTTTTATCTTTGTTTTTGTTTTTTTCTTTTTTGCATTCTGTTGGACGTGTTGTAGTTTCCAATGACTCACCCACATCCTGGTCGGCAAAAAACGTGGAAGTGCAGTTATTTCGTTGGACTCTCGTCCTTCTCATTCAATGAACTGATCGAAGGAATGCCAAAGACTCTGCTTCCAAGCGCATTGTGGTGCAGCCTACCCTCGCGAAGTCCCGTGCACGTGAGCCTATAGCCAATGTCTGACGGACAAAAAAAAAAAATCCTTTTTTCGAAATGCTTGGGAGATCCCCCAATCATATCAACATCTGCGCATCGAGAAGATGGCTCGTCGATTAGGGAGAAGGGGGGGGGGGGGGGGGGGGGGGGGGGAGTTATTTCAATGGCACTCTCTCGCATTTCTTATCTGTGACTTTCACCATTAGGATTATCAATTGGCAGCGACAATTGCCATGGTGTGTATGTAAAAAGCACGGCGGAAGGTTGGAGACGTTGTGTCCTTAACTAAGCGTGGAGAATCAAAGTCAAGATGATTTAAATCATGATTTTTATCATGATTTATATAGTGATTTTAATCACACCAGTATTACAATGATGATTGAATTCGAGCCTTTTCTCTAAAAATAATTCCGTAAACAGTTTTTATTTTCCGCTCGTCTATCATATTATAGTTTTTGTGTGCATTTATTTTGTACTGAAATTTAAAAAAAAAATAATCCATGAGGCAAACAAATTTTACCCTTTCCACTCTGGTGAAGAAAGAAGACCTGCGAAGCTGTACGCTCGTCCCGTGTGTGTCTTCTTCGTCCTCGTCTGTTTTGAGCGCTGTTTCCTACGACGAATTCCCACCAACTCGCCCAACTATCTATTCTTCTACGATAGCTGGAAAGGTTGCCGCCATCTATGAACGACGGTGGCAACGAGACTGATTGTCTGGTTGCCGCCGTCGCTCATAGATGGCGGTAGCTGTCCAGAGTTCTGTGTAGTTTTGTGTCGACATTTATTTGGCTTTCTTTCTACCTTCCACTTCGTTCGTCAGTTGCGTAACCTCCTATTGCGAGCAAATCAGACCGCGATGAAAAGAGCAAATAAAGCATCTTAGCTAACTAAAAAAAAGAAAATCAAGCCGTTTTTGTTCTGGTATAGCGGGGGTCACGTCAATAAGGTTGTTAATGAAATAGTCCTTTACACACACACAAAAAAAATTTAATTTAAAAACTTTAGGTTAAACCAGCCTTTACTTTTAACATTATTATCATTGATAAGCCCCTCGGATGGAAGCTTTCTCAGGGGAAGGAATGCCTTCGTTTAAAATTGTTCATCAACTTAATACGAACAAACCGGCATCGATAAGGCTAGATAAATGAAGAGTTTATATTTAATTTTGTACCGGAACGATCATGAAAATATTTTAAACGGCGCAGGAGTTGAGCTGCAGTACTCTTGTTTTTGCCCACTCTTCTTTGTTCTTTTACCATTTGCGAACGGAATTGTCTTGGTTACGGCTTAAAATTTGGTTTGAGAAGTTAAGAGAATCCACTGGCAACACTGAAAGCGTGACGTCAAATGTTGTACGTTATAAAAGGGCAGTACAGCTTGTTTCCAACGGATTACAAGAGGTTTAATGGTGTGAAATGAATGCCACGGAAGCTCATTCCAGCCAGCAGAATGAAATACAAACGCCAAAGGTATTGTTTCTTATAGACTGCCTGCTGGACCTTCAAGTTATGCAACTCGTGATGTTACCTCAACAAAGACAACGGGGAAATGTGAATATATGGTTTTGACCTGACCTTAAATTTACGCTTCCTTAATAGTAATTGTGAATTTAGAGATTATGAATAGCACGCCGGGAAGAGCAAAGTCTCAGTATTCCGAAAATGTGTTCAGTTTCGGTAGCTCAAAGAACCGCTGGAGCTACCCTACACGAAATGGAGACGTTACCACGGACTGTCACGAGTGGGGAAAATACTCGTTCAGAGGCCGAGTCTAAAAATGAAACGAGGGAAGCGATAGCTACTATTAAGGGGCTACTAAAAGCAGGTATAAGTTTATATATTCCTGGCTGATGTCTGCGACGGTGCGGAAGAGATTTTACGCTTCGATGCGTACGTGGTAAATACTGACTTTAATGAGGTCGTGTCGTTCCGATAAACAGCGTCAAGGTTGTTCCAGGTGCGGAGCAGTCGCTGCCGCCAAGATACATTGTCGCAAGTTTGTAGAGGGTTTAAGCTAGTGCTAGTTGCTTGCATTTCACAACAGCGAACCTCTCGAAGTATTTGCGAGATGACATGCATACGCCAACCTACTATGAGAAACGGCTCTCTATAACATGCGCGAAAAAAAATGTCAAAAATATACGCAAATCGCAAGTATTCCACGGCAACCCAATAGATGGCGCTAGTTTGTTCTTTCGTCGTAAGATTTCATCACCAAGGCCCGTTCACACACTTGCGACATTTTAGGACCGCAGAAGCTAAAACCGCTTTCAAGCGTGTTGTGATGGCTTACAACAAGCTCCGCAGCAGCGCAGCCGGTCGTAAGCAATCACAAGAGGCTTAAAAACCGGTCTTGTCTTCGTCGGTCGCAAGTGTGTGAACAGGCCTTTAAAGGCCGGTTCACACACTTGCGTTTCGCTGCGACAAACGGGGACAAAACCGGTTTTCGAGCCTCTTGTGACGTCTTACGACCGGCGGCATCGCTGAGCACTCGGTCGTTAGCCGTCACAAGTGGCTGAAAAATAGGTTGCATTGGACTCGGTCGTAGTCCCACACTTGTGACCGATTACGTTTTACGGAGACATCTTGCAACGGTTTACGACCGGATGTGCTGCTGCGGAGCCGGTGGGAAGCCGTCACAAGAGACTCGAACACCGATCTTGTCTCAATTGGTCGTAGTCGGTCGCAAGTGTGGGAAGAGCTAAGCCTTAAGTTTTAACCCACTCGGTTGTAAGCGGTGGAAAGTGTCTGAACCAGCCTTCGTCATTGGTTGTTCGTGCGTTCTTATCATTTAATGCCACAATGTCAGTGACCGCAGAGCGATAATAAATCCGCGAAACTCGCTCTACGTTTCTTTGGCTGTCACTGATTCTAGTTCAGAGTGTACGATGACGATTGAAGCAACTTGGTGCGCCGCCAAGTTTAGCCCGGTTCGGCGACTCTTCTTCAGGTGAGCACATTCAAGAAAATCGATTATAAATATTTATACCACTGCCTGTAGCGAAAGTGCCAATCCGTCAGGTGGTGCAACAGTTGTTAAAAAACACACAAAAATGCATTTATTTATGTTTGGGCGGCAGCCAGCGCCAGGACCTTCACGAGAAACCCTTTTCGAAATTCGGTTCCATCTGGTGACGCAAAAAGCAGTTTCACTTTCGACAAAATGATGGTGGTCACGAAGCTGCACACCTCTCCTAGCTTACACCTTTCCCTTTACCCAAGAAACAGACAAACGTGAAACTCTTTTTCAATGGGCTCCGTCACTTCGGCACGTCAATGGCAGACGAAAATCGGTTGTTTTGTCGCCTCATAATTCTTTCCGAATTGGTTTCAAATCAAATCAAATCAAATCAAAGTTTATTTAGACAACCGTCGAGGAATACAGCTGTCTGGGGCGCCGTCACAAAAGGCATCGACATGCCTGACAAGGCGACAGCCCCCCGCCATCTCCACGTCAAGACAAAATGAAAGACTTAGATGACGAAAACTACTTGATCATGAAAGATCAAACATAAAATCCCATAAGCGGTACAGAACACTGTAAACAAAGAGAAAACAATGAACTAAAACCAGACACTCCCTCACGTAAGACAAACAACAACGAGGCACATAAATTTTTATGCCTGCACAAACATGACAAACAAAGGAGCCGCAAACAACAACATAGTGCAGCCAGCCAGCCATCTCTACAAAGAGATGCTGCACAAAAAACAACATACGCGCACAAAAAAAAAAAAAAATACTGAAAAAAAAACATGTTATTTTTGAAGGGACAATAGATAGACATTTATGTTTTTCTTTAAAGCTTGTATAGACATACCTCCCAGAATAATGGTCATGAGATCAGGGTGGTCATTCAGAAGTACAGGTATTTGATAATCTAATTTTTGTATGCCATAGTTTATGCGTATTTTCTGCCTTCTGTAGCTGGTTCGGAACACCAGTTCCGAAGATCTGAACATAAAAATTGACCGGTACAAAACGGCGACCCATATGCCCCTTGATTGAATTTCTGCTCTCAGAAAGCTTCACAGCCAAACTTTTGCCAAGAGATTGATCGGACGACATTCTGAAACGAACGCTTGCGCAACCGCTTTATCAAATTCGTGAGTCGTGATGCATTGACGTCTCGAAGGTACAGGCCTCCCGTATCCTCCACTTTGTAGAATGTTCATCATCTTCCTTCATCAGCCTCAAGAAGTACACCATTCATATGGCAGAGATGCTATCATGCATGCCATAACTGAAATGATGATCAAAGTTGCCAGACTGAAATTTGAAAGGGGTCTTCCTGTCACAGAAACCGGCTGTTCCAGAAACCGACGGGGGTCGTGCTGACGTCTGCGGAAGAATAATGGCCAGTGAAGTAAACGACCGCCTTCGGCGGATGAGCTCGCGGCCAGGCGCGTGTCAGGTTACGCAGGCAGCGCTTCGTTGAAGCGACCGCATGTTCGGTGTTTCTTCGTATACACAACCTAGAGTGGTTTTGGGGGGTACACAGGTCTCTGCAGCCCCAGATTTACGAGGCGAGCTGGCGGCTCGCTGTTGGAATGTTTTTCGTCAACGCTGGAATGGCCTGGCGGGTCTTGGTATTTAGAAGAACACTGCTTTAGGGTCAGGGGTCAGACCGAGGGGGCAACAACCTACCGTGGGAACAAAGAGAGTGCGGGAACCGCGGGGTCGCCAGGACTGCCAGTGCGAGAGAGAACTCTAAGGCGGACGGACGCATCGCGACGTCGAAGGATGCGGCGAGACCCTGTCGACGGCCCCACGCCAGGCACCGGACGAAGCTTCCAGTGAGTGTGCGACCGCAAAAAGTGGGCGTGCGGGGCCAGTGAGCCGCGCCCACGGTGTGCCAAGCCACCCGCCGGAATTTCTCCACCTCGGACGGACCGCGCAGGGAGACGCCAGCACCTCTACGCCAGATGAGACTTTTTCTTTGCACTCACTTATCCCCCTATTTTAGTTTACCATTAGGACTCTCTTAAACTTAGTATTTTTCTAGTACTGTCTAGGCAACCCCGAGCATGAAATTCTAAACCGTTATACTGTGTGTACCTGTGCTATCTGCCGTTTGATATCTACGTGATTTTTGCATATTATATAGCGCCTAATTATCTACTAAACCCCTGTCAAATTAAACGTCATTTATATATCTGACACACGCCTCCGTCTCTCTTCATTGCTAAGACTCTCCACCAGAGCGTGGCCCTATCGCTCGGCCCCTTCTTTCACATCGTTACTCGGGAGGCCTACCGCCTTCCTGTGACACTTCCTAGATTTGAAAGTCAAAGATGCGCACTGTTAGATTTACCATTTGAAAGCGAGTGTCGCTGTCGTCGCGGCGTCCCAACCCCTGACTGCCGAACCTTCCGTGGACTGTCAAGTTGTGCGCACGCAACCTGCATCTAAAATACATCTGCCACATCTGCCATGGCTGTCTTGACAATGCCAGTATCGCGGTCGGCGATAGCGTGAGACTTCTATGACGTCATCAGGCAGAATTCGAGGGACCACATTTTGGACGCAGTAAACACACAAGTCGGGAACGTAATTAAAGCGCCGAGTTTGCAAGAAAAGGAGGAACAGGCGTTTTTGTTTTGCCCACAACTCCAATGTTTTTCGTACTTTTTATCTGGTATTCACCTTCCTCGAATTACGCAAGGTCGCCTTCCGTTGAGGATAACAGAACGATTAAGTGTGGTGTGCTCGGGTTCTTTCATGACGCCAGAAGTGCGCCAAGGTCGTTTAGAAAAACAGTTTGCATCGAACTAGGGGGTGTCGAGTTACAGATGACGCTACGCGCTACATGACCCTGACAGATTGTCGGAAGGCCGAATTCACGCTCGAAGGACCGCGTCGTTTTCCGCTAGGATATTTATCCATTTGGCACCAAACATCACAGCAAAAACATCACTAGTATTCACCTCAAAAAACGCAGTAAACAGGAAGAAAAAAAATCCTTGCTTTTTGCGGTTCAATACTCAATTTTCCCCTCATGTGTTGAGTAGGTGCATTTTCGTTCAGGTATATGCTTCAAGCACCAAAAACTATGTTTCTTCCCCCGACAACCAAGCCTTGTGAGAACTACTTCGGGCAGGGCAGGAACAACCTCAAAAACTTGCTTTATCATCGACGCGGCAGGGAGTATAAAATGAAGCACCATGACGTGTCAGAAACGGAAGAAAAAAAAATATAGCTTTTTCTGTCGAGAGTTACGCGAGTAGAGTTAGTGACAGTTTACGAAACGCAGTGCGTGGCGAGTTTTGAGAATGCCACTATCGCATCGCAGATAACGTTTCCGTCATTTGCCGATAAGAGCACCGAAGAACAAATAGCGAAGCGAGTAGTGCGTACATAATCAGTCGCGTCTCGGCGTTTCGTAAACTCTCGGAGAATCAGTGTTAGGTAAAGTACATCTAAAAGGTACTTCAACTAAAGTACAAAGTAAATGAGACGTGATGTACTTCAAGTAAAGTAGAAAGTACACTGGGTGCAATGTAATTGAAGTAAAGTACTATGAATAAAATGTGCTTTAAATGTAAAGTAGAAGTAAAGGGTGTCACAACAAAAAGTTTTTTTTTTTTTACCTCAAAAATAAACAAGGCATCACCGAACGCTCATTCTCCGTCGAAAGGTAGCACTAGAGGTCACAACAGATGCCAAAGTTTCAGCCCGATCTGACACCTTAATCAAAAGTTATAAATGATTTTCTGAAAATGTCAATGGAAAAATAGCGGCCGACGGAGTTTTCGAATACATGGGGCTCTATGGCACCAGAAACCGAAAACGGGCAAAAATTGGCTTCATTTCTCATTGAAATTTTCAGAAAATCACTTATAACTCTTGAATAAGGTATCGGATCGGGCTGAAACTTTGGTATCTGGTTGTGACGTCGAGCGCTACCTTTGGGTGGAGATAGAGCGTTCGGCAACGCCTAGTTTATTTTTGCGGTAAAAAAAAAAAAAAAACTATTTTTTTTTACACCTTGTATTTTATCACAATCTTTTATGATGTCTTTTAATTTCCTTATACCGTGATTTTGAACTGGTATCCATTGCCCAGGAATAATCAACAGTGCGTACCTATTTTTAATAAAACAGCGGCGAATGTTTGATAAAGTCAAGTGGCCACAGAGTAGTTATTTTCACGAATGAAGCCGAATTCAGAAGTCCCTCTTCTGAATTTGGCGCAGCTTGCACTGAATCGTTGGACCATGATGTCATCCCCGTAGCTTCAGCAAGCAATCCTCTCAGAGAGGAGTGTCCTCTCTTTAATGGAAAAAAAGTAGTGAGTGTGAAAGCAAGCTAGTGATAATTAATCATAACGCGACACCTGAGATTGGGGTGGGAAAAAATTAAGAAACTTTCAAGTCGAAGAAAAAGAAAAAAGAGAATGTCTCAAAACATTCTGACGTTCTCCACTGTTGTCTTTTTTTTTTCCACTTGAAAGTTTAATTATTCCACACCACAGTTTTAGGAGCTAGATTATGATTAATTTTGCTCTCATAATATTTTAAACCCCTTTGCTTGCGCTGACCGACCGAGAAGTACCCTGTATTCAAAAAGCTAGGGGGAAGCCACCCCCAGCCCAAACGGAGCGATGCCTCGTCTGCTCATATCGACGGTGAGAGTAGAATATCCTTACCACTATTTCTGCGTAGTTGACAAAGCATCATTTCGTGATAAAAATTTAGCAAAACAAAATTTGGGGAATTCACTTTGAGGTCAGAAATTGTACTTTACTCGGAAAGTACCAGAAAAAATACTTGAAGTCAAGTACAAGTACATACTCAGAGAATGTATTTCAAGTAAAGTTCAAGTTTCCTAACCCTACTTGAAGTAGAACTTTAAGTACAATGTACTTAAAGTACTTCCCAACACAGCGGGGAATATTAGCCACGTGTGTGACCAAAAGCGTCGATGTGGTCGATTATAACGCAATTAAATGCATATATATATAGCTGCAAGCGAGCTGGACAAGAATGACAAAAATAATCCCCGGAGAAGGGGAACATGAGGCTGGCGGTTGGCCAAACCATAGCTTCTTTTGATCATGCCTGCCAAATCGCTGGTCCACGGCGGGGCAAATCCTGGTCGTGACATCACGAAAGGAAATCATAAGTCTATTTCGTGATACAAGTATGTTAGTTGTTGCACACAAGTTACAACCCATGAAGGAAGGAGTGGTATTGAGCCACTCGGAGACGTAGTGGTTTTGAGTCAAAATCTATGACTTTTTTTTACAAACATCTTATCATAGATATAGTCATCTTCGTCGTTAGCTTCGGCCAAGTTCTTCGTTAATTTTGGCCAGAGTAAAAGAGTAGGTCGACAACCTGGATGAACAATGTGTTCGTTTGCGGAAAACAGACAACCTCGGAAGTTTTCTGCTCAAATTTTTTTCTCACGGACACAAACGTTTTGATAATTTAGTATGCTCGAAAGAGCTCCCACAATGGCGCAGATAATCTAAAAAATACGTAATATCGACACAGCTTTTTTTATTTATTTTTTATTTTTGAAAGAAATTAAGTAGGTTTAGAAAGAGTTATATACGTAAAGACAGGGGACGGGATATATGTCGGAAAAATCAGGGGAAAATCGGCCCTCGTATCTGCCCTTGTAAAGTAATCATTACCAGCATTTTACAATGCTTGCCAAGTAGGAAATAAATTATGTGTAAAACGTACCTTTCCTTACGGCGTGCTCAGGATATAAGGTAACTGGCAAGCCCGTCAAGGGCAGTGAGACATTTACGTTTTATGACAATTGCCAAATGAAATTAAATGACGCAAGAGAAACGACCTTCAGCAAGTGCCAGGCACCACTTCATGGACCTGTATAGACAAATCTCTATTTGCTTGGACTGATGCGCTTGATACATTTCGGCATCAGCAGCGGCTGAAAGTTAATTCCTCTCCGGTATCGACAACAACGCTGGTCTAGGGTGATTTCCATACAGACGGATTTTTTTCGCGTTACGTCGGTTCCTGGGCACTGTCAATTTGTCTGTGTCTGTCGTTTTCACCCGGGAAGTCACAACGTTTCTGTTCAAATTAATTACTTTAATTAAATTGTGATGCCTGAAGAAAATATTTAAAGCATCTTAATGATCGTAGACACTTGGCCGAGCATTGGGTGTAGTTTCTTTAAATGTATAAATAAACCGATACAGCGAATATTTCTGTTGCAAAATCGATTAACATCTAACGCATTTTAGGTGTAATATTATAAACAAACACATCACCTGATGTTAAGAGTAAAAGTTTCTTTTTGGTTCTTCGTAATTTTCTGATGACGACGGTCCTCGGCGTCTTCTGTTGGTGCCGTCGAGTTCAGGAGCCGTTAGACGGTTGACGTTTTCCAAGGTGTTTATTAGACCGAATAATTACTGACTCTGTACGTTCGTAGCAAAAAGTCAGGGACCCGGCATCATTGCTGCGCGCCTCCAAGTCCGCGTGCGCGCCCAGCTCATACGCCTCGCCCGACACGGGCTTTTGTAGGAAAGGTCCTTCTGTCCCTCTGGCCAGGACCGACCAATAATTTAAAAGCCCAAAGAGGTCACGTGGTATACACCTGTCCAATAAACGTCCGACAGTAAATACAACACCCCGTCAGTTCTCCAACCGCCAGAACCAAATTCCTTGTCTAATCGGCCCGTGCATTGTTCGCCGCCTGGCTGGCGCCTGAGCGCCGACTGCCCGGATCGGGGAACACCCGTGCGCTCCGAACATTCGGGCCGACGCCGTCCGGAGCAAAAACAAATAATTAAAGAACACACCCCCGCCGTCGCGGCAGCCACAACATGTACACCACCCGCACCGAACACTCGAGCCGACGGCGTCAGGAGCGAAAACAAATAATAAAATAACACACACACACCCGCCGGCGCAGCAGCCGCAACATGCACACTATTTACATTACATTATTCCGAGCATCAGATAAAATGCAAGCTAAACATTCGTGGCCTACCTTGTATATCCTATATATAATCAAGAGCCACTGTTTTCGATTTCTTACGAAGGTTTCAATAAGCACACATAGTGGCTTGTTACCTACACACTCACTCTGCGTCAGTATGATTCATGTGTACCCTTGTAATCTCATCAGATGTATGTGACCCGCCGACAGTGAAAATAGTCAAAACATGTCCTAAAATTAACTGCAGAAATTATGCAATCCACATAATAAAGGAATGTAGTTGGTAGCAAACGTAGCACCACACGAAGCTTTACAAATTAAGGCATGAAACACAATGGAACACGACGAGAAACACGAATACAAAGGCTTTGCCAAGGATCGGAAAGGAGAGCGCAGCGACGAGTTAAAGGCACCTTATGGCGGCCGCGTCACGTGATTCCTATAGATGTCAGCGCCCATGCGACGGAGGGTGAAAAGGACGATAATTTTGGACAACGTTCTTTGACCATGTTGTCAAAGCTGTGGGCGCACTTGTGCTTGGACATCTTGAGCGCCCATCAAAGCTGTGCACGCGCACTCTTCACTTCTGGAATATCCCTGCGTAAGCATAGTGTGGTAACTGTGGTGATGCGTAACTCAAGTTAAGGGTGACTTAACTCAAGTTAAGGGCGCCCGTCTAACAGGGGGTTACAGTATTGCAGCTCAATCGAGATTCAGTCTCAGTGGACAGCGGATGAAGAGAGGCGGGGGAGGGGGTACACGTTACAGAAAAAGTTTACTAATATTACACATGGTAGTGTTCCCCCAAAACTATACCCGTTTTTCCACCTGATAACCTAATTCAAAAATACCTTGTTTTTCTTGTCGTTTCCTCTAAGAGCAAGAAAGCCATCGTTCAGGTAAACACCCTCGTACAACAACGTCTAGCCATTCCCGTGCGCGTGGCTAACCAAGCGAACTAGGATTCCCTCTCTAACGTGTCAAAAAGCGCGCGTTATAAATAGATGAAAGCTTTCGCAGTCCACTGACCGTTTACGCAATCGCTCCCGGCGCTCCTTCGAAGGCAAAAGTAATCCTGGAGAAAGTCTGCACGCGCAAGAGTCAAGACGCGAGTGGCCGTCAAAGGCGAAGCCGATTCCGCACTCGGGAAAGAGGTCGCCGTTGCGTGCGAGCGCCTACTCTCCGTCTGACCTTACGACGGCCCGCAGCACACCCTATATCAGCCATGCCAACCAATCCAGCGTTGTGAATGTATGACGTCACTACGCGTTTCGCGTGTCGCTGCAAGGTCACGTGACACCAACGCGGCATGGGATTGGTTTCGATGGCTTGTAGCGTCCTCCGCGGTCCATCGCGAAATGATACGGGGTATTACGACGTTACACGTACGTGGAAAGGCAACCCCTTGATAAAGGGAACCCTCGCTCAACCGGTTTTTTTGTGTGACTTCGCGCGAGCGCTCTGTCGCTCCACGGCCCTCGAGGCCGGAGGCCGCGGATCCTCGGTGCGTCGAAAATCTCGGTCCCGCGCGGTGGCCTTCGAAGCACGAGTCGCTGAGACGGAACGTATCTGTGCGTGTTTCCTACACTGGGTCGGAGCTGTTTGTTGCGGCTCGTCGTGGTCTGTGATCGTTAGGCCGCGGGCAATCAAACTGCATATCTTACAAAAGGCAGTCTGCGAACATTGGGGAGTTTTCGTAGATCGTCTTCGTCCTCCCACAACGCTCTTCGCAACCCGCTCGATATGCCATCGGCGCGCAGGCGCAGAAGCGGCTTCCTCGTTGCGGAGAGGGGAAACGCGGTCTAGGAAAACTCCCTAATGGAGAGTCTTAGGGAAGCGTTTTTGCAGATCCGATACGGTACGATAATCCCTCCGGTATACGAATTGGGCATGCGCTACCACAGACGTCTTTCATATCGGCAGTGCGTACCGGAGGGCCCATCGTACCCGTACCGTATCGGATGGACGAAAACGGTTCCCTAAAAGTATCTATTGTTTGAAACGGGACTGAGACGTGTCCGCGAAAAATGCTGTCATCATGAGTGCGGCGAACGGCGTGTCTTTGATATGATGCATGAACAGTGTGATGCCAGAGTACAGGCGAGCTGGTTAAGGGGTATTCACACGAATACCCCTTAACCTTAACCGGCACGCGCATCCCACGACGAAAACGTCAGGCTTTGCGATGTGCCCAATTCCTCATGTTTTCATCTCGTGATGCGCGCGTGCCGGGGAGAAATCCCCGGGATTTCTCTTTCGCGTGAATACCCCTTTAAGGGGTATTCACACGAGGGGGAAATCCCGGGAATTTCTCCACGACACGCGAATCTTGCGACGAAAACGTCAGGCTTTGCGATGCGCAAAAGCCTCGCGTTTTTGTCTCATGATGCGCGCGTGCCGGGGAAAAATCTCCGGGATTTCCCCCTCGTGTGAATACCCCTTTAAGAACTGACATTTTGTTAAACCCTGGAGAGGGGAAAAACAGGGACAGAATAACACGAATCTCCAGAATCGAGTTGTTCCCTCTTTCTGTTTCTCCACTCCCCAGGGAATATAAATGGTGAGTAAGACTGAACTTCAAGGGTTGCAGTGGACTCTAAGATTCCGCGGCAGGCAGTCGCTACCTCCAGGGTTCAAGTTACGGGGGAAGGAGGGGGGGGGGAGTTTATTCCCCCCTCCTACTACGTCAGCCTCTCCCCCCCCCCCCCCTCTCCTCCCCCCAATTTCGTTTGGGGGCAGGGGGTTCTGCAAAGAAGTGTATCACAAACATATCTAACGTCACGGAGAAGATGCTATTTCTCCAAGCGGGAGACACATTTTTTCGAAAAAATAAAGTGTTGGCGGCCTTTTCTTTATAAAATAAAGTCGCACCTTAGAGCTATTCTTTTTATGACCAAGTCCGCCCCTGCTACCTCCAGATAGAGAGGAAAGCGGAAGGCTGCAAGCCGTAAGCACTGAAATCTGTAGTCCCACAAGTGAGAACGAACAAGAGAGCGACAAAAAGACAAGCAAAACAAAATACACTCAAAAGGTAATACGTGTTCGTTTGGCCGCGTTAAACTATCTGTCAAGTGTTTTTTTTTTTTTTTTTTCCCCTTAGTACAACCCAGGACGTCGGATTTATCTTGCAAAACAAGGCTGGAAATAACTAGCTACCGACCTTGCAAGTTCTGTTTTGCTGCTTTGCCCGTGTTGTCGACTAAAGTCTCGCCAGCAACCTTGCGCCCTACGGGTCAACCAATGATGAGTCTCTACGCGCCGCCGCTGCCAAGCGCCCGAATCAAGATGCAAATGATGGCGGACATTTTCCTCCAGGTCTGTTGTACAAAAATGCCAGTGCTGCCGCCTCGCTAATTGGCCGCCGAGAGATAATTATACGCTCGGTACTGGCCACATTCTGCAGTGATTATAGAAAACAAGATACATGCTCAACAGACGGTGTAAACTTTTTTTTTTTTTTTACCAAAGCTATGATCTGTATTTTTCTTCAATAAATGCCCCTGAATAGCTTCTTTCTTCTTCTTCTTCTTCTTCTTCTTCTTCTTTTAAATAATAACGTGGAATGATTCTCCTATGGCTTGATTTCGAGCTTCCTCGACATGTACTTTCGCGGACGATATGAACTGAAACGGTCCTTCGTGCTTCTTTGTCGTACCTGCCAATTCTTTTTTTTCTTTTTTTTTTTTAAGAGAGTTTCAGTTGGGTTTAAAAATAGAATGAGAAGTTTGGGTGCCATAGTTCGAACTGAGTGAGAAATTGAGAGATAACAGAGCTTTTGGGGACTGCGCCCATGCAGAAAAAAGCCCAATCGGACGCTTCAGCTCATATATATCTTTCCGCGAGGACACCGTCGTGGTCTCTTACTTTTGGCTCCAGTCACTTCACTTCGTAATTAATATATGCTTTTTTATTAAATACTTGAGCGTGTTGGTGATCTACATTGACTTAAAACGAAAGAAACGAACAAGAGGACGAGACAAACGACATAGTTGTGTCGTTTGTTTTGTTCTCTTGTGTGTTTCTTTCGTTTTAATAGAGGTAGGCGCGTGTTGGCTCAGACAGCAATTGGAGCCCACGCTCACCTTCCGGCCTTTCAACAGGACAGCTTTGTGCAAACAATAGGTTCATCAATATGACAACGGGAAATATTAGAATAACGTTGTTGTTGTTTTGTCCCGATGCCGTGGACTTCCAGTGAGCGCATTAAAGCATGCTGCGTAGGGGCAGTGCGAGTTGTCAACACCACTATCGTTCTGCAGCAATAAAGACAACAAGAACACACGACTTGCTATGTTTTGTTTTACCTTATGATGGACCGCGGACGACACCGCGAACTATCCAAGCCAATCCGAGGCTACGTGAGCGTAATGTGACCTTGGGGAGAGGCGTGGCGACATGCGGGGCTCGTAGTCACGTGGTCACGTTCAGGGCGTTTTATTGGCCGAGATGGCTCGTAGGCGTCCCTTTTCGGCCCACCGCAAAGTAAAACGGATTGTAGAACTTCCCATACTGAAACGTACACCGATTTCGCGCGAGGAAGTCGACAAACGGCGTAGCTCACCGAATCGGGAAATGTTGGGCTCGTCGACAGCACGGTGTCCACCGAGGACATAACACACCACCCGCCCGATAGAGAAACACGCGGCTATCAGCGCCCAGAAACGCGCGCGCACATCTTTTCAGAGATACGCGCATCCGACCTCGTGGAACTTCGCTTATCCATCCACTATCATGCGTTGTTTTCCGAATCCGGGCGTTCGCCAAATGCTCCGCGTTCTTACACACTCATGTATGCACGCTTGTTTACGGCGCACTGGGAACATCAATCATCGGCCTTCCTTTCGTCAGTTCAGCCAATCAGAAGAACGACAGGACTAAGGGGCTGCCACGGTAATCCTCTCCGAAACCGCGTCACCGTGCTCGTACATATGCAGAAGATACGGTGTTTGTTGCAGATGTGATGTTCGAATTATCCGTTGTTGGAATTATCCGAGCATTTTGGAACAAGCATGTTTGCATTCATACGTTATGTACGCTTTAAACATGCCTGCAGAATGTTTTTTTTTTTCTTTTTTTAAAGATGTATTAGCAGTTCGACCGCGACTTTAGTGCCAAACGGGGAGGACGTTTTTTTTAGAACCGAAACTTCGTGAGCGTTGGAGGCGCGAGGTCATCGTCCTTCTCGTGGGTTAAAATGGTTCAAGGAGCAACAAGTGACGTTCCTATATAGAAGGACTTTGCGTGTTCAGAGTGACCCTCCGGGTATGCCACCGTAAGAAACATGTAGCGTCTACTTCTCCGCAAAGCACTTGGGAGCTCCCAAATGAAAATTCTCATTTGTATGAGAAATTTCTTGTGTCCAATAAACACATATGAATCATACAAGATATTTAGGAACATATAAGAACCATATAAGAACCACAAAATAACCATATAAGAACTTTATGAGAACTATATGACCTTCTCATTTTGCAAGCTGACCTTCTCAAAATAACCGACAGGTGCCAGAATTGGAAAATGTCTCTCAATACTAACAAATGTAAGTGCATGCGTTTTTCTAATTCATTAGCAGAAACTAATCCTACGCTACTTTTGGATGGGACTATACTCGAATATACAGACCACTATAAATACCTCGGCGTGCATCTTTCACCTAATCTCTCTTGGAATACTCATATTAACAACATTGTACAATCTGCTAATCGAAGTTTAAGCTACATCCGTCGAAATTTTAGATATGTTCCCAATAACCTTAAGCGCCTCCTGTACGTTACTCTTGTCCGTCCCAAATTAGAATATGCGTCTTCAATTTGGCATCCTCATCAATCAACGCTAACTGATTTAATTGAATCTGTTCAGAGCCGTGCTGCACGCTACATTTTTTCTGATTATTCCCGTTTTTCGAGTGTCTCGTTAATGAAAGCTCACCTTGACCTTCCGCTATTATCTTCACGTCGTAGGATCTCTCGCCTTTGTCTTCTTCACAAGGTATTTTATACGCCCATCTTACAATCTCTCTTAAACCCCCCATCATACATCTCGGCTAGATTTGACCATCCTTGTAAGATCGCCCGCCCACAATGCTTCACCCTCGCACACCAGAAGGCGCTCTTATCATCTGCGATTGTGGACTGGAATGACCTCCCCGAGAACCTCATCGGCATCACCGACAGTGGAAGATTTCGGGACGCCATCACCAACTACTTCATGTAAACCCACTCCCCTCTGTAACGCCACCTGTGGCCCTGAGGGTATTATAAATAAATAAATAAATAAATAAATATATGAGAAGATACAAGCGCCATATAAGAGATTTGTGAGAAGTTGCTTATATGGTTCTTATATATCTTATATAGTTCTTATATAATTCTTATATATCTCTTAGATGGTTCTTGTATGTTCTTATATATCTTGTATGATTTATATGTGTTTATTGGAAACAAGAAGTTTCTTATACAAATGACTTTTTCACTAGGGAGAGGCGATCGCCGCAATCAATACGAGGGTTCTCGGCGAATGACAAAGCTAAAAATATATTTAGACGAAAAAAAATTGCCAGCAACATTTATCTTTAAAGGCCGACCTACAGCCTTCTACAGAGAAGATAGCGCTGTTGCGCTCTTAGCACTCTCCCTCTCGTAAGCTGCGAGGGAGCCAAGTTGTTGCAAGGTAAAAAGTGGAGAGGATATAGGAAAGCAGGAGGCGGCTAAAAGTGGAAAGCGCGTAGTGCATGTCGGCCCTCTAATATGGCGCCCGAGCGTCGGGGGACCGTCGGCTCAAGAGCCAGACGTCTTAATGGATTCTCCCTCGCCCACGTGAAGACAACTCGCCGAGGAGCAGCCTTCGTCCGGTGCGCTGCAAAGGACCGCGCCTTTCGGTCCGCATTCTTTGTCATTAAAGTTATGTATGCCCACGTTCCAGAGGTGTCTCCTTTTACTCCACTGGATACCTCTATCGAAGTTCCTTCGCGACTACGTATACATAAAATGCATTATAGGGAATACTCCCATCTCATTAAGCGTTCGGCGTATGCGTGACGCCTCCATGATTTCAGTTTATACAGGAGGCAGACGGCCGTGTTTGCGACGGCTCCTGCCGTCTCGTGCTCTACACACGGAGAGCTCCATCGAGGTCGTCGCGCGTGCAGAAAGACCAAAGTTCCCTCGATGCATTGCGGCTGCGGTGGCGTAGTCGAACTGGCTGGTGAGATCCGTCTCTTGGTGAGGGAATTGGTGTATCGCGTGACATATATTTCCCCGCTAAATTTTGCGGGCAAACTGAAATACTGTATAGGTCGTGTTACGTCAGGCCACACGGCATCGATTTCCCCGCTAAATATAGCGGGGAAACTGGATTGGCATCTAGGTCACAAGACGTTCATTTTTCCGCTAAATTTATCGGCAAAACTGAGTTGACGTGCAGGTCACGGGCTGTTAAGGTCTCCAAGTCGCATAGGTCACGTGACATGAGGTGACGTCAATTTCCCGCCAAATTTAGCGGGGAAACTGAATAAGTGTGTAGGTAGCGTGACGTGAATTTTTCCACTAAATTTAGAGGGGGAAACTGAATTGGTTTTTATATGTCCCGTGACGGCATGTCAATGGACGTCAATTTTTTTCGCTAAATTTAGCTGAGAAACGGGCCTCGTGTACACGTCTCGTGATATCAACTGTCCCGCTAAATTTAGCGGGAAATTCACTGACGGACGGACGGACGAAAGTTTGGGATTGGACGAAACATTAAAAAGGCATTTCATCACTTTAAACCACCTTGTACTGTGACACTGAGCATGGTTAAATGTCATGTTGAGCGTCACAGCGCGGGTCATGTTAAAGATGCAATAAAGGGGCATAATTAGCGATACCTTGATCCGCGCACTCTATGCGCATAGAAGTCGACCATGTCTCTTCGAGCTCGCCTTACCTTTTTCGAAGTAAGTTCCTGATACATTCGATGCCAGAATACAGCTGGACAAGCCGAGTGACGTGTTCCGCGAATGCGCTAGTCTGTGTTTACCCAAGCCCTAGCAAAA
This sequence comes from Ixodes scapularis, assembly GCF_016920785.2. NCBI lineage: Eukaryota > Metazoa > Arthropoda > Arachnida > Ixodida > Ixodidae > Ixodes > Ixodes scapularis. The sequence goes on from NW_024609836.1 coordinate 91,025,320, forward strand.
CACCTTACCACACGCGACCAAAAAAAGAAAGGCACACAACAGAAAAAAAGAAAGGAACAGGTAGAACCGTAGCGACGTAGGCTAATGGCATGCAGAGACCTTGGAAATGTCTCGACGTGATGTATACTTTAGTGAGTCGGTGTTTTTAAAACAAATGCAACAAAAAGCGGAGGGAAAAAAAAAGGGGGGGGGGGACTAGTAGATTTCCACGAACGTAGCGCAGCGAGTTTGTTATTAGTTTTCTATTTTTCTATAGAAAACGACACAGGTCGTTGTCTTCATGTCTCGATCCTCACCTTTTCGGCGCTTTATACCCTTGCAATGTACCTACTGGCCCATCTATATTGGTACATTGTAGGTTTATTCCCCCGCACTTCACTTTACCCTCACTGACACCAATCGTGATGTCTTTTGACCCTCTTTTTTGAAAATAAAAGAGTGCACGTGAATAGCTCTGATAGGCGCTGAAGATGTGCGAGGGCGGAGACTCCGAAAGCTCGTTTCATGACGTAACGCTGCTGGAAGGAGGGCCTTCAGCGGTATTTTGAAAATCCTTTTCTGTAGCCTCTGTGCACCAAATAGACCGTTGTCGCCAGCCAGTTTGGCTACGCCACCGTTTCTTCAACGCATCGAGGGAACTTAAGTCTTTCTGCGCGTGCGACGACTTCGCTGGAACTCTCCGGATGCAGAACACGAGAAGGCACGAGCATGTCTCAGGCACTGCCGCCTGCCATCTCAGAACTAAAGTTATGGCGGCTTCACGCATGCGCCGAACGCTTGGCGAGATCGGAACGTAAAACAAGCTAAAATGGGCCTCATTTATTTATTGAAAGTTTCAGAAAGTCACTTCTAACTTTTGAATAAAATATAGGTTTGTGCTGAAACTTTAGCATCTGATTTGGGCCTCTAGCGCTACCTTTGGGTGGAGAATAAGCGTTCGGCGATGCATAATTTATTTTTGCGGTGGAAAAAAAGAACTGTAACTGTTTTGGGGGGACACCCTGTAGTTAAATTGGGACGCTGGGCTTAGGCTAGTCCCGCTACCAACCGCTACGAACCCAAGCACCCGCACAACGCCAACAGCGCTTGTCAAGCCGTGAGCTTGCGACAGTTGTGTGCTGCAAAGTAGATAGGTTGAGGAGATTTTCGTCCTAAAACCTTGGTGAACGAAGAACGACTCGCAGACATTAAAATAGCCGAACTCGACGAGCTGCTCTCGTTGATCACTGCACTGACGACGCCAGCAGCCACGTTTGTTATCGTTTGAAACCGAAGCGGAAAGGCAATTTCGGGATACGTTTGAAGACAATAAGGACTCTATCTACATTATTTGTTTCTCATACATCAAAATATTGTCGATTACAATACTATTACGGTACAGAGAAATAATTTTACAGCCAATATTTTACACGTCAATCATCTCTCCAACCAATGAGTGGCGAGAAAAGGTGCTGAGTTTTTTAAGCAACGAGCGGGGCCTAGAGCAGGACTACCCCCCCCCCCCCCCCACCCCCCAAAATTGAGTCTAGGGGCGTAATTATTGATGAAAAAATATTTTTAGTAGAAGAAGTGGTATATATAAGATTTAACCCTTTAAAACAATTTCACTTCAGTGTTGTTTTTTGTTGTTTTTTAAAGTGAATCGGAGCAACGACCGCCGGATCGCCCTAGGCGCCCGCCGCTCTGGTTGCGGTTGGCCGCCTCGCACATATATATGCGATTTCAATCGCGCTGATCTGTGGCAGAGAGAGTCGGCATAATAAGGGCATCCCTCCTCTTTTCCACTCTCTTCTTCTGTCACCGGTTGGAGACCCCAAATTTTGTTTCTCAGGCTCGCAATACACGCGTGTGTTTTGTATCTGCCTTGCAATCATCACTGGGAAAATTCCTTCCGATTTTTTCAGGTTTAAGTAAGACCCCAAGCGCGTATGACTGAGAAGGAACGCTTCTCCGTGCCTCTTGAAGACTCGAGTTTACCCTTGCCCCGAGTGTAAAAGATAAAGTGGTCAGAATGACCTTCCCTAATGATTTGCGCACTAGCTCGCTAACGACCCTTCTAGGTCGAATGCTTCAGATGCCGAGTGTTGTAAATAAGGAGTCGAGCGCGGCTTTGTCGACTCACAGCCAGCTGTCACGCCGACGCATCGTCGCGTTGCTGTCGCTGTCCACGTTCATCCTTTTTCTTTTGTTTCTAAGCAGACGTCTGCCGATTAAATTTCTATTTTTTTTTGTTTTATGGTTGTGGATTCGTTTCCCTCTGCGACAATGTATATCTGTTACGGACAGTTCGTTTGATCACACAGATGTGCACTGAAGCAACTTTGGTGTCAGAGTTTTTTTAAAGCGTGTGCTCGCCTGCACTTCGACCTTGATACACTTCACGTTGTCGTCGTGCGTGATTCGGCCAATTCGGCTTCACAGTCTTTTCACATTCTCAAATATTGCGAAAGCAAGCTCTACGGGACGGCGTTCGCACACCTCGAGCGTCGATCAAAGCTGTGCCGGGAATTCTTCGCTTCCAAAAGTCCCACAGAAAGTTGACCCCGGAAATAGAAGTTTCGTCGATCGTCACCAATCTCATTAACGCGGGAGCCGTCATATGAAGCCGATCGAAAGCGACTTCAAAGTTAGCGTGGTCTCTTACGTAGGTATAGCGTGCAAATATAGAGGAACGGCGAGCATTTCACTGGCGATCGACGGGTATATTGTCACAAAAGAGACAATCGGTTCTGCGTTGCTTGGACCTCGGATTGATTCGGACATCGCTAGGATAAATTTTAACGCGACGTTTTTGTTGCTCTCGTTGATCATCGGAATCTTCGAGGTCTGCATGTGAAGCGTGTGCAATGTATTTGGATACATAGTTTAGCTACGGAAATTGCGTTAGTCGTGCTTGACAGAGTGCAATCGTGGTGCCGCTTCGTTCAAATGACCGAAGGCTCATTTTGGTTCTGTGGCGCCCCGAAGAGCTGCCTTGAAGCTGGTAGTTCCCGTGCCGTGCTAGATGATGCTGTGCTGCTTCCTAAATTTTTCCGGCGTAGACGTGAACTTTCACGGAGCACAGGTGTTGCAATTGGTATTGAATCCTCTGGTTTGTCGCAAGTTTCGTCGACACAACCGTTTCATCAACACTCGTTATGCGTATTGCAAGCTGTATGGACATTTCATCGCTCGTGTATCACTGTGGCGCGTGTTACCTATCCAGCCCACCCGTTCACGCCGCCTTTCGGCGACAGTTTGCGGTGGCTCATTACCAGAAAAGTTGTCCCACGTCCATTTCAGTTCAGTTTGACCAAGGCAGTCGACAAAACACCGAAGGAGAGGACTTAATTCGGACAGAATGGCACTAAAGCAATGCAGCTTCTGTACCGGTCAAGATAAACTCTCTTTTGTCAGTTTTGTTGTATTGTCAAGGATGTTTGGTCGTCCTTTCTTCTATCAATCTTTACTATTCTGGAAAGTTCCAGGCCATGCTCGGCTGTCATCGTATGTTCTGGTGGAGGTGCCGGGTACTTTTCCCTTATCCCTTTACTCTATGTGCACTCTGCCGGCTCTTCAGTCGAGTTGCCCATCAACGTGACACGGGTGGTGGACTGTCCCACGTGGCGGTGGTGTCGAGCCAACCGCGGGCGCATCGCGCGCGCCGCCTTGATAAGTTTAATCAGAGGCGGCGCGCAGGCAGTCAGTGCCTCGACTCAAGCACCGCCGGCGACACATTGTTTCAACGTTAGTGTTCTTTATCGACCCGTCCTTGTTCAATTAAATGTGGTTTCTTGTTTTCGAAACCGTTGGCTCTGTAGTATTCCCCCGGGTCGGGTATGCAGCAAGGCAAACCGACCACAATGTCGCCCAAGCGTTGTATGCTACCCGTACTAGCCACCAACGCGCTCGTCTTCAATCATTATGCTACCCACCTGCAGGAATTTCACGGGGCTTGGTTTCTTTTCTTGTTAAGCCCTTTTCCAACTTCCGGTGTCCTAGAGTCGTTCTGTGCTTCCGTGTCACGTCCGTGTTGATTGTACTGGCGTTTAATTGTCTGATTGTTTTGTGACCTCAGCAAGAGTTTGCTTGCTTGTGTCGGTTTCTCGGGGGCGTTGTTTTTTTCTGTTTGTGTTTGTAGCCATGCCGACACGGCAAGAGGATCAAGAAATGGTAGAAGCTGCACAGGGAACTTTCATGGCGAAGGTCATAGGGAAGAGCGCCTCGCTGATGCAACGTCTGGCCCTCACGCCTGGTCAGCAAGAGAACCCCTCACAAGAGCCCCAACCACACTTGACTGTGCCAGTCTACATTGGGTACGACGACGTCAATACCGTGGCAGACTTCCTCTGCGAGGTGCGGACGTACCACCGTGCTTCCAATGCCTTGGAAGCCTTCATCTCAGACCGCATCGTGCCGCTTGCCCTACAATCGAGCTCCACGTGCTGGTTGGGGTCGCAGGCCCCCTTCACCGAGGGCAGACTCCTAGACAAGGCTACGAAAAGAGTTCCTGCCTGCGGGCTATGCGACGCAGATTCTCCGAGAGCTCTAAGCAAGGACGCAGCACCCGAAGGAAAGTCAGGTCCAGCACGTTCTGGTCATGTACGAGCTCTTCATGAGAGAAGACTCGGATGCACCGGAATCAGACAGAGTAGCTCGGGTCAGAAGACATTGGCGACCTCCATACCACATCTGCTTAATCAAATGTGCCTTTGAAACCCTTGAAAAGCTAGCCTAGGGTTCCCGCCTCGTCGGAAAAGCCATTCATGCCGAGTGGAATCACGTGCCGCTGCCGTGGGCTTCCGGAACGGGACTGCCATCAGCTTCGTTCCGGTCCTGCGAGAAATCTTCGTCTTCTGCTTGAAAACATTGTTTAAGGTCGGTGACATTCACAGGCCTGGTTTTTTTGTTTTTTTTTATTAGACTCGCAATAAATTAGTTTGTAAGTGAGTGGTGAGCAGTTTTCATGCGCACGAAACGGACCTTTCCACCTGTCTGCGAGGGCGGCTGCGAAGTCTCGGGCTGCGTCACTCCGTGGGTGAGTACGCCGGCGCACAAAATCTCCCACCTCGAACTGCAGGTCACATTGCCCCTGGTTGCACTGTTCCGATTGCTCCACTTGGGCTCTTTCGGATCGAGATTCACCCATCGGACCTTCAGAAAACGGTTTTCACCTGCCACAGAGGGTTGTTTGAGGTCACCCCACTGCCATTTGGGTTGTTTAACTCGCCAGCACGTTTTCAGCGCCTGATGAATATTGAACTCGGGGACGCGAAGTACGAATTCGCCATGGCATACATGGACGGCATGGTTATTTTTTCGGGAACTATTGAGCAGCATCTCTAGCACCTTCGTATTGTATTTGAGCGAATGAGTAATGCTGACCTCACGATTCAGTCCGGAAAAGTTCAGTTGGCCGCGCCCAAGATTAACCTTCTTGGTTTCGTTGTGGATAACGGCACGTTCCGCCCCAACGAAGATAAGTTGCGCGCGCTAACGGAATACCCAAGCCTACATGACGTAATGTGCGTTCCAAGATACCTCGGAATGATAGCGTTCTACAGGGATATTATTTACTATTCTGAAATATCTGAATCGCTCATTTATCTTCTTAAAAAAGTACAAAGTTGTGTTGACCGAACAACAACAGTGCGCATTCACAGCCCTTTCAAAAGCCGCCTGACAAGGCTTGTTTACAGCTCCCAGACTTAAAGAAGCCGTTTGTCTTACAAACAGATGCAAACGACTGTGGCCTGGGTGCTATCCTGCTGCGGGAGTATGGTGGTTTGCTTCGACCAATCGCTTTCACGAGCCACACGCTAACTACAGCCGAGCGTAACTAAAGTGTCACAGAACGTTGCTACTTGGACCGTGCTCGAAGAGTACACCTGATCGGCTGGGTGTCGGACCTACGTTGAAGGGACCAGTCTCGCCCAGAGCAGGGCGGCACTCCAGCAACCATCCCCGAGCCGCTCCGTAGGCGAACCCTACAGGATCGCCACCCAGAAAGCCGGTTGCACTCTACACAGCGGAGGTGCTGCGCCTCCTCTGTTCGCTCTGTGGAATTCCCGAAGTCTGTTGGGCGGCACATGAACTTGGGAAACTTTATCGGGAGAGGGCGGACGCTGACCGCATCACACGCATCAACGGCTCGGCGAGCGCGATCCCGAACAGGCCATCGCTCGCGTCCAGTGGTGACGACAGGACGCCATTCCGACCAGCAGCGCCATCTACACCCTACTTCCCACAACTACGACACCGTCATCAACATGCCGGTCGAAGTTTTAGTGGGGAGAAGTCTGTGCAACCCTGGCGCCTCCTCAGCCGAGCTCCCCGACAGCGGGACACTGGTGGCAGACTATCCCGCGTCTTACAACCCCAGGAAGCAGTGAACCAAGTCCAATCACAAGTCCGGTAGAAAAGCGCAAAAGAAGACGGGCGAGTCCCACAAGGACGAACCCCGCAATAGAAACCACGAAGATCCTGAAATCCGAGTCAGTCACTGCTACCAGAAAGAACCGCCGGAATTCGGTCTCCTTCCAGAAAGTCCAAAGCGGACTAAGCCTACGATGTCAAACCCTTAGCAGTAGACCGTGTCCGTTCCGACTGTTCGCACGCCCGTCGCAGCTCGCACTCCGTCGCCCTTTCACGGCGAGTTGTATGAAGATGCCGAGGATTGGATTGACCAATACTACCGCGTCGCCTGCCATAACAGGTGGACAGACGACCAGCACGTACAGTACATATACTTGTCGTGGATGAAAGAGCCAACATCGACGACAGAGAGCCGAATACCTGATTCGGTCCAGGACACGGCCACAACGAGAGCGTCACCGCATTCGCGGAGGGTGTTTTGTGCTTGATCGAGCGCCCGCGCCGACTCTCATGCTACAGAAGACAAGAACTTCAAAATCCTAATGTCCCTCATGTGAGGGAAAACAACTTCAGTAGCCTTGTCCGCAACCCTCCAACAACAGTCGAAGGGTTTATCACCGAGGCTTCCAACATTAAACGTGCACTGCATGCCCGAGCCCGTCACTGTCAATAACCCTACGGTGCCTCGATACTCGAGTCGTCCAGCTGCAACTTCGACGAAACCCTCCTAGGCATCTGCGACATCATCCACGACGTTGTCAGGGAGGAGGTCAGAAAGCTACTTCCTGCCACCACTCGGCCGGTTTTTATTTTGATTGCTGAGATTGTTCGGGAAAAAGTTCAACAGGCATTTTAACCGGACACTTCCGCGAGCGAAGTGGCATCTGACGAGCCGAGGGTGACTCACGTCTCAATGGCACGACGACCGCCACCGGGTGCCCGTTATAGTATTTGATGCCAATTCAACGGGTCACCTTAACGCCGCAGAATTCCTGATATCGGGAAGAACGAGCGTAGGTCTGCGCTAAACAAAGTACACCGAGGAAGACGAAGGTGTTGTGAACGGCCGACCGACCACTCTGCTTCCACTGCATGAGGCTGACCACGTCTACCGGAAGTGCCCGTACCAATAAATGGGCCTGCGAGGGTTCGCGCCGAACGACCCTCGACCACGTCTCGAGGAGCGACCGCGGGACATTGAGGAGTATCTTCGGCGGCCTCTGTCCCCGGTGCCGAAACTACCCGAAGTTGCTGATCCCCATCACTTCGATGAGAGCTAAGCATTACATATGCTTCTACAATGGGCACGACGAAGCAGGTGAGTGGCAATGCAATGAAAGCTGATTTGGTGCCGGTCGTCGTCCAAGGGCAATAATAATTTACGACACCAATTATATGTGTCCACTACGGGAAGCACGCGATTTCCAACTTTAAAAGAAAATCCCGCTGAGTGACTTGAAGAAATAAAATGGTTGGTCGTTCTCAAAAACCAAGCATCACCCGACTTAACTTTGCCATACAAGACTTACACAAGTTGCAGTGGTCGCGACATGCAGAAGAAATCGCCATTGCGGAATAGAGTGAAGTGGCTTTGATAGCAAACAAACTTTTTCGTCAGCCATCAAGTCAGCGGTACAGCAAAAGGCACAGCCACGTAAGCAATGCATGCCCGAACTTGCTACATTGACGCAGATAATTACCAAGAAAATTTGGGGATTAGAAGCTAGCCCTGCAGCTTCAGTGCCTCAGATGTCAGTTGTGGCATATTACGTACAATCACAAGGCGGTATCAGTCAGTCAAAGTCGCCACTCCACCAAACTGAATACCGACGACGTACCAGGAGCATCATCCCACAACAAGGAGCACAGGTACTATGACCGTTGCAGATAGAACTTGTTAAGAAACTGTTTAATAAAAATCAATAATTATGTTATCGAGTGGAAATAAACATATTTGATACGCTAACTAAGTAGGCATCATATTCACACTCATGCGTTAAGAGTATCTACACCAAAATTCTGTTCACTGCATGCGGTGGAGCTTCTGAGGACACTCGCATCTCTGAGCCCCCTCCCCCCCCCCCCCCCCTCATCCCCCCCTCCCCCCCCCCCCCCCCCCCCCCCAATATTAATAAATGGTACAAACCTGACTGGCAGACTTGCTTCATTGTCTGCACTCCTTCCACCTTTCATGAACATTTGGGGCATCCGAAAGCAAACTCCAGTGATGTGAAAATGTATATTTATTCATTTATCCCCTCCAAAGGCCTTTGCCGGTAATGAAGAGCGGACAGTTAAAACTATACACACATGATAATAACATTATAGCACACTGACATTAATGAACACAAAACGGGCCCAGCTACAAAAAAATATATTACACTCGTAAGAAATAATTATTGTTGTAACTTGTTAATTACAAAAACCAACACACCTCTGAGCATCTAGTTCAATAATATGGGTTGATGCATTGTTATACAGCAGGGAAATTTATATACATATGGCACAATAGACTCTTTGCAAAACCCAATCATGCAACATTGACTGTCACCATTTGTTTTTCGACGTAAAGCAGACGAATGGGCCCCAGTTCACGTAGAATGTTAATGCACCATTCGAGTCCCGCTGAGCCAAGTTCACAGTGATTGCTGACATAACATTCTTGTCAAACAAATGCCCAAAGTATGAAGGGCTTGGGTAATTAGCGTAGTAGCTACTGTACTTCGTTTCATCGCAATTTGGCAAACGGTCGTCCCAGTGAGTCAATATCACAGTTTGAGAGAGGCACGTGACAACATGTCATCAAAGTGCTCTCCTTCTGCAGAGACTTGTCACATACCTTCACTCCGCCTCTCTGATTGGCTCGAGGAGGCTGTGGCGGTTGTTTTTGGCCGAGTTGTGGAGAATCGATGTATAAACATCGATTCACAAAGGCACACGCCTTTGAAAAAAAAAAAAAAAAAAAGCCTATTGCAGAGACTGAAAAGAATGATAGTCAAAACTTTGCAGCAAGACTCCTTCTTCGGCAAGTGCTGATTGTTGGGCATGTTGGTATGGTACGTTAGAAAACACGAGTGCGCTTGAAGACAGGGACATAGGAAGAACAGATACCACAGAGCGCTACAGAGCGCCGTTCCTTGCTTCTTCGGCCAAGGAACGGACACAAATACAAGTTATCTTGTCCAGGTAATTAGAACAAGTAAATAATCGACCGACTGATACAATGCACTCTTCATAAATAAAACTGACTGCAATAAATTCAACGAAAGAGAAAAATGTGCAGTTAATCTTCTATTTCCGAGTTGCATTAAATTTTCACGAATGGTTGATATATGTGGTGCTACCTCTGGACCTCTAAGGAGTGGGGCTGCATTTCTTTAAAGATTCTAGATCTTGGAATGTTGGATGAAACAATCATCTAAGAGAAGTCTGATCATACAGATGGAGGTTAGTGTGGACTATTGATATCGATCGGCAATGCCAAGAGCCTACTAATACTAATTTATAAGGGACGTCGGATGCCGTAATTTGAGCACTGATAAATCAAAAATGCGAAGACTTGCTAACTGCGTTCGGAATCCTGAGTTCCAAAGGGATAAATGAACTGTTTTATGAATGTTACTAATACACTTTTTTTCGGAATGATTGGTTCGAATTCTTTGTAACAGTTCGCGTGCACGCCCCTCGCCAGCCTTTCACTTAAAAAAGAAGTATTGCGATCGAATACAAGCTACTGCAATGAAAGCACGTTATATCAAAATCTTAAGAACTGCCAGATTTGTAAAATCGTCCATTAGTACAAAAGGTTAAAGATAGCAGGAACGTCCTCGCTGAAAGTTGCTGTGGTTATTCGGTGACCCAGGGCTGAAACAGCTTCCCCTAGGCCCTACGTGCGACACATACATTTCGAATTGATTCTCAGATACTCCAACGTTCGGACAAAACTATAGTACTAGGGGAATGCAAAAGCTTTTATGCTAAAATGACTAAAACGTCTAACGATCTTCGAACACATCCGGGAACCCGAACACCGCTACGGCGGTACGACTGATGCTGTCTCACAGGTGCTAATAGTGTTTCAATCAGGAGTTCCTTTTGCTGAAATGGAAGAACAGAAACAGGCCGAAGCACTTTGGTGCAAGGTAAAAATACTTGACTCTTGTCTAGTACTGGGAGCGCTATACAGGCCTCCTAACGCACCTCTTTCGACCTTAAAAGAGACGAAGTCATATCTTTTAAAGCACCGTAGAAGTGACAGTAAAATTCTGCTAGCAGGTGACTTTAATCTGCCCTCGATAAGTTGGGACTTCTTATCGGCCGGTTCTGAAGAAAGTGACAGCGCGGAATGCCTTTTAGATACCACGTTCACTTTTGACCTACTCCAGATAGTGCAATCTTATACTAGAATTCAGGGAAATTCAATGTCTATACTCGATTATATTCTGCTTAGTAGTGAATACAAAGAGTTTGGCGCTGAAGCACTAGACGGAATCTCTGATCATAAAGTGGTGCTGCTAGAGCAACCCCTACGTTTCCACAGGCCTCAAGTTATGAAGACTAAGCTGCTGGATTTCAATAATGCAGATGACGTTAGTATTATAGATACATTGGATTGGTCCCTTGAGAAGTTAGCTGATCATTCAGAGCATTGTAACGCGAATATAGATGAGCTTTGGCACCATTTTAAAACTATTGTGGAGGAGTGTATAACTAATTTTGTCCCATACAAAATGAAGATTATTAAGCGCGAGCGGCCTTGGAATAATCGGGAAATAATACATTTGAAACGTAGGATTGCGCGTGGTCGTAAAAGGGCCAAGGCCACTGGATCGCAGATAAGAAAACAAGCTGTAACAACTTTGTCCCGAAGACTATAACGTATCTTATCTGAGGCAAGGTTTCGCTATCATAATACAACTCTAGAAAGATTCCTTAAATCGTCTCCAACGAAGTTTTGGAAATATCTATCAGCCAAACAAGAGACTGGTACTGCATTTAAAATAAACGATGATATAATTGAAGAGTCTAAAAAGATAGCCGCCAGCTTTGATGAACATTTTAAATCTGTTTTTATTAGCGATGATGGACGGCTGCCAAATTACACTGTTGATCAGGCTCTGCCAAAGTTGTATGACCTTATTTTAACTGAAGAAGGCATCCTTAATCTGCTTCTTAACGTCGATCCTCAAAAGTCAATGGGGCCAGGTTTAATTCCAAATGCTTTTCTGGTACGTTACTGTGAGTGGATGGCTAAGTACTTGTTGATAATATTCCTAAAATCATTAGAATAGAGTGCTGTTCCTAAAGAACGGAAAATAGCTAAAATTATGCCTGTTTCTAAATTGGGCGACAAAAAAAAATGTTGCAAGCTATAGGCCCATTTTCATAACGAGTCAGTGTTGTAAACTGTCAGAACAAATAATTTCTAGGCACATTTTCGATTACGTTGAAAAGGTCTTAGCGGCCAGTCAGCATGGACTTAAGGCTCTGTTATACTCCGACGTAACGCGCGCGCAAGCGAACGCTAGCCGAAGTCGGCTACGTCACGTCAGTCACGCCGCGCTCGTCAAAAATTCGCCCACTTTATACTCCGGCGGCCCTAGCGGCTCCCGCGGCGCGCGTCGGCGGGTCGCTGGCGCGACGCATGCGCAGAATCTGACTATGAGGACACGTTTCCTGCGAGAAGGTGCCACTTCCGGTTCCTTTTCATTTCGAATAGCAGACGAAATTCTCGCGCTTCTTGAGCGCCAACCTCGAGCGATGGCGTAGACGCACCTTTCACGACGAAAACTCGCGCTTGTTCTGTTGGTGCACCACCTGCGCCGTAAGCGTAGGCGGTCAATGTACATACAGTACATCTCTGACAAGCGCACGGTATACGATACTCAAGCTTCCTCGTGACGTAGACACACGGGTGAGGACGAATTCCCTCGATGAGCTTCTCGACCGACCGAGTCCGATTCTTCAAACATGACGCCACACGGAGTGGTGCTCCCGTCGTCTGCTATTGCTCGTGTTCGCCGCGCTTCCGGCGCGAGGGCTGCCGGGAGCCAGCGCGTGATGCATCCTGGTCCGGCGTCGCTGGCGCGGCCGGCGCGGAATACGGCATGATCCATTTTGGCGTCGAGGCGGTCAGGCTGCGTCGAACGCCGCCGGTCGCGTCGGTTACGCCACGACGCCGGAGTATACACTCCGTGCGACGCGACTGGCGCGCCGCCGCGCGGCCGGCACCGAAGGTAGGCAGCGAGAACCCCAGAGAAAACGAAACCGAAACCACGCCGCGTACGTTGGTACGCATTGAAGTCGGAGTGGTGCGGTTGCGCTGGGTTCACAGCATGAACTGCTGCCTTTGCTGCGTCATTAAGTGCTTCAATAGTTATGCGTCGTATCTCGTGGAGACAAAGTTTCACAGTTTTTCACCTCGCCGATGTTTTGTGGGACAGCGACAACGATGGAGCCGTGCCATACGACGCGAGAAATTTGGTCTCCCGATCATGTCTGCCACTGTGTCGGTACGGCTGACATATTCTACACTGCCGCTTTGCGCTCTGCGTTTGTTTTCGTACCAGTAACGCCTACATGTGTCAGCGCCGATGGGACGAACCCACACTCGCAGGTATGCAGTGCCCATTTCGTTGGAGGAATGCCCTCCAAAGAAGTTTCGTCCCCATCGTACGTGTCGATGATATTTCCGGACAAGTATGGCACGCAATCTGTACTTCATGAAAAAAGATTCGAAAGGTAAAAAAAGTGACAAATATAAATCTGAAGAAAACAACAATGAAACTCGGAATCACTGGAGAATCGACGTTTGAGTATGGAAGTTTATGTGGTGTGCTTTCTTTCTTGACCAGCCTCCTTTTGGATGTGGAAACGCTGACACTCCGAGTTCTGTAGACAACATTTTTTTTTTCTCGGCGTTAGAGCCACCTATCGCAAAATGGTTCGAACTGGAAGTACCATCCACTGGTCCCTTCCTACCTGTAAAGTGTGCACCTCCCACGATGAGTGGGATTATCTGACAGCCTTTGACGGTCAAAGCCAGTTCCCATTTAGTTACGCCGCCCAAACTAAATTTCCACCTGGTTTCGCAATGCCAACTCTTTTTGTTATAATAAGTGTTGTGCCAAGTGACGGTCATGTCAAAGTACCTGTGCGCCGAAAATCAGCACCTCGCACAACAGGTTATTACACAACAGCTGACCGCAAAAGCCCTTGGCGGCCAAACCGTGTGTTGGCCGACAACTTTGTTTTCTCGGCTTTGGAACCACCTTTCGTAAAGTTGTTTCAATTGGAAGTACAGTCCACTAGTCCCTTCCTACCTCTAAAGTCTCCACCTCCCCCGACCAGTGGTATTCTCTTGACAGCCTTTTCATGATCAAAACCGGTTCCCATTGAGTTACGCCGCCCAAACCAAATTTTCACCTAATTTCCCTATGCCACCTTTTTTTTTTTTTTGTGTAATAAGTGCTGTGTCATGTTACTGTCAAGTCCAAGCACCTGTGTGCCCAAATCTGCACTTTGCACAGCCCGCTATAACACAACATTTTGGGTACAATATTGGATATCCCGTACAGCTTTATTTCTTTATTCGTCAGAAACATAACTGTCACACCTGCTGTCTTAAAGAAACTTGGCTCTCTTCGTGCACAAACTTAGTGAACTTCTCACTCGCCTCCAAATATCATCGTTCCAGCAGTCTTAGGTTTACAGCGACGAGCGAAATAAATTTCCCACTCAGAGCAATTAAGCTGGCGGCCGTCTTGTTTTTCGGAAAATTACTCCAACTCCTTTTTCGGCCGCAACTAGAGAAATTACCCCTAATGACGACTCAAACTCAATATATAAGAAGTGGAGAACAGCTAAATGCCCTTCTGTCCCAGCACTCATGCAACGTCACCCTCAACTTATCGGCTCCAAAAGCAAAAGTTTCGTCCGTGCGCGCTTCCGCCGCCACAGCTTGGCATGCGAAAAGGCGCCGCAGGCTGCTGAACGCGCCTCACGGTCGAACGCCAGCTCCTCCGTTAGCGGCGCTGCGCGCGTTTTTCAAAGCGCCCCCTATAGTTCCCGCACGGAGTGTAGCGTCGGGTTTTCGCCGACGTGACGGCGCTGTGACGCTCTCGCACGCGCGCACGCGTTACGTCGGAGTATAACAGAGCCTTTAGAAGAGGCCTGTCTACAGTAACCCAGTTGATAGAAATAACGCATGATCTCGGTAAGGTAATGAATAGCAGAAGTCAGGCAGATGTTTGATATCTGGATTTTAGTAAAGCCTTCGATAAAGTTCCTCGCAACAAGTTTCTGCTAAAACTGAATACCATACTTAACTCAATAAATTAGTGAAACGGTTAACCTCATACCCAGAAGGAAGAGAACAGTATGTTTGTTTTAAAGGTTATGAATCTGATTCCCTTCCCGTTGACTCCGGCGTGCCCCAGGGCCCTTACTTTTGATATTATATATCAAACATATCACTAAAAACATAGATGTTAACATAAGATTATTCGCAGACGATTGCGTTTTATACAAAGAAGTTTAGTCCTATCAAGACCAAATAATTTTAAATAATTGCTTAGAGAGGATACAGTCTTGGTGTCGGGAATGGCAAATGGAGCTGAACACCTCAAAAACTGCTTCAATGTCCATTACTTGGAAAAAGTGTCCTCTGGAGTTTTCCTATTGCATTGATGGTCAACCTATTCAACGTGTCGAAGAATATAAGTACTTAGGGTTATATTTTAGTCATAAATTATTATGGGACAAACACATTGATTTCATTAAAACAAAAGCGACCCAGCGGCTTTGGGCCTTGAAACGTTTCTTGAAGCACTCTTCTCCCAGCACAAAACTTACAGTCTATAAAACGATATTAAGACCAATCTTAGAATATACAAATGTTGTCTACGACCCGTTCACTAAAATTAAAATTAATAAGCTAGAAGGTGTACAAAGGAAAGCAATACGCTTTGTTTACAACAAATATGAAACGCGAAGCTCCCCTTCAGAAATGTTGCCTCAAGCTAACCTGCTAACATTAACCGAAAGAGCCGGATAGATAGATTAAAGATGCTATTTCTAATTATTCGGGGTAAATTAAATATCTACACTTCCAGATATATTACATTTTCAGGCAAGTTATACACCAGATCATCTCATGCACGTTCAATACTGGACTATCAAGTGCGATTGGACACCTTCAAGTACTCTTTTTTCCCTAGGATCATTGTTAAATGGAACAAGCTGCCCGCTGATATTGCCAATTCAGACTCTGTTGACTATTTTATCGATAAAGCCACTGACTTCTTTTCAAAATAGATTGAAATTAATTTTTCTAATGTTTAGGTGACTTGTTAATGGTTATTGTTTTGTATGCTGGGTGCTATATATATTGCATAATGTTTTAGGCCTCATTTCTGCACGCTTATGTGACCAATTCAAATTCTGTCTTATTATTATTTATTGTTTTGTATGCTGGGTGCTATTTATATTTATATCGTATAATGTTTTGGGCCACAGTATTCCTGGTGTTCAATTGCAGTCTTCTTATTATTTGTATTTTTGTGCCTCCCCTACCACGGCACTTTGGGCCAGCTAGTATTGATAAATAAATAAAAATATTCAAAGCGATCCTGCTTGGAAAGGGTATAAAGTTTCATTCCTTCAGATCTTCCGGTTACACCTGCGTCAGAAAGTACAAAGAAGCCCGAAATCGTTGGCAAGCAGCGGCACATCACGATTACCGCGCACCGAACAAACTTGCATCCAACAGCTCTGGGCGCTGCCAGCTTACCGGTGACGTCACGGCTCTTGTCAGGTCACGTGACGCGTGGTCACTTTTGCGTACAACATGGCGGAAACTGGGGAAGGGGGAGGATCACTTTTTGCTCCTGTCGCTTTTCTCTGCTTCTCCAGCCCTTTTTGGTGGCGCCTTTAGCAAAAGACACCGCAGAATAAACGCACGCTGATAGCTGGTTGATTTATCTTGCTTTTGTTTCTTTATATTTCACCTTATCTTTCCTTGAGAAGTATCTTATAACAACAACGAAATTATAAAAAGCAAATAATATCTTTTGAACCTTGTGGCATTATCAGCTACCAGTGTGCGCCTCCGCGCCGACTACCCGACGGAAAGTAGTGCTGCATATGTGCGCGGAAGTTATGTATTTGTTTCATTATCATTGCCCCAGCCGTGGACACGGCACTTGTGTCCATGTTTTTATACGTCACCACCTGGCCCTCAGTTGGTGAACTATAAAATTCAGCACTATACCACTTCGCGTGACGTTGGCTCAGCAGTGAGACAACTGTAATGGTAGCTGGCTTGACGTCAAAGCAAGCAGGCCACCTATAGGCGCTCGTGAAAGATGCAAGGACGTATGCATCTCTCAGAGAAGATTATAAACGACCGCGCTTTATTTAGCTTGACCGAGATAGGTCATAAATCTAGAAAATAGCGTGTCTGTGGACATACAATACCCTTTCTCGTCAAGGCGTCCGGGTTCGTTTGCAGCGATTAAACAATCTCTACATTGTTCTCATGGCCCCTTGTAATCGTGTCCTCTGCAAAACAGGCCCCGCGATAGTGTTGTAGAGCGCAAGAGCGCCCGCCAAAGTCAGAGAGAGTTTGAATACTGCGCGAGAATTGCCAAGACAGTTTCTGGGTCGGCTTGCTAGAAACAGCGCCTCGGCTGAGACTGGGTGAAAGAAAGCTCTGCCAAAGCCAACGCACGAGATGAGCGGGACACAAAGCGCGTCTCAAGACGCTCGCGCGCCCCAGCCATGTGCGGTGCTTTCTTTCATAAGGTCGCCGCTGAGGCGCTGTTCTAGCAAACCTGCCTTGGAGCAGTTCAACTACGTGTGTGTTTTGTCGGGTTCACCGTCAGGGCAATGCTTGAAGATGGTAACGTTCAAGTGGCAACTTTAGCGCCCACCGCACTTCTCACGCGCTCCAATAGAGAGTATTCACTGGCGGCCATAGCTGTGAGCGCGACTGCTGAGCGCGTGCTGACGGCGAGCTTCCGCAGTTCTTTTGCAACGTGCATTCCGCACCATCAAGATTGCTGGTCTTAGCAGCCTATTGATGTGAGCTCGTTGTGAGCATGCGCTCTAAACATCGCCCTCAAATATGGCGTTCAGTTACTAATTCCTATGGACCTATTGCTATATTACCCAAGCATCAAGGACAATGCAGGGATCGGTGTTCCAGGCGCCGCACGTGCTGGCCTCAGTAGTAGTAACTTTTCCAAAGGAAATGCCTAAAACAAAGTGCATCTTACACGCGCGTTCGTCAACGCTTTATTTTGGTTATTTCCTTCAAATCTTTTATACGGGGAAGGCGTGCGCGTGTGGAACACCGATCCCCGCATTCTCCTTGATGCTCGGGCAATATAACAAATGATCTATTTTCTTTGAAAAGTCACTGATATAGTATTTTTGTGTGCGTTTTATTTTTTTTTTGTCATAACGCTCAGCAAGTATTTAATTAAAAAATAGGTTTCTTGTAAATAATTAAAACGTTAATTGACACGTTTTAGCTAGTCATTCGTTTTATTTCGACGATGAGCTCCCCCCCCCCCCCCCCCCCCTTTCCCCCTACGACGAACTGCCAGGATTGAGACATGCGACGGCGTGACACTTCGGCTTCTGTGAGGTAATTTGTTGCCATTTCGAGACTTCTTTCATTTCTTACATGTTACCCCGCAGCGTCAAGAGGCATTATTGCAGGGAGGGGGGGGGGGGGGGGGGGGGGAAGGTGTGAGGATACATTTGCACAAGAATTACAGTCGTCAAATACAGAAACACATGAAAAAAAAAACAAGTTCGCAAAAATAATTGTGTTGCAAAATTATAACACTTTAACAAATGAATCCACAATGGTATTAAGCTTTAGCTACCAATATAATTTTCCGTACAAGTAAAGGTAAGAAGACACAAAGCACAGTGTTATAGACCAAGCATTCTGAATACACATTCACAAAGAGAAAATTCACTTTCCTCATTCCCGGCTATCACGTGACAGTTTATCAAAAATAAAATTATCAGACGATGGAATTGAAATAGTTTCCTCTGGCAATTCGTTCCATTGTTTAACGGTATTGGGGAAAAATGAGAATTTGAATATATTAGTCCTAGCTGAAAATTCTATATTTTTTTTTTTGAACGACCTAATCTGCGTGACACAAAGTGTGCCAGTTCAATGAATTTAGTTCTATCCAGTCCAGTTGAATCATAATAAATCCCATGTAAAAATTTTAAACCGAGGTGGCGTCTTCTAGAGTTCAGAGGTTCCCAGTCTAAGTGACGTTTTAGGGCAGTAACATTTTGTTTAAAAATGTAATTTTGTGTAACGAAGCTAGCAGCTTTGCTCTAGACTTGTTCATTTTTCTATTCTAGATAGCGTTCTTTAGGGTCCCAGAGCACGCAAGCGTATTCTAAAATAGGCCTCACATTAGAAAGAAAAGGATTGGTTTTTTTTTTGTTTTTTTAAATTGGTAGGACAATCGCGAAATTCCTCCTCAAGAAATTTAGCACACGGTTAGTTTTGACTGTCACGTAGTCTACATGCGCGCTCCACGATAGGTTTTCCGAAAACTGAACGCCTAAATATTTTACTTTGTCCACCTTTTGTAGTGGGGCGCCATCAATTGAATAGCTAAAAGAAACAGGTTGTCGTTTTCTGGTAAATGTTATATGATTTCATTTGGGAATATTTAAATTCGTTTTCCATATTTCGGACCATCTTGTAAGGCAATCAATATCTTCCTGTTGCTCTAGACCGTCTGAATATGTCTTT
Organism: Ixodes scapularis; assembly: GCF_016920785.2. Classification (NCBI taxonomy): domain Eukaryota; kingdom Metazoa; phylum Arthropoda; class Arachnida; order Ixodida; family Ixodidae; genus Ixodes; species Ixodes scapularis. Next base: position 91,044,467 of record NW_024609836.1, read on the forward strand.
GTCTTGTGGTATAAGACGCAGTCGTCCGCATTAAGACGAATGCTTGACGTAAAGTCTGTAGAAATGTCATTTATATATATATATTAGGAATAAAAGCGGACCTAGCACTGATCCCTGGGGGACCTCTGATGTTACTTCTAAATACGACGGCGTTTTCCCGTTAACTAAAACAGCCGGTCTTCTATTTGTAAGATGATCAGTAAGCCAGTTAATAATATTTTCAAGGATATTCAAAAATTTTAATTTTTATAGTATTAATTTATGGGGGACCTAGTCAAATGCTTTTTGAAAATCTAAGAAAACGCAGTCTACTTGCACGCCTTTATCAAAAAAAGAAGTGTCGTGATAAAAGTCGATCAGCTGCGTATCACGTGATAAACCACTTCGGAAGCCATGTTGATAAGGAATAAAAAAGTTGTTTCTGTCGAGATGTTTTATCAGGTGGCTGTAGATTATATGTTCTAAAACTTTCAAGCACATACAAAGAAGAGAGATTGGTCTATAGTTTTCTACCCTATTTTTTTACCGCTTTTGTGGGCAGGAACAACGTGAGCTGTTTTCCATTCACTTGGTAATTTGCCAGTTGATAATGAGTTATCAAATAATGCAAATAAAGAACTAGACAAAATGCCGGAACACTCTTTGAATATGCTGCCTGGTATACCGTCAGGCCCAGTGGCCTTGCCAGAGTCAATGTTGTTTAGTAAATTAAGAATTTCATCTTGACAAAGTTCAATATCCAACATGCTGTCCTCTAAAGACTCAAAAATAAGAGAAGGGTTATTCACTATAGGAGGCGAGAACACAGATTCAAAATAGCTATTAAAAAGCCTCGCTTTTTCAGCCCGATTATCTACCATCCGTCTCAAGTCTGATAGATGGAATTCCTGTCTCATCTTTGCCCGAACTTTTCACGTACCTCCAAAATGTCATCGGATTTCGTTTGAGCTTATGATCAAGAGGTGCTAGAAAATCATTCTTGTAGTGTTTCGCTTTGCTTTTAGAAAACGCTGTTAGTTCCTTTATATAGACTGACCAGGAGGCTCTGCTTTCCATTTTTTTTTATATCTAGAATACACACGCCTTTTGTTCTTAATGGTTGTCCGTAGTTCTTTGTTTATACAAAGCTTGTCTTCGCGTTTTCTTCCGGTTGTAACTTTTAAAGGAATATGAATTTCAATTAAAGATTTTAATTTATTTTTTAATGTATCCCATAGCATTTCCACATCAGAGTGGTAGCTGAATTCTTTGAAATCTTGGAAATAATCAAAAAGTTGGTCAGATAAAGCGGAACAGTCCCCTTGATCGTAAAAATAAATTTTCCTCTGCGTTTTTTTTTTTTTTTCTTTTGCGCATTTTACTGTCCCAACTACCACCTCGTGATCGCTGATACCGGGAACAACGGAAATGGAAGAGATAACAGAACGTTCACTGCTAAAGATTAGGTCTAGCGTGCTGTCCCTCCTGTGGTCTAGTCCTGTAGGAAATGTAACGTGTTGGTATAAAGAGAAACTTAAGGCAAATTCAATAAAGGTCTTGTAAGGTGTGGATAAGTTTGTACTGATCGATAAGCCAACAACAAAGTTAACATCAGGAAAGTTAATGTCGCCTCCCAGTACAAGGTAGTCGTAAGAAATTGTTGAAAGAGCATTTGTTAAAGAAGGAATGGAATCGTCACCAGACGCAGGCGGTCTATAGAATGAACCGACTGTGAGGAAGTGGCCATTTCGAAGCGACACCTTACACCAAACAGACTCAAATGAAAATTGCGAAAAGTCAATGGCGGTGCTTTGCAGACTGTTATGAGTCAGCAGGAATACTCTTCCACTATGCCCATTTCTGTCTCGTCGATAAGCAGTATAGTCAGGTGGAAAAACTTCTGCACTTTTGATTGAGTCATCAAGCCAGGACTCTGTACCCATTACAATACTGGGCCTTGTCAGATTAACAAGCTCTGCTAAATCATCATTTTTATTTTTTACACCACGACAATCACGAGAAGTACATCGAGTTCATTCACAGTTATTGTATTTTTGAGGGCAGCCCGTGGAATTTGTACTGGTTGCTAGATTCTTTTCTCTTTTACTCTTTGTTCATTGCTGTCATAGTAAAATACTTTGTTTCCAATAATTAGTCTGTTGTAGCGTAGTTTAATTGACTATTTTGTCCTGGCAAATCCCAGAAACTTGCTTCTTTCATGACGCACGTTTACAGAAAAGTCCTCGCCGATAGATATTCCGCTGTTTTTTAGCTTGGGCGTTTGTGATAGTATAATTTGCTTTGTTTCGAACGAGGAACGATTTACTATGATTGGCCTGGACCTCTCTGCATTGTGTCTACCCAGTCGGTGAGCGCGTTCCACATGTGAATGGTCAATAGCACAGTTTCGCAGAGCTGCGGAACTTTTGTTTCGGACGTTGCCCATGTTTCATTTGTATCCTCGGCAACACCATAAAAAATTAGATTATTTCTCCGATAGCGATTTTCTATATCATCATGCCTGTTTGCCAGCTGGTTTAACTGCTCGGTAAGTTCCGTGGATTCAACTTGTATTTGCTGCACTTTAGTCTCAAGGGAGTTCAGTGAAGTAACGTCTTTTTTAAGTGATTCTAGTGTTGAAAACACAGATGATAGTTTTTCTTCGAGCGATGTTTGTGTTTGCTTGATTGCCGCCATTTCAGCCAAAATTACGTCTTGGTTTTTGTGTATGCCCGGTAGTATACCTCCAAGACTTCTAGTATTCTCTTAGTTTGCTCTTGCGTGAACGGACCAGGGTTCATTTCTACACTGCCAGAAAGTAGCAGCATTATCTCTATAGGAAGTATTCACTGGACGCCATATTTGTGGGTGCTGTTTAGAGCGCATGCTCAGAACGAGCTCACATCAATAGGCTGCTAAGACCGGCACTCTTGATGGTGCGGAATACACGTAGCAAAAGAACTGTGGAAGCTCGCCGTCAGCACGCGCTCAGCATTAGCGCACACAGCTACGGCCGCCAGTGAATACTCCCTATTACTATGGATGCTGCCTAGCACAATACACAAGTCACGTAAGCACTGTACGCTTCAAAATGACAAAGCACAAAGACAAAAGCAAAGGGGCTCGGCACCGACAAGTAACGTCTAACACTGTGATGGTCAACAGGTTTGTAAAAAAGACCAACCTGGAGGAAAATTTGACGTAAGCGACTTGCATAGGACGCTAAACACACTAGTCGAAGACACGCTTCAGGCACCACTTCTAGAGGAAGTATTCGCTGGACGCCACATTTGCGGGTGCTATTTAGAGAGCACGCTCAAAACGAGCTCGCGTTATTAGGCTGCTAAGACAGACACTTTTCATGGAGCGGAATGCATGCTGCAAAGGAACTGCAAAAGTTTGCCGTCAATACGCGCTCACCAGCCGCGCACACAGCTATGGCCGCCGGTGAATACTCCCTATCCACCTTTTTCGTTTAGCCTCGCACCCAGCCGCGTTGTCCCCCTATCCGGTATGCGTTCCGAACAAAAAGCAAGAGATTACAACCCCGAACAAGTAAAATAGCATAGAAGGGTAATAACGAGAACGACTGACAGTTGCAATTAAAATGTTAACACGTTCTACTGTCGAGGCGAGAAGGAAGCGATGTTTTCACGCATACCGGATGTTCCAGAATTGAAAATGGCGGCGCCAACGTAGAAAACGTGTATAGGGAGTATTCACTGGCGGCCATATCTGCGTGCGCGGCTCGTGAGCGCTTGCTGACAGCGAACTTCCGCAGTTCTTTCGCAGCGTGCATTCCGCGCCATCAAGAGTGCCGGTCTTAGCGGGCTGTGAATGTGAGCTCGTTGTGAGCATGCGCACTAAACACCACCCTCAACTACGGCGTCCAGCGAATACCCCCTTATAGGCCAACGCGCTCTCTCCAAACAAGCCCCCACGAGGTACGGGACAATGCGCAGTTTCTGCACGAGGTGTGGGCACTGCAACGGGATGCTCTGAGCAGGATACCTGGAATACCTACAATAGCCCCGGTCACACCACTAATACGTCATACAAAAGACAGTCTGCACAGACTGTCTGAGGCGTCTTTCTTCCTTGCATTCGACTGTCATGTGACATTGGTCGTACTCATACCAACAAAACAAAAACAAAAACTGTGTGCATCGTAGAGCAACGTGTTTCGAACACGCTTGAGACGCATGTTGACAGATAATGGGGAGCTTTAAAGTAATGTACGCAATTTTAGCGCACGCTAGCGCTACATTTAACGCTTGCGTTTGCGCATGCACGCTACGTAAGAGTATTTTAGAATAGCGTTTCTCAGCCGCGACGCAAAAGCTCATGCAAGTCGCGCTTGCGACGCCACCAAGGTACAATAACAATTTTTATTTTACGCACGAAAGGCCTGTTACTTAAGAAACAAAACAATTTTTTGTTCGGTTTTTTATTTTTGTTACCGGTCGCATCCGCTTGCGTCGCCTCGGCAAGAGAGGTCACGTGTACTGAGGACCTTCTCCGAGAAACCTTCGCGCGTCGCAAGCAGCCGGCGATCGTTGTCCCCCCCCCCCCCCCCCCCCCTCCCTCCCCCCTGCTGGGGTTTGCGAAACGTTTCTGGCCTGTACCTCCACGTATGAGTGCAATGTCTTCCTGTGTTAAGAATCGCAGTCGCGAGGGTGCCGCCGACGTCAAACTCACGACTCCGCCATGGGAGCAGCCCTTTTTTTAACTGTGCTCGTCTTCGCATTAGCAAACTTATCACAAATCCTCCCTGGAGGAGCGCAAACAAGCGCGAAGACTTTTCGTGTATACGAAAGCAATTTTCGAAAAATAGCGTACGCTAAAATTGCGCACGCAAAGTGCAAAACGTGGTTAGCGTTCGGCGCATGCGCGGCAGCGACGACGCTATTCTTTGCGTACGCAAAGCCTTAGCGTGCGCTATTCCAAAACTGCCTGATTCTGTCTTTGTGTATGCAGCAAACGCCCTGTCTTCTGTATGATACGCGAGCAGCGTGGGTGTGGCTTTAGGCACCTTGGTAACTGATTTAGGATTCAAGGACACCGCGGACGGCTGGAGCCTGGAGGAATCAAACTTAAAAGTTCACTTCTCGTCTCGCGATGATGTAACCAAGGTGCTAAAACTGATAGTGCGTCTTGAAAAGAAAAAAGGAGCTGGCTTTTTTTTTTTTTTGTATTTTTCCGCCGTAATGATGCCAGTTGAGTTCGCTAGTTACAAGGTTTCCTCGAGTAATACCTTATAGGGCATCGATCATCGCTAAAGGAAGTACGAGTTTTGTATCGCACAAAAGCGCCATTACTTATTCTCTAAAACAAAACAAACAATTTTTTTTACGAAATTACATTTGCTATAATGAATAACACCATCTTTTTTTTCCTTCTTCTTCTTGGGTTTTTGTAGCACGAATTCACTCGGAGGCATTTGTAAGCGCAAGTCACGCACATTCATTTATATTGATGCGGAATCTTGCTTGCACCACCGAGCGATATCGATAGCACCTTGAAGGCTTGAAAACCTCGTGCGTCATTAGAGCCGTCAGTAATTGCTACTAGGAAACACTAGTTAATATGCCCACTTTGCTGCTACATTGCACGCAAATGACCACTTGCAGCGAACTCCGTTCGAGAACAGAATTACCATGAAACCTTGAAGGTCGGAGCCTGTCCATCTTCGAAGCTTATTTTATTGCAACATCCCTACATGGCTCCAGGCTCTTCTCATACGGGCACTGCAATAAAAAAAAGAAAGAATTGTGTACATTTCTACCATCAGAACACGTGTATACTTAGCAGAACTTGTCTCGTTATTCATATAACCCGGCAGTCAACTTTCAAACACCGCGCATAATTCACAGTTGCACGGTGACACATTGGTGGACACTTGGTCAAAGAAATGTTTCTTCATTGCTCCCCCCCCCCCCCCCCCCCCCTTTTGACTGCGCCAGTGTAAAGGTTCTTATTCCAGGCGATTGTTTGCGTGTCTGCAGTGGTGCATAGTGTAAAGACTTATTATGATATATATCTTGTCCTACACTTCGGTGTGCATTAACCTCATAGGCTTCGTGTTATTTAAGTAATGGTTTTTCAGTGGTAAAAGCACGCACGGCTTTTATTTGATGATGCTCTTACAATGTATACTAGCTCTGGCAATGACTTTTGTTATCGTATAGAGTAACTAACAGCTTAACAAACACAGGACGTGGTTGAGCATGTTATTATCCCTCCGCACGCAATGACTTTGCGTCATTAGTGATTATAAGAACTCCAGAAGACGAATCACGAATCAAGAAACGTGAACATAGAAGCCACGCCCTTCGTTTTGTAAATTCTCATTGAACATACACAGTCGTCCTTATGATTATTTTTGTATACCACGTTTCTCTTCCATCACTAGCTCTTCACTAGGCCAATCGCAGCAGACGACATTGTCCCGGTTCCTTGGTTCCGCTTGGTCCCGCCGTGTAGCATAAGGCCCCAAGTTAACTAACCTCTCTGTCACTCCTTCGCGAACTAATCTTACCTTCCGGAAACATAGGAATTGCCTAAAAAGAATCTTTGAGCCGATTTAGTCTAGAGCCTACATATGATTCAGGCGGGCTTTAGACTGATCCGAAACATTTTACCCCGGAGACCTATGCTCATTTTAAATAGAGCGAAACATTTAAAAAATGCCGCAGGATTAACGTGCTGCGAACCAAGCCTTTCTCGCAAAGCTACCATTGCGTATTTTATTTACAGTAATGTGTTGTTATTGTGTTTGCTTCGTAGATTTTCATCATGTTGAAATCTATAGATGTTCAGCTTGATCAAAGAAGACGCAGAGTGTTTGTGGGCTATAAATCGATCTACAGCATGTAAACTAACGCTTCTGAGGCCCTTCAGACGGCCCGCAAAAAATTTTTTTCGCAATGTATCAGGCTGTGATTTGTTACAGAGGTGCAACCAGATGGCGGAAGCATGGTGCGAAAATACCAACAGATGAGCTTACCTTGTTCAAAAAAATTGCGGTGGCTTAGCTCGGCTATGCCAGGATATACGTAGCATGAGCTTATGCGCACAAAACGAGAGGCGCTATCAAGCGGCTCCGGTGCGGCGTCAGACTTGGCTACTGCGCAACGGAGGCGCACAGCTGGGCACGCGGCGGCGCCAGTGCGTCTGCCGTGGCTATGACGTCACTCCTCTGGAATGCGCAGACCGGCGAGGCGGGCGCGGCGGCGGCGGCGGCGGCGGCGGCGGCGGTTTTGGCGCGCCAGCTGTGCGCCATGTGACATCACTGCACCTCGCGCATGCGCAGTACAGAGCACGGCTTATGCGAGCCACGCAAAACTGCTCAACCTCGGCCAGTGTAGCTCACGCTACAAAAGAAAATAGTAAAACCTGTTTCGGGCTATCTGCCGCAGCATTTTCAGACGACATCCTGACCGCGCTCGCCTAGTTCATTTTGCGGACGACAGATGTCGGAAGCGCCGAGCGCGCCAGCGCCGAGCTTAGCAGACGATCTTCGGAAACTTTTCAGAGTACCGGTGCGCGTCTCTCTGATGTTAAATTCTAATTGTGCGATAATTTATTCATAAAAAAACAAATTAAACTCATAAGAAAGCAACTATTTAAATCTCTCACGGCTTCCTATATTTGGTAAGGGAGATGATCGGTCGAGGCCCTGCATTACTCTCGTACATCACGTTGCGCCATCTTTCGGCAGAACATACAACTGGGCGAGCCCGGTTATGACGTCGTCTGCGAATGCCGCGGCAAATAGCCAGAAACCTTTTTTTTTGAACAAAGTAGGTTTATTTGTTGATATTTTCACTTCATGCTTCCACCACCTAACCGCACCTCTGTAGGAAATCGTAGCGCGATACCTTGAGAATCCGAATTTTGCGGACCGTCTAAAAGGGGGTTTGAAGCGTTAGCTTACATGTTGCAGAGTTATTGATATTTCGATCATGCGTCAATACCTACAACGCAGCAGGTTAAAACATTCCCTGTGTCCGGATGCATTTGAGCATTTTACACGAGGCTCCGTGGGGAGGACTGCAGCAACGTATTTCAATTCAATTCAATTCAATTCATTTATTTACTCCCATTTGTACATATGGGTGACGGAGACAGGGAAATAAGCTGCAAAATGTGCAGCTTGACAAAGCCCCTGCCCCCTATCGGCCGATCGGCAGACAGGAAACGTTAACAGAAACATTTTAAAGGCGAAAAAACAAAACAGGCAATTCTATGCGGGAGAAAAAAGTTTAAAAGTTAGAAGTGAATATTGTGCGTATTGTTTTCTTATTTAGTGCATCAAGACAGACATGGTGGTCTCTTAAAAAGTTCATTAATGTTGGCAATGTATGCTGTAACATTTGAAGCCCATAATTTGTTCTAGGACGAGGTACTCTCAGGGACCCGGCGCTACGTACTCCGTATACCGTATTTTTAACACTTAGTCTAGAAAACCGCAGTAATGGGTGGTTAAAATACTTAAGGGATGCCGCGTATACTGTCGCAAGCTTATATTTGTAATATTCTTGTATTTTTGGTACTTTATGCTTAGAGAAAAGTGGATCGGTGTGTGCGTAATACGACGCATTGGCTACGACTCGAATTGCTCTCTTCTGCAATAAAAAAAGTTTATTAAGGTTTGTACTGGTCGTGGTTGCCCACACCAGGTTACAGTAGGATATACGAGAATTGAACAATGCATTATAAATTAAGAGTTTAATACTAGATGGTAATGTATGGCGATGCTTATATAGAATTCCTACGATATTTGAAAGCTTAAGTGTAAGATTTTGAATATAGGAGTCCCATAACATATGTTCATGAAAAATTATGCCTAAAGTTTTAACAGTGCTTGCAAATTCAATATCCGAAGAATTCAACATTAACTTTACATTAGGATTGAACACTCTACCTTTTGATTTAAAGATAACGGCTTTTGTTTTGGTTTCATTTATTTTTAGGGAATTTGAGACAGTCCATGAACTAAGCTTTTGCAGACATGTGTTTGCATCGGCTATCATTATATCAATATTGTTCCCTGAAAAAAAATATACTAGTATCGTTGGCATACATGACAAATGAGGCGTTACTTGCAATAGCGACTACATCATTTATAAATAAATTAAAAAGCAGTGGCCCCAAGACACTACCTTGAGGTACCCCTGTTCGGACTGCTTTCAGCATAGAAGAAAAACCATTAATTTCAACTGTTTGCATCCGACCGCTTAAGTAACTTTCAATTAAAACAAGAGAATGCCCTCGAATGCCATAGAAATTTAATTTTTCAAATAGAATTTTATGATTTATCCGGTCGAAAGCTTTTGGGAAAAGCTTTCGACGAGGGAAAAGACATCACTTTCTAACTTCTTGAATGCGCCCCGTTATCGATAATGTTTTCGTCGAAACATATCAAGCTGCCCACATCGCGCAACCGCCATGCGTCGTAAAATACTTATCGAGGCGATATTCTCGATAACCCCTATCTTCCCCTAAGTGGCCAAAGTAAGGCCTACTCCTCGATCCTTATGAGACATAAATATTCCAAGTAGAGCTGGAGATAAATGGTGAGAGATAAGACTCAGAAGTTAAACCAGCGGGTACTTATTACTTAATTTACGAAATCTCTTTTTAGGAAACGAGGGTATTTGTAAATGTCTATCAAACACCTTTCTTTGCTCGGTGGTTACTTTATGCATGAATTTATAGACAGAGGTAAGTTAGTCTGCTCCAAGGGCGCCTTATGTCTACATTGAAAATGAGAAATTTTGCAAGTGCAGTAGGACTGCTGGTCTAATGTCTGTGACATGAATTTCGCGCTAGTGATACATAACCGCTCGCCGGTAAGAGGCCCTTCCAAATCGAAACGGACAGGGGTGGGGGTCAAATTCAGGATCCCTGCGTAAATAATAATAATTTACTGGAGGTGAACAGCAAGACAAATATTCTCGTGTTCCTTTCTTTTTAGAGCGCAGCTCTTAGGCGCCCATTCCTGGCTTGAACGGCGTCGGCGTCGCCGTCGGCGTAACCGCGAGTAACCCTCGTAAGGGTTACGAGGGTTACTCTCACGAGGGTTACCCTCACGAGGGCTACGGGGGTTTCTAACCCTTGTAACCCTAACGAGGGTTACGAGGGTTAGTTACCCTCAAAAGGGTTACGCTCACGAGGGTCACGGGGTTTATGTGAGTTATCCTCACGAGGTTCACGAGAGTTGCCCTCACAAGGGTTACTAGGGTTACCCTCACGAAGGTCACGATGGTTAGCCAGGTCACGTAACCCCCCGGGGTCACGTGAACTGGGAATACCCCCGAGGTCACGTGACCCACCCGTCGATGTCATCGCCACTGATGACGTCATCAGTGACGTCAGTAATGACGTCACCGGCATCCGCATCGTCATCGTCATCATCACTAATGTCATCATGAGTGACGTTACTGATGACGTCACCGGCATCCGCATCGTCATCCTCCTCATAACTGATGACGTCATCCGTGACGTCACTGATGACGTCACCGGCATCCGCATCGTCATCATCACTGATGACGTCATTAGTGACGTCATCGGTATCCACATCGGCATCGTCACTAATGACGTCATCGGTGGCGTCACTAATGACGTCATCGACATCGTCACGTGACCCCCCGACATCACTTGGCACCCCAAGGTCACGTGACTCCCACAAGGTCACGTGAACCTCCCCCCCCCCCCGCCACCCGAGGCCACTTGACCCTCCCCCCCAGTACCCTTCCGTCCTCCTCCTTAAGAGCTCCGCTCTAATTCGGCGTTACAGGGAGTTGTAAACGGCTTTCATTTTAGAGCGCAGCTCTTAGGCGCCCGTTTCCGGCTTGAGCGGCGTCGGCGTCGCCGTCGGCGTAACCGCGCGGTGCATTATGGGTAAATTTCCCCGCTAAATCTGGCAGAAAAATTTCCCCCCTAAATCTAGCGGAAAAATTTCCCCGCTAAATCTAGCGGAACAATTTCTCCGCTAAATCTAGCAGAAAATTTCCCCGTTAAATCTAGCGGCAAATTTTCCCCGCTAAATCTAGCGGATAAAATTCCCCGCTAAATCTAGCAAAAAAAATTCCCCGCTAAATCTAGCGGAAAAATTTCCCCGCTAAATCTAGCGGAAATATTTCCCCGCTAAATCTAGCGGAAAAATTTCCCCGCTAAATCCAGCGGAAAAATTTCTCCGCTAAACCTAGCGGAAAATTTTCCCCGCTAAATCTAGCGGAAAAACTTCCCCGCTAAATCTTGCGGAAAAATTTTCCCACTAAATCTAGCGGAAACACGTCCCTGCTAAATCTAGCGAAAAAATTTCCCCGCTAAATCTAGCGGAAAAATTTCTTTTGAGGTCAGGTGACCCCCGAGGTCACGTGACACCGTGGTCACGTGACCCCACGTGACCTTGGCGAGGGGGTCATGTGACCCCTCCAAGGTCATGTGACCACCCCCCCCCCCGATAACACGTGAACCTCAGTACCCTTCCCTCCTCCTCCTCAAGAGCTGCGCTCTAATTCGGCGTTACAGGGAGTTGTGAATGGCTTTCATTTTTTTTTTCTTCTTTTTTGGTAACTGAACATCCTCAAAAGCGTTTATCTAAGAGGCACTTCAAATAACCCTATAAAACATTTTGAGATGCTTCTAAACATGCTAATGTCGTAAACTAAAAATATACAAACGACCTCTTTGTGTCCCAGTTGATATTAGGACAAAACCAGTTTATAGTTATTGTATATAATATCACTATACTGCATCGTCTTTGCAGATTACAAAAAAATATATATAGATATCTTTGTTAGCAGTTACACTCTTGGATTTTGTATGTATCAAGTATATTATTGTTTTATTTGTAAAATATTTTCCACATTTACATATTTACGTGCCTTTTTTGTTAGGTTAATAAAGGCAAACTGTACCGAGAATACTTTCCAGAAATACGGCAGAAATTACGCGAATGTTCCCTACCCAGAACTTCCAAAACGTGTGCTGCCATCTTGCGATCGGTCAGTAAATCAATTCATAGACCCTCGTGTGCAGCGACGTCGGAGCAGTTTCAGCCTAACACTAAACGATGGCGCCACCGTCTAACTGTGTGCTCGTGCTCGTAAACAACGTCCTTGGTCGTGCGTAGGCACCAGCGACCCCGAAAAGACGAAGCCGCTTTATTGAAAACATTGTTAGTGACAAACGTTATAATAAATATTGCGAAGGCCACAAGAAACTTATCTTGGCTAGCTTGTTAGATTTTCCTTCCTGAAGGAATACACAACGCACTGGTTCATAGTTACAGTAATCATTTGCCAACCATCGTTGCTAGCTATGACCAAACGACCCAACGACCCCTGACGCACATTCGCCGGCCTTTTATTACCGTCGGAGGCAGCAAGCACCCTTGGTGAAGACGACCGCAATTGCTCACATCGGGTAGGAGGTGGCCAAGAATGGTTACCTATAGGGGAGTTTACGACCAACCTAAATTTAATCGAAAATTTACTCTTAGGGGTTCTTCGGCTTGTCCATATTTTATTTTAAGCACCCCCTTAAAAGGGTTCTTTGTGAGAATTCCTATAAGGTGTTCTTTTAAGCTCCTTCTTTTAATGCGGAAGTTTATCATCGCCCAGTTGTGTTTCTAGTGCGCCAGGGGGCGAGAGTGATTGAGGCAAAACCATCCTTCACTAGCTGAAAGAGTTCTTGGTGTGTCAAAAAAACCTTACAAGGACAGTTTTTTTTTCTTAGAGTGTAGGTTTTTATTTTTCTGCTGCTAAGATGCCCACTAACTAAAGAGAGCAGATGCAATTCGCACAATGATCCAGTGACACCCAGATTAAATTTAAGCAACAACTTTCTCCTGTGCACATAGACAAGATGTGACAGAAAGATTGGGCGGGATCGTCGCCACCACTGAATCTCCCGACTCTCAGATAGCTATTTTAATTCCTCTTTTTCTTCCTCATACTAATATTCACTGCATGCACCTGCCTTATCGTATGCTACCCTGAACGATCACGCTCTTTATTTTGTAGCAATATCCCAATTGGATTCTTAGTCCTTTTCAAGTATGCTACGCGCTTATTACGAACGGTAATGTTTTACATTGTCCGTATGTAAAAAAAAATTGGGTTATGGGGATATTTATGCAGCGTGTAGTTGGTCAGCCATTAAAGTTGCGACGAGTCACACGCTGTACATGAGCAATTTAGCCAGTGCAGTACAACCGCTAGCCTGGGGTCTTTAACGTGCAGCACGCAGTAGTGATACACGACCGCACGCCGGTACGATGCTCATCCAGATCGAAACGGGCAGAAGTGCGGATTGAACCCATGTCCGTATGTTTCTCTTACCATACAATTGCCAATCGTTCTGTTGTTAACATTAAGTTTAGTGTGTGTTTCACTTTGACGTCCTCAGATGTTCCTGCACGTATACTGCCTCACGCTGGTGATATGTGGCCTCTAAGATTATCAATGTCCTCGAATAAGGACCCTTAAGGACTCTAAGAATTTAGAAATAAATAAACCTTGCAAGATCCCACCTCCACAGTAGATTTCGGCTTATATTTTGCTTCCAACAGACGCTGCCTTCTAACACATGCAACTTGGGTCGAGCGGCGTTACAATAGGGAGTTTTCGTAGATCGTTTTCGCCGTCACGCAGCGCTCTCCGCAACCCGCTACGATAGCGGGAACTCTACAGTCAAGGCCATCGGCGCGCAAGCGCAGACTCGCTTCTTCGTTGCAGAGGGCTTAGCGGGGGGCTCAACGCGGTCTACGAAACCTCGCTAATAGGGAGTTTTCGTAGACCGCGCTGCCCCCTCCGCTAAGCGTTCCGCAACGAAGAAGTTGCTACTGCGCCTGCGCGCCGGTAGCCTTGACTGTGGAGTTTCCGCTATCGTAGCGGGTTGTGGAGGGCATTGCGGGACGGCGAAAACGATCTACGAAAACTCCCTAATAAGAGAAAGTTTTAGGGAACTGTTTTTAGACATCCGATATGGTATATGGGCCCTCCGGTACGAACTGCGCATATGAGAGACTTCTGAGGCGGCGCATGCGCAGTGCGTACTGGATGGCCTATCGTACCGTATGGCATGTGCAAAAACAGTTCCCTAAAGCTCTCTATTATCTCTCGGCAGCCGCAGTGCAATGCGCTGTATTCAGAGCGCAAGTTCGTCTGCTTTTTCGCAAGGGTTGTGGTGATGTCAGAACGCCGAGCTTTGATTGGCTCTCATTGAAGGATAGGGGATAAACCTCAAAGCCAGCTGCCTTGAGGTCTACCCATTATCCTTCCAATCAAAGTCAATGAGAACTCGGCGTCGTTCTGACGTCACCGCAAGGCCTGCAAAAAAAGCAGACGACTTGCTTTCCGGATAGTCATCGACGGCTTAAGAAAGGTAGGGCGTAGCGTATTATGTTCACGCTTTGTGCTTCGTGATGCCTATGCGGCGTTCTTATATGGCCTCAATATCATTGACTGTGGATTGATCCTAAGAAGCTCGGAATTGGCACCAATCCACGTTTCTTAAATCGTCAGTGATGATAGTTTGTTGTGAAACCACGTACCACAACGACACTTGCACGTGATGTCTTGAGTCGTGCAGTGGTTTCTTTTGCCCAAGAGGCAGGGCTGGTCTTGAATAGACTCGCACGGGTCCTCGCTTTGCACTGTGAAGTACGAGCAAAGCACAGTGATAATATATTGGCCATAGACCCTTTTCCAAAACTGCCTGCGCCATCTAGTAGCCACTCTGCCAAGTCCGCCATTGTTTGGGCACGAACTCTGATCGTGCATTGGACACGAGGGTCGCGTCAGCGTTCGGCGAGGACTCGGATCCAATCACGCGCTTCGTACACCAAAAATGGCGACCGCCAACGTTGCTTGACGGGGTTTTGCAAGGGGTCTATTGGTCGCAGAACCAATTTACCCAAACGACACCAAGTCGCCGCAAAACGACAGACGCTTCCGTCTTGGTATTACCGCGTGCTTGCGTCACGCCCGGTGTGAGACGCTGCAAGCCGTACTTACCGCGATGCTGCCTCGAGCTCGGCCGCTCCGCATGAATTCACTAGTGATGACGTTAGGGGGAGTATCTTTAATGTTATATTGTATAAAACTGATTCGGAGGAGGCCAACGATCCAGGATAATCGCAGGGCGTTGTTGTGCATGCAACGTGCTGGTTACAAACAAAGCCCCCACGAGGGTGCGGACAAGCGCGGAGTTTTCACAGGAGGGATGGGCACTGCGCCTGCGCAGAAACCAGATTCGTGAGAAGTAAAAAGTCTGCGCATGCGCCCTGCAGATAGCAGCGCCACCTCAGTTGCGTGACGTCAGGCCCGCGTGTCGGCCTATAAGATGGTCGGGAGCAGCACGTTTAGTAAGCTGTTGATGGTTCTACCAGAAGGTAAAAACGAAAAGAAAAAAATTAACCTCACCGCAACGACAGCTGCACCTTTCTTCACCAACGATGCAGGCCACCTTAGAACCACCGACGCATTTCAGCAGCGGGCACTCAGGACCTACGAATGAATGGACTCTACTGGCTATCACAGTTCCTTTCACTGATCTCAATGACAATTGCTGGATCGCGCTTCCCCGCTTCGAGCCCATTGCGCGATTGAAGCCACCGGTCGGCCATCTTACCGGTTCCGCGGAAGCGTTGTCAAGGCGGCGGGTGTCTCTGTTGTCACGTGACCTACACACGGTAACCATGGTAACTGTCTAGGCTTTACAGCGCTGGAGCATATCTCGTAAGATGGCCGACGGTGGCTTCATTTTCGGTGCGGGGAAGCGCAATCCAGCAATTGACCCCCCGTGACTGCTTGCAAGTATGGTACACTGGCGCCATCTATCGGGTGTCAGAGGAACACTTCCATCTGGCGTATATTTCCCTTTTCCTCTTTTTACGCATCGTATCTGGGTTTGAGTAACCCAGAGTGGGACTCTGGGTTTGAAATAATGCTTACAGTGTTATAAGTTATAAGCCACAATTTCTCATAGATAGCGTGTTTATTTGAGTTCGTAAAGACTGCAAAACCCTCAGTCTAGTTATGCACAGATCGGAAGTGGGCCAGGCCTACATGACATGCGTGAGTGTGCACATCCGTTCCCTCATCAAAAGCATTCGCTCTCAGACGCAAACGCGTAAATCAATTAAGGCCCGTCCATTACTCGCGTTTTCTTACGACTCAGTTCCTGCTATCTCTTACGACGAGAAAACTCTGGCACGCCAGCGCCGTCTACGAGGTAACCCTGGAACTGGATTTCACCCGAGTGAAGGTTTTGTAGAATTCGCGAGATCAAATGCGCGTACTATCATGAGAAATACATGGTCTATCCCATTGTCGAAAGATGTTTTTTTCTAGCAAAAAAAAAAAAAAAATATATATATATAAAACAATGAACGATGCACGAAAGAAAGAGGAAATATATGCGGAGCGTGAGTTCGTTTGCTTCTTGTACAGGGGTTCCGATGATGTCAGAACGTCAAGCTCTTAGTGGATGATCGAAACAAATAGCGGGTGGGACTCAAGGCATGTAGCATTGAGGTCTACCCACAATCCTTTTAATCAAAACCAAGGAGAGCTCGGCGTTCTGACGTCACCACAACCCCTTCAAAAGAAGCAGACGAACTTCCGATCCACATTATGACAGCTTCCAACTCACCTTCGGGACGCGACTCTTGAGTCGTGGCTGCTGCGGCGACAGCCGCGAGACAAAACACAGCCAGAAGCTTCATCGCTGAATGGGCGCACGTGGTTTCGAGTCTTTCGACATCTGACAGCGAGGACGACTCTCTTTATACGTGCATGGACGCACAGAGTCTACTTCGCCGGACGTTGTTAGTGTATGCAAATTTCGCTGGTGTCAAGTTTCGTTTCTGCGAGGCGTATATCGACACGGTGTCCGGTGCCGGTAACGAGCATACGCAGCTGTCGATAGGTCAAAGACACGCAGAAAAAATATTTAAAAAAAAGAAGTCACGCGTCTAGACCGCGGCGTCGGTTCCAGCATATACGTTATCGCGATCGACACAGAGTCCTTGGAAGTTGAAGTTTGACTCCTGCATATCGGCGAGGGAAGGCGGCTGGCTCCTGGCGCTCTCGTAGAACGTGCCGTAACTAGACATGTACACGTTACTGAAATGGAGTAACTAAATATCGTTACCCGTTACTCGCTCAAAAAGTAACTAAATGTGTTACTTGTTACTGGGATTCAAAATGAACGCGCTACCTCAGCTTGAAACTAACACGTTTTGTCGTTATTTTGAACGTCTCGTTCGTATCAAGCAGTAGCCGTTTCCACTATATGGTCGTCGTTCGTAACTCCTCTTTTTTTAACGCGTTCATTCAGGGATAACAATGGGTATACTCGCATACTTTGTACATATATTTTTATGGTCTCTCTGGCGTTTTATTGTGAAAGAAATTACGGGCGGGAGTATATATATATATATATATATATATATATATATATATATATATATATATATATATATATAAGTAGCATTCATTTCCGCAATAAAAAAATCGCTGCTGACCTAGCTTCGTTAGTTTTTTTTTATTTTAATTGATAAAGTTCACCACCGACCTGACTAATTTTTATTTTGAATTGTTTTAACACGTTTGAAAGGAAAGAAGCAACATGTAACATGCTTAACCGTATTCTGGGGTTTTTAAGACCAATTTCGGGAAAGGAGCTCTCGTGCCAAGTGGCATACGCCAACCATTCATATTGTCACAAATGACTTATGACGCGCTTAATCCGGGAACCTGTGCTGACAATGGAAATGAAATATACGTTCATGTCACCGTAGATGCATAGAGCGCTGGGGCGAGACGGGCAGCATCCGGTGTGGCAGGCACCATTTCCTGTGCGCTTCTTGGAGTCTGGCCGCTATAGATTTTCACGCATTGGTTCTGTCTCTGGAGACGTTTTTGTCGGAAATAAGCTGACCCACGAATCCTTCAATCAATCCTTTATATTTACTACCTGTGGCACTATCCTTGTGTAGAAGTTCGGTCAATATTCATGTCTAACACTCTTCTGTTCGAACTCTTATTTCTGTTTGTGCTGCGGTTTTTTCTTCGACATTCATATATTTCTGAAATCTTTGGTATCCGCATATTTCTGAATCAAAGCACTCGCATTCGGCCCTAGAAGATTGAACTACTTTCTAAGAACAAAGGTGATGAAGCTACGGTTCAGTGGAATGCAAAGAACGGACAAAGCGATAGACACGTCTTTTTTCTTTGTAGGCTGTTTTCTGGGACATGCAGAAAGGGCATTGTGCTCCTTTAACAACAGGAGGTGACGTCGTCACCGTAACCGACGCCTCAACGAGCGAGGAGTTTGGAATAAAATTCTCAAATATATTTCACAGATTTGCAGGGAAGGTTTTCCTGTATCCGTCAAAAGGCTGGAAAGTTCTGCATTAGATAAAATTGCGCTGAGTTTTGCTTCGATGAGTTTTTTACTGATACTTTTTTTAGCAGTGAGCTTTCTTCATTGCGGACATGGAGATCAGAATACCATTTAAACTTATGCGAGGGACGTCTAAATAGACACCAAATAGATCGGAGCCCAAATGTCTGTCACGAATAGACCAACTATAGCAAAAAGTAAACTATTTATATAGCATGTCCGAGAGGCGCACCGCAGCACCGTGAAGAAACCTTAGACTCGCTGCTCCACCCAACTGCAGACATTCCCGGTACCTATGTGTCCCACTCTCCCGCCCCCTTTTTTCTCTGATGTCAGTAAACAATTGGTTAGAAAAAGTCGTACCCGTTTTTTTTATATTTTTATTAACGGCATATTCAATCAATCAAAAATCACCCCTGCTCCGATCCGATGGGTCGCACAATTTTGTTCTGTCTGTGGAGCAGCGGGTACATCCTCACATTTTTCTGCGGAGCAGCGGGTACAACTCAAATATCACCATAGTCGAGATAGTAAAATCATTCAAGATATTAGGTGTAATCTTTTCAGATAATTTATCATGGAACGAGCACATAGAATACATACATAAAAAAGCCAGAAAAGCTGTTGGTACTCTATCCCGGTACCGTACAGTTTTCACCTCATTTGTTAAGTTAATAATTTTTCACGGCCTCGTGCAGTCACATTTTCAATATTGTCACCTGGTATGGGGTATCACTACCATTCAAAATATAAACAAACTTCTAACTCTGCGAAAGAAATCTCTAAGAGTGGTTGCAAATGTGTCCTATTTTTACCATACAAATGCTCTTGTGGTCCGTTTTAATGTTGTCAGAATAGCACACCTACATTACTACCGCCTTCTAGTATCTTATAAAACAGCACAAAAAAATAAACAAAGTTGTTTTCTACAAATAGCAAATTTAAATAAAAAATAGCGGCGTTTATAACACACGGCGAAGTGAAGAGTGGAGTCTACCCACAACCCCGGACAAACTGTGGACTGACATCGCTTACATACATACTTCCATCTTTCTTGAACAAGCTGAATGTTGAAACAGATCTTAGCCATAGCTTACCATTTGAAGCTTTAATGTTGATACTGTCGAGGTTGTGAATTTCAGGCTTCGTGTTGTATGTGAACTGTGTCAATTGATATCATATGTTACATTAGAATCTTGTTAATGTCTTTTTTTCGCCCTTCTGAACTTGAAGAATGTTTTCATTTTATATTAGATTTTTGAACAAAGCCCTGTACGCGCGCCGCTGTCTTGGAACTGGGGCCTTGTCAAGCTGCACATGTTGCAGCTTTTTGCCCCAGCTACCTTCTTTCCTGTGAAAGAAAAAAAAAATAATTGATTGACTGATTGATTGATTTTGCGGTGTTCGCTCAACTGGGGTGCGCTCTAGTGTCAAGCGCGCGCTACTGTCGCAGCGCCCTCGTGTTGCGCTCTAACGTCGGCGCTCTAGTGTCGCGCGCTCTAAAGGCGTTCTTCCGAACAGGAATGTATTGTTAAGTAATTTCCTCGCTAAATTTTCCCGGGCATTTGACGTCACGTGACCCAGCGTCACGTGACTTTGCGGTGTCACGTGACACCACGGCTTCCCATCACAACGTCACGTGATCAGACGCGTCAAGTCAGGTCAGTTGACGTGGTGTGACGTAACGCCATTTTCTCCGCTTAATTCAGCCCCAAAATTGATGTCACGTGAAATCGCGTCACGATGTCCAGTCGTCGCGTCACGCTGATACCGTGGAGTCAGGGGACGTCAATTTTCCGACTGAACTGAGCGTGAAAGTGCACTGAAAGGTGAACGAACGAACGGACGAACGATCAGGCGTTTGGATTAGGGCCGAGGTTCCATTAAAAATGCATTTAAACCATCCATCAGCTTCTTTCCACGAGCCCGGCCAAGCAGGAACGTCTATGCGGACCGCAAGTTCGTCTGCTTCCTTTGCAGGAGTTGCGGTGACGTGCATGAGAAAGACGCCGAGCTTTCATTGGCTCTGATTGAAGGATAGTGAGTATATAGACCTCAAAGCAAGCATGTCTTGAGCTCTACCCACTATCCTTCAATCAGAGCCAATCAAAGTTCGGCGTCTTTTTGACGTCACTACAACTTTTGCTAAGGAGCAGACGAACTTGCTCTCCGCGTAGTGTTGAGGCGTCGCAAAGACTATGCCGTACGGCAGGCAGGGGTACCTTTTTGTCACATTGCCTGCATGGGCCATTAGAGAATTATAGCAAACGCCCTTTTCATTGAGTAAACTGATTCCAAGAGGATTTATTGATCGTGTTTCCAAGGCTCCTTAAAACATTTGTGTTTGCTTACGACCACGTTCTTGTGATCTCTCACGACGAGAAAACACACTGGCATGCTGGCGCCATCTGTGAGGTGACGCTAGAATTGCATTTCGCTAGAGCGGAGGTTTTGCGGTACTTCCGAGAACAAATGTACGTACCATCTATGAGAAATGGTCGTTTGTAACATTATCAGAGGGTTTTTCGAACCAAGAAAAAAAAAGCATGATGCGCGAAAAACATAGTGAATATCCGGGAACTGAAACAGTTCAACGACAACCCGATAGATGGCTCCAGTGTGTTCTCTAGTCTTAAGAGGTCCCAAGAGACTTGAAGGCACACGGTCGTAAGTAGATGCAAGTGTGTGGCCTTAAGAGCACCGCGGACATAAAAATTGCGATGGATGGATGGATGGATGAATCCGGCTGAGCCCTTTGGATCGGGCGGTAGCTTACGCCACCTAGCCATTTTGTTTTACCATTTAAGCTTAGAATATTTAAATGCGAAATCTATATTCACTCCGCACTGCAAAGAAAGTGAGGCTATAAAACTTCCTTACCATCAGTTAATAAGAAAATGCCTATGGGCGAGTCCAAGAAGGCGACGCCACCTAGTGGAATAAATGTGAATGAGAGAAGCGGAGGTCTACCGCCCACGCAAGTGTGCAGCAAAAAGTGGCGTGACCTGGAGGCCGAAATCTGGAACAGGAAAAAGGGGAATTAAATGCCCCGGGGTTAAAGTTGCGATTAGGAACTGGATTTTCCGAGAACTTGCTAAAAAAAACTAATGTAATAGCCGTTTTCTTTTTATTTACCCGAACTGGTTCTCTTTTGGAGGATTATTAACAACCTCGTTCTTGTATTAATTTTTTGCTTGTCTCCTCGCTGATCATCTGCAATATCTTTTGTGACGAAAATTGTCACGATTTTTGTTTACACATTTGTAAACTATGCGCAAGAAGACGCACGATTTTCGTCAGTGACAACTTAACAAACGCAGGGTGTGATGAGCATGCTACTGGCTTGGCGATTCGTTCTTCGTCGTCCTTTTCGGCGGATGCCACGACCTCGTTGGCTGCAGTCTGCTGAGCGGTAATAGGGCACATCGAGACTCGCCGCGCCAGGTGTTTATTAAGTTGTCGGTGACCATATGCGACACTATTGAGGACGCGAAAACGTGGAGATACATTCTTGTTGTGAGTTTAATGTAGCTCGACTTGTCTTCGCCATAATGCAGGCCTCGATGCCTTCCTGGACCTCAGGCGCCTTCTTCTCAATCGGGCACTGAAATTAAAAAGAAAAGTACCATGAAAAACACGTTTGCGTCGTAATCACATTTGTTTAAGTCATTCAATTGAAAAACGTGGCTAGTGTGTAGGCAGTCTCCGAATGTTTAAAACGCAGATATTTGGAGGAACCAAGTAAGTACAAATATACCTGTCTCTCCCTCACAATAAAATATTTCATAGAATATTCAACGAAAATCAGCGCCTCTAAATTCAATTCTTATTACTTCTTGCGTCTCATTTCGGACGAGAATGTTTAGAAACAATAGCATAACTATGTAATATCGTTTTACGATGAAAACTTCCGTTCGCGATATTAAACAAGAACTCTGTAAACCCTAATGAGTGTTTTTATTTAATGAATCGCCCGATCGGTCTTCTCAAAATAAACAAACTTTAAACAGTGTTTTTTATAGTTTTTTTGTTTGTTTTAGTTTAAGTGCTATAACTTAAAGCTTATCTGTTCAGAACGCATTGCACTCTAAGACTTGTATATCGTCTCAAACATCTGAATGAAGTCTTCGCCGCGAAGCTTGATCAAATAAATAAAGGACATCGGCAAGAAACCTGTCTGTTTACTCTTCCTCCATCGTATAGGCATCAAGCACAAGATGATGAACGTTAGGATATACGCCTGGGCTTGAACGCTAAAGTTTGGTTGCAGCCGCTGTTATTGTAGGAAAAACACCGACCGCAATGGGCTTTTTGGAGATATGCCAAGTGTATAGGATAACATCCGCAGACTTCCGACTGCTTTGATTTTGAGCGAGTCGCCGACGGTACACGAGCTGGAAAAGCCACAAGAAACAAAATCTGGGCAGAAATCGCTTCTTGAAAGGGGAATTACCCCGGCGTGTTGGCTCGTATACACTTAGTTTAGCGTCGCTGAACTAAAGTCAAACGCCCGATTTATCGCAATCTGATTTGCGGCGAACCTATAACGAGCAATCCAATTACTTGTTATTTACATGCCACCTTCAAGTAGTTTGCTAGTCGTTTAACTCTATTTGAAGCGCCGTTATTATGCAATCATTCTATTTGCGTTCAAACTACAACAGTTACTACATGCTGCCGACTTTCCGGATAAATATAGATTGTATTACTTTGATGAAGACACGTTTTTATCCATTGTTTAGTGCTACAAGGAAAAATTTAATTTTCAGTCGCACTTCGTCGCATCAACGCTCCAAGAAATCTGGTGAGTCGGATTTCTTGCAAGGCCCCTGTGTGAGCCAATCGCTGCAATTAACGGAGGGATCTCAGCCAATGACGGAGTTGACAATATGTCTAAACTTAAAATAAAAGACAATTTGCACACTAACATTGAGCGTGCCGTAAGTGCGTGCCTAGTGTCACAACGCAGTCTTTTCGTCTAAACTTATTCTTAGGTTTCTTATTCGCCGAATTGCCTCCGCTGGTTGTCGCGATTGGTCCTCCAAAGGTGCTTGGTGTGAATGAATAGATGCATCGTATTCCTCAGAGGGAAAATACTCACCGCAGCGACATTGGCAGCTGATGTCTTGTGCAGAACACTCATTATGACCTTCGGGGCACGGCTCCTGCTCCACATTCTCGCATGGGTTGTCCGTCTTCACTGTAACGGAAGAACGAGGCCGATTCGGGAGTTTCAAAAGCTCCGTATTCCCTCTTCAGTCAGTGACTGGATCGGTGTTGATGACAGAAAGACCGAAAGCTTAACGCGCACGTTTCTCCTTCCATGGCTACTCTGCACTTGGAGTTAGGGTAAAAGGGATAAGGATAAGATATATACAGTGATGATGAGAAGTGACACTGAAGGAATCGTGATAATGACGCGAGACATGGTGAGGACGACCCTAATACTCGCTTCCACACAGACTCACAAAAAGAAAAGAAAAAAACAACTAAAGACGTGTTGAGAATTCATTTGGATCACGTGGTTTCTCGGATCTCTTTTTAGCCGCGGTCAGGGGCCTGAGGCGCGTATTTTCCTTGAATGACAATGCTGTTACATTAGCCACGCAAAAGACTGTCTGTAGATAAAATCCTAAGCATAGAAATGTATGACACAAACGTGCTTCCAACTTGCTTCAGGCGTGTCCACAGATTTTTTTTTTTTTCATCGTGTCTGCAACCAACACTGTGTCTTTTTCTTTCATGTATGAGCAGGAGTCATGGGCGGGTCAGGGGCCCGCCCATGACAAAATGCTATATGAGGGGGAAGGGGGAGAGGAGGTCCCAGCCAAATGGAAGATTTCGGGGGGCGGGGGGGAACCGGGTCTTATGGGCCTCACCCCTGGATACGTGCCTGCGGCCGACACTGCCTCAAACATACGCAGCACGCACGCGAAGAGTACCTTTGGAAGGCTTGCAGCCTCTCGGTGCTCGGAAAGTAAGGCACAAGTGATGCAAGCCTGTCGAAGGTACTCGCGTGTAGCACGCGTTTGGGGCTTGTCGGTGCCGGCTGTTTCTGTTTCGTCGCTCTCATGGGACTGGGGCCTGGCTGCAGTTACGGTACGCAGAGGCGGCTTGTGGAGTCACATTGCTCTCGCTGCACACTCACCCATAGCTCGCCGACGTTTGCGCAGACTTGAACGTATCGCGTTCCAGGTTACGCGTTACTTGTACCCAGTTACTTTTTTGGAGAACGAAGTAATGACCTAGTCAATTATTTTTATGAGAAGGAAAGAGTAACGTATTTGTGTTATTTTCCTTGTTGAAGTAAGGGTTAACAGAACACAGTTATTTCTGGAGGATACTGTGTACAACACGAGTACTCAACCTTGTTATCAGCGCAGCTCGCGGCTGCAATTCGCACTGCGAGAAAACGCTAGACAGATCATGAATAGGTGTGCACAAGCTATGTCAGTATAGCTCCGGTTGTTCCCGAATGAGCGCGTTAAAAATCATGGAATTATTAACGGCGACAAGTATTGAAAGCGGCTGCTGCTTAAGAAAAAAGTGACACATTCAGAATGGCTAAAAAATAGGTCGTTACTTTCAAGCCGAGGTAACGCGTTCTTTTGGAATCGCAGTAACGAGTAAGGTACTACTTGGTTGCTTTTTGAGAGAGTAGCGAGAAACGGTATTTATAGTTACTTCATTTCAGTAACATGCACAATGTCGACATTTTGCCAAATAGTCGGTCAGCCCACACTCCGGCGCTACTCAACGAAGCAAGCACTCTAGGATGACAACCTAGAATCACAGAACCGCATCATCGCGTGTTCTCTAAAACAGGGGCCTTAGTGTTCTCAACCCGAGGGCGACAATCCGAAATTCCGGCTTACCGCAATGACAGTAGCAGGTCTCCTTTCCGACGAAGCAGGCCACTTTTAACCCATCGCCACATTTCACCAATGGACATTCTGGACCTATACCACCGAGCGAATGATACGAAGTTAGCGAGTATACGCACGACTATACCTCAAACCGAAAACCGTGTTCCGCATCGTGCTGCATTCACTTTCATGTAGCCACTCCGATTATATGAAACGCAGAGAATACCAGCAGGACGCCCTGCGTTTCCCGCAATCACTATACTTTCCCGCCGAGCTTTCGGGGACGCCAATCACGTTTAGCAATAGAGGGTGTGATCGGCAAATGACCTGGCTGAAATCGTGTTTAGTCCTAGTGCAGCCCACCCTGTGAGACGGATTGCGGTGTAAGGAACGTAAAACATCTGCAGTCACTGTCCAAGGCGTGTTTGTTCCTTGTAAGACTGTCCTGTCCCTTTGGTCCTACAAAAACTATCTGCAGAATGTTCGAAGCACACTTATGTATGAAGAAAACTTGCTTCGAACAAACTTGAGGCGTGCCAGCAGATTACACTGTCATCATGTCTGCGGAGAGAACACCGTTGTCTTTTGTATAATGTACGTGCTGCGTGACTGAGGCTTTAGATGCGTGACGACGAATTTAACAGGTTCCGGGGAGTTACGCAAAAGAGGACAGCGTTCGCTGCGTATCGCGAGGACACCAAAGATCACTCACCTCTTGCGCGAGCCTCTCGAGTGGCGACAGACACCAGAACAGCCGAGAAGCATACAACCATCGTAAACCTCATGGTCGGTTCGATAAATCCGTTCCGACGTCCGTCTCAGCGCGAAAAGAGCGGGCGCATTTTATTCTTTATTTTTTTTTATTTAAGAGACTCGTACGCACGCCTGCGCGGCTATGCTCCACAACGGAAAAGCAATAGAGGCTTCCCCTGGTGGTGACTTTCACTTTCGTTTACCCAAAGGTAAGAGGCAGCAGGTAAGGGCAATCGGAAAGCCATTGCCAAAGCGCGGACGAGCGCGCGCAGACACACACACAAAGAAAACATCACAAACGACGGCAAGCAGCATTTAATCGAGACATAAAGGAAAGAAGTGGTCAGGTCGGTGTCTTCCCCTGGGACGTTCCTTCCTAATCGCTGTAAATACAGAATGGTCGCTTCGGCCTTGAACATGGAAACTATTCGCTTCTTCCCAAGACGACCAACAAATTGCACTTCAGGTGCCCGACGTTTTCGCGCCTTACGACCGAGCGCAGCGTACGCTACGAGACACCGGAGCCAGTCCAAGGCCGCTTGAGTGTTACGTGACCTTGGAGAGGGGGAGCAGTGACGGGCGAGTGCGTATCACGTGTTACGTTCACGGAGTGGGATTGGTTGAGATGGATCTTAGCTTTCGCCGCGGTCGGACGATAACGTAAAACGGAGTAGAGAAAGGTGTCTGGAAAGTTTGGGGCAGTTTGGGGTGATGCCCTCGGGCGTCGGTCGGTTCCGAATGTCCGATAGGGGGTGTTCGTATCAGTTTCTCAAAAAGGACCACGTGACCGCTTGTGGCCGGGGGGAGGGTTAGTGACCTTTGGTCGTTGACTCGGCAACGCGGTCGTCAACCCCTTCGCCGTGGATGCACTCTCCGAGGACGTCGGAATCTTCTAGATATCGGCAGAACGGTGTCTTCCGGTACTTTGGGATAGTCCAAAAACGTACGTTAAAAAAAAAAAAAAAAGTGTCCGTAAGTTGGCTTTTCCACGGAACACAAAGACAGACAATCAGCGTGTAATGATTAAAAGGTTAGTTTTGTGAAATAGAAGTCTATCAGGTTGGAATTGCCGCATAGGCCTTTTCAAAAATGACACTTTGCTTACGGTCGACTTGAAAATACTGCAAAGTGGCGTGCTCAAAGGACAAGAATGGCAAGTCTATTAATTGTATACAGTCTTCTGGGAGTCAGTGTCATATCAGGTATAGACTTGCCAGCTTGTTGGTGCTTTTCGCGCACGCCACTCTGCAGGAGTTTCAGATCGACCTCTCAGAGGGCTTAATTTTTCAAGGTGTCTATCAAAGGACGACGAGGCCATTTGAAACACACAACCGAAACGCACTCTATTCACACAAGGAAAGTACAAAACAACATGGGCTTTAGAAGAATGCTGAAAGCAATTATGCATCTTACAGTGCTAACTCTAAATGGCAGCGCAATTGACTACGAATACGATCACAGAAAGGAACTTGACAGATCAATGAGAACACTTATTAGTTCACATAAAATAGAAAGAATAAAAACAGCGAGGACTTTCACAGGCAACCACACTCTTTCATTTAGCAACGAGGAATGTTTATTTCCGGGCGTGAAAAATTCACGCGTTGACCAGAACGGGGTAGGTCTGAAGAAAGGAGGTTACAGTCGGGAGAGCCGATAAGGATTGAGTCACCATACCGTGACAGCTCGGCGTGATAAATTGGACTTCACGCCTTGTCAGGGATAACGATGCAAATAAGTCGTTCTTCTTTCTTTTTCAATGAAGAACGTCTCGGTGATTTCACGTCCGAATCGCTAATGATGCGTTCCCAGAATCTTAGTCTTTCCGAAGTTCGCTGCGCACCCAAAACACTTCTTCGCATGTGCAGTGATGGGATCTTTGAGATGATCGACTTTTGATGTTGCCTTATTTCGATGCTCTCGTAGATGGTCCTTTACGCATGGGTCAGTTTGTCCAATGTATTCAGCTTCACACTTAAGGGGTACCGAATACAGCTTCTCGGTCGCACATACACGCTCGCCTTAACCAGCAGTCCACTTATTCGTTGGCCGACTTGGGGTGCACAGGGTGCTGGCTGAGGTGCCAACGTGCGGAAGACTTGCGGTGAGGGAAGCGAGCGTGGCGGTTCGCGGTGGCGTGTTCGGGCAGACGGCGCTGCCGGCGTCTCGCGCGCCTAGAAAGTGAGGGAGAGGAGGAGACGGAGGGCACGCGGGGACATCAGAACGCTGAGCTCTGATTGGACAGATTAGTGGGTAGACCTAAAGCTAGCTGCCATTGTATCCACTGCTTTCGTCGAAGGCGTTCGAATGCGATAGCCAAACGTACGACACCGGCGTTCCGCGTTTTAACGTGTTCGACGAGTGCCGTGGAGACAAAGGTGGTTAGCTTTTGGTCTACCCACTACCCAGCTCGGCGTCCTGACGACCCCGCGTGCCCACGTCCCCTCCTCTGTCTCAGTTTCTCGGCGCGTAGTCTGTATTGGAATTGGGCGTTACGAGCGCCTCGTAGGGGATAAGGCATGTATCACCTGCAGTGTTGTCAGCGCTATCGAAAAGAAGTAACGAAATAGTTACCGGTTACTTGCAAATACGAGGAACGCGTTAGCGACCTACGTTACCTCGAAATAAAAGGAACGTGTTACCGTTACTGATAAAAAGTAGCGCAGGTTACTTTTGCGTCACTTCTTTTTTTAATTATGAATTAACACGTTTTGCTGTTTAGACGGTACAGGAATCCATAAGCGCCATATTTCGAGAAACATTATGTTCATGTAGAAACTGAACATAATTACTTTATCTGTTTTACTGTTTCACCAAAATACTCACGTGAACAAACGCGAAGAAAAACGCCAAAAACTAAAAAATTCACATGGCTTGGCGTCTAAAAGCTTTAAAAAAATGGAAGTGTATTTTTTTCTAATATTTGGAAGAAGTGCCTTATTTGAAGCAACGTGGAACTACGTTTCACGTTACCTCATATAAGTAACGTAAGTATGTTACCCCTTACTGTTTTAAAAAAAGTAACGTGTTACCGGTAACGCCGTTACTTGTAACGCGTTACCGCCAACATTGATCCCCTGGCGTGTCCGGGAACAACCAATATCCCCTTGAAGACAAGCCATGCGAATGACATCATCGTTCGTGGATCAGCGACCCGCCCCTAGCGGCAAACACACTGAAGCTCGACGTGCAAAGCGACAGACGCGTCCGCCTTGGCGTCGTCGCGTGCTAGCGTCACGCTCGTTGTGAGACGCGGTACGACGCGGTGGCGACGACGCTGACGCAAGCTATGCGGAGCGCAAGTATCGTCTGCTACTTTTGCGGCGGTTTCGGTGACGTCAGAACACTGCTTTCTGATTGGCTCTGATTGAAGGATAGTGGGTAGACTTGAAGGCAGCTTGCTTTGAGGTCTTCCCACTATCCTTCCAATCAGACTCAATCAGAAATTGGCGTTCTGACATCATCGCAACCGCCGCAAATTAGCAGACGATACTTGCGCTCCGCATAGGGGGCGCTGCGTGTGTTGACTACAGACGACGTTCGGGGGGGGGGGGGGGGGGGGGGGGGTGCCTTATAGCTTGTATTAACACAACCCACCTGGCTTGTATTTATCACTGAGACAGGAATGACTGGTCAATATTTGATTCGGGACAAGGGTGCGTCATTTTATTTCTGGCCTTAGTATAGCGTGTGCCACTCCACCGGAGATCTTCGAACGTCCAATAAATGCTTGACTCGCCGCTAGGGCACTGGAAAGGAAGAAACAGATAGAGCGTTGCTGAAGCACAAACCAGGACTGGATATTGAAACTGCTCGAGGATATTGATATATTCGTGCGGAGTGTATCGGGTGGTTTACTGTTTCGCGTAGTGAGAACGACTTACCGCATCTGCATTTGCACGTGGAGTACTCGGTCGTGCAATTGATCGTTTGCTCTCGGGGACAGCTGTACGACCGAAGCTGACCGCAGGGGTCTTTTGTCGTTACTAGGAGACGATCAAAATAATAAACAAATGTAAAGTAAACCATTATTATTAATACATCAACTTTATTTCGAACAGCTTGCAATAATTCTGAAACACAACGACCTTTTTTTATTTTTTTACCCGGCTTATGAAGATTCAGGAGGTAGCTTCACGCTTCGCGCTTTGTGATTCGTTCTTAAGCATTCTTACAGGCTAAAGCCGCTATTGCATTGGTTGGGGAGAAACAATATGATGCTCGAAACCCGCCACGCCCTGCGTTTCTTACATTGTCATTCCCTATAGACACTAAACTTTGATTTCGTTTTTCGCAGCGCCAGGCACACAACTCGCTCCCGTGTATCATCTGCCAAGGACAACAAAACTTCATTTGCTGAAATTCCCCCTAAACGTGTAGAAAGATGCACTCCACCCTAACAAGATATTTTGTTCTTGGCAAACAACAAAAATGCTAGCTGCTGTCACTGAGAGCTCAAGACGCGCGGTGCGGAGCTTCTAGTCTCTACGCCTCTTGCTCGGGGATTCTTATAGCGCAGTTCTTACCGGATAAGGGCCCATTTTAATTGGCTGCGGAGTGATGATAAGATTCAGGAGACTGGCTACGACTTGCGGTTCTTAAACTGCCAGCGACCATAGCCTTGGCGCTTGAAGCTAACCCAGCGGATGCATTTCGTTTCAATTCGCCGTTTCTGCTTTCGAGCTAATTCGATGTCTGGAACAGTGTCTAAAGCCGCGAGGACACACTGTGTATACTTTAACTGTATACGAAAGATAGTCTGCGTACAGATTCGAACGCGATTCAACGCGAGATCCGTGCTTCAAATGCCTCATGGCAATGAGTTCAAGGAGGAAACTTGGCACGCGACATTCGAACCACGGATATTGCGGTGACTCCTGCTTGCAGACTTCAGGGAATTTGACATCTTGCGCAGTTCGGGCACTTTCACATTCCGCTGCCAGCACAAACTAAAATCAAACAATACGTCAACTAAAAACTACAAAAAAGTGTGTTTTCTATTGCATTATAAGCTCCCAGAAATATCTCTTTAGGAGCGTTCATTAGCCCGATAGCTGAACCGGTGCTTCGTTCTGTCGCGATGTCATGCGGAAAGCAAGTTCGTCTGCTTCTTGTGCAGGAGTTTCGGTGACGTCAGAAAGACTCGGAGCTCTGATTGGTTCTGATTGGAAGAATAGTGGGTAGACCTCAAAGGCAAGCTGCCTCACCATCCTTCATTCAGAACCAATCAGAGCTCAGTGTTCTGACGTCACCACAACCTCGGCAAAAGAAGCAGACGAACTTGCGTTTCGCACTGTGCCCAACTCACCACAGCTGCAGTGACACTGCACTTGTCCGATGAAGCAGGCCACTCGGGAGGCATCACCCAGGCAGTTCAGGAGAGGACATTCTGGCTCTATTCGCGACTCCAGCAAAACGGACGCCGCCAAGCGGGAAAACCGGGAACCAGTCGGTCCAGGTCGCTCCGCGCCCCGCCGCGTCTCTGATGGCTTTCGCGGAAACGTGCTGTCGGCGCGGGGGCGAGCAATGTAATTTGACGAAGCTCCGAAAATTTCTTAAGTTTGCCTGAGTGTTCATTAGTGTGGTGAATCCTCAGTAGATTGTTTCTTTCCATCACGTGTTTGAAAGCCCGTTTACTCTACAACACACGGTCGCGTTCTTTCGATTTTTTGGATGGGGAGGAATCACGGAAAAACGTTTTGATTTCTTGTGTCTCGAATCACATTCAAAGTGACGACTGCTTGGTAACTGATAAGTGGTTTCTTTATAAGGATGTAGAACAGTGGACTGAGGTCGACAGACGAAGTGTTTCGCTGGAGAGAACACCAATGTTGCATTCAAGTGAATGGGAAGGTTCGATAGCTGCTTTCCTTGAGTTTGGTTGTGCTCGATTAGCTTCAAGTTAATTTAGCCACTAACGCCGGCCGGTGCGTTGGCTATTCATCTTGGCGGCTTTTCGCCGAAAAAAACCACATTGAAGGAGTTGGGCTAATTTCGCAATTACTTGATTCAGAAAACCTGCTCGATGCATATGATTAACGAGGGAAATTATCTGCTTTCAAAAGGTGGGGGACGCGTCTGGCAAAGTTTGAAGCTGTCACGACATTAGGATCTATCGCGCCTCCAATATTTATATTATAACCCCTGTCGAAGCCAGCAGCAATATACGTCTACATTGCTCAGGTTGACCGGCCACAAAAAAAATACTCATTTTATCCGTTGAGGATTCGAAGTCAAGTTCAATGCAGAGAGTTTCTGCGTGAATCTCCAATGAAGACTCTCTTCAGTTTGTCCGCACTCGTCTCCGTTCTACCGGCTAGAGCCATTTGGCTAAGTTTAAGTAGTATCTCTCTGTCTGTCAAATATACTTTTATTCAGCAGTTCACCTAATAGTTAGTTAACTAAGTTCATATTTCAACCCGAAGAATATACTAATATCGCTTTAGCGGGACATAGTACGTAATATAATACATAATCCGCATATTCGTCAAAATGACTTCTCGATTGCTACTAAACCTGAATTGAAATACGAGTACCAGCTGCTTAGTGAAGCGCCAGCGAGTCGACATGCTCCTTGGCTCAAGAAACGCTTGCTTAATTTTTATAATTTTCCTGCAGCCTGTGTTTTTTACCGAGCGCAGGACTGGAGCTGTTTCTTGAAACGCGGACAGGCACAAAAGCTTAATTTCGCGGACAGATAAGTCGCATGGTCGAGGCATGCGAGTTAGCGAAAAATTACTATCGGATTTGTAGCCCTCGCCGCTTTCCTTAGATGATCAAAACTAATTAGACCCTATTACCGTTTCTCTGGAGCCCATAGTTTCGGTTTTGATCGAAGCCTCCGAAACGAAAGTTTGACATAAAAAGAACAAAAAACACCGGCAAAACAAAACTATGCTCGGCAAGTTTATGCGCACCGGCTACACTTAACTGTCCCAGTTCAAATACACATAAAATTGGGCATTCAACAAAAGAAATTTTGTTAAATTGAATGCGCCACCCATTCAGGCGGCGCGGCCGAGCCGACGCGACCTGGACTCGGCCGCCATGTTTGTTTGGTGGTGGCGCCCCCTATAGGTCGCTGGAGTCGCGAATACGTGGGGACGTGGATACCATTCATTAAGGCGACACGCAATCAATCGATATTTATTAATTGTTTCGCGCTTCTGAATCAATACTTCGAAGTTGATTTTGATTTAGAATCATTGGTGGTGTCTCAAGAAACCGAAGGTGAATTTGACGATAGCAGCATTCTTCTCCATCATCCAGAACGTAAAAAATATTTAAACTGTACATTTTTTTAACAATGTTCAATCTCACAACAAAAACAGATTTTTTTTTTTTTTTTTGTAAACGCATTTTTAGCTTTGACCTTTGTTTAGCTTCGTCCATCTTTGATTGCAGCGATTGTCTCTCCCGAGTGCTTTGAAGGAATTCGTTTTCTCAAGGCTGGTTCTCGCACTTGCGGCCGCTTATACGTGACGTCCGCGTGCCTTAAAACCTCTTGAAATCTCTTACGACGAAAGCGAGGTCTCCTGCTCAAAAATCTTATACGCATGAGAAATTTGCTTTGTCCAATAAACGCATATAATCAGATAAGATATTATAAGAGCATACAGGAGCCTTATAAGAACATAGTATAAAAAATAACGATTATATAAAAAGTTGTAAGAAACTTCTTATCAGTTTCTTATAACTTATTATATTATCTTATATTGTTCTTATATGGTCTTACAGGTTTATGCTCTTCTGGGATTTGAATTGATCACATGCGTTTATTGAATAAAGAAATATCTTATACATATGAGATTTTTCACTAGAATCCTGGGATAAAATTTACGCTTGGCGTTTCTTGCAAGTACAGCCAGCCATTGATGGCGGAGAACGCAACAAGTCTTGAGACGATGGATGGATGGATGGATCGATGAATACGGCTGAGCCCTTTGGATCGGGCGGTAGCTTACGCCACCTAGCGACGAGAGAACGCACCGCAGCGCCATCTATCCGGAAGACGTGGGGAACTTGGCATTTCCGTATATTTCCTATTCTTTTCGCGCATCGTTCTTTCCCTGTAGGCTCGAAAACCTTTTGACGGCGTTATAAACGACCATTCCTCATAATTAGTATGCACATTCGATCTCACAAAGACTGGAAAATCATATAGTGAAATGCAGTTGGTCACATCATAGATGGCGCCAGCGTGCCAGTGTGCTCTATCGTCGTTAGAGATCACAAGATCTCAAACGTAAGTAAACGCACGTGTGTGAACGGACCTTTAAGGTGTGTTGAAAAAAATACTCACCCGTTGGCTGCAGCCTGGGCGTCGGCATGGAAAGCGCGACCACAACAAGTGAGAGGAACAGGAGGACCTTCATAGCTTCTCAACGTCCGCTGCTGTCTGCAAGTCGTGCCGAACGGGTTACTTTTGTGCCCGCTCCAAATGTAGGCATCTCTTTGAACCGGCGTATGAAATATGTCTGTGTGTCATCGTATGCCAACTATTCTTTGCCGGTGTCGTGGCACGTTATCGACGCGTTCAAAATCAGGTGGTTGCCCTCGCGAGGGAAATGTTAAACAGGATGCATGAAACCTGTAATTGAAATGAGGTTGGCTACTAATAAGCAGGGATGAACAATATGGATGTTGAGCGTTCACTCTCCAAACACATTACGACCTAAAAAAGACAAATTTAAAATTGAATCAAAAGCTTTTAGTATTATAGCTGGCTAATTAATTCATTTTGCGCCTTTCTAAGTGGCCACCATGGCTCCCAACTTAGCCCCAGAGCTAAACAAAAACTGATGCAAATTTCCTTAAAAAAAAAACTGGATTATTAAAATAATTGACTATAATAATAAATCAAGCATGCGAAATAAGGAACCAACCAAGCGGCTATGGTATACTGGCTTCAGAAACGAAATAAAAAAATGCACGTGATTTTTGAAGGGAATCGAGTTTTTAGACGGGATATGCTCCAAGTAAAACTTACGTATTAACTTGATCGGCGGGTGGAAATTGTCAAAAGCTTTGTCGAAGTCTTCGCGAAGCGAGCACAAGACGAAATTTAATGCTCGTTTGCGCGAAATGAAATTGGGACTTGGTTTTAAATTTTTCGGACTTCGTAAGAAAGGAGGAGGATGGTGACTCATTGTCATGTCGCAGATGCGACACGAGTTTACAACAAAAAAGATAAGAAAAGCTAAAAAAATTCGTCTTCGATAGGGAACGTCGCCTCCACACCATGCTCTGCATGATTAAAACCAAATCTTTTTCAACGTAACAGTGTGAATAATCTTTCAGCAGCGCTATAATATATTTCAAACTATGATAGCTGCAACTATGACAGTTCAAAGAAAGAATGGCTCCAGTGAGATACCAGTCTCCCAAAGTGGCAAGCTCGTTCGTTTTCCGGTTGTGTCTGTTTGTAGTGAAAAATCCCCCCCCCCCCCAAAAAAAAAAAACAAAAAAAAATAAAAAAAAGTTTTTTTTTTACATCGATAATAATAATAAGCTTTATTTTTCATTTCCCATTACAGGTAATGATGGGGCCGAGAATAAAAGCCGCGATAGATGGCTTTTTTTTTTTTTTTTTTTTTTGCAAAAATAAATTACTTATTGCTCACCGCTTATTTTCCGCCCCGTATTGTTAGCCTTCCGAACGAGATCCCAAAGTTTCAGAACTTTATCTCATTCAAAATTTATTAATAATTTTCAGAAATTTTCAATAAAATATGGGGCCCCTTTTTGCCCATTTTTGGTAACGGCACCATTCAGCTCCACGTATTCGAATGCTCCGTCACCTGGCATTTTTACATTAAAAAAATACCAAAAAATCACTTCTAACTTTTGAACAAGATAACGGTTATGGTTCTGAAAGTTCGTTATCCGGTCCGGATCGCTTGCGATGTATACAAGTTTGGCAGAGAACGAGCGTTCGGCAAGGCGTAGTTTATTTTTGTGCTTCGGAAGGCGAGCAAATTACGCGCCATACGCTCGACTGAAAATGAAACCAACCAGCAGCCCTTTTCTTTTTTTATCCTTTTTTGGAAAGGTCAATATACTTACAGACTATGCCATCACAGTAAGAAAAATAGCGATGAAAACAAATTATGAAGACCGGGTATAGGCGAACTAGATTGACGTCGATTATCAGCGTCGAGTCATCCTCATCTTTCCCGCTATGTGACATTCCGATGGACCGTCCGGATGATGTTGTTGTTGTTGTTGTCGTAGTTGTCCTAGTTGTTGTTGTTGTTGTCGTAGTCGTAGTCGTTGTCGTTGTTGTTGTTGTTGTTGTTTTTGTTGATGTTGTGGTGGGTGGTGGTGGTGGTGGTGGTGGTGGTGGTGATGGTCGTCGTCGTCATTTTCCTCCTCCTCCTCCTTCTTGAGTTTTGAGTGTGACACACCGAGTTCGTGGCGCGTCAGGTTCAGAAAACGTTTATTGGCCTTTTGGGAAGGGAGAGTGGGAGTGAGATCGGTGGCTTACAATCTAGGATCTATGGCCAGGAGAGGGAGGATGGGGGGGTTATAGATAGTTGGTCATCCCCACATCGTGAATGAAATCCACAGGCGTGGTCATGACCGCCCGAACGTTTGTCGGGAGGGCCCCAAGGACGGGCCCATTCCTCCATGCTGGAGACGTCTGGTCGTATGCGTTTTCGACGAATCTCTTCCAGTTGCGGGAATTCCCAAAGTAGGTGGCTTTGGTCGGCAAGAAGTCTGGAATGGAAGTAACTCCACTGCTTCAACCTCCTCTTCTTTTCCCTGCCCTTCTCTGGGTGTGCGCAAAAAACAAAAACTGCAACTATGAGGGAAAACAAAATTAGTGGTTATACTTGTAACAACTATGATAACAATTACAACCATCACTGCAAAACCAGAAAGCAGAACTGCCAACGTCGTGAAATATGCGCAACAGACGGGTCGCGCTTTCCCGCTCCGTGAATGCGACCACCGGAAGTTCCGAGTCGGTCATCTTGGGCATCTGTGAACCTGCTAGGTAAAGCGTTGAAGAGACCGGCTGGCTGTGTGCCGAGAGTCGCATCTTCTGTTTGTTCGCCATCATTCACCGAAGAAGTCTTTGAAGACCCTGTCTAAACGGTCATAGCTGGCTTTAAAAACCCGTACAAATGTTTACGAAAGCAGATCCGCAGGAAAAAAAAGGCACAGATCGTCAAACCCGTCTCGCGGTCAGGCGGCGTAATCAAAGCACATGCCTTGGCACGCCAAAGTCCTGCGCCAACGCGCGTTTGCACACTTACATACCAATCAAGAATCGACGCCGTGTTAATGTATTAACCTTTCGGGAAAGTTTTGAGGCTGCACGTGTCGAGCGTACATGTCGTTCGCGGAGTTACTTTCACTGATCAGTTGTTGCTCTCAGTAAATAAGATATATATATAAAAAAAACAGGGATTGCTATCACGCACCATCAAATCAACCATGGCTATTCTCGATATTTACTCGAATATATCCGAACTACTCACGTCACACTGCAACACAGGTAGAGCAGCGCAGTGGAGCAACGCTGGACGGGAGGTAGACTTTCAGCAAACTCGCTTATGGTCCGGGATTACCGCACGCTACAAATGCAGTCGTCCGAGCAAAGTAAAACGCTGTTCCATAGGCATATACATCTTCACGCATGTTGCACTGGCGAATTATTCCCGAGTGGATATCATGGCGTCGATTCTTGCCCGATATCTAAGCGTGCGAAGGCGCATTGACGCAACACCTTGGGTTGACAAGACGTGTCCCTTGATCAAGCTGCCTGACCGCGAGGCTTGTTCCACGAGTTCTACCTCTTTTCCTGCAGTACCACGGGTTTTTAAAGGCAGCTACGACCGTGTGCACATGGTTTTCAAAGCATTTCTTCGGCGAATGACGACGAGCGAGCAGAAAACGTGTTTTTCAGCCCAGCCTCTGCAACGCTTCATCTGGCCGATTTACACAGGCCCAAGATGGCCAATTTCGCACTTCCGGTGGCCGCACTGTGCGCTGCAGCGATCAAGCAGGGATGCGCGATCCAGAAAATTGTCATAGAGATCAGTGGTACGAATTCAAATCTTTAAGGAACAAAACGTTAGGGCGCAAACAAGCTGGTGAAGGTTTAACGTAATTTTTGACAAACCCCGAGACTGGGGAAAAGACGAGGGACAACACAACACACAGTTTCTCAAGCTCTGTGTGTTGTGTTGTCTTTCCTCTCTTCCGCAGCCTCGAGGGTTTGTCTAAAATTATGCAAAGCTTTTATCGGTGTTCAGTGTGCGCCGTTTTTGTCTTGTTTTCTATAAACAAATGTAACAAGGGACACAGGCATAGTGCGCGTACAAAACGTTGTCGAAACCACTGGAACGAGCGGGTGCACGTGCGAATGAAACGCTACGGTGGTAAACTAAAGAGGGAGATTGGAGCGTGCGGTGGACGTCAGAACACTTGACTGGCGCCGCGCTGCGGCGAGACGCCGAAATGCAGCGTCTCGCCGCTGCCTTGAGACGCTGCGGCAAGACGCGAGGACCCCCCGAAAGTGTGTTTCGCGTACTCGCCGCTGCAAAAGCTGTACGCTGACGTCCAGGTTCCCCGAGAAATGACCCTCTGATGCTCTGTGCTACCAGACCCTCGCGCTCCAAATCTGCAACCGGGCTGTCTATGGCTCCGTCGTCGAACCGCCAGACTTTGTGAGTATAGGAGGTATTCACTGGACACCATATTTGAGGGCGATGTTTAGAGCGCATGCTCAGAACGAGCTCACAATAATAGCCTGCTAAGACCGGCAGCCTTGATGGTGCTAAATGCACGCTCCAAAAGGACTGCGGAAGCTCGCCGTTAGCACGCGCTCAGCAGCAGCGCACAGGGATATGGCCGCCAGTGAATACTCCCTACAGAGGAGGCTACGGAAGAAGTGAAGATTGCACGTGAAGAGCTTAGCATAGCGCTCAAGGTGCTAGAGCACCTGTGCGTCTATTGCCTTGAACTATGCATGGCCACAGAAAGCTCTCCCCGACTCTAGCTCCCCATAGAGCTGCGTATGTCTGGCCATGCTCGTAATAAATTGAGTTTCAACAACAACAAAATAAACATTACTGAACATATCAGAGTGAGCCGACTACAGAGGCGCTTTTTCAGTCGTGTATAGCTGAAGTCCCTCTATCCTGGGAAAAGTGGCGCCATTCATTGTTGTGGAAATGCTCGAGACACGTGCCGCGCGCCACTTCTGGGAAGAACATTGAGTCTGAAATCTAGGTCAGGGCTGCGCTGTGCCGCCATGATCTTCCCAAGGACTGCACGTTGCACGTGCCTTGTGCATCGACGCACCTTGCGCTGCTTTTGAAGCATGAAGGGGCTTTATGTATAGCAGCTAGCCGAAGCGAAAGAAGACGAAGGAAGTGCCGCAGCTCGGCAGGCTGCTGTTGCCGGATGGCTGGGCAAGGTAAACAGGAATAACCACCGTAACTCGAACCCATGGCTCGCTTCGTGCTTGCGGTCGCACTGGCCGCGGTCTTGAACCCGGCCTGGACACTCACCGACATCAAGATGAAGGCTGTGCTCACGTCGTGCGACAGCCACGCCTACGAGCCCATGGCGTTTCAAAACAGTATCACCAACTGCCAGAAGAAGATACAAATATCGCTCCTTGTCAACAACACCGCTCTGGTAGGTCTGCCTGCTCCCGCACCAAACAAAGTCTGTGTACTTTCTTGAGCCATCCGTATCCTTCCCGAGACATCTGATTTGACGAAAACGTTGCATCTGCATGTATTTCGACTCAGGGCAGCCGCGGCGCTGCAGAAAGCCCACACTTTCACGCGGCGCGTAATAGTATAGGAATAAGATGTGTCAATAAAGATGGATGTTGACAAAAATTTGCGATTGAAGGTGAAGGGATGACGTCGACAATGCGTAACATACACATTTGCGCACAAACCGTCGTACTTGGACGCTTGCTGACAAATAATGTCATCAGGGCCGTATGGAATGCTTGAAACTAGCTCGGTGGTAGCGACAAGTATATCGGCTGAGCGCTTCAGGTGGGTCTCCCGATGACGTAGTGTACGCGTTATGAAAGGCTGAAGTTTTGGGCGTTCGGGCGAGGAGTTTCTGGAGATACCACAAACCTCCGTCAGCATCTCTCATGAGGCTACAGAAGAGACGAGCAGAACCTGCGTCTCTTTTGCGCTTTATTGACGCTCGGACTTGGCGTTTTTAGCACGCTAAAGGAGGTTGTCTATGGTGTCCGGTTGGCCTTCTTCTTGATAATAATGCATATCAAGAAGACAAAGCCCTTATTTCCTGTCAAATCTTAGAAATAGTCTCAATGATTCCAATCTGAACAATACTTCCCCAATCAACTTGGCTGACACCTGCCTTTGTGCTTGGCCAGCCACAGCTCGTTTAGTCGGGTCATGAGCGTTTATTTTTTTATTGCGGAACTTTTTGAAAGTACTGGCTGTACTTTGTTTCAACATTCGTCAAAGCGCAGCCAAACGCGCAAAGTTATGAGCCGATGCACCAAAACACCACCTCATGATTTTCGTTGTCTTTCTGTGCGTGTGATTTCACCGGAAAATCTAATCAACCGCAGAAAATGCACCGCGTCCTATGGCGCTTTTAGTCTGTCTTTGGCTGTGTTCCAAATCTTACCCAAATGGATCCGAGTTACTCCGGCGGATCGTATCACGTGACAGCACAGATTGAAAAACGCTGGACGCTGGTAGGTTTTAGAACGCCAAGGGTACAAAACCCTTACCTTGGAGTTAGATCGAGTAAATTTTGGAACACGGCCTTTGTGCGTTCGGTATCATCGACCAAACCAAACAGGCACAGTGAGTGCGCCCGCCGCTATCCTGCGCTTTTTTCGGTGTGTGGCTGGTTTGATCGGTGATAGGAAACTCATAGAAACGACGAGGGCCGTTGCTGCTTGATTGGTTCCTTCGGACCGCAGTGTCCTCCACTGCGCTTTGATTTGGGATGAAACATATTACCTATAGTTATACTCGACATCAACTATTTAGTGCTACGTCGTCGAAGCTAGTATATATCTTCCACAGTGCTTCAGCACGCCTCCTTTGCGCCGCGAATGAAAGCCACACGTTCTCGCAGCAATGGCAGCATTGTGGAAGCTGCGCCAGCCTTACCGAGGCTACCGCAGCTGCCCCAATGCTGACACTGCTGCGAGAACATGTGGCCTTCATTCGCACTCGCCCTAGTTCAATGAAGACGCACTAAAGCAAGAGCAAGTCGTCTGCTTCTTTTGCAGGAGTTACAGTGACGTCAGAAAGACGCTGAGCTTTTATGGGCTCTGATTGAAAGATAGCGGGTAGACCTCAAAGCAAGCTGCCTTGAGCTCTACCCAGTATTTGCAGGAGTTACAGTGACGTCAGAAAGACGCTGAGCTTTTATGGGCTCTGATTGAAAGATAGCGGGTAGACCTCAAAGCAAGCTGCCTTGAGCTCTACCCAGTATTCTTCATTGAGAACAAACCAGAGCTCGGCGTTCTGACGACACCACAACCCCCGCAAAAGAAGCAGACGAAAATGCGCTCCGCATAAGTTATCCATCAAAACGTAGCACTAAAACGTTGACGCCGAGTATAGGAAGCTCGTGTACATCGATGTCCTTAAGAGCCTTCTACTTTTTGCAGGGCAAGAAAAGCGGCGGTTACGTGCACGTCACGGAGGTCTACGAACCAGAGCTGGAGAGGACCACTCGGCTCTTCAGCTCCATCGTCCTTCGGCTCAGACAGGATGACATGCTGCTCGCTTACCCTCTGCGCTACATCGCAGTACGACCAAAAGCCTCGCGAGGTCTTCTGCTTTAGTTCGACTGTGGCGGTTGGAATGCGTCTCCGACTGGTGAGTTCATACCGCGGCGTCCTGAAAAGTGGTCCCTCGTCTTCCGCCTGATGACGTCGTAGGAGTGACATGCTGATGCCTGTCGCGATCGTGGTGAATGTGCAGCAGTGGAATTAATTGTGGCAAACGCCTGCTTTGCTAAAGGTCCCTCTCTAGCGGTACAGTCGATGATAACCAATGCAGAGAGGAGAAGGGACGCCGCGTCGACAGCGACCCACGGGTCCACTTTCTTTTTTCCGCCAGCATTTTTACGACCAACCGCCAAAATCGCGACATGCGACAGTACGGCACGCTGGCTCCTGTCACGTCATTTCTTGCCACTTGGGGACCACTTTCGATGGATGGGCGGTCTATAGACCGCCAGACACACCAGCCGGAGGCGCATTTCAGCTACCCTAGTCATGACAGTGTTCGTGGTCATATCGATGGGAGAGCTTTTTGTGGATTGACGGACTCGAATGCAAGATTGTGAGACCAGGTTTATGTTAACCGAGTTTGATGCAAAACAGCTTTCTTCTAACTCCTTCTAACACCCGTCCTTGCCTCGTTTTTACTCGTCCGCGGACACGCTGGTGGGCGCGTGGTAGATTTGGGAGACATTTCACAGCTTTGCTTGACACTGGAACAAAAATATAACGGTTTGAGAGAAAGTGTGAACTATGATTTTTGTTGGCTGAGCCTAGGTTAGGCTTGCTTTCGGATTCGTTTAATGCCATTTCTTTTTTTCTTGTCAGACCGTCAACGGCAAGGTGACTGAAACACACCTCCCAGAAAAATCCTGCAACCTCAGCTTCTGCTCAGAAGCTGACAAATCTATGCGTCCTCCGAGGGTGAGCCAGTATTACCTGCAATGCTTTAGTGCCCCCCCCCCCCCCCCCCCCCCCGTTTTAATATTTTCTGAAGTGCTGTCTAGGAATAATAATCCTGAATCGTCGTAATCCGTGTGACCCGTTTTTCGACAATAATTTTGAATTAAATACCGCGTTATGAGAATCCACAAGACTGATAGGTTAAAAATGTACTGTGCTTTGAACATCAGCCTCCACAATCCAATAAGAACTAAAATTAAAAAAAAAAAAACGCGTAGAGCTTGGTTTTGCAAATATTGCTATTTTCATACTCCTGTTAAAACTCAATTTAACATAGACTTGTTTGTATCGATCTTTGCGATCAGTTTATATAATGTACGGTTTCTGTTCTCAGGGTTATTGCTGCAACTGTAAATCTGGCGGCAACTGTACTGTTCACTGCCTCACGTACAGCAAACTGTGGTAAGCGCACCTGATATCGTTGCCCCAGGTACAATTTTGTTCTTGTTTCTTTTTTTCGATGTTCCTGTATGCAGGCAGCATGAGATTGCACGGGCAGTATAGGGTGCAACTTTCCCACGAACTTCTCATTGGTTCAACCGATCAAGGAATTGATGATTGGTCTTCTGGGTCGCTAAACTCGTCAACAAAAATATTCTTTGTGTTATGACATAGTGGGGGGAGGAGCCGAAAGATTGCTGCGAAGTTTTCTTTTCTCAAAAACCCGCCAATCCGTCTGTCTTAGTGACGTTTTTCGTTGAGGGGACGAAAAATCCCTACGCCTCCCTAGGCACCGAACAAGAGCAGCACTAGAGAGCGCGCGGAGACGACCGTGGCTCATACGTGTGACGTCACAACAGAGATTATCAGCTGCGACCGTCATGTTTGATGGTCTCTAAAAAGCACGATGGATGCTTGGGAATTGCATTTTAAGATCAACACCGTCGAAGTGGATAGTCTGGTATCGTTCTTATCTCCGCAGATAAAGCAGAATTTACTAAAAAGCGTCCCTGCCGTTCTTTTGATTTATCTCGGCCTTTCGAATCTGGCCAAAGTGTAGCCCGACGTGGCTAGGTCACGACCAGCCGACTACCGTTGTCTATTTTCGGGTGAACTTCGCCTCCGGGCAGTTGTCCCTTCATCGGCGGGA
Organism: Ixodes scapularis; assembly: GCF_016920785.2. Classification (NCBI taxonomy): domain Eukaryota; kingdom Metazoa; phylum Arthropoda; class Arachnida; order Ixodida; family Ixodidae; genus Ixodes; species Ixodes scapularis. Next base: position 91,088,301 of record NW_024609836.1, read on the forward strand.
TAAAATCATTTTATGGTAGACATTCGAAGATCAGTCAGTTTGGAATTAAGTATGTTTATCGACGGAAATAAGGAAATAAACGTAATGTCAGGTTGTCAATATGATGGTGATGGCGGTGATGCTTCGAGAACGCAAGGACACTAAACTTGACATCGTCGATTTGAACACGCACCATCAAATTTGTCGTTCACAACTGATAATCCTGACTCCATCGTCAAAGGTATCAACTATAAAATGATGTCACTGAACGCGCCCGCACACTATATACGTGCCCTGGCAGGAGTCTTTCGTTTGAAAGTCTGTCATGGCCACCCTTGAGCTCATGGAACGCGAGTCGTTTTAATTCCAGAATCTCTTGAACCGTTATTTCGAAAATTGCAGGCTGTGCTGTTCCTCGTCATTGCTCATTGGAACACCTCTAAGCAGGGTCGTCGAAACAGGAGGATAGGGAGGGGGATTTAGCCCCCCTCCCCCAGCTGCGTCGAAAGAGGGGGCAAGGGGCATAAGGGGGGGGGGGGGGGGGGGGTATCGCCCCCAGCCCCGAACCACCATAGCATTTCAGAGAATTATAATAGAATATTAGGGGAAAGGAACATCCCCGTTTCTTCACCACCATCACCTCCTGTCTCTCACTCTCTCTCCCGAACAATTTCTACGGCCCTTCTTGAGACTCCTATTTGTTTGTTTGTTTGTTTGTTTGTGCGTGCGTGCGTGCGTGCGTGCGTGTGCGTGCGTGCGTGTGCGTGCGTGCGTGCGTGTGTGTGTGTGCGTGCGTGCGTGCGTGCGTGCGTGCGTGTGCGTGCGTGTGCGTGCGTGCGTGTGTGTGTGTGCGTGCGTGCGTGCGTGTGTGTGTGTGTGTGTGTGTTTGTGTGTGTGTGTGTTGTTCGTACCTTAATTATTTCTTTAGAGCGCAGCTCTTCGGCGCCCGTTTCCGGGTTTCGCGGCGTGGGCGTCGCCGTCGGCGTAACCGGCCCGCTAAATTTAGCGCGAAATTGACGTCACATGACCTCAACACCAATTCAATTCCCAGCTACGTGACTTCAACGCGAATTCGCTTCTCCGCTAGATTGTCATGTGATGTCCTTTTCCCTGCTAAATTTAGCGGAGAAACTGAATGGGAGGAGGAGGGAAGGAGAGGAAGAGGGGATGAGGAGGAGCATACCCTCCTCTCCGTACCCTCCCTTATTCCTCCTCAAGAGTTGAGCTCTAATTTCGCATTACAAAGATTTGTAAACGACTTTAATTTTTTTTTATTTCCCTTTCTTCGGCTTTTTTTTTTTTCTTTTTTTTTTTTTTTTGTTATCCGCCGTTTTTCCTCATCTCTCAGACATTACCGACGTCTCTACACAAACCGCCTGTGGGTGACCCCGGTGGCGTTGTTGACAGTGGCGGAAGATGAGCTCTATAAAGCCGCCCGCGTACACCGCGCACGGCTCCACAACATCACAAAGTTCAATCTTCGCCTCGATTCCGAAGCGAAGATTTTGGCCTCAAATAACTCCTTCCCAAAGTTGTGAAACGTCACTTTGTCGTCACCAATAACTTCCGCAAACGACGATCTTGCGACGAGAAAGTTCAGAGTATTTACCGGCCGCCTAGGTACAATCTACGCATCATTGACTCTAACGCGGCGTAGGGATGTAGGGACACTCGGGCGAGACGTCATCAGTGCAGCCGCTCAATCGGCTGGCACCACGGTGTTGCTCGCACGCGCTTCGATGGAGATCGCTACGACTTTGTGTTTTACATTCTTACTGGAATTTGAGCACCGAGAGAGCTTGGATGATTGACACCTCGCTCGGCTTGACGTCAGCGTCGCGAGAGTCCAATTAGCGCGTTCCGTAACTTTCGGACACAAAGTTGTGCTCGACGAGTTTAGCTACCCTGACGGCATCGAGCGTGGAACATTGTACACACACAGCTCTGATTATGCATGTTTCCATGCCTTTATCACTAAGGCGAAAAATGTCGAGTCACTGGGCTGTGGACGTCTGATATTTCGGAGATGAGAGCTACAGAGCATGCGCAGAATGGCGCAGAAGGCGATTGTCTGAATTGTCTGTACACTCGGAGATTTCCGAGAGTCTATGATACGTTACGCAGAGATCACGCGCAACCGCGATTGTCTTTCGTCAGCAGAAGTCGCACGAAAGAATTCCTTGCACAGCTTCGATAGTCTGTTACAGGTTAACTCTTGGAGTGCAACGCCCGGGCATGTTCAGACGCGTTCGAGTGTTCTTTTAGATTTTTCGGTTTGCCCCCTGCCCCTATTAACAGGTGTGCCAATCTTTTTTTTTTTTTTTTTTACGTGTATGGTTATGCATGAGCAAGCGATGAAAACAATGTTTCATTGTGTGATGTGACTTTTTGACGGAATGTAACCTTTTTCTTTTTGTTTACGCGACTTCTGTTTCGGTATGCTCTTTCGATGTTACATAATAGCGACTCTACGTCGTTCTACCTGGCGCTCTATGGCGAACAGTGAGATCAAGAAATAACTAATGAGCTCTGTATTCGACGACTGTAAAAACAAGGAAGTTCCAGTTTATAATAAACATAGGCTGAGCAAGGCCGCTCAAAAGTGTAACATCAGTGGGTGCGAGGTCGAGATGTCATTTCATTGGGCATAGCATGCACCGGGTCTCGAAACGTAAAGCACGAGAAAGACGTCATAGGTTGGAGGCATGTAGACATCAATTAACTTTTTGCCCATGAAATACGTTTATAAATTAATATTCTTCACAGAGTATGCTAGAGTGTTACTGTAGCATGCTCTGTGCTGTTACTGTCACCAATTATGGTAACAGTGCTACCATCATTGGGGGTTTCCTTCTCTTCACTTGCCTCCTCTCCGGTCGTGGGCGTACCAACCGGGGAGGGGGGGGGGCAAAGGGGGGCACTGGACCCCCCCCCCCCAGTTCTTAGAGGGGGGGGGGGGGCAAGGCATGTGTTTTGCCCCCCCCCCCCCCTGAAACAGCCACCACTGGGCAGGGCAAACACTAGCCGGCGGCGTCCAAGGGATACCAAGACCACCGCCCCCCGTCCTTGGGGAGGGGGGTGCGGGTTGGTTCGCCCCTCCCCCCCCCCCCCTTACTCAAGAACAAGTTGGTACGCCACTGTCTCCAGCATTCCCTCTACTCAATATGAAAGAGTGGAGGGCCTTGTGGTAGGATCGTGTCCGGCTTTTCTTAGTCTGCAACGAAGTTACACAGTGGCATAGAAGCCCGGAGTGACCTTAGTTTTGGCTCATGCTTCGCTCGACCGTGAAGGTACTTCGTCTGCGTGCTCGGACCCCCGGTCATCAAGCAAGACACCTTTGTTCAGCTGTTTGTCCAGAGCGAACATTCAAACTTGTCGCAACGCTGGCAACCGCTTATGGACCCGCCCGAGGAACTCGTACTCAGCGCTGAACATCCGCTGGACTCCAACAGCCTAAACACGGTGTGCCATTTTTCGTACTTTTTTAGATGACTGAAACAAATAAACAAAAAACAAAAAAACAATGAGGAATTCTATTGGATCTCGTTGCATTGTATTGTAAGGTTTCAGAAACTTGTATATGCATCACATTGTTCCTAAAACTGTATTATAAACACTAAAACTCAGAGGATCTTCGCTTCATTGTCTGAGGTATTGCAGCTATATGAAAACTGGAACAGAAAATTTGAGACACGGCCCGTCGCGGAAAAGGATGGTATGGAGCGGCCGTGGCTGAGAAACCTTTGTCGCCAGCGACGAGAGCTATTTCGCCTGTCGGTGTGTTTCTACACGTACAATCGCACCACTTCCGAATGTTTCCAGATTGCCGCCCCTGGGCTCCTCAGATACAAAATTACTTCTTTTTTTTTTTTTTCAAGTAAATGTAATTCGGTTCTATTGAATCTACCAAGCAAATTAAGCTAACTAAACGTTAATTACCAAGAAGTCCCTTTAATGGTTACATTTAAAAACCTCAGGACCCTTGCCTTAATTAATAATTGTATGAGCTAACAACTTGTCTAAATATAAAAACACATTTGGATCTGACTGGAACTTAAGATCTATATTTAGAGTATCCTTAATTAAAAACAAATGACTACATGCCATCATGCGTCTATACTGGCTTCGTGCGCGCTCATGAAGTTAGGCCAAAAGAGGTAACCATTTGTAACGTCTAACGGCACCTACTTCCTCGTTCACATCCCGTACCCTCTGCCCTTCATACCGCAGGTTGCTGCCAGTTACTTGTCAGAGAAAGCACCCGAGGCAGAGTTCGTACTCAAAGACTACAAGACATTGAGGGCGCTGATCCCGTACCCTAATCCGGGAGTGCCCGTGAATGAAATGTCGTCCGTATTCGCTGTGAGTGCCCCCTCATACACATTTTTTGCACATATATATGTTTATTACCTCGAAACATCTTACGGTACTGTAGTATTAGTATGCATTAGGTATTTTCAAGATCCACACAAACATCTTGGACGTAACGCTATTCGTGCGGGGTTCATACCCTTGCAATTAATCGACTGGGCAAAAAGAAAAAAAACGTTTTATGTTTCTACATTTTAATATTGTCTTCAATGAGATTATGAAATTTGATAATAAAAACGCCGTAAAACAAATCACGAAGAAAGATGCATGAGCTCAATGAGCCAGGCTTGAGCGAGTTGTCGTAACTCACGCTCAGAATTAGCTCCCGTTTGTCGTCGGCCAAAATCAACAACTTCGATTGACTCCAGTGCACGTTGATGGCGCATTTCGCCCAATGAAGGTATATTTTCTTGGCGTACAGTAACTCGGAGTTCTTTCGGAGCATGCGCTTTAAGCAACGCACTCAAACATGACATCCAGTGTATACCATTACACCATTAGTTCCGTTGCACTCTGAAAAAGCCAAATCTGGTCTTAAAAGGACTCTCAAAAGTTCTTTGGCTTGTCCATCTTTTCCACCCTAAAACGATTTTTCCAGTATCCGCCTAAAAGGGCTTCGTGAAAAACCTACAATGAGTTCTTTTAATCTATTTTCTTTTATGCGAATAAGTTCTTCACCGCCTAGTTGCCTTTCTAGCGCGCAAGTGCTTGAGCCGAAACCGTTCTTCAAGAGCTAAAGGAGCTCTTGCGGTGTCGAAGTACCTTTCAAGAACATATCTTTTTCTTTTTTTTAAAGTAACTCTTTGTCGGCGAAGAGGATATGAATTACAACGTTTTTTGTTCTGCCGTTATTGAATGTTAAAAGAAAAATAAACAAGTTTCATAATTTTCTGGTTACGTAAACAAATGATTTATTTATTCATACTGTCGGCCCTTTACAAGGCCTTTACAGGAGTGGTAATACATACAACATGTAAAAGAACAATTATGCAGTGACACTTAAAGTGATTCACCCGGAGGGATAAAAAAGCAAAAGATACATTCAAAACACAAAGTCACAGCACATTATCAAGCACTATACTCTTTATATTTCAAATCTTTTTAAATATATATATATTCCTAACATTTTTGGTGCAGTATTTCACGTCATATAGTATATCTTCTTTCAATACCGGCAATTATTATTTTGCTCAGAAATTTGTCCCGATTCCACGTTGTCTGTCTGACTCCAAATGAACACAGTGTTTTCTGTCTTTGGGAAAGCGAAGGGCGGCTCAGACAACATAATGCTCATTCCGAACAACATGACCAAATCGAGCGACGTCCTGGAATGCATCAATGATCTCTCGCTTTTCAACATGGCGGACCACTGCCACCCCATGAACAAGAGGTGAATCACTTATCCTACCAAAGTATCTTCTTTTCTTTTTACATATAACAAAGTACGCGCTCACATACTTGCGTTTGCTTATGACCGAGTTCTTGTGATCCCTTATGACGAGTGAACACGCTGGCACACTGGCGCCATCTATAAGCTGACCCGGGAATTGCATTTCACTAGTGCGAAGGTACTGCGGTATTTGCGACATCAGGTGTGCGCACTATTTGTGAAAAATAGAAGTTTATAAGATTGTCCAACATTTTTCAAGGCAGTAAAAAATGATGCCCTAAAAAAGTGGAAACTACTCGGAAATCAGAAGTGTTCAACGGCTACACGAAAGATGGTGCCAGTGTGCTCTCTGGTCGTAAGACATTACAAGCGGTTTTAACGCACTCGGTCGTAAGTACTCGCAAGTGTGTGAACGAGACTAAAGAGCGTTGTTTTGTCTGAAGCTGTGACGTGAGACAAAACCAAAACTCATCAATTGTTCCGGTCGCTTCAATAATAAGCCGCCTCGAAAGTGGCGATTCATGTTTCATGCTTCGGTTGCACGGCGATATCATCTATTCAATAATAAGTTACCATGAAGCAACTTTTTAAATAAAGTGTAATATATATATATATATGTATATATATATAAAACTGAGAAGAAAAAAACCCTTAGTGAAAAACAGCAACAACGGACGATTAAATCGTCCGTTGTTCCTGTTTTTCACTAAGGGTTTTTGTTTTAGAGCGCAGCTCTTAGGGGCCCGTTCCCGGCTTGAGCGGCGTCGCCGTCGCCGTCGGCGTCGCCGTCGGCGTAACCAAGGTCATCCCAAGGTCACGTGACCCCCAAGGTCACGTGACCCCTCCAGGTCACGTGACCCCTCCCAAGGTCATCTCAAGGTCACGCGACCCCACGTGACTCCCAAGGTCACGTGACCCCTCGAGGTCACGTGACCCCTCCCAAGGTCATCTCAAGGTCACGTGACCCCAAGATCCCACGTGACCCTTTGAAGGTCACGTGACCCCCAAGTCACGTGACCCCTCTGAGGTCACATGACCCCCGAGGTCACGTGGTCTCCTCCCCAAGGTCACGTGACCCCTCCCAAGGTCATCTCAAGGTCACGTGACCCCAAGGTGACCCCCACGTGACCCCCAGGTCACGTGACCCCTCTGAGGTCACGTGACCCCTCTGAGGTCACGTGACCCCCCGAGACCCCTCTGAGGTCACGTGACCCCCCGAGGTCACGTGACCCCCCTCCCCGAAGTCACGTGACACCCCCCCCCCCCCGAGGTCACGTGACCGCCCCCCCCGGAGCATATTAAAGAATGAGTGGAGGAGGAGGGGTCTACCCTCCCCTCAGTACCCTTCACTCCTCCTCCTCAAGAGCTGCGCTCCAATTCGGCGTTACAGGGATTTGTAAACGGCTTTCACTTTTTTTCACTGTTTTTCACTAAGGGTTTTCACTAAGGGTTTTCACTAAGGGTTTGTTCTTCTCAGTTTTATACCCACGCCTTCGGCCTCCCGCCACCATATATATATATGTATATATATATATAAAACTGAGAAGAAAAAAACCCTTAGTGAAAAACAGCAACCACGGACGATTAAATCGTCCGTTGTTGCTGTTTTTCACTAAGGGTTTTTGTTTTTCACTGTTTTTCACTAAGGGTTTTCACTAAGGGTTTGTTCTTCTCAGTTTTATACCCACGCCATCGGCCTCCCGCCACCATATATATATATATATATATATATGTATCACTTTTTCGCCAGTGATATATAAATATATGTGTTAACGATGTAAGCGGAACACTGTGTTGACATTCACCTTAAAAGGATCCTGAACCAAACATTTCATTGTCTATAAAAGGTGGCGCACTACCTTTCTATGAGTCAGCAGCCGCCGGTGTGCGCGAGCACACGCAGCAAAATTGACGTCATGAAATCTCCCATTCAAGCTTACTAAGCATGAATGGGGGATATGATGACGTCATTTTCGTTGCGTGTGCTCGCGCACACCGGCGGCTGCTGTCTCATGGAAAGATAGTGCGCCACCTTTTATAGACAATGAAATGTTTGGCTCAGCATCCCTTTAAACCGTGCGCACGCTCATGGATCTTACTCACCTAAAACGTTATCAGGACTTTTTTCGTGGTTTTTGTTTAGATGCTTTGAAAAAGAACCCTACGACATATTTTTAAGAGAAGACGTAAGTAAACCTCTCCACTTTTTTTACCTTGGCCCAACTTGGCTCTCCTTGCAGGGAGCTCCGGACTTGGAGCGAAAATAAAGGTTTTCTCTCTCTCTCTCCTCGCAGCTTAGGAGAGGGGAGCGCTAAGGATATTATCTTCCCTGCAGAAAACCGAGGTTTTTCGTCGGCCTTTAAGTGCTTCCTTACGACGGGAGAACACAGGCGCCATCTATGCGAGGGACCCTGGAAGGGCATTTCACCAGCGCGAAGGTTTTGCGGTTTTTGCGAGGTCAAGCGTCCATCTATGGGAAATGATCGTTGATAACATTGCCAAACAATTTTCAAACCAAAAGAAAAAAATAATAATAATAATGCGAAAAAAAGGAAATATACGGTTGTGTCAAGTGTTCCATGGTGTCTCATGGTCGATGGTGCCAGTGTATACGTTCTCTTATCATAAGAGATCGCAAGAGCTCGGTCCTAAGCAAACGCAAGCAGGACGCAAGAAGAGTGAACACAACACCCCACGCCTAGCGTTCATTAAACTGTCATTGACTCTATAAGGTACTTGTTCTATACCCTCCGATGCTCCCAGAAAGAGGTTCCTGATGCACTCGCGATGCACTTATCATTAACCTTCCTTTTATCCGTCTCGGTTAGTCATAAGGTCTATCAGTCTCGTGACCATGAAGTCTCAAAATTGAAAAAAAAGACGTCCATCTCTTTCACGACTAAAACTGCCTGACCACTGGATCATTTGGTACCAGCTGCCTTTCTGATTGGCTGGACTGACAAGAAAGATCAGTTATTGCTGTTCAGAGTTTGATTGTCTAGAACAGCGTCTGGATGAAAACAGATTTTTCATACACAAACTCTAGGAGGTTTAATTTCGATGCGTGTTTCATGAAGGTGAATAAGAATGCAATAACAAGGTTCCGACAACACGAATAAAACTGTATCTATGAACAAAAAAAAAAAAAAAAGAAGAGAATAATCGTGTTAATTTTGAACAATGCGTCGTTCGTGAACCAATTATACCGCGTTTCAATTGCTGAACTCCCTCAAGGGGAAAGCTGTTGCTGGTCGATGTAAAAGTTCCCGAAGAGGGTTTGTTTCCCTTCCAGTACGGGAGGGTCCAGGCACGTCTTTTGTGCGCAGGAAAAGAGGAGGACCGGCGAGTTCCCGCCCTTGCTTCTGAGCTCGTACAAGAAGCAGCTGCCAGAGTCGCCCATCCTGTTCAACGAGACGAGTGGGGAGCACTTCCTGGCGTTCTTCCACGCCCACTCCCACCTGAGCCTGATCCTGCTCGAAATCAACGCGGAGAACATCACGCTGTTCAAGCAAGGGTAGGCGTCTTGAAAGCGAAAGCTTAGACCTTATTGTAACCAGTTGAACATCACATTTCTCACAAGAGAAGATAATGTTCTGAAAAAGAAGGCGTTCACTTTCGTAAATGTTCCTGGGGACAAGCATATGGCGATCGAAACATGTTCCATATTTCTATCCTTCAAAAGTGTTAAAGCCGTACGGTTTAGTTTTTTGTGTCTTCTCTTGTTTTGTGTGTGTGGAGCCTGGGAGGGAAGGGGAGGGGGGCGGGGAAGGGCAGGCGATATGTTCACAGGTATCAAACGTTTCGTACTCTGAGGCAAAACGGTTAGAGTGAGTGATACTGATACGTATGGGCTACTTTTTCTGCCGACTAATTGGCGATCTAGTTTTGTTCAAATGTTACATTACAGTTTTTGACTGACCCGAAGTACACGATCTGTTTAATGACATGGATTTCACGCTTGCGAAAAAAAGAAAAAAAAAACCTACAGAATCATGGCCGGTGGACTTTGCAGGGCCCGTTGGCGAGTGATTGTTTAAAAAAGAAATGGGCAGTATTTCTTCCAGTTCGGTTCTCACATCAGGGAAGGAGCTTATAGTGCCTCGTGCATTTATATATGCTCGCTCTGGTGTCCAGGACGAACGGGCGCATCAACGTGGTGTCCACTCGCAGCTCGTTCTCGTCGTCCGTGGTGCGCGTGGAGGCGCACAATGTGGGCGACACGCCGGCCATCTTCACGGCTCTCGTGACCCAGTGCACACACGGCGTCTCCAACAGCGACACCAGCTCGGCTCCGGTCAGGCCCCGACGTTCCATCCTCCTGCTGTTCGTCGTCCAGTTCGGCACGCTGGACATTCGCGAGGACGTCAGGTGCACCGGTGGGCAAGCTCCTTGCTTTCCAGCTTCCCAGCAGGGCCCTTTCAGGCGTGCAAAAGGCGTGTGCGAGCTGAATTCTCCACATACCCATAGATGGCGCAAAACGCTACTGTCGAGACCGGGTATAACGAAGTGGTTACAACGAAATAGCGGCTGCAGCGAAGCGGTCACAATTTCCCATTCCCTTTTGCACTTCGTTATAACCGAAGTCGCTTATAAGTTATAACGAAATAGCGGCTGCAGCGAAGTGATCACGATTTCCCATTTCCTTTTGCACTTCGTTATAACCGAAGTCGCTTATAGCGAAATAGCTGATATAGCGAAGCGATCATGATTTCCCATTCCCTTGTGCACTTTATTATAACTGAAGTCGGTTATAACAAAATACCGGATATATCGAATCATTAGTGAAATCAAAATCATATCTTGCAATAAAATAGCTTCTTTTCAGGGTTGTGACATTTGGGGATTAGCAATTTGAGGGTTGCAGGTACGGCGGGGACGAAGCCAGCAGTGGGTTTTATTTCATGTGCATCTAATACATTTCGTTAGAACCCCCCCCCCCCCCCCTTCCGGCCCTCCCCCCTTCTTGTAGGGACCCCCTCAACTTCCTGGAGACTTCAAGCACTGCATTTCCAATTCCCGTTCACTTCGTAATACTAACCGGTCTCGACCCAGTACTCCGTTTCACACCAAGCCCCAGCGCAGCCGTTTCGATTGGGTACAAGTGCATCGTCATGCATCGCCATGTCGATGCAAAGTGCATCGTCATGGCGCTAGTCGTCTTTGGGCGTTTGCTATGTGCCCAGCTATAGACCAACTGAACTCACCGACGTCACGCGGCTGCGGTGGCGCTGCTGTCGCCACAGCGCATGCGCAGGCGCTTCGCTCCTCCCGAATGTAGTTTCTGCGCATGCGCAGTGCCCACACCTGGTGCGGGCAAAGCGGGATTGCTTGTGTTGGTGTATACCAATCCCGCACAAAAGAAAAAAAAATAATAATAAAATTGGAAGCGATATTTACCTTTAAAGCCCTATAAGGTATGAAATGTAGTATTTAAGGTCTAATGTTTTAAAATAATTTAGAACACATGAAGCCTTCTTTTCGGCTGGGAGTGAAAACCATTATTTTGATCAAATCCCCGATATAACGACCGCGGAGGAACTAAATTGGTACTTAGGTCTCGTGATGTTAGGTCATGTGACATCAATTTTCCCGCTAAATTTAGCGGGGCAACTGAATTCGTGTACAGGACACGTGACCTCAGTTTCCCCCGCTAAATTTAGCGGAAAATGCACGGACGGACGGACAAAATTTTAGGATTAGGGGATAGCGTTAAAAAATCTTTCATGCTTAAAAAAAAAAAAAGCAAGATCAGGATCATGTTGCATTTATTGTGCGTGATTGACTAAGCCGTTGATAGGAGACGCACAAAAGCCAAAGCAAAAGAGACGAGCAGCGGGACGGTGCACTTTCGGCGCTGCCTTCGTTGGCTCGTTTGGACGGTAGCGTCGCCTGCGCTCGGGCTCGGTGTGACTGCAGAGAGAGAGAGCTTGAATTTAAGCGAGGAAGAAAGGCAGACGACAACGAGCAGTTGAAATTTGACGGCGGACATTTCCTGCGTAGATTGGTTACTTAGGCGCGTGTGTGCCCCTCCGTGGAACAAGGAGGATAACGGGCGGGGACGCTATAGGGCAAAGCTTGAAGACGATTGCAGACGACCGGTCGGCCTCTTCCTTGCACCTTGCATCGCAAACGCGGTCTATTAACCACTTGACCGCGATCGAGCAGTTGGAAATACTCTCGAGGTAGCACTCGCGTTTTAATGTGACCAACTGAGACAAGACCGAGTTTTTAAAGGGGCCCTGCAATCATATTTAAGCGTCTACCTTTTTTGCGGTTTCCACGTCTCTTGGGGTTGGGGCAAGCCAGCGGGCAGGGAGAGGGTAACCAAATATCAGTGCGTCATATTTTAACCGGGCGGCGCGGAAACCTCCTCCACCGACGAGGGCGACCCGCGGTACCGAAAGCGCGCAAAATGTGACGTCTTTGGTCCTGGGCTTGACACTGGTCAAAGCCGCTAAGAGCTTTTTTTTAGTCGAGATACAAAATATAAGAGTCGCGAAACGTTTGAATTATGTATGAAAGTAGTTTTTGTTCACTATTTTAGATCAGAAAAGAAACAAATGCGGTTTAGAAAGTACGGAAACGAGAAATGACCCGTCGACATACCCGCCACCAAGCGGCGGAAAAAAACGGCGCATACTAGAAAAGGCTAGTGGGATGAGGCTACGACAAACGAGGAGCGTAGAAGGTCCCGGATGTACGTGGCGGCGCTGTGGTCGTATACCGGCTCAAGAATCCGACCGGTTCCGAGCGTTCCGAAGGCCTTCGGCGCGGGCCCTGCTGGCGATTTGGCGCTTTGGCGGTGCGTCAGCGCGAAGTGGCTCCCGTTCTGAACTGATATTTACCCCGTGTTTGCTGTCGTTTGTGGCCAATGAAATGTTATGCCGAATAAGTGTTTAGTCGCGCTGCAAATGCAATGCGAGCTGCCCTGGCAGCCCGCTTCATACAGCCTATCCAACACGTGCTTTAGTGGCGCCCTCTCGAGCCGTCGACACGGAGTGCGGCAGCCGTGTGCGCTCTACTCCTCCTCTAGTTCAAGGCCACTCAAGCCAGGACCTACGACGTCATGAAGGAGGTTATTTTTTGCTTGTTTTTGTAATTCTAATTTGCCTATAACTTTTAAAATAAAGCGAAATTTGAGAAAAGAAAAGTTGGATTAAGTTACTACGTTCAGTACGCTCAGGTTCAGTGCAAATTAAAGACCAGTCAAAAAGTCATTGCAGGGCCCCTTTAAGGCTCTTGCGACGGTTAACGACCGGCTGCGGGTAGTAAGCCGTTGCAAGGGACTTCAAAACAGTTTTTGTCTCAGTCAGTCGTGGTCAAACGCGAGTGTGTGAACGGGCCTTCAGATATTTGGCACACTATACACAACTCACGAGGAGGCAACGCCATCTAGCGAAAAGACATGAGGGAGGGGAATAGGGTCTATACAAGTATGCAGCGACAACTTGCGCGGGCTAGCGGCCGTGATGGGAAACAGGGGAAAGGAGACTTTATCAATGTTCTTGGAACTGTCAATACTTCACCGCAATGGACTCAAAATACCAATAATTGGCTTTGTCGTAGTCAGATTAGCCAACAAGAGCGAGCGGGTCGGGCTCCGGTGTCCAGGCAGTATTCTTTTTTAGTAAAGGGCAACTCCGCTGAATTTCGAAAAATTTAGGCTTCCATGTGATTCACATTCACAAAGCACTACTAAACAACTCTACGTCTTCGGATTCGCGAAATGTGGAATATTATTTGTGTAATCCTAATAGCAGATACCGAAACCGAAACTTCGGTTGCGTCAGGCAACATTGGTCTCGGGTCGTCAGAGTCATGGCCACGTCACGTCGAACCACGTGGTCTTGTGACGTTCGGGAGGGAGCGAGAAACAGAACACGCGACGCCGGGCAGGTCGTTTTTCTTCTTTTTTTTTTTATTGGACGCGGGCAGGTCGCTTCGCATGGCGTGGATGGTGATGGCCCGGGGGAGAGGGGGAGGGGAGAAGACGAAAGAGGAGAAGGGGAGCGGAGAAACCGACCGATAAGCGCGCAGGGCAGGGCAAACTAGCGCATCCGTGTTACGGTGATCACGTCAACGCCCGGTCAGCCAACACCGGGAGGAGAAACTCATGACGTCATCGTTCAATTTCGCTCTGAGAAGTAAAAACAAGCAAAACGTGAGAATGACGTAGTCATGCCTCTGACGTAGTGGTTCAACGTTGGCCGCTCCAACTCTGTGGCATTGACTGCGCTGATGTTTGCGCCTCGCGCCGCACGCTAGAGTTGGCGGATTTCGGCGACTTGGCTCGCTTGAAGGTTTGCTGGCCAGTTTATTAAATATATAAACGGAATTAGATCGTAATATTTGACATGGGGTCTTCCTATATGATACTGAAGAGGGCTACATAGTTTTCTAAATATCAAAAATGAAGCAGAGTTGCCCTTTAACGCGGAGAACGCATGGTCGTTGAAGCACCGGAGACACCTTTCTCATCTGCTCAAATAAAAAAAAAACAGCAATATTAGCGTTTGATGTTCTCACTTGTGTGTGTATTACGGTGCAGTATACACCCGTTGACTTCTAAAAGCACAGGCCACGGGGCGACTTTCTTGTTCTAGCGCGGCAAATGCAATTTGAGCGGCAGCTCTTAGATCTCGAAGGTTCTTTTCGTCAGATGGACTACCGCTTAGTGTGAGAGCTATCCAGGGATTTAGAATCTCACACGTCGCCATCGTTGTGCTTTAAGCTGATCTACATGGAAGCGTAGTTCGGCGCTTCAACGCAGCGCCCGTGATGGTCATATCATGGTGCATCCAGGCACTGCTTCGTGCGATCAAATTGTGAAAACATTGAAGACCAGAAAGCATCGGCCGGGATTTGGAGTGGCTAATAAAATATATGCTGGATGTCGAATTCCCACCCTTTTGTTGGACTCAAAGAGCAGATGCGTCTGTTTTATCTCTGTGTAGTGGAACTGCATGACTCTGAATTCGGCATGATCGCTTCCCGCCTGGTGACTCTTCGACCAGGCAAGCAGTGCTTCTGCTACCTCTCCTGCCAATGCAGCGTGCGTACCGCCTCTGCCTTCATTTTACCGTCTGAAAGAGAGAAAGAAAAGAAGGAAATAGCTCTTTAGACTATATACTCGTTTTCACCACAATAAACGCAGTAAAAAAATGTCCGGTCCCTTGCGGAGAATGACTAAATTCCCCCTTTGTGTAGATAATCAAGATAAATTGTGGTGTTTTTTTGTTTTTTGCTTTTATTATATATATGTTATCTTATCAAGGCGTGCACGTTTCAAACAATAAAAGCACCGCTTCTTCCTCTGACAGCCAACTCTTGTGGGAACTACTTCTTGCGGCGTATGAACAATGCGCAAAACTTCCTTTTTTCTTGAGGTGAAAACGAGTATAGTGGGGCTTTCGACGCTCATGAATAATTAAAAGATTCCTCTAAAGTGCTTTGTTTTTGATAGATATCGAAATCTTTGCTGATTTACCTCTATCTAACTTTGTTTTTCGACACGAAACGATGCCATAAACGCAACAGCATTGCGCTCTCTGTGTCGTCTGTTATCATCGGTTAAACCAATCAGGCGCCATGAAGACGCTGCGACGCTGCACTTCTGAGTGCCTTCTAACCTTTGACTTCGCTCAGGCTTACAAGAAACACTGAACCTAAGAACAAAAAAACTGTCTACATGGTTAGGGCATGCGTGTCCCAAAATAATTTTTCGCCGAAAAAAACACATTTATGTTACAAGGCGAAGTTTTCGATATCCAGGCGAAACCGAACTTGTACCCTTGTGGGATGATGATAATTGCGTTTGTACCCAACTAAACTGCGCTTTGACGTCCAGTGAACCTGGAGCGCACACTAGTTGGGTACAAATGCTATCATCATCCCACTAAGGTACAATTTCATTTTCGCCCTCAAATCAAGAATTTCGTATTGTAACATAAATATTGGGCAGAAAATGTTCAAGGTTCATCCAGAGCAGGTTGTTTTTACGTCCGAAAATAATCGCTACAAAGATTGTCTCCCCCCCCCCCCTCCCACACACATACACACGAACACTTACACACTCATCTTAATCACGACCACAAAAGCTCGTAGATGCTTGATGTTTCTGGTCTGCAACCTCGTACAAGTTAGGCCCAGCCCCCTAATCAAGACCACGTCGCTGACGTATTCAGGTAGTGGTAGTACTATGCGTGATGACGTGGTTTACTCTTTCTTCTACCGCACTTGCTCTTGGTCTAATACCCCCGTCAGACGGGCACGTTAAATGACATTTAAGCAAAATGACATTACAGCTCGACCAATCCGCGTGTTTAATACGCCACGCTGCGCGTGCGCCCGCCGTGTGCAGAACCAGCATCACGAGCTGATTCGCCGAGCGGTGAATGACATTCGATCAAAATGACATTTACTTTCCCGTCTGACAGGGGTATTATTCTCGTTGTTTGAATTGTTACATAATTTTCTTCTTGTGCCTGGATATGGGCTCGGGCTGACGAGAGGCGAGTGCCAAAAACCTTACCCGTGACGTGGAGTCCACTCTTTCTGCATTCACGCTAGTGTGGCAACGAGAGCCTCGAGTGTCGCCTTATCAACGAGGCCGACGCAGTCAAGGCGGGCATCTACAAGAGCCGTTCAGCCCGATCCAGCGATGTTCCCGGTCTCATTGGAAGTGTGGGCCTTCTGCTGACTCTGGTTCTCGTTCTCATGGCAGCCGGTGAGCGCTCACAGGGATCTCCCTTGATCTTGCGAAGTTACCAAGTGAACTTGGAGGGCTTGAAGAGAAAGGAAACTCACAACATAAAAGGATATACATAGCCTGTTACAAAAATCTCTTTCCCACGTTACCCACACGCTGCGAGCTCCCTGAGTATATGCTTCACCAACCGAAATTTGACAAAATACGGCTGCAGAAGCGCTGAACGGGACGCTATGAACTCGAAAGCATCACCCATATTTCGATATCTTAAACGGATGGCCGTACTTTTGGGAGACAAGGGCGCGATCAAGCGAGGTCTATGACGTCATTGACCTCCTGGCGAATTTGAGAATGAGGGGAAGCGGCCTCGCTTCGGTTCACCAGCTCGACCGAACGTAGCGAGGAGGAGAGGGAATGAGAATCGTAACGTGACTTGTCTCGTCGGCCTCGCCGGCCATGTTCAATAATCGTGCGCTCCTTTCCAAAAATACGGCGATCCGTTAGAGATATGGCTGCAGGGTAGCGAGGACTTCGTGAAATCTTTGATTTCTAAATCCCTTTTTTTTCTTTTCGACGTAGGTTTTGTAAAGGCTTGCCTCGGCGCCTCCGGCTACACGGCCGTCGCCAACTTCGGCATTCGGCCCTGCCTTTACGGGAAGAAACGGCTGAGTCGTTACTACGAGAGCGACATCATCAAGTATCCCGTGCAGCACGACTTCGAAGGGTACCCCGTGCATCCCAAAACGTGCGTCCACTTAGCCCTGCTTTTCTACACTTCAAAGAAAAAATATGACCGCGTCTTCCCCCCGCACCCAACAAAAACCTCCAGCAAAAATATGAAAAAAAAAGATGCACTTGTAGTTTGATTTGTCGATCAAGCGCTCACAATTAAAGGTGCGAGGCAATATATCTCTTTATATATATATATATATACGAACTCGCATCTTTCTCGCGGTAATTCCACATTGTCATTGCCTATTTTTGTGTTTGTGAACTGTCAGAACATCCTCGCTGTTAAAGTGGAGATCACACACATGGTAACCTGCCGAGAGGGGCTTGCCTGTGCGCAGTATAACGCGGTCCTCAGCTTGTTTCTTTTTTTTTTCTTTTTTTGCGTCTGCTGGCGGTTTAAAAAAGTGCCGTTCTTCTTTATTGCTCTTGTAACCGCGGTCGTACACTCGGGTACACAACACGTCGGCATAACCACTAATCTATCTACTAACTTTAAGAAGAAAAGTTCACTTACGTTCTTCTTTTTCTCTTCTTCCCGTTTCTTTTTTTTTCCGAAAATTTTCTTCTTTTTCTGAAGGAATTTGTGGTCAGAAAAGGGAAGGGCCAGGGTCGGCCCTGCACCATTGAGCGCCCTGGGCAAACTCCAAACGTGGTTCCCCCCCTTTCCCCCCTTCCCCCCCTCCGCCCCCCCCCCCCATTTTTTTTTTACACGCCCCTATCTAGTAGGTACAACATCACGTTGTTAGTAAACATCTGAGTAATGGCACAACACGAGAGTTTTGTCAGAAGAGAACCGCATTCCAAAAACGAACGGCGATCAAGCATATAGAATTATGTCGGGCGCCGCGTTAAAATAAAATTTAAAAAAAAACTAAAGAAAATTTACAAAGGGGGGCGCGGCGGCGCCCCCCTTTTCTCGGGGCCCTGGGCGACCGCCCGCCCAGGTCGCCCACTCCTAGGGCTGGCCCTGGGAAATTGCTAACACGTGGAGTGTGGCATCATTAAATGTCGGTTTCCAGTTGAAAGGACTGTATCCTGTCTGTGTTCGTCCTTACACGTTTTATTCTCTCGTATTTCTTAAATTCAAAAAAGATTGTTTTGCTGAACGATACTTCACAAGCTGCATACATATTCAATCGATGCGAAGGTAAACATGCGAAATATCGCGCGGAAGCCGCCACGGCCGCATCTGCATGACGCTGTCAGTACTGTGCAGATCCGGAACACGCAAAGGCTCGAACGCGGAGCTGACGAAGCCGAGTGCAGCCAACGTCGCTGTTGATGCTCAGTCAGCCACTCGAAGCGCTAGCGTCGACTTGGGTTCGACCCAGAACTTTTTTGGCTCGGCAACAAAGCGCGAGCTCTGCAACTGATACAAAGCTTCTAGTGAAGTTATGTCATGCTGTTGCCAGTCGCGACCCTGGCGCAGTGGCGTTAACCAGGAATATATATATATATATATATATATATATATATATATATATATATATATATATATATATATATATATATATATCTTTTTCTTAAGGGGGGGGGGCGGTTCAAAATGCATGTGTATATTATAGGGTCTGCTGGGATTTCAAAGGGAGGGAGGAGGGGGGGGGGTTAGAACTTAGCACACCCTACCGGACACTGGAAGGCCCAGAGTTCAAACCTGAATATTAAAAGGGAGCGGGGGTGTCATGGTGTTTCGTCGCAATTGTAAGGGCGAAACCGGTCACTCGTGATTGTAATTTTCGGTTTTCTAGTATAGTTAGAGAAGATAGATTGAGTTCGCACATTAATAAGAGGATCTAAGGGCTATCCAAAAGCATGCGCGTCCCTCAAAAAGCGTGAACGTTGCAGAGCGGGCCTATGTTTTCGGTGAGGACATTAACCACGCAAAAGCACGCCTAGGTTTTCTCTTTGCCTGCTCTCTGTCACCTCCTCCCTTTTGTTTCTTTCGGGAGGTTATAAAACCAAAAACAACACTGAAGGCTTTGACGATAGCTTCCACCACTCTTTTAGCATAAAGTGTCCTTTGTGCTGCAGTAAAAAATAAAATAAAAATAAACTCGCATTCCAGGAAACGTCGCACCCGAGTCATCGGCTACACTGCCGAGTTTTTCCTGAACACCTTCTACTTCTTCATCTGGCCCTTCCTACTGTGCAGGGAGCGGGTCTTGAGGAACAGTCAGCCCAGCTACCAGCTTCTCAAAAGCGTAAGGTTCACCCGTCAAAGCAGCGCTTGACACGTGTAAGTGTAGGCGTTTGCAAGTACTGCCTCTGGGCGCCGCCATCTTGTCGCTGGTGTGGGCAGATAGTCTGATAGTCGTGCATTGTTGAGGCGTATACCCATGGCCTCAGCAATGCTCGACTATCAGACGATTACCAACACCAGCGGCAAGATGGCGGCTCCAATAGGCCGCATTTGCAAACGTCCATGCTTCGTTTCCCATTCAGTCTATGTGCACAGCCAACGCTATAAGATCCGATGAAGCCAATCAAGCAGCACCAAAAGTGCACCGTCACGACACTGCACTTGTCTTTGTGCGTTTGGTATCACAGACTGAACCAATCACCCAGAGTTAGTGCGCCGCGATCCTGCGTTCATATGTTTTCGTGCGTGGTTTGTTAGTCGATGATTTATCAAAGGAACAAAGGCGATGAGCACAGTGACGATGCACTTTTGGAACTACCTGATTGGTTTCATTGGATGGTAGACTCGCTGCAGTCGGACTTGAAGTGAAACAGTGTATAGGATATACACCAAGACATGTATAGGACATACACCAACCAGAAACTAACATTCTTCTGCAATTTGTAAACCGCAGCAGGCGTGATGGCGTCCTTGATAAAGCAAAAAAGAAGCGCATTAAGAACTCGGATCTTGGCCTTACGCGCGGATGCTTTTATGTTCGAATACTTATGCCCATCTCTGAAGCAGGTTCTTGGAAAAGCGATTGCCAAAATGCATCAATGTAATTGGAAGTATGTCTTGGTTCGAAATGGCAAGATTTTTAGAGCGCAGCTCTTAGGGGCCCGTTTTCGGCTTGAGCGGCGTCGGCGTCGCCGTCGGCGTAACCGCGCGGTGCATCATAGGAAATGTGCCATAGTGCACCGCGCGAGCCCCCCACCGGGGTCACGTGACCTCGTGGGGGGCACGTGACCCCCCGAGGTCACGTGACCCCGGTGCATCATGGGAAATGTCCCATAATGCACCGCGCGAGCCCCCCACCGGGGTCATGTGACCTCGTGGGGGGCACGTGACCCCCCCGAGGTCACGTGACCCCCCGAAGTCACGTGACTCCCCTGAGGTCACGTGACCCCCGCCGATGTCGCGTGACCCCCAATGACGTCATCGTCACTGATGACGTCACCGGCATCCACATCGTCATCATCACTGATGACGTCATCGTCATCGTCACTGATGTCGTCACTGGTATCCACATCGTCATCGTCATCGTCACTGATGACGTCACCGGCATCCGCATCGTCATCGTCATCATCACTGATGACGTCACCGGCATCCGCATCGTCATCGTCATCATCACTGATGACGTTACCGACATCCGCATCGTCATCGTCATCATCACTGATGACGTCATCAGCGACGTCACTGATGACGTCATCGTCATCATCACTGGTGAAGTCATCAGTGACGTCACTAATGACGTCATCGGTACCCGCATCGTGATCGTCAATGATGACGTCATCAGTGACCTCAGTGATGACATCATCGGCATTGGGGGTCACGTGACCCCCAAGGTCATGTGACCACCCCCTGGTTAGTTTAACCCCCCCCCCCCCCAGTGCCCTTCCCACCTCCTCCTTTAAGAGCTGCGCTCTAATTCGGCGTTACAGGGAGTTGTAAGCAGCTTTCACTTTTTTATTGTCAAGCAGATAGAACACCACTTGTTCCGATAACCAATGAGGCTGATGTTGGAAACATCTGCTAATTTAGCTGCTCTATCTTGTACAGTCTTTTTTTTCTTTTTTTCCTTTATTTTTTATGGACTTCCTGGAACTTGTATTGCCGGAAGAACTGAGTCAGTTCTTGTCTTCCCAAAATTGTACTCATATCTTTCACTTGAACACGCCTTCTGCAGCAAATAAACATATGACTGTATTATATCATTTCTAGATCAGTGCAGTGCTGCGTATCATTCGATATTATAATGTTCATGGAAACCTGGGATCAGCAGGATGCTGATATGCTCGTTCTGCCGGATTACACACATTTTTTTTTAAACCGTGTAAGCATAAACGCGGCGGTGTTCAATTCACGTGAAATCTTCAATTAAATGTGAGCTGTTGGATATTTTTACTCGAACTAAGAGCGATTATCAGATCTTAAACTTAAAATCTGGGGTTAATATCAGAGCTGTCATGTACCGCCCAACTTCGGCGGATTTCGAAATGTTTATCTCTTTTGTATCAGCAAATAACTGCACTGGTCCTAGGAGGTGATATAAACGTTAATATACTAGAGAACTCTTTCCAAACTAAGACACTCAGTAATACGCTGCCCTCGAACTGGTTTCGAAATGTTATCACGTCTCCCACGAGAATCACTACCTCCACATTAAATGTAATTGGCCTTTTTATTACCAATATTACAACCAACGTCAAAGTAACCGGAACCATAAGCTGCGGCATAAGCGATCAAATTCCAATCTTCTTGACTTTACATAACCACGACCCATACAAAGGTGTTGCTAAATCTTCAGTAAGCCTGTCGTACCATCAAGCAAGCCTGTCGTACCATCAAAGAAGTTTGATGGTACGACAGAGGGTCTTATGGGCCATCCGATAATGTCTGTTGGACCATAAAGAAGGTGTGACGGTCCGTCAAGAAGTTGTGATGGGCTGCCAAGAACATGTGATGGTCGATCAAAAAGTCTGATGGGCCATCAAAAAGGTCTGATGGGCCGTCAAGAACGTTTGATGAACTCTCAAAAATTTCTGATGATCGTTCCGATCAGGTAGGACGGGCCCTGCCAGTGATGTCATGTCCGCCCACGTATCAAAAGTGGTTCCGAAGTACCAGGCACTTCGGAACCGATTTTGAGGCGTGGCGGTATAGGACGCTAAGCACGCTAGTCAGACGAGTTCCAGTCATCACAACAAAACAACACCGCCCCCCAACCCCCCGCCGCCCCTACGCCCCTCGTCTGCCTTTTTTGTTCCAACGTCATTGGTCATCAGAGATTTCTCAAGTTGACAGCCCATTCATGACAACCTTTACCGAATATCCCCTTAGGCAATAAAACGATGCTTCCAGCCTTCTACCAAATGGGGTAGTGCTGGCGTATATGACGATGATTCTGCAGTCACTCCTCATTGATGCGATCGGACTACAAACGCCTACTTTATGGCCGAAGCCGTATCGTAACCCGTTTTGTATATATGTATATATATATATATATATTGGTTCGCAGGAGGAAGCGGAAAGAAACAGGAAGCCGGCAAGGGACGTCACATTCAAGGCGCGGAAACGAGACAGCCGAAGAACTAGATCGGAAATATAAAAAATTTGACGCAAGTTGCGCAATTTAATAAAATGACCAATAAACCAAACGCAATGTATGCTAAATGGACCATGCTGCTTCCTCTTGTTATGAACTCTTGCTTGCAGATGTTTCATTAGGGGGGGGGGGGCAGTTTATTAACATGAAACAACAGAAAAACGCACAAATGGAAAATGATACAAAGAAATAAAAAAAAAGTGTAGTAAAAGTTATACAAAATATAAAACAGCAAAATGGCACACTCGCATAAAATGGATTCGAAGGGCACTTAGGAACGCAGTAGAGTCGTTAATGGTAACTATAGATGATGGCAACTGGTTTCATTCGGAAATGGCGAGAGGAAGAAAGGATTCATTAAAAGCATTGGTCTTGCCGAAAATTCGTTTGATAGCACAGGAGTTATTGAGGCGAGATGATATTCTTTCTGGGGGGACAGCAGTGAGTCCTTGATGCCTGAGCAGTGATGATAAATTCTGTGAAGGAGGCAGAGTCGGGAGAGTTTCCTTCGGCAGTGCAAAAGAGTTAGACCGAGTTTATTTTTTATTTTTTAACGTAGAAATACTGTTGAAACGATCATATGATGATAAGATGAAACGAGTCGCCCGGTTTTGCATTGTTTCTGAGGTATCGACAACGTATGATTGATGGGGGTTCCAAGTCGATGCTGCATACTCTAGTTTAGGTCTAATGTACGTTTCATAAGCCATTTGTCGAACGTGTGGAGGGGCCTCTCGTAAGTTTCGTCTGATGAATCCAAGATACTTCCATGCTTTATCAGAAATGGTTTCAATGTGGGTTGTCCAAGAAAAGTTAGTAGTTAATCTGATGCCAAGATATTTGTACATGAAAACGGGTTCTATAACATCGTTGTCTATGGTGTACTGATATGCTAACAGGGACTGCTTTCTGGTAAATTGGATTAATTTGCACTTGGATTTATTTAGCGACATCAACCATTTTCTGCGCCAGTGGCCAATTTTCTCTAGATCATTTTGAAGTTGGAAGTTGTCTGTTACTGATGAAATCTTGTTACATATGACACAATCATCTGCAAAAAGCCGATTTTTTAAGGAGATGGCCCAGGGAAGATCTTTAATGAAGATTAAAAAAAGCAGGGGGCCAAGAACGGAACCTTGTGGAACCCCTGACGTAACGCTCGTTACCCAAGCAGCACACATGGTCCCCCGGATATCCTCAGGATGTCCCAACGTTCCAGGGATGCCCTGTGGATGTGTATAGGACATCTGCGCTGCTAGGGTAGTCTTGATTCGTGGTCGTTAGTGACTATGTATTGAACGCGAGATGCGAGAAAATGATTAATCCAGGAAGGTACTAAGGGGTCTAATTGCAGAGATGATAGCTTGGAGAGAAGACGTTGGTGAGGAACACGATCGAACGCTTTTGAGAAGTCCAGTAAACTGGCATCGGTTTGTACACGACGTTCACGGTTTGTGTGCAATTCGTGAGCAATTTTGCTCAGCTGAGTCTCGCAAGAGAAACCCCTGCGCAAGCCATGCTGATATCTGAAGACAAAATTGTTTGAGGACAAGTGGGTCATGATGTGTGAATACAAGATGTGCTCCAGAAGTTTAGGCGATATGCAGGTTAAAGACATAGGACGATAGTTAGAGGCTAAACACCGAATTCCCTGTTTGAAGATTGGGACAATCTTACCGATCTTTTAATCAAGGGGTAGGCAGCTTTTGGAGAGTAACTGGTTGAAGATGAGATTAAGAAAGTTGCTGGATATAGGAGCTGTATTTTTAAGAAATGTTGCATTTATATGGTCGGGGTTTGCTGAAGACGAACGTTTAAGTTTTTCAATGAGTTTAATTATTCCGGTTGTGTTAATAGCGACCGGTGACATAAGATCATAACACTTTTCAGATAAGGTTGGAATATTTAATGGGTGTTTATTTGTAAATATTGAAGAAAAGAAGTCATTTAACACTTCGGGGCTGTCACTCTCCGACTGGTTCTTCGTTGAGGTTGGTGAGATTAATGGTCCTGGAACTACTTTTTGGTGACAGGCTTCCAAACTTTTGTCGGAAGCTTGAGGATTATTGAGCAAAATCGTCGGTAAATCTGGAGAGAAAAATTTTGTTTTTGATGCTCTAAGGCCTTTCGTGTAGTTTCTGAGAGCAACGTAGCAAGAGTCCCATGCACATGATAGGTTAGTTCGCTTAGCTTTGGTGAAGAGTCATTTTTTCTTGTGACATAATGACCTTAATGTTTTATTATACCATGGGTTAGATGAGTCGGTGCGAATTTGTATAGTAGGCATATATTTTTGCACCAGGTTAAGAACTTTATCTTTGAAAAGATTCCAAATTTCTTCGATAGTTCTTAGTGAAAACTTGGATTGGAAGGTGTCATAATAAATGGATAATTTGTTATTTATGTCTTCATAGTTGGCTTTATTGTAATCGTGAATAGTTTTGAAATTAGGACTCTTCACAAAAACAGGTAATGAAAGAATAAGTGCAGCATTTTGTGGTCACTTAAACCTTCAGAGAGTTGGATAGACTTTACGAGGTCAGAAGATGTAGTTAATATGAGACCGAGAATGTTAGACGAACGTGTGGGCTCGTTTACAACCTGCGTCAGGTTAAGCGTGAGACACATATCAAGAAAATCTGCAGATGCGCGACACCCTTCGAATGATAAACTTTCCCAGTCAATCTGGGGGAAATTGAAATCACCAAACAGTAAAAAATCTGCCTTGGGAAAGCGAGTTTTAATGTCAACCAAAATGAAGGACAGCTTGGCAGAAAACGGGTCATCACACAGTCAGGTGGCCTGTAACACGCATCAAGACTAATCTTGTTTGAAGGGGTAGAGACACATACTGCGGAAATTTCAATGCTACTATCTGTGACTTCGACATCAAAGCAGGGAATGTTCTTTTTTTTATGGCGATAAGCACACCACCCCCTCTTCGCGCATTTCTATCATGACGAAAAATATTCCATTGGGCATGACAGGTTAAAATCTCGTTATCGTCTATGCCGGGATTAAGCAATATTTCCGTTAAGATAACGATATCTGATGAGCTGTCCTCTATGATGCCATGAAGTTCGTCGCGTTTCGGGATGACGCTTCGTATGTTAGTGAATAGGACTAAATGGATCTTGTTTTTGTTGTGATGTTCGAGTCGACAAGGAGTAAAATACCCGTTTCGTTTTGTTTGCTACGAATTCGGTTCGAGGGAATGAAGCTCGTCTACAGATTGAGATTCTTCGTTAAAAAAAGTAGCGTTTGTTACCAACAAGCAATTTGTCGAAGCGTATTTTGAAAGGGGCTGTCCCATGCTCAAAGAGTCTGCCTCGAGCCAGCCGTACCGAAGCGGAGAAGTCCTCTCGGATAGCAAAAACAGTACCTTTCAACTTTACCCCGCAGGCCAATACGCTTTCCTTGTCCTTGAAACGAGCAAATTTGACAATAATTGGTCTGTTTTTGCCCGCTTGAAGTCTACCAAGTCGATGCGCCCGTTCAAAATTTGCCGGATTCAAGGCAAATTTCAAGTTTTCGGAGCAGAAGGCAACGACCTTTCCTTCTGATTGACTCCAGCTTTCGGAGGGGGAATCCGGACAGCCAAAGAACAACAGGTTAGACCGTCAAAGTCTATTTTGCTGGTCTGCACATTATTTACGAACATCAGCCAACTGAATAGACATACTGTTTGAAGAGCTGGGACTAGATACGACGTGTGAGGCAGTCAACTGAGTCAACTCCGCCTCGACGGCGGTCAATCTTGCGGAGAGTTGACCCACTGATGCATTCGCGATTTTTTGGTCACTTTCAAGGGCACTGATTTTGGCCAGCATGCTACTTTGCGATGCCTCAAGTCGTTGAACAACAGCTGGAATGTTGGCCATCTGCTGGCTGTCGGGGAGGGGTAGTGTCCACTGCAGCCTACTGCAAGATTTTTAAAATTATTAGATACTGCATGTTGTAGCCTGGTTCAGGTGGTAAATATATTCACTTCGAGGAGCCGAAACCAAGCAGGATGATAGTAGGCTGTCTGCTACACTGCAGATCAAATGAATGGTATAGGCAGGAAGGGCAAAAGAAAAATACAGCGAATTTCATAGGAATTCATAGAACAAGTATACATTTCACAAAAAAATTAAAAAGTAACGAAAACTTGTACAAATGTGCATCCACAATGCACATATTACACAGAAAAAAAGCGAATACCCATCGGTATTCGCAATACCTCCTAGATAAGAACGCCCAAGTGCTGAATTTTCCGGCGTCACTAACGACCCTAGGCCACAGAATGGACACGACTACGACGTCAGCGTTCGGTCGAAACTCGCGTCCAATCAGTGAGAACACGACGTCCTTGTTGAACGCTCTCTCAGCAATCGTCTCCAATCTGTGGCCTACGATGACCTTCGTTAGTGACGCAGAAAAATTCAGCACTTAGGTTTTTCTTTTTTTCACTTAGGAGGAATTGGCTTGAGACACGAGGCGAAAAAAAAAAAAAAAAAAGTCCAGAACACTGTAAATATCAAATGTTATCGTTCACAACGATGAGCGCCGCTGCTGGCAAAATAAAAAGGTGTCAGGACTGAAAAGGAATGACGGTAAAGAAGTTACGAATTTTGAGAGTACGTTATCCAGTAACAGCGAAAAAGGTTGATGAAATAAGATCAAAGTGAAGAGAATTCCAGTCGGTGGACTGGAGCGAGGGAAAAAAAGAGTATTTGAACAAATTAGCGCGTACAAAGAAGGGTTTTATATAAAACTCCCTAGAACACTGTAGTTTTATGTAACGCCGATGATGGCGTCTAGCACTTTGAGAGAAGTGGTTGCAAATACGGGTTCATATCACATGAGCGAATGACGTTTTAGCGAACAGCGACATTTGAGCGCATCGACGTTTTAGCGAATAACGGGGGCCCGCGTTAACCTATCCGACGCGCTGCGCTTACGCCGCTTCGCGGCGACAGTCTGCGGCGGCTCATTACAAAAATGCGAACCTATTTGGCTCAACCGAAAACGCCGCTTCGCGGCGTCCGACTATTCGCTAAAGTGACATTCGGTGACACGTGGGCGTTCGCCAAAAACGTCATTCGATCAAGTGAGTGCCTCCCCGGCGTAACAGAGTCGATATTTTGATCACTTTCATTAGTACGTCATATGAGACGGAGTATACTATTGCCTAAGTATGCCTACGCAAAGGCATCACAGTTGCGCCTGTCTCAGTGCGAATGTTTGTCTGCAAGTCATATTACTCGTGTATTTTCCTACTACTGTGCTTTTCAGTCGGTGACAAGTTGTTTTAAAATGGCTGAGGCTCTCCCGCTCAAAATTGTCACGAGTGAGGCAATTCTTTTTATTGAATAATGAGTTTTCAATAAAGGTCTGAAATAACTAATTTATATTCAGATATTGTGAATATTATTATACAGATCTCCTCGTATCTAGTGTCTCAAAAAAATAATACTAATTGGATTCGTTAACGACCGTCTTACAGCGCCACTACTAACAAAAAGATAAGCGACATTTTGCTGAACAGGCCTCCTGCATTTTAACAAACACATGGCGGCGCCCTGCGATCAAATTTGAGGAAGCATGAAGGTCCCGGCGGCGTGCGCGAGATCGCTCTGTTCCCGTTTTGGCCTGTACCAGTGCCCGGGAAAGTATGGACCGGTGTACGGCAGAAAGGTCGAGTGCGTCCTGTACCGCCTCGGCGTGCGTCATGCTCACGGGGCCGCCGGCATCGGTCTCCACGAAACCGAAGTGATGCTCTCAAATGAGTAAGTTTCGAAACGCCGTGATGCGTGTGATAACTCGTGGGTTGGCATCTTGCAGTTTTCCATTTTTCTCTGAATTCAATTTGTTACCATGTCCCGAGCCATTCAAGAATGTCGCGTGACATTTCCGGAGTTATCGTGAGGTTCCCTGCATCGTTTGGTTTCATCGCCCGCATACTTGCGTTCTGGATCAATCTTTTCATTCCAGAACTCACTCCGACGCTCACTAGAGCTTCGGTGCCGTACCGAAAGTGGCAATATTAGCTAACAAGTGTAACCGTCACGTTTTGGGACATCGATATTTGATTGAAGCTGACTTACTCGCCTGAACCGTCACCGAACCTCCAAGATTCGGGCAGCGGGTTTCGCGACAATCAAAAGAGCATGTCGCCTTCACCTTGTATATATATGTATAGATCATCGCATAATCACTATCACTAGACGTGTCGTCGCGGGCCTCCTTGGTACGGGTTATTGTCTTTCCGCAGCGCCGTGGCTCTCCTGAGTAATCAAAGCTTATTATGATTATGATTATAATTATAACTATTATTCAGTCAAAGTAATTACTGGAGGCATTTCGCAGCCTCAGTTATTAACTGCTTATTCGAAGCTGTTTGATTTCTGCTGGAAGTCAGTTTCAGCATTTCCGTTGACGGGTAGCATTTTTAGTTACTTTGTAACCTTCTGCGCAAATATCAACTTACAAAAAAAAAAAAAAAAAAAAAAAGCTTGAATCACGGCGGTACACGCTCATAATGGCAGACCACAACCCTGATTCTGCTATAATAAAGATTCAATATCTTCGAACTGTACTTAATAACTGAAAGATAGATTTTGTTTTTTGCCGAAACCGAGCAAGCACTGCGGCATAGACCCCTTTTCGAAACCCCACCAAGCAGCATTGGTAACCGCTGTTTCTTGGGAACGAAGCATGTGATTGGATCCGAGTCTTTGCCAAATGCTGATGCAGTACTCGTTCTCGACATGAGCCGACGCGAGTTCAGTCCAATCGTCAATGCAGGACTCGTCTCAAATACATGCTCGGAGTAATTGATCAAACTACGGTGAACTCAGATAATGGGCAGAGCGGCCATTAGATGACAATCATATTTGAAAAGGGCCTATTGTTGCGAATAAAGTGCCAACAGACTGGTTCGAACAACAGCAAATTAATTGCTGCCATCGTGCTTTCAGCCAAGTCCTCAAGCTGGCATCGGGTCGGCTGGCCAAGTTTGCCGATGGCTCCGCGGTGGCGCAGATCGGCGACACTTCGGTCATGGTCACAGTCGTCAGCAAGACCAAGCCGACGAGTGCCACTTTCCTGCCCCTGGTGGTGAGGCACCCTACTCTCCTGTCATCAAGCTAGCAGCTTGTCTGTAATTTAGTCACTGGCAGCTAAAGGAACGCGGTGTGCGACTTATGGTGTTCACGCGTCTTGCTGTCAGTTTGTTCCTCTGCATTCTTATCACTTAATGCTACAGTCTCATTAGCCGCGGAGTGATAATGAGGTGCTTGGGGAATCGCCACACCCTGCATTCCTTAAACATCTCGGCAAGGGTTTAGTTTTTTTTTTATTGTATCGATTCGTGAGTAAGCGCCCTTTCCAGTTTAGGCATCGCCTAGCTTCGGACTGGCTGTGCATCGATACACTACTGCGAGCAAAACACGGCACTCTGCTTCCCTAGTTTCTGCTGCACTGCCGACAAGCTGGGCTACTTACTACGTCTTCCGAGACACCAAGATGCTTCAGGACTTGGGTACGAGGACAGTTGCTGCGCTTGTTAATTACGAGACTTTTTGGACAGAGTGAAAGTGTCCCACATGAATCTCATTCACGGTTGCCAGGCAGCAGTTACGCACAGCTTGCGTTGGACCTTCTGAGTTTTTCACGCCGCAGAATCGGTCACCGGTGAGGGTGGCTTCCATGAGGCACGTTTCACATTGAAGGCAATCAGCTGCATTCTCTTGTTGTAATGTTGATAATAACCAACCCGTTTATCGCTTTCAGCCTGAAAGTATTAGAAACCAGAGCCGGTTTCCTAGAAATAGTGTCTTAGCTGAGACTGGGTGAAAGAAAGCCTGCCAAGCATGGGGTGCACAAGCGCTTGGGGCTCAACTTGAGACGGAACTTCGCCTGTGCACTAGTTTTGGCAGTGCTTTCTTTCACTCTTTCTTAGCTGAGACGCTGCTTCTAGAAAGCCGGCCCAGTATACAAACTGCCTTGAAACATTGATTATCGAGTTTCACGCTTGAACCATATTTTTACCTGATTTCAGTAGCATTCTAGTAAGTATTGCTTAGCATAAGCATATCCTCTTATGTGTTTGCAAAACATTCCCAGGCCTGTAAATGTTTTAGTTCATTCAGTATTGTAAATAGGGAACATATTTAATTTTGATTTGTATCTGTATGCTGCGTGTCTCTGTTTAAAAGTTTGGGGAGCAAAAACCTAAATAATGTGTGTGTGGCATTATTGATAGGCACATGTAACTGAAATGACGTTGGCGTGATATATATGTGACTGATCGTTTGGACAGTTTTTATTTTATTATCAATACTGCCAGCTCATTAAAACCAAGGTAAGAGTGCCTGGTTGTGATATATTTGGCACATTCTTCACTGATGTAAACGGTGTTCCACTTTTGTGACATTGAGGCATTCAGCAACACCTGTTTTTTGTCGAAATCCATGCCATTTCTTTTTCAGGTGGACTATCGACAGAAGGCTGCAGCAGCGGGCAGAATACCCACCAATTTTCTGCGTCGAGAGCTGGGACCTACGGAGAAAGAAATACTCACGAGCCGTGTCATAGGTATGGCGCATTTTTGCCATCTACTCTGCCAACATATTCCTCTCAATACTATCTACTGCAATTTGAGGTGTCACTGCCTTGCTTCACAACGTGGCAGAAACTAGCTGCTTTTGGGCATCACCCCAAAGTGTACTACTTGCCAACGCCAGTTTGGCCATCTTAAAAAAAATGTGGGTTCCTGTAAAACTCTCCAGCTGCAAAGTTTGGTTGCCAGATGCTGAAAACTTTTTAAAATATCACAGCAGAGTGGATGCTCATATTCTAGCGCCTTCATGTCTCGCTCACAGCAACAAGTCACGAATGTTTGGATTTATTCGTCTATTATAGTTCAGCTGAAAATAAAACTAAATTGAAGGCATCTGGCACTGAATGCCTAAAGTTTTGGAAGAAGTTTGTTAATGATGTAAATGTAACAACCCTTATCAATAATAATAATAAAAATAATGTAGTATGAGGTCATATAAAGTTTAATAAAGACATTGTCACTCACTAATAAAGAAGATTACATTGAAAGTTATTTTGGTAAGAATGATTATTCACAACTGCAGCTTGTCTGGAGTTATCAGTGACATTATTTTAGTATCAAAGGGAGGGGTGCCTTTCGTAAGAATAGAATGCTCTGTCCTTTAGTGTGTATTACTAAGAAACATTTTACAGTCAGGGTTTGTGTTTGTCTTGCTGTAGAAATTGTCGCATGTGAAAACATTTTTATTTTGTTCTCAGATCGGTCCCTGAGGCCCCTCTTTCCGGCCGGCTATTTCTACGAAACACAGGTAAGTTCAGCTTCAGACTCAGCTTGCTACACTGCTGAGCAACTTATCGTAATCAGTCGCAATTGGCTTAACCCCTTGCCTACTAATAACGAGTGTCACTCGTGCCGCCATTTACGGACCATAAAACCCGACCACGAGTGTGACTCGTGTTTCGGTTTCAGAGCTTGTTTTGTGAGCTCTGCGGCAGATGGCAGCACTACCCCTGTTGCTCCTGTTTACCTTGGGTTCTTTTCTTGTTTGCTTTGCCTTTTGACGGAGAGAGGGCGCTTTATTGACAAAAAATAAGCGCGCTATTGTAAGCAAGCGCGCCAAAAACATGTCTTCGGCGCGGAGGTCTGCTTTGGCGGACGAAGGTATACAAAGACTTCTTTTTGAAAGTGATGAATGCGCCAGTATTTCTGACGACGAATCCTGCTGCCTTTCCGATTACTCGGAATCCGATGAGAGTTCAACGGACAGTGAGAAAAATGTTGAAAACGATGCGAATCCTGGAAGCATTTCATCGACCTCGGCGTCTGCACGTCAGTGGAACTGGGAGAAGAGAGACAACCAGCCTGCTCAGTTCACCTTTGTAGAAACCCCAGGTGTGTCAGCAAGGGTTCAACGCAGTCTTGGTGAGAAGACAAGCGCCTTGTCGACCTTTTCCGTGTTTGCAAGTCATGATTTTTGGGCGTCTGTCTCTGCTGAGACAAATCGCTACGCCGAACAAGAGATGGGCGACGAGGATCGTCCCAAGAAATGCTATGAGGAGCAATGGTTTGACACCACTCCGGATGAGATAACGGCATACTTTGCCTTGTGATTAATTATGACGCAAGTGAAAAAACACAGTCAAAATGAACTGGTCCAAGAGGTCCATAGTGGAGACCCCGATTTTCGGCAAAACGATGTCCTATGTGAGGTTTCTGCTAATCTCTCGATTTCTTTCATACTGTGAAGAACTACTGAAGAAGAGGAGACGACCAGAAGTCCTGGTATAGAGCACGAGACTACGCCTGAAAGCCAAGGAAACGTTTTTCTTTATTTTGACGCAAATTGCTTGATTTAAATAAAGCTTTCTGTACGATCTTTAAAGAAAAAAAATGAGTAGGCAAGGGGTTAAAAACCATTTGTCGCACACTCAGTTGCTACCAAACGCAAGTGTGTGAACATCTTTCTGGTGTACCTGAGGTGCAAAGAATTTAGTCAAGGGCTGCACAAACGACAGTGAAACCTATTAAATATGAATGCAAATTTATTGGTCCTCAAAGATGTCAACAATTCCAAGTTTTTTGTAGGTTTATTGCCGTTCTTTACTTGCGTAAATCGTTTCAATTTATTAATTTATCAAATAATTTATCGTAAAGAAACTGCTGAAGGCAGGGGGTGTGGAACTTTACGCTCAGTGTTTTAACTACCGTATTTACTCGGATAATAAACACACACCCCAAAACGGGTACCAATATTTGGACTTTTTTTTTCCCCTTGCGTAATGAACGCATTTCTAATTTTCAACTCCGCAAGTCTCGAATTCTGTCCAATTTACCTAGCCACCAAGTCAATTTTCTTTTGCCGCCAAGCAGTAAGGCCAAGCCAAGCCCGCCTCTCTTGTAATGGCTGTAACAGGCCGCAAGAGCGTAGTTGCGGAAATGATCAATCGTGAAACCGAGCGACGCGCACACTTGACGAAGCTTGGGTCGAGGAATTGTCCAGGCCCGGACATCCTTCTTCTATCCGATGCATTGATGTCAACAAACATGCAGTCATTTGTGGTCCGCTTTCGGACAGTGAGTGAAAGTAGTTAGTCCTAAGAATGGTAGCATTGTTCCCCGTGCTGAGCGATCTTCGTAGGGCGCTTCTTCTTTGGCAAAAGGCATGCCAAAAGCGCCGTAAAAAAGGTTAGCAATTTATAGAGCATGGTTACTGTGGTGCGCCCATGACCAGCCATGGGTGCGCCTCCGTCATCAGTGGAGATGGGCCACAGTAGCCTGCCATGTTATATTGGCACCTAAAATGACATTTGTACAAAGTCTGTAAATGAAAAAATTTACCCTGTGTAATGATTGCCCCCCCCCACAAATATGGGTCAATTTTTCTGAAAAAAAAAGTGTGTTCATTATGCAAGTAAATATGGTACATTTTATTTCATCAAGCACTGATTCTGCAGATTTATAGTCTCTTACCGAGTGCGCACGCGTGCCAAATGGATTTGATGGAACCGGATTGTTTCAGCTGATGTGCAACTTGTTGGCTGTGGACGGCATCAACGATCCCGACATCGTCAGCCTCAACGCAGGTGAGCTGTCCGAACGTCTCCATGAGACAAAACTGCACAATGTTGTACCCATATTTATTAATTATTCCAGAACTAGCAGCAACATAGAGACAACATGCAGCATAGAGACAGCGTGTCGTCGAAGGTCTTTGAATGTTGTCCAACCCCAAACACTCTGCATACTGAAAGAATCGAGTTCCTCGGTTGTCTTTTGCGACGACAAGAGCTTTCTTCTCGGGAGTGTGTACTGTGATGACACTTCACATGTCGGACAGTGATGCCACTAACCCAAACCCCCGGTTTTTGTTAGTGTCATTATGGTGCCTAGAAGGCATCTTCGACTGGTCTTTTTACTGCGTCCTCATTTGTGGTCCCTTAAGGTCCCTTAAGGTCCACCCGGTGACGTCACAAAAGTATTGAGTCGTTGCGTTCCGCGATTCTGGCAGTGGTGCGACTGCGGAGGTGGATGCAGCGGAAGCCTGCTCCGCTGTAGATCGCTCTCCAGCTTGACAGTCCTCCGAAGCTGCAGCAGCTGGTATATTGGGCGTCTCAAATAGTGGCCAGGCTCTTTAAATCGACCGCAAAATTCGGTTTCTTAACCTATCGCGCTACGATTTTCTGCAGCGTTGCCCACAGGTAGTGCATTTTTCTATAAAATTTGCAGAGAGCAAACCTACCTGAGAAAAAAGTAAAGAAAGAAAAAGACTAAACTCCTCTGGAAACCTAGCAAAGCCACTGGTTTTCAATCAATACGGAGCCCCATTGCTTGAAGACCAGTGACTTCGCTGCGTTTCCATAGGAGTTAAACCTTTTTCTTTCTTTGGGAGGAGTATTCGACTATCACATTGACAAAACGGTAAACGAAGAAAGCTAGATGCGTGAAAACCAACATTGAAGCTCTGAAATTGACAACCCTACTCATCCGGCGCACTTGTTTCGGTCACTTTGGCTTGTGGTGCCATCGCTGCCCGAGTGGAAGCATGGCGTCTCAAACTCTGCAGCTTCGGCAGCACTGTCGGTGTCCGACGTGCCTTGGGAGGGACCCGTGGGAGCTGTGCGCGTGGGCCTCATCGACGGCGACGTGGTGATCAACCCGACCCGGCGCCAGATGGCGCAGAGCAGCCTCAACCTGATCGTCACCGGAGCCGAACACAGTCAGGTTGGTAAGTGTGGGCGCCAACGTTTCGTCTCCTTTTCCTTCCTGCGAAGAAAGAACCTGAAGGTGCACTGTGACACGGTTTCGCATATTGTCTTTTTACAACTCTAAAATGTTCATGGCGGTTTTTCACCACAAAAACATTCTACACATCGCCGATCGCTCGTGCTTTGCCCAAGTGTATCACTAGCAGCCCGGACCAGACGCTGTAGCTTCAGGACTACCCGTTATCTTATTGAAAGGTTGCAACTTCTGGGGGACTTTTATAGATTTTCATTGGTGAAATGGTCGCCGTCGAAGCTCACAAATGTGTGGGTATGAATGGCGTCAGCTACCAGTAACGGGCTCCGTTTTTCCTTTGAAAGTCTCGGAAAAACGCTCTTAACTCTCGAATAAACCGACGGTTTGTTCAGAAACTTGGCGTCTGGTCCGAACCACCAGTGCTGCGTTTGGGCTGAGACTGAGCGTTTACAACGCTTAGTATGTTTTTGCAGTGAAGAAAAACAAAGATACACCACATTTTTTTGACGACACAATGTACATGCTTGAACTTCACAGGTGGTGTTTCAAGCTTACTCCTGTTTTTTTTTTCGGAGATGGCGTTCAAAGTAGGAATGTTGCCAAGGAAGAAGCGAAAGGATGAGTAGAGTCAGTACATTTCAAGGGGACACAGTCACATTTTATTCGTTTAAATTTGAGGGAGCTTTTGATGAGGGCCGTTGCAGCGCCAAATCCAGATGCCAGCAGACAGTGCGCAGAAGTGGGAAACATGTTCGGGACTGTGCCAGCCGTGCCTCGTAACTCGACGCCTGCGTCTGCAGTGATGCTGGAAGCGTCGGGGGACAACGTGCTACTTCAGGACTTCCAGAAGGCGGTGCGTCTTGGCGTCAAGGAGACGCAGGCCATTGTGCGACAGATCAAGGAGTTCCAGAAGCTATGTGGGAGGCCCAAACGCAACGTCGAGAAATACTTCGTGCCCACTCCCGAGATGGTTGACTCCGCCCGCCTGTAAGCCTTTGCGTCTGCCATTTCCTTTCTAATGCAGAATGCTTTTCACAGCTGCGGCTGTTAGTGGCCCGTTTCCTGCTTTCGCGACGGTGTGAGCGTAAACGAAAAGGTCCCGTGATGTCACATCACCTGACGTCACGGGACCTACGGACAGGTTCAGGTTCCCCACTAAACTTAGTGGGAAAACGCATCATGACCTTGCTGCCGCTGTCTATACACAGCATGTGTAACAATCTTTTGGAAGAGTATTTATTTATAAAAAAAAACACGCTATTTTATGGGCGAAAAATTAATTGAATGTATGCATGCCTTCACCAGCCTGACATATTTCTCGTATTGCACTTTTCGAGGCACAGTACTATGCAGCATACTTGGGTAGTAATTCAATTACAGTAATTAAATTACTGTAATTTAATTACTTTTCCTAGTAATTTGTAATTGTAATAATTACTTTTGGCTGAAAGGAATTGTAATTGTAATTTAATTACTTTCTAGCATCAGTAATTGCTAAATTTCAGGCACAATTACAATTACTTTTGCAAGATTTTGCGGCGGTGGCGCTTTTCCCCCCTGGCCACGGCGACGAGAGCACAACCGAAGCAATAAAAGAGAGAGTCTCCCAACCTGCTCAAAAAAAGGGAAAAGGGAGGCTGGGATAGAACGGAATGAAGGATTTTGTAGACTGCAAAACGATTTAATGAAGAATTTCAGAAATAATTTGATAAATGAGGGCTTCATTCGCGTCCGTTTTCGTTCCTGTCGTAGTTGAATCTGACTCTTCGTCTCGTTCGCTTCCTGTTGCTCCTGTTTCTAGGGGTCTTTCTTATTTCTCATTCCCACACGGGGGTATGGGGGTCGAAGTCGAGCTGGTTGGCTCCGATCACATCATCCGGTCGAGGCGGGGAGGTTCGAAGTTTTCCTTACGCGTCTTCGCCGCTAGCATATTCGCTTACATATTTCAGTCAAGTTTGGGGACTTTTTTGTTCATGTAATTATTCTCTTTTCTCTATGAGTTTTCACGTCTTTCTCCTCTATCTCGTATGTTGGTACCACTAACAGAGGGTCGTGCTACTCTAATATCGAGGCGAAGAAGCGCAGTTTAGCAACAACAGTTGGAAGTAAGGCAGGGTGAGTCGTGTTGATTAGACCTGCTGCTTCTTTGCTTCTTCGCCTGACATGACGATCCTAAATTTATTATATATCTCAGGAGCTTTTTTTTTTTTTTTTGGTGTTACCGTGCACTGAATTAACCCAGAATCCCTGGCAAGAGAGTTGCTGCTATTGTGACACTAGTTTTGTGGAAGCGACCGCAGTTCGCGTGCTACGGTTACCCACATCCGACATGTTACAAGTCCACAGACAGGGAGAGGCAGCGAATCACCGAGTTTTATGATACCAGTACTGTCGCATATTTGTTTCCTTGTATTATTTTTAAGTTTATTTTTTGTTGGTTTGACTTGGATACCATTTGCACAAGCTCTAAAGAGATTCACCTCGCACCTGTGAATTTTGTCGCCATTTATTTTTATTTTTTGAGAATATAAGAAATCAGAAGTTCATTACTCCAAACTATTAAGTTCTATAATCCATTTAACAAATTTCATAAAAGAAAAGTACAATGCGTGACATTTATACAGCGGCCATATAACTCGTTTACAGTTATATGGCCCAAGGTGGGTAACTCTCAGAAATAAGTAATTGTAAAGTAATTGCATTACTTTTAAAAAGTAATTTGTAATTGCAATGAACTACTTTCGCATAGTAGTAATTGTAATTGTAGTTAAACTACTTTGGGGGCTAAGTAATTGTAATTGTAATTAAATTACATTTTGAAAGTAATTTACCCATGTATGCTATGCAGTGGCACCTTGACGTCACACCCCGAGGTCGATCCTTTGAGCGGCCTTACTCGTCCTTTGTTTATTTAGAACTGTAACTCCTTTGTCTTCACAGTCGTCAAGTGCCGAGCTCATTAGTTATTCCTAGATCTCAATGTTCGCCATGAATTGTGTGGCTGAACAACGTAGAGTCGCCGTTTTGTAACAACAAAGGAGCATACCAAAACAGAAGTTGTCTAAACAAGAAAGTTACATACCATCTAAAAGTGACATCACAAAAAAAAAACAAAAAAAAAAAAACATTGTTTTCGTCATTTGCTCATACATACCAACCATAATATCCCGACAGATAACCCACCTAAAATCGAGAGCAAGTCTGGCAAAAATAAGGAGTAAGCTAACTTTTGGTGTACAATCAATAAAAGTTGAACGAACACTGTTTTTAGATCGTGTTTTTGTGTCAAACTTGTTATCGCGGCAAGGGACAATGAGGAAAGATGATTCTTTTTACCAGTCAGCAATGTTCGCTTATACCTCAATATAGCAAACTAGCCGATTTTACACTGAGGCCATCATTGATCCGAACACTATGGTTACGAGGAGTGGGCTATCTTTCGGTGTTTAAAATAGAAAAGCAAATCCAGCCAAAAATAGAGGTGGGTTATCTTCACGGGTGGGGCATCTCTTAAAATATTGCAATATACTACATAAAAAGAAAAAAAACAGCAAAAAAACATCCCAGTTTGGAGAGGCAGGGAGCAAACCGAAACTGAAACTACACGGGAACATGCCCTATCATACTTGGGCATGGCTCTCAAGGGGTTGACGGTAGTGGAGCTGAGATTTGCATTACGTCGCGCTGTTGCGTCGTAGTGGCCGTAGCCATAGCCATATCGTGCCATTATCACTCAAATTTAGTGAGCTATAACTTCTCACTGAATTTAGTGGAATGCCACAATGGGTCACATGGTTAGGCGGGTGGTGCCACTGGAGGCCCCTTCAAAAATTATGCCTTCTTAGGGTCAATCTAAAAATACTGCAAAATGGCATCACAAAAGACGCCACAAAAATGGCAAGTTTATCGATTGTATACAGTCTCTTGGAACTGAGCATCTTATCAGTTATAGACCTGCCAGCTTGTTGGTGTTTTTTGCGGACACCACTTTGCAGTATTCTCAGATATTCCGAAAGAGGGCATAAGTTTTGAAGGGGTCTACAGGTCCCATGATAACATGGCTCATGCCACCATGGGCCACCTGGTCATGTGATGTGTGCCAGGTCTCACGATATCAGTGACACATAGTGGTGTCACGTAACTCATGATGAGAGGTCATGTCACAAGATTTTGCAGTGTCGGCAATGTTATTAGATACAATAATGTCGGGTGTCAAGTCACTGTGCAATACAAGGTCTCATCACGTAACCGTTTGTGTGGTGCCGGATAATGCGGCGGGGTCATACGGATTTGACCGATGTGTTGCCAGCCCATTATATTCTTCCAGGCTCGCAGAGACGAGAGTTCGAGACATACTTTCGGACGTAGGACACGACAAGGTGCGTCACCCTTTCGTCTCTTAGTGCATCTCAATCTCTTCTCCATTTGCCAGTTTTTGGGGTTCATCTGACTTCGCTCAGGCTTCTTTGGTAGCTCGTTTTCAGTTCGAATAATTTTCTCCGGTTTCGCAGATTTCCAGGGACAATGCGCTGACCGAATTGAAGCAAGACATTCTCGAGAAACTACAAGGTTGGTCGCGGTCACTTTTACGCACCGGATTATGTCCTTTGTTTGCTCATTACTTTCTCGTTTGATTAGTCCATGCTGACACCTTGTTGTAAGGGTCATGTTTTTGAAGCTGGGGTGGTCTGCACTTTCCTCACCGTAGCAATTATTTGTTGTGCAGGCATCTAAGATAATAAAAGAAACTGTGTTTTAAAAATAGTTTTTCATATTTATTATAATATATTAAATGCAATATTGAAATTCACTTCTTAAGGTAGGCTCTAAAACAGTCGCTTCTCAGTAGTGTATCTCTGATGACACCACTACCTCTGGTCATAAATCTACCAGCTTCTCCTATGTTACTGCATTTAACTGGTACGTACTAGTATGGTCACTGACGGCCTAAGAAGCTGAGGCTGTGCCAAGTTTGGAGCATCTTATTATTGCCGCACAGCCACCATTGGGATTGTGGCATTAGCCGATAAGAGCGCCGAAGAACCTATCAGGAAGTGGGAACATTGAAAGCCTTGTTCTGTGTTTCTGAAGC
Source organism: Ixodes scapularis (assembly GCF_016920785.2). Classification (NCBI taxonomy): domain Eukaryota; kingdom Metazoa; phylum Arthropoda; class Arachnida; order Ixodida; family Ixodidae; genus Ixodes; species Ixodes scapularis. The sequence continues at coordinate 91,128,864 of NW_024609836.1, forward strand.
CATTGTTGACTATGCGGAGTGCAAGTTCGTTCACTTCTTTTGCAAAGGGCTGTGGTGACGTCATAATGCCGACCTCTGATTGGCTCTGATTGAAGGATAGTGGGTAGGCCTCGAAGGAGGCTGCCTCGACATCTACCTGCTATCGGAGCCAATCGGAGCTTGGCATTCCGACATCGCTACAACCTCCTGCCAAAAAAGCGGACAAACTTGCGCTCTGCATAGTTATTTTTACTGCATATGTGAAAAGGGAGCCAAGCTTCCAAAATAAATCAAGCTTTGTCTTTGTTACCGTGGCGAAAAAAGAGCTTCCGCAGTGCCCGACCACTCGAAGCGAATTCTTTTTTCTGATTGGTCGTTCCGTTCGTCATCCGTCTTCTTTCAGAGAGCTTCCCCGGCGTCGAATCCTTCCTGCTCAATGAAGCCTTCACGGAAGTTTTGAAGGCAGTCTTTAGGGAACAAGTCTTGCAAAACGAGAAAAGGTAGTGCATCACTTCTTTTTTTTTTTTGGCTAGACTTTCGTGAGCATCGGGGTAGCATACGTGCATATGTTTTGTTCTGGAGACTGTTTGAGCCGTGCTACGGTCCTAACGACTGCGGCGATGGCTGGTTTTGATGCTTGCAGCGATCAGTGATAGGACCGATTTTTATTATCCAGCGTGGGCAAATGAATGCGATGGCAATGAGGAAATGCTACCTACGATGCCGGCATGTCTCGTTAATACCTCGTTAGCATGGATACCCTGCCATAGAGACAAAGTATTGCGGGGCAAACTGGATAAATACGTTCGTTTTCGTCTTGTTATGAGGAACACCTCACATTATGGACAATTTCGAGGGGAAAATGAAGCAGTTCATATATAACGAGATACCTCTGTACCGATTATAGTGATGATTGTGATGACCCTGACAGTACAGTAGAAACTTTCTGTGATAAAGACATATAGTATAGTAAAGGCAAGGGTGTGGTAATGCAGAGCTTAAAGGGGCCCTGCAAGGACTTTTTTACTGGTTTTTAATTTGCACTGAACCTGAGCGCACTAAACGTAGTACCTTAATGAAACTTTTCTTGAATTTTGCTTCATTTTAAAAGTTATAGCCAAAGTACAATTACAAAAACAAGCAAAAAATAACCTTCATGATGTCCTTGGTCGCTTGAGTGGCCATGAACTAGAGGAGGGGTAGTGAGCTCAGTGAGCGCTCACGGCTGCCGCACTCCGTGTCAACGGCTCGAAAAGGCGCCAATAACGCATGTGCTGGATAGGCTGTATGAAGCGGACAGCCAGGGCGGCTCGCATTGCATTTGCTGCACGATTAAACACTAATTCGGCATGACACTTCATTGGCCACAAACGACAGCAAACACTGGGTAAAGATCAGTTCAGAACAGGAGCCACTTTGCGCTGCCATACCGCCAAAAGGCCAAACCGCAAACCAGACCTGCTCACGGAGGCCTTCGGAACACTCGGAACCAGTCGGATCCTCGAGCCCGTATACGACTGCAGCGCCGCCGTGTACATCCGGGACCTTTCTACGCTCGCCGCTCGTCGGTTCCTGATCCCACTACCCCTTTCTAGTATGTGCTGCTTTCTGCACCGTTTGGCGGCGGGTATGACGACGGGTCATTTCTTGTTTCCGTACTTTATAAACTGCATTTGTTTCTTTTCTGATCAAAAATACTAAACAAAAACTACTTTCATAAATAATCGAAACGGTTCGTGCCACCTATATTTTGTATTTCGACTAAAAAGAAGCTTTTAGTGGCTCTGACCAGTAGTAAGCCCAGGACCAAAAACTTCACATATTGTGTGCTTTCGGTACCGCGGGTCGCCCCAGTAGGTGGAGGAGGTTTCCGTGTCGTCCGGTTAAAATATGACGCTCTGTTATTTAGATTCTCTCTCCGTGCCCGCTGGCTTACCCGAACCCCAAAAGACGTGGAAACCGCAAAAAAGTTAGACGCTTAAATATGATTGCAGGCCAGTTTAAGTTTGCTTGTTAGACTGGTATAGGCATTTGAGGTAGTAATAAAGCAAAGATTTTGATTTTAAAAAGCTGATTTTACCGTAGTGGAGTCTTTTAAGGCTGGTTCACGCACCTGTGTTTGCTTACTACCGAGAGCCTTAAAACCCCTTGAGATCTCTTGCGACAAGCGAACAGACTGATTTAGTGGCGTAGCCGGGAAAGTTTTCCGGTGGGGGGTGTTGAGGTTGAGATTCCTGGTATGTCCATGTCCTGGATGGGGTCAAAATGCATGTGTATACTATAGGATCGGCTAGATTTGGGGGGCGGGGATGTTCAAGCCACATGAGCTCCCCCACTTGCAATGCCACTGACACCATCCACTGGGTAGCCTTGCTCGCTCTGCTGAAATACGGCTCCAGGACCACTTCAGAGGTGGTGCTGCTTGACAGCGTGTTTTCTCGTCGTAAATTTCGCAAGGACTCGGATGCGAGCCAACGTAAGTGTGTTAACGGGCCTCTGTGCACAGCAGCTACGATGATTGTGACGGCGACCATGCTATCGAATACACGAGTTACGGAAACAGCGCTACAGATAGTGATTTTGGCCGAACTCCTAATATAGCCCGAAGAAACTCCGGTGATGAGTCGGTTGGAGGCTTTCAAAGGCGTCGCTTTTCGTTCACTCAGGTTTGATGGGAGAGGGCTTACAGACCTGCGGAACATCTCCTGTCAGGTGGACCTTTTCCAGCCGCTTCACGGATCGGCGCTTTTCCAGCGTGGTCAGACGCAGGTGAGGCATGCCGATCGATCGGTGCCGATCTCCCGAGTGAATGACTGCAAACGTCCTAGCTGGGTGTGCTCGACCTGAATTTTCGGACTGTTCATCGCAACCCAGCTCTCGTGGGCAGGCCGCTTGGGCGATGTTTTAGCGGGTCATCTTTCTGGTACTGAAGTTGCATTCCTGCTAGCTTTTTTCTTTTTGCTGGTTGAGGCCTTTGTAATTTTGAAGATTGTCCTCTACTAAATGGGGCTGATGATTGATTGATTTAGATTGATGTAATTGATTGATTAGTAATCCATGAACACCATGATTTTGGTAATATGTAGTGTACTTGCGTGTAGAATTGTTATGTGCGATGCTTAGAAACTTGTATCGAAGACATTGAGACCCTAGGAATTATAGCATTTGCAATATGGAATGATGAACTCGTCAATTGAAGCTCAGTAACGATGTAGGCTAATAGCAGGTACTGACCGCATAAAGTAATTGACATCATTTGTTGGAATCATGCTTCATGGCAATTTTTGTAATTTTGCTCTTCGAATGTTAGTTGGCTGCCTTATGTTGTGATGTGTGAATAGAAGCATTGCTTACCGTAAAACCCTTTATTTTCGCAACCCTAATTTTTTGCAGTGGGGTGATATTCGCGACCATTAAATGTTATGATTTCTAAACGCTGGAATTCGCCTCTGTGGATAATAGAAATATTCGTGCCCACTAAAGTTTGTTAATTTTACAATTCGCGAAATTCGCGAAAATTAGGGGCTTGCAAACATTAAGAGTTTTACAGCATTCTTTCTTCCTGTGTTATTCAGGACCTGCTGTAGCAAACTTGAACACACATGTATGCAGGTCCTCTGCACTGTGGCCTTTGACTCCCTGGATTCAGTATTGCGGTCAGATCCTGTTTCTGTGATAACCGGGTAAGAAAACAGGCCTGCTTATTCTCCCTGTAGTTTATTTTTTTGCTCTTCATGTTGTTTGAAATTAGAAAAAACACAAGCTAAAAAAAAAAAAGAAAAAAAGCGGAAAGAAATTAATTTTTAAAAAGTGGCCTTTCTGATTTTGATACATGCTACTAGCTTTCTGAGAAACTTATGTTCCTCTATTTAATCGGTAAATGTGAAAACCACTTCAATGGTCCCGTATTGCCTCTCGACATTTAATGGGAACATTCAAACTTCACATGCCTTTTTCTCCGTTTGTAGTTTTAGTGCAAATACCTTACGGTTGTTTTTTCAAGTTTGTCATGGGGGGCATAACAATTTTGGTGCCGTTTTAGTTACGACGAACGAAACTGTTTCTTATAAATAATGATTCAGGCTAGCTTGTATGCTATGATCGCAACTGGTTATGTATACACACACAATCAATAACTAGTGTTACCTAACAGGTTTTCTAATTATGTCGAGGGTGCTACTCACATTCTAAACTTGAGGACACCGTTCGTTTTGCATTTCAGGGGCATCAAAGAGCGAAATTTCATGCTGCATTACGAGGTGAGTCGGCATCTACTGTTGCTCTGTACGAAGTCCCTCAGTGACACTTGTTCTTGCGAATCGGTCATTGGATAAATATCTTTTCACCGCAGCTGCTTAGAAGAAAAACGGAACTGGCTCATTGGTCGCGCATGCGGCATCAATTAAGCCATGCTTAGAGTATCGACATTCCATTCCCCAACTTTATGTGTAGGTGCTGCCAGTTTGGTGCATTGTACAGAGCGGGCAGGGCGCCATTGGCAATTGTTACGATTCAGACCTGTGGTTTCCTGAGCTTTTAGGTATGGCATCGGGAAGTTGGGGCGATATTGTTTTGCTCCGTCGCTGGCTGTTCTAACATTTCTGGAGGACGGAAAACCGTTTTGCGTGATTTCAGAACAAGCTCCAAATCACTGGCAAGCCTGATTTTAAGTGGCAAGGTGACCAAAGTGCTGTTACTCAGAAGTGTAGCTCATTTGGTGACTCTGGGCTGCGCCTTGAAGCAGAAGTCGGTTTTATGGTGGCATACGTGTGTTTGCTCGTGCCTTTTTCTAAACAATTAGCGTAATGGCGCCCCAAATGGATCAAGTTTTTATTGATATGTTGATAGTCTTGCGTGTCTCACGAAAAACAACATAGGTAATGATTGTCACAGTTAGTAGCTGCGCTCAACGAGTATTGTATTATGTTACTACTGCTTCATTGCCCAACATCAGAAATAAATGCAGGATCCCTTTGAAAGTAGTTCCTTTTCGATTGCCCTAAGGCATTTCTGTCTGCATGGCTGATGCATAAAGAACTGTATTAAAGGGGCATTGTGGGCTAGCTGATTTATGACTGAGGAAAATAAAATATAGCATGCAAAACACGGAGACCAAAGTAGAAGTAGACAGGACAAGCACTAACTGACAAAATGTAATTTTTAATCGAAGGGCAGAATGGCACAACAACCACGGCAAAAGAAAACCCGAACACACTAAAAAAACTAGTTCATTCTGCGAGCTTAATTTCACTTGTTGAATTGTTCGCTGAATGTTGCATGCCACCCAGTTAGCCAAAAGTGGCATTTCCTAGTGCTTTTGATGAATGCCAGGAATCCTAGGAAAGCCGAATAATCCAAAAGCCTGCTCGTCCTTGTCCCTCTTTTGTCAAAAAGCTTTAGTTTCTCGAAAGCCTGGATACGGTAAGCAGAGTTTTCCCATTTAGCGTGAGTGGTTGCGCTTTCCTTCCAGTTTCCGCCGTACGCCACCAATGAGACGGGCCGGTCGGGGCCGACGGGACGACGGGAACTCGGCCACGGGGCGCTGGCAGAGCATGGCCTACGTCCGCTGGTCCCCAGGGACTTCCCCTTCACCATTCGCCTCACCTCGGAAGTGCTCGAGTCCAACGGTAATCCGCCACAACCCTTTCGGAGCAGACCCCTTCCGGAGGCCCGGCCTCTGGCATTTAGAGCGTCATCTGAGGTACTTTGAGCCCAGAGATCCTGGGTTCAATCCCCGCACCTTCCCTTTTCGATCTGGATGAGCATCGTACTGCCATGCGGTCGTGTATCAGCACGGTGTGGTTCACGTTAAAAACCCCAGGCTAGGGGTTGTACTGCACTGGCTAAATTTCTTGTCTTGAGCGGAGGCAGTGGGCTTCCATTGAGGCTGACTAAACATACACACAATGCAGTTATTGTGTGACTTGAGGCTAGAATGCTTGAAAACTCCAAATAGTGATACCAATTGCAAGCAGAGGTGCTTGATTTGTGGATAGATTTAGGCGAGTTGGTTTGTAACTTTGAGTAGAAACTAGTGATACCAATCGCAAGCAGAGGTGTTTGATTAGTGGATAGATTTAGGCAAGTAGGTTTGTGACCTTGAATAGAAACTAAGACTGCGGCAAAAAAGACTGGGACAGAGTCGAAAGAGTGCAGGGAACAAGCATTGGTATTGTCTTCGCTTTGAGCTTTGTGAGCGAAAGGTGATAAATTGTAAGCACCGACATCAATGGTACCGTGAGTGAGGGCAAGGAAGAGAGCCATGGAACAGCGGAAAAAGTTCTAGGGTACGTTAAGCCTGTTCATATTGCCACGACACTTGCAGTTCCTCGAGTGCGTATCAAGTTTAGTTTTTCTTGATGGTACATAGCATTACGTTGGTGTTTTCTTGCAAAATAAAGTCAGAAAAGACCAATTAGTCCAGACCTGGCAAGTGGTAATTTTCTGCTTCTTTTTGTTTATTAAAGCATCATCAGCAATCGGTCTATCGGTAGCACCAATAGATGCCTTTACACTCCGTTTCCTGTTACAATGGACTGCAGCGGACACTACAAGCCATCGCAGCCAATCCAGTGCTGCAAGCATATCACGTGACTCTTGCATCACTCTGCACCTCCTGAAATTGAAATGATACTCGCGTGGCATTAAATTGGCCGGGATGGCTCGTAACGTCCTCTGCGATTCATCCTAAGGTGAAGCGGAGTATATGTACTTCGCTGCTTCGAAGCAACCGAAATGTAAGGAAAGACGGCGCATGTTTTGCTCTAGGCTTATTATTCAAGGGTGATTAACCCTTTGAGTGCCACACCCGAGTATACTTGGGCGCGCTTCCCTGCACGCTCCCTGATGCGACCGAGTATACTCGTTTCGGGTTTTCAATTTACTCGCCTCTTCCCTCTAAACTCGGGCTGACAATATTCTTCTGAACAGGAAGCGTCATCTGTGGACAACCAATTGAATCAATGTTTTAAGTGGTGGTTTCGTCTCTTGATGGCAGGTAGAGATTCTTGTAAAGGCAACTTCCCTATGCCTTTCCACGTCAACAGTCTTTTCCAATGGCGAACGCACATGCTTCGACTTTGCGCTTGTTGACGGATGCTGAAATACAGGAACTTCTAATGAATTCAGAATCTGATGACAGTGAAACCGAGCATACTTTGGAGAGTGACGAAAGCGAAGACATCTCGACGCCACCTGATAGGCTACTCAAAAAGAAAAAGAAAACTCGACGACACTGGCCACGAGTGGAATACAGGTGACTTCGCTCCCATTCTTCAGAGTTTTGAGTCATCGTCTTCCGGAGTCCGCACCTCGGGCATTACGAAAACCTCAAGTGAACTGGAATACATTAAGCTCCTGTTTCCCCCAGATGTTGTGGATGTAATTGTTGTGCAGACAAACCTTTATTACCGACAAGTGATCGCTTCATGTACGCTTTCTGAGCAGTCGCGCATGCAACAATGGAAGAATGTCACCAGAAATGACGTGTACATGAACGTTGTTAAGATTAAAAGAAACATATTCTTTAAATAAACATACACATTCAAGCATGTAAATGTGTTATTACGCCCAAAATAAATTTGCCTGTGCACTGAAAAACAAGACTTGGCACAGGGGGACCGCCGGGCCAAAAAAAAAAAAAAACCCGACACTTAAAGGGTTAAAAAATTATCCGCACTCTGGCTGTAGAATTCATTTTAGTCTAAACTTTTCTAAACCCAAGCCTGTCACGAATTATTACATGGGCAAACCCCTGGCTGATTTGGAAATGATCTATCTCATCATCCACCGTCACTTGTCTATACAACAGAATCAGTTTACGTGCATGCCCATTGTCGTCACCAGCCGCGGACGCGGACGGGCGTCCGGCTTCTTTTTTACGTCTGACGCTCATGTGTCCTTCCTTAAACTTCTGTATCCATTTAAATACACTTCTGTGACAAAGCACTTCCTTTATACTGTGCACAAAGTCTTTTCTAAGTGTCGGAACCAGACGCACCCTCGGACCACGAAAACAATGACTTCCCCACTCCTGTAAATCACACGTGGGACAGCCACAATTTCACGTACCTCAATCACAACCGAGTTGATGTACCGCGTTCAGACCCGCACTGCAGTGACCGGAGAGGCAGCGGCCTCGTACAGAAAGCGCCGATAAGACAGTGTGCCCAACGGAAGTTCCAGATGAGCGGAGCGCGGATAATTTCTGCATCACCCTCGCACAAACTCTATGTTTCCCGCAGGGTCGTCGTCGATGGCGAGCGTCTGCGGAGGCAGCATGGCGCTCATGGACGCGGGGGTTCCCATCCAGGCACCGGCCGCGGGCGTTGCCGTCGGTCTGGTGTCGTTGCCGGACCCCGACCAGCCGCACCAGCTCAAGGACTACCGGCTGCTCACCGACCTCCTGGTCAGTGCCCTAAATTCTGGCACGGCGCCTGGAGCGCCTCCCCGACTGGTGTCTTTACCGCGTTCTGAAAAGTGGTCCTTTGATTTCGCTTTGACGACGTCGTAAAAGTGTCGTGCTGTTGCTGGCCGCGAACCTGGTAGTGTCGCAGCAATGGCGGTGAAGGTTGTCTGCTCTTCAGCTTGACAGTCCATGGAAGCTTCGGCTACCAGGAGTCGGGACGCTGCGATGACGGCGACACTGGTGTTTTCTCTCCGACGTTTTAGTTGAACCTTTATGACTAACGGCCACGACCACAACATCCAATGACGTTTTGTCCCAGCTCCCACGACATCATTCGTTGCCACTTTGGGACCGTTCGCGACGCGTGGGAGGGTTAAGATGGCAAACGCAGTGGTCGAGGGTGCCTTTGAGGCCCTCTAGCACTACCAAGTGGCTGCTCGTTTTCCCGTCTTTCTCTTAGAATTGAAAGGTCGTCGTCGAAGTTACTTGTGTTGTGCAAAGGGCTCAACTGGCTCACCAACCTGAGCGGTAACATGTTCGTCGGAGGAAAATTAAAGCCGGCAGCCTGCGAATTTAATAATATGGTCCTGACATTTGTTTTTATTTCTTTGCAGGGTATCGAAGACTATCTCGGGGACATGGATTTCAAGATGGCCGGGACGAAAAAGGGAATAACTGCATTGCAGGTACTGTACGAATTAGCTGTTGAGTAGCATTTCTGTATTCACAGAGTGAGACATCCCCTGTTTCTTGTATCTGAAAGGGTGTAACAACTTGCTCTTGCTGGTTTTGCATGTTTTCACTTGTCAAGGTTGATCAGTTGGCTCATGTGTGCTATTTGGATGTTTTATTTGCTTTCGAGAGTTATTTTGTTTTTTGTCTGCTTGTGCCTTGTTCGTTGCAAGCCGCACCTAGATGTTGGCTGTCAAGAGTTAAATTGGCTTTTTAGGATGTTGAAGCAGCTCTCTTCCTGCAGGCTGACATCAAGTTGCCCGGTATTCCCGTGAAGGTGGTCATGGAAGCCATACAGCAAGCCACAGGTGCCCGATCCTGTTTATCCTTGTACTGAATTATGTTTTCACCAACCTGCCGACCAACCTCCTTTATTTGGTGCTTGCAAACTCACAGTGGAGCTAGATTTTTATGCCCAGTTAGCTCTGCAGAACAGAGCCCCGTTTTCCGAACTTATTTTCTACAGGTTCACAGGGGTGACCTTGCGCATAACAAATAAACTAACAATAAACGCTCTTACAAGCTGTCAAATTTTGTTGCAGGTATATCTTGGGTAAATACAGGTTCACTTATTAATCTACTTAACATACAAATACAAATTTTATATACAAGATTGCTGTCTACTATAAACGGGTTTCACCGTGTTGTACGAGAGCAGCAGACACTTCTATTCGGCAGTGCATTAAAAATATTTTTGACAAGTTTTGCCGGTGCTTGATGGTATAGTGGGTTCTTTTCAGAGGGCAAGTCGGAGATCTTAAGAATCATGAACGAAGTGATCAGCAAGCCGAGGGCTCAGAAAAAAGACAACTGGCCCGTGTCAGGTAAGGTGCCACTTACTGTGCCCTTTGTAATTTGACTCTCCAATGCATGTTGTCTCCTTAAAGGGGCACTCAAGTGGATTTTGAGATTGTCTATTTATTGTCATAAAAGAACCTAGGGGCTCTAAGTATCCTAAAAAAACAAACAAATTACATTCAAGGGTGGCCAATTTTCCTATTAAAAATCCAATTAAAGATTGTGCCACGGCCCCTCTTTCTGCGCCATAGAGCAGAACACCAGGAATGCCGTCCAACGGGGAGGTAGCAGGGGAGGGCGCACGACAGCCAATCACGAGTGTTTGCTTCCCAGCACGCCAATCTTTCGAATACGCACACATTCCAAAAATCAGTCCGCCAAGAAGCCGTCACTCGTGAGTGGCTGTCGCGTGCTCTCCCCTGCTGCCTTCCCGTCCGACGGCGCCCCCTTGTGTTTTGTGCCACGGCGCACAATCTTTGATTGGATTTTTTAATAAGGAAATCGGCCGCCCTTGAATGTAATTTGTGTTTCTTCTAGGATGCTTGGAACCCGTGGATTGAATTATGACAATAAATAGACTCTCTCGGAATGTCCCTTTAATGCGTACCGGAGAAATTTTAACTTAAAAGGATGGACTAAAGGATGCCTTTGGAGTCATTCCTTTGTTTACTGCGCCGACGTTTCAACAGAAAAGCTGGAGGTTCCACCGCATCAGCGTGCAAGGTTTGTCGGACTCGGGGGCTACAACATCAGAAAGCTCACAGCTGAAACGGGTATGAATTTTTTTTTTTATTTGTTAGGGTGCCTACGTTGCGTAAAGACTCGTCGATAAAGTACAAATGCAGAAATTGTACCACTGCAGATTACAGCAAAATAAAAAACATGAATGCATTTACATGATTAAGACAATGATTCAAAGTTGGAAACACTACAGTGATGAAGGAAGTTTAGACGTTTTAAATTTGTCGCCAAAAGGGCTTTGACTATGTCATTGAGTCGCTTAATCAAATCTTCAATTGATCACGAAAGAGGCGAACGTCTAAGGGTACATGCGCCAGGGGAAAACGTTTGTTATTGTTATTTTCAATGTTTAAATGAAGCTTTTGCAGGTTATGGTGGTTAATCTTCTCTTTATAACTCTGGTGTTAAATTAAATATAGCTTGTCATACACTATTTACTCTAGCCAAACCTATATAGTTGCATCCTACATATTCTAAAGTATGTGCATGCCAAATTTAGTTGCGATAGGGTGATATTAAGAGCATAAATTCTTGCGCACAAACCGTGAAGATACCCCAAAATCACATGAAAAAGAAAAACGCATTCAAATGTTACCATAGATACTTAACTATGCTCTTTCACAGTGCAAAAAATAATAGTTTGTTAATAAGTTTCTGTGAGAAATTAAATCTATATAGGACTGCAACGGAGAGGAGATGGCTAGGCCCATTTGTCAACATAAATGTGATGGGAGGCGACATCACTCGATTAACCACGCAGAAACGCACCGACATTTCTAGGTCTTCAAATGCGTGTGACTAATTTCACAATCATAACTTGCACTAATTGTTTTATGTATCAATATAACGATTAAAAAATAATAAACACCATAAAACCCAAAATCACATTTTTGCCAAATATTGCCGTTTTTCGACCCGCCTCTCTCCTTAAAGAAACCTAGTTCTATATTTGAACTGAAATTATTGTTTAGTTATCTCCACTTTCAGCTGCATAAGCAGGTTATAAAATATATCTGGATTCTCAGATACTACACGTATGCTTGTGAAAAGTGTTATGTAAAAGTATGAGACTGAGCCACTGCTGTCTCCAAGTGAGACATTTCAAATGCAGTGGTCGGGACTCCTCAGCTGGCAGCTGGCACTTCAAGCTGTGGCAGAGATCAGATGGGCATTTCTCAAAATTGAAAACCTAGAGATTGAAACCCTAGAGATAAAAACCTAGAGATCAAGAGCCAAGATATTAAAATCCTGTATATAGAAAACCTAGAAATCAGAAACCTAGAGATTTGAAACCTAGAGATTGAAAACCTAGAGATCGAAAACCCAGAGATTGAAAACATAGAGGTTGAGATCCTAGAGATTGAAGATCTAGAAATTGAAAGCCTGGATTGAAAATCTAGTGATAGAAGACGTAAAGATAGAAAACCTAGAGATTGCAAACCTAGAGATTGAAAACTTGAGATTATAAACCTACAGATTATAAACCTGGAAATTAGAAACGGAGATTGAAAACCTAGAGATAGAAATCCGAGAGATAGAAAACTTAGAAATTGAAATCCTAGAGACTGGGAACCTCAAGGGTCCCCACTTTACCTTGGTGCCCATAAACAATCTCTGGCCCATTGGCACTAAATGCCGGCCGGTAACCTAGCCTGGCTCTGTGGTCTCTCTCTCTGACGACTTCAGGAGTCCAGCTGACGGCCATTGACGAGTCCTGCTATGAGATGTTTGCCCCAAACCAAGACGCCATGGCCGAGGCCAAGGAGATGGTTGAGCAGTTCCTCAAGGAAGAGGTGAGGGATCTTCTTCTTGGAGTAGGGAACTTTGACTGCCATTTTACTGCAGTAATGGACAAAGGGACAGTTTTCTCAAAGGAAAACTTCAACGAAATTTAAAATATACCCGTCGTGCTGAGAGATAGGTTGAATATAATCCACAATCTCCATAAATGATAATCGCACGTTTCTATTTTGTGCCTGATGGCCTGACGTTTCTTCTTTGAGCCTGATGATTGCAAGTTTGTTTCATTCTGTTTTTTTATAGCGAGAACCCAACTTGGAGTTTGGTGCCGTTTACACAGCCAAGATTGTAGAGATCAGGTATGCTACAACTGTTATGCTTTCTTCTTGGTTTACATGCACTTGAGAAATTGCTGAAAAGTATAGTAATATAAAAATTTACAGCTTTTTTTAACTTTGTATGATTTGCAGGGAATCGGGGGTTATGGTGAAGCTCTATCCGACAATGGTTCCGACACTCCTTCACAACTCCCAGCTAGACCAAAGAAAGGTGAGAACTGAGATTTAGAACTGTGATAAAGCAATAAAATATGGTATTGGAGAAAATTAACGTAGAAGCGGCAGGTTAAAAATGTTTAATGCAGTGAAATTTTTGCACCAAGGTAGTGATTGTTTTGTTGGTGGGCATTAGTCTTAAACCGAAAAATTGCAAAGCAGTCCATTTCTTTTTATCACTTCTTGAAGTCTTTATATTCTATTGTTTCTCCTTACAAAACATGAATACAGTATCCAACTCTTCTCAAACTGAGTTCGTAGAGGCCTTGAGGTTCCCCGAGCTCAAAACTTTCCTTCACCATCCCTGCCCCCCCCAATTAGTGTTTTCCCATTTTAGTCACTATTTTAGCAGATCTGAGCTACCCGTCAATGCATAAATATGAGCCAATCGCTCCCTAATATGTATGTCATTGTCTTCACTTCCCGAAACGACTGTTTAACGTCTTCTAAACAGATGTTAACGATCGCTCCATAAATACTGTGTTTTATGCGTTACAGAACTAATAAAAGTCGCTGCAATTTTTTGTTTTTAATTATAATTTGTGCGTCATCTTTGCAGGTGAACCATCCGAGCGCATTGGGCTTCGAAGAGGGGCAGGACATCACTGTGAAGTACTTTGGGCGGGACCCCGTGAGCGGGAAGATGCGCCTGTCCCGCAAGGTCCTGCAGAGCGCTCCGACCAGTGTGGTCCGGAACCTGGAAGAGCACCACAAGGCATCCAGTTCGTGATCGAACGCGCGCAAAAAACACTCCATTCGTAGATGTACATACGCCATTGCAAGCATCCATGTATAGAAATAAAAATTCTTTATATACATTGCTACCTACACTTCTGCATAAGCTTCTTTATTGGAGGGGGGGCACTTCTTTTATTGGTAGGATTCATATCACTGACGTGCATGCATATATTTTGTTACCCGTTCGATAGAAGCTTGTTGATAGTTATCGGTTCCTACTAGGGATGCCGCAAACTTTTTTCTAACCGAAGTTTCGATGATTGAATCAAGCGGTTCTAAAGGTTCGAAAGATTTAGAATTTTCGAACTTTTTATATAGAAAATTTTGACAGCAGTCGAATTTTCAGACTTGTTAAACTAAGAAGTTCGACGCTTTTCGAACTTTGCACGTTCAGAAATGCGATGATTTTTTAGACCTTCGAACTTATTATGCTAAAAAATTCGATCCTTTTCAAACTTATTACGCTGCAAAATTTGATGCTTGTCCAACTTTCAACCTTGATAGACTAAAAAATTTCATAATTTTCTAACTTCCAACCTTCTTGCACTAAAAAGTTTGAAGCTTTTCGAACTTCCTACGCTAAGAAGTTTGATAATTTTCAAACTTATTTATCTAGAGAATCCGAAAATTTTCTAACTTTAGAATCCTGAAAAGTCAAAATTTGGACGAACTTGAACTTTTAAGGTAAAAGTGCGAAGTTTGTCGAACTTAGAAAGACCGGCGGGCAATTTCATTTGGATTCAAGCAGTAAGGTATATTTGTAATTGAAGCGCGTTATAGCCGAAGCTATTTATGGCAGAGATGTTAAACTTTTTAAGAATGATCTATGTATAGCCTAGATAAGTGTCGTCTTAAGCTATGATTATTGTTATTCAAGATGAGTTGCAAAGAACTGTCCAAACATGAATCTATGGGCAATTATGCCCAAAATTTGGTAACTTCTTTCGTCCAAATTGTTTGAGGTATCACATTTAAATTAACACCACAGGCAGTACATATCATTGCCATCTACAGAATACAAAATAATGTATTTATTGTTTTTTTCATGTTGAATAAATTAACTCATGGGGAAGATTTCTAATATTGTTAAAGTAAGCACGTCATTACAAAAAATAATAGAAAAGCCATTGTTAAGATTTTATTATTACTTTCTTGTTTTACGTTTCTGTGATGTGTTTCTTTTAGCCTGTACACGTTTTGGTAGGAGAAACTTGTTTCGAAGTTCTGAGCCTCTGAATATATATGTAAGAATACAACACTTCAGGTGGGTTCTTGATAGTTCTTTTTTTCTCCAGCTTTTCATTCTCGTATTTATTGTTATGTTTATTTTTTTTTTTAACCAATGGCACAGATATTTAGGTCGAAAAGACGTAGCTTTGAACTTGTGACTAGTAGTGCCTTCTGACAACGAGTTTCCGACAATGACCATCTACGCCATCTTTTACGCAGTGAAGAGCGACAGTAGTTTTACATGGTGCATAAATAATTTCAGATTAAAATAAGCTCGACCACGCCCTCTTTCCCCGTATTGTTTTCTTTAGCAGTCCGAAATACACCACTGCTATGGTGGAACGCTCCTCGACCTCGAGTTGTGTCGGCTTCTGTGGTTTTTGCTTGGCGTTTCCTCCGTACCGGAAAATAAACTCCAGAACAATCGGGCGGCGTTCGATCGGATTACTACCGGCGTGCAAGGGGGTGGGACAGTAGTTTGCCAGATCGCTTCAAGGTTTTTCTGAGCTTCAACCTCCTCCGCGCTCCTGGTCGTTTCGAACTGGATGAGTATCGTAAAGCAGTGCGTTCGTGTGATCACTACTGCGTGGTGGACGTTGGAAATACACGCCGGGCGCGTATTTCCAAAACATGGCCATTCCAGACCTGCCGCGGAGCGGCGTGCTCTGATTGGCCAAATTACCGCCGCACAAAATATTGACGGCGACGCACATGCGGCGCTGGTCGCCGGCAGGAGCGTCTGCTACACTACGGGGCTCCGGCGGATACTTCGGTGCCGCGGTGACTTGGTGGACGCGTTGTTGTGTAGAGTACGCGTTGTTTCATCTGCCAGTGCATACCCACTGAGTTATTCCGCATATCACGCGCATAAAACTCGGTAGCAGAAGTTTCGAGCATGCCGATGTCCACAGTCCGACTGCTCCAACCTCGGCGATTCTCTACCCAAACTCAAATGAAGTAGGCCTCGCTGCTCTGTTCCGTAATTGAAACCGTGGAGTGCTTGCAGCACTAATGCGCAGTGCTTATTTGAAACATTAGTATAACGTTTCATTAAAACATATAATGTTATATGTTGTGTTATTAACGTTAATATAACGCCACATATGTAACTGTGAAATAACGTTAAAAATAGAACATTCAAATAATGATTTTGGAACATTTATCACTAACGTTATTTATGTGTTAATATTGAAACGTTAATGTAACATCACATATGTAACTATCAAATAAAGTTAAAAATAGAACTTTAGAATAATGATTTTGGAACATTTGTTACTAATATTATTTCAGTGTTAATAATGAAACGTTAATGCAACTTTATTTGTAGAAAAATAAAATAATGTTAAAAATAAAACATTCAAATAATGATTTTAGAACATATATTTTAAACGTTACTTCCGTGTTAATAATGAAACATTTGTGCAACTTTATTTGTAAAACAATAAAATAATTTTAATATATATGTTCGCCGGTTCCTTTTTCTTCAACCAATTTTTAAAGGTTTTTCTGGAAAGTACTCTACCTGCCCGGTGATAGTTGCAAGGAGGTAAAGAGAGAAGAAGATTAAGTACAGAAGAAAACGGAAAGAAGAAAAAAAATATTTTTTTCTCAATTAATTTAAGGCTAGGTGGCGCAAGCTACCGCCCGTTATAAAGGGGACAGCCGATATTCATCCATCCGCGTTCCCGGCCACTGCCACCGCTGCATGGTTTCGCTGGTTCGATTCTCTTCGAGCGAACTTCTGGGACAGTTTGAATAGCTTGAACTGGTTTGAACTTTGAGTCACTTTGACTTTGGTTAAGCTATGTCCAGCAGCGTCCACAATAGTGACTGCTGACTGATAAAGCGGACAACCAAACAGCTCCTGGACGGCGGGACTCGAGAACCAAGTAACCAGCTTTTTGATAACCACTGTGCACGTGCTTATTTTCTTGAAAACACGCCGTCGTAAGCTGGTATCCTGTCGTTCTCTTCGTTTGTTTCAAAAGTAACAAGAGGAGGAAAAATGAAATGACATAGAAAACCATTACATCTGTGTGTGGATTGTGTCTACGTTTTCCGGTGTGGCTCTTGTCAAAGTAAGCCTTGTCGCCTTCCTACGCGCCCGCGTAGCGCCCGCAATGCTGTCAATCGCGCTGCTCAATTAATTGGCTGTTTTTCTTGCTCTGAAACGCAATGCAGACTTTATATCCACTTCAATGCTTCGCAGCTGAATAAGCACTTGTTTGTCGCTGAACAAGATTGCCATGAACGGATTTTCTGCCGCGGTTTTACGCCCCGCAAGTGTTTACTTTTTCTGCCTTATGTTCACGTTTTATTGCACAGACTGCTTTGGTTTGTACCAGTTTTAGGCTATTTTTCGCATGTCAATTTTTGTAAAATTAAAAGGACGCGAATTGGTTTCAAGCTACTTGTTTCTTACGCCTATCATTATTTCACATCGTGTTACTTTGATCAGCACTGGAGGTGAGCTAGGACTGCTCTAATATGTCTTTTTAACGCCAAAAACCAGAGAATGAAGTACGTTATAAAAACTCATGCAGGACCTGGTTTCAAAAAATGGGGACCTTGTCCTGGTGCCTTTTTGTTCACTGTTCCTTTTTTTGCACTTGATACATAGGTATGCGACCTGTTCAGTTACCTGAAATGTCACCTGCCCTTTCAGCCTGTGGCGGTCCATGGGAATTAGAATGGAAGCATTAAAGCCATCTTCAGAATTACTTGTGCATCAAATCCTGTTACTCACGGGATAATTCTTGTGTGAATCTGAAGTCCAGGCTATTGATAGCTTCTCCATGCTAGTGATAGACTCCAGCTACAGTCTAGTTTTGTCATCTTTATTTCGGTCCCATCAATTTCCAGCTGCTGATGTCATCAATGTATAATGCTGAAGTTCTAAAGGCCCCATAAATTACGGGCAGATCCAGACAAGATCCAGGACACTGAGCGCAACGAATGCAATGCTGCTGGTTCTTACGACCAGTGACTTACACGCACACACCCCTGGCATACCCCAGGCCGAGTTCCTAATAGCTTCGTCCCACTAGACCAACAGCAACATACGACAGACAGCCTGTTTGTCGGAGTCCGCCGTCCCACCTGGCGGATACAACGCAAAACACGGGGACAAGGAAACTTGTTTCCTAGTGGGACTAGAGTTGTCAACAAAACACTTGAAAGTACAGAGACAAAATGAATCTGGCGACGCGGTTTTCGTGTTTTGCTCTATGGGCGTAAAACGCGCAGGCAAACATGGTGAAAGTGGAGACAATTACTTTTTTTCTTGTTTAAAGCTTCCGCTTGTCTTCATTTGCCATTGGCGACTTTCCGAAGACGGTCGTGACAATCGACACCCCAAATTTTCCGAACTAGAACTCCCGAATCGTTCCTTTTTTGGGTCATTCGAAGCATTCTAGGTGAATTTCACGCCGATTTGAGGACGTTTTTAACTTTATTTCCGAATGACCGAGGGCATTTGTTTTATGGGGGACAATACGGCATCTCGATTATCACAGAACGGATGACAAGTCTCTCGTTTTGCCGGAATGGCTTGCCGCGGAACTGGCGAAACGTCGTGTTTTACTTTGTGGTGAGCTGTCTTACTTTGGTCAGTCTTCGCACATGGGTAAATCAATCCTGATGCAGGGCCGTAGACTTCAGCGTCCTGAAGCACCACCTCGCGCACTAAGTTTTCGCGAGCAAAACCAGCCACAGCAAATACCCTTTTGCAACAGGACCAATAGCAAGCAAGCCGCGCCCGCGACCACTACGGGCAATCCAGGAATCGAAACTGCGGGAGCGGAAACGATCAGTGGCCGCTAAGGACTGCGTCACGGGAGGAAAGGGAAGAAGGGTAGAAGGAGGGTGAGAAAGACAGCAACCGAAGGCACAAGCGGGCGAGCAAATTAAGTTTGTCCCCAAGAGATGTTCCTCGGTACTACTGTTTGCTGCGCTTCAAGTTCAACGAGAAATAAGAACTCGTCCGTCGTCGATGGTTTGTCGGCGCTTGTTGCAGGTGTTGGTCGTTGCAATGGAACATCATCAGCGACTCAAAACTTTGTGGTGTCGTTGGACAGAAATCGATGTTTGTCGCTCGAGTGGGACGACGGTATAAGAATTTTCTACTCATAGTACACAAATCTATGCTATACACCCCTCGGGAGGCCTTTCCCAGAATTAGCAACACCTTCCCAGATTGACAATCATGTATGAACCCCTGGTCTCAATCCTGGTAGTGTTACACCAGTGGAACGCGGGCACCGCAGATGCCTGTTCTGCTGCGGCTCACTAGCATGTCATTCGAGGGACATTCAAAGAACCCCAAGTTGGGGCGTTACGACAAAATCAACATTTTCCCCCCTCTGCTCGGTCTCTTTGCTTGAACATCTAGAACGAGCCACACCGGGATCAAGACAATCTGCACCAGTACATGGTGGCTCCTATGACGCATCTTGTAACGCCTTCATCCCAACCGCCACTCTCCAGCAGTTCTTTTAGGCATAGTCTTCAGAAGGTAATCAAATGAGCATCCACAAGCTACGTCAGAGTTCCAGGTGCGGTTTGGAATCTTGCATCAGGGAAATATTTCTCGAGACATTCACCACATATGTTAATGAACACCAGTGTTGCATGCATTCATCTGCCAAGAAAGCACACTTGATCATGCAGACGCTTGCTTCCCAGAGGTCGATTGCGTAGCACTCTACGGTGCAGCCCGATCCTGCTCATCAACCATGCCTTTGGCACGTCCCCTCTTGTGTGTAGCATTGCAGATGCTTGAAGTACTGTAGACTGCCTGCCTGATGGGTAAAGAAAGACCAAGCAGACAATCCAAGCCACTCATGAACCAATGTGCAGAAAAGGAAATTCAAACATGGATATATGGAATATGCTGTATGCAAGACAGATTGTAGGTCGCTATGCTTGTTCTGGGTGCGCCCTGATCAATCTATTGAGTGGGAGTTTTAACAATCTAATTGGGACACCAGTGTCAAAAAAAATATTACGTGAAGAAAGATTTTTTTTTAGAGCAATATTGACGGCGCGAGAGGCGATTTAGTCGGCAATCACGTCTTTACCACTTGTTTTCTCTCTCGGCACTTAGCGCGTGGAGGAGAGGTCGATCTCCTTCGCCTTCACGACCGAGATGGTCATTTTGGAATGACCCATGACGGTCTTGGACTTCGCGCACAATTTCAATTAAATCTCTCGCAATCGATATTGCTCTAAAAACTTTTTTTTTTTTTGCGTAAAACTCTTTTTTTTTTTCAGGAATCCTTTAAGTAAGCCCACAAAGTTACTTCCCAACCAGTAAGTTACGCCTTGAAGTCCTACGGCATGCTACCTTAGGGAGAAAGTTAAAGATGGGAAATTTGGATCGGAATGTGCAAGAATGCATTCCTAGTGGAAAAGCATTGATGTGTATGCTCCGCTAAAGTGCTTACCCTGCTACATTTCACCAAAATTTGAGGAATTTATGCCTACATTGCAGCAAAAGTTAATTTCACTTTATAACTACCGAAACTAATAGTTCGGGCGTCGCAGTACACTGCCAGATTGTTCGTGTAACATTGTGCGAATCGTTCAGAACTTGCGGTTATCGCTTAGAATAAAGTGTGATTTTATTCGATTTACGCACCGAACATGAGTCAGCACTCGGATGTTTCGTGATACCTCTTATTGTACGTGGTATGTTCGGGTAGTCTAATTATCTCCGTTGAGTGCGCTTCTTACACCACGCACTGATGCACTGCTGAGAAGCTACACCCGTGGAGTAGGCATTGCAATTCTGCATATGTCGCTTTGCTGCAGCACAGCCTTGTTATAACTCAATCTACGAGCACTAACCATCCTAAAGAAAAACAGAAAGTGCATTAATCTGCGGCCGATTTGCATACTAAAAGAATTAATCAAAATTCTCGACACTTAGCGTCAGCGCAGAATGACAGATGGCGCTACCGAGCGTTCGTGAATACGGTCAAACTACTCGCGAGCGATGGAGTCCACGCGGGATCCCATTGCTCGCGAGTGGCTGACACGCGCCGTCCGTCGTTCGAACATATTCAGCAAGGTTCGGTAGCGCCATCCGTCATTCTGCGACCATAGTAAGTGTCTGGAACTTTGATCACTTTCTTAAGATACGAATCGGCCGCGGATCAATGTAATTTCTGGTTTTGTTAAGGATGATTAGGAGCTCGTAGAGTCGAGGTATGACCATTGAACGAGACTCTCAAAGCACGCTTTAGTGCCCCATTAATGGGATACCGAACCGAAATTTGGATTTCGCAAAATGAGGATGCATGGGCGTTGAACAAGACACTAGGAACTCCAAGACGTGACTCGTACATCAATATCTCAAGCGGATGGCCGCGCTTTTGGAAAAGAAGGGCGCGATCGAGCGAGGTCTTTGACGTCATTGTCCTCCGGCAGAATTTCAGAATGAGTGGGAGCGGCCTCGCTTCTCTCCTCCTCGCTTCGGTTCACTAGCTCGAAGGAACGTAGCGAGAAGGAGAGGGAATGGGAATCGTGACGTGACTTAATTGTCTCGTCGGCCGTGTTCACTCGCGCAGTGATTTTAAAACGGCTGCAGTGATTCGGGGATCGTAGTGTTCTGCTGCTGCCTTGAAAAGGTGAGGGCCAGCTCTTTGGACGTCCTCTGAAAAACGTTTTACAAACAGAGAGGTCAGTTATCTCCCTGCCTGTCTCATTGCCTTTCCAATGTGACTTTCTGCTGTCGTGTCCTTTGTTCGAGAGCAATCGCGGCTATATTGTGTCTCAGCACGATCACCTTAGTCATACAAAGGAACGTGCAAATAAAGATAATTATTATTGAAGCACATCTTACCTTCACATTCAAACCTCGGGCCTCCTGTTTTCTCCACCGTGTGGCGGCAAGCGTCTGTTGAGGCCACCATGCTTCGAGACGATCCTCGCGTGGTTCAGACCTGCGTTAGATTTCTTTTTTTAATCTCGCCCTGGCAGCTCGTTGGAGCGCCTCTCGGCTTTATAAGCATTGCAACTTGCATCGGTGTGTTGGTAAAAAGAAATATAATGGGAACCATAACCGGAAGTAAAAGTAAAGCCTCCACTTTCGACGTGCCACATCAGCCACACACCCCAAACCCCACACTCCACCCCGTTTCGAAGTGCTGCGTGCTGCTGAAGTTGCGACAGGAAATTTATCGACAGGTACGATTTACGCAGCAGACATTGTCGGAACGAATACCGGCAATTGCTAAGGCGTTCTTTGGGCCGTCGGCGGCTGTTCCTCGTGATGTGCCGAAGTAGGCAGGCGCCCGTGACAACTCTGACAACTCCTGAAATGCTGGGCGTGGCTGGTACAGTCCGCTGCCAATCAGATTGCAGGACTAGCCGATAATGAAGCCACGCCCTGCATTTCTTAAATTGGCAGGGCTGGAACTGCCAAGTTTCGATTCGTTCTTCGCCACCTTTGTCGACCATGCCGCAACCTGATTGGGGCTGCGGAGGAGATAATGCCATGCTCGTGACTCACCGCAGCTTGCCGGCATTCATATCGTTGTGATGTAGTTTTATGCCTTATGTGGGACACTGGCCCAAATTGAGACAAAGGGGGATATTTCTACGGAGGTCGTGAACACGTGCGTAAAATATGTTAAGCGCATTAAAAAAAAATTGATGCGCCAGATAAGGATTTCAAGACTTCCCGAATCACACATCTGACATCAGTAAATTTCGTGCTTGGCCTAAAGTTAAATGTCGGAAAGTGCTCTCTTCAATTTTGCTTTGTATTAACGTAGAGCCAAGGAGGTAGTTTGCGCCTGGTTATGTTCTCATGATATGCATCACCATCCACCTATCCAGAAGCATCCAGAGCTTCCAAACATGGCAGCCAACCTTGCCTGTCCTCTCTTCGATTTCGCCTTGGACCTCTACAAGCAGCTACTAGTTCAAACCGGAAGCACCGCAAACATCATCTACTCCCCGTTCAGCATCGCGGCCGCCCTATCCATGACACTGGCTGGGGCGCGGCACAACACAGCGAAGCAAGTTGAACACGTTATGCACCTCGAAGCCGGCACGGTTCACAAGCACTTTTCCGACGTCTTGTCGATGATCGACAGTTACGCACCCGACGTCGCCCTGCAGGTGGCCAACCGCCTGTACTCCGACCAATCGTTCCACGTCCGCCCAGCTTACACCTCTCTGCTGGAGGAGTTTTACAAGAGCACTATGAAAGCGGTCGACTTCAAGAAAGACCCGGGTGCCTCCCGTCTTGAAATTAACGCGTGGGTCCAAGAGGCGACTCGATCCAAGATAAAGGACTTGCTTCCAGAAGGCTCCATAGACTCTGACACGGAACTGGTCATCGTGAATGCAATCTACTTCAAGGGACTCTGGAGCTTCCAATTCAATCCTAGGGCTACATCGCCGAAAGAGTTCCACGTGTCCAAGGGCGGGACCAAGACTGTCGACATGATGTACAAGCAAGCCAAGTTCCGGATGAGCCGCTGCGGTGAACATAAAGTTTCTGTCCTCGAGATTCCCTACAAGGGCAAGAGAGCGTCGATGGTGATCCTACTTCCGGACAAAATGGACGGACTCTCGGACCTTGAGAAAGCGCTGACATCATACACTTTCCGGAAGATACTTGACGGCCTGACACGTGAGAGGCTCGTTGACCTGCGCTTGCCGAGGTTCAAGTTGGAGCAGACGACGAATTTGAAGGACACGCTGATGGCAATGGGGATCCACGACTTGTTCTCGGACTCCGCAGACCTCTCTGGAATGAGCGATAACGAGAATTCGGAGGTCTCGGCCGCAGTTCACAAAGCCTTTGTGGAGGTGAACGAAGAGGGTACCGAGGCTGCGGCAGCTTCGGCCTTTGTAAGGGTTGCTCGGTGTGCCGTGCACGGCGTGCCTTTCACTGTGGATCATCCATTCTTATTTGTCATACGGAGCCACGATCCTGACATCCTCCTCTTCATGGGATCTGTACGTCAAGTATAGTTCCTCGAAGTGCTTCCTATCACATTGATTGTATTTTATGGGAGTCAACTTGGAAAGCTGAAGCACGTTTGGATGCTAAGTTGATTATTAAAGCCTTAGAAAAAGTAAGTGTCAGAGATGTCTACGAGCTCCATGTGTTGGGGTTTTATTGCTTTTATTATGTATGTGTGTGGATAAATGGATCCTCTTAATAATGGTAGATTTTCAGGATGTTAAAGTACCTTCCAAAATCCAGCTTCTCTCAATATTTCAAGTGTTTAGGCAGTTGAGAGTTCGAAAGGTTTATCTGCAAGTAACCATTAGTTGAGTGATAAAAAGAAATTTTAATGCTAGAACGGCATTAGCATTTACACATTGTTACCTCTATGAGCATGAAAAGTGTAACACTATGGTGTCCTGATTCTTGAAGCTTGTTGGGGCAGGTCGATATGTGTGCCAATATTTTTTTAGTGTTGCGAACGAAGTTCTGGTCAATGACACAATGTGCAACGTGGGAAATGATAAAACTACTGCTGCTATTGTGTGCATTTGCAAATGTTTTTGACAGGTGTGCACAATGCGCTTATTTTGCTGCTTTTACACCTGTACACTTTTTTTTTTTGTTTTCTATTGCAGCAGCTATCTATACACTTTTTTATGTTGGGTTACAGAGCAACAAAGTAATGTTGAAAACAGTGAGTAATATTTTTTTTTTACCCTTTGTGAGCATTAGGTTTTATCTGGCAGGCAATGGATGAGAGCCTGACACTCCAGACACCATTTGCAGTGTAAGAAAAATTAAAATCAAGATTTTTTCTTCCTTGATTTTGTATTTATATCTTTTGAAACTGATTCATTCTCGCCATATGTTTGTAAGTGAACAGGGTGGATCTGTGATAGGACTGTTCATGAAATGATGCCGAGTGACTAATGTGACTAAAGCGCCGTGTGCTTTGTAATCTCTTGCCAAAACGCTGGCGCCACATATCGCGTAGCGTAGCGTGGAACACTTGGTGGTGCCGTATATTTCTTATTTTTTGGCGCAATCTTCCTTTCTTGGTTCGTCTTTGTAAATGTTATAAACAATCATTTTTTATAGGATAGGTTGTACATACGTTTAACCTCGCAAAACCCGCAAAATCTTCGCTCTAGTGAAGCGCGCGCGTTCGAGAGTCACTGCATAGATGGCGCCTGCGTGCTATTGTTCTCGGGCACGGTGGCCGCGGAATAATGCAGCCTTTCGGATGCCCGTCGAACGAACACTTTCTGATTCCTCGCGCCGCGCGTTCAGCCCCGCCGTGTCCTTACCTAAAGAGAGTATCTTACACCGTGCCCATAGACTAAATCTATACTCACAAAGCCCGGCAGTTCGACGACGGAGCCATAGAGTGTCCGGTCGCAGATTTGGAGCGCGAGGATCTGGTATAGCACAGAGAATCAAAAAGCCATTTCTTGGGGAACCTGGACGTCAGCGCACAGCTTTTACAGCGGCGAGAACCCGAAACACACTTTTGAGTCATCGCGTCTCGCCGCAGCGTCTCGTGGCAGCGGCGAGACGCTGCGTTGCGGCGTCTCGCCGCAGCGGGGCGCCAATCAGGTGGCTCTCCTCCCAGCCGTTGTCTGCCGCTCCACCTTTTCCGTTTCAGCGGCCGCTTCTCGTGGCGATCTGCCAGGCTTCGTCAGTTTGCAGGAGGATATGTGGGTCGCCTTACAGCGATCCACATAATCGTTGACACCCTTTTGTGACGACAGGCTTTCGCAACAACCCCTGCATCTTTATATTTTTTTTTCTCCGGATCACGCGCGCGCTTTTAATTTGCTTGGTGGCGTTATTTCAGCGGGTTTTGTTTGTTTCATTTTGAGTGCAGTGTAGAATTCACAGTAGTGCACGACGTGCGCACTTCACGCTTCACAAGTACCTCGTTCGCGTCGAACTTGATCGCTTTGCACCCGCATGCTAGGAGCAGAGCCTGCTAGGAGGAGTGGCTGACGCGGGGGAGCATTTGTGCTTAGCTCAATGGGCTCGGTTAGAGCCACTAACTAAACTACGCTTCACGGTAACGACACTTCAGCAATCTCGGTGCCCGGCATAGAAAATAATAAAAAGACACACATTTCATAGCCCACGAACTTATACGTTTTGAATGTTTTTATCCGCTCGTAAATATGCACAACGGAACCATTTTCATATAGTGACAGGACGGGAAAATTAGCAATATATACACGAACTCATCTCTGTTACGTCACGGCGCGGTGGTGGCGCGGTGGTGGCGCGTCGGGCGCGCTTCCGGTCCGGGGCTGTGGGCGGAAGCCGCCATGGGGCACGTGCATTCCTGTGTTACTTTGAAAGAAACCGGACAAAAATCTGCCTTCTCGTCAAAACGCCGCGACTGCGGCTTTACTAAAAGGGTCGGGAAAGGTTCGAAGGTCTGTTTTCATGCGTTTTCTGCCTGCTCGGTTCGTCCGAGAACGTGAACAGGGGCCGTGAAAAGGGAAGAACAGATGCCGTCGGACCATGATTGCTTGTACGGGAAGCACTTTGGATTGAATTCACGGATATTTGTGGTGTTCAGATTTATTTGTTTTGTTCCAACATGAACGCCGGAAAACCGTCAGGTTGCACGGACCATCTGCAGACTACGTTCAGTGCGTCATCACGTTCAAACGGCCGCCTCATCGCTCGAGCTGTCGTCTGCTCTCTCAAACGTTCCTGCTTGTCTGCTCGTTCAAACGACAGCGGCCCGCATACCAAACGTTGATCGGGTAATTGCGATAAGAAGTGCAAACCTCGAAAGACGTTTTAGTTTGAAGGTTGCTTCGGGTAAGTAGGCTCGGTGTAAACAGTAGATATAAGATGTTGATTATTGTTACCAGTGGCCATCACCGACTTGTTATGCCTGATTCACTCGGTCCGATTCTGCTTGCGATTTTCAGTATCGACGTCGACATCTCAGCTACGGTTCAGACTTTTGCAGACCGAGCGACGTCATGACTAAAAATAGCGACCAAAACCTCACCATTGGTCGCTATTTTCATCCACACTAACTGCATAGAGAACATGCAAGGGTACAGAGCACGAGTCCTTAGTAGTTGATTCCAGTGCGCAAGCGCTGCATTGGCGCCTCCTATGGCTTCGGCCTCGCGCCTGTACCGTTCGTTTTGGTCCAAGTAAGTGTAAAATAAAGCGTAGTTCCGCTTTTCACCACATGAGCGGTGGAGATCGAATCTCGAGGTGAATATATAAAACTCTCGGGATGATATATGGCAGCATAATAAAATTTCAGAGCGCATGACTGATAAAGCACAGGACTGTAAGGTTAGCACTAAAAACAAGCGCATCTAACCGAACATAAACGTCAGCCTCCCGAGGCGGTATTTCGCAAAGTCTAGAGTTTATGCAAGCTGATGCGCAAGTGCAGTTATGTTAAGATTAATATAATAATGTCCGTCTGTCCTTCGCGCTATTTACGTATACGTAATTAGGAATACTATTACATCTCTATAAACTTATTTTTGCTCTAAGCAATGATGGAAGTGCTGCGCCGTTTGCGCCTAATAGCGCTATGAACGAAAGTCTTCTACATATTGCGCCAAAATGGCATTTTTGCTGCATTTTTTGCGCAGAGATCAACTTAAAGTAATATATATATATATATATATATATATATATATATATATATATATATATATATATATATATATATATATATATATATATATATATATATATTGGTTTAGCCGATGAAAGAACACGTACAAGGAGATGAGGAATGCCATGATGATGCGCTTTGATGCTGCGAATCAACCGGCCGTAGCCGTTTATGCTGGGCATCGTCCGCTCTGGCCGGCGACATCGTCTAAATATCCAGACGGTGTCGTCGAGTCCTGAGACAACTTTGCAAACTAGTAGGAGTGTCGATTGCGGCTACTGCGATACAACAGAGCCAGGGTCCTGTACTCCCGATACAATCCCTTGATTATCGTGTCTGCCACAAGCCTTTGTTCCGTGGCTTGAGAGTACCGTGACACTTGTGCTGCTCGCGTCAACTTTCACAGCCTCTCAGCAGCGTGCTCGCGTCGAGCTTCACCGTTTTGCACCGGAGTGCTAGGAGCAGCGGCTGACCAGGGGGAGTGCCTGGCTTGGCGCGAAAGGCAAGCAAATTATGCTCGGGGATATTACAGGTCGACCTTTTTGTTCTTATTGTAAGTTAATCTGTAATTGAAAAAAGAAAATACGAACGCAGGAAAAGATGCTTAAAGGGAAGCTACGGAGCTTCTTGGAAAAAATGAGTTAGAAGTGAATTCTAGCGTATTTTTATCCCGTAAACCCGAATACCCAAACCATTTGCTGCGTAAGTATTGTTAAACGCGAGAAAAACGCGAAAGACAGTCGCTGTCCGTGACGTCATCGACGGCTCTTTTGGCTGCCCAAGGCTAGGGGGGCGGGGCTTCAGCCCTATTTTGAAATTGCTCTTGTGGCTCTCCGGCGCGTCGCATTGAAATATAATTTTGATATCTGTTATTCTAAAGGCCAAATGAACGCAATTCATGCGTTTTTTCTCAAATGTAGAAGTGCCCCATCTTCCCTTTAACAAGCCTTGATCGGGTATTGACCGAATCCGGCAATGCACGCAGGCGCCGCTTCTCCAGCTGCAAACGTGAAAGCCGGGGACACTCCGAGGGTGGTGGTTGTTTTCATGTTGTCTACCTTTAGTGAGTTCTGACTCAAGCGGTTTGGAGGTTCCACGGGAGACGCCACTGGAATGACCTCGCAGCTGGTCGACTGCTTCCATGGTCGCCTCGCCGTCAGCTCACACTGACTTGCCAAAGCCGGACCCCTCCGCGCACAAACGCAGACATGGATAATCCTTTCATGGAAGCACGTTCCCACTTCCAGCTGCAACTGTACGAGCGACGATGCTTGTTCACGTAATCTTTCGCGTCCTTCCGAACTTCCACGCTAGGGAGACCTCCTCTTTGTTGACCACGATTTACTTGTCAGGTGTGTCAGGCGCGTCAGGACATCGTATAGTCGCCGGCGAGGATTGCGAATCATTCTTGGGAGATCCCTTCGTTGGACCCGGCGTCAGCGGCGAAGTATATTGGCATCGAGATCGACCTAGAGGTGGCGCTACGGTCGCGCTATCATCATCATCAAAGTAGGGATGGAAGCGTGGCCGCCCCGTAGGCTCTCCATGTTCGCGCGCGAGACGGTGTAGATTATTGCGTTTATTTTGTTGCATAGCATTGATGGGAAAAACAATTTTGGCGGAGAACGGCGTGGTACCGTTTGGTGCTTCAGTGAATATCGAATCGCCATACCAGCGTATGGCCTAAATTTAAATAATCGCTTGTGTGGATGCGTCGTCTGCTCTGAGCAGACGTTGGGAAGCATGAATCACCACGACGGATGCTATAGTCTCCGGGTGAACTGCACTATTTATGTTAAATATTTTTGTTTCTCTTAAATTGATGTCTCGGTTCACCAGCGTGGGAATTCAACAAAACAATGAATTCCAACACGAATAACATAATACAGGGTACTGTGGGCTGGGAAATCGCAGGTTCTGTGCATTTTAATTTTTGCAACTTTTAGCTTTCGCAGTAATATAAATATTTATAATGAGGAGAAGTTAGTGCTGTTTCGGATATTACTGCACTATTGAGTTCTGCTGCAGCCAATGTTTCCCTTTACTGTGCCATGGTTTGGGAAAAGTTTTCGGAGTCGGAACAATTCTACTACGTCGCGATGAGGAGAGAGCGCCTCTTCTAGTTACGACCCAAAAAGTGTTCGTTGGTAGGACAACTGAAACAAGCAAATCGAACTATTCTAATATGTCTGCCTCGAGTGGAAGGAACGGGTCTAACCCAGAAACGCAGTAGCGTGCGTGTTATTAGATGCTTTTTTCGGTAGTGTGGGTTCACCTGCGTCAAGTTTTTCGGTGAGGGCCGCGGATGTCAAAAGGCTGACATTATACATTTCGGGCTAAATAATGTTCTATTCAAACATAGTAGTCTCTGCAACTTCAACAAACGACCCGCACCACGACACAGACGGCATCGGCAACAGCGACACTCTTTTACTGACTCGGGTTAGCGACTCTCATGTAATGCTTTAATTGCGATATTTTTTCGCCGTTTATTTGGAAAGTTGTGCTAGAGAAAGTCGGGTTAAATGTAAAATAACGCCTGCTTTAATAGATTTGACGTCCTTATTTCTTTTAAGGTGCATGCTTGCGCAGTAGATCACTTCAGCATGCTTGTGGTTGTCATCGAGGGTGATCACACTGTTTAAATAATGACTTAGAAATTACTCCACTTTAAAAGGCTACCCGTGTTCATATTTCTGTCAGCGTCACAACGTGAAGTTTAAAATGGGAATGCAACATGCCATTTATGACATAATAAACTAGTAAAAAAGTGTAGGTTTAACGTCTTTCATGCAATATGGCCGGTTAAAAATCAACTAACGGATTTATCAATTGATTAGTCTATTAAAGGGTAGCAATCAGTCGGACTAATTTTTTAATCAAACCACAGCTCCAATCAACATTCAATGTTTTATAAAAGCTATGGTTTGTGCGAGATAACACAAATATGCGGGACCAGCGGTTGTATACAAACGACAACACTAAGATTATTGAAGCACCCGATTGAATAATACTCGCTTTGTTGAATTTCCACGCATGTGGAACGATACAACACAACCTTTAAGGCCCTGTCACACTGAGGCAACAGTTGGACAACTCTATCCGGCAACACGGGAAAGTTGTGTTGCCGGCGACCCTGTCACATCGCGGCAACAACAGTCGGGCAACATGTTGCTGCCGCCCGGCAACCGTGTTGCCCGATTTGTTGTCCGACAACCCTGTCTGCCCTGTCACACCGCGCTGACGGCGAGGACAACACGGGGAACACTCCGCCATCTTGATTGTTTACCTTCGTTCGTGTGCGGCGCGAAATCGCTGGAAATGTGACTCTACAAAGTACTAGTGCGTTCGGAGGGTCGGGAATTACCACGGTACGATATCAACAAGTGACTGTGATTAGAAAACTTGACACGGGGAGTATTTTTCGCTCTTTATTTTATTGAAATGTTCTTCATTTGCTGACAAGGCAGATAGCCCTAAACGAGGAAAGTGACATCGCTGATATAATTTCGGGATTTACGCCTCCATATGAAGTGTTTCTGTTCAGTTCTTTCATACAATTCCTATGTCTACTGTAAAATTGAGCTAGCACCGGCAGTACCCCAAAGCGTTTTTTGTAGCGTGGTGTTGAGATGAACTGACAGTGCTTCAAAACTGCGGCACCGACATCATCGGCTTTCGTAACAATCGGTGGAAAAAATATTTTTAAACGCTGTCTACTTGCCTACCGCCTGCTATGTGATCGCTTCAATCCCCCAAAACGTCCTGGGTATTTTTAAAACAAATCAGGTGTCTGGTAGTGGCTGTTTCCAAGTTCCAAGCATCAACAATCATGATCTTACGGGAACATGTCTGCGAATGACGTGCTTCCACATCCCACAACTGTGTCCCGAAAAGTAGCCGATGTAGCGAATGCTATGAGAAATGCCATGAGGCCTGTCATTGAAGCAGCAATGAAGGAAAGTTGTTGCGCTGTTACAACTATGGCACCAGAAACCGAAAACGGGCAAAATAGGCTCCATTTTTCCATTGCAATTTTCAGAAAATCACATAACTTTTGAACAAGATATCGGATCGGGCTGAAACTTTCGCGCAAAATGAGCTGCTTGGCAAGTTGGTTAGTCATATTGACTTAAACAGCGCAAATAAGGTAAGGAAGGAAGAGACAACAGGAAGGAAAGAGCGCTCTTTCCCTTCCTGTTGTCTCTTTCTTCCATAACTGAAACTTTGACATCTGGTTGTGACCTCTAGCGCTACCTTTGGGCGGAGAATGAGCGTTGGCGATGCCTAGTTTATTTTTGCGGTGAAAAAAACCCCGTAAATTTTTTTTGCTGACACCCTGTACATGCCTGCCTACTACTTATAGTCGGTAACAGGTTCGTAAAAGACTCAACGGATGCTCCGGCTCCAGTGCGAACTTTCTGCCTTTGGTAACAATTTTCTGCACGCTCTGCCAAAGCCGACGGAAGGCAAGGAGCGTGCGTTGAAGGCAGAGCTTCTGTTGCATTCTTCAGCCGCTCTCGCAGTGCTCATAGACCGCCCGAAAGACACGGCGTCCACCGCAGAAACGACGCCAGAACTATCTGCGGACGTGCCTCTAGCATACATGTATGATTCGAGCATCTCTGCAGACTGTTCTTGTATGTCCAATCTGAGAGGGCCGCCGTATAAGCAAGGAGCAGGCCACAGTCTGGAGACTGTTTTCTTTTTTTGTGATGTATTATTAGTGTGACCGAGGCTTTAGCTTGTCAGCGACTTTAATGTCATTCGATCCAAATAACATTAAGCCCTTTTTTTCCCCGTCTGACCAGGGTATTACTACCAGTCTATTTTCAAAGATAAAAAAAAAAAGCGAGAAAAGTCGGTAACTTGCCAAACTTTTCAAATTGTATCCGCTATCAAAAGCAACCAACAAGAATAATCGCACGACATGCCCCAAACCCTGCTTAGCGCGTTGTCGCGAGCTTAGGAGAAGTTTGAAAGGGTCTTCGTATTTCTCTCTTTGTCGCCGTTGCGTACAGTGCCAACCGTAAGTCGCTAGGCGGGACCCAGCGGCGAAGCCAAGTCGAAAACAGAAGAAAGGCTAACAGGGTCTTTCCGGAAAAAGGTCGAGAGGGATTATCCGCCTTCGGCCACGGAAAATCCGCGGCGGTCGTCTACGTCCGAGGATTACGGGCGATGGAATCGAAACTTGGCCAACGAAAGAAGAAAGCGAGCGCACGCCACCTGACAGTACACAGGGAAATAACAAAGGCTCCCCTGACTTGGCTTTCCCTTATCATTCCATGGACGTCGCTGTCTTTATGGGCACTTTTTTTTATCTTCCAGCTTAGACGTGGCCACTAGAAGGTTCCTCCCCCCTTCTTGTCAGTGTTATCGGTCTTTGCCTTTCGGTAATTGGGGCCACAACTCTCAAGATCTTTTTTTTTTTTCTTTTGAATGACGGTTATTTGTGTTTTGTGGTGCACCGAGATAAAGGAACCGATCGTTATGGGACTCTTCGGGTTATAGGTACAAAAATGCCCGCTCGTTTGCTTTCCCGCTGTGCACGCGGTACGGCCGATCACTGAGTTTTAAGTGATCGTCCGTACTATATACGACTTATGCCGCGCGGAAAAAAGAATATGTATAAGGAAAAGACTGTTTCGTAGGACGACAAAAGTGTATAAGAGCCTAAACGTACTTCGAAGACTTTAGTGGAGTTTTATGACATATTGGTCGACGCGTCGGCCTAAGTCAGGCCTTCACCAAGACACTAACAAACACACACACACACACGTACATAAACATGTACATACACATATACATATACAATGCTAATCACACTTGTCTATAACGCGCGAGCGTGCGGCTTTCTCCGGGGAGCGCTAGACTGGTGGCATTCGCGTAAACTAAGCTAGTCACGTGGCTCAACATGGAACGGCCCGCTCGAGGGGTGTCGTCCTGCCCACTCTATCAGCTGGCGGCGAACGCGGAAGGCTGCTCGCACGCTTTTTACAGACATCATTGCTCGAACAATAAACACACTAAAGCATGAAGGCGTATCAACGATGTCGTCATCAAAAAACAAAAATATATCACAAAGCATTTTACCTTTATCGCTTATCAAGCTGATATAGCGTGGGCAGGATATAATCGTAAAAAATATATATGATACCCGAATCCTTCTGATGAAAGAAACTGCCTTTGAAAAAAATTAGAATTGTATAGTTTGAGAGAAAAAAATTCTGAGGCGCTGCAGGGTAGAACACGTCAAATTCCCAATTTGATTTTATCTCGACTTTAGCCGCCATTTACAAAATATCGAATTCTTGCAGAATTATTATATTTATTACGCAATATTTACGCAGACTTGGCTATTTTTGGAGGTAAATTTCTGTCTTCTGTTATTTTAAATTAATTTTCTAAAAAATCTCAAACATGCAACCTAGAGCAAGTGTGACGCAACTTCGGACAGCTATATAAAACGAACGGTAGGGCGCAATGACGTGAGACAGATATCTGTGCGTAGCTATCAATGTAAGCTATCGATTGACATGTATTTTCTGGTTATTGTGTTTACCGTGTTGTTTTTATTCTGCCACAAATATAGACAAAAATGAAAAATATGCAAATTTTGAAGTCAATTTTCTCAAAAAAGCCATTTTTTATTTCGTTCATACTTTTTTAATTTATTGCCCAGATTCTGCTTAATAACCGGGTATAAATATTGCCTGACCTTTTTTGTTGTAGTTTTAGGACAACCAGTTGAATAAGTCATTTTTATCGCGTAATACCAACCTCCGGCTCCGGTATGCGGGCTTCACCGCAACATTGATAATTGGCTCAGCAATATCAGATTTCACTGACAACCACTTTACCTCGTTGCATTCCTAGTAATATACTTTTTACAAAAAAAGAAATGTCACAAAAAAATGACAGAAGGCAAGTGGCGTAGGCAAATTTTTTTTTCTCTTTCAAACTTTTTTAATTGATTTCCCGTGTGTTGCTTACCAGCTGGGTATGCACGTTTTCTGGCGCTTTTCTTTATGTTTGTTTTTACATCAAAAGAAAGAGCCATGTTCGTTACATCAGTTGCAACTGGTCCAGTTGTTAGGTGAAGTATAGGTTCAGTAACCTCTTCGCGAGCGCCAGCAAAAGGCTGCGATTCTTATCATGAAGATTACCATGCGACTCTTAGTTGACCTCGGCGTGCGCCGTTGCAAGAGGGTTATACTAATCTTGTTAGAGTGGAACTCGCGTCGTCACAGGCTGTCGCAATGCATCACAGCGAAGTGGAACTGTGTGAAGCAGTCCTTGTCCTTCTCCCAATAAATTTATGGGCGGAAGCTTGAGACTCTTTGGTTCCCGAAGTTTCTGTAGCTCGGCTGGGTCAAGTTTGTCAAAAGGAGAAAACAAATGCAGTAAACACTAGACATTATCACGCCGGTCGATGGAGTCGTAACTGTATACATACAGCTTTTGCGGATACTTATTTGTTTCAAGGGTGGCAAGTTATCACCAGTACAAACATGGCCACAGTGTCGGCAAGAGCATCAGAACAAAAAGGAAGGTTTGGTTGGCTTATCATTTTGTGTCTTCGTTGCAGCGCTTTTCTCCGGAACTAATGTTTGTAGTCCTCTTTGAGCCCCTGGTGCTATGGTCTGTCTGTTTCTCTTATCCATTATTTATTTTTACTTGTAAGCGAATAACACGCACCATGACATTTCTGGCGTCCTTAGGTTGATTCGCTAATCAGTGTCTATATTTGACAAACTCATCTAGTATAAGAGAATAAAAAAAATATAAGAAGAGGGCTTGCAGCAATGAATTTGTATAAGAGAACTGCGGAACTGCGTCGAAAGCAGAAAGCCGGAACCTCCCGAGGAATGAACGCGTTATTTTGAACTCAGTCATGGCTGCAGTTTTCAGCTTTAAAAGAAAGAGTTGCGCGGACTACTTCGAGAGACATAAGCGAAGGGTATACCGCAACCGACGTTTTCGTTATGTCACCGATCTCAACGTAGACGCCTTGAAGATGATCCTGCCTCCATCGAAAGCCGCGGCTCTTGCGTTGGATGACGTGCTCTGCCAGAACTGCTTCCAGTACACCGGTGAGAAGCTTTCATCATCTGTCAGTGATCCATGCTCGAGCTCTCCAGCAAGCTGCATCGAAGAGCACGAAGTAGTGGAAGGTCTTAACGAAGAGATTTCTGCTGCTGGGCTTGAAACAACTCCTTTGCGCATGCCTTCTACAGTAAACCCGAAAAGCCGTCAGGCATATGCTGAAAGAAAACAGCGGGAGATTGAAGGATCACACAGCCGACAGGTACGAAAAAAGTTGGCGACTGCATATACCTTGGAGCCAAGTGGGTCAAGTTCTCGCAGTGATCAACCATGCCTCGGCTGCGACGGGTGGTGGGCAAACATCAGAGAGGCCTTTGTGAAGGCGGCATCTTACCAGGAGAGATGTCAGCTCCTCACGCTTGTGCCCAAGGGCGTAGCCACTAGGGAGGTAGAACGGCTAATTCCTGAGGCATCGAAGTACCTTCTGAAGAAATCAAAGCAGCTTCGTGAACGGTTCGGCGTATGGGAGCGTCCGGAGCCTTATCACGGTGGAAGCATAAGCGAGGACACCATACGGGCAGCCACGCAATATTACACCGACGACGATCTCGACTGTTCTCGGCAGAGCCCAAACAAAAAAGATGCTGTTAAGCTTCTGAAGGATGGCGAAGAACATGTGGTCGTGAAGCGGTATATGACAAGGTCTGTCCGAGAGACGTACAGGCTGTTTAAGGAAGCAAACCCGGACTCAAAATTAGGTCTGACTAAATTTTACTCGCTGCGGCCAAAGTGGGTCAAGCTAAACCCTGAACAGACTGTCTGTGCATGTGTGTGCTGTACGAATTTCGATTTGTGCTTTTCCACCCTGAACAGCATGCGAGAAGAAAAAATAACAAAAGAGGAGATTCTCGCTTTGTGCCTCTGCCCTGAACCCTCGTCCGAATGTTTCAGAGGCGAATGCAAAGACTGCCCCTCGACTGACAGACTCTCCTTAGAATCATTGGAAATGGTGCCTGAAGAGGAAATTACATTTTTCACATGGGAGAATGGTAATTTGATAAGCAAGACCGCCGACTCCAGCCCCTTTTTGAAAGAGCTACAGAAATGGGCCACAAGGTTTTCCACGCACGATTTTATTCGTAGGACACAACGGGAAGCCATACGGATTGAGAAGTCTAGTGTGACCTCAAGACACATCGTCATGCACTTCGATTTTGCGGAGAACTGGACGGTAATTTTGCCACACGAGATACAGGAGTACCACTGGCACAAGCGTCAGCTCTCTGTGTTCACGTGTGTGGCATCCACGTCGCAAGGCTCAAAATGCTTCGGCGTTGTCTGTGAGGACTTATGTCATGACACTTCCCATGCGCTGCTGGCTCTGAGACTTATAGAAGACTGGCTGGAGGAGCACATCCCAGTTTATGCTTCACTAACGTACATATCCGACGGGGCACCTGCTCATTTTAAAAATAGATTTCAGCTGCATGAGTTCGAACGAGTGGGCCATACCCAATTGAAGTGGATATTTTCTGCCTCTGGGCATGGTAAAAACTCTTGTGACGGGGTTGGAGGGCTTTTCAAACACCACGCAACGGTGCACAACCTCCGTTCACCGGAGGAGCAGCTCGTCCGAACATCAGTAGATTTTGTGGACAAGGTTGGAAGGCGTGTCAAAAACGTAACTCTCATGAACTTAACCGAAAAGGAGGTGAGTGACTTCCGCAGAATCAAGAAAACAGAGTGGAGTTGCGTACCGACTCGGAAAGGCATCCGCGCTTCGCACGTGTGGCGACGCGAAAGGGGCGAAGTGCAGCTTGAGCGAACTGTTCTATCTTCGTCTTAATGCATGAACCTCTGTGGTGCACGTGCGGAACTCTCAGATGATCTACGGCTTTGTTTTGTTTTGTTGTTAAAGCCTCTTCTTGTACATTTGCGCTTCTGTAAAAAATTATGTGTTTCTATAGGTGTGCCTTGTTAACCCCAATAAATTACTCAATAAATAGAGTGATTTTGTTAAACTGTTACCTATGAATGTTTTATTGCATACTGCCAACAAAAGAGTATGATTACTGTAAGCTGAAAAGCAACTTCCGATATGCTGTGCGTAGCCCAAAAAATTTAAACGTATGCAACAAGTAGTCCAAAAGCCGAAGGATGGACAAAATGTAGTCAATTTTTTTTTCACGTACCTCGGAATACTAAGGGCCAATGAAGGATAGGCGAAAGAATGCCATGCGGTAAATTTAAAAAAATCGAGCCGATTTTCCGATAATGTTTGTATAAAATAAAGATTGTCCGAAACGCATAAACGGGGATATTGTTTTTCTGGACTGGATAGTGCCGTAGAATGCAACCCGACATGATCGAAACGGATGAAACGTCTTGGATCTCTCCACTCGCTTAGGCTAGTTAACATTGATGTTAACTAAATTTACTTTTGTTGTTGTTTATCACGGCACAATGTTCAAACAAATAATTTAAATATATAAGTTTCGTGCAACCTCAGTAGTAAAACGTTGTCGTGGCGACGTTCGAAAATGCAAGCTGTGACTTCGCAGACATCACTTCGTCAATTCAGCCATCTCTCATTTCTTTATGACGTTACTGATTTTTTTTTAAATATATTAGTAAAAATTCAACGGGGTAAAGTAGTTTTCAGTGAAATCTGATATTGCTGAGCCAATTATCAATGTTGCGGTGAAGCCCGCATACCGGAGCCGGAGGTTGGTATTACGCGATAAAAATGACTTATTCAACTGGTTGTCCTAAAACTACAACAAAAAAAGGTCAAGCAATATTTATACCCGGTTATTAAGCAGAATCTGGGCAATAAATTAAAAAAGTATGAACGAAATAAAAAATGGCCTTTTTGAGAAAATTGACTTCAAAATTTGCATATTTTTCATTTTTGTCTATATTTGTGGCAGAATAAAAATAACACGGTAAACACAATAACCAGAAAATACATGTCAATCGATAGCTTACATTGATAGCTACGCACAGATATCTGTCTCACGTCATTGCGCCCTACCGTTCGTTTTATATAGCTGTCCGAAGTTGCGTCACACTTGCTCTAGGTTGCATGTTTGAGATTTTTTAGAAAATTAATTTAAAATAACAGAAGACAGAAATTTACCTCTAAAAATAGCCATGTCTGCGTAAATATTGCGTAATAAATATAATAATTCTGCAAGAATTCGATATTTTGTAAATGGCGGCTAAAGTCGAGATAAAATCAAATTGGGAATTTGACGTTTTCTACCCTGCAGCGCCTCAGAATTTTTTTCTCTCAAACTATAGAATTCTAATTTTTTTCAAAGGCAGTTTCTTTCATCACAAGGATTCGGGTATCATATATATTTTTTACGATTAAATCTTAAAAGTTTGGTCGAATTCAAATGAAATCACCCATATATATATATAAATAAATAAAGAGAGAGAGAGACAGATAAAGAAAATATATCGTAGGATGCCGAAGACTATGAAGTAATGAAGTCTCACTTTGAAACGTTGTTGGAGTTTTAAAGCATTTAGTGAGTCGACGTTTCGCCCTGAGACAGGCCTTCCTCAAGACTGGTTGCCAGAGTCGGTTACAGAGTTGTTTTCGGTTTCCCCACCCGGGCCACGTCACCTGTCAGATCACGCGCAAAAAATGCCCAAGTAAAAGAGCCCAAGTAAAAAACCGCTGCTGTCCTCCCCCCCACTCCACGTACGGCCGCAGCAGACGCCGCCAGCCATCGGAGTCCACCAGAGGCCACGTCAGATTTCGTGACCCCAGGGACGTCACGTGCGGAGGGCGCAGTAACGTTCACAGAGTTGGATCGGCCCAGATGGCCAGCAGCGCACGCCGCCGAAGGACGCAAAGCTAAACAAAGCACAGTCAAAAAAGAGAAAAAAAAAAAAAAGAAAAGAAAGGGAGAGAGGAATGTAATAAGCGCACTCAGTTAATAACGCCAAAACGCATAGAAATAAACCCTGCATAGAGAAAGAGAAGGTGAAATAAGCACACAGAGTAAATCAAAGCCAACGCGCTTAGACAAACCCCTGCATTAAAAAAAATACTTAAAAAAGCGCGCGCAGTAAATCAAGCAAACGCTCGGCCGAAGCGCATAAACAAATCTCCTGCAAAAAAAAAAAAAAATAAATAAATCGTTAATATAACAGTACAGTGTTAACCACAGTCCCAGAACATTCAACAAGGAGGGCAACAGGTGGAAGATGCCTGTTGAAGGTCATGACCCGTTGACTCATCGACAGGTTGTACAGAAAGGTATACACGGAAAAATTAAAGGGTTGAATAATGGGATTGAATTCGCTACAGTCACTCCGCCACAGGGGGATCAAGGTAGATTGCATGCATAGATGATATTATACCTGGATCTTCATTAATACCGGCCCGGATTGAATTAAATTTGTAAATAAGATACGATTCTCTCTGCCCGCGATCACGGTTGCTTTTGAAATTGGATTGTAAAAATGTAACGTCCAGTTTGTCAAACGTGTGTTTGGGTAAAGCCATATGTCTTGAAAGGGGGAGTTTGGGAAATGAATTTACATGCGCCCTGTGATTGTTAAACCTCAATCGGAAAGGTGTGCTGGTTTGGCCCACGTACTGCTTACCGCAGGTGTCACATGTGAGGAGGTATATCACATTACTTGTGCCGCAGTTTAAGTTTCCGTGGATTATGTAGGCGAAATTAGAATTCGTACTCTCTACCGTGGTTTTAGGTGTCACGTGTTGACAGACCTCGCAATTTGTTCTCCCACAAGGGCGACTGCCAGTTCTTTCAGTGTAGGTTGTCTTAGACCTAACTATGGCGTCCCTAAGATTGCGTGAGCGTCTGTAGACTACCCGGGGAACGGAAGGGATAATCCTTGCGAGGCGTTCACTTTGTTGTAAAATGTTAAAATGTTTTCTTAATATGGGTGCGACATTCGGAGTCTTATTGTTGAAAGTTAGTACGAGGTTCGCCCGACGTTGCTCTGTCTGAGGGCTCCGCTCACTCAACAAGAGGCCACGATCAAGGACCTGCGCCTTATTGATCGCATGGTCTATGATCTTTTCCGGGTACTTCTGTTTTTTCAGGACTTGGCGTAATTGATCGGTGTTTGTTTTAAAATCGTCGTTGTTTGAACATATACGTTTAAACCTATGAGCCTGACTATAAGGTATGCTATTTTTGCAGTGCCGTGGGTGGCAGCTGTCGTAGTGCAAGCATTTCTGACGATCCGTAGGTTTTCGGTACAGTTGAGTGGCCAATTTAGAGTCATTAATTAACACTCTTGTGTCTAGAAAGGTAATTTCAGATTTTGAGTAACTATGTGTAAAAGAAATGGAGGGGTGCGCAAAATTAAAAGCTCTAATGAACTCGAGAAGCTCTTCTTCCGAATGCGACCAGATAAGAAATATATCGTCAATGTACCTTTTATAGAAAAGTGGTTTGAGGGAACGCGATGCCAAAAAGTTGGATTCTAAATTTCCCATAAATATATTAGCGTAGTTAGGTGCCACCTTCGTTCCCATTGCAGTGCCGCTGGTTCGAAGGAAGAAACTTCCATTGGAATTCAAAGCTATTTAACTCAAGCACCAGACGCGAGAGACTAGCCACGACATACTTATCTGGTAAATCGTCACTCCTGTGAGAGTCGTACGCATTCACAAGGGCCTCTATGCCATCATTGTGGGGGATGTTTGTATATAAAGACGACACGTCCATCGTAACAAGAAAAGCATCTGTAGGGATATTAATTTTAGAAATTTCTCTGAGGAAGTGGTTCGTGTCCTGAATGTAAGATGGGAAGATGGGTGGGATGTTCCTAATCAAGCTATCAATATAGCTAGATATTGGTTCGGTGAGGGTTCCTGATCCCGATATAATGGGACGGCCTGGGTTCCCTTCTTTATGAATTTTTGGTAGCATGTAAAATCTACTGGGGGAAATTACCGAAAATACGGCAAAGGCATTAACTGCTAAAACGCCGTGCCAGGTAGATTTTACATGCTACCAAAAATTCATAAACAAGGGAACCCAGGCCGTCCCATTATATCTGTTTCAGGAACCCTCACCGACCCAATATCTAGCTGTATCTAGCTATTGGCGACGTGCGCGATCGAAAGCGTCGCTGTGGTCGGCCTTCCAGGATTGGCCGAATGCTGAATATGACGTCAGCAAAGGTTTTCTCATCGACAGAAATAAGAGGAGTGTAAGAACTTTAATTTTGACGGTGTTGGCAGTATTGCTTTGACAGCGCGATGGTTTTGAGCTTCTACCATGCGAATTACAAATACCGTCGAACTTGTTGCTCGCAAGGTAATGACGTCACGAGAGGGAACCATAGGAGGGCGCCACCAAAACATCTCGCCGCTAATACAAGCAGAAGATAAACAAACAAACATTGCTTCTTAACCCTCCGACAATCTTCTCGGAGGGTTAAGAAGCGACGCTTTTTGGCGTTTGAAACGTGTACGTCTTGATGAGATAACATATATTTAATCTAAACTGCTCTAACATATATCTTAACAGACCGATCTCACTAAGCGTTCGGCGCATGCGTGACGCCGTCATTACTTTAGTTCACTGGAGGCAGACGG
Organism: Ixodes scapularis; assembly: GCF_016920785.2. NCBI lineage: Eukaryota > Metazoa > Arthropoda > Arachnida > Ixodida > Ixodidae > Ixodes > Ixodes scapularis. Next base: position 91,171,041 of record NW_024609836.1, read on the forward strand.
CCGTGCATGCGAGGGTTCATGCCGTCTCGTGCTCCACACACGCAGAGCTCCAGCGGGGTTGTCGCACGTGCAGAAGGACTAAAGTTCCCTCGATGGATTGCGACAGCGGTGGCGTAGTCTAGGGTGCCTCAATGTCCTCTCAATGTCCTTCTGTTAAGGGTGATGCCACCCTTTGTAGTACCCGATGCCGACAGCACGCGCTCACTGGTAAAATACAAAGAAATCGACGAAAACAAAATGTCGCCGTAGCACAGTCAGCGCCACGAGCGCGTGCAGGGACACGTTCCTTCACGCGCTTCTGAACAAAAAATAAAAATAAAAGTGTGAGACAAAATGGCCAGATGTCTCCAAAAGCGCACATGAAGGCACCCTAGCGTAGTCAAACTGGCTGGTGAAATCGGTCTATTCTCCATATTAAGGGGAAAAACTAGTAATGCTCCGTGAGGACGCGGACTTTTTTTCTTACTACGGTTCTTCAGTCGAGGCAGCCGATTCGCATTCATTTGTCGTTTCTGCTTTTGGTGATGTTCACGAAATGTTGGGCTGTGCGCTGATTCCCATCAACTCTGACAAATGTTTGTGCTGGGGGTAACTTTGACCTACTGAAATTTTAGCGATTGCTAAATATACCTGGCTTGGACGCGTCGTCATCGCAGAATGATGGTGGTCACCTCCACTTGTTCGTGCCGAGAAAAATCTAATTCGGTGAGTGCGAAAATTGTGCTGCAGAATGCATGCCTTCGGCGGCGAAGCCGCCACGGTGCAGCCGATGTGATGTCAATTAAATGAATACGTTTTAATCCTATTGAAGCAATATGGGTAAAACAAAACGCGATGTGTCAGGATTGCCGGGAACATGTGCAGGACTAACGTTAAGTAATTATTAGGCTTAAAGTAATCAAGGAATGACTTCAGCGTCAAGTTACCAAAAAATCTGATTGTAATCGACTATCTTTTTTTTTTTTTTTCTAACGTTTTGCCGTTATTCTTTTTTACGTTGTCAAGTTTGAGGGTCCGGTGATGTCGGAGCTACCTGCATGAGCACGTACGTTTGGCGTCTCTTTAGTATTAACGTGCGTGCGAATGAAACCCTATGACGAAGCCACATTGTCTCGCAGCAGTGATCGGGCTGCAACACTGTGGAACCTATGCTATAGCCTCGACAACGTCGCACCGGTTCATCAACGAAGCACAAAGAGGTGAACACGCTGGACGTAACGGCGAATCACATCGCGGGATCTCCTGTCGGTTTGCCGAGGTCTGTGCGAATCAACGTTGGCTAGCAATAAGTACGCTACGCGGTGCGTCTGCAAAGCAAAACAAAGACGTCAGCACATCGCCGAGTGCTTTTCCCTGTCGCGGTTCCCTGCTCTTTTTTTTTTCTCATCCGGGGACGAGGAATCTTGTCTCGTTGGCCGGTTGCTCCGACCCACACATCCGCAACGTTTGTTTGTTTATCTTCTGCTTGTATAGCGGTAGCGGGTCTTCCTAATCTAGCTGTCTTCTGGAGACAGGTCCCTGTCTATCCTAAAAGGACCGCTCGAGTTAAATCTTCCACAAAGCTAAAAGCTTGTTCACACATCTGCGACTTCTTAGGGCTGATTGCTTCATGACATCTGGCCAGGTCTTACGGCGACATTAGCACCATCTATCGGGTAGCTGTAAAACACTTAACATGTACGTGTATTTTTTATTTTTTATTTTTTTGGGGGGAGGGGGGGGGGGGGCAGAGGGACATATTTTTTATTGACTTGAAAAATTTATGACAATGTTACAAACGACCGTTTATCATAGATACTACATTCTGAGAAATCCCTGCGCGTCTACATACCCGCAAGACATTCGAACAGCCAATCTCTGCTATCTACGAAATCAGCTCAGCGAATGATGAAGCGGAACATCCGATTAGACCTAAAAATGAAGTCTGCGCTGTGGCACTACGCAATGCAAAGCATCATGACTTTATTTTAAAGTCTAATGGGATGTTCCGCTTCATCATTTGCTGAGCTGATTTCGTAGATCGCAGAGATTGGCTGTTCGAGTGTTTTGCGGGTAAGTAGACGCGCAGGGGTTTCTCAGAGTGTGCATACATTTGATCTCGCTAACACCGCAAAACCTTCCCTCTAGTGAAATGCAGTTGTAGGGTCAGCTCATAGATGGCGCCAGCGTGTTTTCTCGTCGTAATAGATCGCACGAACTCGGTTGTAAGAAAACGCAATTGTGTGAAAGAGTTTTAAAGGTGCCCTGGAGGAGGTTTCTGAGATCACCTAACTTTGGGGATAACTCACTCCGCTGGCTCTAAGTATCCTAGAAATCCCTGGATCATGACGATACGCGGCAGATTTCCCTATTAAAAAAAAAAAAAAAAAAAAGAAACGATCAAAGATCGCAGCACGCAGCACACCCAGGCACGGCTAGTGCCACTAAATAAGCTACGCTTCAGAGTAACGACACTTGGCCATATTGTGTCTTAAAATCATGGTTGCCAGTTATCTGAAGCTTTATCTGAAATCACAGGAAACGCTTTTCTGCCTTCCAAAAATGTTTAACGCGACAGAGCAAAAAACGCGACAGAGCAAAGCAATATTATATGATCTTCCTAACACTAAAAATCTTATGCCAAGGAAGTCGCACTTTTGAATCATGACGGTCGGCAGTTGCATCTGCTCTGCATACGAGCCAAAATGGCGGCTGCCACAACAATGTCGGAGAACGGAGTGCCGATACTCTAAGCGCAGCTCATTTAGTGGCTCTAGGCACGGCCGGACTGGAAGCGCGCGCTCTCTCTCTTCTTGCGGCCTTTGCAATTGGGGCAATCGCCACCTCCCGCCGCAATTCGCGGGGGGCGCTGTCACCTCACCCCTGGGCTACCCTTTGCCGTTTGCACAAAGCGCGTCTGACAGTGTATCTCAGCGCTGTCGCAACTTTCGGCCGAGATTTTTATAGCCTTTGACATCTGATCCTTACGTTTAGACGCTCAGCCACTATCTAATGCGCTTCTGATGAGCCCAAAACGGTGAATATTTCACGCACATCTCCGAGAGATTCGGGAGTAGAAAGTATAGTAAGTAGAGACAGCGAATGCAATTGCGGAAACACTATACTCATCTGTACCTCCAGGACTTCCGTTGGAACTCAAGAACAGGAGGAGATGGACCCCTTCTACGTGGAGGAGCTATATAATTTGTACACTCTCGTGAAATGTAAGCAGGCCCAATCTATATATTGCCGTGGTCTGCATCGCCGTTTCATGGGCCGCACATGAAGTCGGTCAGCTGCTCTAGACGAGGGTGTAGTAGTCTACATAATTTTCGCACAGTGCATATTACGGCCTAAAGTGCTTCCTCGAGGGCTTGTGCACATATCCAGCTCATTTTTTTGTCACAGGGAAACGCAGTTTGCTGACGACGCCGCCTGTCGGTAGAGTGACTTTAAAGTCGAAGCGAAGTTCAATAAACCATTGCCAAAACAACAACCTATACGAAGCTCGAACACCAGCGAAAAGCAGCTCGAGGGGACTTTCCGAGTGGGGTGAAGTGGGGTGAGGTGATTGCGCCCCTGGCGGCAAGCAAGTGAACTACATACGGAGAAAAAATGCCATTGACTCAAGGGGCGATTGCAAAGGCCGTAAGAAGAGAAAGAGAGCGCGCGCGTCCAGTCCGGCCGTGACCCAGGTTACCTCCGGCGACGGGAGAAGTATGTACCGAAACAAAGACTAGTGTCAGCCAATAGCAAGTGAAGGATCCTTGCGCCTCCGACTGGTGGAACCGCGGAAGTGATATCTTGGATGAGCGCAGCTCGTGGCCCAAAGAGTCCGGCAGGTACGTAGGCGGGGGGGGGGGGGGGGGGCACAGGTGTGTAGCCAGTGGTGTTCTGAGTGTGTCGAAGGGCCAGTACACGCGTGCGTAAGTTTTAAAGGAGCGTACAGTCGCTGACGACTTAAGGAAGGCAGGGCGTGGTCTATCGTGCTCCTCCATTCGTGACTGGGTTTGCGGCGTTCTCATCAGCTGATGACCGGCTGCGAAGCGATAATAAAACTCCGGGTACTGGCCACGCATTGCGTTTTCATGTTGTCCGTGACTAATGACTAGTCTTTCGATGCTTGTTCTTCAGTTCGGAACATAAATGTCCGGGTCAATTGAAAAAAAATAAAAAAATAAAGAGCTGGGATGATTTGTGCAGAGCAGGAACCCGATGTATGGTGCTTAAAGAAAATTTGACGGGTTGGCGTGAGATTTCGTAAGCACGCCCCCCTTTCATACCGCGTTTAGAGTGACACCCGAGATTAGTTTTCTATCGACATTTCCCGAAAGATTCAATAAAAAGAAATAAAAAAGGTGCTACAACTACTTCGTAAGGCGGAGGCTTGCCTCGATTAAAAATGAAAGATAATAAAATCCTGATGTGGAGACTCTTTTAGTTTTTTATTGTAGAACTATTCATTCGGATTTTGGTATTTCTCGCTTCGACCGATTCTCATTCGAACTCTCTTATTTTAATGTTCTCCAGACATCCCAATGGGGTATATATGCGGCATTTGGGGCCCATTCTAATTTCATCGTGTCCGCACTTTAACCAAATGGCACTACAAATGGGCATGTTTCTAACATTTCTATAGTCACCAAAACGGCAATTTGGTCTAGTTGGTTCATTATCACGTCACGGACAGTTTAAGAAAAGGTAGTGGATTATTATGTTATCAGTTCTTGCCTCGTGATTACTCCTCCAGTGTTCATATGGGCTGATGCCCAAATCTCATTAACTGCGAATCATTTGATTTCATTTTATTTAATGACCTCAAAAGCATCTATTGATGCATTACATGAGGGGAATGACAAGAATGGCGGAGAAGTCGTGACTGATACATATATGAGAAATTTTGGGGAAAAAAAAAAACTTATTCGCCAATGCAACAACAAAAACGCCAAAGTGTACGAAAGAGGAAAACGTGCAATGAATTGCACACACATTGTGGAACTCGAACAGTACAAACACTGAAGTTAACAATAATACAAAAACCGTCATAGACTAGCTCGTAAACAAAACAACTCTTCACAACACTGTTTAAACAATATCGGGTCAGATAAAACCACACCATCCCTGGGGAGACTATTCCATTCCTCTATGGCTAAAGGGAGTGGTGAAAACATGAACAGGTTAGTACGTGACTTAATAGGCTCAATTTTGAAAAAAAATGATCAAGTCTAGCAGATATGAACCGTGCCGGTGAGCAGAGAAATGTTTTGAATAATCATCCGTCGTAATATATATTTTATGAAAAAGACATAAACGGGCAATCTTCCGCCGAATCTTTAAGGGTCTAAGCCCAACCTTGTCGTTAAGTCTGTGACACTAGTAAAGGTGGAGTACTCGTGACAAATGAACCACGTAGCTTTATTCTGCAGAGCTCCTATAGTTTGAATGTTTAATAACTTTGATGAGGATTCCATATAATACTGGCATATTCTAGTTTGGAAAGGATGATTGATTTATAAGCTGGTAGCTTCGTTGTTTGTGCCATATAATATGCTGGAGACTCCGTATACATCCTGCATTTCCTGAGCTGTCTGTTGCTATCAGCTTGTTTCTGTTTAATATATGACGTTGCCACGTATAGTCTTGGCTCTATAAAGGATCTGTCGCTTTTTTGTAATGATTATTTTCGCATTTTAAGAAAGCGTACCGTGTGTGACGAAGAAACATCGATTTTATTTCTCATAGAAGAAGACACTCGTATGATACAGCAATGACTGCTCCATGAACAAGCGGGTCCTGATCCGCGCTTGATGCTTGTAAAGAAGGACGGACGTCTTCAATGAGAGCTGAACCTCGAGAACAAAGAGTGCGTGTGCTTATAAACATGCGCGTGTGGGAAAATGTGTGTGTGTGTGCGGGGGGGGGGGGGGTTGTTCTTTCGTGAACAAACAAAGCTCTAGATTTGTCACACGTGGTGCTGTCGTCACTTTCTGCCTTGAGTCTTTCATACACGAGAGCTTTAGCAGGGTGTCCAGTGGAGTTTCTCTAATCGAACGCTTCAGTCCCTCTCCTTGCTTTTTGTGCTTTTTGGCCAGCCAAAGCGTATTTATATTTTGGCTTTATCGCGCGCTACGGGAACCCTCCAACGGAAACGATGTCTTCATCCTGAAGCAAACAGACGCATCGACACAGCTACTCCCAGGGACGACGTTTATAGCATTTGCGAGGAAAGAAAGAGAGAGCGCGCACAGCTTTAATGAGCGATCATAATGGGAGAGGGCAGGCGTACCCGTACTTTTGACTGCATTGCCAAGAAAATTCGTCCCCGAGTGGAGCAGGATATCAAGTTTCTCGATCGTTTCTTACTTCAAGTCGCGAACGGCGCGGCCATGCACGAAGAGTGTATACACCTTGTGCTTCTCTCGAGAAAACGTAGCTGAGCTTTATTGAACTTTTCTGTCAAGGCGCCACAACAACTGTCGTCACCGACAACTTAATAAACGTAGGGCATGCCTGTGTCACGGCCACGCTTCTGGCTTAGTGATTTCTTTTCTTAAGTTCGTATTACTGGGGAGTAATGCGAACTGGGGAGTAATGCGGTGAGCAAGTCGTCTGCTTCTTGGGCATGCTGGGTTGCAATGGTATCAGAACGCCGAGCTCTTATTGGTTGTTTGAATAAAGATAGTGGGTAGACCTCAAGGCATCTAGCATTGAAATCTAACCACCATTTCTTTCTCTAATCAGCCAATAAGAGCTCGGCGTAGTTCTGACGTCACTGCAACTCCTGCGCATAAGAACAAATTCATGAAAGTGCCAAAAGCGACAGGGAAAAACAAATGCGGAAACAACACAAAGCGCACTCGCAACTGAAGTTTATTTAAAAAACAACAACAAACTATAAGCCGTTGTAGAAAGCTTATTCGTCAAACAATCGATAAAACCCCTCAATAAAATCAAACAGCTTCTCTGAGAGGTTAAGGGAGGGCTCGCTGATGCACTCGTTTCATCTTGCCCTAATCTCGAATGCCTCGTGAACTTCTCGGCATACTTTTTCTTTGTGTTTCCCTAGAATATTAACATCATGCAGAACTGGTGTGCATGGGCAACGACTAATATGGCTGGCGAGATTACCAGAACCTCTCATGGCTGCCGCATGTTCGCGAGCGCGGTCATTGGCGCACGTATGCACCCGTCTGACCAATGTAATCGGAACCGCAAGTCAGCGGTATCTCGTACACCGCTCCCATGGCACACTAACCATATTTGGTACCATGTTTTATGTCGCACTGCTCTTTCATTGGCCGGGGACTATTGATACTGCGGCAAAGACGTATACCAGTTTATCGGGGGGCTGAAAATGCCACAGGAACTTTAAAATGCTGCGCAACTTTCCTTTATATTATGGTAATCTCGCCATCTATTGTTGTCCTTGACCATGCTCCCCAGTTCAGCATAATGTTAAGATTCTAACTACATATGGAAAAAAAAAATTGTGCCGACAAGTTTACGAGGCATTCGAGATTGAGGTAAAAGGAGATGAGTGCGTCAGCGAGCCTTCTTTTGCTTGTTTAGGAAAAGTTTGATTTTATCAAGGGGTTTCATCGTTTGTTGTGACGAATAAGCGTTTTAAAGCAGTAATATTAAGGCCCGTTCACACTCTTGCAACCGAGTATGACCGAGAGAGACGAGACCTGTAGAAACCTCTTACATTTTTTTAGGACGAGTGAACACACTGGCACTCTGGCGCCATCTTTGTGGTGACCCTGGAACTGCATTTCTCAAGAGCGAAGGTTTTGCGGGATTTTCGAGGTCGAATGTGCGTAATACCTATAAGAAAGGCTCGTTTATAACGTTGACAAAAGATTTTCTAGCCAAGAAAGAAAGGATAATGCACGAGAGAAATAGAAAACAAGCCGGACCGCCAAGTTTTCACTGCTAGCCAATAGATGGCACCAGAGTGTCCTCTCGTTGTAAGAGATATGAAGAGGTTCCAAGGCACTCGGTTCAAAGAGGTCGCAAGTGTGTGAACGAGCCTTTATGCGTTTTTCTTAAGTGAACTTCAGTTGCGAGTGCGCCTCGTGTTGTTTCCGCTCTTCTTTGTCCCTGTCGTTTTTGCGGGTTTTAAATATTTGACTATGAACCAACTTGCCAAACTTTCCACTTTGCTGAGTAATAAGATGCTAGAAGCTCGCCACGCGCTCTGCGCTTTTCAAGTTTTCCGTGGCCATAGGAGTGTTTACAGCGTCTGCGCGCTTCAAAATACACGGGAAATCAGCACCTCTATCGCTAGCACAATCGCCGCTGCTAAACAACACACGTAGTACGGCCAAAGGAACTGTCTGACGTCATGGGCTACGAGGGAAACCCCTCTGTCCCCAAAGCGGGAGCAATTCCAACTCTCCATGCTGGCTTGGCGCAGTGCCCAACCGGTCTCGAATATCCTCGCCAGCAGGCGGCCGTAACTGTCCCTCAGCGGGCTGTCTTTTTTCATGGGGGTGCTTCCGTACAGCGTGTGGATCACGTCCTTCCCGCGAGTCACCGCGTTGCCGTACGACGCTTGGCCGCAGACGCCCAGGTCAGCGGACACGAACACGTGACCGCCCCTGACGACCTTATCCATGCAACCCTGTTCCGTGTCACTCACGGTGGAATCCTTGTCGGGAGAGCGCCTCCGAGCGGCCTCCATGGCACCGATGATGCCCTGCTTGCCGTCTGACCTCCGCAGAAGGCGCTCGAAGTAGGTGTTCCTTTTCACGCAGGGCAGCACCTTGCCTGATTCGAGCTTGGGGAAAAGCTTTTCCAGGGTGTCGTCGGCGTCCCAATGGTATCCAGAACTCAAGCTGGACGTGAGCAGGCTTTGGAAGTAAACGGCGAACGAGAATCCGCCGGCCATCCAGCAGAAGAGCACGATGCGTCCAGCCAGCCCTCGTTCGAACCGTTTCGGTATAGGGTACGAGAATAGCATTGCCGTTGAGACAAGAACCAACACCGCGTCTTGGATGTCGCCGAGGAGCTTTCTTCGCGAGATGTAGTTCATTAGACAAAAAAACAGCACACAGGCGGCAATGGAAACGAGCAGGAAAGTGAAGATGGTCATTGGGGCTTCGCGTAGAAGAGCGTCTGCTCGACTTGAAGGATGACGAGCGGTGTAGAAGACGCTCGTTCCGTAGTAAAGGACGCCGGGAAAATGAAGCTGCCGCAAGCGGCCTTCTGTGCTCACAACCTTTCCAACCATGATGTCGATTCTGTTCTCGACGATGTCTGGAATCCACTGCTGGTAGCTCACAACCACTTTTTTGTATTGGACCCCAAGCAGATCAAAAGCTCGAAGAATTAGATTCATTAGTGGAGTGGCGCATTTACGCTCCAAACAACCCAGCACGAGACTCTGGTTTTGCAGTCGCAGCGATGTGATTGCAGCGGGAACACTCTGCTCCAGATTGCGTGAAGAGTTTATGGAGGCGATGGAGCTCCGGGTAGCGCAGTTCCAAATCCAGTCCACTGCGAAATCGAGATTGTTTTTACATCTAGTAGAAAGACTGCCGCTAGGCAGGCTTGCGTTTCCACAGACTCGAACAAGAAACAGGTTGTCCGTGGTCGAAACGATTAGCCAACTAGAAAGAGGATGTAAGCGCGCGTAAGAAGGGAGCCAATGCGAAAGGCTGCCGTTCCATACGGACTTCGGAACGATGGCCACCGTCTTCCTCTTGTACGCAGCTCTGCCACGGAGGTGCTGCAAGTACGTTGGCCAGAAGCCGCACCAGTACCTCGCGCTAAAAGCGGTGCCAATTCTACGGAGATAGAGAAAGCTGTCCATCTCTTCAGTGGCACAGAGAATGTCGACGTCGGTGTCGTTGGGAAGCAGAAAATCGGTGTAGTCCATTTGTGAAGCCGGAGGCGCAACCAGCATTGGGAGCACGATCCAAACGAAGGCGAGACACCTAAACATCTTCACCGAACGGTATACTGATTCGGCGAGACCCTCGGCACAAAGCAGAGTCCAGTCGTCTGGCCAATCTGAATCTCAAAAAGGAGAATATTGTACTCTTTCGTGATTTTAGTTCAAGTACCGTATAAGTTTCCTGGATGCTGTCAAGTTATTGATTGAACCCAATTATTGCCACTATTGACGCAGGTGGAGCTTCATCTTCATTGGGAAATAAAAAGGCATACCAATCGATGGCGTTTCAAAAGCGGCTACTGATTGCTTATTTTCTGGCAGCGTCGGTTTTGATTAACGATGAATATTTTAAGCAAAACAAAATACGACGTGTTCAAGTTTAATTTGACGTGCTGATTGAGGACCGCTCAACGTTATCAACCGGAAATTCAATGCCCGTTGAACTTTAAAGAATATACGTGGTAGCCTGCGTCACCCGCAATAAAGTCGGAAGTCAACTTAAAGCACGTTGAGTGTTTATTTTAAGGCGAAATCCCTATACGTTCAATTACGGGAAAACGCGGCGTCGGCGTTGTGCCCGTAAAGTGGCCACAAAAATACGTTATCAAGCACGCGCCGCTCAAGGACAAAAAAGATACACCTCAAAAAAAAAAAAAGAACAGCAACGCAGATGCTTCGTCACGGAAGCCGTGCAGCCGGTGGGGGCGCCGCGCTTGCGCAGTGGAGGAGCGTGATGTCACTTCCGGAGCGCCGTGTGCAGAAGGAAGACGTGACGCGCTGCCTCCGATGTGTTAGTTGCGCTTCGGACTTCATCTGCGCTCGTTGTGTGCTTCGTGCGATGGACTGTGAGGCGACCGCGTCCACATCTACACGGCATCGACATCGGCAGCAGCGTCTACATCGACGGCGGCTTTCGCAGGCAAATGAGGCCACCACGCAAATACGTCACGGCCAAGGAAGCAAGGGAGCGGATCAATGCGGCAAGGCGAGCGAAGAGGCAGGCAATTAAAGCAACCACGACGTGAGGACGACACTCGGGACATATTTGGGAGGAGATCGAACAGTCACGCCACCAGCGGTATGCCGCAGCTGTGTGGACAACAAACCTTATTTTATTGTTTGTTGTTGATCAGAGAAATCGAAGATGACGATTCGAAGGCCGCTCCTCGCGCGCCCAAAGCACTGGTCAAAGTGAAGCGCTCGTGCCCAGACCGTGCTAGGCGAAGTTCAATTTCTTTGTTTTGCTGTGATAGTAAACACAACGCTGTGTGGACAACAAGCTCGATAAAGCGCCCCGTATAGTTCGATCTCCTGGCCAATAGCCCTCTGATGACGGGAACGTTGTTGTCACAGAAGACGACGTCATCAGAACCGACCTGCTGCTAGATACCGAGGATCTCATCGCGTGAAATAAACTCACACTGAACAACTACATCTACATCATGCTACCCAGCACGTGCAACCTCGGTCAACCTCATTGCTGTGCTACATGAGGGTCCGAAAGTTTGCGGTCTGGTGGCCAGCGTATACGCAAGCACACACACCGAATACAACACCGGTAGAAACAACTTTAATACGTGTAGAAATATTAATCGAAAACATTTTACCTGCGGGACTGTAATGCTTTTGCATTCCTACACGAAAGCAGTCTGAAGTGCCTTGCCATTTTTTTTAACATTGATTTTTTTTAGTACGGGAACCTAACTTACGGCCTTTTTTATGTTTAAATTTCTCCAGTCCATCATTATTTTAATTTCGCTGGCAGTGTTAATTCTCAGAAACAATAACGGTTGACAATCAATGTACGATTTTAAGAACGTAACAGAAATGCTAGGAAAATCGCTGCTGCACCGTCGAGCTTCACCTATTGGTCCCCGCGTAGTGGGAATCATCTCAACCGTGGCTAACATTGTAGACGGAGTCAGTTTACTACGTTCTAAGGTTCACTTCCTTCGCCCGTGTTAACGTTGCTAAAACCCCTCAGTTGGGAAACTGCCATAGAGCCTGCTTTAAAGAAGTAGCTCCGATCAGTACTCGAGAACCGAGCTAACGGCGATCGGAACGCCGCCATTTCTCCCGCAGCGTCCACTCCGGGAACTACACGGCTGCACGTCGAGTCGGGCAAGGGCCGGTGGCGCCATCTCGCAGGGCAGTCTCGCATTAGCTATGTAAAGCAACTCTCATGTTTCAACTCGTAGCTGAAGGATGGCGCTGTTATCGTATTTAGCTCGGTCTCGGTGGACGCCAGCGGCCCGGGTTTCAAGGGTGAGTTTCCCAACTGAGGGTTTTAGTAACGTTGGCCCGTGATATCTATCGACGAAGCAGTTTTTAAGACAAGACCGCGTTCGTCCGCAGCGGGCGCGGGCACTGGGCGTGCGCAGACACCAGGCTCGCCCGAGGCGAAGCGCATCTGCGCATGCGCAGTGCCGACAGCAGCGCCACCGGAGTGGCGTGACGTCAGAGAGCTGAGTTGGTCTACAGTCACTGGCAGCTTTTGAAACGCAGGCTGTGGCGAGTCGCGATCATCGCATTATCGCTCCACAGCCAATCAGATTGGAGCATCGGTTAAAAGAACGCGAATGAACCAATCCCGAAGTAGTCGCGCTGCTCGCACATTGTACCAAAGACAGTCTGTTCGCCGCAGACATGTTGACAGAAGTCTGCTGATAATACGCCTCACGCAAGTTCGAAGCACAGGTTTGCTTCATACGCGTATACGTGTGTCTCCAACCTGCCTGCAGACAGTGTTTCTGTACGGCCAATGTCACAGGACCGCCACACAAGGAAGAAACGCGTCTCAGACAGTGTCTTTAGACGACGGCCTTTTATACGTTGGACTATGCGTGTGGCCGCGACATTGAGCTGTCATTACAGAGATTTAGGGAACTGTTTATGCATATCCGATACTGTATGATGAGCCCTCCGGTATGCGAACTGCGCATGCCCTATCGCAGAAGACTCGCACAGGCGCAGATCGTACTGGAGGGCCCATCGTATACCGTATCGGATGTGCAAAAAACGATTCCCTTTAACTCTATATTAGGGAGCTTTAGTAGATGGTTCCCATGATTCTGATAACGATACCCGATACTCCGCCACCGCCTCCCTTGCGCATGCATAGTATCGTTATCGGGGCTATCGGAGGTATCGGAACGATCTACTAAAACTCTCTATTGACGCGTTCTCTCCCTTACCGTCGATGTAATTTTTATTTTTATGTCATAGCTCACTGGCAACGTCATAGATCTCAACGATCACCAACATATAAAACACCGTTACGGTATGCGCGCTCTCTGAGGCGCTTTACGTTTCAACCATCTTTAAGAAGGTGTCTGGTGTTCTTCGGACACACGTCGCTCGGTATGTATACGCGTTCGCAAGAAACGCGTGGTCTTTCACCCCTGTCCGGTACACATGATTGCCCATTTAATATAAAGTATGCCGCTCACTCGCCCTCCCTGAAAACAGACACTGCAGTACCGTGCAGTGAGAACACCAATGAATGGCTGTTCTTGAAAGAAGTTGAGTCGGTGAGAATGAAAAGCGGAGGATGTCCCTTTCGCCACAAAGACAGTATAGAGTCTATAGACTAACATGCGGCCCTGTCGTCACGCATCTGCGGTGGCGCTGTCGGCGGCACTGCGCCTGCGCAGACGCTTCACTCCGCGCGAATTCGGTTTTTGCGCACGCGCAGTGCCCATACCTGGTGTGGACAAACGCCCGCTCGTTTGTAAACAGCGTGTCGGTCGGGGCGCGATCCATCTATAGACCTTTCCCAATGGCTAAACGGATTGAGGGGAAACAAATCATTAGGATTCAAAGTGCTTCGCGGGGCAGTGTGCATGAAGGACCTCGTGAAGCCGTGGGCACACCGCTGCTACATAGTGCAAACGTGGCAAAAGACGGTCTGCGGGCAGTTTTAGGGAACCGTTTTTGCATATCCGGTATACGGTACACGATGGGCCCTCCGATACGAACTGCGCATGCGCAAGCGTTCTGCGCTCTTACCGCAATGCGCTGTTGGGGCCGTAGGCACAACCGATGCCCCACATCGACAGTCTCGCTTCGTTACCAAAACAGTTATTTCGTTGTCGGAGGAAGCGTGCCGAGGCTTCGTACATGAGTAAAATAACTCGTGGTAGTGTCCGGCAGGAGCGCCGTAGGTAACAGCAAGTGTATAAAGTTCGAATCAGCAAATAAGAAAGAAAGTTCAGAACGAAATGCGACAGAACTTGCTCTTAAAAAAAATTATTTAACGTTAAGAAAATGGCAGACACGCCTGCGCAGTAGCTCAGTTGGTTAAAGTGCTAGTTTCGGGCTCGCGGAGGAGTACCGGAACCTGCGTCGCGTCAGCCCGACAAAGTTTCTGCAGTTTTTTTTTTACGAGTGCAATCAAGAATCGCGCGACAAAATGAACCAGCGAGCCCACAAAACACAATGATGCGCCATTTTTGTTTTATTCGTAAAAAACAAAACACCAACAACAAGAAAATATTGTACCGTTGCAGACTAAATGCTTTTCAAGTCAATCTCGAGCCGAAAAAACCGCGAGTGAAAAGGCGCTCGACTTGATCAGGACAACAACGCCTCACGAGTGTTGCTCAAGGTAAGCATCCTTTTCAGCTGCAGTCGCTGGTGCCGTTCTTCGTCAGTCGACATCGAACTCCTCCGAGGCAGCAGTGCGGTCGACCTGAAGACGGAAGTCTTTGTGCTCATGTCGGCATGAAATGAAAAAAAAAAAAATGGTCCGCTATTTTATTTTAAAAGAACCCACCCTGGTCGTTTCTCTATTGGGTGATCACGTCGCTGTCGGGGCAGCGTCCTCCTGCTGAATGCTGGTGCTCAAGGATACCGCACAGTAATCGATCCATCCGTGAGGACGGCATCGACATCCTCTTCGACCTACTATGAAACTGCGGGACTTGGAAAGTACTGGACGTTTGCACACCATGGAAGACTTTGGGAACGCGCAGCGGCAAACCACGACGCCGTTCTTCTAGACAGATAAACATGAAGCTATGGGGACACTCCTACACCATTACGTATGAATCGGTGGTCATAGCAACTGTGCTGATGTCTGACGTACAACAGCGCCAGATGGTCTCCTCTATTAAATCAGAGATTTGCACTGAGGTGCATCTCGTCGTGGGGCACCGAGAGGCGTCCGAATGGCGTCCTGGAAACTCTCAGGTTCTTAGACATCAGCTACACAGGGACTTTGCTGGATAACGAGCGTTGGATGCAAGACCTTGAAAAGGGGAGAATAGACACCGTGGTAGATAACCTGGGTGTAACTAAGTACCGCTTGCAGCACGTATATGTTTCCCCTTTTGTTTTGCTACGGAACATCGGTCTTCTCCACTTTCCGAAAATTTTCCAGTCGCACTGATTAGATCTTTTCACGAACGTCCAGGGCTTATTTCGCTCTAGTGTCCGCGTCGATGGCCGCTTCTGTGGCGTGTTTCTGCCTCGTCAACTATATGCACGGTAGAACCCTTTTCAAAGGCATCCACAACATGGTACCGACGTTCATTTTTACGTTGATGCACATCTCGTACCCGGTACCGAAGCAGTTCCTGAACAACCTGGGAGGACGTGTTGTTGCTCTCTGCGGGACGGCCGGCGGATTTTGGCTGGCTGCCTACCTCCAAAAATGTTCTGACATCAAGCCTCAGCTCCGGTCAATCCTGGCAGGCCGACGACACCCCTCCCCCACAAGCTCGACCCCAAATTTACATCCGGGACACTTGCCGTGTGTCAAACGGGAAACCTATTTCCCAGATTTGCTGCGTCATTCCGACGTTAGGCAAGGCCTCCTTGGCGCTGTGACGTCGGCTTGGAGACGGTCACCCGACAAGCATTCAGTCTGGAGTGGCGCGGACGATGGATGCGTGGATACGGTTGTTCGGGGCACGCATGTGCTTGTCACGGCTCATTTAGATCACTGCACTCAACTAAAGTTAAAGGCCGACGTACACTTCGCGCTTTCCAGTTTTGCCCGCCTCCTCCTTTCCTATATCCTCTTCACTTTTTACGTTGCCCCAAGTTAGCTGCCCTCGCAGTTTAGGAGAAGGAAGCGCAAAGATGATTATCTTCTCTGCAGAAAACCGAAGTTGTACATCGGCCTTTAAGCGAACCAATGACGCTCGGAAAGGAGCCGATTCAAACGATTTATGGTGGCAGAACGACAAAAAAGGAGTTTCTATTGAAGCACAGCTACAGTCGTTTGGTCGAGAGGTTATTCGAGACCGTAAATTACAAGCGGCATGATCCAGAGCTACGACTGCAACGGTACGCGCCTTGAAGCCGACCCCTCGGTGGCCAACCTAGACTTGGCGCCGCCTCTCTGCGCGTGCTGTGGATGTTGTGGGGCGGTGTGTCTTATGCAATGTTGTATACGTTCCTCAAAAAGAGAAATGAAAGCTCGTTTCTTCTGTGTTTTGGAACGCGTTCCCGTTACAAGTTCCGTTCGTGGAAAAGAAACTCGTTCTCGTTACAGTTAAAAAATGGAACGTATCGTTTCATATACGTCTCAGTTACATTTTGCTAGTTAGATTAACCAGAGTTTCATAATTTTTTTTGTCTGTCCCATCAAATGGGAACATACGATTTTGAATGCCGTGATGCGAGGGCACCAAGAGAAGAGAACAAGAGGAAGCTGGGTTTTATTTGTTGATATATTCAACTTCTAAAATCTCAGCTTTTAGCCATATTCATGTTTGTGGTGAACTATTCAGACGAGCCAAATGTACTGCTACCCCACGTTGCACGAGCGTATCACAACAACCTCACAAGTTTCAATCTAATAAAGTCCCTTGTTTGAACTTAACAATTAAGTTGCTTCTCTATGTTGCTTTCCGTATGACGAGGAAGTGAAGGAGAGCGTAGGGCTTTTGGAATGTAAGTCCTGAAAAAAAAATTGCGGTGGCTTAGCTCGGCTATGCCAGGATATACGTAGCCTGGGCTTATGCGCACAAAATGAGAGGCGCTTTCCAGCGGCTCCGGTGCAGCGTCAGACTTGGCTACTGCGCAACGGAGGCGCACAGCTGGGCACGCGGCGGCGCCAGTGCGTCTGCCGCAGCTATGACGTCACTCTTCTGGAACGTGCAGACCGGCGAGGCGGGCGCGGCGGCGGCGGTTCCGGCGCGCCAGCTGTGCGCCGTGTGACGTCACTGCTCCTCGCGCATGCGCAGCAGGGAGCACGGCTCATTATGCGAGCCACGCGAAACTGCTCAACCTCGGCCAGTGTAGCTCACGCTACAAAAAGAACGGCGGCGTTCTCTGTTCCTCCAAAAAGGAACGCGTTCCAGGAACGCCGTTCCGTACAACACTGGCCTTATGTTGGAAATGGAGGTCGTTTTCCATGGTGCCATCCGTCGTTTCATGAAGAGAAGGAGCCCCTAGAGGTGGGAGATGCGAGGGCTCAGACTATACGATGACACGGCATTCCTACAGGCTTCGTCCCGTGGCACGGAAGCACTCGTCACGCGCAGGGCCCGAACAATTGGCTCTGCTTATTTCTCCACTGGTAGAAGAACCCCTGGAAGCTGCCGTTACATTATTATAGCAATTCGTTGAAACGCGCGTGGCTGTCGCGCACCACTACAATTTAATTGTACAGGGTTTTGATATTCTCCCTTTCGGTTGACAAACAAAAACCAAACCTTCTATAATCAATTATTTACCTTGTTTTTGTTTTAAACGTTTGTGGGGCATTTTTTTTTACAAATCTATTTTATTTGGTGTGTCTTATTACACGTTTTGCACAAAAGCATGTTTTGCGAGATGGTATCTTTTTTCATTTCGCGGAGGAAAGAAATTCCACAACATTAAGATAATTTTACTTCCCTGTTCATCCCTTCTATTACTTTGGCATCGCTGAACCTCATTTATTTAAATGATCATTATAAAGACGCACGTGAAGCTAGCTTCCGTACGAGAACAATGCAGAGAAAGCAAACGACAGTGCGAAATAAATTCTAGGAGCTTCTCCGCTGTGACGCTAAGTGGCGTCGATTTCGCTGGAGCCACCGAAAATTCGATCTCCTTGCCAATAACAATATGCCCGATGGTAGCGCGATGTTTTTTTTTTCTTTTTTTTTTTTAAATAAAGCAGCATTTTTTATATGACTTTGTTGGAATTGATTGAATAAAGGTGTTGCTGGCACTGGAGACGACTGCCTGGTCAGTCGACATCGACCGCTTTATTCTTTGTAAATTTGATAGGAATACCGAGGGTCTCTTTTCCACTACAGATTGCATGCATTCGAAGGCTGACGCACGAATATTATTCTCGGCATCGAGAGAACGTCCGACCTTCTATATAATAAATTCAACAATACCAGAGGAGAGGCAGCACTCATTCGGCGATGGGATTCGATGCGAGTGGTGTGTTGAGAATGCTCTTCGGGCTGGGTCTTCTGGTCATCTCTGGATTCCTGCAGGCCAAGGCATCGCTAGGTTCCGGAACGAGGGATTTAGTCATGCGCATTCCCGACAGTGAAGCGCTTGAGGTTCTTTGTGCCGGCAAGGACAATGACGCCTCACGATTGTTGCGCAAGGTAAGCACCAGCTTCAGCTGCAGTCGCTGGTGCCGCTCTTCGTCAATCGACGTCAAACTGCTTCGAGACGGCAGCGCGGTCGACCGGAAGATGGAAGCCTTTGTTCTCATATCCGTGTGGAATGAAACGATGGGCCGCTTCTTTATTTTAAAGGAACCCACCATGTCGTTTGTCTGTTGGCTGACCACGTCACGGTCAGGGCAGCGTCCTCCTGCTGAATGCTGGTGCCCAAAAATACCGCACAGTTATCGAACCACACATGGGGAAGGCGTCGATGTCCTCTTTGACCTACTGTTGAGCTGCAGCACTCGTGGAGTACTGGATGCTTGCACACCATCGAAGACTTTGGGAACCCGTAGCGACAAACGACGACGCCGATCGTCCAGCCAGATGAACAGAACGCTATATGAATACTCATACAGAAATACGTGCGACTCGGTGGTTACAGCAACAGTGCTGAAAACTGGGACGCACAACAATGGCAAATGGTCCGATTTATTGAATCAGAGACTTGCGCTGGGCTGTCTCTTCTCGTGGCGCACCGAGAGGCGTATGAACGGCGTCCTAGAAGCCCTCAGATTTTTAGGCATCAACTACACTGTGACTTTGATAATTAAGGGTCGTTGGATGCAAGACCTTGAAGAGGAAAAAATAGACATCGTGGTGGATAACGTGGTTTTAAGCGAGTACAGCTGGCGGCACGTCTACTTTCCCCTCCCTCTGAGCTACGGGGCCATAGTCTTCTACACTTCGCGAAGATATTACGGTCACACGAACGAGATCCTTCGAACAATACGCCCGACGTACTTCACTTTGCTATACGTGTCAATCGCCGCCTGTATGCTGTTTTTCTGCCTCGTCAACTACCGTTACGGTAGGAGACTTTGCAAGGACCTTCACGATGTGGCACTGGCGCTAATTTCTATGTTGATGCTTTTCTCATACCCGGTACCGAAACCCTTCCTGCAGAACCAGGGAGGACGGATCGTTCTTTTCTGTTGGATGGCCGGCGGATTTTTGCTGGCCGCCTACTACCAAAGCCTCCTGATATCGAGCCTCACCACTGGCCCATCCTGGGTGTCCGACAACACCGTCCAGAAGCTCTACTCCAGGCTTGCATCTGGGACACTCTTGCCGTGCGTGAAACGGGGGGGCTACTTGGATGACCTTCTCTATCATACAAACGCCAGTCAAGGTATCCTCGGTGCCCTGTCGTTGGCTTGGAGAAGGTCGCCTGAGAAGAATTCAACCTGGGTCAGTGAGGACGAGGAATGCGTGGACAGGGTTGTTCGAGGTACACACGTGTTTGTCACGGATCGTATGGATCCGTGTGCCCGAACGACTTTCGAAAAAGTCACGGCACGTGGAACGGAACAGATTCAAACGGTCTACAGTGGCACTGCAACCAAAAAGAAGTTTCATTTGAAGCACAGCTACAGCCGTCTGGTGGAGAGGTTATTCGAGACCGGATTGCATGCACGGTTTGTCCAGATACACGACTGGAACTGTTCTCGCTCGAGAGCCGAACCCTCAGTGGCCTACTTCGACGCGGCGCCGTTTCTCTACCTGTACTGCTACTGTTGCGGGGCGGCGTGTCTTGTGTTAGCAATAGAGATGGTGGTACATCTTGCCATGCATTTCATAAAAAGAAGACACGTCGGAAGATGGGGGGAACGAGAGCTCAGGTTACACGATGACACCGCGTTTCGACAGGCATCGCCCCATGGCACTTTGGCACCCGCCATGCGCAACACCCGTAGAAGGCTCCACCGATTTCGACACCCATAGAAGAATCGCTGCAACTGACGTCTGCATATCTCGAGGCCCATGGACTGCTCTTTAGCATATATCTGTGTAGTATTCTGAAAGTTTACATGTCAATTTCTGCGTCCCATGATTGGTGTCACGCTACCCGCGAACGGTTCTATAGGAGGTATTCACTGGACGCCATATTTGAGGGCGATGTTCAGAGCGCATGCTCAGAACGAGCTCACATTAATAGCCTGCTAAGACCGGCAACCTTGATGGTGCTAAATGCATGCTCCAAAAGGACTGCGGAAGCTCGCCGTCAGCACGCGCTCAGCAGCAGCGCACACGGATATGGCCGCCAGTGAATACTCCCTATAAGGAGTAGTCGCTGGCGGCCATAGCTGCGTGCGCAACTGCTGAGCGTGTGATAACGGCAAGCTTTGACAGTCCTTCTGCAACGTGCATTCCACACCATCAAGATTGCCTGTCTTGGAAGCCCATTAACGTGAGCTCGTCCTGAGCATGCGCTCTGAACATCGCCCTCAAATATAGCGTCCAGTGAATACCCCTATTCTAAAATTTGAAATGTAAGGAGCAAAAACAAAGCAAACTAGACATTGCTTCGTTTACATTGCGTAACTTTAGCCTGCCAGGGCACGAAAAGACGGTTACGCGAGGTGTTTTTTGTAAGGGAGTATTCTCGGGCCCCTTTTTTTCAATCTTTTTATAAATGACATAGTGAACTTAGATAATAGTGTCAACTACATAATATACGCAGATGATACACGCTTGTTTTTCTCTGGAACTAGCATTGACGTCATTATCGGAACTGCAAATCAATTCTTGCGGAGTCGAAACGTTTGGACCACCGCAAATTCATTAACAATAAATGTTGCAAAAACTAAGGCAATTATTTTCTGCGCAAAAAAAAAAAAAAATACAAGCTGCACCAGCAACCTGCCGGGGGGGCTCTCTCTAGCCTCCCGAGATGTGGAAATTCTGAAAAATGCTAAGGTGCTTGGCGTAACTTTTGATGAAGATATGCTGTGGGGTGAGACGGTGCAGGACACAACCACAAAGCTCTCAAAGGTTGTAGGCGTTTTGTATAAGTACCGTATTATCTTACCATCCTCGATAATGCTGCTTATATATCAAGCCCTGTTCTGCTCCTATTTTGATTACTGTTTCCTGGTTTGGGGTACCACTACAAAAACAAACGTTCAGAGACTTTTTTATAATGCAAAATAGGGCAATACGAATAATATGTAATGTAGCGTATGATCACTCCACGAAATCTTTGTTTAAAAAGCTGGACACGTTAAAAATCACAAATTACTATTGTTACTAGCTTTTGATGGCATATACAAGATCATTAAACAACCCTGTTAGCGTCTTTAATTCAGTCTCAGGTTTGGAGTCGCGGGACGCGACATACAGCACTCGTCATTCTCGAAACTGGGCCTCACCGCGCCCCAGAACCACTTACGGTGACCAGTGACTGGCTTTTCCTTTCTCAAGAATTTAAACAACTTTGAAGCAAGGAAAATTTTCGTGGCAAGCACAAGCAAAAAGGAAATTCGTGGCCTATGTGAGTGATCTATTGAATAGGTGTTGTCATGTTTTGAAGGTATAGAGACAGTTGCGTATATATTTTTGAAAGTCAATGTGCATTGTTGTGTGCTCATCACTCAACTCTCGGAGCATGCGTGTGCAACACTGCATTATGTTTTCCTTGTTTAACCTTTTGCAGTGTATATAATTGAAAGCACTGTCCTGCATAAACACTCGATTACCTGTCTTTATATATGTTAAATTGTTCATTCACTCATATTTTGTGTCTCTTCTGCGGATGTAAAGGGGAGGCGGGGGCTTCGTCAAGTAGCGACATGCTGTTTTTTTCCCCTGCCTTCCCCTCTCAGATGGAGAGGAAATAAAATTGATTGATTGATTGATTGATTGGTTGAATTCAGCGGTTGCGCAGAGACTGGCAGCGCGGTGTCTGTGGTGTGCATTACGCGGTAATAATACACGACCGCAAGCCGGTTCTACTTTGGTGCTACTGTCATCCAGATCGAAGCTATCGGGGGTGAGGATTTAACAGAGGATTCCCGAGTTCTGCAGCGGGAGCTTTAACAACAAGGGTTCCTTGCTTTGTGTTGTATCGGTAAATAAATGCATCCCTACAAGGCGACGTTCCAGCTAGAAATGATTTGAGGCTGAACCGCGAGTCAGCGATTTAGCGAGCGACGAGACGAGAGGCGGCGACAGCGACGAGAGTCAGCGACGAGAGACGTAGATTTACCACTGGTTAGCGTCGCGTCGCTTGGTTCCTGGATTTCTAGGAAACGTCGCTCATCGCCTTGATCTCTTGCTCCCGTCGTTTTCATGCGGCTTTCCTCGTCGCGCGACTGACCGATAGACAGCGAAGCGGGTCGCCGTCGCTTGCCTCGTCTCTCGCCAAATCGCTTACATGCTGTTTATACATTAATAATTGCGTTTTTATATCACAAAACCCCTCGTCCCCATGATGATAATTTTTCTCAATTGTTTGTATAGTATGGACACAAGAATTTCCTCTTTATGAAAAAATATTTACAGTATTTACATAGCAGTCAACCCTTGCACTTGATAATCTTTTAACTTGCACAAGGTGCTTTTCGTCGTCCACTTCACCAAGGTTCTACCGTCGGCGTTTCCGTTGGTAGGACACT
Organism: Ixodes scapularis; assembly: GCF_016920785.2. Classification (NCBI taxonomy): domain Eukaryota; kingdom Metazoa; phylum Arthropoda; class Arachnida; order Ixodida; family Ixodidae; genus Ixodes; species Ixodes scapularis. Next base: position 91,193,939 of record NW_024609836.1, read on the forward strand.
CGTAACATTTTTTTCATGTTGGGGAGCGTCTTTATGTTCTAAAGGTCCCTATTATCCTCGCACATTGTCTTTTTCATAGCACTCATAAGCTCGTTGCAACAGAACTTCAGGCTCCAGATCATCTGAGTCACTTGATTCTCTTGTCTTATCACTGTCATAAAATGCAGAACTTGCTTCTTCTTGTACTTTTGAAAGCTTTATCGCTTGCCATAATTCCCCGTCGTCCTATAAGAACGTGTTCTGTTCCTCTATTGCAATTTTTTTTTCTTTTGGCTTAGAGAAAAAGCTGTTTGTTTTAGCGATGAGTAGGTAACCTCACTCGCACAGCATCACACGGATGAAAATATCGAGCGTTTGCACTTCTCTTTACATCGGTGTTTTTCTTCGCCCTCACCTGGTGTTTCTTGACTTTATCCTGGAGCTCCTGATCTGTTTGGGAACATTCTCCCCTGAGCGCACCAAGGGACATGCCTTTCACGCCCTGCTTTGTCTAACGTTTCCGCCTTTGCAACAGGTAGGCTGGCGTGAAACCCGTGATAGAGTAAGGTGTTGCTCTGTAAACTCCAAGATACTTGGTGACGGCTTCCTAGAAAGGGCGATCCTTCAGGCTCGCAGCTTGCGCTAAACTCCTGAGCAGTCGATTAAATCGTTCAAGCTGCATTTTCGCACGAGGACGTGGTATATCAACGAATGAAGCTGGCAAATTCCCCTCTCTTGAAGAAAATTTTGGAATTATGACGAAGCAGACTTGGCCCGCACTCATTGGCAATAATCGAATTCCTTGGGATCGATTACTTTTCAAAGTAATTTTGCGATCACTGAAATACACTTATTACAAAGTAATCACAAGAGTAATTTGATTACTTTTGGAAGTACTAAACTTACATGTCACCATTACTATTCTCCCTTCCTTTTTCTAATGGCCCCCTTTGTTTCTACAAGTTACTTACCAAGGTATCCTCGAACCAAGTTCTCGACAGGAGAAATATTTTCCAAAATTGATGGATTGAGAGCAGGAGAAATTTGTAATTCGCTAATTTTAATTCAGTAATGGACTGATCGAAATACTCGTTTTCAAACAGGCAGAAGTGTTTGTTGTTTTGAAAAATTGAAGTAAAAGAAAAAGTAACGGTTAGTGTTTCAAGTAACGACCAATTACTTTTCTTCTCACGCAATATAATGGATTACTTTTTAATGATTAATTGTAATTGAAATCGATTGAGTAACGTGTACAAGACTGTGACGAAGTAAACTGGCTTCCGTGATCTGTAACCGCTTTTTAGGGATAGCCGTCTCTGCTGAAAATGGAACGAAGGAGCATGATCTGTGCGATGGTTGTTACGCGTTGCTTGCAAACCCAACATCTGGTCAGTGGCTGGAATACTCTACAACCATTATCATGTACCTGCAGCTATGTGCAACACGTTCAAACGGTCCGGCTACACTATACTTCCAATTTCTCTCATGGTGCTGATGATAGAGGAAATACCCGAAGCGCTATCGCAGACATTTTTGCTGACTTCTCAGCAGTTTGAAAGACAACAGATTGACGGATGATTCGCTCCACTGGAGAGGGATCCATTCGTAGCCACCAATAGAGTAGGCTTAGGCGTTACTTTTTTAATGTAAGAGCATTAACTGTCGCATGGAGCGAGCCGACGTCACCAACCGTGCCAAGCTGCAGATACATCTGTGAAGCCTCAATTTGAGGCATACCAGCTTTGAAGCCACGCGAAAAGCCACGCAAAACGACAAGTAAATGAAGCCGAAGGAGGCCGCCGCGCGTCGGTTTCAATCAGCGCCACCCTATGTCGCTGCTTGCCCGCGCCGCTAGAGCGCCGGCAGAAGTTATTGGCTGGCACTCGGGCGGTGGCACGGCCACCCAAGCGCGCCAGCCGATTCCTGCAGCCGATTCTGGCATGGCCGATGTCAGCGAGGCGCGGCAACTTCACGAGGACGCGCGCAAGAGCGACATTCATGCTTTCGCATTCACAACGCATAAAGGCCTGTTCACACGTACAGCGGAGCGCTAAGTTAGCGCTACATGAGCGCTCCAAGGAGCGCTTCCAAGGAGCGCTCATGTGGCGCTTCTAGCGCGTGACTTCGTTCTAATATGCGAATGGCGTTTTACTGAACAGCAATCATTGGAGCGAATCGACGTTTTAGTGAATGACTGGGGTGCGTAGTAACCCACCCGCACCCCCTGCGTTCACGCTGCTTCGCGGCGACAGTCTGCGGCGGCTCCATTACGGAAATATTTCCCCACCTGGCCCATCCGTGAACGCCGCTTCCCGCCGGCCGACCATTCGCTAAAGTGTCCCTCGATGAAAAGTCGGCGTTCACTAAAATATCCTTCTACCAACTGAGTGCCGCCCGCCTGCAATGTGAGTCGTCGCACGTATGCTCCCGAATCTTCGCGCCATGACACTGGCCATGCAGTTCGATGGCCACCGAGTCTGGGAAGACGGGAAGAGGAGCAAATATATTGCAGGCGAAAGGGAAAAGAGGGCGAGCACTTACAAGGCGGGACGGAAGAGGAGAAGAGAAAGAGCACTAAAGGCGTTATAAAGGATAGGACGTTTCTCTCCTCCTACCCAGCCTTCTTAGTGCTTGCCCCTTTCTCCCCTGGCCTGGCGTCGCCTTCGCCTGCTCTCCACGCCACTAGTGACAAGGTGGTATTCGCTGGGCCGCAATGTGCTGCTGACTTCTAGCAGGCCGGTCTCAAGCGACTAGCGAGGGCTCCCTCGCTAGGCGCTCGAAGAGTGACATTTTCAATGACGTTACATCTGTCATGATGTAACGCCTGACCGTGGTGTTACATCTTTTATCAATGTCACCCCTTGCGTAAACGAAACGTATGCCACGGGGGAAAAGAAAAGAAACGAACAAGCGAGCGCGCAGGGTTCCGTTGCGCGTGTACAACGATTTCGACATAACCAGGTTTATAATTCTGAGCATGTCAGGAGAAGGATCGAAGAAAGAATAGGCTCACGCCATCGCGGTCGGCCCTTTTGTGCGTGCACACAATGAAAGGATCCCCGTGCAAGTTGCGTGCTTTGTGCGAGCCCGTCGAGGTCTCAGTGGGCCCCTATTAACAAAAGGGAGTTCCCGTGTATCGAAGCAAAGTCCGAGCAACATCGGATTACCCCCGAGGTCTTTTGTCGCTCCCGCTCTGCCCTGAACCGACCTTTGTGCCAGTCCTCTATTTTACCTTAAGAATGCAACGCAGCGGCCGATACGAGTCATCCCAGCCAATCTAGCTCTGTGAACCTGTCACGTGACTATGACAGTCGACACACGAGGACGAGAAAGTGGACGATACGGGGCGCTCTGTACCGTCCAATTTTTTTGTCCTCGTGTATGCTTGACCCTTTTTGGTGGTGGTGTGCCATTTACCTAAAATAAGTAACGAAATAGTTACTCGTTAGTTCGTCGAAGAGTAACGCATTACTGAGATTCGTTACCATTCTTCAAATGTAACAAAACAGGCCGATGCTTCCAAACACAAACGGAAGCACTTTAGATTTCAATATATTCGGCATTGTTAAGCCGTTGATGTATGAACTTCGACAATGATTCAGCTGTTACTGATATTTATTAATTAATGTATTATTTGTTTTATATTCTTGTCGGAACGACTTTCTCAGGTAAGAGTTTCCACAAAGTAAATAGTATTTCCTTTTTGCTGTGCAGTTTGCGTAAGGTGAATTTGTTTATAAGCTTCAACAACAAAAATGCTAAAATGTAAAGTTTGTAACGAGTGACGTGAATTTATAGACGATACGGTGAAGTAGTAGCCGAAATACTCTACTCGCGTTAGTCATCTACAGGTTTTCCCGCTCATTTTAATCCAAGCGACGACCAATTTAATCCAGGGGGCACTCGATTTAATCCAAGCGCCACACAATTTAATCCAAGAGCCACACAATTTAATCCCGGGGTCAGTCAATTTAATCCACAATATATATATATATATATATATATATATATATATATATATATATATATATATATATATATATATATGCACTTATTGGGGATGTTCAGTGGTCGTGTTTCGCTTGCACATTTGGTAACTTAGAACAATTGTTTATACAATTAGAATTATTGGGGGCAAATAATAATTTGATCACTAATGTGATTACTTTGAGTTACTAGTCCCACTATTGACGAAGCTTAATTGATATGTTGGTTAATCTGTTAAACGTTAAATTTTTGTTAAACGTTAAGATTGTATGTTTTTCCCTTTTATCTCTCCCTCTCCTGTAATAACCTTCGAGAGAAGGCTGACAGTATTGATAAATAAATAAAAATAAATAAATCTCTTTAGAGCGCAGCTCTTAGGCCCCTGTCTCCGGCATGAGCGGCGTCGACGTCGCCGTCGGCGTAACCACGCGGTACATGATGGGTAAATTCCCCCGCTAAATTTAGCGGAAAATTTTCCCCGCTAAATTCAACGGAAAATTTTCCCCGCTATATTTAGCTGAAAATTTTCCCAGCTAGATGTAGTGCAAAATTTGCCCCGCTAAGTTTAGCGGAAAAATTTCTCCACTAAATGTAGCGGAAAATTTTCCTCGCTAAATCTAGCGGTAAAAGTTTCCCCGCTAACTTTAGCAGAAATTTTTCGGCGCTAAATCTAGCGGAAAATTTTCCCCGCTGAATTTAGCGGAAAATTTTCCCCGCTAAATCTAGCGTAAAATTTCCCCGCTACGTCTAGCGGAAACGTTTCCCCGTAAAATTTAGCAGAAAATTCGGGGTGTTCAGGAAAGACGTCCGTCGATGCAAATCAACAAGCTGATCTTTATAACCGCAATAAAACTGAAAAAGAACATGAAAAGGAGGCACCGCTGAGACCGCCCTGCTGCACCATCGAACGCTGCCAGTCTCGTGCTGATCTGTTCGAGCCCGGAGCTGGATCCCGTCGGTGCTGCTTGCCCCGCATACTTAAAACTTCATTAGCTCCTGACGTTGCGTGAGCCACCGCTATAAGTGTCGCGCTTTGGCGTTAAAAATTGTCCCGCTAAATCTGGCGGGGCATTTTATTGCTAAATGTAGAGGGGAATTTCCCCGATAAGTTTAGCGGAGAATTTTTTTGCGCTAAATTTAGCGGGAAAAATGTTGCCCCCAATTTAGCGGAAAAATTCCCCGTTAGAATTAGCGGGGAAAATGTTTAATGCCAAAGCGCGACACTTATAGCGGTGGCTCACGCAACGTCAGGAGCTAATAGAGAGTTTTCGTAGATCGTTTTCGTCTTCGCGCAACGCTGTCCGCAACCCGCTATGACACCCGGAACTCCACAGCCAAGCCCATCGGCGCGCAGGCGCAGTGGCGGCTCCTTCGTTGCGGAGGGCTTAGCGGAGGAGGGAACACGGTCTACGAAAACTTCCTAACGAAGTTCTAAGTATGCGGGGCAAGCAGCACCGACGGGATCCAGCTTCGGGCTCGAACAGAACAGCACGAGACTGGCAGCGTTCGATGGTGCAGCAGGGCGGTCTCAGCGGTGCCTCCTTTTCATGTTCTTTTTCAGTTTTATTGCGGTTATAAAGATCAGCTTGTTGATTTGCATCGACGGACGTCTTTCCTGAACACCCCGAATTTTCTGCTAAATTTTACGGGGAAACGTTTCCGCTAGACGTAGCGGGGAAAATTTTACGCTAGATTTAGCGAGGAAATTTTTACGCTAGATTTAGCGGGGAAAATTTTACGCTAGACTTAGCGGGGCAAATTTTCCGCTAAATCTAGCTCGGAAAATTTTCCGCTAGATTTAGTGGGGAAAGGTTTCCGCTAGATTTAGTGGGGAAAGGTTTCCGCTAAATATAGCGGGAAAAAGTTTCCACTAGATTTAGCGGGAAAAAATTTCCGCTAAATCTTGCTGGGAAGATTTCCTGCTAGATTTAGCGGGGGAAATTTTCCGCTAAATATAGCGGTGAAAATTCCGCTAGATCTTGCGGGGAAAATTTTCCGCTAAATTTAGCAGGGAAATTTTCCGCTAGATTTAGCGCGGAATCTTTTTCGCTAGACTTAGCGGGGAAAATTTTCCGCTAGATTTAGCTGAAGATTTTTCGCTAAATTTAGCGGGTGAATTTACACATCATGCACCGCGTGGTTACGCCGACAGCGACGCCGACGCCGCTCCAGCCGGAAACGGGTGCCTTAGAGCTGCGCTCTAAAAAGAGTAACCAACATATCAATTAAGCCTCGTCAATAGTGGGACTAGTAACTCAAAGTAATCACATTAGTGATCAAATTATGAATTGCCCCCAAAAATACTAATTGTATAAACAAATGTTCTAAGTTACCAAATGTGTAAGCGAAACACGACCACTGAACACAATAAGTGCATATATATATATTGTGGATTAAATGACTGGCCCCGGGATTAAACAATGTGGCTCTTGGATTAAATTGTATGGCGCTTGGATTAAATTGAGTGACCCCGGGATCAAATTGGACGTCGCTTGGATTAAAATGAGCGGGAAAACCTGTAGAAACCTAACGAGTACATGAGAACGTTACCTCCCAAAAGAGTACCGCGTCACCAGTGACGTCGTTGGTTGTAACGCGTTTCTCCCAACACCGTTTTTAGGTGACGTCACTACGCCCCCCACGCGTTGCTGCGCCCCCCTCGAGGGTCACCTGACACTCGTACGCCGTTGGAAGGCTTCGTTGGCTCCTAACCTTCTTTGCGGTCCATCGTTAGTTTGATAAGGAATGAATGTCTGTGCCAGCTGCTCCTTCGCCTAAGCCGCGATTGCGATGAAGGCTGGGCTCAACGTGCACCGTCCATCCGACAGTGAACGGTTCCGTCAATCAGTGCTGATCTAACCGAATTAATGGGAGGTCTTATGCTCACTCAACGCTATTACTTATCGCTATACGCTAGCGCCGAACGAACGACGCTGGAATGCTGGTTCACGCACTCGCGTTTGCTTACGACCGAGTTCTTGTGATCTCTTGTGACGAGAGAATACGCTGGCACGCTGGCGCCATCTATGAGGTGGCCCTGGAACTGCGTTGTACTAGTACGAAGGTTTTGCAGTATTTCTGAGATGAAGTGTACGTTACTATCTATGGTATATAATGGTTTATAACATCGTTAAGCGTTTTTGTTTTTCAGGCCAATCAATAAAGGATGGCGCGAACAGAATATGAAATATAAGGGAGCAACAAGTGTCCCACAGTCACCCGATAGATGGCGCCGGTATGTTTTCTTATCGTAAAAGGTCTCAAACAAGACATTCGGTTCTAAAATGTCACAAGTGTGTGAAGGAGCCTTCAGGGCTTGCTTATAGCACTGTGGGAAGGTTCCTTTGACACTTGTTTAGTGATAAGCTAGCGTTGAACCAACGAGTGCCGATATTTGACCGTGACTTGTTGCTTTTCAGTCCTAAGTTAGTGCTGAATTGAGTGCTTATGTGATGCTGTTGTAACGGCGAAATAGCGCGGCTATTGCACTGTTAGTGCTCATTTACCTCCGATTGAAGTTGATTTAGCGCGTAGCATAATCTTTTTATCTCCATGATAATGCAATTAAAGACAAAAGTGCAAACGATCTGGACAAGAATGACGGAAATAATCCCTGGTGAAGGGAACAACGCAAATCTCCAAACACAGCTAGGTGACTGGTGCGCAACCGAAAAAATCCGTCTGGTCCGGGTATCGAACCGGGGACCTCTTCATTTCCAGTGGAGCACTCTTCCAACTGAGCTAACCAGGAGTAATACCCTATTCACACGGTCAGCATAAAGGTACCTTTAACATAGGTCTCTTTGCTATCGGCGAAGCAGCCCGTGCTCTTGGGTCGCTAGCACAGGCCATGCGCGGAAGATGGTGAATTCATTGGCCGCAGAGAATAAAGGTCCCTTAGCTAAAGGTACCTTTACGGTCGTGTGAATGGGGTATTAGACGTCAGTAGAGCAAATAGGTTTTATCAGCTGCCGCAAGTTTAATGCCAACAAGGGTGATTGCATTATAATTAGTCCACTCTAATTTATAATAAATTAATGGGCAATCAGTCTCTTGTTCTAAAGCCTGGTTAAGACAGTTGCGTTTGACTGCGTTGCGGCAGCAAGAAACCAGGACATCCCTGCTGCTTATATCGCGTGCCCAGAGGATTCCTTGAACAGGATCCCACGCTTCACAAGAAGCACAGATGTGCAGTTGACTCGATTTCGGTTCTCGACGCAATGCAGTCAAACGCAGTCAAACGCACTCAAACGCAAGTGTCTGAACCGACCTTAAAGGCCGGTTCAGACACTTGCGTTTGAGTGCGTTTGACTGCGTTGCATCGAGTACCGAAAGCGAGTCACCGGCACGTCTGTACTTCGTATGAAGCGTGGAATTCAATTCAAGGAATCATCTTGGCACGCGATATAAGCAGCAGGGATGGGCTGATTTCTCGCTGCCGCAACGCAGTCAAACGCTGTCAAACGCAACTGTCTGAACCAGGCTTTATTCAGTACAGAAAAAAAAAAAAAGAATTTCACAGCGCTTCAAACAGAAACGCCTGTTATTTTCACCCACGACCTACTCATCACCCCACAAAGCTCGTTCTGCATGGGGCGACGTAAAGAAACCCGGGGCATCCTTCAAGCATCTGCTGCCCAGTGTACCCAACCAGATCTAGCTTTTTTTTTTTTTTTTCACTGTTGTCACATTTCTTGAAAGGGGCCTTTGCGGTTGCTGCCCGTGCGTATACAGCTTTCTAAGAAACACTCGGCCGCAGGAACACGAGAACCTTTATCGAGCCCACTCATTGGGTTTGAAGATATATCTTACCGGCGTTTCTGCCAACCCCGATCGCATGGACTGTTAATATCGATAGGCGCAGCCTGCGTAGACGAAATTTTAGACACTGCTTGTTGCTGAATTATCGTCTTTTCTCGCTGTTTTTCGCATTTCATTCTGTATGTAATTTCCCCAAAACATAAAAAAAAAACATTGTGCTGCATAAAAAAAATCGTTGGGTACGATTCTTCTTTGAGCGAACTCGACTGGAATGTTCGTTCCATTTTACGATGGGTTCTGACGCCGCCACCCACTGAGCCGTGTCTCTCGACAAAGCGCTTAGCTGTCGAAAATAACTTACAAAAGAAGATAGCCGAAATGCATGCAAATTTCACTCGCACAAATAACGTGTTTATCGAAGTGCACGACAGTACTCGGAGAAAAATATTAGCCAGCTGTAGAGTCCCCGGGTGTGGGGACGTGTGTGAAGAACGACCAGTCCAGTCGGAGCTCTCAGGAAGACTGCTTTATGTCACGAGACATTCCCATTATATCCCAGAATGATGATAACATGACAGATAGGACAACACAGAGAAGAAAAGGAAGTGATAACGAAACATGATGAACACAACATTTCTCCCCCCCTTAAATGACAAGAAAACTAAAAGTGAATATATTACAGTCGAGAAAAAGAGAAGGATAGAAATAGGACATAGCGTAGAAGACACATAACCAACACCACCAGTTACATATATGTCAATACAGTTTCAACACAGTTTTAACACGCATGCGAACAATACAGTTATTACATCAAAACACATTCACATCATTCAGACTAAGGTGTTCCTGGCCAGGAACTATAAAGCTAATCACGCTTACTTGCACCCATCGATTTCTATGAACTCCTATGTACACTTCGTTAATCAAACAAAATCGCCATAGTACAAAGGTGGTCGACGGTTTCGTCGTGGCCTTTGCCGTCCTGGCAGTCGGGGCGTTTCCATTGCACTGTCTGGCGAATGCGCTGCCTCTCCGGAGGGGAAAGGCTCACCGACCGGCAACTGTCCCCTTTGTCCCGAGCCACGTTCCGAAGGCGTTGCACAGGGCTCCATCCTGAGTTCACGTGGCTGTCTTGGGGTCTCGAAGGGTGGCGGTGTATAAGGTCGACGCTGTTGTCTTTGCCACCGTATCGGACTAGTCAAGGAAGGCTGTATGTGTGGTCGGTGCTGTTGTCGCTGCCACTGCGTGGGAGTAGCAGCGGTTGGCTGCCAGTCATGGTGGCACCATCTTGCACCTCCGGTAGGGGTTACACCTTGAGGAACTCTTTTGGCTTCACTTGAAGTGGGCTGTACAAGTGTATCGTTCCTCGTTGCTGGCCTGCTCTGGTTGTGCATGCTCGTCTCGGGCTCTGGGACGACTACTGTACCGGCGCTGTGCCTCCCGAGGTGGCTCATTTCTTGAAGACGGCAGAGACCGTTGCCATGAAAAGTCTTCCCTTGCCGGTGATCTTGCTTCAAAGACCCTATTCCCGGTGGTAACCTGACAAGTTGCTTGAGCGTTCGCAGGCGGAGTTGTCAGTGACGCCCATTCTCGCACCTCACGTCGTGAGCGTTCAAGGTTCAGAACCGTTTGGATGACCACGTCAAATGGAAGAGCGGCATCCAGAACCATACGCTCCTGAATTTCGGTCGACGCGACACCAACCATAAACTGCTTCCGAACCTGCTCTTGGGTTTGGTTTCCGAAGTTGGCCGGAATTGCAAGTGCTCGAAGCGCCGACAGGAAGTCTTTGAGCGACTCACCCTCTTCTTGTTTCCGACTGTGAAATTTAAGCTGTTGCAGAGTTACGTTCGTAGGTTGCGTGAACTCTGCTTCCAGAAGCCTTACGGTCTCTGAGTAGACGTCTGTCGCAGGTTGACCGACAGCATCTCCGCCGCTTGCTGTTGCCGACGTTGCTGGCGCCCGTTCAACAGCAAGCTGTGGCACTGGTAGGGAGTCGAATATTTGCTGACCGGCCTGGCCGAGACAGTTGAGCAGCATGGCTTGCCGACGCTCTGGGTCGTAGTCTCGAGCACCAGCGGCCAACAAATATCGCTCGAACATCTGAATCCACTGTTCCTATGGAATGGGCGGAGGACCCGGCTTTGTCAAGAACTCCGGAGGAAGTCGGCCACTGGACGCCATTGTCGAGGTGACTCTGAATGGAGGCCGTTCTATTCAGCCGCCATTTTGATTGTCGCTGGGACGAAGAAGGCTTGTCCAGTAGGATCACTCGTCGGGGCCCAACCGACGAAATCGGAGACCGAGCCGTTGCTTGCCCAGGTGAACGGTAAGGCTCAGGGACCTCCTCGTCGCCAAAAATGAATGTAGAGTCCCCGGGTATGGGGACGTGTGTGAAGAACGACCAGTCCAGTCGGAGCTCTCAGGAAGACTGCTTTATGTCACGAGACATTCCCATTATATCCCAGAATGATGATAACATGACAGATAGGACAACACAGAGAAGAAAAGGAAGTGATAACGAAACATGATGAACACAACACCAGCGTTAACATTTGAGAAAATATACGTTACGCACCACACGGTGCAACTTTGTTCGAAAGGAATTTGTTTGAGAAAGATCTCAAATAAAACGGCACTACAGTGTCTACGACAGTCACATCTTGACGATCGGGCGGAATCCAGGAGGACCTCGTTTTATAACACGCTTTGAGGATAACTTTTTTTCTCTCAAAACAGTTGCAAAGGAAAAAACGTGGCTCGTTCCCCACCCCAGCCCGAACAGTCCTTTTTGGCGATGACTGAGAATGACTCTAGGCGGATCATCCCTGGAGTGGGGGAGAACTGTTGCCATTGTTCGCCTATTCGTGTCGAGGGCCGTTCGACGTTCCTTCCTTCGTTCCCAGTGAATGTCGAGCAGGAACGCTCGAATGTCAGACACCTTACAATCCCTATTTCTCACAGTGAAATATTACACAAAAAGAATCCCGCGCGCCAAGGAAAATAAAGTGGACATTTTCCAAAAAGAGTTCGAAAAACTTAGATTGCAAAATTGCAAAACATAGGGGGAGAATCGCGCCGAGCGGGTTTCGACAGTTCAAGAGAGTGGCAAAAAATGTCTAGCTGATAGGGGGCGCGAAAGTCGCACCAGATGCATCATCATCAGCAATATGGCGATAGTTTAGGAGAAGCTTTTCTTAAAGGTACGTAGACCCGCACAGTGTTTAGAAACAAACCAGCATTTGCCCACATCATGTATTGGCAGTGCGCGTACGCCGAAATCACCTTACGAAAATTATCAATGCGTTTTAATTGAGTTTCTCATGTATTCCTATAGACCTTTGCAGAAATCGCCTCCTGCGCGCTGCCATCTTTGTCTACTGGGCTGTGAAACGCCTTCCAAGCATGCGCTGTTGATGTGCTGTGCGGTATATCGGACGCTGCGCATGCGTCCACAGCTGAGTGACTCAGCATTTTTTGCCTGCTGGTTTCGTTCGAGACTGCCGCTGCAAAGGTCTATAGAGTAGATTAGAAAATCAGTCGAAACTCATTTTTTTTTTTTTTTTGTAAAAGTCGGATGCATGTGAAGTGAAACTTCTGGGCATGCGCCGTGCCGGCAACTGTGCCACCACAGCATGAAATTGTACGCTACTAATCACAAGTAAGCAAATTACTTGTAATCGGTTACAGCTCGGAGTACTTATGTAATAAATTAATTACCTTTAATGGTAAGTAATGCAAAGGGTAATATATGATTACTTTTGGAACTACTAAAATTACTTGTAACGGCTACTATTTTTCCCTTTCCTTTTTGAATGGCACCCTTAGAATCTACAAGTTATCTGCCTAGAAATCCTCAAACTAAATCTTCGAGAGGAAGATGCTTTACCAAAATTGAAGAATGAAGAAGAAAATTAGCTTATAAATAGGTGATTTTAATTCATTAATAGACAGTATACGAACAACGAGTTTTCATACCGACAGTAAATTTGTCGTTTTGAAAATCCGAAATAATCTGAAAAGTAGCTGTTACTTTTTCGGGTAACGGACAATTGCTTTTCCTCCCAACTAATCAAGTAATCGAATTTAATATCTTGAACTTAGTGTAATTGTAATCGATTCAATTCTTTGAGTAACGTGTACAAGACTGCGGTCAGAGACGCGTGTTGGAGCACAATGAGTAAAACATTGGGCAATAAACGTGGTAAAACCTTCTTAACCAAAGCAAAAAAATTCTTCGCAACAACAGAACAATTCGGAGGACAAGGAGAAGAAACAACTAATAAATTAAACTGGCACTCGTTTAGAAACAAACATTCACGGCACGTTCCAAGTCGAGTACCAGCCGGGACCGTATTCGCGTCTCAAACCCGCGCGTCTGACGTGTATTAAAATGCGGGATGCCGTCTCGGTTTTGAGTACACTTTCCGAATGGGGAACGAGGCATTTTTCTGAAACATCGACGGTAATAAAGTAACAAACAATGGCAGCGTCGTTCCGAGTTCGAGGCAAGGCGTAGCGTTTGCTGCGCCGCGTGTTCCAACGACCAGCGCAAACAGAAAGAGATGCGAAGGAGCACGTCGACGATAGTTTATATACAGCCAAGGTTCTTGGCGGTTGAAATAAAATTCAAAACCCAGAAGACAAAAAAAAAAAAAAAAATGCTGTAAGGTATCTTTAGAGTCGGTGTGTAGAGGACATTGCGAACTACTACTGGTTCGCGACGGCGTTCATGTTTGATACTTCTTGCTTCATTCACCTTCGGTTAACTATGTAACAAAACAAAGCTCGAATGTCGCGCTGCACGCTCTCGATCAACTACACCGATGCTATTTTGCCCGACAAGCACAAAGAATCGGCGATTCGACGTCCTTGGGGGAGACGATAACGAAAGCAGATAGCGCACGCCTAAGCGCCCAAGACGAGTTGAGTATATACTTGGAAGTTACGTAAAGGTTATATCGTTTTTTTCGGACGCCGAACGCCCGCGTCCGGTGTTCGAACGCCAAACCCTGTGTGAGAAACAAACGACGCTCTTAGAGTGTACAGCCAAAGGCAGTCCACTATATGTCCAATTAGATCTCGGCCATTCTGACCCCCTCCTCCCCCCCCCCCCCCCAACTCTCTCACCTCCTCCTCTCTCTTACTCTCTCTGCGCCTTCACGCAGCGCCAGGTGTGTTGGCTTCCGCGTTGCCACGAGCGCGTCTTGCAACGTCTCCAGCACGTGTCTGCTGCTTTGTCGCGTATACCATAGCCTCCTCTATACTGACAAGGCCTGGCAGACGCGACGAGAAGCGGCCGCCGAAATGGAAAAGGTGGAGCGGCAGACAACGGATGAGAGGAGAGTCGCGTGACCGGCGCCCCGCTGCGGCGAGACGCCGCAATAACCTTTCTCGAGCGAACAAGTGGGTTTCGGATCCTCTCCGCTGCAAAAGCTGTGCGCTGACGTCGAGGTTCCCCAAGAAATACTCTGTGCTACCAGATCTTCGCGCTCCAAATCTGCTACAGCGCACTCTATGGCTCCATCGTCGAACTGCCAGGCTTTGTGAGTATAGAGGAGGCTATGCATATACGCTCGACGTCGACCCTCAGGGTGTTTGACCAATCTGTAGAAGACAAGGCCGGCGTAATACGTCATCGTTAGTGGATTTCCGACCCTCCCCAAGAGGCAAACAGGCTAAGGCGTGGCGCTGCGTTGATCCACTAGTGGTGACGTTGGGGGGGAAGGCACCGGCCTTGTCTCGTATAGCTGGTGTTGGCTCGAGGAGCGCGGTCTTGGTTGTTTCGCGTTTTCGTTTTACGATACGAAGATTCACCGAAAAAGTCGAGCGTGTTATGAGACGGGAGGCACGAAAACAACTATCGTACACTGTTGTTCGCACTGGGTTTACGAGGAGAAGGTATGGAAAAGGATGGATGGAGAGATGGCGTTCGAAGACAAAGGAGGGGGGCATGAAGTTGAGTTTCGGAAGCAACGAGGTGGAGAACAGGACGAGATAAGGAGGAAAGATACACGGACAAACGTCAGGGAAAGAAGCGGGCTGGCACTGAACTAAAATAAGCGATGTGTCCAAGTCACAAAGATATAATCTTTTTAACATCATAAAAAATATAGTAAATGTAAAAAAAAAAAAACATTTTTTTCTTGTTGCAAAAATATTTTCGGCATCGCCGAACGCTCGTTCTCTACTCAAATATAGCGCTATTGGTCCGTACCAGTCGTCAAAGTTTCAAAACCAGTCTTTCATTTTGTTAGGAAGTTAAAATAGATTTTCTAAACTTTGAAATGGGAAAATGATGGCCGACGACGCCATCGAATGTACCGGGCTGAATGGCGCAATCTACCGGGAATGAGCCCCATTTTTTTCCATTTAAAGTTTCAGAAAATCACTTCTAACTTTTAAACAAGATAACGGATCGTTCTGAAACTTTGGCATATAGTTCGAACCTCCAACACTACGTTTAATGAGAGACTGAGAGTTTGGTGATGCGCATGTGGAGAGCAAATCGTCTGCTTTTCGCGCAGGGGTTGCGGTAACGACAGAACGACGTCGAGCTTTGCTTGGCTTTGATTGGAAGGATAGCCGGTAGACCTCATTGCTATGGATGCCTCGAGGTCTACCCACTATTCTTTTCAATCAGCCAATAAGAGCTCCGCGTTCCGACATCATCGCAACCCCCGTGCAAAAAGCAGAAGAACTCGCGCTGCGCGTAGTGTATTTTCACGGTAAAACAAAAGCTGTAATTCCTTATTCAGGGACACTCTGCGTATTCATAAAATGAATCAGGTCACACAAAAAAGAAAGTAATTTTGCTGAAAACATAGAGCTATAAAAAAGATAATATTAACAAAACATTAAAATGCGCGAGTAAAAAAGAAGATACGTAGAAAAAAGAAATGAATCAGATTACACAAAATGAGAGCAGAGAAACGTATGATCATAGTGTGATAGATGCAAGATAATATATTTGTTGCACGAAAATCGGGTGCGTTGGGTGCACGCCGTTCTCTACACTGCCGTGCCCTCGCTGCGCTCGCGCGTTTGTGGTGCACGGGACGACCAAACGATTACTGTCTAGTAAATGCATTAAAATGACTACAAAATTACTACAAAAAGTAATCGATTACAAGCAATTTGATTGCTTGAGATCCCAAAGGTTGCCGAAGATAGGAAGCTGGCGCTGGAGGCAGGGCGATTCTCCTCCCTGTCGTTCTCAACTTGTTAGTGACTGTAAAAACATGTACAAACTTCAAAAAAAAAAAAAAAAAAGGAAGTGCTCTGCGCGAATGATTTTAATCCTATGTTGTTAGCAAGCGTCCTGCGAGTGTGACAGTATGTTTTTTTATTGAGCCTAATTTATTAATCAATGAAGACTAATTATCCACGTTCCAAATATTGATTTGAGGGACCGTCGTGTTGATCGAAGGATTCAAGAACGCTTTGAAAAAATGCCCGATGAAGGTGTTTGCAACGCCATTTATTCAGAGCCCCTTGATTAAATTCACGCTTGGTGCTTTTTACATAGACTCATTATAATGTACGCTGGAGGGCCAACTGTGCGGTTTCAAAATGTAGCAGACAGCAACCAGTGTGAAAATGATGACTTCCGGGAATGCATTTATTTGTGAAAAATGTGAGCACATTTTCTCCCTACGCTTGATTATAAGACCAAATATTACGAATAAATCGTGCGTAAAAGATAGTTTGGAACATTCTCAGTCACGCGGACGAAAATATTGGTCAGTTATGGTGTTTTATTTCAAAGTTATGGAAAATAAAACTGTGACAAAATGGCTTCATGTATGTACACTGTCCGACACTGTTAGCGCGAACGCGGCATCGCCGCGTTTGTGCAAGGGTTTACGTGCCAAAGCAACGAAGAGCATCTCGAAAATCAAGAGAGAGAGAGAGAGAGAGAGAGAGAGAGAGAGAGAGAGGCATCAAGAACTACGCACTAACACTGAGTCACTACCTACCTGTGCATATAGACGAACAAAATTAAGGCGAATAATGAGTGCGATTTGCAATCAATAGCATTCGTTATATTCACTCTGCTTCTGATGCATGGGTTCAAAGGTAAGTTTGTTCTAGCTTTTAAAACTCATATCTGCATGCACGAAAATTTTTAAAACGGAAAAAAGCCAGAAAACTTTTACCGCCTTATTAAATACAGCACAATATTAAAAAGAGAAACACCTTTTATGGAGCATTTACTTTTACTGTTTTACGCGTTTTGACCACTCGAAAATGGGGGTCATTTTAGGGGCATATATATCTCGCAGATTATCAGAATTAGCGTCATCGAGATGTTGCTGCTCCCTGAACAAATATTACGCTCTCTTCGCCTGTTATTCATGCTTAGATTCGTCGCTTTCCTTTACACACTTGCCTTGGAACATAAGACTAGACCCGTAATCCTGGGTAGCTAAACATCGCTCACTGATCGGAAATATACTGCAACTAAAACGATTTAACTTTTATAATGTTAACGGAGCCATGAAACGGTTTTTCTACTTTCGCTAAATACTACTTAAAGCACCTTCCTAACGTTAATAACTGGAAAAACTCACCTTATTGTTTTTTCTAGGCAATGGCGTCGCCAAAAAATGAGACAAATATGAGCATCGTTCACGCCCTCAGCTCGGAGCCAGTACAAGTGGCCACTTGTACTGGCTACGACGAGCGCGATCAAAAGCGTCGCTGTGGTCGGCCCTCCAGGATTGACCGAAAGCTGCCTACGACGTCAGCAAAGGTTTTCTCACCGACAGAAATAAGTGGAATGTAAGAACTTTAATTTTTACGGTGTTGGCAGTGTTACTTTGAGGGCACAATGATTTCGAGCTTCCACCAAGCTAATTACAAACACCGTCGAACTTGTTGTTCGCAAAGCAATGACGTCACGAGAGGAAACCATAGGAGGGCGCCACCAGAACTTCTCGCCGCTACTACCCTATGCCGCCAACGTTAATCATAGCCACGCGCTGGAGTCGCCAAAGTGGAAAACGCCTGCTCCGCTCCAGGAATTCTTTGAGTTTGGCAATTCTCATCACTGCAATTGTTGGACACGAGCCACTACCCGAGTGGCAGCCGTGGTATTGAATTTTACGAGCCGAAGTCGAGTGCTCACGCAGTTCTCGTGTTCAATTCATGAACCGCGCTCGAATGCCGTCAGGTGGGTTGTTCCGATCCAGCGTTATTAGATTAGCTCAGTTACGGAACTGCTCGTAGACGTTGCCTGCAGAGGCAGTACCCCCCCCCCCCCCCCCCCCCCTTTCCCCTACTCACTCACCGCGGCTCGCGTCACGCAGTGTAAACGGCTCTGGTCTCCCGTAAGGCGTCTCGATGTGTTTGCGTCTGTCTTTCAAGTAGCGTCAGATGCGCTGAGTGCACGAGACCCGTTTCTCGAGCGGCCCTTTGAAGCAAATGGCGGCATAGCACTGAAATGAACGGCTCTTGTAGACGGTAGGCTTACCGCCGAATTCAGAAACCTCACTCAAACTACACTCAAACTGAAGGGCCCCTCCACTTCCTCGAGGAAGGAGCGAGGGCCGGCGCTGGCCAATCGCGAGGACGGATCCGCCGTCGCGATTGGCCTGCGCCGGCCCTCGCGCCTTCCTCGAGAAAGTGGAGGGGCCCTTCAGTTTCAGTGTAGCTTGAGTGGGGTTTCTCAATTCGGCGGTTAGGCTCTTGAAAGCGAATGGCTTCGGAGCACCCGCTTGTACTGGCACGTGCCTTGCGCGTTTCCACAACAATGGTTGGCGGCTCGTAAAAAACGCCTTTAACGAGGGGCATTAGCCTCGCGTAAAGCCCGCCTGGCGTCATTTGAAGCGCCACTGCTTTGGTGGCGGCCGTTGCAGTGATCATCGTTGGGTAGGGCGTGCGTAATGCCGTGTGGTGAAGCAATGCCGTCCTGTGAAGCAATGTCGTCCGAATTATGTATTATGTATTATGGGAGTAAATAAAATGAATTGAATCGTCGTAACGTCACTCCTTTATCGAAATTTTGGAATCCTGAGGACAAGACGGATCGCTCATGACTGGAAAAAGGCTTGGTCAAAAATCGACGCGGGGAAAAGAACCGCGCAGAGGAGGAAGCTAGCTGGGCCTAAGACGTGGTTTTGTCCATCGTCAGAGGGCCAGCCGGACCAGTGGCACCC
This sequence comes from Ixodes scapularis, assembly GCF_016920785.2. Lineage (NCBI taxonomy): Eukaryota > Metazoa > Arthropoda > Arachnida > Ixodida > Ixodidae > Ixodes > Ixodes scapularis. Next base: position 91,212,826 of record NW_024609836.1, read on the forward strand.
ACCATGTCTTCGATCGACAGGGTGCTCAAGCTGCTCGGTTACAAGCTGGGAGACATCAAGGCCCGCTTTCGCGGAGACCACCGCCCGGCCAACATTGGCGGCCCCCGAAGATCCACCACGGGGGTGCTGGACTCCCCCGTCACCGCAAATTCGGTCGGCTCGTGTGCACCCTGGGCTTGCAGGGTGTCCTCACCACGCGCTCGAGACTGGCCTGCTTCGCCTCGAGATCGAACCGTGTCGCCACCCTGCGGCCGAAATCGGAAACGGGCGAAAGCGGGGATACCGCCGTGCGTCGTCTGCTACGGGCGCACGCTCAGAAGCATGGATCTCGACGACGCAAGCCCGTTTCAGGCTGAGCTTGACATTCCTTATTAAATGTTTTATATTTTTGTTGCCGTTTCTTCTTGCTAAAGGTTGTCTTGTATCGTTTCCCAAGCGTAAAACTTCAGCAAAGCGATTATTATTAAGTCGAAAGCTTTTATAATCTTACTGTGTTGGCTTGTATACAATCGCTGGTCCCACATATTTTTGTTATCTCGCACAAACCGTGGCTTTCATAAAGTACTGAATCTTGAGTGGGTCCGTGGTTTGATTAGAAAATTAATCGGGCTGATCGCTATCCTTTAATAGACTAATCCAGTGGTCGGCAACCTTTTGGCGAAGTGGGCCGAGTCGCCGCTATGCCAAGGCTGAACGGGCCGGACGGCAAGCAGCGGGGGGAGGGGGGGGGGGGGGGGGGGGGTAAAATAAGAAAAAAGCACTTGCACGAACTTACATGGACGTACATCAATCGAAAATGAACAGCTTCTTTATTTCACGACAAACAACATGAGATACGACATTTCCACGAAAACCTAGAGACTCCTCTCAGTGAGACTTTTGGTGTTGAACTGCGGTCGCCAAACTACGAACATCCACATTCAAGCTGCTAACTGCGAGTCGCAAAACATTAGGGAGGCTCTCGTCAGTCATTCGTGAGCGGAAGTTGGATTTTATGCACTTCTTTCGTGAAAAAGTCTGCTCGTAGACGGGCAGCGAATTAGTCAACTTTATTTTATTGTTTTTGTTTCTTTAGCTGACTGCGTAGGGGGGGAGGGGGCGTTACCGAGATACTGAGGGCCGTATGATACTACCGGCAACCAGTGGTCGGCAACCAGGGGCCCGCGGGCCCCTGGTTGCCGACCACTGGACTAATCAATCAATAAATCCGTATGTTGATTTTTCGCCGGTCATATTGCGTGAAAGAGGTTAAAACTACACATTTTTTTATTGGTTTTACTATGCCATAAATGGCCATATTGCATTCCCATTCTAAACTTCACATTGTGAGTCCTACCTAAACATGAACGCGGGAATTAGGCCTTTTAAAATGGAGTATTTTTTAGTTATTATTTATACTTAAACAGTGTAATAACCCTCGGCGAAATGAGAAGCACGCTGAAGTGGTTCACCGTGCAAGCCTGTGTCACAAAAGAAATAAAGACGTCAAAAACTTCGAAGCAGGCATTTTTTACTCCTTGTTGACTTTCTCCAGCACAAAATTCCAATTAACCGGCAAAAAAAAAATTGTAAGTAAAGCATTACTTGAATAATCTGAAAGTTATTCGATGAACTGCCCAGTCCCGATATACGTTAGGTGAGGGCGGAGTGTGATCGGAAAGTCTCGTGAAGGTTGCTAGCCATCATCAGTAAAAGAGTATCGCTGCGGCCGATGCTGTCTCTGTCATGGTGCGCGTCGTTTGTTTGGGTTGCAAAGTCTACTGTGTTTGAATACAAGATTATGAAGGAGCGGAGGCTCGGTAAATCACACTCTACATATTTATTTACAATGTTTACACTGTCCTTTTTGACTACCTCATCGAGGGGCCCTTCGCCGAATTCCAGATTCCGTGCAGCTCGTGGTACTGGCACCTCGTGTCCTTAGCTCGTGCCTGTCCCGTGAGCTTGGCACCGTTCAAGTGCTGGATCGCTGCCGAGAGCCCTCACCAAGAAAATTGAAGCGGGTGAACCCACACTACCGAGAAAAGCATTTAATAACAGGAACAATGCTGCGTTGCTCGGTTAAGCCTAGTTCACATGCAGCGGTTTTGGCCCTAGAGCGGCGCGATTTCTGCCGTCGCGGCGCTCTGGCCAGCACCAGCAATTCTGCGGCACGAGCGCCGCGACGGCAGAAATCGCGCCGCTTTAGGGCCAAAATCGCTGCATGTGAAGCCCGCTTTACACTTGTTTATCACAGTCACGGCAGATATACTAGAAGAGTTTGTTTCACTTGTTTCAGTTGGCCTGCCAACCGTGCAGTTGGCAAAATTTAACTGGAAGAGACTCTCTCTCCTCATCGCAACGCAGTAGATTTGTTCAGACTCCAAAAAACTTACCCACACTATCGCACAGTAAAAGGGCAGACGAGCTCAATAGCACGGTAATTTCCAATACAGCGCTAACTTATCTTCATTCTAAATATTTATATTACTGCAAAAGCTAGAAGTTAAAAAGCATAGAAGCTGCGATTTCACAGCCTACAGTACCAGTATTGTGTTATCTGGGTTCGAATTTATTATTTTTTTTTAATTGCCACGTTGATGAACCGATACATCCATTTTGAAAGAAACAAATATTTAACATAAATATTCCAGTTCAGACGGAGACAGGCCTCAGTCGTGGTGATCCATGCTTTCCAACGTCTGCCTAGAGCAGAAGACGCACCCACAGAAGCGATTATATAAATTTAGGCCGCACGCTGACAACACGATTCGATCTTCACTGAAGCACCGAACAGTACCGCATCCTTTTCCGCAAGAATTGTTTTCCCACCGATAGTATGCGACAAAATAAACGCAAGAATCTACGCCGTCTCGCGCGCGAACGTGGAGGGCCTATGGCATGGAGAATAGAAGGGTAGGAGAGGGCATGACGTCGGCCGCGTAGCCTCCACAAGCCATGCTCCCTTGACGCCTCGCCTCTTTCTCATTTTCCTCCTTACTCTCCTCACTTACCATGCCAACGTGACCACATCACGTGACAGTAGCTAGCCTTCGTCTTGCTATGGGGTACTAGAATACACCACAGTCTAGCCTTCGATGTGATAAAACCTACCGGACGGAGCGCGCGCAAGCCTGCAGAGTCTTTCTACAATCAACCATCCATCTCACACGTGACATGTCACGTGCACCAATCGCCAGACAGATCTGCGGTCACGCTGGGCACAAAATCGTTTAAACTTTTTATGACTAGGCTTCACCAATATTGCAACGTGCCCCCTCCTAGTACTTCTAACCTCCTTGGCCTATGGGGCGGCCGTTCTCCTATCCCCGCTTTGATGATGATGATAGCGCGACCGTAGCGCCACCTCTAGGTCGATCTCGAGGCCACAACTTTTCTTGGCAATGCAGTGGAAGGTACAGGCCCGCGTCCCCTCTCCCATTTTTAGTGTACGCAGGCTCTCCTCCTCTCCCCGCAAATGGGGAGAGGAGGAGAGCCCGCGCACACTCAAAATGGGAAAGGGGACGGGGGCCTGTACCTTCCACTGCATTGCCAAGAAAAGTTGTCGCGGAGTATAGAAGTGAGTAGCCCATGGCGGCCCCGCGAGGACCACCGTCGCGAAGGCTGCTGCTGGGCCTGTCGCTCTTCACCCTCTTCACCATGCCATCATCATCGCCATAATCCTAACAATTTATTTGTACAATACTATTTCGTCATCATTAGAAGCGGCGCCCCGGGCCTTCAAGGTATGGGCAATTTGCCTTTTTGTGGCGCCGCGACTCTCCTGAGCTAAAATAAATATACCATATCATATATAGATATACATATAGAAGAGGACGATTATATATATATATATATATATATATATATCTTTATCTCTCTCTCTATATATATGTATATATATATATATATATATATATATATATATATATATATATATATATATATATATATATATATATATATATATATATATAATCGTCGTCTTCTATTTTTGCGCCGAGCTGATTGAAAGCTGAAGTGTGCCTAGATTTTAGATGGACCGCTTTTGCAACATGAGCGTCGAGGAAGCGAAAACATCGATCGTTTGCAAGCGTCGCAAGACTTTGCTTAGCCTCAAGAACCGCTTTTTTGTTTTTTCTGCACGCCAACTGACGCATACGGATGAGCAATCAATTTGCGTCCGAGGTGTCCGCCATTACTTTGCATACGCTCCCCATGGTTTCAGTTGTTCTCTCTCTCAAATGTAGGATCTCTAAGAGCATGCTCATGATGATGCTGCTTTTCTCTTTGCACCAGCCGCCTGGACAAAGTCAGCGCCCTCTCTGATAAGCCTTATTAAAGAATACAAGTATGTTGAGGTAGAGATCAAAGATAGCGCTTCAAACGACGGGAGGCGAACTGACGTAAGTGAAAGGGGGGGGGGGGGGGGGCACGCCCTCCCGCGGGATGTCCAGAACTGACGTAATCAAATAAAGTTGTTTCGATCTCAGACTTACTTCCTCATGCTTTGGCAAGGCAAGGCTCAAAGAAATAGTCCCTTTAAATCCTCGCAATTTCACCGCGACAAAAGCTTCTGAATCAGCGGCGGTCTATGCGAGTATACTTGGGCCCGACTCTGCAAAGTCATGAACATTCCAACACCATATCGTTTCAAGAGCCCTTTAATAAAGGTAGCTTATATTCGCTACGACCCAAGTAACAAAGGTCATTCCTGTTTTTTTCTGGCGGAGACAAAATGCACGCTTGTTTTGCCACGGGAATGCACAGGAGCACCGAACAATTGTTCCGGTTGCTGCCTGCTTCAAATTGAGGCCGGAAGTCCCATAGACACTAGCACCAGTTGAACATCTAACGTACATTATGCAGTAAGCTCTAACTTGAGCGAAATTCGGGGGACCCAAGGAAATGGTCAGCTGAACAGATACAACATAGAACCGTGCGTAGAACAACCGAGAAAGTCTTCCTCTCTTATGTAGGCCTTTTTGTTCCCTTTTTTCTACTACAGCTAGTGATAAAAACCATCCCCCATATCCGTGCGGCACCCATTAGAATGTTAATATTTGACGGCTCGTGTCACACCCCAAGTACTGTCTCTTTTTCGCGTGGATCGTGATTGACGGGGTGCTCACGAAAATTTGTCCACTTTCTTCAATGGCAAGGGCTTCGATTAATTCGCGTGCATGTGCGTTAACGCTCCGCGCAAGCAACCGGTCTTGACACGTAGTAGCGACGATAATGAGAGTGAGAGTTGGCGGGGCGAGGGATTAAAAATATAGATAAGGCGTGCTCATATAACTAGAAAGAGGCTGTACTACAGGTTTGATTTGAACTAGTTGGTACTGAGGCACCCTAGTTGGTGCGTATTGGATAGGGTCAGCTGAACAGATAGAACGTAGAAAAACCGAGAGAGGAAAGTATTGTTTCTTTTTCGCGTGGATCGTGATCGCCGTCAAATAGTAACATCCTAATGGCGCTAAATTTAGCGGGGAAACGAACACCACGAGAAACAATACAATACAATACAATACAATTTTATTTTTCAAATTGAATTTCGCTCAACACCCACAAAAGCCGATGAGGCATGTGCGTGGGACGCGACAGGTCAAGACAGATTCCTTCAATTGTGTTACACATTCTGTTTGAATATATTACGCCCTAGACACTGTCACTTATACTATGAGTTAAAACGAATATACATAGAAAGGTTTGATTAGGCACAGTCAGTAAATATATAAAAATAACACAACAGGTGAAATTAACTCAAATTAGTAGTACATTTCTACAGCTGTCCTTTGGTCCATATCTACAAAGAACAAACTCAGGTTGCAATATATGCGTAGTCTGGGTAAAAGACGAGGTCATATTTAATCTATCCCATATGAATCATTACTTTTTTTTCTACTGCGCATTGATCCATTGTCGTGTTAGTTTTTTAATGGCACAGAGATTTTTGCATTCAATCAGATCATCTGGTTATTCGTTAAAAATTTTCGGCACATAATACATACTTGTTGCCTCACCATAATTCGTGCTTATTAAGGGTACGGAATATTTCCTGATAGGACGCAGCGTTCTTTCCTTAATGATGTTTTTTTTTATGACAACTTTTGAAAGCATTTCTTGTTATTATATCATAATTCAACTGATCACTAAAGCATATAGTACTCCGAATTCTTTCCACTTATATTCTGTATAATTGCTTTCTCCACTTGGGTAACAAAGCTTCCTAAATATTTTTTGAAGAGTTTCTATTTTTGTTTGTGAATATTGAGCACAGTGTGCATAAACCGTTATTCCATATTGTATTACGGATTTTCCTATTGAGTTATAAATCATTCGAAGTACAGAACGCGCTAGTATATCTTGGATGTGAAATATATGAGCCGTCAGTACCCTTAATTGTTTACAAACTTGTTCAACATGAATATTCCATTTAAGCTGGTTGTCTATGTGCATTTCAAGGTATTTGACATTTCCGGCGTACTCTATTGCTGTGCATGAACAGTTAATACAATACTTTTTGTGCATTTTCATGGGCAATGCATCTATTAGTTTTTTTATCGGGGTTCTAAAGGACATTATTTGAGTTTTTGAGGTGTTTACAATAATCTGATTTTCACGGTACCACTGAAGAATATCATGGATATCCTCCTGTATTTCGCTAACGGCAATCTAATAATTTTTGTGGGCAAATACACTTACTGTATCGTCTGAAAACTGAAATAATTTTCTTGTTAGTTGGACTCTAGTAATCCCATTTACGTAGGGATAACAAAAAAAGAGGAGCGAGTACTGTTTCCCTGGGGTACACCTTGCCTAACCTTAACTACCTGATATCTATCCAGACGATCATTTTTAACCAAGTCATATGCCCTACCTTGAATCCCTATGCTGTACAACCTATCTAACAATATCGAATGATTTATTGTTTCAAAGGCCCGTGTAAAATCTATGAATAACGCTAGTACAAATTTACCATTATTTAGGTTTTTATAAACATAATCAAAAAAGTCCTCCAAAAGATCAGATGTCCCTATTTTTTTTTCTAAATTGTGTATGAATTGATATGTCATTCTTTGCTCTAAATTTTTGCGTTATTTTATTTAGGTATTTTTCCATTACCCCCGAGAAAATACTGTTACATAGTTGAAGGAGCATTGGTTTTATTATATGGACGCGCTTCTTAATATCTCTTGCCCTTATTTGGTCTATCCTAACTGCTTTATTTGTTTTGATTTGATTCGCGATTTCAATTAGATAATTCTCCGACATATATGAAAGAAATATTGAGTTGCTCATTCTGATGTGATTAGTTTGCCTTTCTGTTGAATCACAACAAATACCCTCAATGGAGTGTATATATCCTATATTGAATCCATTTGCAATCGCTTCCATATCACAATTATATCTGAAATTAGTTTTGATTGTGCCCTCAATCGATTTCTTTTTTTTTTTTCGTCCCAACAGTTGACTTACGAGTGACCAGCATTGTGCTGTATCTTTAGCTTCTGAAAATTTTGTCCCGTAATAATTTCTTTTCACATTTCTTACGAGGGATGTTACTTTGTTCTTAATTGCACGATGTTCATTTTTATACTTTACATTGTTCGGAAAGCGCCTCAAAAGCTGCCATGCCTTCGTTTTTTTTTTTTTTTTTTTATTAGATCATCATTTTTTATAGTTATCCGATCATTTTGTAGTTTGCGTTCTAAACACGAATTCAGTTCCTCAGATAAATTTAGAGGGGAAATTGATGTCACCTGACCTGACGTCCAGGGACATACAGACCAATTCAGTTTCCCCACTAAATTTAGCGGAAATATCGACGTCACGTGAACTATATAGAAATTTAGTTTTCCCACTAAGTTTGGCAAGAAAGGGGCATCACCTCACTTCACGTGACTGATATACACCTTAGGGAAAGTAACGGCACGTGACTTAAACGTCAACTCAGTTTCCCCGCTAAATTTAGCGGGAAAATTGGCGCCTTGTGGCGAAAACATGAAGTCTTTCTCCCCGTTAAATTTAGCTTAGAAAATAGAGGTCACGTGAAGCATACAACCATCTTGTTTCCCCGCTAAAGTTAGTGGAAAAATATACTTCATGTGATACACCAATTCCCTCACCAATTCCCTATAATGCTTTCCATGCATTACAACACTTTAAGGTAAATGTCGATGCCAATCGTTCATACTGTCCATTATTAGAATAGAATAATCGAAACATATGCTGCTTATCCTCTTAATGCACCAATTTTGGTAAGCCCATTCTCCTGTTCAAAACTTCGTCGAGGATTCCTTGATAGGAAATTTGTAGAAATAAGGGACATTTTCGAAGGGAAAAATGGTGGCAGTTACGTTTAATATTAGTACTTCGAAAAGTGATCAGATTATTCCTAGGGTTACTACCGAACAAAAGTAATCAACTGATCAGAAGATTACCAAAAAAGATCGATTGCAAGTGGTTTGATTACTTCTGTATATACCATGCAAGTCTTCTTTTAGAAAGAAGACCGACAACTAACCAAGTGACAATGCGCCCAGCGATTAAAGTGGGCGCGTTAACACTTGGTATTTTGTTGACTTTATTTTATTTATCGATTTACTTTTTTACTATGCGTGGGCCAACGCGCTGTATACAAACAGGGTCACATATGGTGTGGACACTGTTCCCACACGAGGTGTAACCATTGCAGGTGCGCAAGAACCAAATGGCGTGTCCGCATGGGCCTAGAGAGCCTCAAGTAAGAGAGTGCTCAACTCGAACCATGGAGAGCGTTTGCAATTTAATGGCGCCGTGAGAGCGCGCGGACTATATCCCTTTTCGCGTTAAAAAAATAAAAATATATACTTATCCCATTGGAACAAAACTGGTGTCTAAAGAAATGTGTTCTTTTATTTTTTGCGTAAAATATTCGAGCATCTCCTTGGCTCTTTACAACCGAAGTTACTTCGAAAAAACACCCGTAGCCCCATAGACCCGCAGCAAAAGTTTACAATTTAATGGCACCCATAAACGATTACCCCGGGCGAGCCGTTGAACAATTGAGCGGTTGAGCGGCGTGTTGTCAGGACCGCGTGTTGGTGTACACATTCGTGCATTCCCAAAAGAAAAGATAAAAAGCAACGACACAAAGTCGGTTCGATTGCGTTGTGTGTGTTCATTGATGCGTGCGAGAGGCTCGAATAAATGAGTAAAAGTTGCAATGCAGGAGATTCATTATTTGAAAGCAGGGGCTCTTTAACCGATGGACCTTGACAGTTCCCTTTGTGCAGAACTCACCGGGTCAGAAAGCGCGTTCCTCGCAAGTTCCGTCTGACTGGCGCATGACTTTAAAACCATCCTTTCGCCCGGTGTGAACTCTCACTTTCTGAAGAATAAAGTAAAATGTATACGATCCTGAACGTTTTTCGAGAAAATCAAATTCGAACAGTGGAGAAGGTTAGTCGAGACCGAAGATTCGCCGACGCACGAAGGAGGAATATTTGTGGTTTGTTTTTGCAGCTCGTGTCTTTCTACGCGTCATTGATTGCGTGCCGCGCAGCGAGAGCTAAAATTACCATCGCGCGCGTGACACCGACAAGCCGACTCGTTTTTGTTATTTCTCCTTTTGTCTCTTGTCTGTCGGGAACTCTCGCCAGCCACTGGCTCCGAACTCTCGGTAGGCATGATTGCTGACAGGGTAATAACTGCAGGGCGTCTCTTTCCGATGCCCGGCCTCCAGCAAGCGCTCACTGCCTTCCGTCGTGCTTCAACTGCTCTCGCACGCTTGATGTTGACAAAGCAGCGAAGCGTTATCGAAGGCAGGAAGCTTGCGCTGGGGGTGGGACGACTGAAGGCGTTAGGAACTGGCTTTAGAACGGCGAACGCTGGCGTCGTCTTTTAGTCATAGTAATGGCTGTCTTGCCTTTTCCTCGGCTTACGAAAATCCACCGTTTTCTTTTTTCCTTTATTCTTCCCTGCGAGAAAGAAGAGCAGAAATACCTCGAACGGTGCGTAACGATTTTGTAAATATTGAAACGGTGTACAACGGATACTAACGTTTCGTAAAGAGCCGTAAATTGATTCCCCCGCAAATAGGAAGATCAGGCTTTCACCGAATGCGCACTGAGGTGGTGCATTTTTTTCTGGTGAAGTGTCAAGGCGTAGCTCCTTCATCGGAAAAATGAGATCAAGAAACTTGCCGGACTCAACGGCGGACGTGTTTGCAGACGACTGAATTAGCGGTGTTTTTAACTTGTAGCGTCACTTCCCGGTACGCGTTGCGAGCAGACAACAAAGTGCGTCGTCTGCTCGCTTCGTCTATTGGGAGATACGCGATAAATTACAACCCTCGCTAATGGCGCGTTCACACTGGAAGCGGATCTGCAAACGCGAAGCGGATCCGCGCGTTCTCAACCGCAAAGCGGCTAGGATAGAGCGGTTGGAGCGCGGTTTTGCCAACCACTTTGGGACCGATTTCTCCCGACCGCTTTTACAAACCGCAAAGCGGCAACCAATCACAATACGACGCCGACGTGACGTCACTGACTTTCGAAACCAGATGGCATTTGTTGCTTGTGAGGCGTCCAAGGCGCTGTAGTCCTAGCGTTACAGCAGACAAATCAACGGAGAAACGTGATGTTCACGTCCGTCACTTGAATCCGCCGCGAAAAGAATTTACTCGTAATATTAACGGGCTTCGCACCGGGGATTTGGTTCGGGTAAGAGTTTGTCTATTATTCCGGGTGCCACAGCCCGAAGCTCGCTGCCTTGTTAGTCTCTGTCCGTAGAACGTCGTAACCCGCCCTTGATCGACCGAAATGTCAGCCTTTGCACCCACTAAGATAGTCGCGTGAACTATTGAAAGCTTTCGACACCGTGCATGACCCCCACGAAGGCCGATAGAGACGTCGTGAGCCTGATTGCGTAGCCAACGCACTGCCGCTCAGCGGACAGGGTACCTGCGCTAGCTCGACCTGTAACGTTTCCTACTAAAAAAATAAATAAAGGGGACATACTCAAGAAATAAAGTGTACGTACCAGACAATGCAGAGGTAATCCATACGGCGTCTATTTGAGCTTAATGTCAAACAAACAGTAGACTCGATCGACATGCGAGTGACGAGAGGAGAGTCCGCCACCAACGAAGCCATCACCGGCTAGCACCGAACACATTCCCCCTCACCACGGTTCACCCCACCGCTCAAAATTTCTAAAATGATAGTTGCGAACAAATCCTCTATCCGGAAAACAAGGTGAGCTATTCATGCGGGAAGGGTCCACTTCAAAGAAAAGGTCGGGGGCATCGTGTTCTGAGTCAGCAAGGCGCGCCTAGCTGGGATTTGCTTGTGGGCGAAGCCGAGAGAATCACAGGTGAGCTGTGCGGGTCCATGCTTCTTTTTTCACTGGCTGAACTCGTGATGCGTGGGAACTTACTGAAGAATAATCTTCAGAGTGCCAAAATAGCAAAATTTTGGCTTTGGATCGTGAATTAAATTGGATTTTGGATTGTAAAACAGGGTTGCCAAACGCAAGTCTCAAAAGATCACGCGTGACCGCCGAGAAACCGACAACCGCCTCTTGGTGTGTCTGAACGGGGTCGCTCGCGAACCGCCTCTGCAACCGTTTCGCCAACGTGGATCCGCTTCCAGTGTGAATGCGCCGTAACTCGGTTATCTGCGAATACATCCGCCTTGATGCCGGCATGCTTGTTAATTTTATTTCTTACAGAATGGAAGCTAAGCCTTAATATTTCACCAACTAAAACGCACTATACAAGTGCACTTTGGGTGAAATTACAGCTTCCTATCTGCAGGCGTCAATTTTTCCGGCGCGTTATACAGAGCTAGCATATATTGTGAACACCCTGTACTTTCGTACACGTATTTTTTTTTATACCACCACTGGGTTACGGTATACCGCGGATCATGTCGTGTTCTTTCGAATAGATATGGGCAAATGCAGAATAAAAGCACCCCTTCGAAGAGACAGAAAAAGAAGGAAACAAAAAGCCTAAGTCATTTAGCTGCTACAAGCTTGTGGTCAACAGAGCCGCATCCGTTGCACGTCAATGCTTTCGGGTCCCTGATGCTCTCTTCGGCGTGCGCCACTAATGCATTCCGGGGTACTTTGCCGAGGCATACCTCAGGGGAGCAGATAATGCAATGATGCGACCGCTTCCTCCCGAGACGGGCTTTCCCGGCGTGCCTCACCCACGGACGAGGCTTGGTTGGCACTATGTTTGTGTCCTGTCCCACAGTGAAGACACGGGTCTGGAAAAGGGGGGGGGGGGGGGGGGGCGAAGAGGACTATCGATTATCGAAGTTATACCTGCCTTTACTGGGTTGAGGGGAAGGGGGGGGGGGGCGCGAAAAGATAGAGAGAACACACACAAAGAGAAAAGATGGAGAATGAAAAGGAAGGGTACGGGGTGTTTGGCAGAAAAGAGAACCGTGGTTTTTCTAGCCGTAAAAATAAACAACGCATCGCCGTACGCTTATTCTTTGCCCGAATGTTACGCTAGTGGTTGGGGTTAGGGCCGGCTTGCTAGAATCAACGTCTTAGCTGAGACGGTGTGAAAGAAAGCACTGCCAACACTAGCGCACGAGCACAGTTGCACGCCAAGTTGAATACGAAGTGCTGGTGCTCCCCAGACTTGGCAGACGTTGATTCTAGCAAGCCGGCATAGGTGCCAGAGTTCTAGAACTTAGTGTTATTTATTTCAAAAGTTACGAGCAATTTTCTTTAAAAATATGCAATGAGGAAAAGGCGACAAGCGGAACCAGCGAATACATGAAGATAAAATGGCGTCTACTTGTGGAAGCGCGCCGCATTTTCTAAAAAAAAATCGCTCATAACGTTCGAATCCGATAAAGGTTAGTATTTGGAACTTTGCCATTGGGTAGTGAAATGCGTAGTGAAATTTTGCGGTCAGAAAAACAGGTTCTAGTTCCTCCCAAACACCCGGTAGAACGAAAAGAAGAGTGTTTTAGATAGAAAGGGTAAAAAAAAAAGTGAAAGCCGTTTACCACTCCCTGTAACGCCGAATTGGAGCGCAGCTCTTGAGGAGGAGGAGGGAAGGGTACTGAGGGCCACGTGTTCTCGGGGGGGGGGGGGGGTCACGTGACCCCCCGAGGGCACGTGACCTTGGTGGGGTCACGTGGTGGCAAACACGTGCCCCCCTCAGAGGTCACGTGACCTCGGGAGGGGGTCACGTGACCTCGGGGTGTCACGTGACTCCCCAGGTCACGTGACCCGCCGGGTCACGTGACCAAAATTTTTCCGCTAGATTTAGCGAGGAAAATATTTCCGCTAAATTTAACGGGGAAAGTTTTCCGTTAGATTTAGCGGGAAAATTTTCCGCTCGATTTAGCGGGGAAATTTTTACGCTAAATTTAGCGGGGAAATTGTTCCGCTAGATTTAGCGGGGAAATTTTTCCGCTAGATTTAGCGGGGAAATTTTCCGCTAGTTTTAGCGGGAAAATTTTTCCGCTAGATTTAGCGGGGAAAATTTTCCGCTAGATTTAGCGGGGAAATTTTTTCCGCTAGATTTAGCGGGGAAATTTTTCCGCTAGATTTAGCGGGGAAATTTTTCCGCTAGATTTAGCGGGGAAATTTTTTCCGCTAGATTTAGCGGGGAAAATTTTCCGCTAGATCTAGCCGGAAATTTTCACGCTAAATTTAGCGGGGAAATTGTTCCGCTAGATTTAGCGGGGAAATTTTTCCGCTAGATTTAGCGGGGAAATTTTCCGCTAGTTTTAGCGGGAACATTTTTCCGCTAGATTTAGCGGGGAAATTTTTCCGCTAGATTTAGCGGGGAAATTTTTCCACTAGATTTAGCGGGGAAATTTACCCATAATGCACCGCGCGGTTACGCCGACGGCGACGCCAACGGCGACGGCGACGGCGACGCCGCTCAAGCCGGAAACGGGCGCCTAAGAGCTGCGCTCTAAAAAAAGTGAAAGCCGTTTACAACTCCCTGTAACGCCGAATTGGAGCGCAGCTCTTGAGGAGGAGGAGGAGGGAAGGGTACTGAGGGGAGGGTAGACCCCTCCTCCTTCTCTTCCTCCTCCCCTCATTCTTTAATATGCTCCGGGGGGGTCACCTGACCTCGGGGAGAGGGTTCACGTGACCTAGGGGGGTGTCACGTGACTTCGGGGGGGAGGGGGGGGTCACGAGACCTCGGGGAGGGGGGCCACGTGACCTCGGGAGTCACGTGATCTTAGGGGGCCACGTGACCTTGGGGGTCACGTGACCTTGAGGGGGTCACGTGACCCTGGGAGCGGTCACGTGACTTTGGGAGGGGTCACGTGACCTCGGCGGTCACGTAACCTTGGGGTGACCTTGGGAGGGGTCACGTGACCTTGGGGTGACCTTGGGAGGGGTCACGTGACCTTGGGGTGACCTTGGTTACGCCGACGGCGACGCCGCTCAAGCCGGAAACGGGCGCCTAAGAGCTGCGCTCTAAAAAAAAGCGCGAAAAGATATACACGTTTGAAGCCGACACAGGTCGTTTAATGATACGCATAAACTAACCCTTCAATCGAGGAAAATAAGATTAAAAAATTACGGGACGTGTTGTCAGTTTTTATTTGTCTCAGTACTTAGTTTACGATGTTTTCTAACCAGATTGCCTGCAGGCTTTCAATTTTTTGGAGAAAATAATGTGACGATAGAGGAAAAAAGGAAATCAGTGGACAGATGACAAACAGATGACAGATGTAAGACAGATGTTTACACGAAGAGAGATATAGTCAAATGTTAACCATGGAGACCAGTGATAAAACGTTTCAGATACAAAGAAAGGAAGGGCTGACACCATAAGGTGAAGCAGTTAAAATACGACAAGAAATTGGACGTATAAATTTGAGACGCATAAAAAAGTCGACAAGTAAACATAAAAACGTCATTTTACTAACGGGCTACCCGACGTTTTGAGCCGACGCGGCTTGACGGAACATCGGCACTGAAACGCCACGAGATATTTCGTATTTCTCCTGCCATCGCCCTATAATCAAACGCGTGTGCCCATCGATAATTTTTGGTTTCCGAAGAGACATCGTAACTCACCTTTTGATCGGCACTTGTTTCAATAGCCTGTGTTACTTGTGACTGAATATGTTTGTGTTGTGTGACATTTGTTTCGTTTGGTTTCTTGTCTATCATTTAGTTCGATACGTTTATCTCCTGTTTCAATATTTTTTAGAGCGCAGCTCTTAGGCGCCCGTTTCCGGCTTGAGCGGCGTCGCCGTCGGCGTAACCGCGCGGTGCATTATGGGTAAATTTCCCCGCTAAATTTAACGGAAACATTTCCCCGCTAAATCAAGCGCAAAAGTTTCACCGCTAGATGTAGCGTAAACATTTCCCCGCTAAATCTAGCGGGGAAATTTTTCCGCTAGATTTAGTGGGGAAATTTTTCCGCCACATTTAGCGGTGAAATTTTTCCGCTAGATTTAGCGGTGAAATTTTTCCGCTAGATTTAGCGGGAAGATTTTCCCGCTAAATTTAGCGGTGAAATTTCTCTGGGGGTCACGTGACCCCCAGGTCACGTGACCCCCCCCCCCCCCCCGAGGTCACGACACCCTCAGGTCACGTGATACCCCACGTGGACCGGGCCCCTACCCCGAGGTCACGAGACCCCACCAAGGTCACGTGACCTCGGGGGGGGGGTCACTTGACCCCCTCCCCCCCGACGTCACGTGCCCCCCCCCCCCAGAACACGTGACCCTCAGTACCCTTCCCTCCTCCTCCTCAAGAGCTGCGCTCTAATTCGGCGTTACAGGGAGTTGTAAACGGCTTTCACTTTTTTTCGCTCGATTGATTTTGTGTGCTCTATTTGATACTTGTGTGTTGTGACTTACAATTTAATCTGTTACATTCGATACATGCGTTTAATTTGACTGAACTCGGCACGTAGACGTTTTCACGCCTAAAACTTATGGCCGTGTCGTGTACGCAGCCTACCCGTTTTTTCTTCCCGGGACTATCCGGATTTGCTTTTAATAGTTATTTAAAAAAACTTATTGGGAATTTTATTTTGTTCCGAATTCACGCCCCCCCCCCCCTTTATTCTCATCTCCGTAGTCTCACAAAGCGTAGTTCAAAACTGTATCCGCTTTGTATGTGCAATAATTCACGAAGATGTAGTGAAGCCTACAACCAGCAAATTAACTTCCAAACTTCGAAAGGTTCGCAAAGGTTTCCGTTATGGGACACATGCTACCTCAGTGTTCAGTGGCGTTGTACTCGGGACTATACTGAACTATAATTAGTTTATCTCTTTTTACAGTTTCACCTAAATACTCAAGAGAAAAAACGCAAAGAAAAACATGGCTTGACGCCTAAAAGCACGGAAAAATTTGAAGTGTAATTTCCTTAAGACTTAGGAAGTAGCAACGAGTAACGCAACTACGTTACTTGAAATAGTAACGTAAGTACGTTACCCGTTACTGTGTCGAAAAAGTAGTAGTAAAGTTCAGTAAAGAAGGGTACTACGTTACTGAAGTAACGCGTTCCTGGTAACGCCGTTACTTGTAACATGTTGCCTCCAAGACTGCAGAACGGACAAAGCGTTACCGCTTGTCATACCTTGTGGTCATGAGGGTAGAAAAAATATCATACCTTGACTCGAAGATGCTGTGTGCATTTAATCAAATAATAAATACACTTCCGCAGGCCCACAGTCTGCTGATCCCGCCGGCAGTGCGGAAACCGACTCGAAGTAATCGTAGGCCTCGAGAGGCTTGTACGTCTGCACCGTGTCGGCCGTGAACTGGCTTGGCGAAAAAACTAAGTAAACGACGACGTGAGCCGTCGACTTCGGTGGCAGCGACTTCACGTCGGAAGTCCAGCAGGCCCAATGTTTGCGGCGTACGGATCCTCGTAGGCAACGCCGACCACGCACAGTTTGTTTCGATACCGCTGCCGTTCAGGCTTCGGTAACGAACTCAAATAGTCGGGCATGGCATACGACTCACAAATAAAGCTAGAAGCGTCTTAACAACGTCAACAACGAGCGCCCGCCACACAACGCAATCAACGCAATGGCGAAAACACGGAGAGCCGGGCCGCTTTTGCCCACATAGCTACCGCGCATGCGCGGCCTTCCGGCCGTGTTGGTAAACAGAGCCGCTCCGCGTGTCGGTCTATAGGGCGATGGCAGGAGAAATACGAAATCCATCGTGGAGTTTTAGTAGCGATATAGCAAACAAAGGCTTAGTCGATACAGGTTCCAACGAGGTTAATTTTATTATGACAGTAAGTAAAAAAAAAGGCGTTTGTCATAGATAGTACGTACATTTTAATTCGCAAATACCGCAAAACATTCCATCTAATGAACTACGGTTGCAGGGTCACATCATAGATGGCGCCAGTATGCCAGTGTGCTCCATCGTCGTAAGAGATCACCAGAACTCGGTCGTAAGTGTGTAAACACGGTTTTATAAAATTATAATTTTTTTAAATTTCCGGATTACACAAATGCAGAGCGTTGTCAATGTTGAACTATGGGAGAGCATATTCTCCCCGAATTCTCAAATACACCCCGATGCAATCAGAAGAATAGTATATCTTTTTTTTTTGTCCATTATAGACTTTTTCGTTTAATGTTCTCTGATGACTGTTTCATGTATGCTCGGCTTTGTAAAGAAATATTCTTTCTTAAATTAGTTTTTCGTACTGGGTTCACCCGCGAATGGAAAGAATGGCGATGCCCTGTCAAGAAGGCACCACTTTTATTTCTCATCCCCCTTTCACTTCGTCCATGGACTCAAACTGAAACAAACGTTAAAACAAAATATGTGGACGTCGTTTCTCGATTTTTGTTTGCCTGCCAGTGAGAAGACACGGTCGTTAGAACATGATACCGATTGCACTTCTCGTTTCTTCGCATCTTCCTGAACGGAGAGAAAAAGAAGGAAAGAGAGAGCTGTCCCCTGAAACGCGCACCGGTCTAACCCTAGCTTCTTCCGGGCCACGACGTGAGACGCTGGCTGCCCCAAGGCGCCCTCCATCAGAGCTCATCTTTCGAGGCGTCATTACTCCTCATTTCGGCAGCGAAACCCATCCCCGCCCCCCTCCTCGCTTACACACGCACGCACGAAGGCAGCGAGAGATGCAGAAATACGCTTAGGAAGACAAACGAGGTTCTGCGCTCTCTGCACCTGGAGGCACGCTGAGACGACGTACGTCGCGGCTGCGAGCGCGAGGAAATTGAGTTACATTTGAAGCGCAGTTAGCTTCCTTTTGTGGGCTTGTGTTTGCGTGCGTGCGTGTGCGTGCGTGCGTGCGTATGTATGTATATCTCTGTGCGTTTGCGCGTGCTTGAGCGTGTCTGTGTGTTTGTGCGTGTATGTGCGTGTGCGTGCGTGTTGCCTGTGTTTATGTGTGCGTATGTTTATGTGCATCTATGTTCGTTTGTGCATGTGTGTGTGCGTGTGTGAGTTCGAGCCGGTATCCGCGCATATGTGTGTGCGTTTATGTGCGTGCGTGTGTATACCTGCATCTGTGTGCGCTTGCGCGTGTCTGTGTTTTCGTGTATGTGTGTGTTTGCGTGCTTTCGTATTTATGGCGCATAAAGTAGTATTTTATGAAGGTCGGTCCTGACTTTATCAGACGTTAATGGACTTACAGTTATATGTCTGTCTATTCCCTGCCAATCTTCTTGGCGTCCGACATAGGGGTACAATCGATCAATTTCGTTTTGTCCGGAGGTCCACCATAATTATTTATTGAATCAACATATAACTTTGATTTTTAATTTTTTTTTTGCTTTAACGAGTAAACGATAAGTTATGTTTGTGGTCTCTGTGACTATTCCGATATAATTTCTTAAAGAGGTTACGCGATTGAGTGCGTAACCTTAGTGTATACGTTAGGGTCGAAGAAAAACTTAATGAAAGATCACATCGTGTAAAAACTAAGTAAATGATCATTGCGTAGTGTCCGTCTTTCACTCAAAAGTTCAATGGCACCTCATTCCGTTAAGTTTCCATCAAAATAACTTTTATTCAGATAACCCACGTGTAGTACAGTTGTCTGGGAGGCCGTCACAAAAGGCGCAAACATGCCACGAGGCGACAGCCCCGCTCACCCACTTCCTTCCCTGGTTACATCTAAGCAAGGAAGCCAACTAATACCAAGATTGAAATTGGTCAAATTGTGCCATTCTGGCACCTCTCAAAGTTATCTTTGCGCTCGTTACATTTTTTTTTTTGTGTCGATTGTAGAAAGGTGTACATAATTTGAACCAGCAACTGCGGTAAAGTTGGTGAGAAGAGTATGGACCGCTAATTTTTTGTCACATATCGGTTAAAGTAGAAATTTTTTCACGAAACTTGATGTCATAATTTGAGTTAAGGCGACTGTAGAGCCAATTATTTAATAAAAGAGCGTATGGCGAATTGCTAGGCAATAGTGTTGCGTTCGTGAAACGTTCTATCATCACAAACGTTTAGGGATACTCTGAGCTTCCAGACGCCATACGCCTACGTTCACGGCGCTCTCCATCCGATAGTTTAACGCGTATCATTCATACACTCGATAAGTGTTCCTAGAATGAAGCGACTCTACCGCTAATCGGGCTGATAAACCTGGCGATCTTCCAGAACCTTCCATACTCTGGAGCTCCTCTCCTTTAGTGCGCACAGGTGGTGGAGCTCCTCCTCGCCTACCTCACTCCTCCTCGCCCTCGCCTACCGCTCTGGCCACGTGACGTCCCCCGCGTCGAGCTTCGTGACCACGCGTACCAGGCTTCACGAAATGCGGAGCAACTAGCCAAAGAATGTTTCACGTTAAAACTTTTTACTAGGGTGGTTTAAATACATACATATGATATGAACTACGCCCATGCTTTTTTTTTCATATTTGAAACGTGAGGTTGTTTTATCGTGAAACGTCCTTTGGCTGGTTGCACCAGATTTTGTAAAGCTGCATTTCGTGGGGCTGTGGCAACTCGCAAGGAGGTGAGAAGACGCGAAAAGGCCATGACCTCTGCCCCGTAGCTTCCGCAAGCCATGCCTTCTTTACGCACGCCCCTCTCTCACCTCCCGTGCCAAACCAAAACAAGCATCCTCAACTGGAGGCCCCTATTTCGTGATGCTCGCGGTTGTTGATGGTTTCACAAGCAATCACGAAAGAGCTCGGCGCGAAAAAATGCGGTGCATAACGCGACGACACAATAAAACCTCGCACCACATCAGCGGCGCTCGATGATTGCGAGTATGCGCGGCGTTCAGTTTTGATCGTCTCAGCTGGAAACGCGGTGATTACCGGTGATCACCGTTATGTTCTTCGTGAAGGGAGCAAAGCAGAGAGCTGCTAGGTGCGCTGTTGGACGCTCGCGCAAAGAATTATCGCGATGAACTTGCTCGTGTACGCACGTCGGTTGGTGCTCGCGTTGGTGCACATCGCGACCGAAAAAAAACATGGAACGCCGATTGCGTGTGACCTCATGCATGTACGAATGAGCTTAAGAGATGTTCCTAAATCAGAGCGAACTAGCGTGCGGCTGAACACGGTTTCAAACTTTGCGTATTTTGACGACTTAGCTGAGTTTAGGACGTTTATCCAACCGCCGCCTGCGCGTTCTGCATGCCAGCTTCCTTTCTGTTGTAAGTTGATTTTCCTTTTATTTTTTTATGCGTATTTTGGAACCGTACTTACATGTGTCGTGTTGACTGGGCAGAGAGAGCATCTCGTGTCCGTACCCGATGTACTCTTGGAAGTGACCATTAAATTCATCTCCGTCCCCCCCCCCCCCCCCCCCCCACACTTCCTAGACGTGCTTTTTCTTCCCCAGCGGGTGAGGGGGAAGCGTTACGGAATAGAAGCAAAAGTGTGAACTGTCACTGGAGGACTCCGGCTCCACACTTCCTTCGACAGGCTCTTGTCAGCTGCTTCGAAGTGCACAGAGCCACAAAGTCCGCACACTCGGATCCTTTTCGATGGGGTCGTCATTACCTCGACGGTGACCGACGAACGAAACTCGCCGCTTTCTCAGTTCGGTGAGCGTTGTCGGATGGCTAATCATTTCACGTTACTGCAGAAATCGGAATGTAATGCACGTGGCCCTCAGCGGGGAAACGAAATCTCCGCGGAAGAACAACTGGTGCGATTTTTGCAGCCGCTCAGAGAGCAAAGCTACATCACGTCAACGAGCGCCGCCACACACTGTCGATTCGCCGCCTTGCCGCCCTGAATTTTTATTACCTCGTGCGTCTACCCATTCACGCAACTTGATGCAAAAAAAAAGGTATTTTGTTTACCCGTGATTTGCGCTAGTCCTCTCGGTGTTTACCAACTCTTGGTAATGTTTACATTCTCCGTGTTTACGTTTTTTGATGACCAGGCTTTGAGACATTGACGTCATTCCGTCTCCATGTGTTCTAACCTCCTTGAGCCTTGGCCTGTGACGTGAGATGACTTCATTTTCCCCGCTAGATATAGCGGGAAAATTGACGTCACCTGACCTAGACATAAATTCAGTTTACCCGCTACGCGGGACAACTGACACGTGACCGGCCACAGCCCCTCGTTCCCCATACTCTCCGGACACAGGCCGACTGGGAAAGTCAATGGGGTGGAGGGGAGTGGGGACACTTGGAGGCACGGCTCGGGGAGAAATGCCTGAAGGTTACTACACTTCCTTTCACCTTAAAGACCGACCAACAAGCAGGAAATAGAAAACTCTCTCCCAATTCCTCCTTGCCATTCGAGAATGACGAAGTCCCTTTTCCTTTCTGCTGGGAGCAGCTCAGAGACCCGCTCCCTTGGGGAGAGAAGGAGGGAAGAGTGCAAGAGGGAATGCAGAGAAGGAAGGTGGGAACACGTTTTCTGCCCGGCAGAAGACGATTTTGTAGGTCGGCCTTTAAGTCCAGACGCAGCCGACGCTGCGAGCTGACAGAATCAATCAGAGAGCGTCGAAGGCGCCCCATCATGGCTTTCGTCACGTTTCTGTACGTGTTCTATCATAGCCGAACCAATCATAAACATAAAAGGCCTAGTGACTTGCGCTTTTCAAACTACTCGATTCTGCGTCTGGACTAACGCTGAAACGAAGTATACACCAACCGAGTGTTTGCAAACAAGCCCGCTTTGCCCACACCAGGCGTGGGCACTGGGCGTACGCAGAAACCAAAGTCGGGAGGAGGGAAGCATCTGCGCATGCGCAGTACCGACAGCAGCGCCACCGCCGTGACGTGATGTCAGTGATTTGAATTTGGCTATAGCGCTACACCAAGAACGTTTCACGTAGCAACACAATCGCGGGGCACTTTGCCCCGCCTGACGCACACGCAGGCAAACGTGCGTGCGCCTGCGTGTGCGTCTGTACCTGCGTGCGTGTGTTTGTTTGTGTTTGTGCGCGTGCGTGCGCACATTTCTCTCGCGAAGCCGAGATTTCAAAATCCTGCGTCGAGTGAAGCTCGCCGAGCTTCATTTCCTAACGACGCAGGAATCGCAGGCACGCCAGCGCGGCATTACTTGACGCAATCGCGCCGACTCTGCTTAGCGCATCGGCCTCACTCTATTGTTCTTTATTTTTTATTTTTTACTGCATTCCACGGCAAGCTGAAGGGATGCACTGACCCCTTTCGAAAGAATGTCTGCGCGATCGTTCCTTGAACCACCTTGAACGCCTCTACGTGGTCGCCTTTTTCTATTTCTTATTGATCGAGAACGCGAAGAGAAGTTCCCCCCTCCGTCTTATCTTCTTGTTTTCCTCTGTTTTTATGGTCTCTTCCCGCTGTACCTTAATGCCTGCTGATGACTGCGTGCTTCCTGCGAAACGAAAAAGAAAAATATGTCGAACAAAGGGCGGGCAACAACACAGCCGAAAGTGAACGCAGCTTGTTGTTTTGGCATTTGTTGGAGTCCTGCGATGGGCAATCATTAGGAATCCTGAACATGCACCTCGATGTGTTTCAGCAATAAGCACGGCTATACCGCACTACTACAGTTTATAAAAAAAACAAAATGTGTTAAAACCACTAAAAAATTAATATTGAAAGGAAAGAAAACAAAAGCAGCGCAAAGAAAAGAAGACACGTCCAAGCAAATGCAGTGCTGAGTGACAACTAAAAATTTTACTTCTGCACGATACAGTAAGAGTAAACTCGATACTGAAAAAAAAGGAACAAAAACAAACAACACGATAACATACCTCGCATCATGCCGACATGCCTACGCAAACTTCGCGGATTTCTTAATAACACCCCGTCACCCACCAGGCCTACTGACAGGGCGCTGACACAGATGCCAGCTTCATAGAAGGCACTAATAATAAAAAAACTGCTTCGTCAATTTTCTTGGCAGCCTTACTTCTGTGCCGTGATGAAATCTCAATGTCATCAAATAATGGAGAATATACACATCTATCATATTTAACCGCGAGACAGCCAGGCGGAGAGGAGTGCAAGGAAAAGAAGTGTTCTCTCGTCCGGCAGTTGGCGTATTTCCAATTTTGTCCAATATACACCCTGCCAGACGGGGAGGTGCGTTAATGTACGGGCGAGGGAACATTCCTCTTCTTTGCGCTTCTCTCCGTCTGGTAATCTGGCGGGTAAGTGGGATATATGTGTATGTTCTTCATTATTTTATGATAGGAGGATTTTAGCACTGCACAAAAGTAAGACGGCCAAAGTAAGTGACGAGGCTTTTTTTTTTATTAGTACTGCCAGATACGAAGTTGGCATCTGTGTCAGCGCCCCCTTCCCCCGCCCCCCCCCCCCCCCCCCAAGGCGGGTGACGAGGTGAAATTTATTAAGAAGCCCGACAAGTTTGTATAGGCGTACGTCGGCATGATGGGGGGTATGTTGTCAGGTTTTTTTTAATGTTTTTTTTAGATCATGATTACTTGGTGTATCGTGCAGGAGCATATTTTAAGTTGTCACTGAGCGCTGTGTGTGAGTACTTTTTCAACTTATCTTCCGTATTTAGCGTTTTTTTATCTCTTTACATCAATAATGCCTGAACGAACTACCCCAATTCCGTGCCTTATTGAAGAAAATATTGTTTTATCTCATATTAAATGGCGACTCCATCGAATCAATAATGTTCATTGAACTCAGAACCGGAATCTGACAGTGCGTTAACTTTTCCGGAAAGAAATAATAAAAAAAAGGAATCTGCATCTGCCTGGTTTAACTAGCGGAACGAGGTCACCTTTTCTACACTACCGTCGCCATCTTGAATTGTGCAATTTTCGGTATAGCTGAAAACATAATTGTTTTCCTGGCTTATATTGAAAAAAAATGCGGGCTAAAATGTTCCACACTTTTTACATCAACACACCCTACCGCATAGTTCACAGTGCCACAGATGAAGGTGACGAGACGATCAATAATGAACCGAAAATAAAGGTTTAATCGGCGGACTTCTGCCAGAAACCAAAAACTTTCAGCCTTTCCGCTCTGGTGAAGAAGGAAGACCAGCGGAGCTGTACAGTGGAAAGTAATGGCCGGCCGGAAGTCGGCAAGCCAGAGTGGAAAGGCTGCCGCCATCTATGAGCGACGGCGGCAACTAAATACGTGGCTTACAGCCGTCGCTCATAGATGGCGGTAGGTGTCCAGAGTTCTGTGTCTTCATTTCTTTGCGGGGGACACGATCCTGGGGAAACTAGCCCTTAACGGCTCCGCTGTAAAAAGACGAAGGCAGCAGCGAGCGACGGCGCGTCGGCGTGTCATCTGGCTACTGCGAGAGTGAATGTGCCTCGTCGTCGAGAGAATCGGAGTGAGTCGTCAAAGCCACGCACGGCGCCTTATCTGCTATACTCGGCTTCTCGAAGATTCGGCCTAGAATGTTCGGGAGTGAGCTGAGGCGAGACTCACTCAGCCAGGTCATATTGACCTTCTTAATATTTTTTTTTTTTTTATGTTGCATATAGAAACGTGTAATGTGCACCACTGTAGCTACGTTTTTACTAATTTCTGTAGAAAAAATGCAGTAGGAGCGGTTACAAGTTTTCGTCCTGCCTTTGTGTAATAAGTTCAGCTAAAGTAACTTGTCATTTTAAAGGGCAAAACAGGATTCTTGGTTAAACTAATAAAAAGGAAGAGCAACGCGGGTATTGTTTTAATTAGTAGAATACTTTATCTTGAGCTCAATAGCCGAATAGAACGCAAAAAGAAACATATATACCGTAGAATACCGTGCATTCGCTCATTCCATACTAAGCGCTTATACTCAAATTTGTAAGGTCTGAGAAAATATGCACAAGTACATTGATATGTTAATTTGATGACCAGGCAAGCGCCCATCCCCCATCTTTTCGCGATTATCTCTAATTTATGAGTGAGCACATGCGAGGTATTTTACGGTAGTCATAAAATACACGGAATCAAAAGATTATATCGTCTGTGGCATTGGGCGAAAATGCCGCCGTGGAACTGTTAGAGTGCTGCAAAGTGTGCCACTTTGCAGCACTCTAACTTTGAAGGAAACAAAATGACGTAACATTTTTTTATGAATAAACACAAGAGTAGGGTGGAGAACTATCACTCGAAATATCGAGAAAATCGAAGTTTTTTTTTGTTTTTTTTTAGTTTTCGTTTCGAACTTTCGATTTTTCTAATTTAGAACAAGTGTGGAGCGACATAAAAAATCAATCTCTGAAATAAAGTTACGATTTATGTATCATTCGAAAGAACGCTTTAATAACAATATAGGACATACATGTTAATATTGTACCTATGCAGTTTTTGTATATACGAGCTGAGAATTCTCGTGACAAAACTTGAAAGGGGCCATGTTTGCGCATTTTTGACGTAAAATATATGACCTTCACAATACTGTACATATATGTATCACTCAATATTGCCAGAGATTTATTACAAGTACAAAATATTCTAGATATCTGATATTTGTCGTTTACGCAGCGGGTGTCACCAAGCATGACATAAACGAAAACTTCATAAACCGAATATGTCGTTTTTGCGCACACAAACAGTTTTTTTTCTCTTTACATATTATGTTTTCGCGAAACTCGTTTTTGATTACGTTCCCTACACATGTTGAAGAGTAACATCTAAAAAAAATTAACAAAAAAACAATTCGTCCGGACTCGCGTGCGAGATTTTATCTGAACAGAGCCACGGACAACTTTTATCTGCCTTATACTAAAAAAGAGAGAAAAAAAAAGAACAATCTCGGCGTTGTCCTTCACCGAGAGCGCGAGATTTATATTACCCCGGCCAAATATTTGCCGAACCAGCAGCTCCCGCGAGAAGCCCCCGATATATGTGCGTGTGGGTGTCGTTCCGAGTTTACAAACAAAATGCTACAGCACGCGGAACGCACTCGACACACAACAATCTGCGGCACCGAGCAACGAGCAAATAAACACGTATACAAGCAAATCGACTAAGGGACGACAGAGAAAATGGCCTTGTGTCCTTGGGCGGGCTGGACACTCGGGAGTCCCCTGACTCCCGAAACGAAAAGCGCCCGACCGTGGCGAAGGCGCCAAGGATTTCCGCGTGACATTCCTGTAAACGGAGATGAGGGTATTGCCGATTTTTATGTTCTTTATGCGTTTATTTTTCTTGTTCCCACGTTGACGTGGGTCACGTGGTGCCGTCCAGTGGAAAGCCACCGTGACACCCAATATCTGCTGCCCGCTTCCTAAGTCGTTCGCACCAGAGAGCCGTTACAATCGATCTTCAATGTTTTCATTTTTTGTTTTTCCTTTTACTGTTTGTCACTCGGGCGGAGTTCTTGCCGTTTCCGAGAAGTCTCCCGCGGGACTTTGTTGTTGCTATAAAAGGGTTCTAAAATGGGGCCAGCAACCTAAGTTTGGACGACGGCGACTGCGGTGTACGAAAGTAGCGAATTTCTGCGAACTTGCGGCCCAATGTGACGTCACTGTTTCAATGTCACGTCTTTATTTCTTTTTCTTAGTTTTTTTTTTCGGAATGGTGATCTTATATGTTAGCACCTCCTGGATTGTACTGGTTGAACTTTGAAAATGACGTAGCCGTTGAATTTTATGAAGAGGGAACTGATGAACATTTCTTCGTCTAAATTGACGATGTCAGACTTTCTCTAATGCCGCGGTGGCATTGTCAATACATCATACAAAAGTCTATCTGCAGAAAATGTGCGAGGCGTGTTTTTTTTGTTTTTCTTGTATGGCGGTGCTGTCACACTGGTCATACAAAAACCGCATGCAGACATGTTCGAGGCACACATATGTATGAATCAAACACGCCTAGAACTTGCCCGAGTCGTGTCCTCAGATAAATATGTCATCTTGTCTAGTGCCACTAAATAAGCTACGCTTCAGAGCGACGACCCTTGGCCATACTGTGTTTTAATATCACGGTTGCCAGTTATCTGAAGCTTTATCTGAAATAACAGGAAACGCTTTGCCGTCCTCTACAAATGTTTAAACAGTTCGCGACTGAGCGAAGAAATATTACATGAGCTTCCTAACACCGATTCTGATGCTGAGGAAGTCGCACTTTTGAATCATGACGATCGGCAGTTCCGTCTGCTCTGCACAAGCCCCAAAATGTCGGCGCCCACAATAAAGTCGGGGAACGGAATGCCGATACTCATAGTGTAGCTCATTTAGTGGCTCTAATCTTGTCTAGAGCGAACGCCGTGCATGGTGGAGTTGGAGGCGCACGTGGAGGTACGAGCTTCTAACCCCACCTGGATTAGGACGTTTCTAGATTAGAACGTTTCTGAACGTGGCTCGCAAGTAAAAAAAGCGGCCGTAGCGCGCTGCTTCTAGTCAGTTTCTCTTCGTCGCCGACGCAGGATGCGCGGTAGCCTACTTGTTTTAGCTTCTGGCTAACGTTTACCTTGTGAAACTTTTTGTTTTCGGTTTCCCGTTAGTCTATCTTTTTTTTTTTTCATGTGGGTACATTACATTTGGCGACCTTCTGCCAATAATAATGACGTATGGAGAACACAACTAACCTAATATGTGATGCCACTGAGCTAGAGGTATTTTTTGTCACTTTATAAATAAGAATTGTGACGCGGGTAATTTACTTCTTTCGGTTTTCGTCGTCAAGGATGTGGCTCCGTAAACGAATCTGCTGGGACGTGCTTGAAAACGCTTGCGACTGCTTACGGCCGTGGGCCTTAAAACCGTTTAAAATCTCTTGCGAAGAGAGAACACTCGCGCCATCTATTGGGGAGCTGTGGAACTCTTAACATTTAATTATATTTACCTTTTTTTTTGTGGATCAGCCTTTTTTTTTTTTTTACCCAAAAACCTTTTTCTGACATGTTTGAAACGACCGTTTCTGAATAATACTGCGTACGTTTAATTTCGCAAATACCGCAGAACATTCGCTCTCGTGAAATGCAATTCCCGGGCCACCTCAGAGGTGGCGCCGGCGTGCAAGTATGTTCTCTCATCTTAAGAGATCACAAGAGCTCGGTCGTAAGCGAGCGCAAATGTTTGAATGTTCCTTTAGGCCTGTTCTACTCAGTGTCTTTACGGATACCGGAGACGAGGCTCTATAAAAAGCGCTGCGGTGACGAAAATCGCCGAACTCTGCTAATGACATTAGCAGAGCTCGCGTTTCGGGGAATGCCAACCAGATCTGGTTGTTTTGACAAAAAACAGGTAGAACGAAGCAGCCCTAACCAGCGACATATTATGTATCAGCGTATCCGGCCTGCGAGGCGAGTGTGTTACAGAATTCTGAAACTCTATGATTTTTTTTGTTTTCTAAGAGTTAGCACGGTGAGCGAAACGCTAACCGAATATTTATTTCTCCGTTTTCGTCTTTAGCGATCCCCATTAGGGCATTACATAGATAGGTGTATAGAGTGACATATTGTTTGCGGGTATTCTCGATGTTACTTTAGAAATAACATACACGCACCAAAGTTCCCAACAGAATAAGGAACATTTGAACAAAAGATGTTCATATATAATATAAATAATGGGAAGAACATAAAGCTTAAGGACAGACAAGGCGTGTTTGCGCAAATGATTTCTTACGCTTGTAAAATCAAGCATACCGACGACATCTAGTGTAAACTGCATAAATTGGACATACCGTTCGCAATCAACTGACGTCGCTGAACCATCGAAGTACCTGTACTTTGTTGGTACAGCATCTGAAGTATCGAAACAACCGCTGTCCATGCCACCCCTTGTTCTTCTCTTAATCGACGTATCGGTACCTTAAAAAAGGCACTAAGCATGAATAATGCCTGGGTGCTACCTTGTGGGGCAAAATACAAGCGCGCAAGACGCAGTTGTGTTGTATGTTCTTCCCATTATTGATATTATCCTTACCAGCACGGCCTCCATTCTAAAAAAAAAAAAAAAAAAACGTACACAGACGCAGCGAAACTACGCATTATCCTATATACCATTGGAAGACCATGAACATGAGGTGTTATGTCCGAATAGTACGTAGCCAAGTGGTTCATTGGGCGATACTCTGTTCACCTTTAAGCTGAGATTGCAGCCAAGGCTGCAATCGCGAGCGAGCTGGCGTTCCTGGCTTTGAGGCCTGCATTTCTAGCGCGAGTGCTCGTTTTGCGCAAGAACACTCCAAAGCAGCGACCTCGAACTTTTGTGCTTGTGGCATTGGCTGTAGTCTGAACTTAAGGGTGAACAGAGTTCACCCTTAAGTTGAGACTTAATTTCAGACATAGTTCGTGTATAGCCAACGGCGAGAAATTCCTTTCATTGTCTCTTTTTCATAAAACTTCGCTCGTTGTGCCCCCGAAAAGAGTGCTTTCCCACATGCATATCGTTTATGAGGGGTAGCCACCTCACCAAGCTGTGCCCCTGACAAGGGTGCTCTCCCGCATACAGACCCTTGATGAGGGGAAGCCACCTTATCTAGCTGTGGTAAGCGAAAGGATATACTCGTACTAGTACTACTGAGAAGCTTGTTTTCGCTCATTTCAACGATATAAAGTGAAAGTGCGACCCATAATTTCAAAATTTGTGGATTTAATTAATCTTTTACGTATTTTAAATAACTTATATTTTAATATTTAACGTGCGCCAACACCAAATTTATATGGCTCACTACGTACCTAAAGTCCCATTAACGGCGAAGTCTTATGTATTTGCACTCTTTCGTTCTCGCAGAGCGTGGAAGCAAAGCTCCTATTTCACTATTATCTAGATGACAAGGCCTGTGCATGACGTCATGGTTAGTGGACCCTCGACCCTCCCAGTATCACGTAGTATCACGGTAACGAATTTGGTCATGTGGTAAGCACCGATTCAACCGGCGAGCGGAGGGAATGAGAAATTGTTTTAGGATGAGGCTGTTGACGAGGCAGAAAGCTGTGTACAATTGTTTGCGTTGCTTTCAGTATTGGCTGCTTTACGCGAGTGTAGTGATGATGGTCGTTGGTTGGCACGCTTGGAATTCAGCTCGGAATCGAGATGCCTCGGAAGTGAAGCCGTGCGAGCGAATGCGAAAACTTAATATCGTATGTTCGTAAATTTATATTATATAATTTGTAAATATAATATAAATTTTTATTCATAACTTTTAAATAATTATTATTTATATTTCTAATAACATATATTTTGTAATAAATATTAGCGGGTTACAGATTGCCCGTCTGCCTTAGAACGAACACTTGACCGCACGCTCTCATATATGATTCGCTCAGACTACAGTGATGTGATTGTTGCTTTATTTGCTCCAACTTGCTTACTATGCTATATCTTACTATATTTCAGCTCAATGTGAGGAATTTGTGTCAATAGTGCAACTATAGTTAATTTCCCTTTACCAACACAAAAACTTGTATCGCAGGCGTCGCTACACCTAAAGAAAGAAACCGCTATCGCAATAAGAAAAAAAAAAAAAAAACACATCTACAGTTAGTAGTTCTGTCTCACGTAGGAATAAATTAACATTTTTCTTCGAGATGTAATAAAAATTCCCTCAAATTAATATCCTAGTGCGGGGTTCGCGCGGCTCAATCGGGAAATTCTCGACGTGTCAAATACCAAAGGTGAATTGTCTCAATCATATTCCGGGTCCCTTTTAATATCGATGTCATCCGACGCACTTCGGTTCGTATTTCGTAATTTGAAACTCCGATACAATAGGTATGTTTCGCAAATGTCGTTGAATGGTCGACGTACGGTTTCGATCGCAGGGAAAGTACCGGGTTCGATCGAGACAATGAAACCCACTTCTTCTGCCCGCATAAAGGAACTAGGCATTTCAGGAAGCTGAAACTCCGCCAGAGTATGTGAAACTAGCGGAGGAGGTAGAGTGCGAAAGTTTTAGAGCGTGAGTTTTAACATCGAACTTCATTGTTTCTCTCCAGTGGAAAGCGGCAGGGAGAAATAAAAGCAGACAGTTGTCGCTTGACATGGCTCTCCTCCCCGCCAATATCAGAGAATGTAATACATTTTATGACATCAACATACAGCCATAAACAACGACAACAAAAAAAGGCATAGACAATAAACCATAAACTATTCCCCAGCACGAGGATAATGCTATTACAATAAATAAATTTAAAGTCTTGAGAAAGGTAGATCTAATATATTTTCTGTTCAAACTCATAAAATCTATTCCGCACCTCTGCATACTGTTTAATACATACGGTAGCAAAAACTGCACCATCTGGAAGCCATTGCCTGTTTTTGATCGAGGCGTTGACCAAATGTCAACACAGCGGCTGGAATATGCAGACACTATTTGTTTCATATTAACGCTGGATAAAAAAAAAGTATATTTTTGCTTACAGACATCTCATACGCAAGGAGAAGTTTATAATTTAAATTTCCCGTCATTGACACCACACCAAGATTTTTGAACATTGGTATTGAAATCCGTTATGCACATAATTCAAATGATTTTTTTTTCTGCACAACATGTAAGCGTTTCATATTTGTTGCCGTTCTTTTTCCGCATAATGGCAAAACAGTAATCATAAGACGAGTAAATACAGGACGTTATAGAGAAAGATTATGACTGAAATGGTTAATATAGGTTGATATTTATAAACAAAAAATCCAAGTTTTGAGAGTTTCGGAGAAGACGAAATTTATTTATACGGAATCCATCTCTATCTAATTTTGTTAAAACAAAAAATGACATTGAAGGCCCCCGACGCCTTTGCCTCAATAAAGTAATCTTCTGAAAAAAAAGAAAAGAAATAACACGAAAGGAATAATTTTTTTCTTACAAGCCATTTTTTGCTGAAGTAAATTCCGCATGCCCCCACAGTGTTACGTCTTGTTTTGACGAGATTAGGCGTAGGGGGGGGGGGGGGGGGTGTTGCCTCACAAAGAAGCTTTGCCTTTTCCCATTTGACGAGAGACGTGGAAAAGTTACAGCTCGTGAAGGTTCTGCTAAATTGAAAATACAGACATAGATGCCACAGCGAGCCAGGATTTGGTTGCATTCAGCGTATTGTATGTTCCACGGAATATTTCAATGTTGCCGTCCTACACTATGTTCCCCATTGTTTTAGCGAACTGTCCATTTTATTGCACGCCCATTTTTTACTTTTACTTTGCCAAACATTCGTACATTTCATTGGAAGTTGCCGAATTTGAACCAAGATTATTTCATCATCACGTCAAAAAACACACACACACACACACACACACACACACACACGAGCGCGCACGCACGCACGCACTCGCACGCGCAAGCACGCATGCAGACGCACACGCACACAAAAAGCGAGAGTGAATGATACTTGCGTTAAAGTCAGCATAGATGAAGAACGTTTAGCTTCGGGGACGAACTTTGCCTCCAGACCAGAAAATTAGAGCGTTAAATTCTCCCAGCAAAGCATTTGTTCTCGATGCGTTTTTTTTTTTTTTTGTATTTTGACAGTTTTTTGGTAAATCTGGTAACTTAAGCGGTAGGGCAATTTTAAACGCGTATATTGTGCGTATGTTTTCTTCGTTCCGGTTACTTTGCGCCTGAAATTGAGTCTCGCCGAAAACACATTTTCCAGACTGTTGCGGAGTTTTCTTTCGTTTTTTTTAATCTCGGTTGATGAAGCAGAGGGCGAACTAACGCCGTCTGACGAGGCTCCCACAGGCTTCCGCAGTCCTCAGCAGAGAAGAGAGAGAGAGAGAGAGAGCGAAAAAACCGTTTACGTTAGTACAAGTAGCCATTAAATCAACTACGTTTCCGAGTACCGAAAATTCACCCCTCTTGTTGTTTAAAATCACTGTTGCAGCTCTCTGAAGCCTTATGGGCGACTCGAATAAAAGCTGTATATCTGTATCTCTCGCGTGAAATAGTGGGAAACGGTTATTCGTCATCCAGATGCCCAATTAGTTCCTCCCACAAAAACCGGTTTATTTAAAAGTTCTCGCGTTAGTAAATTCACGACGGCGTTCATTTTTGAAACACTTAAAAACTAAGAATAAAAAAAGACGGAGTTTACATGGGGGTGACTCTATTCTTTTCGCCAGAACTGTATCTCATCTATTGATTTTACTTCGTAGGTTTTTAAGACGTAGCTCCTCTGCTGTGAAAACTAAAAACAAAACAAAAACACCCTTCAAAGTTTGAGTGATCGATGCTAACGCAAACGACCGATTGAGACCGACAGATAGGCTTGGTGCGTTTCTCGGCAGGTGGCGAAACGTGTCACCGCCGTAAATATTTTACAACCAAGGGGGCTGGTCAGACTGAAGACAATGTCTGCGTCATTTAACTTCCGTCCACATTCTGCTTCACACAATTACGACTGTTTACAACCATGTGCCTTGGTACCTCTTAAGATCTCTTACGACCAGAGAGCACACTGGCGCCATCTATCGGGTAATCGTAGAACGGTGGGTATTTCCGTGTGTTTCCTATTTCTTTCATGCATCGTTCGTTCTAACGTGGCTTGAAAATCATTTGACAATTGTTTACTTGTTCTCATATCAGGACATACATTTGATCTGGCGAGTACCGCAGAATCATTGAACTCTAGTGAAGTTCAGTTCGAAGGCCACCTTATAGATATCGCCTGCGTGCCAATGCTTTCTCTCGTCGTAAGAGATCATTAGAGCTCGGTTGTAAGCAAACATAACTGTGTGAACTGGTCTTAAATGTGAGCATGCGGTTAGATTACCTCTGGAGCTAAATGAAAAAAAGCAAACGCGATTGTACAGATTACAAACGCCTTTGCCATTATCTGTTTTCTGTTTCATCTGCTTTTAATGACCCGTGGCGCCACCTGTGAAAGGAAGTACCAAATCGGACTTTCATCACGATTTGTCCGTCTACGACAGAGACGTGCATTTAAATTTCTTAGAATTTTTGTCTAATTTTTTTGCTGGACATTATTTGTATTTTGGAAATTGACTAGGCGAAACCGACCGCTGAAATGCACTTATGACTAATTATTTAGCATCCATCGTGCGGGCGACAATATTTTGTCTTCATTGTAACAGTGTCTAGGGAATTCATGCCATCCTCTGCATGTTGAACTTAATCGCAGATTTTGCACTATTCCGGTGGTAGAAGCACGAGAAACAAAATAAGAGTGAAATTATGTAACCGGACATGTGCTATGAGAACGATAAAACAATGATTATATAAAAAAAATACACTTTACACAGAGAAACAAAAAATTGGTCAAATATAAAAAAAAGAATCGTCATTAACTGAAAAAAAAACAAAAAAAAACGTGCTCGACAAAACCATAACATTAGTGAAGTGTAAGGCAGGTTATTGATATCCGTTCAACAAATCAAAACTATGAAGATCAGAATAATTTTTTTTGCAAGAATATTCTAAAGTTTTCCTTTTTTTTGTGACTTAGCCTGCCTTACATACAACCGAGATAAGCTAATCGTAACTCAATTATATACGCGAAGTGTCAATCACTAACGAGCGCTGCAACTCAACGCTCGCAAAATATAAACGAGGAAAAGAAGGCCAGTGTGTATTTCACAATTAACAAAAGCGCGTTTTCGTGTCAGGTTTGACTAATCCTCTTCGCCTAATTTCCTAACGGTTCGCTGAACACCCAGCGCCGTTCGTAGCCTAAAACAAAAAAAAAAAAAAGAAAAGGTATGGAGCTCTCGCGACCGCAGACGAACAAATAGAAAAATAGTCAAACCAAGAAAGAAAACAAAAGAAGGCCATGCTCGTCTTTCACGCTGCAGCGCACCAAGCCTATACTTCATTTACCCCATTTAGCTGAGAGTGCTGTGAAAGCGACGTGCACGTTGGGCCAGTCACACGCCGATCTTTTGTCACGTGATCACCCTCCCACTCATACCCACGCGCAGAGAGCGGTGTGAGGCGATGAGCGGACCAACCAAGCAATCGGTTGGTCCGGCAAGCGCGTAGCTCTCACTGCTCTATCAGCGGTCACCGGAGCACAGCCAGAGCCAACGATCACGGAATAGAGAGAAGAGGGCAGTAGGTGGGGAAAGAGGCGCGGAATTTAATTTGGTGCCCGCAACCAAACGGCCATCTCACTTCCCTTCCTACCCTTGGTGCCTCCTTTGAGCCTTTTCTGCTCAACCGACAGCGAAGCACCCATGCAAAACCTTCTATCGATCAGAGCGTACCCTACTACGTACTTCGGTAATCCTCTCTCTCTCTCTCTTTTCCCGTATCTCCCTCCCTCTCTCCCCTAGGTGCGGCCTGAAAATCACGGCCGGAGCCATCTGTGCCTCGAGCACCCGGTAGCGGGGGCCATAATTCACACCGATATTAATAGGATCGGGCGGGCTTCATCACGCTGACGTGTACCACCTCCTGCCGCCCCCTTTCCTATGTACGCCGAACACTCAAAAACACACGCGCATACTTTCTTTCTCTTTATTTTCCATCGTCGGAGGGGGAGGAAAGGCGGTGAACGTTGAGTTACGACTTTTCGCTTCGGGCCACGGGTCTTCGACCGACGGGCTTAGCGTCCCATGCACCGCCAAAGCGTCTAAAGCTGTCTCGAAGGGACAACAGATAGGCGCCGGCCTGTCTGCCCCTTCGGAGGTCACAATCCTGGCGGTTGGTCGTTTAACATTTTACTGGCCTTAAAGGGACACTGCAAGAAAAAAAAAGATTTCTTTTTTAAAAAGTAATTTTTAAACAATTTTCTAGGGAAAAAAAGATTTTGCGCAGTGTTTACGTTGTTAGATGCAATTTAGGTGCAGAACGTGGAGGTCGGAGCCCGCTAAGCCTCGCCCCACGTTTACATGGTGCTTATTTCTCTGATTGGCCGGAAAGATGATTGACGTGTGAAAGGTTGGTTGTCAATGTATATCTCGTGCCGTAATTAATAGTGCTTTAATCGACTATTTTATATGTTTGAGAATCAAACAATCAAGATATAGTCATTATCGGTTTTTGAAATGTATTCTGAGTTTGCCCCTAGCCGCTTTGGTTCGAAACGCTGACAAAGATGGCTGCCCGCGTCTACGAAGTGCTGAACGAGCCAAGTTTGTTGAGCTCGTCAGATTTTAGGAGTGCGAGTGGTTTTGAGGTTACTTAGGTGTTTCGAGGAACATCTCCTCAACCGACGTAGATGGCAGCAAACAACTGCCGCAAGTACGCGATTTCGGAAGCGCTGTGCGGATGCTTGTTCTTGTAGCGGGGTGGCGTAAACCTATAGCGTTCCAGAACAACTATTTTTTTTTTTATCAATCTGCCTTGATTTCTTTCTTTGCGCGTATTGATGGTGAACATATACCTTGGTTCCCGTAAAAGCGGCCTCTCTGCTTTATGAATTTTGCAACCGTCGTGACTGCGACCATTGTTGAAATACCGAGAAGATAACTAACAGGTAAGAATTTGCGAGCCATTTGGTTGGAGGCAATCGGGCCTTTGGCTCGCATCAAGTTTGTCTAGGTATGTTCCCGTCATTGCACCTCTAAAGGCAAGCTTTCAAGTTGATGAGTGCACCTGACCTACCATAGGCAATATTTCTACGTCGCCTTTTAGTTGTGCGTCATGACTGTCATCCACCTTGCTCGCGCATTTCATGAGAAAAAAAAATGACAAGAACAATAAAGCTAGGAAGACTGCATATTTATTTTGTCGATATTTTAGTTCTTTCGGTCGCCTATTACGCACACCGGCAGGCGCTAACAGACGCTTGTATTGGACCGTGGCTCTTGCATGATGGAACGCTAGATCTCCCCTTTCCTGGTCGCGTCTTTTGAGTGTTGGAGAAGATTTTAAACAGCGCATGAATAGCAGACAAAGGGAGGCGAAAACAGACACCGACGCGCGGCTTTCGTGTCCGCGTCTCGCAGCATCGCAGATGACGAAAAACGGCGGTGAAATAGCAGACGAGTCCGGAGGCTGCCGCTCGTCTGCTCGCACGACTAGCAGGCGGTGTTAGACTTGCAGACTAGGCGCAATCCGGGTGACGCGAAAGGAGACACTACGGTTCTTACCCCGTTCGGTCGAGCAGCCAAGCCAGTCTTGTGGTAATGGGCGGGGCCACAGATCTGTGGGCGGGGCTTAGAGCGGGCTGTGACCTCCACGGCACACAGTGTCTGTGACATTGCTCATACAAAAACTGTCTGAGGACAAATTCGAGGCACACTTATGCAAATGAGGCAGACGTGCGTCGATCATGCTTGAGGCGCGTTCGCAAGTGATTCCTGCCATCTTGTCTACAGCGAACACAGCGTGTCATCTGCAGGATGTATGAGCAGGAGGAATGCGGATTTAGGCGCTATCTTGACGAATTTACCCGAGACTGGGGCGAAAGCTTAGAAATATCAATCGTGGAAGAGGAAGAAAACAATGAGAGGAAGACAAAAGTCTCTACGGCGACTTCTGTCTAACTGTGGTCTTAAACAAACACGCACAAAAAAAGAAACAGGAAAATGGCTTACATTTTTAGCAAACAAAGAAATAAATTTCTGTTCAGTGTTCGACAAAAGTAAAAGAAAAAAAAATAGTAATAGCCAGCACTAAAATTATAGCAACTTTTTTTCAAGAATCAAAAAAAAAATTATGGCAATAGTCTAGCGCTATGTTTTCAATATTTTTAGAATGTGGACGTTTTAGTTTAAATATGTTTATTTTGATGTAGTTGTTTTAGCGAGGCAAAGGTGCTCATTTCAAATTGGGTTACTTACTCTCCGTGTTCACGCGATTTCTCGAGCTGCGGGGCAAGTAACAGTAATCTGGCAATAAAAGAAAATTGCCAGCAGCTTCGTGCAGCTTCTCAGTTTTACACTAACCTACATGCGTTAAACAACGATTCACAAATAACCTAGATTTCGCTGCCTTCATCTAATTTGCGGTAAAAAATGAGGAGCGGGCATCGGTGCGTTCATTTGACCTCGAACTTCGGGTGCTGTGTAAAAAAAAAAAAAAAATTGGAAGAAAAAAATGTACGCACGTGTTTGGTCATTTTTTTTATATTTGCTTTTGGTTTTGCGGGCTGTGTTGTGTTATAGCTTCCTTTTTTTTTATTATTAATCAGGTATTCATGCCGTGAACACAACAGTTTATATCAATTTAGTCCCTCCAAATCATAGCCTCCACAGATTCTAAGCGTTACAAATATGAGCCTGGCGTGAGAATAATAAAAAAAAATTAAAGGAAGATCCATTGGTAGCGTTAGCATGACCCGTGGGAAACGCAAACGCTGACCCCTTCATTTTTTGTTTTGTTTTGGCTTTTTCTTTTGCTTCTTATATTTCTTGTTGCGTTTCTTGGCTTGGTTATGGGGTCACTTTTAGCGTTGCCCAGAGGGGGACGCGTGCGGCGTTTCCATAACGGTCATGCTAACTCCTTTCCTAAGAATCCACCAATGGATCTTCCTTTATTTCCTTCGGGTTCCTGTCGCAGGCAGACGCGCGTTGGCTTGGCACTTCTTGCGCTGCATTTTGGCCATTCGAGCTAGGCGTTGCTTCCGCTCCTCCTCTGTCTCACGCTGCTGCAAGTTCAGGCTCGCCCCAGCATCCGAGCGCGCATTGGCTTCCACCTTGTGACGTCGCCACCTTCTCGCCTCGCCGCGCCGCGCCCGCATTGGCTCCCACCCCGTGACGTCACCTTCCTCTCTCTTTTGTCTTTCCCTCCTCTCCTCCTCCCTACGCGGCGCGCTTCCCTTTCCACTGTTTTGCCCGCAGACGGAAGCCGTCATCTTTTCCCTGCCGTGCGGGTACTAATGATGACGCATTCATAAAATATCCGGCGACTTTTCATTAGTTCCGAAGTGCTATAATTAGGGTTCCGAGTTTTCGGATACGTCCGAAAAACTCC
Organism: Ixodes scapularis; assembly: GCF_016920785.2. NCBI lineage: Eukaryota > Metazoa > Arthropoda > Arachnida > Ixodida > Ixodidae > Ixodes > Ixodes scapularis. The sequence goes on from NW_024609836.1 coordinate 91,251,933, forward strand.
GAAAAACACTCGCCGGTAAAATATTGTTCGCTTCGGATTTAAGAAAAGGTTAACGAAGAGGCGAGCTGGTTAGCAACAGAGTACATGATTCTGACGGAAGATGACGGACGACAAAAGGCACAAGGGACAAGCACGCGCGATTTCAATAGAGATGCGTGTCTTTGTTGTTGAGACATTGAGACACGCGTCTCAATGTTGAGACGTGTGTATTTCTTCGTTGTACCATTTGTCGTCCGTCCTTTCCGGTCAGAACGATGTGTAATTCCAATTTATCCGAAAAACGCAGAATCTTGAGGCCACGATGGCAACATAAGAAAAAAAGACGGTATTTTACAAATAAAATTTGACGGAGCACAAGGTCGGTGGTCTTTAGGGGAGGCCTAGTTTGTAGTTTCGAACTGCTGACAAAAGGGAGTTTCCAATTTATATCGTGAAAGCTCTTTCAGAACCACGGATCAATGTTCGTATGGGTCACGGAAAATGTTACTGTTCCGGCTTCTAGTTTGATCTATACGGTATTTGTTTCTTAGAAGGAGCAGAGAAATTCTGTTTTCATGTCAGTTAAAGCTACGAACCTGTAGACATCGGGAGGCAGGGCAGCTGTAGCTTCTTTGTTTTCCAGCGACTAAGTCTTGGAGTTTAGTTTTTTACGGGCGAAGCTCCTTAGGGTCTAGCCTTGTCCGTCCGGCGTCCGTGCTCACATCGATCTTGCTGGTGCTCATGCTTGTGATCTCACGTGCTCACGTGCTCGTGTAGGGCAAAAAAAGAAAAAAAAAAAGAAGAAATGTTTGCGCAGTCGACAGGATTCGAACCTGTGCGGGGAGACCCCAGTGGATTTCTAGTCCATCGCCTTAACCACTCGGCCTCCCCAACTCAAGAGCTGGGGTGGTCATGGATGAAACGTTGCATGTAGCCGTTCAACGTTGCTCAAGCTGCTCAAATGCGTATATAACCACGTTCCATACCACACATTCTCTTTCTGACATGGATGAAAACGAACGAAAGGCTCGGCATGCTGTAACTCAGCGTCTACGCAGACAAGCACCACCAGAGCTTCGCCCTAATCAACATCATTCATCACGTGGAAATGCGGTTGGTTTTTAGTATTGGCGTTACTTCAAGCGACACTAATTTACAAGATCTGTCGTGGGACAATTAGTATTGCCGATGGCAAGGGCACCAATGCCATATGTAGCTGTAGGCATATCACTCGATCAGGTGAATTATTGTACAATCGGGTGACGTTGGTGTCCGGATATTATATATTTTTATTATAAACAACTGAAAACAGTAAAATAACTTTGAAGTTCGGAATATTAGGAATCTAAAACAAAAACAAACAAGAACAAACAAACAAATGAACCTTGATAAACTTCGAATGTTTAACGACAAAATAAACTTTGAAAAACACACTCCGAATTTGACGAAAAATAAACTCCGAAAACACTCAATCCTGCCAATAATGCATGGAATGCAGTATTTGAGGCGAGATCGATTAAATATCTTTAAAGAAGGCTGAACAGTCGTTTCAGGAATTGAAGAATATATTTTGTTTTCCCATTTCCTCGCTAAATATAGCGAAGAAATTGACGTCACGTTACCTGTCGCCACGTGATATGTCACGGTATCATGTGACTACACGATGTTACAGAGCGACGTCACGCAATGTTGTGACGTCACGGACGCCAGCTCAATTTCCCTTTCTACATTTAGGGAAACACTTGACGTTACATGACCTGGCGTCACATCGTGACGTGACGCAACATCACTATGTCAAGTCCTGGTGTCCACGTGATACCACGATGTCACGTGACGTCAACTTGCACGCTAGCGGGGAAACGCGCAGGCGTACGAGCGTGCGGACGGACGAATTGCTGAGATTAAGGGGATTCGTTAAAAACGAAATAAACAAAAACACCTTGTCTGCTTTAAGCCTTTAAGCCACACTCACGTAGACAATACGTCCTACAAGAGACAGGCTGTAGACACTAGATAGCTTTAGGGAACCGTTTTTGCCCATCCGATACGGTACAATTGGCCCTCCGGTACGAACTGCGCATGCGCTACCGCATGAGACTCGCGCATGCGCAGTTTATACTGGAGTTCCCATCGTGAGTAATCGGACGTGCAAAAACTGTTCCCTAAACATCCGTACTGTATGAGGCGTGTTTCTTCCCTGAATGGGGGACGGTCTCGTCGGCCGTAAAAAAACGGTCCGCAGACAAGTGGGAAGCCTACGTATGTATCAAGCAAACATGCCGCGAACATGCCTGGGTCATGGCCGCAGATCATTCTGTCATCATGTCGGCAGGGAACGCCTTGTCTTTTTGTACGCCGAATCCGCAGTGTGAATGAGGCTTTAATACGCGGAGTGCAAGTTCGTCTGCTTCTTTGCAGGGGTTGCGATGATGTCAAAACACCGAGCTCTTATTGGTTGATTGAAAAAAAAAAAATAGTGGTTAGACCTTGAGGCATCTAGTATTGAGGTCTACCCACTATCCTTTGAATCAAATACAATCAGAGCTCGACATCGTTCTGACGTCACCGTACTCCTGCGCAAGAAGCAGACGACTTTCTCTCTGCATAGCACAAACTTGATGGCAAGTGTTACAGCGATTTGCTTAATTTCCACCACCAGAGAACAAACTCCCAACAGATTCGCGTACGCGTTTATCTTTCAGTACTTTCGCTATATTCGCACGACATTTACGAGCAACATTGTGAAAGCTGCTGGTTAAAGCGCGCTGGAACTCCCTAAACAAACCAGCTGTCCGTCCAACAATACTAGTTTCACGTAACCGCACGTATGGCCGAGCTAACTAGGCAACGGACCGAGGCAACAGTCACGATCACTACGCTTGTGTTTCGCAATTTCCGCTACGACCACGCGAGCCATTCTTGCGTTCCGCCGGTCTGCAGACTTCGTGAGCATCGCGTAGTAAGAATCTCGGGAAAAATAGTTGACAAACAAAGCGGCTTTCATCTCCAGAACACTAATTAGCGCAAGGTCTAGCGGACGATGTGTGCTCCGTGCACCCCTAAGCTGACAATGGGGTGGAAGCTACGTGCCCGTCGGACCAGTCCTGCGTTTACCTTTGGTCACGTGATCACGCTCCAACTCACACCCATGCACATTACAAAGGGAGAGGGGTGTCAGGCGATGAGAGGAAAGCGGTTGATTAGTCCGGCGAGTGCGTAGCTTTTACCGCACTGTCAGCATGGAGGTGAATGTAGTGCGTTTCCCTGCGCCGCTATCACCAGACTGGCGAGCTAATTTCCGGTTTTAGATGGCACAAAGCAGCCGGCGTCCGGAAAGCCCGTGTTTGGCTCTCGTTCCAACGCCGAAGCGAGGAAGCTTCGTAGAAATGGGTCTAAAAGCGGGGCCTGGAGGTTTGTTCTGTGTTTGATCCGCTCTGTGCTTCGGGTCGTTGTTCGCCGTTTTTCAGAATTAATGAATGATTCGGAGAGGCTTACGTATGTGTAGTCGAGTTGAGAGAAACCGACGCACGGGCCTCTGGTTTGTCCGTATTTCGTTTCACTGCAACAGAGTGTCTAGTTGGGCTAGTTGGTTGGTCACGTTGAAACGATATAAAAACAGCGCAAAAAAGACGACGGACCAGTGGAAGAAGAACACAAACACAGGGCTGACTTTCAACTGAATTATTTACAACTTAATTATTTATTGCATTAGAAGAAGAGCCGCATAGACGCAAAAGCAACCAACCCGTTAACACATGCTCCATCGTATTTTTTGCGCTATTTTAATACTTTTTCAACATAACCAAACAACTAGTTCAACTGCACAGCCTGTTTCAGTTCCTTTCTTTTACATCGAAACTTTTATATGTTCTTCCTATAATCTCCATGACGACATCTTCCACATCAACGCCATCGCCACGGCAACGAGCAATGCAAGACACTTCAGATACGCCGCGAGGAAAGGTATTCTCCCGCCTAAGGTAGCCGCTCTTTTCGGGTTGTTGGGCATGTCGTCTGGAAAGGCCAAGTGCATGTTTAAGATCCTACGTTCCGAGGCTTGGCGGCAAGGCTGGCTTCTGCTGGATGGTCTAAAGCTCTGGCGCTTTCGGACTTCGAGTGGAGAGCGTTTTTCGGAGAAGAAGCAGCGATGCTGTAGAAGAGAGTATGTGCTGGCCACGGAATTTCTATAAGAGCGTCTTCGCGCTTCCCTGACGATGAATTCCAAGGAACACCAGGGAGGGGAGGATACAAAGGTAGCATTGTGTTCTCAATGCTGAAGCTAATGAAATGCCTTTAGAGGAAAGGCGAGTTGTCCTAGGTCTAATGTATGTCCGTAGGATACGGTCTGCATCACAATATCCGTGTCGGAACTAGTCGAGGGAACACGTTTCGAATGATTTTTCCAAAAATGGCCCACTGTTAAACCTCCCTTTTTATTGTGGCACAAGACCGCGATTGTCTCAGCTAGCCTTCAGACGAACCCACATATACGCACAGCGTTTGGGAAAAGGGGCACCATGGGAGCATAGTCTGCTCATCACAGCCTTGTCACTCACTGAGTACACTAAGGAAAATAGCCCCGGAAGTGTTAAAACAGGAATCCTTTAAGCTACAAGATACATATAAAGACTATACCAGATTTTATACTAATGGCACAAAAACCGACTCCTCCGTCGGCTGTTCCCTGATCGGATCGTCACTTTAATGTGTGCGGAGGATTAATTTCAGTGCTACTACCTTGAGTGCCGAGTTATACGGTTTCCTATTGGCCACAGACCATACTATAAAAATAGGCATCCATACTCTGTAGTTGACGCTGATTCACTAAGTGCACCGAGAGCACTCAGATCCCTTGAGATGGCGAAAAACCTATTCACTCAGCTACAACATAAAGTGGATGCTGCAGCTGTGGAACACAAATTGCAGATAGTCTTTTGCTGGGTGCCTAGTCAGGTGGGTCTACCTGGTAATAAAGGTGCTGATCGTGCCGCATCCACATGGGCTACAAGGAATGTTGATATTCGCGACATACCCTGCCAAGATTACAAAGCGACCATAAAGAAAAGGATCGGGTGTGGATGGCAAGAGGAATGGGCCTGCGAAACCAACAACAAACTCCATGTTGTGAAGCCGATGCTACAGGAGTGGGCGAGTGCCCGTCAGAGGGACCGTCTTTTCGAGGTTGTCCTTTGTGGGTTAAGAATTTGCAACACACATTGGACACATGGGTACTTGCTTCGCCGAGAGCATCCACCTGCATGCGAACACTGTTCAGAAGCATTAACTGAGGTGCAGATCCTTCTTGGGTGCCCCGCATATCGAAGATACCGCCAATAACACTCCGCCCAGTTTCACGCAGCACCTATGCCTCTACACCTTGCTGTTCTGCTTGGAGACGAAACTTTATAAATCATACATATGTTTTTAAATTTTTATAAAGCACTGGACTTTTACGCCAACTTTAAACTACCTTTGCCATTTAAAAAAAAAATCATCAAAATTATTTATACACAGATTCATGTCTATCCTTTAATTCTATCACTGGCCACTAGAGCCCTCTTTCTTCTCTAGAAACTGTTTCTTGAAATAGTCACAGACGCTTTCGCGCCAATAAATCTCAGTCACTGTGTCAGTAAATCAATCATTCAATCAATATATGACCAATGCATCAGAACCGTCATACAAGCAAGCAACACGCCGCAGACCCTGTATGCAGACTCTTTTGTACGATGTGTTATATTGTTGCTTCTTTAACTCGGGTTCACACACTGGCTGTGTTCTAAATCTTACCGAAATGGACCCAGTTACTCTGGCGGGTCGTGTGCGTGGCGGCACAGATAGAAAAACACTGGACGCGGGTGGGTTTCCGAACGCCAGGGTAAGAATCTCTTATCCTGGACCGAGTAAATGAGGGAACACAGCCACCTACGACCCAGTGCCTTAACCTCTTGGAAGGTCTTACGACGAGAGAACACTGACACCATTTATGGGGTAGCCTTTTTTACGCGCATTATTTTTTCTTCGCTCTAAAATTTCTTCACAATGTTGTAGACGACCATTTCTCAGATAGTGCGTACGTTTGATCTAGCAAATAAGCAAAACCTACGCTTTAGCTTAATGCAGTTTCAGGGTCACCCCGTAGATGGCGCCTGCGTGCCAGTGTGTTCTCTCGACGTAAGAAGTCTTAAGAACTCGGTTGTAAGCAAACGCAAGAGTGTGAACGGAGGAGCAAACCTTACGTCAAGCGAATAATCATTCCAACCAGAGCTCAGCCCTGTAATGTCCACTTACGCTCTCATTTCCACCTCTGCCTTAGTTCCTACCCGTATAAACCCTTCGCTTTCGCACTTGTTACCGGGGTATTACACGGAAAGAACAGAGACCCACTCGACCTTTCGGAACTTACCGGAGGCGTGCCAAGAGATCTTTAGCGTCCCTATCGCCGCCTACAGATCCGTCCTATAGCAGCCCACTCCGTTCGCAGAACCCTCCGCTTCCTCAGAGTGCGAGCGCGGGCATCAAATCACCTCCGGCAATCGGTTTCCGATTGACGCTACAGGGACGGAAGAACATCGCCCCGTCCGCGTGACTCCTTTCGCCTCGCGCTGAACCAGGGCGAACGCTACGAACGCGCTCCAGCCATTCCGGGGTTGACAACCACGTCACGTGACGCGAAGCCAATCGCGGAGCGGCAATAACATGACAGTGACCAGAGTTTGCTTTCGAAGCACAAGACTAGCTGTACTCCCCTAAACTCCCGCGACACATTACTACTATAGACGCTTCACACACGCGTCAGATTAAGGACGGTTGTTGTATTTGTGGGTTTCCTATTACCGGCTAAACAAATCGCATATAGACCAAAAGTGCAGAATCGCTGATCATGAACTGTGCGTGATCGGTTTTGCCGTGGACAGGAAACGCACAAAGACGACGATCGCTGGACGATGCACTTTAACCACTGCTTGACTGCCTCCACCTAATCGTGCGTCGGCTACGGTCGGAGTTCCTAGACAGGTTTAGGGAACCGTCTTCTGCACATCCTATAGGGTATACGATGGGCCCTCCGGTACGGACTGCGTATACATGCGAGTACTTTGTGGTAGCGCATGTTCAGTTCGTATCGGATGTGCAAAAGACGGTTCCCTAAAACTCTCTAATGTGAAACGGGGTATATACATGATCCCCGGCAATCTAAGAAAAGCGGGGCGTGGTTTCTTGCGTTCGTGGTTCTGTAACTTGTTCTTCGTCACACTCGTCGATTTATGCCGATGTCTGACTGGCTTGATGCGACAATAGGACGCTGCGAGCTCTAAGTCGTCAGAGACCAAAGCAGCGATGGCGCGGCGGGCCAATTTCACGTGACATCTTCCCGTCTGCGGATTGGCTGCTCGGACACCTTGCGTCCACCTGCGCGGTCCACGTCCAAGTGAGGTGACGAGCAAATAAATCTCGCTAGCCCTCGCGTCGGTTCTCGATTGCTCTCGCTGGCCCGTCGCCAAAGCTCGGCCCACGCGGAGAGAGCGAGTGTAGGTTGGGAGGCTCCGAAGGAATTTGTCCATTATACGGTACGTTCATACCTATTCTGACAGCGCGGTGGAGGCTGCGCGCCCCGCCGCACTAATCAACCGCCTTCCTCGCGTAACCTGACCCTCCTTTCTACCGGTGGGGGAAGTGATCACGTAACGAAAGATGAACGCATGGCTGGTTCAACGAGCACGTAACTTGCAGCGCACTGTCAGCTCGGGGAAGAAGGGACTGCGCCGGTTTCCAGCTGGACGGCTGATACGAAACCAATCGGGTGTTCGGCTAATTAGACAGCTTTGTCCGACGCGAGTCCTGCTTTCGCAATGAAGTGTGTTGTTCGCTTCGCCGAACTCTCTGGCTTGTTTTCCGGTATTGCGGCGCCAAGCCGAATTGGGTTCTTTATTGAAAGCCGCAGTAACACTGGGCATACATCATACAAAAGACATGGCGTTCGCTGGAGACATGATGACTCAGGTATCTGGAGACACGCCCCATGTATGATAAAACCATGTATACGTATGCTTCTTGGGACATTTCTCCAGAGAGTTTTTCGGAAGGGGTAGTAAAAAGAAATGAAATAATAAAGGGATTGTTAAAACTTGGAACCATCCACTCGATTGTTTTGTTTACTGCGGAGTTGTGCATTTGCGCATAAAAACAGAATCAGGTCAAATACAAATAGCAAGACCGGAATGGTAGACGTGACGTCACAGGCGCCGGAAGTCACGCGGGCCGTGTCACTTCCCGTGAATAGACGCGTCGAGGTTCCATCTTAATGAACGTGTTGTTTGTGCTTCGTCGAATATAAAATGTTGGCGTCTTGTCGACTTTCTTATTTTCTAGCAATAACGATATGCTTGGGACGGTTTACTACTTCTTTGATATTGCAAGGTCCCTGACGTGAAATCTCACGTGGCAGGGAAGCAAAACAACTCGAGGGAGTGATGAAGGAAAGAAACATTTTCTTCCGTAAAATAATCAAATTTTCAGTCGAACTTTTATTGTAATAAGTACGATAAGAACGGGGTGGATATCACGCGGTGTTAAATATACGTCACACTCTTACCTCCCCCTTCCCCCTTCCCATATTTGTTCGCTGGTGATGAAAGGATGGCTGCACCAACGAAACAGCTGCGCCTATCTCCCTGACAAATGGCGCGTTTCATTAATTAGCAGGATTTACGGGCTTCGTGGGCAGTGTCGCTGAAGAGATGGACTCGGGACCACGGGGGATAAAAAGTGAAGTGTCGGAACAAGGCCCGAAAGTGGGCCGAAATCTCAATCGGGCTTCGCGCATCTCCCGGCAGGGGCACTGTTGGGTTGGGGCTCCCAGGGACTCCTAGAGTGCCTCAATGTTGCTTGCTGGCTGCGCCTTGCTAGAGTTTCGACATCCTTTTGAAGGGCAAGTGCCGCCTTTTCGACCGCGGCCACCATTTTTCCTTTCACGATGTGGGGACCCACGTCAGACCGATGGATCGGCTTGTTCCGGTGGAAATGTATAAGTGGGAAGCTCTCTTTGAAGTCGGGATAAATTATTCCAGGTAGAGGCTTCCTCGACTCGCTAATGCAACAAAGCATCGGAAGTACGGTCATCTTCACAACGTTTTCGTATTGAAATTAAATGCGGCGCCGAAAAGAAACCCATAGTTGACGGAACGTGTGCCGTTGTATGTTCTTAAAGTTCTCCCGTCATTTTATAAGTGGTAATGCTCAATAACGTCGTCAACAGCTCAAAAAACGGCTTCATCGAAGTGGGAGGCAAAATGGCGGTTTGACTAGCAGACGACAGAGTTCTCCTAACCCTGAGTGAGCCGCCAGCCTGGCGACATTGAGGTTACTCTGGAGGCTTCTCGCGGGCGCGATCGAGCGCCTCGAGGCCTTGAAAACGTGTGCGCGGATAAGGACGGTTCCTGGAGCTCTTGTTGTCATGCGGCGCTATATCATGGCGCTGGTCAGAAAGGGGAACGAACCTTCGACATATACTTATTGCTCCGGTGCGAGGCGGCGGCCCGGAGTAGGATAATAAGAGTTCGGGGACTCGCCCCATTCTCCACGTTTTAAGCTGTCAACGCTTGTAGCGCAGTACGTATAGCGACGACATGGTGGGTTGCAAACGCACTGGACTCGAACCGGCGTGGAAATAAAAGCTCCAAATAAAACACGTGCTTTATCTCTTAGTTCGTTCAGCCTGAAAAGTTGGTGATTGAAGTAGATAGCTAAATAAAAATTGATGGCGTCAGCAACTGAGTGGTTCCCGTGATTCGTGCAAAAATAGATGCCCTGAGACAAATAAAGAAAAAATATAGGTATGTGGAAGGAAGACGAACAAAAAATACCGATTTACATTTTGAATGTCATGTCAGCAGACGCAGCGTACACTTGAGCGACTTACGAAAGGTATGAAAATATCTAAACGCATGACAATAAAAAGAAAAGTTTTAAGAGGCGAAACTTTAAAAAGAAATGTAAAATGAAATGTTTCGCTCAAGTCTGGCGAGCGAGTTCACTTGTAACGCAGGGGGAACGCGACGAATAAATTTGGGGGGATTTCGGAAGAGAAACTTTCAACTTACCGACCGAACGACCTTCTCTTTGCAAGACAATCCACTTGCCAACAAAGGGGGAACGCATGAAACAAGATGAACTATGGAAGAGGAGGATATTCCGAGCTTTCGTCTATTCTACTTTCGCAAGCAAAACGTCCTTTTGTGCAGGTAAAGTGGCAGCCTTGGAAATGCCGTAAGCCTAGCACTGCGGCAAAAGGCTTCCCGAAAATATTTGCCTCAAAAGTTTAAAAAAACTACCTTCTTTTTTTTCACAACTGGCACGAGGTCTAACACTGCATAATGTTTTATTGCTTTTTTTTAAGCGTAGAATTCTTTATATGGAAGCCTAGGAAACCCAGAAATGTATCAATTGCAGGACATGTCAACACAGCCGAACTACAATAACCACTTGTGATGTAATGTGGCGTCATGAATTTCCGTGACACTGCGTCACGTGACGAGACGTCACGTCGCAACACGACTTGACACCTTGACGTCACGTGACCACGTGGTGTGAGCCTGGCGTCACTGTGCCTGTGTCACGTGCCCTTGTCACACGGGACGCCATGACCTGCCACCGTGATGTCGTCCCATCAGACTGCCTGTTTATTTAAACGATCGCTTCTTAAATACGACATTCCGTGCATTATAAAATCTTAAGACATAAAAGCATTCACGTTTTTTTCTCAATATTATTGCCACTTTTGTTGGCATAGGTTAGAGAGAATCGCTTGTAACGAATAATGCTTGTTTTAGAGATCCAGGAGGATTAGGGGTTGTGTCCATACAGGTATCATCACAAAACGCTTCGCCAGTGTTTAAAGCACACTGGCAAAATGCTCGTTAATTTAGCCGTGTGCATTTGCTTTCCTGTAATATTTATAAGTAAGAGCGCATCGTGTTACGTTATGGCAGTTTATCTCTCGTGTTAATCATAGCGGGTCATGCTCTTCTCACAAAGCCACTGGATGACCCTGAATTGCGAAAAGGGTCCATTCCTTGCAAGCAGCGACGTCAAGCGATGGCACCACGGTTTGACGCTTCTTTGAGTTGTAGGGGGTTTCAAAGGAAGCTTGTCTTTCTTTTTTTAGATGCCATAACCTCCAAGACCGGCGTCTGTCCTTCATGTTCTCGTTTCGCTTCTTTCGCGCTTGATTCAGGGCTTGTTTGTTGTACGTTTTTAACAGTTCCCTTGCACCATTATCAGGTAGCCCTTTTTCACCTTTTTTCTCAAGTTCGTCGCGTTCCGTTTTAGTCGTAGCCTTTTCCCGTTCCCTCCAGAGATCAAAATTTAATCTTTTCTGATAGAAATCCGCTCGCTCGACGCGATGAGCGCTCCAATCTCTGACAATATGATTGGATTTTGCGTCAGAACAGCGGGCTGAAAATAACCCACATATTGCTACCTTGTCCTCGCGACAGTCCCCGCCCCTATTCTTGGGTCGAGGAAACTTCGTGATTGCTTTCTTTGGCGCGCTCAAATATCTACTCTTACTTCTTCCGTGCCGTGTTTCGTCTAAAGTCCAGCCCAGCCGTGGCCTTAAGTTAAAGTGAGATCGATTATTCCCATTTTCCTGCGACGAAGACTTTCACCTCTCTGGTTTCGAGCGCCAGCAACCGTTGCGACAGGCGTCGCTATAAAGTCCCAAAGACCTTTCCACCATATCCCAGGAGAATTTGTAACGAAGGGAATTGTGGGGCTGTTCGGATGCATGTATACGCTGGTGCCGGCGCGAACGCTTTGTGTATCTTGGTAGCAAAACGATTCATTCTTTCTTATCATTAAGAGCTCGGGACACACACACAAATAAACCGAACAGAAAAGAAGGTGATCACTCTGTTTTGGTTTCCTTCCGCTTTCTCTGCGTTCTGAAATCACGAACTGTTAAACCAACGTCAACTTCGTCTTCGCTGCTTGGATACTTTCACGTGCCGTACATCTGAACGTCAAAATGCGTAAAGCAGACGCTGGGGGTACCACCTATTTCCGGAAAGGTCTATAGATGTTTTCTGTTTCCTGTCGCTTTCGGTCACGTGGGTTCCGTATCCGGTATGCGGGACAAAAAAAAAAAAGAAAAAAGAAAGAAAGCATTTCAACTTGGAATATGCGAGAGAATGTAGGTGAGGCAAAACAAGAATGTGTGAAAATCACGCACTTTTTGCAAACGCCTTCCAGCGGCATGGAGAGATCGCAACAATGTTTTGCCGCAGACCAGAAGTGGCGACATTCATGACGGCTGCACCCTTGTAGAAAATGCGTATAGGGAGTATTCACTGGCGGCCATAGCTGTGTGCGCGAATGCTGAGCGCGTGCTGACGGCGAACTTCCACAGTTTTTTTTTTGCAACGAGCATTCCGCACCATCAAGAGTGCCGGTTTTGGAAGCCTAGTAATGTGAGCTCGTTCTGAGCATGCGCTCTAAACAGCACCCACAAATATGGCGTCCAGTGAATACTCCCTATAGGGGGCATTCCATGGGCGCAATTTTTGAGGGTGATGAATAGAGCGTGTGCTCAGAACAAGCTCACATTAATACGCTGTTATTACCACAATTTCGATGGCGCGTAATGCACGTTGCAAAATAACCGCGGAAGCTCTTCGTGAGCAAGTGCTCAGCAGTCGAGCACACAGCTATGGCCGACAGTGAATGTCACCTATTGAAATGTTTGTTCTGCAACTAGCGCCACATGCGACAAAGCACGAGGCCCACGCCACGCGCCCATACCACATAAAAGATCGAGGCCTGTTTCTTTTGCCGCCTAACGTCAACACTAGAGGATCCAGGCCAAGCCCTCGTCGGCATCACCGTCAGCGCGTCTCGCGGCGTCTTAGGACGAACGTTTGCACACGGCGACGATGGGTACTTCCGTGAAGCGTCAGCGTGTTTTCTGCTTGGGGCGGATCGGAGGCCCACTAAGGATGACGTATTCGCGCAGGCCTTGTCTTCTAGGTAGTATTTCGCTCGCGGCCCCCTGGGAAGCAAAGGGTGGCGGAGCACTCGCTTGTGGAAAGTGTCCTTAGCGTTCCCACAACAACGCCTCTAGCTACTTGTAGAGTGGAATTCCCTCGGTGAATTTGGAGCCCTCCAAAAACGCTTCGTGCTCGCACCTTCAGTGAGCTAGATGCGAGCGAGCGCTTGCATTAAAAAAAAAAGAAGAAAATAGAAAAAGCGCTTTTAACATGCTCCAAAGCCACCAAGGGAATTCCCCGGAGATACGCCAAGCGTGGATTTTATCAAGGGGCTGTTCGTTGGTAGGAATAAAGCCCTTTGATGTGTAAATGCGACAGGGCACGATGGCCGTGTCCGGTGCGGCCCTTAAAAACAAATAGTACCGGAGAAATGAAGCGAACCCTTGGAAGCAGATGACGGCGCAGCACTCGCTCTCGACATGTGTCTCGCGCACCCGCAAAAGAAAATAAAAAGTTTTTGGAATTGATAAGAAACGCGAAGCATGAATTTCATCGAGGGGCTTTAGGTTGGGGGGTTCCGCGAAACGCCATTTCACTTTGCAAGCGGTTCGGTACCTTCGCTAAAAAGCGGTACGTTTCAGTACCTCTGCTAAAAAGCAAAGGTTCCGTCGACGGCAGAACTGGAGATGTACCATCGCGGAGAAATATTTCGGTTACATGAGCCCATGCTTTTTTTGTTCTTATACTCTGTCGCGTCCGCGGAATCCGGCGAGGCCATTTTGAACGCCGACGAGCTGACTGCTCGTGCCCTCGAGGGGCCTTTCTTGAACGTAAAGGTCGGTGTGGTAGAAAAATTAATATCGAGCTGATGCTTCCCTATCGTGCCAACAGCTCTAGAGGGCCGAGTTAATCACAACGGCAAAAAAACATCTAGCAAGTTTTTTTCCCTCTTTTTGCGTGATTAGTTTAGCCGGTCATGGCAACCAGCTGCGAGATGGCGCTAAAAGTTTTTAACTTTTGTAGCTGCCTGATTGGTTCCATCGGATTGTAGTGTTGGTTGCAAGCCCAAGTGCTTTCCTTCGTCGCTATGGTGCCTGGAACGCGTCTCCGACTGGTGTGTTTACCGCGTCCAAAAAAGTGGTCCCTCGATTTCCGTCTGATGACGTCATAGAAGTGTCATGCTGTCGCCGGTCGCGACCCTGGCGGTGTGCCAGCAGCTCTGATGGATGTAGCAGACGCCTGTTTTGCTGCACTTCGCTTTCCACTGTGACAGTCCACGGAAGGTACAACAGCCGGAAGTTGGGACGCCTGGGACGCCGTGACGACAGCGACACTCGCGTTCACTCGTGCTTTTCGTCAGCACTTCTACGGCCAACCGTCAGGATCGCGACAGACAACAGCATGACACTGCGGCTTCTGTGACGCCATTTGTTGGCACTTGGGGACCACTTTTGATGTATGGGCGGGATAGGACGCTAAACACACCAGTCGGAGACGCGATCCAGGCACCATAGCGTCACTAACGAAGGCCATTGTGTACTTCACACATTGAAGACGAGGGCAGCGTCACCTTCGGTGGGAACTCGTGTCTAATCAGTGAGAAACAGACTATCTAGCCGAACGATGACCGAGTAGTCGCGTGTCCAATCCCACATCGTCACGAGAAGCGGCCGCCGAAATGGAAAAGATGGAGGGGCAAACGACGGATGAGAGGAGAGCCACGTGACTGGCGCCCCACTGCGGCGAGAAGCCGAAACATACTTCTCCCGAGCGAACGAGTGTGTTTCGGGTCCTCGTCGCTGCAAAAGCTGTGCGCTGACGTCCGGCTTCCCCGAGAAATGGCTCTTTGACGCTCTGTGCTACCAGATCCTCGCGCTCCAAATCTGCGACCGGGCACTCTATGGCTCCGTCGTCAAACTGCCAGGCTTTGTGAGTATAAAGGTGGCTGTGGCTGTGTGCACGGGTGCCGAGTACGTGCTGATGGCGAGCTTCCACAGTTCTTTTGCTAGGTGCATTCTCACCATCAAGATTGCCGGTCTTGGTGGCGTATTCATATGAGCTCATTCTGAGCAAGCGCTCTTACCATCGCCCTGAAATATGGCGATCAGGCAAAACAAGCACTGAGCCCAACCGGTGCGCCACGAGTGCAAGCGCGTGTACATAACTTCGGCAAGCTTGAAATTGAGCGGGCTTGTTCGCACGAGCAGAGACATGGCGGCGTCGAGTGGCCTTGCTTGCAATCCTCTATAGGGAGTATTCACTGGCGGCCATAGCTGTGTGCGCGACTGCTGAGCGCGTACTAACGGTCAGCTTCCGCAGTTCTTTTGTAGCGTGCATTCCGCACCATCGAGATTGCCTGTCTTGGCAGCTTAGTAATGCAGAGCTTGTTCTGAGCATGCGCTCTAAACAGGACCCACAAGTATGGCGTCCAGTGAATACTTCCTATAGGTGTGGCCGAAAAACAGAGTTACGGTAGTGTTTTGAATACGCTATTCGCGGCGACAAGTTTGGGGATCGCCGCCTGGTGGAATTTTTTCACAACCCGAAGTGGGGATACTTCAACTTCCTCCGCTAGTGCAAGCACGTGCAATGCCAAGCTTCTATGCACTATGAAAATGTAAACATAATTGCGTGGTTAACACGTGCACTACCCATAGCAAAAAAAAAAAAAAAAAAAAAAGCGCCCCTTAAAAAAAAAAAAAAAAAGAAGACTTGTTTCGTATGTTTACACAGCTTTGGTGTTGGTACACCAACACCAAAGCTGTGCCCGTTGAGGCGTATACGCCTCAACGGGTGACCGGTCGCTTAGCTGTTGATGAGAAATTTAGCCAGTGCAGTAAAACCGCTAACCTGGGGTTTCTAACGTGCATCACGCAGTAGTGATTACACAAACGCGTGCCGGTACGAAACTCATCCAGATCAAAACGGGCGGGGGTGGTGGAGATACCGCAAAGAGACGATAAGTGGCATATCGGCAAGAGAAAATACACGCAAACCGGATACGTGTTTAGTTTGAATAAGTCATAAACCCGCCGGAGTCCCCCTTTAAAGATCCCAGGCTAGCAGTCGTACTGCACTGGCTAAATTCCACATCTCCACAGAGAAACACCATACTCCCCTTTGGGGTTTAGTAACGTCTCGTTGTCTAAACATGCACACACCACCGTTACTTATTATTAGATTGTTTCTCAAGCGGCGCACGGCTCACAGCCGTCTCGACGATCCCCGTTGTTTGTCCAGTGTCCGTTGCAATTGACGCAGCCGTCCCGAGTTTATGAACCAGGCCTATAATTATCGCTGCTTTTCGTCCGAATACTTATACCTAAAAAGAAGCGCAGTTCCCACCCTCTGGTCGACTGAGACGCGGTTCATAAATGCGCCTTAAAACGCACTCTTTAGGCGACTGGTGCGTAACTGCTAATCCAGTCACCTAGAGGACGCCACTTGTAGTCCATCTTGTATGGAAGCGTATCGTTTCATCTTCTCATAACTCTATTATGACTCCGAGACTTCCCCTGGATCACATATTAACCTCGGAACGTAGTTGTCGGGTTGTTATGAACGCCTATTAGCGATGTGCGCGGCCAAAAGCGTCGCTGTGGTCAGCTTTCCATGATTGGCCAAACCATGGGCATATGAGCGCTGTCAGATTTTCAACTTTAACGGTGTTAGTTTTGGATTGCGATAGCTCCTAGCTTCTACTGTGCTTTTTAAACACACCATCGAACTCGTCGTCGCACCTGATGGTAAGTAGCCAGAATAACATTGGTGACGTCACGGCGAGACAAATCCCAGTCGTGATGTCACGGAGAAAAACCATAAGAGGGCGCCACCGAAACATCTCTGTGCTAATTGTGATAACCGAGCTTTGTTCGCGGAACTTTATTGCGCGTTGCAACTGCCATTTGGCTTTGAATCGTTGCCAACGCACTCCGTTTCACATTAGGTTCGTCCGTAGCCAAGGTTACCCTGCTACAAAGCCAATGAACCAGCGCTAAAAGTGCAAAGTCATGGCGCTCGCCCCCTTTGTGCACTTCTCCATTAGCGGCTTAACCCATCACGCGCATAAAAAAAATGAGCAAGATCATAGCACGTTCATAGCAGATGATGGTTTTAGCCGTGGGGATAGCGAAATCACGAGGATGACGAGCGCCGTGACTATGCACTTGAATGGATGGATGAATGTTCATGCCTACACCCCTTTGCAACGGGCGGTAGCTTGCGCCACCTAGCCTAAGTCTGAAAAGACTTTTGGCGCCGATTGGTTGGATTTCTCGGATGGTAACGTTGGCATGCGATCGGTCTTTATGTGAGACTGAGTGTATAGAGAGTAATTTCTGGGGAAATCTTCGGTTAACTTTCACTCCTTCGATGCTGATAAAACACACCTAAAACTGAAACGCCCGTCAAATTATTTTGTTTTTGCTTTTTTTGTTTTGTTCGTGAAGTGTTTGCGTCTTGTTTATTCGGATAAGTGGATATACCACAAGAGAAAAAAAAATAAACGAAAAGAGTTAGGGACCCGTATGATTGAAGCGGTGGGATTCTAAGGCACCCGCGTCTTTGGAAAGGCGAATAGCATCGATTTTATACAGGACCGGAATATGTTTAAGCGTTCTGTCTTTCTACGCCGCACTCCGGCCGCGCCGTGGACCAAAGCGAAGGCTGATTTCAAGCTGAGCCAATCACGTGTGAAGAATACGGACACGCGGACAAGACCCATAGCAAGGATTCGTCGTTTGCGGGTTTGCGGGGTTTATTTTTCTTCAAATTCGGGGGTGTTTTTGTGGTGTTTATTTTTCCCCCCGCAGATTTGGCTTCTTTCTGTGTCCATTTTCGGTGTAAGAGAGGAGGGAAAAAATCGGCGTTTATCCCTGTTTGTCGGCGTTTAGTGGGGCACGGGACTTCTCTAACTTCCAGGGAACATCCGTGTAAACCAAATACTTAAAAAATACTTTTTCTCCCGATAAGAGTATAGTAAACGAAAAAAGGGTGTTGTTCCGAAGAAACGGGCAGCCTCGCAAAAAGTTCAACCGGTGCCCTTTTTGGGGTTAACACCAAATGAAACTGTAGGTAAAAACATTTTATTCCCGCGAATTTTGTGTTTTTATTGAAAAACTTTCCTATACTTTGTTCACCCTTAAGCTGAGAGTAGAAGTTCATGCTTCAGCGCGTGCTCGCTGTCTTCCGCAGTGCTTTGCTTTCCAGTGCATGCGCCACAAGGTTTAATTTTCGTAGTTTATCGGTGTTTAATGAAAATACGGAACCCTACCTCCGTAGATTTTTACAGCGGAGCTGTTAAGGGCTAGGTCCCTCGGATCGTGTCCGGTATCAAACGAATGTCGACACAAACCGAACTGGACAGCTACCGCCATCTATAAGCGACGTAGGCAAGCACACAACCAGTATGGTTTCCGCCGTCGCTCGTAGATGGCGGCAACCTTTGCAGCTATCTAGGGTGCCTACATGAAAAGCGCGCGTGTGTATGAAGGCACTCTACAGCTATCATAGTAGAATGAATAGTTGAGCGCGTTGGTGGGAATTCATCGTAGGAAACAGCGCGAAAAACAGACGACGACGAAGAAGAGGCACACAGTGTATCGAGTACAGCTCCGGTGGTCTTCCTTCTTCACGAGAGTGGAAAGGCTGAACGTTTTCTTTACGTTTTCTTACGATACGAACTTGTAAGTCACCTAAACATCCTTGCTTCGAATGTCGCGTGCAAAGTTATACTTGGTCGCTACGCTTCACGCGAAGCACGAATGTTCTGGTGACTCTTGACATCAGCAGACGTAAGCTAACGTAAGCAGACGGTGTTGTGGGAACCGGCCTTACCACGTATCTTTCTCTCTCCTTGCTCTCTTTTTCCGGGGACTCTGACAGTTGGGCGCGTTGGTGCTGAATTTGAGAATACATTACAGCGCTCGAGGACAAGAACAAATGAGTCCACGTTAGCGCTCGAGGACATGAACAACAATGAACAATGACAAAACGAAATGAGCAAGAAATGTGCGCTAACTTTCAGCCGTTTAATCGCGGAAAAGACGAAACTATATACACTGTGCCATGGCGCCACAATCAACTCGTCCGATGCCCCACCGTCGCTCGCAAGAACTCAATCTCCCTGTCTGCGAGTTCAATAGAGGCTGCACTGGCATGTATCCGGTACAGTATACGTGTCGACGTATATGCCCATCACAAACGGTAATAGCGCAGTCGATTACAATCAAATGCAAATCCGTGAACCATAACTCGAAGCCGCGTTCACACTCCAATCGCATCACACAGATGACACTCTGCAGGCGGCACCGTCTGAGGCATGTTTCCTTCTTGACCATTGGTAATTAAAAAAACTGACCGCAGACATGCTTTGCTTTACCTTAATCCGGAGAGCAGCCAAAACTACGGGCTGATGAAACCACGGAAGCAGCGCCAAGATCGCGAGGTCAAGCAGTTCTCTTTCTGTGCCTGTGCGGTCTGGCTAAAGTAGAGCCACTAAATAAGCTGCGCTTCATACAGATCTTGGTGCTTTAAACGATGGTTGTCAGTCATCTGAAGCTTTATCTGAAATCACAGGAAACGTTTTTGCGTCCTCCACCAATGTTTAAACAATTCGCGACAAGGCAAAGCAACATCGCGTGAGTTTCCTAACCGAAACTAATGCTTAGGAAGTCCACTTTTTGGTGCTTACTTATCAGTGCTATCAGTGGATATTATTTTTATTTATTTTAAAGGTAGGTGTACTCCAGTAATTTGTTTTGAATGGACGCTAAAAACGGTGAATATGGGTGAAAAAAATACAGTTTAATAAAAACAAAACAAGGGGTTTTGACAAAAAAAAACAGTCCTAGCTAGAGCAATTTTAAAAAAAAATCGGTTTTCTTGGTTTTAACTAATTGTGTGTGTGTGTGTGTGTGTTTTTTTTTTGACACCAATGGTTGTTTATCGGTGTTTTCCGGTTTTACCCGTTTTATGTTTATTTTTATTTTTATATTCCACACACCAGCGGACGTTTCTGAGTGTTTTTCGATGTTCACAACACTAGTAGTTTTTGACACCGATAAATTTTAATCGTTTTTTTTTTTAAACCGAAATGTCTGGGGTTTATATCTAGCCAATCAACTGCGGGGGATACGTGTGTTATATACTTCACGGAAACCTCTAATCTGAGCCAATGGCGTGAAGTACAATCTACATACACTGTTCATGGCGTGTTTTCTTCTTGTTTGACGCTGTCCCGTTCACACTGACCATACAAACACCTTATGCGCGACATGTTCCCATGCTTTTTACATGCGCGAGGCACGTCTGCGTATAATTCTGTCGTCATGTATGCGGAAAAACACCGTACGCCTTTTGTAACATGTGTAGAGCAGTGCGATTCAAGTGCGTGTGTGTATGCGAGAACGCGTATGGCCTCGGCGGCGGTCCAACTCGAAAACGTGGCGTCGGTGGGCGCACCTCGCGCGCGTTCGGTCCAGCAATCGATGGCGCCTATTCAGCGAAAGGAGTCTCGGAACCTGCATTTGTACGCCGACAAGGTATATTCCGTAAGCGTTAATAATTGACGCTTTGTTGCTGGATAGAAGGGGGCTTTGGAGGCCGCCCCAGGCATAATAGCTAGGGTTATAAGCTCGCTCGCTCGTCACTCCCATATAAAATATTCGAACCTTTCCCCTTTCTTTTTATTACGTCATCGTGCTTTAGGCAATCTTGAATCTGTACGAAGATTTCTGTTGTTTTTTTTATTTGTTGAGACGCGTTGGACCATTTTATGAGGAAAGACAGTTTTTTTTAATCTTTCCCGTGACGATGTTTTTCTGTACAAAATACTTCTTTTTTTTTTTTACAAACACTTTTTGAGTCATGTTTGCAGTCTTTGAACGCTTTGAATTATATAAAGACGGTGTAAAGGGGTGCAGCGGCGGACTTTATTTACAAATCGACCTTCGTTTTTTTTTTCATCTCAAAGACAATTGATGCGTTCCTGTTGATACACTTTACTTGGTAGTCTCGATTTAGAGAAAGTATAAAAAAATATCCAGAAGCCAAAGGACGCACTGAAGGAAATAAAACATTAATACTTACGCTAATCGGAACTCACAACGTGGAAGCGTATTGAGTTAGTGTAATGTGTTGTTTTTTTTCTTTCAGTTTTCTTGTTTAGTTTTAGGTGTGCTTTGCTGCGATAGTCTACCCATTGCTAGTTCTTTGGAAAGCCGTCCCCCAAGTTTTATCCTTGAGGATATTTTTTTATTTTGTTTTCTGCCACCTACATTTAGTTTTGCTCTATACTTCGTTTCAGCTTCGGTCCAGACGCAGCCGATGCTACAAGCGCGAGCATGTAGCCCAGAACAGTGCTTGCACTGCACGAGCGCGCGTGCTTGGCAGGGATGCTGAAAGCCCGGAGCTCGCGCTTGTAGCTTTGGCTGCGTCTGGACCGAAGCTGAAACGAAGTATAGTTGCACAATTCCGAACGATATATAGTTTCTTTTACTGTGCGTGAAAGACACCAGCGTGTAAGAAGCCTGTCACAAGCGTGTCACGAGCGTGTTGACCCGAAAGGTGCTTGCACTGCACGGGCGTGGGTGCTTGAGAAGGGACGCTAAATACCCGCCACTCGCTCTTGCAGCTTTTACAAGGTCAGAGTCCAAAGTTTCACCTTCACCGACTACTATTTATTGGCCAATAACATAACGCCTTGGCCTGAAAGCGCGTCGCGTCATTTACTTACGATGTTACTTTTTTTTTTTTTTAATTCCAACAGAAACATTTACATAAAACGCTTTGCTTTGGTGACCCTCCAAATTGCGAGCCAAGCAGTGATTTAAGCATTCCACTATTCATTGCCGCCTTCTGTAGTTAAAATAATGTGTCTGAGCTCGTTGAGTTTATCGACTGCTCTGAACATTGCTGGAACTCATTTTTTGTACAAACAATACAGGATCTAAATGGGCTTCCAGAACATGTTATAAGATACACAAATGTATTTCAGTTGTAATCATCTTGGGAACAGTTACTTACTTAAAGGTTCCCTGAGGAGGTTTCTTAGATCGCCTAAATATGGTGATAACTCTCCCTGCTGGCTCTAAGTATCATAAATATTCCTAAATCATGGCGATACGCAACCGATTTCCCTACTAAAAAACTGAAAGCCGTTTAGAACTCCCTGTAATGCCAAATTAGAACGCAGCTCTTGAGGAGGAGGAGGAGGGGAGGGTACGGAGAGGAGGCTATGGCCCTCCTCCTCTCCTGCTCGCCTCCCATTTAGGGAAAAATTTTCCGCTAAATTTAGAGGGGAAAGTTTTCTGCTAAATTTAGCGGGGAAATTTTTTCCGCTAATTAAGCGGGGAATTTGCCCATAATGCACCGCGCGGTTACGCCGGCGGCAATGGCGACGGCGACGCCGCTCAAGCCATAAACGGGCGCCTACGAGCTGCGCTCTAAAAAGCTGTCAAAGATCGCAACACACCGCGGTCATATCCGGCGATGGGAGGATCACGCTCTGAAATCAGGACCACTGTCAGCCAATAGCAAGTGAAGGATCCTCGCTCATCTGACCGGGGGAACGACTGAATCCGGACACATCACTCCCGCAAAAGATTAAAAAACAAAAGAAAAAAAAACAAACATAGTGCGTTGTTTTGGGGACGATTATTATGGGGGATCAGCCCAGTCAAGCGCGTGGCTCCAAGGACCCCCAGCGCTATCTAACGGAAAAAAAGCTGAACTATCGTCGAGGCTATTGTGTGAACGAGCGCCCTTTCAGGGGCGGTTCGACTTTTTTCTATGGTAGTTGGAAGGGGAAGTCTGACGGGCGCTGTTACCGCTCAATTATAAAAAAAGGCGCGATACGCGATGAAAATTTTGGGAGAGCTTAGATTACAGAGAGGATCCATCTCAAACCATAAGGTGCGTTTGCAATTTAATGGCGGACGCCACCGGCGTAGGTGGGTCCCAACTGGGCATGCGCTGCGTTTTCGCTGGCGAGGAGGGAAGCAGACGGAAAGGCTGAAACGCCCGTAGACGAAACACGTATTCGTGACCTCTTCGCAGCTCGCATTGCAAACGCGGCCCATACACTACGTGACCCTGATCGAGCAGTTGGAAACTCTCCGCATTGTAGTATCTCTCAAAAGTTTGGGGGCCGCTGACTCGCCTGCTGGCTGCAGTGCCCCTAGTGGTTCCCAAAAATGTCTTCGCGGAATTCAGGCGCACGACCCGTTTAACGGGTGAAACGTGCGCGATTCGTGTACTTCCCGAAACCTGAGTCAAAATATAACGAAGCTACGTGACATTGCAACAGACGCGAGGCGGGCGGCGCGTGTGTTGCGATGAAAATCTTCGCCCCCTGCAGGCGAGTCGTTTTCATCGCAAGTTTGTGCAGCCCTTCGCTCCCGCTCGTCACACGTTTTCTTCCAGTCACCATATTTTGGCGTTACTTCCCACTTTTTATTATATTGTCATTGCTTTTGGCAATATCATCCGCAAAATATCAAAAATTTTAATACTCAACCGCACGAGTAATTTCATTTTAAACAGAGCACACCTGCGCTGATCGCACCTGCGAACCACACAGAGTTTTCTTTGCTTTTTACTACTGTATCTGTAAAATAACGTCGTTCAAAGAGAGACAAGATTTACGGTATTCAGGGAAGCTCAGATTATCGACGATGATCTTTGTACGCATCATCAACCATGTTGATCAAAACCGGGAACAAGTCCACGCCCGCGACTGAGACGTTACCATGCCTCATGTGACGTTACGACGCGACCAGCCATGCATACTTCCGAAATTTAGCGTGAAGTTTGGTATTGATGATTATAGTTGATTGAACGAATATTTGGGCGTCTTGCAATGAAATGGATATCACGTATGACTGTATTTATTGCCTCTTTACGTGACCCGTGCAAAAAGTTGGTAGCTTCCGGATATCACTGGAAAATCACTTTAAATAAGAACCGCTTATCGTCATTTCTCCCGCACACTTGTCAAATGCCCGAAACCTGATGGCTGAATTATGCCGACCCGATGGACTCAGCCACGCTTGATTTTGCTCTTTGTCCTGGACAGCCTCTATATTCGTCGAAATCATCATTAACTCAGCGAAATGTCTGGTCAAGTGGGGAGTGACGGCAAAAACTGAAGAGCCACCGAAGACTCGATAACGGTTGAGCTTTCTTCCGATAGATTGCGTCGCAGTTCTCGTTACCCACGCGCTCGGCTAAGCTTTTTTTCTACATCGTCCACGACGGTATACAATTAAACTATTATAGCATACTTCTTTTTTTTTTTTTTTATAACCCGTAGATGAAGGTTGGCTGGCAACCCTGAGGGAAATTTCCCATATTAAGGTAATATTCAGACTCATATCAGAAATCTTGCTAGTTTGAGGGGAATTTTTGGCACAGTATATATATGGGGACTTTTGTAGGTCAATTATGATTTTATTTCGAGATTACATCGAATTTTAGCGGCTTTGGCTACATTTAGGTTATTCCCTCCAGCTGTATGGCGGTTTCTTGTGCCACCGCCTGGAAACACTGAGGAGCACACGAACACTGGAGGGCTTGAACTTACCTCTCAAGCGATATGAAGACATGGAGAATGCAATGAAAAAGGCCCTGAAGGAGCAGATCCGGTCACGACCCCGACGGAAGCGAAGACCGAAAGCTTGGTGGAACCACGAGGTGGACACGGCGGTGAAGAGAAGAAGAGAGGCGAGCCGATACCACCGCGGAATCGTAAAAAGGGGCAGGCGAGAGGAAGTCAACAGAGCCTGGGATCTCTTCAGAAGCTGCAAGCAGAAGGCAGCGGCATGTATCCAGGCCAGTATACAACGGTGTGATCGACGATTTATGGAGGAACTTCGAAGAGCGGGAAAGAGTGCACCACAGCGCTTCTGGAGGAGACTACGGTGGGAGGCCAGGTCAACGAACCACACCCAGATATTGAAACAGCCGGAAACCGGAGCAGAGATGTTGGGTATACAATGCATCCCCCTCATAGAAGAATGGTATGGGAACATGATCGGGGCAGAAGAACCAATGTCTGTGGAGGGAGATCAGGAAATCCCTGATGTGGACAATAAGGACCAGGGGCCGCCGGCAGAGCTTAGAGTAAGACCCACAGATGGGGAGCTATCAAGAGCGGCACGGAGGGTCGACGCAAAGACTGCAATGGGAAGAGACGAAATCCCCATGTCACTTATTCAGGGTCTGGGACCTAGAATGCGAGCCTTGGTGGCAGAAAACCTCACAGAGATCCTCGCGGATGCCCAAGTACCGGAGACATGGAAAGAAACAAGAATGAAGCTCTTGTACAAGGGAAAAGGCGAAAAGGCTGATCTCGGTAACTACCGGCCGATTAGCATCACATCAGTGCTTTACAGAATGTGCACTCAGATTATCAGAACGAGACTGCAGAAATGGGCCGAGGAAACGGAAGTGCTGGGAGAGCTGCAAAACGGTTTTCGAACAGGAAGATGCATAGAAGACAACCTATTTGTGGTAACACAATGCATCGAAGTGGCAGTCCAGGAGGGCAGACCACTTTACGCAGCTTTCCTGGACATTTCCAAGGCATACGACACGGTGGACCGGAACATACTCTGGAGTCGACTTCGAGGCCTAGGAATAAACGAGGCAGATGTGAATCTGCTGCAGGCACTGTATGCTGGGGTCTCAGTGCGGATTGAGTGGGAGGGCCACATGACCAGGCGTCTACCAGTACCCAGGGGCCTGAGGCAAGGATGTCCACTATCCCCCTTGCTATTTATGTTGTATGTGGCACCGTTGGAGAAAGCGCTAGAGCAGTCGGGTGTGGGCTTCGACCTATCATACAGAGTGGAGGGAGCCTGGAAGCGGCAGAGAATACCGGCCCTCATTTACGCCGATGATGTGGTGCTCCTTGCCGGCTCGCCTGAGGACCTCCAGGTGCTTCTGGACATATGCGGGGAGCTCGCCACGCATTTTAGACTCCATTTCAACCAGAGGAAGAGTGCGGTCCTAGCCTGGGGAGACCGAGATGGACCGAATCGGGAACCAGAGGAACAACGGTGGCACCTGCACGGAGGGAGGTTGACAAGACAAAACACAGTCAAATACTTGGGAGTGACCCTGACTGCGGAGCCCGACTACCTGAAGGTCCATGAACGGGAGAAGAGATTGGGAGCGATAAGGGGGAAAGGAGTCCTGGCGAAGAAGAGCACCTGGACGTTCAACAAATTCGAGGTGGTGAGGGGTCTATGGAAGATGGCCATCGTTCCGGGACTCACGTACGCAAATGGCGTACTCGTCCTCTCATCGCAAACAAGGGCCTTCCTGGAGAGAAGACAGAGGGATGCGGGAAGAATGGCCTTGGCAGTTTCAAGAACAGCACCCAACGAGGGTGTCCAGGGGGACTTGGGCTGGTCGTCCTTCGAGGCCAGAGAAGCCAGCGCCAAGGCACTGTACGAGAGGAGAGTGCACAGACTCCCGGATGGGAATTGGGCCCACCGCACCCTGCGCTACATGATATACCAGGGAAGAGGCACCAAATGGATGCACCGCCTCCGAAGGCTGAGGGACCGCTATGGTTTCGAACCGATCTGTCTGGAGTCAGCGGGCGAGAGCCGGGAGGGCCCAGCGGCAATCAGAAAGGGCATCCGAGCACTGGAGACGGAGAGATGGAGAGCGGGAGCGGCGGCGAAGCCGTCCCTCGCGATGTACTACGCGGAGAAGGAGGCCATAGGGAAAGAGGCCTGGTACGACAACTCGACAGGCAGTGGACTCCTCGCAGAGGCCCGCATGGGCACATTACGGACCCGGGTGTGGAGGGCCAGGTTCACGGAGGGACAGGAGAGGACGTGCACACTCTGCGGGCAGACCGACGAGACGATGGAGCACCTAGTGCTGCAGTGCCGGCACATTGTACCGGTCCCAAGTACAAAGGTGCTACCTGTAGCACTCGGTTTCCGAATCGGTGCAGAACAAGGAGAGGAAGAACAAAAGAACGTTCGATCGGCGGTAGACGTGACGAAGAGGCGGCTGGAGGTCTGGTGGAGGGAGACGCATCGGCGGAGGGAATGCAACCGATCAGCGGAACATCAAGCGGAAGCGGAAGTCGCGGGAGGCGCGACAGGCTAGATCCAGTATCCGTTGCTGTTGATCACCCGATACAAAGGGAAGAGCCGCAGACTCCAATCCAATCTTAATCCAAACGTTTTTCGGCAACATCAATTTTCGTCTGTTTTTATCGTGCCCGTGAAATCTACAGAGGATGGGATCAGCCAAGTGGAAGCGTCTGAAAGCGCCGCTGTGCCTTCCCGAAAAAGGAAGCTTGAGTACAGGAAGAAATTCTGCGATGTCTGGAGATGGAGACTTACCATGACTACTATTACTTCGTGAAATGCCATGCACGAAATGGTAGTTACTGTGTGCCGCGCTCTCTGCGTTCGAGTTCAAGAACTCTCGCTTGTGTTTCACCTTTTTTGTTTTAGACTGACTATTATAAAAAGCTTAATTGAAGTTATTGAGCAGTACCATATTCTGATGGCGTGCATAACATGTAAGGTGAAGATAGGGTTTAATCTTCAGTTTGAATCTCCCGGTAACACTTCCCCTGGCCAGATTTGCTTTGGCCGCGGTTTTGACCCGTCGAACTAATTTTTTTGCGATACGCACGCGAGGTGTAAAGGCTACGTAATATATCTAATATCGTACACATGGGAGTGATGCAAAAATGAAGGAATATTTAGTATTTTGTAATTATTTGGGCACGCGCGAGGGACATTTTGGCAAAAATAGGGAAATTTCTGGCGTTCGCTAGGGAAATTCCGACTTTTCGTGTTGGCCGCCCTGACTGACAATATCTTTAAATAAGTAAACAAGGAACAAAATAAAACTGACGCGCACAATATACTTGAAGGCCCGTCATCTAAGGCGCTCCGAGAAAATTTATTTGAATTTTTTTGTTGGAGCGCGTGTAATCCCGGCGCGTCGTCCCACGCTAGCCACGCCCAAAAGCCGCAGTCAAACAACTTATACATCATCCAAAAGACAGTCTGCACACACTTTCTGAGACGTGTTTGTATTCTTCTATCCTCTCAGATTTGTTGCACAGAATCTATCTTCAAAGATGTTGAAGCGCATGGACCAGCACACTGTTCACAAACAAGCACGCTGTTGCCCATATAGGGTGTGAGCAGTGAGCGTGCACAAAAACCAGACTCGCCCGAGGGACAGCATCTGCGCATGCGTGGTGCCGACAGCAGCGCCACCGCAGTGGTGTGACTGGCGCCCCGCTGCGGCGAGACGCCGAAACACACTTCTCCCGAGCGAACAAGTACATCGGTTTCGGGTCCTCGTCGCTGCAAAAGCTGTGCGCTGACGTCCAGGTTTCCCGAGAACTGGCTCTTTGATGCTCTCTGCTACCAGATCCTCGCGCTCTAAATCTGCGACCGGGCACTCTATGGCTCCGTCGTCGAACTGCCAGGCTTTCTGAGTATAGAGGAGGCTACGGTATGAAGAAGAAGAACGGTCTCGCCGCGGCCTCAATGAATCCTGAAATGTATCGTTCGTTACGGCAAGAGAAAAAAAAAGAAAAAAGGATTAGCTCCGCGCGAAGCGAGACTGAAGCCTGGTTCAGACAGTTGCGTTTGACTGCGTTGTGGCTGCGAGAAACCAGGACAGCCCTGCTGCTTATATCGCGTGCCAAGATGATTCCTTCAATTGAATTCCACGCTTAATGCGAAGCACAGATGTGCCGGTGACTCGCTTTCGGTTCTCGACGCACCGCACTCAAACGCACTCAAACGCAAGTGTCTGAACCGGCCTTGACGGCGACGTCCGACGCGCTACACGCCCGCTTTAATTTAGAAAGCTCGATGTTTCAGCGGTTAATCGAGTTATCTAACGAGGCAAACTCAATATTCGGTGCTTAAAAAAAATAACGAAACATATCGTGTTTCAGGAACGCGTAACGTCGTTTCGCCCCTCGATCCCCGTGGAGGGGGAGCGACAGTGTGACGTACAAAGCGAAATTGCACAATGTCGGGTTTGTTTGAGCTCGGACGTAATATATAGAGGTTTGCACACGCGGGTTCGGCCCCCCTCCGAAGAACCGTGTGTTTACTTTGGCGACGGTGACCTAACTCAGTGCTCGATCGTGTCTCTATCGATATATAGGCCTATGTTCCAAAAAAAATGGCCCCAGATTTTCTTCTTTTTTTTTTTAGATTTTTAGGGAATACGGAGAGGAGTGTGTAAACGAGAAGCGTTGGAGTTTTTGCATATTCATTTGTCTAACAAATATTAAATAATCACGAATATAAACTCTGTCGGTCAATATCATGGGGGTTACCAAAACAAAAAGTACCGAATAACGTTACTCGTTACTTGGAGATAAATGTAACACGTTACCGATCTACGTTACATCAAAATAGAAGGAACGCGTTAACGTTACCGATATGAATTAACGCACTTTGCTTTTGCATTACTTTTTAGAGCGCAGCTCTTAGGGGCCCGTTTCCGGCTTGAGCGGCGTCGCCGTCGCCGTCGCCGTCGCCGTCGCCGTCGGCGTAACCGCGCGGTGCATCATGGGAAATGTCCCATAATGCACCGCGCGAGCCCCCCCACCGGGGTCACGTGACCTCGTGGGGGGTCACGTGACCCCCCGAGGTCACGTGACTCCCCTGAGGTCACGTGACCCCCTCCTCAAGGTCACGTGACCCCCTCCTCGAGGTCACGTGACCCCCCGAGGTCACGTGACCCCCGCCGATGTCGCGTGACCCCCCGATGACGTCATCGTCACTGATGACGTCACCGGCATCCACATCGTCATCGTCATCATCACTGATGACGTCACCAGCATCCACATCGTCATCGTCATCATCACTGATGACGTCACCGGCATCCACATCGTCATCGTCATCAT
This sequence comes from Ixodes scapularis, assembly GCF_016920785.2. Lineage (NCBI taxonomy): Eukaryota > Metazoa > Arthropoda > Arachnida > Ixodida > Ixodidae > Ixodes > Ixodes scapularis. The sequence goes on from NW_024609836.1 coordinate 91,281,810, forward strand.
CACTGATGACGTCACCGGCATCCGCATCGTCATCGTCATCATTACTGATGACGTCACCGGCATCCACATCGTCATCGTCATCATCACTGATGACGTCACCGGCATCCCCATCGTCATCGTCATCATCACTGATGACGTCACCGGCATCCACATCGTCATCGTCATCATCACTGATGACGTCACCGGCATCCACATCGTCATCGTCATCATCACTGATGACGTCACCGGCATCCGCATCGTCATCGTCATCATCACTGATGACGTCACCGGCATCCCCATCGTCATCGTCATCATCACTGATGTCACCGGCATCCACATCGTCATCGTCATCATCACTGATGACGTCACCGGTATCCACATTGTCATCGTCATCATCACTGATGACGTCACCGGCATCCACATCGTCATCGTCATCATCACTGACGACGTCACCGGCATCCGCATCGTCATCGTCATCATCACTGATGACGTCATCAGTGACGTCACTGATGTCGTCACCGGCATCCGCATCGTCATCGTCATCATCACTGATGACGTCATCAGCGACGTCACTGATGACGTCACCGACATTCGCATCGTCATCGTCATCACTGGTGAAGCCATCAGTGACGTCACTAATGACGTCATCGGTACCCGCATCGTCATCGTCACGGATGACGTCATCAGTGACGTCAGTGATGACATCATCGGCATTGGGGGTCACGTGACCCCCAAGGTCACGTGACCCCCCCCCTGGTTAGTTTAACCCCCCCCGTGCCCTTCCCTCCTCCTCCTCAAGAGCTGCGCTCTAATTCGGCGTTACAGGGAGTTGTAAGCGGCTTTCATTTTTTATTTATAAATTAGAACGTTTTACTGGTTGGACTTTGCAGGTATGCATAAGAACCACGTTTCAAGAAACATTGTGTCCATGGAGAGACCTAGCATAATTACTTTACATTTTTGTTTTTTTGTATTCATATGACTTTTTTTATAGAAACACAAAAATTGATGAAGTTTATTTTTATTTTATTTTCTTGGGGAGAATAGTTACTGAATAAAGGCCTATTCGCACGGCGGACAAATTAAGGGAATCAGGTCCCCGGACCAGAGAGATGGGCTTATCACGTGACCGGTGCAGGTCCCCGGTAAGTCTACGGACGTGGCTCTAAATCCCACGGTTATCGTGGACCGAAGTGAGAACTGCGAGTCCGAACGAGTCGTAGCTCCTGTCGCTGCTTTTGCTGCTAGTGCTACCAACTAAGATGAGCGCCTTTCAAAGTTACGGCCTTGCACTCGTAGCTTTCGCTCATTTGGTGGAATAACTGACGGGAAGGGGCTCGTGATAGTTAAAAAAACAGGGAAATACCAGGGTTGGGATTTATTGTGATTGATACGACAGCATACTGCATTGACTCGCCTTCAACACACATTTTCAGTGCGCAGCAACAGGCCCCAGTGTGGAACCATCAGGCTCGCCTAGGGAAAACCCGAAACGCGACAATAGAAAACAAAGTTGAGAGGCAAATATTCCACTTACAGACGGAAATTGCGCAAAAATGTGTTCAATGAAATAACGAAACGCTCTGCGGCAAATAGTTTTGATAATGTTGTTGGTAATGTTGAAAAAAAAAAAATGGCGAACAGCATATGAAAAGTAAACAAACTGCGTTTTATTTAGCGTCACATATACATGTTTGGAAGTAAATTTACGTCACCTGGACCATCCGAGAATAAATAGCTGTCTATTCTATTCCGCCTAAATCCTAATGCTACCCAAGCGATAAACTTGTTTTTAAACATAAATTATGAATATTCAAAGTTAACCAGTTTTCACAGTCCTTTTTTCTTGACCAAATTCAACATCTTTCCCAGTTAGCATTTGCTATTTAATTTATAATGGCGTTAAATCAAAATAATTTCAAGAACTCGAGATGAACAACGCCTGATAAATCGAAATAAGAAGAAAATTCTAATCACATTTTTTTTTACGAAATAAAATGTATATCCCACGTTTCACTACTACTTTTGATAGCCAAAAATAACCGCATGATTTCGCGCTGTGGTATTGAGGCTCATTGTTATATCTTGCTATGAGCTTGAAAACATGCGCATGATATCGCTTGGTGCTTTTATATACAGCAGGTCGTGCTTTTGGAGAACCACTTCTGCCTTCTGTGTTTAATACATTTTGAATCGGCGTTTTTTTTTTTTCTCCGAAGAGGGTTCCTGTATAGAATATTAAGAACTATATTATAATTTTGCAAATAAAAAAGGCAGTAAAACATCGTCGACTTCAAAGTTCCTTTCTATGCGGCAGGGACGAAGAAAGTAATTACATGAAATAACATATAATCATATTCACTTGAGTGAGGTGTCAACTAGAGTGTGAACCGTTACATAAAACACAGCCAAGCATGAGCCATATGAACAAACGCTAAATGTTGTTCCTAACAAAAAAAAAAAAAAGGCTCTGTTGTCGTTTGCGCAGTTTGGCGCGATTGGTTCGTTCGGAGTTGGCCGAGTCTACGGACCTGGCACGAAACTCGCCGGGCCAGGAAAAAGCGACAATACAGCGAGTTTACAATCTCGATAACCGTGGTACGACACCCGCGGGCCTACTTCGTAACGTTTGCCCAAGTGATGCGCAACATTCCAAAAGTCCGCGGACTTGACCCAGGGACACGTTCCTGTGGTGCGCGGACCAGCTCTCGAGTTTTGCATGCTTTTGTTTTTGCCTGTAACATTGCGGATTTCAAGCCGCAGAAAAGGTGACGTCACTGATTACGTAGGAACTCGTCCGGGGACAATTTTGCCTTGTGAATGCCCCTAATGTAATTACGTTACCCGCAACTCAAAATAAGTAGGTTACACGTTACTGTTTTGAAAACGTAACGATTACATTACTACGTTACAGAAAAAAGGAACGCGTTTTCTGCAACGCGAGTTCTGGTTCCGCGTCACCGTCAAGACTGTTATCGGACAGCAACATTTTTCGCCGCGCCTACACAGTAACCCGCCGGTTCGACTAAACCAAAACCGGAGTATAATGGGAATTCTGAGAGCGTTCGCAACGCGCGACGTGAAGAAAGTAGCTTTCGAACTTTTTCGCAAAGGCCGACATGAAAGCAAAACGTGTCTCCCTCGAGGCATTGATATATTATAGCCCAGTTCCCTAGAGCTCTTTTTGAAACGCGAAACAGACAAAGCGCCGTGCACTCGAATTTTTTTTTGATAAAGCAGATTAGAAATTCTATTACCGCGGAAACCTAGTTGGTATACTGCTGCTTTTTGGTCACGTATAACGTCACATTCTTTCTACCGCTTAAATTGTATTATGCTCAGCGAGAGCTCGGGCTGGAAGAGTCCCGACCGTAGCTATAAAAAAAGTGCACCAACACGCTCCTTCACAAAATGACTTTAGGCAGCTGTCATACTTGATTATGGTGGTTTATTTAGTTGCGAATACAGTGCACTCATAGTGGGAGGCTTTAACGGCTCAGGATCGTAGAACATAACACAAAAAATAGCGTCGAACGCTACATCTGCGCGGGCTACAACGTAACCACAGTGACTGTTGGCCAGGAGAAAAACTCAATTAAAGAGAGTTATAAGCACGACTGAGTACGCACATCCACTTAACAAAAGCATTAATAAATAGAATAAAGACAGGCACTTTTATCGCGAGCAATGACTAGAACAGAACAATTCACATAGTCTACTGTCGACCTTATAGATGTTGTCAAAGATGAAAAAAAAAGGTGGGCGCAATCTGAAACTCAAGATAAGTGTGTAGGGAGGCGCGCGTCTGTCTCAAACTGAAACAGGTATATCATTGTACATTCTGAAGTAGGAGAAGCAGCATTTGTGTCGAACTTGTCCCGTGTTTGCCTAATTTAGGTGACGCCGAAAATTGGGCGTCAATTATTTTGCGCTTCATTGTCGAGGCTGAAGTTCGTCTGCTTTTTGCACGAGAATTGCGATGATGTCGGTACACCAAACTCTTATTGGCTTGTTGAAAAAAAAAAAAAAATAGCGGGTAGACCTTAAAGCATCTATCATTGAGGTATGCCAACTACCATTTCAGTCAAAGGTAAAGGTAGAAGAAGAGGAGTCAGTGAACTATAGTAAACAAGTTCCACTCGCGTTCTAGACAGAACACGTACTTTATGCTAGCCGTTTTCTTGTACTTGATACACTCACCAGTTCGTATTCTCTAGACGGCAGACATCTTGAGAATGGAGGGCATCCCATGATTTGACGACCTCGGTGTCTGAAGCTTCAGCGATGCGATCCGGCGAGTTCTATGCAAGCAATCCTAATTACTGCGTGCGTTCTAAATTTTTGTTTTTCAAACCTCGATAGCTTGTTTTGTGTTTAGTATGGCTCTGTACCATCGGACTGGTGGCATGCACTTGTACACTGGCTTGTTCTTGCAACGCTTTCACGTGGATCCATCACGTCGATCCACTGACTCCTCGTCCTCAACATTTACAGCACGCAAACTAACCAACGGTGCAGCGATAAAAAGCGAGTGGAACTGAAAATTTGTTCTCTACAATCGCTCGTGAAACAGACCCGAACAGAATAACTAAACAAAACAACAAAAGAAGTTTTAGGCGCGGTCACGGAGACCACGAGGAGTGAAACTCACGTGACTTCCGGCGAACCCAGTTTTAGTGACGTCGATGCCTCCTTTCTAAACGCCCCGACACCTTGCGGCACATTGTTACGTCACAGGGCACTGTTGGGCACTTTGAATTAAGCTTAGTATTTCTCTTTTTTTTATAAAAAAAATTACGGAACTCTCAAGTGAACCAATTTCTTGGTGATGGCCTGATATCATATTTTAACGCCTAACATAAAAATAAAATTTTTTTGGCGTGTTAGAGGTTTTTTGAGGCGAAAGCCTTACTTACCCCATTGAGCGAAAAAGCGGCAGCGGTGTGCCCGAAACATGGTCATAAAAATACGTCATCAAGCACGCGCGGCTCGATCGTGTATGCTCAAGGACGACCTCCTCGGCGTCGTGCTTGAGGTCGTCCTAGACGTCGTTTTGTAGGCGTCGTCCTCGAGGTCGTGCTAGAGGTTATTCTAGACGCTATCCTGTAGGCGTCGTTCTCAACGTCATCCTTGAGGTCGTCCTAGAGGTCATCCAATAGGTGTTGTTGTCAACGTCGTCCTCGACGTCGTCCTAGACGTGGGCCTAAACGCCGTACTTGGTTTCCATCACTAGGACGTCGTCCTTGACGTCGTGCTATTCGTCGTCCTAAACTTTCATACGTGTAGAAACATTGCCCAAAAACATTTCTCCTGCGGAACGATAATGATTTCGCCGTCCTACTTGTAAGGAGGCTTGAGTGTTTTGCCATTTTTTTAATAACTAACAATATTCTTAATAGGGGGAACGCTTTCGGTCCCAAGAGCAAGTTTGGACGTCGCACTGCGCAAACGCATAACTTCTGCGCGTGCGCAGTGCGAACGCTGCTCGGGGGAATTAAAGCATTAGGCTTCCCCTATTCTAAACTCTCGAGTATTGCCGTTCTGGGCGTAAGGCAAAAAGTGCTCGTATCCACCTTGCTGCGTGCTCATTGGTCACATGCCGCCGACTCGCGGGTTCATCTGCTCCGTTGTCTATTCCTTGTAAGGGTACGTCGTCACAAAAGGGAATCGTTTTCGCGGACCAGTGAAACTCAATATTTTCGACAAGTTAGGAACGCCCCTATTACGAACGGTACTTCCTTGTATGACAGTTCCTGTCACATCGGTCGTACAAAAACTGTCTGCGGACGTGTCCGAAGCATTCATAAGTATGAAGGAAACGTGCTTGGAAGATGCTTGAAGCGCGTCCACAGATATTTGAGTCACGATGTCTTCAGCCAACACCGTTGTCTTTTGCTTGATGTATGAGCAGTGGGTCTGCGTCTAAAGGCTATTTCATTTGAAAGCGATCTGTATATATACTTAACGGGACACCCGACTGGAATGCCCTGCCGTTTTCATCCTGTCAGTAGAGAGTTTAGAATGGGAGGCCCCGACGCTTTTGGGTGCCCCGGGCAGCTTAAACGGCCTTATACAGGCCATGCTCAGGCTTTTTGCGCGTACGCAGAAAGATTCCCCGAGCTGGGTTTTGTGCCCCTTAAGCATTGGGGACTCTTACTCGAAAACTCATTGTAGACCAGTGCCCGAAATCGTAGCCCCCGGCGATGGAAATGGGAAATAATGGTCTCCAACGCAGGCCTTCGCGAACAGAGGGACTACGCATAAAACAAGAATTTTGCATTTTACGGCACTCTTGGCATAGGTGTTGTTATTGGAGCTTCGTGACTATGCATTTCTGACGTTCTTGCACTACGATATGTGGTGAAGGTTTCTAAAAAAAAAAAAAAAACAGAGCCTTGCCAAAAGCGTGGCCCCCCTGCTGTGTCATGGCGTCAGTATAGACAAACATGGCGGCGCCCATGGAACAGAGAGGACCCTGACCGGTCTATAGAACTTTTTGACGAATTGTCCCAGCTTTAAAAAGAATACCGGGAACTTAGATACACGCGCTGCGAGTGTTGGCGTCTTCAGCCCTAACTGTTCAAAAGCGAAACTCTAAAACAAATGGCACTTCTCAGCCGCGTCTCACGAACGCTTTGATGCTTGGGTAATTTAGTGAAAGTTTTATAGACGTATTGTTAAATTACCCAAGCATCAAGAGGAATGCTTGGAATGTATGTACAAGCGTCACACGCGCTCACCTTCCCCGTATAAAATACTCGATAAATAACTAAAATAAACCGTTGACGAACGCGCGTGCAAGATGCCATTTGTTTTAGGCTTTTGCTTTAGAACAGTTACTGCTGCACACGCCAGCACGTGAAGTAACTACACTCGCAGCATTCTCCTTAATGCTTCTATAATTTAGCAGTACGACGGGTGAGCTTTCCCCGGAGCTTGTCCTTCACACGGACTCATGCCCTCGACTTTGTCTGACATCCTATTCGCACGCGCCGGCGTGCGAGTAAGACGCCGGACAAAGCCATCTGCTCGCAACGGTTGCTTCGAGTCTCGCGAATGTTATACAGGGCGGACAAAGACGCCGGTACGTTAGCCCTCATAACGCTTCCTTATGCACGAGAACTCGCGCGTGGATGGCACTTTCCAAAGCCACTCTCTCGCGCCCCCGCCCGCGCTTCTATCAGCGGCGCCGAAAAGATGTTTGTGAGACGGAGTATTTGCGCGAAACGGCCGCCGGTACACAAAGAAACGAAGTGGATGCGAAGGCCCTGATACTTTTCGGCGGAGCGAATGCGAAGTTGTTTACATCAGAAACCCCCCGACGTGCACTCTTTTCTTTTTTAATTCAAATGTTGAGTACCGTTCCGTGTTCCAAAGAAGAGGCCGTGCAGGAAAACGCGAAGCCAGACAGCCACGGAGAGCTTCCTCGTTTCCATTTCTGTTCCCGTATACAGTCCGTCCATTCCTTAGCTGACAGCGCTATGGAAGTCACGCGCTGGTCGGGACCAATCACACGTCAACCATTCGCGGGCCTGATTACGATGCCGCCGGTATACCAGGTGCAGAATGCGCGGTCAGGTGATGAAAGGAAGGACGCTGATTGGTCCGGTCGAGCTTGTGGTTCCTACCGCACTGTCAGCTCAGGGGTGAAGGGAGTGGTATATTCGGCGATCCTTCCACCCACCCCTCCGCCCCTCGTGTCCCGTTCGGACAAAGCCCGTCAGTGCCAAGAAAGACCACGGGGCTGCTTCTTCATTTTGCGCGGCTCGGGCATGAAATGAGAACCGGGATGAGAAGAGGGTACGGAGAAAGTACCTACCACCTTCTTTTTCTCCCTTCGTGTCCTCCGGCTCTTTCGCCGTGCTGAATAATTCCGTCCGAAACGAGAGAGAGCCAGCGACCCAGTAAAATCCCTCGGATTCCTGAGTGGTCCGAGTGTCGCGCGGAACCCGCGCTCTCTCGGGCTTTCGGAAATTGGGAATGAGACGCGGCGAGACCGAGAGGATGCGGAAAGATAAGCCGGGCGCGTGAAGAACCCCGCTAGCTGTCCCCATAGAGCTGTCCCGTTAGAAACCGCGCATTCCAATCATTCGGCTGCGCCGATTCTCGCTTCTGTCGTCTGCGGAGTGTTGGATATTCAGCGGGGTTCCGGCGCGGGCACTCCCTGGTTTTGTGGCGTATTCCATACGATCTGATTGGTGTATGGGTCGAGTACGTATACCATCGTTCGCACATTAATCGCGCCACCTCTGCCTGAAAAAATGTTGTCTTAAAAGAGGTATGATTATAAGTGTTGTAAGAAAAAAAGACGAGAGAGTGTTAAGCCGCGCCTAATGCATAATACAAAATGCAGACTGTCTGCGGCGTGTTGTTTTGATTATTTTAGAGACCTTTCACGTTGATCATGTCAAAACTATCCGCAAACACGTTCCAAACATACGGATGTAAAAGACAAGCATGTTTCGAACATAGACCGTGTCTTTTGTATAGACCAACTCAAGTCTCTGACGTCAGGCCACCCTGGTGGCGCTGCCGTCGGTACTACCCATGCGCAGCTGCTTCTCCTGCTAAAAGCCTCTAAAAATGGCTACTTTTGCTTTTAACATGCTCTAAACCTGGTGACGTCTGAACTTTGGATCGGCTTCTTACGTTTGTTTCGGCTCGTGATGTTTGATCGTAGCCAACGTTACTAAAACACTCAGTTGGGAAACTCCCATAGAGACAGCTTTGAAAAAGTGGCCTCAATCTGTCTCCGAGCACCGAGCTAATGACGAACACAACGCCACCATTTCTGCCGCATCGGCCACTCAAGGAACTGTACGTGACTTCTATTTTGGCTTTCAGAACAGATACAGCGGAAGAGGTTACAGGGGTGCCACCCCCGTCGCCCCGGCGGACGCGCCGGGTTCAAATAGCGACGTTAAAATGCACCTAAGTCAGGACGCGCTACCTGAAAGGCCCGCTGAGGCATGGTTGTATAAAAACAATATTAATTGTTCCGCAAAACCTTGCGAACAAAAGATGATAAAAACATCACGCGCCCCTCATTTGGTACTAAACTCCAATAAATTTCATACAAAAAGAGTCCTTTCCGTTTGTTTTTACGCAAAAACAGGCTTTCAAAAAGCTCGAGAAGACCACAGTACAGACAAACGATAAAGAGTGGCGCTGTTGTCGCATTTAGCTCGGTCTCGGTGGACGCCAGCGGCCCAGGTTTCGACGGCGAGTTTCCCAACTGAGTGTTTTAGTAGCGTTGATCGTAGCCTTCAAAGTTGAGTTAAGCTCATCCCGGCAACAACGTCTCATAAAGTGTTTCTCGTAGTATAAGGAAGAAAGACTGGTAGCCAGGCATTCACATATATAGTTCAAGTTTTTCGCGTGCGTATTACTGTATCCGATATCATTGCGATTCGTTTTGGGTAAAATGTGTTTTGCACCGCTGTCCCGCGTAGTGAAAGCGACGTATAATGAGTTGGAGTTCACCCGCTGGAAATTACACTAAATTTGTACGTGCGATAGAAGTTAAGAACCAAATAGCCGCGCGCGTCACGCAAACAGGTAAATATTTTCGTAGAAATGTTTTCTTCTTTGGTTCTAGGTATAGCTCTACCGCGATCAAACCTGGTACCCATTGTGGGATATTCAAAATATGTCTGTTACGGTGAGATCCAGAGTCAGCTCTGCTACGTGCTCGCTGCAACAAAATCTCAGCTCTTCTCCGCCGATATTAAAAGCGAGGTGAGAAACGAGCTAGCTGAAAGAAAGAAACCCAAACAGGCCTTCGGCCGCCACTGAAAGATTCGGGCACTTCGAATGTACACACTCCCACATTGCGCAACAATAAAAAAATAGACATTTGAAATCCTAAGATATCACCGAAGAACCCCGCTCTTCCGATACGTGACTTGGGTCGATGATCTTTTTTTTTTTTTTTTAAGAAGAATTTCGCGCATTCGCGGGCTCTCCTAGCGCGGCGACGAAAGCTCGAATAATGATCCGGGAAGTGGAAGTGGCGGGAATTTCGTTGGGAGGTGCGCAACCTCTCCTGTCCAGGTCAGCGGCCCCCAAGGCACTCTTCTGGCAACGACGACTCGTCCCTCTCCCCCGCTTCCCAAGACGCTCAAGGGGAATGCAAGCCGCCGCCCGATAAAAAATATTTCTGCAGTACGCGTCCATCCATTCATTCGTCAGACTCCCTCGAACATTGGGCGTATACCCACCGCTTGGTGTCGTCTAAATAGAGCCACTCAATAGGCTTCCAGAGTGCGGAAACTCCCAAGCTCTGTGCCGTGGCGCTCAGATCGACCCTTCTGGAAACGCCAGCGCCACAAGCGAGCGAGCGCTCGGGGGCATTATGGGAACTGTGAAGCCGTCGCGACCTTTAGCCTAGCCAAGTCTATAGCCTATATTTTTGCATGCTAGTTGGCACACGCTACCGATGGAACTGCAGCACTATTCTTAAGGCCCGTTCACACTCTTGCGACCGAGTACGACTGAGAGAGACGAGATCTCTTAAAATTTCTGAAATGTTTTTAGAATGAGGGAACACACTGGCATTGTGGCGTCATCTATGCGGTGACCCTGGAACTGCATTTCACAAGAGCGAAGGTTTTGCGGGATTTCCGAGGTCAAATGTGCGTAATACCCAGAGAAAGGCTCGTTTATAACATTGACAAAAGTTTTTCGAGCCAAGAAAGAAAGGATAATGCGCGAGAAATAAAAAAAAAAATATGCCGGACCGCCGAGTTTACACTCCTTCCCAATAGTTGGCGCCAGTGTGTTTTCTGGTTTAAGAAGTTTTAAGGAACCCAGGTTTAAGAGGCCGCAAGAGTGTGAACGGGCCTTTAAAGGTATCATAATGAGGTTTTTAAGATCGCCTAAATATGGCGATAACTTATTTTGCGGGTTCTAAGCATCCTATAAATCCGTAAATCATAACGATGCGGTGCCGATTTCCCTATTAAAAAGGCAATCAAAATCAAAAATTATCTTCGGCGGTGGAAGGAGCATTGTGCCGGCAGCCAGAACGGACCAATGAAAACGGGATATTTTGCTGAGATTGCAAACGCTATTATCGCTGGAGCGATGGCCGTTGAGAAGCAGTGCTTTCGTTTTCGTCTTATCTTAACGTGGTGCGTTTACCTTTCAGTTGGTGATGTCTCAAAGCCCGTGGACGTATGTGGATGCTAAAACCCCGAGAGATCTATTTATGTTTTCTCGCGTATAGCTTGTATGTGCCACGAGTCCAAGAAAACCCACTGTCGATAATTGGTTTAAACGTCGAGAATATGGGTGTTCCTAATGTCGATGCGGTGATCTTTGACGTCGCAGCATTCAGCAACTGCACTGCGCTCGTGGTCGAAGTTTCGAACATCGTTTTGTTGTTATCGTATCCTCTCCTGAAAGTTCTTGGTATCGCCGATGTACGTGGCTGGACAATTCGCGCACGGATTCCTAAAATGGAACCTTGCGCCCTCTTTTCAGGGGGCCGGTCTATGGTCGTGGCATAAGCCGTCGAAGTGTTGATATTGGCTCATGGGCCATCTGGATCCACTTTCTAGCCATCACACGTGCCAGTGCTTCACTTTTTCCTGGTATATAGGTAACGCTGATGTGCGTGTTTTGCCGGGCCACCGTACTTGCCTGTGTCTGCAGGTGCTGGTGACTTTTGTTCACATGATGGGCAGTGCGAGGGATAAAACTGCTCGTGTAGCCATTCTTCTTGAGGTAAGCGAAGACGGTTCAATCTTCTTTTCTTTTGTCAGCCTCAGTCAAGCAAATAGTCCTTGACCTGGACAAGGGTGTTCTGAAAACCGACGCCTTGTGACTCGTAGGATGGTTTCAGTCAAACTGGAGCTAGCGCCCAGTGTGTGTCGGTTTTCTGTATACAAAAAAATGTGAGCTCTTCTTTTTGTCTTTTTATCAGCCCATCAAGAAAATGCATTTATCAAGTACATATATCAAATACCTACGTTATCTGACTCATAAACAAACACATACTCACATGTACTTGTAACAAATACGCCTTCGTCCTGATTCACCTTCGCTTTATGGTACGATAATGCCACGTTTTTTTTTTGTTTTTTTTTTTCTACGGATAAATTTGAAATTAGCACAAACATGCTTTCAGCAAATCATTGCAATTACGGGAGGAAATATCGGCAAATGACGATGTGGAAGGGAAAAAAATAGCGACGTTTTATTCTAAACGTGCAAGCTGCATTGGGACATTGGACATGACAAGAGCACGCTCGTGTCATGTTGAGTGTTACAGCGGAGACCTCATTTCTAGGCAAATTTGAAATCGAAGACTTTATTTTTCGAGTCCTTTGGCTGGAGGAATCCCCAGACAAAAATCAACTAAAACCAAAAGGCAGCTTTGTGAAGTCCGGTATGCCGTTAGAAAGGGTTGTAAATGCAGTCTGTACATCATAACAGATATGTTTTTTCTTTTTTTCAAATACCTCAGTGTCAGAGGCATTACAGAGTGGAGTGAATCAATGTTACAATCAATGTATAAATAAAAATCAAACACACTAACTAAAATATGAATAAGGATCACATGTTGAAACATCCGAATACAGAGCGATCGTTCCGAAGTTACGCATTAAAACGGTTTCAAATCATTTTACCGCTCTTGCCTTCGCCAAGTATCCTCCCTTGCGGCGGTGATTCGCCTTTCCAGCACTCTGCGAGAACGTCGACTCGCGGAGAGAGACATTGTTTTTCTTTGTTGTTTTTTATGTTTTGAGCCGAGTTAGAAAACACTGTCCTACGCACTCTAAGACTCGGAAACGCCAAAGTGACATCCCGGTTGCCGGGGCGGCTCTTGCTAAGCCTATAAAGTCGAGAACGGTCGAACGCTTTCGGCATACGAAATGCGGCATTGAGCAGCAATTGTGCGGCACCGAGAGGACCGCAGGCTGGAAACCCGACAAACGTGCGTCGGACCCGAAGAGTGCCTTCCCATGTTGGGAAAAGCAACTGAAGCCATGGCAAGCGTTTGCAATTTGACGGCGGACGCATCCTGCTTATGCGGATTGGTCGCTAGTGCGCATGCGTTAGGTTTTTGCGTGGAAGGAAAGAAAATGGGCAGGGAGACAGAGACGCTTGCAGGCAACTAACATTTTAGTCCCCTTTTCCTTGCAGCTCGTGGCGAAGCTGGAAACACTTAGTATTCGTGGCGCACTATGACGTACGGTGACGCACACGCTCTTCTGTGGCTATTTTATATACTTGGTTGCCTCCGTCATGACCTCCGAGATTCTTGGCACGTCAAGCTCTGGCCTTTCTAAACGCTCGTTCGTCCAACAGCTCCCCAGAGAGCTCCGCAAGATGTTGATGATACGGAAACGGAATCGGCATCAGAAACGTGAAATGGTTGTACGCAATATAGACGCTTTCAGGCAGCTGTGCATGGTCGCCGCTATAACCGACCTTCAGTTTTTGTTCCCTCTTATTCCGTTCACTTCGCTTCGTCATTGCCACAACAGAAGAGGTTATTGCCACTTTAAGTGCTACCGTGTCCTTCTCCCCAGCATAGGTCCTTGTGGAGACTCGTCAAGGCCCGCTTCAGTGGCTCGGCATCTCGGAAAGACAAGAGAAGGTCGGCAATGGCGGCTCAATCTGGCGCGTGTTTAAAGCGTCTATAGAACTCTTATTTTGATCAACACTCCGAGAACTGAGGCGCGCGAGCACGTTGATACACGATTCAAGTGCAGCTCTGTTGTGCTGGCTCTAGCAGTGCTTCCTTTCACACAGCCTTTGCCAAGACGCGTATTTTTAGTGTTGTATCTTAGGCAAGCAGACTCACGACGGCAACGTTATACTTTACTGGAGACTGATGTCCCACAACGACCATGGCTGGTTGTCGATGACAGAATAGCACAGGGCGCAAGCTCAGCTCGCGCACCACACAGTTCACGCGACGGCACGCACACACACTCGTGAAGCCCCGTCGGCTAGGCATACAACAATTACAGCGAGGTGGCAAACGTATAACGATATTACGTTCGTTCCCCCTCAGATGGGGCAGTTCCGTAGCGGATGACTGGATGTCACTCTGGCGTTGATCTTACGAGCGGCCGCTCCGGCTGAGCCACTGGCGATGTTCCAACCTGAGGAACAGCTAGGTCTTTCTGGGGTCAGCCTGGCAGGAGATGCTGGTGGTGCTCCAAGGGCAGGCGCAGCAGCTGGTGGCAGCCTGACGTTGTAGTCGACGTCAGACCCAAGGCTGTCATTCCAGTCAAACCAAGCTTTCCTGAGGGGATCACGGTGACGGCGATAACTTTTCGGCTAGCCAGCTGGACCTTGTACGAAACTGGTACCGTCACTGCTACATCCTTTGCTCCCTTCCATCGTGGTCCCGGCGCGAAACTCCGGACGTAGACACTACTGTCGCCTACGTGGAAGAGCTTGAGCTTCGGTTGAACCGCCCCTGGATCTCTCTGAAGGTCAGTGTGCAGTCTGTCCAGAGGAGACCGCAGCTTCCGGGCCATCATTAACTCTCGCCGAGTATTCCCGACGTCAAAGTAATGTGTCGTGCGCTACTTAAATTTTAAAAAAGGAAATCGTTTACTGGGTGTGACCTTGAGTCAGCTTTTTTAAAGAAGGCTTGACTTTGCTCAACTACCTTTCTTCCCTGCCACTACTTGCTGGAGGATGGGGGCTGTGTAGATGAAACAAACAGCATTAAGTCTCAAGAACCGTTTAATTTATGCTCTTTTGAAGGCTGTTCCGTTCTCTGAAACAATTACGTCGGGCAACCCATGTGCTGTAAAAATTTGGTCCGCTGGGAAAGTGGGTAATTGACATTCAAATCAAAAATAGCGCAAAAAAGACGGGACAAAAAGACGAAGGAGCACACAGGACAAGCGCTAAGTGGCAACTCAGGCTTATTGAACGCTTCCAACTTTGCTATCGCCGTGCACGCGCGTAATCTCGCCTCAACAAAAACACGGCCGTACCGCCAAATCAGAAGATATAACCTGCCCATCGCCTGTTAAAAAAATTAGCAAAACAGCTACATCACTTCGCCGCACAACCCGAACGAGGAAAGAAAAAAGCCCCGTGTTAATATTTCATACAGCTTCATTAACACTATCTAGCTTGTAAATATTCTCACGGCGTTTTTTTTTTTTTGTTTTTTTTTTTTTAGTGTAGCCGACGCTTTCATTGCTGTCATTGCTGGCTGGTTGGCACGAAGCAACTGTAGCACAACCTTCTTTTTGGCTGACTCGAAAATAACCACTCCATTGCCCCACAGAATGCAATCTCGATGCGAGGAAAGCTCTGTGCTTCTCACCTCAAAATGTGCGAAACATCCTCCCAGGGTTCCTTGTTGCCATTCCAAGAGTATTCATTGCTTGACTCCTGCCAGCGTGGCGTCTTCTTCTGTCAGCTTTGCGACGTCTACTGCTTGCAGTGGAGGGTGCTCAACGGCCTTGAGGAGAAGTACGTCACCAGGTGGGACTGGCTCGTCGACGTCACTTGGTGCTGGAAGGTCCATGGCTTAACCCGTCTGCGTTGGTGTTGTCGATTCCTGGTCGAAACACACGCTTGTTGTCATAAGCTATCAGCAGCAAGCTCCACCACAGCATCCTCGGTGACGGGATCTGTGGCATTGGCTTCTCTGTGTCAAAAATTCCAAGAAGCGGTTTATGATCGTTCACGATCATGAATTATCTTTCTTAGAGACACCGGTCGAAGTGCCCAATACCATAAACTAGGGCCAGCCCTTCTTTGTCAATTTGTGCGTAATTACGCTCACTTCGCCTTAAGGTCGGTGACGCATATGCTATCGGCCCTTCCCTACCGTCATCGTTCTTGTGTCAAAGAACTGCACCAACCCCAACCGGTGAAGCGTCACACGACAGGAGTAGAGAACGCGCTGGCTCGTACCGCGCTAGCAGTGCGTCAGAACTAAGAGGACCTTTTAGATTCCCGAATGCCTTTTTATCCACTTGCGTCCACACCCGTTTCTTTCTTGGTCTAAAAGGCGATGTAATGGCTCGGCAACTTCAGGTTTCCCTTTAAGAAACATGCTGTAAACGTTGACCAGCCACGAAAAACCTTGTGGTTCATTTTGTTCTTAGGGCTCGGCGCGTTCTTGATAGCCGTCACTTTCCCTGTGCTTAGGTAAATGCCACTAGAATCAATTCGGTGACCCAAATACTCAATGCTTGTTTTACCGAACTCGCACTTATTTTCGTTCATCTGCAAACGCGAGTCTTGCGAACACTGTACACGCTGGTGACGTTCCGTCGGCCAGGCATGTAACAATTAAAGCGAAGTGGCAAACGTTTCACTATATTACATTTAGCAAGCCTTCCCTGATCATCAATAAACAATGGGAGAGACTGTCGCACAAACTTCCCCTGCCGCGAAAAGGCCAAAGCCGGGGTGAAAGCCCTGCCGATGGCAAATTCAAGGTGAAACGGCGTCGCATGAAACAATTGAAAGAAAAAAAAAAAAAAACGACAGAATGAAAATGATGAGTAAAATTAAACAAAGATATTCGAAAGTAACGATGTTATTTGAAGTCCCAAGCGAGTGACAGACCAAAGAGCCCGACACCCTCTTAACTCCTATTCAGTAAAGTGATCTGCAAGGGAATATTAGCATGACCCGTTTCGCCTGCTCATCTTACAAAGAAAACTGTATTTATATCTCAAAAACTTTATCGAAACTCGTTATAGGCCCCCTGCGTTGCCCAGGGGGCGCTGCGAAAAGGCACTTGTTTGAACATGTTTTGGGCAGTAAAAACTCGAGCGTCTGGAACTGTCACAGATATAAAAGCGTGCATCCCTCGGTGCCTCCTAGCCCGGTGCAGAACGCGATCGTTCAAACAAAAATTCAAACACCGTCGAAGCACAGGTCAAAGCTGAAGGGGTTAACACATGTGAGCGAAAATCGCGTCGCATCGCACTGCCTCGCGGCGGATCTCTCAGCGGCGAGATTTTTGCTCACATGCATATTTCACGCTTGGGAGGCCAAGAGTGTGAGCCAAGAGACGCCATTTCACTCGTTCTAAAGTAAAAAAAAAGAAAAAATGTTTCGGGTTGCTAGATATTTTGACGTCATCACGAAAGGTAACGACGCGTACCCCAGCGATAACGGCATGAATCTGGCACTTTAGATATTCTTACGGCGTTCGATTTAGCCGATTACGGGCGTCAAGAGCATTACATAGAAAGACAAAAGTTCAGCGGAGGTGCCACAGGTAGTGCGCGGCCCAATCAAGGGAGCTCGTACTATCCAAAATGAGGGAACCGCAGTTGGTGCAGACTTTCAACGCAGAACCGCCATTGACTCGCCACTACTTTTTGACCAAAATGATTGGGGCGCGGAGTTTGTCTGAAAACAATCAGCCGTGCATTTATTCCGTAACTTTCATGCCTTAAAAAAAGCAATGCCCAGATTTCAGCCTACCGCTTTCTTGAAAAAAGTAATGTATGTTGGGACAGGTTTCGATGAAAAGGAACAAGCATATTTCGGGCCTTCGGGCAAGCGAGCGCCTTTTTATCCGAGTAGCTAGCCAATTTAGCTCAATGATGATGGTTTCCGGCTCTGTACCTATTGCCATTGCGCGGAGGAAACAGCCTCGAGCCATTTTTTGCTCTATCGCAGTCTTTCCCGACGATTAGAATGGCCATATGGCCGGGGGAGAGCTTTGCGCGCCAAGAGTCTCTGAGGTCGTATTCCTCCATCTGCATTCCACGTACGTAAATGAAGCCAATTGTCTTCCTTTTGCCTGTTCGTCTTTCTTGCCTAAAGGGCGCTGTCCCATAACCGGAGCCGTTGAGGAAAATGGGCCAGGAAAAAGATCCTCATGAATATGATTTGCAAAAGCTTTGTGTTTCTCTATATAGCAACGCAAACGCTACACAGTCATGTCTCGCTAATATAGACCCCGTTAAAATGAACGCCTCGCATTATGGACGAAAGTTTCGGCGACGGATCTTTTGCCATGCAATTTTGCCCAGTTAATAGGGAAACCCGCAGTTTGTACCATGGGCAGCTATTTTGGGGACGAATTAAGTAAAGGCAGGCATTTTTGTCTCTTTATTATTAAGGCCCCAAACCCCAGCTTCTTTTCTTTAAAAAGCGTTCAAAAACTTTGCCGAGATATCAGTGAAGCCAAAAGGTCACAACGTGCATCCGGGCGTTTGTCGCGGGTCTTGCGATAAGAGCTGCGCGCCAAGAAATGTTTTGGTTCTGTACACGTGAAATCTGTTATCACCGCTTGCAGTCTATTGTTGCTTGAGACCGTGTATGACCTACAACCGGGAACAAAAAAGGATGATCCCTAAAGAAGCTAGGTCACCTCGCTGTATAACCTGGTCACTCTGGACCCAAAAAGCTAATTTCACGGGGGGGGGGGGGGGGGGGGGGGGGCGAAAGCTTCCTTGTTGCGCTTGTTGATGTGTGTGTTTTGACCCTGATTTGTTATTACGGATGACTCGCACTATAAACGATATTTCTGGGGCAAGGAGGCGTCCGTAATAGAGACTTTTGGCAAACCGTTACCGTGTTCTGCGTTCCGCGCTACCGAAGCCTTTGAAACAGGCTTTTCTATAAGCGCGCGCCCGGCTCATACCGCGACCGTATGGCGCACGCTTAAAAGCATGCTTCAAAGGCTCCGGTAATCCGGTACGCGGAACACGGTAACGGTTGGCTAAAAGTCCCTATTACCGAGATGCGACTGTATGCAGAGCGCAAGTTCGTCTGCTTCTTGCCCGAGGGTTGCGGTGACGTCAGAACGCAGAGTTCTGATTGGCTCCGATTGGAAGAATAGTGGGTAGACG
Source organism: Ixodes scapularis (assembly GCF_016920785.2). NCBI lineage: Eukaryota > Metazoa > Arthropoda > Arachnida > Ixodida > Ixodidae > Ixodes > Ixodes scapularis. The sequence continues at coordinate 91,300,595 of NW_024609836.1, forward strand.
TCAGTGTTAGCTGCCTTGAGGTCTACCCACTATCCTTTCAATCAGAGCCAATCAGAACTCGGCGTCTCTCTGACGTCACCACAACCCCTGCAACACAAGCAGACGAACTTGCGCTCCGCATAGGAACACTATGGCCGTGTTCCAAAATTTACTCGATCTTACTCCAGGGTCAGGGTTTTGTACCCTTGGCGTTCGAAAACCTACCCGCGTCCAGCGTTTTTCTATATGTGCTGTAACGTGATACGATCCGCCGGAGTAACCTGGATCTATTTGGGTAAGATTTGGAACACAGCCTATATAAGCTGTCTGTGACACGAGTCACATGCAGGCAGCTTGAGAAAACCAGGGCGCTGTGAGTGGCAAGCATCTAATTATTGCGCCGCAGCCAATTACATTGCGGCTTCGGGCCATGAGAGCGCTGAATAGCCAATCACAAAGAAGTGGGAGCATAAAACTCACGCCCTGCGTTTCTTATTGTGTCAGAAGTCTTGTACACGTTCCTCGAAGAAAAGTAAGATCGATTACAATTACAATTAGTTCCGCTTAAAAAACGTATTCAGTTAAATTACTTGATTACTCAAAACGATAAGTAATTGGTTGTGTGACTTGAAAAAGTAACCGTTATATCTTTGATTACTTCAGATCTATACAGTCCGAACGTATTCTACCGTTTTGAAAACGGGTATTTCGTATACCGTCCAGTATTGGATGAGAATCGCCGTATTCTAAGCTCTACTTATCTTCCGAATCTACAAATTTTGGTAATCCATCCTCCTGCCGGAGATTTGGTTCCAGGATTCTTTGGTAGGAAACTTGTATGAACAGGGGCACCATTAAATACAGGGAAAAAAAGGACTAACGGCTACAAGTAACTTTAGCACTTCTCAAACTAATCAGATTACCGCCGTGATTACTTCCTAGCAAATGGAATAAAATTACTACGAAATTACTCTAAAACGTATCGGATTACAAGTAATTTAATTACTTGCAATGAGTGCCGTACACAAGTCTTGATGTCAGTGACATAAGGAAGTTTTAGGGAACCTTATTTGCACATCTGATACGCTACGAACTGCGCATGCGCTGCCACAGAACACTCGCACATGCGCAGTTTGTACCAGAGTGCCCGTCGTATACCGCATTGGGTGTGAAAAACGGTTTCCCTAAAACTCTGGAATTGCGGATGCTAGGGAGAGCTCTTGCCGTCACGTTGGGCGCAACGCAAGCGCCCTCACGTCGGATCGGCACAGGAGGCGTCCACCATTTTACAGCGGAGCTGTTAAGGGCTAGTTTCCCAGTTTCGTGTCCGTGGACAAATAAATCTCGACAAAACCCTTTGGACAGCTACCGCCATCTATGAGTGACAGTGGCCACCAGACATCCGGCGAGCCGGTTGTCTGATGGACACTGTCACTGATAGATGCCGTCGTCGCTTATAGATGGCGGCACGTAGTACGGCTCCGCTGCTCTTTTTTCTTCACCAGAGTGGAAAGGTTGAATTTGTTTTATTTATTCAGGAATACCGCGGCTCTCCATTGAGAGCCGCAGGATGGCGATTGGAATTTGCGATTCAATTTCAAACACACTTCGTGGTTTGCGTTGCTCCCCCTCTTAACTGTAGGCTCTCTAAAAGTGCTAATAGTTTCACTCTTAGGACCGCAACGAGGTAATTTTGGATATCTGCGGAAACGGCTTAATAAGTTTGCTTTTGAGATTATATTAAACTGCCAAGCTTTTTCCATGAAACGTTCAAAGAGAATAAGCTAAAACTTAGTGCAAACGTAAAGCAATTTTATTACATTGCCGCCAACGTAATTAGGGAAATAGTAATCGCTTTTTCATCGCTTGTCGCTCTAATCATCTAATGGATCGGCCATCACTCGGGACAAGAAACACATTTCGTTCTTGAGCTTAGGTATTTGGACGGCACGCGAAAATAATGGCCTCCTTTTAAGTCCTTCTTTTAGAAAAGAAAGATTAACTAGAAAGTTTCTTATTTTATCTCTTGTCGTTGTCGTTTTTATACATTCGCCAAGCCGTGGTTAGGCAACAGTATCGCAGATGTCTCTCTGTACTGTTTTTGTTCGACTGTTCTAATGCACCCGTTACCGTCCCCTGACGGTAAAATGTGTCTTTTTCTTTTACTTTGAGGCAGGTGTTTCCTGAGGGGAGGGGAAGAGGGAGGGAAATCACAGTGTTTGAGTGTATGCTCCCTTTACACGATGGATCGCTGAGGGACGCGACGTTTTATCTAAGCCAATGCAATTGCTCACGAGTGTCACGTGTCTATCGTGAGGGGCTCAGCTTCGCGCGGGTCACGGCGTCTGTTCGCGGCGCTTTATTGGCTGAGATGGCTCGTAGCATTCGCTCCGGTTCATCTTAAGGTCAAGTACAGCGTACAATATGACGCGCATGAGCTCGCTTCTTTATCACAAAAAAATAAAAGCAGTGTCTTTTTTTTTTTTTGCTCTTGCTGTTTTCCCGTCTTGAGAGTTTCAAGATGTTTCAAAGGATGTCGACATGTCTGTCTGCGCCATGTTTACGGCACTCTATTCGAGAGTATTTTTTAGCGTTCCGCAACGAGACGGAAGACATAAAGAAACTATAACCTTTCCACGTTTTTCAGATCCTTAGAGACGAAGCGCATCTTGAAGTCCTTTGACCTCAAGTACTGTTATACTGCAGTCAGACGGGCACATTAAAGGCCTTTAGAGTGAACTCTTCTTAAAGAACCGGCCAATTAGCTCGCGGTCTTTGCGCTTATCGTCGTGCCCTGGTTTGCCGACCCTTTAAAGAAGTTCGTTCGGAAGGCCTTTAATGCGTCCGTCTGACTGCGGTGTTAACCCTGTTTCATTAAACTCTCGATATGTGAGTGAGCATAGCAGAGTGTTTATAGCCGCACACTGATGACACATCATACACAAGACACGCGGTTTTTTCGCCGCACACACGAAGACAGAACTACTCGCGGTTATGACTCGAGCATGTTGGAACTAAAGCCCGTTGGAACATGTCAGCAGGCAGCTTTTGCGTGAGCAATCTGAGCGTCGTCCAAAAAAGAAACACGCTTCAGACAGTGTGTGCAGGCTGTCTTTTGTATGTTGTATTAGCAGTGAAAGCGAGGCTTATTGTTATCGTATCTTAATATCGCTACACAGTCACTTAGAATGCGACATTAGCTGATAAGAACGCAGGAGGACGAATCACGATGAAGTACCGTGGACGCAATAAGCCAAGCCCTGCATTCTTTAAGTTGTCGGTGACCGTAGTTAAGGTAGTCTCGGTGGGAAATGGAGCGTCCTCCTTTTGGCCACTGGGACCATATACTGCCAGTGGTACGTGAGGCTGATCGCGCTTGTCATCGGACGAAGTGATTAAATTAAGCCCAGTGGATGCACTCTAAGAAATTTGCTGCGTCTGCTTTCCGGTAGGGCACTTGGGGGAGCCAATCTGTTTAACCTTCGCCAGAAACTCGGCGAATCACTTGGCTGAAAATGTGTTAGACCTAAAAAAAAAATTGCGTTGTGACATTCAGCGTGGCGTTTAACGTGCTTCCCGCACGCACAATGTTGTGTCGCTGCGCGGATCTTCTTTCTTTTTTTTTAAGCGTAAATATAGTTTAATTTTTCTCACTCGCCCAGCTCCTTTCGCAGATTGGTTCTTGGAATTGCTTTGCTGGAAAGTATACCCTTATTCACCTTAAAAAAAAACGTTGTAAAAAAAAAAAAAGAAAAAAAAAGATTGGCGCTTTGCGGAATGTTATTAATTTCCCTTTTCAGGTGTTGAATTAAGATATATGTAGATGGTGCCTTTGATGAGGTGTATGTAATTTTATCAAGACGTACGCGTTTCAAACGCCAAAAGCATCGTTTCTTCCTTCGACAGCCAAATCTAGTCGGAACTACTTTGTGCAGCGCAAGAATAATGCGCAAAAACTTCCTTTTCTTGGTGTGGCAACGATTATTAGACGCATTGGATTTCTCAAAGTGTATAGCGTCAAATCACGCAATGGCGAACGTTTCAACGCTGAATTTCCAATCTCCAAATTTTTGGAAACTTCTATAAAACGTTACGGTCAGTGACAAGTTCAGAAACGCGGCGCAACGAGTCCTGTGTATTTAATTATCGCTCCTTAGCCAATTAGGTTGCGGCATTAGCGGAGATAAGAGCGTCGAAGCGCTAATTGCAGAGCGAGAAGCGCGACCATACTAAACCACGCCCTTCGTTTGTTCACCTGTCCGTGCCTATAGATTTCAAACGCTCGATGTCGCGACGTTTGATCGGTTATCGAACATCTCACCCCGTGTTTTGGGGCCGGTTCCCAATGGCAACGAGACGCCAACCCTGTACCTGCCAACTTCGTCTCCAAGGAAACATCCTTTGTAAGCTGAGCTTTCCTTTTTTTCTTTCGTTTTTTTGTTTTCTTTCGTCGCCGTTCGCGTTTCTTCGTCTAGCATTCCTTTGTCCGCCCGCACGAAACCCGAGGAACCTCCTTTGATGCTTGCTAATCGACCCGCTTCGATTCTCTCGACATTTTAAAAGAGATCGCCCCATCTGCATGCATTCGCGATGCGACGACGCCTTGTTCCGTAAGGCTCCCGCCCCGTCTCGAGCTGAAAAACACTGTTCACGCTCACTAACGCTGTCTTTCGTATAAGAGATAAGATCTGGGTGTGTCTCGCTCGCCGGTCGGCGCCACCGTCGTGAACGCTACGCATTTGCACAAACCTGTTTTGTGTTTGTTTGTTATTTTTTGTAGGAAGGAAACATTTGAACGCGTCTCTTTTGAAAAGCCGGAGCCACCCACTCCCTCATAGACACGGTCCATTCGCGTGAACCTGTTAATGTAAGAGTGTAAGATTTGAGCGTGCGTCGATTGACGGCCGTCGTTACCGTCGTGACCCAACATCGGTAAGATAAGTTGGAGTGTCAGTGAGACAGCTTAAGAAACGGGCGAGTGCCGTGCATATAATTATCGCTCCGCACCCTATCGGGTTGCGGCATCGGCCGATAACAATGCCGAAACGTGAATCGCGGTGGAAGAAGTGCAAAGGTCCCATGACACGACCCCGTTTCTGAAACTATCGGTGACGAGAAAAAAAATTCTCCTTTTTTATTATGCCTAATGTTGGATAGTCAGTTTGATTTCGAGTTGATACGTTCTTGTTTCGGAATCGTTAAGTTTTAGAAGCGAAATTTAACACGGGGCTATACCTGTTTTCGGCCGAAGAATAAAAACAAGTTTTGCGCTTTGTTCGTTCTAGCGCGACGTAGTTTTTACGAGATTTGGCTGTCGGAGCAAGAATATATGCTTTTGGCGTTTGAGACGCGTACCTCTGGATGAGATAACGTATAGACCTTTTCACACTTCGTCGCATGGGCGCTGCCATCTTGGAGTCACGTGACGCGGTCGCCATAAGATGGCTTCTTCTCGTCTCTCCGCCCTCCACTCCTCGCCTTGGCGAAGGCTTTGTATTCGTGCATTTCGTCGCGTTTCACAGCGTTTCTCACCTTATTTTGTAAAATGTCCTGTGCTCTGCATTTCCATCGCTATGTGCTCAAGGTGTGCGGGAGTTTTGTAACAGGTTTTGACTATTTTCATCGTGGGCCTACGAGACGCGAGCAGGGGGGTGGGGGGAGGGGAGGGGGAGGGAGTGGGAGCAGGAATGTGTTTGCCCTGACCCACACTGATTATGTAGGTGGCTCTTAAGTCAGCGCGAGGGTTGAAAGCCCAATTCCTTATGAAAACTCAAGTCTCCTCAGTGATATAGAAGCGGAACATTTGATATAATCAGCGCAATGTATATTTATTGTCGCGCGTGTAGGACCTTGACAGAAATAGAGTGCCAGAGGAGCTACTATGTCTCTTACCTGAAAGCATCGTGGTCTACCTTCAATAAAAATCAAAAACAGTTTGTTTTGATTGTATGAGAGAACTCTCGTATACACATAACGAATTTATAACCGGAATATTATCTGGTCCTGGGAATAATGATAGCGCCAACATCGGGCGTTGTGTTTATTCACGGTATTATATCAAAATGTGTTAGACGTTCATAATAGTTTTTTTTGCGATATAACCCGTAGCATATAATAAATCCGTTTATTTATAAATTTAAAGTAACTGCACACCGTGTTGGGTGTGCAGTTCATTCCAGTGCTTTGACGAATTTCTTCAGACATGGAATTCAAATAATTCATTTCGACTATTTCAATAAAAATGTGGGGACTATACACCGACAAGAATACCGCCAGAGGTAGGTTGGTCTGCCTCAAAGGGCAACAAGTCTCCCAGCTGTAGATGAGCAATTTGGCCAGTGCAGTACAACCGCTAGCCATGGGGTCTTTAGCGTGCACCACGCAGTAGTGATACGAACCCAGGATCCCTGGGTTCTGCAGCCTGAAGAGGTGGCTTGAGAGCGCTCAGGACCCGGAATATGTGATATGCCGAAAAGAAGGCACCCGAGTGCAGCATTGTCGATTCCGAAATGTGGAGAGCGCATCTGTTTCAACGAACAAGGGTTTGTCTACACAGGTTCATGAAGTGCATGGTGCCTAAGATTCGACTTCAGGCAAACTTGTCGATGGTTACTTCTCTGGCTCCCTTTAACATAATTTGGCGAATTTTGGACGCAAGACAAACGTCAGACTTCACATTATGTTCCTTTCCCTTATAGGATGTCTTGGGTACGTCGTGAGCAAATGTTTGTAAAGCAACTATACTATATTTCTCGACGCCAACATTGTGAAATGCTGTTAATAAGTGTGTTTGCAGGACCGATAGCTAAAATAATTTCCCGTCGTTCCTACGATGGACTATGAAAATGCTTCTCGAGCACCTTTCTTTCTTTTTTAAGAAAACAGTTTGAGATGTTATTACTTTTTTTTATTATTTGCGTTAGGAGATTTCTCCAGTGACTAAAGTTCACAACAGGATGGCGTCCGCGAAAATGAAACGGTGAGCAGCGACTTGTTGCGTTCTTCACAATCAAGCACATTCCTAATCTGGTTGTCTATCTGTTTTTTGTTTTGTTTTTACTATGCTCTTCATTAGTTTATTATTCTGGAAACTAGGGTCAGCGGGTACGGCAATAGACGACGGAATCCTCTCCGTTCATCAGTTTGTACGATTCTCCACCGAAACTGGCAAAAAGATGATGATAAGCATGGTTAGATGCCTCGCTAAGTTTTCGTAAATGTCGCCAAATATGGCTAGAAACGACTTCATAGTTGTCAAGTGATTCATTACCACGTTTACAACGGAGAGATTTGTATCGAAACCCTAATCGAAAATTACATAAAACACCAACACGGCCGCGAGCGCGCTGAAACCGAAACTAACCAAACTGAACCCACCCAATGGTGGCGAGTACACCAGCGCCCTCTGTTTCCCGGTCGGGTAACTACTTAGATGAAAAGGTCAATGTCTAATATAAATTACACTTACCTATATTAATTCTCTACATTGAGGAGGGAAATTAGTAAAGCACCCCGAGCCGCGGGACTCTTTCACTACAGTTCTTGAGGTGAATTCTGTTTTCAGTAAACACCGACAAGCCCCGAAAATTAACCCCCTAGCCGGTTAAATAAAAATCGAAAAAAAAAGAACGTTTGAACTATACCTGTTCTTGAATATAAAACGGGAAGAAAATCTTTGTCTACAGCTTTGTGTCGTGTTGAATCTCCGTCAGCCAGAATTCTTCCATTGGAACCGCAGATCTTATCTGTTTTTTGTTTTGTTTTTCCTTTAACGCTACCGGGAAGTTTTCTAATATTTGGGTCATCCGTGTGTTTTCTGAATGTTTGAAAATCTCATGCCCTTGTCCTATTTTTTTCAGTATAAATCGCGGTAAACCCCGATTTTTTTTCGGCGCCAAACATTTTCGCCGCATCTTTGGAAGAAACTAAACCCCCAAAACACGCCCCTAGAGTTGAAGAAAAATAAGCCCCGAAAATTCACATTTTTTTCTTAAACATGTGCTGCCTCCTATACTCGTGTTTAATGAAGTTTTGCACACTGTTCACACGCCACACGAAGTAGTTCTTACAAGATTGGGTTGTCAGAGGGATAAGCGATGCTTTTGGCGTTCGAAACGTATACGTCTTGATAAGATAACATATCTCATCTAAAATGCACCTGCGTATACCCTAGGGTGTAAGATAGAAGCCTACAGGTGGGGAAACGGCCCATAGAAGCCTACAGCAGCGCCGTGACCGTATTATGTACTCGTCTGCTTGCGGGTACCCCCGACTTGCGACAGATGGCGCTGCGGCAAGAGGAAAAAAATCGGAATCGGATTTGCATGGAACTTTATCGGAGAGTGCGCAAAATAAACCGAGAGCACGACAGTCCTCCATTGTAAATCCACGAGAAACCATCTCCGTCAGTTTAGCCGGTCGCGATCGGTCACCCACCCGGAGTGAGAGTTCGCGGTGCTCCACATAGATGGCGCCACAGAAAAAGAGAAACCCGAGAGGGACACAGTCCGGTCGCTCATTTGGCTCTCGTTTCCCCACCTGTCTATCTTACACCCTGGTACACCCTAATTCTCTGCATAAATTGGGAAATTAGTAATGCCCCACGAAGAGCCGGACGTTTTTTTACTACAGTTCTTGAGCTGAAAATGAGTATGGGCACGCGACTGGGTTCGAACCTCGAGGCCGTTCAACACCCAAAACGTTAGCTACATCCGGTTTGCCCATTGAGACGATGGGGCCTAGATACGGCTCCCCCAAATTTCGCCTTTGTCCCCATCGTGGGTAATCTTCGGTCACGAAGTAGGTAGAGAGAGAGAGGTGGTACCAAATTCATTTACCTTAGAAGCGATATTTCTGCAAAAGGTACATTAGCGGCAAGTAATAGAACGAATTCAAAGTTGTTCGTTCGGTATAAATTGATATCCTAGAAGGATAATAAACAACATTTAATTTATACTCGAACCGTTCTAGCGCTAAACGCATAAATGAAAAGAAGCAGTAAAATTGTACCGACGCTATGTTTATAGGCTAGATTAGAGAACCAATATTGCGAACAATAAATATCTACTTGGGAGTACAAAAAAAAAAAAAACACGTAAATGTTTGCCTTTATTTTATTTTTATTTTCGGCTTGCGAGGTTTAGATAAATATTTCAGAGCATGTGCGCATATTTTAGCCTTGTTATCGGGGTTCGCGTACTTGTTTTCGTTTATGCTTTTTGTTTGCTGTTGGAAGATTTACTAAGATGGCAAGCAATTTGCAACGGTGCCATTACAAGGAACGCAGAGTTATTTTTCTCCTTGAGATTTCTTTAGTGTACCTTGTACTAGCGTGTTTGTTTAGGTCGTTTCGCCTTGTTTACACAGGCGCGAGACAGGTTATTTGTTCCTAATTTTTTCCCCTTCGAGTGGTAGGACTGCGATCGGAAGTAATCGAATATCTGGCGGACTTTTATTTGTAGAAACTCGGAATGTTTTAGGTATAAGAATCCCCTCACATTTCCGCTTTGATTATACCATATTTAAGTTGATGATACATTTATTAGAGCATTCTATTTTAATTAACACGTACAAATATACCAATAAAATCGGAACGAGCCATTTTCAACCTCTACAAAATGAACGTTGAAGGTTCGCCACGGAAAGCCAACTTCGGCGTGATGTTTTCTTTGTTCTACACTGTTGTTCTGCGTTTGAACTTATTAGGCTGACACGATTTGTTAATGATCATAAATTCTTAATTTGAATGAAAAAAAGAAAATTACGATTTTAATCACACTTCACTGTAACGCGAGATTTAATAGTAATGAAGAAAATGCTAAAGCGTAGCAGCCATCGGGTGTATCAATGTGATCTGAATATGCAGCAGAGGTGTGATGGGACATAAATAAAGATGGCTCGACACATGAACCAAAATACGGACGAGCGCATACATCAATACTAATATACTCTTTAAATCAAGCAAAATAAATGTAAAATCTTCTGTTTCTTTTTTTTTTTTTGGGGGGGGGGGGAGTTTATATATTGAGTAACAGATAAAATGCACGTGACGCAATAACTGAGAAATTTACAAAATTAAATCACCATACAAAACAAATTAAAACAAAGAAGAAGAAAAAACTTCAGGCGAGGCACCCAGGAAATTGTCAAAACAGATCCATCTCCGAGTTGAGACGGCGTTGGTTCTCCGCCTCTGTGGGGAGCGGTGAGCGATTAGCAGACAAGAGATTCTGCAAGGCAGAAGATCCTCCTCGCCCTGGGGGAGGAGGAAACAGGCAACGGTGGACAGGGTACAAGGGGGGAGAGGAGGAAGTGGGGAAAAAGTGGAAAGCGCGAACTGGTCGTCGGTCTTCAAGGTACAGGTCTGAATATAAAATTAGTTAAAGCGCGGTTTTATAGTTTTTAGCTGGTATATAAACAAAGTAGAACTCAAGAAAGCTATCTTAAGTTGAGTCTAAACGATTAAATTCTTCGAGGTAATATAGACCGCTTTCACCAAATGCTGGGCGCATACGTGAAGCCGCCGTAAGTTTAGTTCACAAGAGGCAGGCAGCAGTGCCTGAGACGGTTCGTCCCGCCTCGTGCTCTTCAAGCGCACAGTTCCAGCGATCGAGGCTCGGGCACGTGCGGAAAGACTAAAGTTTCCTCAAAGCATTGCGGCAGCGTAGTCAAACCGGCCGATGAGATCGGTCTATTACGTGCCCACGTATAGGGTCACGAATAATCGAAATTGAAGTCTCTGGCGATCAGTAACCTTATTTATAGCAAATATAAAAACAGCACTTCTAAAATGTATTTTTATAGTAAGTGACACCCCCTACCCGCTATCTAAGGTAGACGAAACGGTTGCAATGAATATATTATCTTTCGTTGCCAGCAAGACTCGTGTGCTTAAGTGTGAGCTCAGAAACCGTGCCTGGTGAAGCATTTCCTTTTTTGTGTGTTAAGATAAAAGGTGGCATTTACTTACGCACCTATTTCTATTACTGCCTCCTGCTACAGGAAACGTGAATAGCATTTCCTTCGTGTGTGCTTATTCAGACCACTAACGTTTTTCCTTTTTAGGCAGGTATTTATTAAGTACGTTCACAGCTCAAGTGGGGCCAGCAAGATGATGAATTGACTTCGGATTAATACTGCCTGTTTGCTTTTTCTAGCACGTGCTTTCAGGTTCTATTAGGCAGTTTCGCGTTCTATTTGCCAAGTAGCTAAATAAGTTGATGCAGAGTGGCGAACTTACCAGAAGACCAAAATCGACAGCATGGTGCATTGGAGGCTCGGCGTCGCTGGGATCGGTGACCGTGTGTGCACGTACTAGTGCGCTGCATCTCGCAGCTCTTAATTACCATCAGTATATTTTGATATAAACGCGCATTATACTCGGCGTGTGTTTATGTAGTTTTGCTACTGCGTGATACACACCAATGAGCCTATAGCAGTTGCACTGTATGGGCCATACTGTCTCAAGAGAGTGAGGCGCTGCGTTTTACCGACGATGGCTGCAACGCCGCTTCGATCGGTTTGTTTAGAGTCGTATGCATTGAAAAGAGACCCGGAAATGGCGAGATGGTACGTCACAAGATCTAATCTGTCATGCTGTCAGATGTCGCGATCCTGACGGGTGGTGGTGTAAGGGTTGCCGAAACAGGCGAGTCAACGCAAGTGTCGCTCTCGTCGTCGCGGCGTCACAACTTGTCACTGCCAAAGTTTTCGTGGAGTATAAAGCAGAAAAGCGATCTACAGTAGAACGGGCGTCTGCCATATTTACTTCGGCCGCCGTGCCGCCGCAAGGATTGCGACAGGCGACATCATGATGCTTGTGTGACGTCAACAAAAGGAACTCGACGGACCAAAAACGGCAGTGTGTAAACACACCAGTCAGAGACGCGTTCCAAGTTCCCCACTTCAACTAGAAAAGAATCTACAATAAAGACGGAAAACCCTTTGGTAATGTGGAACGCTTTTTTGTCTATATGTTAGGCATTTCGTGAAGCGCCCAAAAATGAAGCCTAGATAAAAGCGTGGCCACGAGGATCGACACTGCGCTGTAAAAAAGCGTTTGCGCCAGGTGGGAATCGAACCCAGACCATTTATATTATTAAGCGAGTGTCTTCCCAGCATGTCACGACACTTTGTTTTTTTTTTTTTCATTGCGTGGCATGTCATCACACATCGCCGTGAGTTGAGGTGCTATTCGGCGGGAAAGCCCCGCAGGGCATCCGCTTTGCATCCCGGCAGATAGCGACAAAACACCCCGTTATCGTTTTTTTTTTTTTTTTTTTTAATTTGGGTTAGCGCTGGTATCTCCGTTCCAGGAATTGCTATCGAGTGTACATGCCACTAGTTAAGGGAAAGCTGAAACGGTTTTGAATATGATTAAAAACACTCGATTTGTTTTAATCCGACATCAAGCTTTAGGAATATCACGAAAGTAGAATATTTCATGCCCTTATCATCCAGAAAAACGCATTTCAAATTACATAGAAACCACGCCCCTCCGCGGCAGCGGGAGAGGGCAGTAAAAGGAGAAGAGAAAATATGATACCGAAAGGAAACCAAAAACTGATGTCACATTATTTTTTCTTTTAAAAGTAAAGCAAATGATTTATATGCACGTTTTTCGATCATTATAACATTTAAGACAAAACAAAGCAAACTTTTTTTTTTTCAGGGTAAAGAAATGATAATCGGAACGTTTCACACGAATACAAGCAAGAGAGACACAACGAAAGTCATATCGGCACCGACATCACCATGGCCGCCCTCGCCGAGCTTTGGCTTCCACGACGCGCCGTGACCGCTCTAGCGGCAGCTCTTGCTCCCGAATCATACCTCTTCCGACAATATTTGCGGCACGATACTCTCTATATACCTCTCTCAAACGTTTGCAATAGTAAGGGCTTCGCTGATGCTGGCCATGGGCGCCAATGAGGCGGACGCCGCCATCTTTAGTATACTGCAGCAAACCACCATAAGTTAATTGAGGTAGGCCAGTTCAGTTGAACTCAATAATCGTTAGCGGCTCAATGACAGTTGGCGCCGCCTTGTAACCCCGGCCGCCCTGCCGATCGCGATTAAGTCAACTGGCTTTGGCTTAATGGCAGTTAAGAGTGCTAGAATAATTGGGGTATAAGTCATACGAGCCATCGCAGGACAACCGCATACCATCCGCGGATGAATGGTTTGACTGACTGACTTAATTAACAGGACGGTCGCTGACATTATCGCCATGTTCGTAGACGCGAAACACAAAGCGCGGGATGAAGCTCTGCCGTATGTTTCGTTTCCGTACAGCGATGCGGTTCAAGGAGCCACGGGGATGACGCCATCCCATCTGGTGCACGGCCGAAGATTTATCACCATGCTCGACACCATGCTGCCTCGCGCGCCAACCGACGATGGCAACGACGACATTCAACTGATCTCTCAGCGTGCCGAGGAGTCTCGTCAGCTTGCATTGGTCAGGATTCAAGGTCAACTGTGAGTCTACGCACACCGGTACAACCTTCGTCGCCGCTATGTCCACTTTCAAGCACGTGACCGGGTATGGGTGTGGACACCGATACGGGTGCCGTGGTCTCGGCGAGAAGCTCCTGAAACGCTATTCTGGACATTACACAAGATTCTTCGCTGCCTTGGGGATTCGAACTACTAAGTGCTACCCGACTGAACGCGTCCTTCAACACGCCACCCACCGCGACCCGAGGTCATTCACATCGTTCGCCTCAAGCCGTACTATGAATTCTGTTTTGATTCTTTAGGAATCACGGTTGTTGTTATTAATGTTGTTTCTTTCTTCTTTTCTTTGTTGCATCGGGGCGATCCGTTTTTCTTGTGTCTTAAAGGGGGGAGCAATGCCCGGTGCGGTGACCGAGTAGGCAGTGCGCGCGACTCCCAAACGGATCATCCGGGATCAAATCCCGCCAGTGATGTTTGATGTTTAGTTTTCCTTTTGGTTTCTCCTCTTGAAGGTTCCAGATCGCTGCAGTAATTTGTTATGTCTTCTGGTTTAGAACATGCTGGAACACAAATCGGCGATAAAAGCAGCCGCAGCGAGTTGCTTCAAGTTAGTCTTTCCCCACTCTCGATCATGCTGCTACGCCGACATCGACGCCCGCGACGCCCACTTACTGTAACTGTTGTTTCGTCTCAAGTTCGCCCCCAACAAATCTTTAGTTCGTTGAGCTTTCTCCCGCCTCATCGTCTGCCATTCGTGACAATATGGCCAGTGATCTGACCAAAAAGATAGTTTGACTCTCTCAGGAGGCTCACTCTCTTAGCGAAACGTCGTCTGTCATTCTGAGGCTTGCAGCAAATTATTTTCGAAGTTTTTAGACCAGCATGACTACTTCCGTCATTTCGTTGGACGTCAATTGAAGCCAAAGCAAGTAGGCAGGCGACATGGTTAAGGGAAAACACGGTACTTCTGGAGCGATGGGACAAAAAGGGACGGACAAGCACGGAGCTTCATGTCCGTCCGTCCTATTTGTCCCCTCGCTCTAGCGTGACCACGTCTATTTGAAGCCAGACTACTTTGGCTTACAGCACTGCCATCCACTCAACAACCGAGGTTAATCTCTCTCCATCTGATTTATGAAAACAACCATCATCCACCCTCGATGCAATTTTCCCGTGACTTTCTTGATGGCAATCTAATGTTGCGAGCTACATCCAAAGTTTTGGAGTTTCTGGCCTGATGGCCCAAGCATGGACATTTCCGCAACAAGCGTTGTCCAATAAAAGGTACGACGCCCACCACCGTCATCTTTAGTATTCACCTGGTAAAGTCGTCTTAATATTTTTACCACTTCATCAAGTCAGACGCGGTGAAAAATGTATCCCGAAATATTAAATGTCCGCGTCCGATTCAATGCCCAACTTCTTCCGCAAATCTATACTCCTAATCGCCAGACATACGGCTACCACATTGGCCCCGTCAGCCGAGTGAAACCCCTTTTACAAGAAATTTGAAGGTTTATGTCGCTTTCTGAAGGCTGGATGCACCGGTGAAGGCGTGTAGCTACAGTTCGTGAGGGTTAAAGCGGTTCGCCTTCCAAGACATGTACGTGTGCCAGACCAAACTTACACAATTCATGTACAAGAGACGGTACGGTGGCGGTACGTATTGAAAGTTGATGACCTGTGCCACCGGCCAGAGCTTGTAGAAGGTCTTCATGATGGTAGAGTACTTTTCGCGGATGTTCCGTTCGATGTCCACCCTAGTCCTTCCCTGGAGGACACCCAGAAACACAAGGAAACCGAACACGGAAACCGGAGAAAATACGAGCTGACCCAGGACCACTTTCTTGACCGTGGCTATGGGTCCGGTGCTCCGCACGAGGCGCTTGTCCACCAGGATTAACCAGGTGCGTTGAGTCGGTCCGCTGTACGCGAGTCCCACGAGGAAGAACCTGACGGCTCGCTGGGCGTCGATGCTGTCCCTCCGTTCCACGAGCTTCTGGGTCATCAGGTCGCTTGAGAGCATCACGGTGGCTGTGGTTAGGATTTGCGTTTTGGCCGGATGCGTTTGAAGTAGCCTGTCGTAGATTCTGAAGAGAGATTTCATTCCGGCTGGCGCTGCGACTTTTTGCCTCTGTATACGTCAAGCAGTAAGCGCGACAGATGTAGAATGGCTGCACAGATGCGCGTAGCTAGCACAGCTGCATCCGGTTAAGGCCTGTCCAAAAAAGGATACTACAAAAATAGGGAGGCTACACAACTCCGGCAAAAATCTTTAAGGGCAACTCCACTCACTTTTTACGGTTTTTGTTTTATGTTCTGTTGAGTCGAAGTGGGCGACCCTGAATTACGAGATATAATTTGTTTTTCGGTAGTGTGTATAGTATTGTAGATATCGCGTATCCAAGTTTCGTTCCGCGGCAAGGCGAAACCGAAACTACCGGCTCGAGCAGCTTCTCGCGCTTCTGAGCCGACGCACTGACACGGCCGGCTCAGTCGCGCGCGGAGTTTCAAAACAGAAGGTAAGTTGCACATTTGCTTCTTTACCGCTGCAGTTCGTAAGTATGTATCAAATGTAGTCCGTTTCAGTGTGTATTTATAAGTTTGCCGGCCGAAAAGTGAATCTGACTGCTGTAATTAATATGACGCGGTCAGTGCGGGTGGCGTGACTGTATTTGTTTCTTGCTCGCGGACGAGGAGAAAAAGAAATAATGGGAGACAGATGGACAGATGGTATCCACAAGCTGTCTATGTTGTTAAAGCTCAGGTGCCCTCATGTGTGCGCTAGTTAGAGCTGCTGTGACCTGCTGCGACCGGCCGCTCGTGCTGGAGCAGCCGGCGGACGGTACACGCGAACAACGACGGCACCGCATCGTTCTTCAAAGACGCGTCTTTCGCGACGAAACCCGCAGCAGCTCTAACTACTGCTACCGTACTGTCTCTTGTACAGGAATTGTGTAGGCCTGGCCTGGAGTACGTACACGTCTTGGAAAACGAACCGCTTTGACCCTCAAGAGCTGTAGCTATGCTCCTTCACCGGTGCCTCCAGGCTCCAGAAAGCGACGCAAAACCTTAAAATGTCTTGTAAAAGGCGATTGATTCGGTTGACGTGATCGATGTGGCAGCCTTATGTCTGGCGATCAGGGGTAGAGATATGAATCCCTACTCCCGCCGTTCATTCTGACTTTCGGCTGTTTAAAACCTGGATTTATTCGATCAAGCACGACTCATTCATTTGCATATTTTGGATTATATACTTGACATATGCATATCTTACACCGTGACCATGACTGAAGCGCGAGACACATGCGCGAAAAAATCCATCCCATCCGACATCCGATCCG
This sequence comes from Ixodes scapularis, assembly GCF_016920785.2. Classification (NCBI taxonomy): domain Eukaryota; kingdom Metazoa; phylum Arthropoda; class Arachnida; order Ixodida; family Ixodidae; genus Ixodes; species Ixodes scapularis. The sequence goes on from NW_024609836.1 coordinate 91,317,376, forward strand.
GCAGTACGACTACCTGATCCGAAAAGTTTGGTCGCTTCAGACGTCGGATCGGCGATGTGACATGCGCCCAACGCGCCAGTTAGTTTCGCACGGCGGACGGATTGTCGGATGCGTCCAGCCAATGACAGCACAGCTAGCGCGAACGTCATGATGACGTACTGGGTCTGTCGGGACGAACAAGAAGATGGGACGGGCGCCGGAAGCCGGACGCGTGGACCCCGCTGACCCATTTGAGAAAGATGGCCCCGGCAAAGAATGCACGCCCTAACGAGAACGAGCTTCTAACTTCGCTCGTCTGAGCTAAGCCTTCAATCTGGGACCAGAGATCTGTGAACGTGGACCTCCGCTGGGGCGCATGGATCTCCTGGGCGCAGCCGAACGGATCGTCGTGTCGCATGCAAGGGCGGAAGCTTGTGTCTCAAACTGTCGCGTGCGGCGATTCGGAGCGGCGTTCGGACTGTCGGGGCGGACGTCGGATCGGACGATTCTGCCGTCCATGTGTCTCGCCCTTAAGGAAATAAACACACTTCCCAATGGGACAGAGGTAAAACGTTATCGTCGCCGGCGAATTGAGAAACACAGGGCGAGGAAAGCCACCTTCTTATATCTACCCAGCAAATGGGAGTGTGACATTTGACGATACGAACTCCGAAGAGCTTATAGACGAGTGTCTGCACTTTTCCATAGGCGCCGCCATGTTTGTTAATGCTGACGCCATCACACAGCATAAAGGCTGCTCTTTTTGCAAGACTAGCTCCGTTGCTTTTTTTTTAGTTTTCTTTTTAATCTTTTGCACGTTGTGTGATGCAAGAATCTCAGAAATGCTTAGTCATGAAACTCAAACAACAACACCGATGCCAAGGGTGCTCTAAAAAGCAAAACCTTGTTTAAGGTGCAGGCCCTCTCTTCACGAGAGCCCGTGTTTAAGATTATTATTTCTCATTTTATCGCTGGGAGCTAGGATTTCGGGCACTGGTCTATATAGCCCAGCACGTGGCGAGTCGCGCGCATTTCATTATCGCTCCCGAGCCAACGAGATTGCGGCATTGGCCGACACGAACGCCGAACAACCAATCACGAAGCGAGGGAAGAGAAGACTCACGCCCCACGCATCTTGAGGTGCCAGTGACTGTGGTCGGTAGACGCAAGGACTAGCCGCCTCTGTACCTTCTCGCTGTCCGGACGCGTTCGAACGGGTAACGCGAACATCAGGCGTTCGAACGGGTTTGAACAGTGAATGGAGGCAAAAATGGCGGCCAGCCTTTACGTCTACACACAAATTAGTCCAAAAAGAGCTCGGCATTCTCACTTCCCCGCGTGCTGTCGTCCCCTTCTCTCCCTCAGTTTCTATCCTTACCGCGACCTAATTGCGCTCGAGGACAACCTCCACATGACCGTGTCACAGGATGCAGCTGTGCTATCTACGCGCGTATGTGTAATCACTCCACGCGTGTCGCGCTTACTGCTTGGCGTAGGGAGGCAAAAGGCCGCGCTGTGGCCTGTCGGAATGAAATCTCTCTTCAAAGTCTACGACAGGCTACTTCGAACGCATCCGGCCAAAACGCAAATCCTAACCACCGCCACAATCATGCTTTCCAGCTACCTGATGACCCAGAAGCTCGTGGAACGGAGGGACAGCATGGACGTCCAGCGAGCCGTCAGGTTCTTCCTCGTGGGACTCGCGTACAGCGGACCAACGCAGCGCACCTGGTTAATCCTGATGGACAAGCGCCTCGTGAGGACCACCGGACTCATAGCTACGATCAAGAAATTGGCCCTGGACCAGCTCGTATTCGCTCCGGTTTCAGTGCTCGGCTTCCTCGGGGTTCTGGGCGTCCTCCAAGGAAGGAACCTGGCGGACATCGAACGGACCATCCGCGAAAAGTACTCGACCATCATGAAGACCTTCTACAAGCTGTGGCCGGCGGCTCAGATCATCAACTTTCGATACGTACCGCTACCGTACCGACCCTTGTACGCGAATTGTGTAAGTCTGGTATGGAACACATACACGTCTTGGAAGGCGAACCGCTTTGACCCTCACGAACTGTAGCTATACGCCTTCACCGGTGCCCACGGACTCGGAAACCGACACGAACCTTGAAATTGGTTGTAAAAGGGGTTTGATTCGTTTGACGTGACCGATGTGGCAGCCTTAGTCTGACGATCAAGAGTATATAGGGATATGAATCCCTACTCTCGCCGTTCATTTTGACCTTCAGCGGTTTACAAACGTCGATAAGATTTATTCGATCAAGTAGAATTCATTCATTTCCCTATTTTGGATGATATACATTATATATGTAGGTCTTACACCGTGACCATGACTAAGGAAATAAACGCACTTTGCAATGGGACAGAGTTAAAAAGTTTATCGTCGCCGGAAAATTGAGAAACACCGGGCAAACGAGAGCCACCTTTTTATCTCTACCCAGCCAATGAGGTTGTGGTACTTGACGGTAAGGACTAAGACGAGCTTATAGACCAGTGCCTGCTCTTTTCTATGGGTGCCGCCATGTTTGTTTATGCTGACGCCATCACACAGTATGGGGGGGCTGCGCTTTCTTAAAGACTTCGTTTTTTTTTTAAATTTTTTGCACAGTGCGTATTGAAAGAACGACAGAAATGCATAGTCACGAAGCTCCAAGACCAACACCGATGCCAAGAGTGCTTTAAAAAGGAGAGAAGCTTGTTTAATGTGCAGCCCCCTCTTGACAACAGCCTGCGTTGTAGATCATTATTTCCCATTTTTATCGCTGGGGCTAGAATTTCGGACGCTGGTCTATATAGCCCCGCACGATGCGCGAACATAGTAAGCCACGCCCTCTTAAGCTGAGCATGTGACTCGAGTCATCAAAAATCAGATTGAAGAGCCGGAGAAACGCCGATAAGACTCAACAGTGTTTTAATATTCGCAGATACATCTCGAAGGTAATGTATAAATATACAACGCCACTATAGTAGATCAAAGCGCCCGAATCTCGGAAACTCGCAACAGACGAGCGCGACGAACTCTTTATTTGTTCTCAAATGTCGTTAAGCCTTCAAACTCAAACAGAAGCCAGAATGTGCAACTAGTGCGTGTTTACGTTGTGAGGAAACGTTATACGTAATTGTCTTCCTCCATTCCTTTTTTTTCTTTTTGCTGCCTTAAACGCACTGGAAAAATAAATACGTATTAAACCTCGTTAATTGACCTGTGACGATGTTATCACGTTCACGTTTGCTTTCCACTATCATCGCGGGAAATATAGGAATAAATAAAACGATTTCGTGATTATGTTTACATAAAATAGCTCAGATGGTTTAAACGTCACAAACACCTGGCAGTTCTTTTGTGGGTTAAGATATAAACAATGAGCGTGTGATGACACGAAGCGGTAACAAAACCTTCTTTCGTTAAATCAAAAAGATAAAAGACAACAAAGAAACGAACAAGGGAGTCCCCTCAAGGTTCAGCAACAATGCGAGATGCCGGTTTCCATCGCTGTGTCTGTGGCTCCCGAGTTGTCGTGCTGTTTCCAACGCTTGACGTGAGCCACGCCGTGGTTGTCCCAGATATGAATGTCTTCTCGTCTTCTCCAGCCATTCTGTATAGAAATAAAAAGAACAAAGACACAGATGTATACAGTGGGTGTTAGAGTTAATCGTGACTATGAAGGCCTTCTCACACATAGAGTAACTGTTTTGCAGCGGCGTAGGCTTTTCACCTCCATCCGGGGGGAGTGGGGGGGGGGGGCGGGGGGGGGGGGAGGCTGGGAAATTTGGGGGGGGGGGGGGAGGTTTCGCGCAATTTTCTTTTACACCGGCAATTATCAGTAGTGCGTATGTATATCGCCATGTGTCCGTCGCTGTGTGTCAATGTCAATCACCGTGCAAGCGACGCCGTGTGTTCATCGCCGGTACCACGGCGCATGCGCCGCCGAGCACAAATCTGAAAAAAAAAATGCTTGTGCCAGCTGCGAAGTTATGGGGGTAGAACCCAGGCCCCTGTGCTTCTGAAGTATTAATCCACTCGGCCACGAGTCTTTCTCTTTAATACATGGAAATAAAGCCTGCGGCTGCAGAATATCAGGTCACAAGACAACTAAGGATCATAGCCCGGGGGGGGGGGGGGGGGGTTTCGAGCCCCAATCCCCCCCCCCCCCCCGTAGTGTACGCCTATGACTGTATGGGCTCTGTTTGCAGAGCCAGAGTATCGTGTTCCTTTTCCTTTCGCCGCCAACTCCGCATTCGCGGAAACACGGTCACGTGCTCCAATTGCTCGATCCAACCTTTAAGCGGGAAAGCGATCTTGCAGGCGCCGAGTTTCAGGCAGAGCAGGTTTCTCGCTTTGCGTTTGCGAAGTGTACATCCAACAATAAAATCGAACGAACATGAAGATTCCTTGACAATTGAAAATTACCTGAAGCCACTGGGTGCAGTATAGTCGTGTTGTTTTTTATGACGCGAGCGATGTTTTAAAAGATGTTTCCAAAGGTCTGGGAAGCAGATGACACAAAGGATGATCGCGTTGCTCGCGTCTGCGGCGCTCCTGGAGGGATACGCGACCGGCACATCCGGGCACTTCGGACCAGACAATAACGCGCAGCTACTGCTTGCCAAGGGATGACGTTTTCATCGACTACTACGTTCTACCGAGGGCATAGAAAAAGACAGGAGACAAATGATCGGATGGCCGCAAATGTGCGGCGAGTTGCCGCACTATACTTTTTTCTGCTCCGCACACTGCTTCACAGTCACGCCATCCGCACCTCCGCGGCTCCTGCAGAAGCGACGGTCGCTTCCCGCAGACCGCTTGGACTTAACATGGCCGCCCTGGGAGCACCATCGCGATGCTCTGCTCCGCAAGCGGAGCATAAAGAGTTACTTTATTCACACATAAATAGCAGTGCTCTCAACACAGTGGCGACTTTGCGCTAAGCGCGTGCTGACGGGACCGTTCATCAGGTTTGTATCGCACCGTCAAAACTGTCACTCATGGCAGACGAAAAGTAGCTGAAGACACGTGAGCAGCGCCGTATCGGAGCTCCACGGCACGCAAGCACGGCATCTGGCCGCTAGTCTCTGCTTGTGGAGGCAGGTACAGTCGGCACGGAATGAAACGCGAACAATGGGTGCATGGTTTTCGCTAGATGCTGCACCACTTGAACCAGATGGGAGCTGCAAGAAGATGGCTCCTCCTTCGATGTGTTAGACTCTTGTTCAGTGCATCCAAACCTTCGCTGTTGCGTCTCTAGGTGACTCAGCGTGGGTCGAAAACCATGCTCTCCTTGTTCGCGTTTCATTCCGTGCCGACTGTACGTGTAATTGCGAGCTTGCCAAAGCTTCGTTCACGCGCACGCTGCACATGCTAGCACGCGTGGGGCACCGGTGAGGCGCTATACATGTATTTGTTTATACTCGTTGCTTGTTGTGACGGCCCAACTGTAAAACAATTTGAATGTGGGCAGATTTTCTTTTATCTCTGTATTTTTTTATTTTATTTCTTCGAAAGGCGAAGAAAGTGACGCCAATCCCTCAGACGAATTTTATTTAATCAATATTTCGCGGCACGGCTACTTCGTATCGAGGTCAGAAGTAAACTCTAAAACAACAATGTATAAAAAAGAGTTAATTAAAATATTATTTAATTAATTGGACAATTATTCAATTTCACCTCATTTCCGCAATGGCCGCCAACTTGACTTCAGGGGTTAACCAAAACCTAAAGCAAGTTCCCTTTTGTTTTCATTCTGGACGAACTAATAAAAAAAAAGACCTGTATATATTGAGGGTCTGCTCCTGTGAATTGCTGTCTATATATGCTTTGCCTGTTCGCTTTGACTAGCTTGAAAGGGTTGTAATGTTCGCACTTTACAAAGTTATGGGGGAAGTTGAAGTATGGCTGCGTTTACAGGAATAGGCTCTTCCGGAAATATGTGGCGCCCCCACAGTCTGACGAATTCGGACGTTTCGACATGTACGGCACGCGAGATTATCCAGGAATCAAAGACGAAGATCGCGTTAGCTAAACAATATGTGGCTTTAAAATGCAAAGGAGCAGGAAGGAAAAATAAAATACGGACTATGTGGTAACTTCTATGTGTACTCGCTTTGTTGTTTGTTTATTCTGAGTTGATAATAATAAGAAAACCAAAAAGCGCTCGAGTTGCCATGAGTTCACCCGTGCGGATATTGTAAACTAAATCACCAGATCCATTTTTTTTTTGCGTCTGCGGTTTTTAATATTTTTTTTTTTAATTTTGTCGAGTAGTCCAGAGTGTATAAAACCTGAACTTTGCATTCCATTCATAGTCGTAACCACAACTCTCTCAAAAACAGGCACCTAGGCCAAAGGAGCCCGGCGGACTGCTTCAGCTGATATTGTCCTCGATCATACATCGGAACAGCCCCACAATTTGCCTTGCAGCGAGATCTCCTACGACTTTCCGGAAAGGTCTATTCGACCAAAGCGCATTTCATGCCGCCAGCTTTAATCGCGGAACTTCCAGTGTGCTGGAAAACATAGTGTTGCTCTCGCCATAACCACTGTAACTTTGCTTTGAATCGTATTTGTTTAACGACCAAAGAAGTGGGCACCACATCCGCCCTGCTGTTAATAATAAAAAAAAAAAAAAAAGCTTTTAGCTGTTTTGGGAATTTTCAGGAAGAACGCAGAAGCTCACGTTTTCATCGCGTATGTCTATCCTTCTTGTTTAGCCTTTTTTTATATTCCATTACTTGTACTAGATCGTAATACTTCGTTTTTGTTTTTATTTTTTCTATCTTTTTTTTCTTCCGCATACCGGGTTTGTTAACTATGACGCTGGGGATGAGGGTAAAAGAAAAAGGTCTATAGATTAGCCGCACTGTCTGAACTTTCTTGTTATGGAACAACCAGGACCTCCTTGAGGCTGTCAGATTCTCCCAAATAGTATAGCAAAAGCAAGGAATGGAACTCACGATATGTGCCTGCAAGCTCAGACGAGGTCCCGGGGTAAGGTCTCGGTGGACACGAGGGCGGTCTTCTCCCTGAAACGGACTACCGTCGCCTTTTGGGCCTGCGGACTGGGCTGCTCTTCGGGGCTCTGGAAGCGCCGGCAGTTGGTGCTGACCAGCAGCAGGATGATGGCAGCGAACAGCACGAACACCACCTGCCGCACATGAAGCGAGAGTTGGTGAAGGCTCACCTTGAACTTGCAGAAAAGAACAAAAAAAGGACGGAAGAGGACAAAGTGCAGCTGACTAATAGCTCTGTTTTTGTGTACACTCCTTCTTCGTGTGAAGACGAAGTGCTTAGTTACGAAGAGGGAAACAGCGCCAAAAGTATGGAGGACAGCGAACGAGGAACACACAGACCGGGCGCTGACTGACAACTGGTTTATTACTGGAAACCACCTACCGGCCTAAAAACACAGACCCAACACACATCGGACCATCGCCTAAGGGGACGTGTCACAGCTCTCCAAGAACATGATTTCCTTATCGAAGAGCGCAATCGAGGGAGCACTGACGCACTCATCCTTATACTTCAAAATGTAATAGGCCTCGATTATTTCACCAGTCACTTGCTGACTGTGCCGAGCAACAATCGTCGCCTTTTCCAAAAGAGGGGAGCACCCACATCTCGTTCTTTGTCTTCCGTACTTTTGGCGCTGTTTCCCTCTTTGTAACTATGCATAACCAACTCGCCCAATTTTCGATGGTGCGACCGAGTGCAATAAAACAAACTTGTTAGTCAACTGTTTTGTCCCGTTCAAACTGACCATTCGTCAATATGTATCAACTAGCTCAACTCCTGTGAGCGAGAGTGTCGGGGACATTGAGCTCAAGGTGTAGTTTAAGTCAAATACCGTATATACGAGCTTATAATGGCTCCCAAGCCAATGATATTCAGGCATCGGCTGATAAGAATGCCGAAAAACGAATCGCAAAGCAAGAAGCGTGAAGACTATAGGCCCTGCGTCGCTGTGAGTGATTATAACACTCTTAAATTGTCTCGGTGAATGCAAAGATTGTGCTTCTGATAACCTATATTGATTGTGCTGGCGTTTGGTTTTTTCTTTGTTTGTGCCAGGCCGAATGTGTTAGTTGAGATGATAGAATCTAATACCTCGTTCAGACGGTCATAAAGGTACCTTTGACTAAAGGGCCCTTATGGTCAGCGGCAGGTCAGTTCGCGGTCCTCCGCGCGTGACAAATGCTCGTGAGCCAACAGAGCGGGCTGATTCGCCGATTGGAGAGGAACCTACACTCGAAGAAATGCCTGCACGTCTACTTACCCGCAAAACACTTAAAGACCCAATCTCTGCGATCTTGGAAATCAGATCAGCGAATGATGAGGCGGAACACCAGTTTAGACCTAAAAATGAAGTCTGCGCTCTGTCATTACGTCATGTAAAACGTCATGCTTGCATTGCGTAATGCCACAGCACAGACTTAATTTTGAGGTCTAAACAGATATTCCGCCTCATCATTCGCTGAACTGAATTCGTGAATCGCAGAGATTGGCCCTTTTAGTGTTTTGCGGGTAAGTAGACACGCACGCAGTTCTTAGAGTGTACGTTAAATGTGCCTTTACGCTGGTCGTGAGAATGGGGTATTAAAATAGTCTAGGTGCACACGAGGCCAACCGCCTCGGTGGCTCCGAGGCGAGAGCGCTAGCCTACGGATGCCCATGTGGCGGGTTCGAATCCCGGCCGAGGTGCCCGCAATCTGACGGAGGCTTATGGCGGAGGAGGCGCCGTGCAACCGAGCTTTCGGTTGCACGTCAAAAGATCCCCCGGTGTTCCAAATTGATCCTCAGTCCTCCGCTGGGGCGTGCCAGATGCCCGTCGTTGGTTTGGCACATAAAACCTCCAAAAATGTTTTGTGCACACGAGGCCACATTTGCAGTGGTAATATGAAACATTGGTCCTGCTTTACCCAGTTCGACCCTAGGGAGGGCGATCAGCATTATCAGCCATTATCTTACGGTCCCAATGGCGATAAAGGTGGACTCCTTTCTGCCACCAAGAGTGCATGATCATCACGTCGCGATACCGCACGCCCCCCATCGGCTGAGATGTATAGAATAACAGGGCCAGAGATTGCTGCTTCGAGTTCACCATTTTACAGTCAAAGACTATGCAAAGTGCGAGTTCGTCTGCTTCTTTTGCAGTGGTTGTGGTTGCGTCTGAACTCCGAGCTGTGATTGGCCTTGATTGAAAGATAGTGAGGGGTAGACCTGAGGGCACCTTGCTTTGAGGTCTACCCCCTCTCCTTCAATCAGAGCCAATGAGAGGTCGGAGTCTTTCTGACGTCATAAGAAGCCCTGCAAAAGAAGAAGGCGTGCGCTCTGGATAGTCGCTGGCAGCTTAAAAACCGCAGGGCGTGGCCAGCCTCTTGCATCTTATGCTAATCATTGCTTCACAGCCAATAAAATCACTAAATTAGCCGATAAAAAAAAAAACTGCCGGAGAACAATTGTTGAAGCAGGAAACGTGAGCTTCGCCCTGCGCCTCTTAAGCTGTGCCTGCAACCGGTTTCTGAGATAGTGCACGCAGAAACCGACAGATGCACTGTCAAAGTAAAAATTGCTTCGTTTTTAGGGAGCGAGACGTGTCTCTGATAATAGAGTTGGGTGGCAGAGACAACATAGATAAGTAGCAACATAGACTTAGACTTTTGAGATAATGAAGCCTAGTGATGAATTTTTCTGCATTGCTAAAAAAGGCCACCGTTGGCCACGGATTACACGCCGCTACGGCATCAGCGTTAGGCTAAGGGTTGTATTCTCACAGTGATTGGGCACGAATCCTGGCCGAACGCTGACGCCGTAGTCGTGTCCAATCTGGGGCCAAGGGTAGCCTCCTTAGTGGTTACCCAGGAAAAGTCAGCACTTAGGCTTTCTCATCTAGGAAGTGTTAGGAGACACCTCCGTCCGGTTCACACCTTTATTCATAAAAAAAAAAAGGGTTTGTCTTTGTTTGCGTTGTACCCTTTCAGAGATCCCCAAGTTCTAAACGCTTTGTGATGCAGTCGAGACACCAATCCTTAAACTTTGATTGAGTTCCAGCAATGTGAATAATGATGAGTAGCATTTTCCATTGGCTACGCGGTTTCAGTGGCAAAGTAGGCGACACTGAAGCTGCCCCCAGGCCCGTTCACACCCTTGCGGCTCCTTCGGGTGGTACGACTGAACCATTTTCTGCGATCGTCTATTTACTGTTATAACTCAATCTAAGGGCTCTAAGCATCCTACGAATACAAAGTAGAACATATATGCGTGGCCAATTAAAAAATATTAAATTCGATCTCAAAGATTGATTTCCTCGAAACTATCGCTGACACCAGAGGGCGCCATCGGGCAAGGAGAATGGAGTTCCCGTTGATGGCTAGGTGGCGTAAGCTACCGCCCGATCCAAAGGGCTCAGCCGGATTTATCTATCCATCCATCCAACGGTTTCTCTAGGCTTTTTGTCGTCCGATGGCGCGCGTCGGCGATAGTCACGAGATAGTCGATCTTTGATACCGATTTTAATAGAGAAATTGGCCACGCATGAAGGGAGGTTGTTTTTTTTTGTTGTTTTTTCATGAATTTTTAGTGCCCGTAGATTAAGTTCTAACCGTAAACAGACGATCGCAGAAAGTGGTTTAGTGATATTTTAAAGCAACTTAAAATCTCTTACGACGAGAGAACAGACTGCTACGCTGGCGCCATTTCACTAGTTTTCCGGTGAAGTGAAATGCCCCAAACTGCTCCAAACCTCTCTCTAGTGAAATGCACTAAACTGCATTTCACTAGAGCGAAGGTTTCGCGGTATTTGCGACGTCAAATGTACACAGCGCGACACTGTTAGCGCGAACAAGCAATCGACCGGTTTTTCCAGTTTTTCTCTTTTAAACCGTAGGATGTCATCCAAGTTATTATTGCTACGGAAAGAGCTCATTTACTTATATTATGTAAGCGATAATATTTTGTTATCGCTAATACTATTCAGAGGTAAAATGCGAAAATGCGCCGATGTCGTGTTCGCGCTAACAGTGTCGCGATGTGTACATACTGCCCAGTGTTTTAGGCGTTACCGAAAAAAAAAGTAACGAAATACATTACTCCTGACTTCTAAATGAAACGAACGCGTTACCGACCTACGCGACCTCAAAATAAAAAAAAAACGCGTCACCGTGACCGTTAATATATACCACATGTTACTTTTGCGTTACTTCGTTTATTATAAATTAACACCTTTTACTCTTCCGGTGTTACAGGTATGCATAAGGGCTATATTTTAAGAAACATTATGTCCATTCAGAATCTGAACAAAATTACTTGAACTTTTTTACAGTTCCTCTTTAATACTCAAAAAAAAAAAAAAACGAAATATAAACGGAAAAATAAAACTCAAAAGTTTATGTGGCTTGGCACCTAAAAGAAAAAAAAAAAAAATTTGAATTTTATTTTGGTTTGGTAAAACTTGGGAAAAACATGTAAAAAGTAACGTAACTACGTTAGACGTTGCTCTAAGTAAGTGACGCAAGTAAGTTACCCGTAACAGTTTTGAAATAGTAACGAGTACGTTACCGCGTTACCGGAAAAAGTCACTCATTACCGGTAATGCCGTTACTTCTAACGCGGTGACGGTAACGCCGTTACTTTAAAAGAAGAAGTTGATGTGCGTAAAAAGGAGAGCTGTACGGGGCTGCCATGTGTTCCACGGCTACCCGATAGGTGGCGCGAGCCTCTTCTCTCGCCGTAAGAGATTCTAATAGGTTGCAAGGTACGCGGTCCTCAGCAGTCGCGAGTGTGTCAACAAACCTTGAGCGTTTACTAATCGGCCTTTGATTTTCTAAAGTGAATAAAGTACAGTCGGGTTGGTGCAGAAAGTCGGTCGTGGCGCGGGACAGAGTATTTATAATAGTCAGGGACTACGATAGCGTAGTAGCAATATAATTGGACTCCAACTTAATCTGCCACTATCCCCTAACCATCCTCCTTTTCCCGATATTCTATAGCCGGGTAGCAAATTGCCCGGTACCAGAGGTCCAGTCCCCTCACGGCCATCTTGTTTTTCCTCGAACCAACAACAAAACAAGCAACAGCGCTTGATCCGTACTTATACAACTACAACTGCAACGGCAAGGTAATAAACACCAATGACCAAGCCCCCTTTCCACCCCTTCCCCCCTCCAAAAAAATAAAAAAAATTTCTAAAGCGACAGTTGCACTGCTTATGCATCATACATAACTGCAAGCATGATGACATAGCTATCGGCGGACACCCCTGAAGCATCTTCAAAGCGTGTTCGCTTCACACACACGTATCCTTGGAACATCTCTGCAGGCACCTTTTCTACGACTCATACGACAGGCCTACATGAAATAAACACGCCTCAGACAGCGTCTTGAGACCGTCTTTTGTTCGATGTATTGCCAGCGTAACAGCGGCTGAAATGTCGCCAAGAGTGCGGAACTTATCGCTTGAGGCCAGAGTGGCTTTCATCGACGACACTGCGCGCGCGCGGAGTGACATCGGCCTATTGATCCAATCGATGGTTGCGCGGCAGCGCCGAACGCTGCACGGGGTGGCAGAGAGGGCCTTAGCTCATAACGAGCTCCCGTTTCCTGTGTGCCCGGTATCCGCGGTCAAGTGGCCCAAGTAGCCCCGATATGAGGCTGCTCTGTGCTGAACGCCCCGCTTTGCCACGGGCGGTGGTCGATAAAGCCGCCGTAACGCTGCGTATACAGCGTGCAAATGACATGTCTGTAAACATTTTTTTGAGGTGTGTTTCTTTATTTTATGACGGTCACATTGGTCATATTAAACCTCTCTGCAGGAATGTTCGAAACATACACATGAACGAAGCAAACATGTTTCCAACATGCTTGAGCCGTGTCCGCGGACAATATTGTTATGTGCGCGGAGAAACACCGCGTCTTTTGTGTGATGTAGGAGTAGTGTGGCTGCATGCGGCTTTAGAGCCTCAGTAATATAAACCATGACCACCTATATACTGACAAAGCCTGGCAGATCGCCACGAGAAGCGGCGGCCGAAATGGAAAAGGTGGAGCGGCAGACAACGGATGAGAGGAGAGCCACGTGACTGGCGACCCGCTGCGGCGAGACGCCGAAACACACTTCTCCCGAGCGAACAAGTGTGTTTCGGGTCCTCGCCTCTGCAAAAGCTGTGCGCTGACGTCCAGGTTCCTCGAGAGATGGCTCATTGATGCACTGTGCTACCAGATTCTCGAGCTCTAAATGGACGACCGGGCACTCTACGGCTCCGTCGTCGAACTGCCAGGCTTTGTGAGTATAGAGGAGGCTATGTCTAAACGTGCGGAGATAACTCTACAGAGTTTATGACTCCGACTCTACCTTTAATAATTAAACGCACATCTGTCTGTTCTTTTTTCTCTCACGGTTTTTCTAATTTGTAATTGTTCAGCTGACCCTATGCCATCATAAACCGTGACTCGATTCAAATTTATCGGCAGAAAATCTTTCTTGCAGCGAGTGCCGCAACCCCATTGACTGTGTTTCGTCGCGGACGAAAGCCACTTACTGTGACGTAGATGATGGCGTCGATGGACTGGTCCAGCCTCGGGTGGTGTAGTCGCCGAAGTCCATGGCGGAAGGGGAAGTTGCTGATTGGCATGGATCTGTTGCAGACGACCAACCTGCGGGGATACAAAAAAAAAAACCTGGTCATCGTTCACGCCCTTTCTCGCCTCATCGGTTAAGCAAACGTTCGGGCGTACGTTGCACAACAAGCGGACGGACGCATTCTTGTCCTCTTAAGCTTGATTCACACGACGGACTGATCCGCGGACGGATTGATTGCGTGACGACATGTCCGCGGTTCGTCCGTCTCCCAAGCACATCCACACGAGGAAGGGGACGTGCAGACGCCACCGAGGACGGACCGAACCTGTTCGCCACCTCACAGTACCGTGAAACTCCGACATCGCACCGTGGCACCGTTGTCCAAGAGAAAAATCGACGTTTGCTACCGCGATAAAGAATCGTACGCCGCTGTTACGTACCGATCGAGACAAAACACCGTGATAGGCTTCGCGCGAAGCGCCGCTGGCTTTACTAACCCAAAGCATGACAGTGGCTCAGACATGGTCCTGCTCGAGAAGGGTTCGGCGTAGAAGCGACAAAATTCTGGGCTCGCGGAGAAGCGTTTGGAGATGCCTTCACGCACTCCGCGCTTGTGCACAACGCCACAACCAAGTACGCCACAACCACAAGAGAGGTCTTGCTCGTTGAAATCCTGATTGGACATGCAAGAATTATCGCGGCGTGCTCGACGAGTTTTGACGGGAGCTTCTTGACACGGACCCGGAGGAGTATCGAAACCTGCGTCGCGTCAGCCGGACAAAGCTTCTGCAGTTTCTTTTACGCATGGAACCGAGAATCCGCGACAAAATGAACCAGCGAACACACGAAACACAACGATGCGCCATTTTTTTTAATCGTCCAGAAACGAAGAAACCAAGAAAACCATGTACCGTTGCCAGACTATACGCTTTTGAAGCCCATCTCCCGCCAAATATCCTGGAGTGAAAAAGGCGCTCGAGTTTATCAGTCCGCGTGTCCGGGGACGAGGAATGGATCGCAGGAATCGGTGACGTGATGGTCACGTGGTACACGGTCTGCGGACGAAATTCGCGATTCGGTCTGTCGTGTGAATCGGCTACTATCAGGAGCGAACGGCGACACGGTCAAGGCCCGTTCACACACTTGCTTATAACCGAGTTCTTGTGACCTCGTACGACGAAAGAACACTGGCACGGTGGCGCCATCTATGAGGCGACGCTGGGACTGCATTTTACTATATAGAGCGAATGTGTTGCTGTATTTTCGAGATTAAATAAACGCACTATCTGTGGTCAATGGGAGTTTGCAACGTTGCCACAACTTTTTTTGTGCCAATAATAAAGAAGACGATACGTGAAAGAAATGGAATACTGCTGTCTGTTCCCTACTCGTAAACAAATTTAAGAGGTTTTAAGGCACACGGTCGTAAGCAATCCCAAGTGTGGGAACCAGTAAGCCGACGACCAGACTCGAGATTCTGCAAGGCAGAAGATCCTTTTACCATGGGGGGGAGGAAACAGGCTACTGTGGACAGGGTAGAAGGGGGAAAGGAGGAAGCGGGGGAAAAGTGGAAAGCGCGAACTGGTCGCCGGTCTTTAAGCTACATTAACGAGTCCTCGCCACAGATTAAAACCCTATTTATATGACACTCTTAAGAGCGCCCTGAGGAGGCATCTGAGGGCGCCTAAATATGGTGATAATTCACTCAGCTGGCTCTAAGCATCCTAGAAATTCATGAATCAAAAGGATGCGCTGCAGATTTCCCTATTAAAAAGCAATCAAAGACCGAGCACACCGAGGACATGTCCGCTGATGGGAGGAGCATGAAACCTCCTGAGAGCACCTTCAAGCGCAGTAAAATGTAACTAAAACCCTATAAAAAAAAAATGTATATATTTTTGATAAAATCAAATTATCTCGGTTTAGATTAAAATAATTTGGTTTAAATTACTGTAGATAGAAAATGATAATGATGATTAATTATCAGATGTATTTTCCAACAGGCAAATTGATTGATCGATTCGTTTGAACACCGTTAACAATGCAAGAAAATTACTGTGTATGCAAAGCACAGTTTAAATAACAACTTATTAATGCTCTATTCCCTGCCATACTGCCGGGTGCGATCGATAAGATATGACAGCGTTGTTTTTCGGCCGGCGTAAATAAACTACGCATCGCAGATAGCTAAAAATCCGTGGGTATATGACGCTAGCGGTGGTGATTAAATTCGAAAGTTTTGAGCATATGACACTACCTGGATCAAAAGTTACGAAAGAAAAATAATTATTTACGAGCCCAATCCTAATATTCATCAAATTTTAATTTCAGACTGTGGGCTCGTGTATCACTCATGTTAGCGGAAATGCTTGTCAGCCAAAAAGAAAACATTTCCCATCTAACTGAAAAGTCGTTTCTTTTTTTTTTTCTTTTTATCGCGAAAATAATTGCTACAGGCACCCACAATCTCAATTATCGGTATGAAGACAATTAGGGTTAGGTGGACGTCGCCTCACAGATAATTTTTTTTTTTTCTTTCGAATCTTTGGATCCAGGTAACGAGTTGTGCGCTGAAACGCTCGGCTTTTATCACCACCACTGGCGTGAGTTTCTCAGGGAGTTTCAGTTCTCCGCGTTGCGTGTTTCACTTTCCTTCCGAGTTCTCACTTGATTGCACAATGTCACTACTTCTCTAGTTTCCGTTTCTTTTGCGTTCTTATTTTGTTGCAATAGGGCGTCACGTGACTGACGAACTATGCCTAAAAGCCGGGGTCACACTGCCCACACATCATACAAAAGACAGTCTGCAAACACGAGTCACGGCAATATCCCTGGTTCGAATGCCGCGTGTGTTCTCTTTCAACTCATATTGCCATGCGGCATTTCAAGCGCAGATCTTGCGGTGACTCGCTTTCGAATCTGTATGATTGGATGAGCTGCCTCCGTACGTTTCGGTGATTGGCTATTCGAGTGCTGTGCGGGAAAGTAAACGCACAGGATTTTTTTTAGAATGTAGAAACCATCGAGCGATAAATAAATGGTAAAGAAAGAAAACAAATATCGGCAGAAATTTTTGAAGGAAAGGTTTTATTTCGAACATCAGAGTAAAAGGGCTTTCATCTAATTAACTCACAATTTAAATCATGATATAAATTGCTATTTTAATCATATTGACTATTATTATCCACTTTGTTGATATCAGACCTCACTGCAATTAAGGGAGCCCACGGGCACTCTGAGGCCAGATTCACGAAGAGCTTCTAAGGTTACAACAATTTAGCTAAGAATTTCGTTAGTTAAGAACATCGTAAGAAAAGGAGAAACAAACATAGTAAAAGAAATCGGTATTCGCGAAAGTGAGAGGAGCAAAGCGACGTTCTCGAACGGAAAAACTAGAACTTCCTGCACTGTCCCGCAAGCTCACGATCCCCGCGAGAGCGGTCTGTTGCTATGGCGAAGGCGTCTTCGGCAACGCAAACGACCAATCGGAGAGTTGGGCATGGTTCGGAGCACGTGGATATTGAATCACAATCGCAGGTGGCCTTCCCGCCAACGCCTGTCTAGGGTTCATGTCCGTGCAGTGAAATGTCGGCGCTAACATGATATAGACAGGCCCGAATGCCGAAGCCGCGATAACCACCTTCGTCGACTACTAAGAACTCGATCGCTACGAAGTCAACACAACTGTCATCGTTGCTACAAGAAGACGGCCCATGTCGGTCATTTGCAAAGCGGCGTAAATAGAAACAACTCGCCGTGGCGTTTTTCACAGCCTCGAAGATGCAGGAGTGAGCCGACGTTCAAAAAGATACATTTGAACTACGAGAGTTTCAGCGAGAGCTACGTAAATACCTGTTCCCAGTCCGAGCGTGTTTGCGCGTTTGATAGATGTGCTGATTTGCGCTGTTGGACCGCGTCTTCGTACGTGCTTCGGGACCGATCTATTACAGTTGCAACTCAATGTTGAAGTGACACTCAGTAGAGGAAGGTTGGACTGTCATCGCGTAGCTCCCACGGACTGTTCTAACTCGACAGTGTTGACGTATCATCGTGTCGGAATAAAAATCAGCATACAATAACAAACTTTGCATACCATACGTTGCGAAGGTAATCCATACCGCGTTTATTTGAGCAACGTATCACAGAAAACAAGGATAGAGAATCGATGAGAGTTCCTTCTCGACGAAAGCGTTCGTAACCGCTGCCTCGGAAATCAAGGGAAAGAGATTGATCTCTTGATCTAAAATTAAGGTCAGCGATCAAACTATTTATACTGGAAGGGTCAACAAGGGTGGCGCGGGCATATTCCATTCAGCAAGCCAGCCTGTCGTGGGCAGACGGTCTTGGCCAGGGACCGTTGGAGCAACGGTGCGTCGGAGCAGGTCGGAATGCCCTGCTCTATATTTTGCCAAGCACGCCAAGCTAGCCCACGGCAGTCGATTGGTCGGTGGCATCGCTGCCGTTGTAGCTTTTCCCGGGTATTTGTGGATCCATCGTTCATGGCCGTCGTGGTCAGTTTCTAGTACTTTTTTTTCTTACTGCTTGAAGTCGGGATGCGCGAGAAGAGCGCGTAGAAAAACTAATGTCCGTTTGTCGTCGCGACCATGTAACTGAGCGGCGCTGTCGGCCATATTGATTTGATCTTAAAACAGTACGTAAGACAACTGCGGAGCTGTCGTGGGATTCCATCGTAACCCGCAAAAAACTTACGATAATGTCGTTTCGTTAATACGAATTTGTTCTTACGTTTTTTGTCGTACGTACATTTTTGGCGCAAGATCGTTTCATGAATCGGGCATAGAACTACAGTTTTAAGTATGGTTACAAGTTACTGTCAACTATATACCCTAAAAACAAGGGCACTCTAAGTTAATTGCAGTTTAATCTCACTTCGGTTGCACTTGAATGCGGTTAAGGGTACCCGTCAAACTAGGGCGTAACACGCGCGAACACAAACGTGGTAATATTGAAGTGAACAAAAGAAAAACGCGTATTAAGTAGAGCCAGATATGACCACAAAGTCGTGAATGAGAGCGGAGCGAACACACGTATTCGTGCAGCCAGATATACGTATATATGTACATATATGTATACCATGCGGTATGCTGGAAAGCTTCTGCATACGTAATATGTCTCGCGATGCAATGGGAACATCAATCATTCGTCTCTCTTTTTTATCAGTGACAGCCAATGAGAGGGGCCTGCGGTGTCCCGATGTAATGGATGCACTTTCAGTGCGACAAAGGTGCTGATGCCTTGTTGATACTGCGACTGATGATCATTTTGAGTAGGATATATCTTTGTCCCTTCTCGATGGCTGAACTGAAAGAGGGTGAATCAGTGATTACTGCGTCGTTTCGAACGCATGGCGGTGCGGTAAGCAGTTGGTGATTTCATACATAGCCTCCTCCATACTCGCAGAGCCTGGCAGTTCGACGATGGAGTCATAGAGTGCCCGGTCGCCAATTTAGAGCTCGAGGATTTGGTAGCATAGAGCATCAAAGAGCCATTTCTCGGGGAACGTGGACGTCTGCGCACAGCTTTTGCAGCAGCGAGGACCTGAAACACACTTGTTCGCTCGGGAGAAGGACGTTTCGGCGTCTCGCCGCAGCGGGGCGCCAGTCACGTAGCTCTCCTCTCGTCCGTTGTCTGCCGCTCCACCTTTTTCCGTTTCGGCGGCCGTTTTTCGTGGCGATCTGCCAGGCTTTGTCGGTATATAGGAGGCTAGGTTTCAGAGGATGTATATTATTGTCACCGACAGTTTCAGAAACGCAGAATGTTGTGAGCCCCGAACGTCCTGTAATAGCTCAATCTCCTTGGCCGAAGAGCGATAAACAGAGGCCTACGTATCGTAATGTGTCTGTAATTTTATACCGTGGTTAAAAAAAATTCCGTTAAAGAAAAACTAAAATAAAAATTGCTCCCTCGTCGGAAAGCTTGACGGGTCGTTGCAGCGAGTTTAAATGTAAGGTCTTTGAGAGTGTGCGAAGTAATTCCGCGAAGTGGAAATAGCGTTGAGAAAAAGCGCAGGTGCAGCCTCGAGTATATTACACTAAAAGCCACGGGGAGGCTACCGGAAATGAATGGCTTGTCTTCAAGCGACCCCGCGGCACTCGTCCAAGTAAGATTTGAGCACAAAAAAAAAAAGAAAAAAAAAAGAGCAGAAGGGTAAAAAAAACAAAAAGAAGTTTCGCCAGAAGTTTGCTATTTCGAAGAGTGTTGCCACTACGCACTACACTCCCAAGACAAATGTCTTCTATAGCTGTGCTCGGGGAGTCGGTATTTTAAAGCTGATTTTGTGTTTCCTTGCTCCCTAAAATAAGACTTATACCTCTAGGAATACCCTTTTAACTCGAAAATAGTTCATAAATGTTTTTACGTCTCTTAAAATACCCTTTTAACTCGAAAATTGTTTACCTGCGGAGCCCGTAGTGGTGGCCGACAGTTCCCTGAAAGGCAACAGGATACAGCAAGACTCTACGAGAGGTGGAAAGTGGAACTGATTCGCAACAACGACCTCGTGCATTTAATCCCCTTTCTTCCGTCGGACTAAACCTGAGACACGAGGGGACAATGACAAACACACAAAGCTGCAACCATACTGCTTACACATCATACAAAAAACGCGGTGTTCGCGTCACGTGACATGGTCACGCGACACCGATACATGACGTAACTTTACCCGGTTAAGGTAAAGGCTTATATCCCGCTGAATTTAGAGGGACGTAACGTCGCGGGGCACCGTGACGTCACAGGGTTACGTGGTCTCGAATCGGAATCGAGCAATAATTATTTAGACGCAATAGGGACTACTTTTAACAAACCGTTAGCTTGTTCCGCGTACCGTACTACCTGAGACTTTGAAGCATGCCTTTACGCGCGCGCCCGGTTGATACCATGACAGCGCGGAGCACGCGCTTAAAAGCATGCTTCAAAGACTCCGGGAGTGCGGTACGTGGAAACGCGCTAAGGGATTGCTAAAAGTCCCTAATGTCTATAAATATTTACTTTTGCCCTCAGGCAATACGAGAGTGGATTTTTTCTAATATATATTAATTTATTTTTTCCAATTGAGATTTTTACTGCTGTACTCAACGACACATTTTCTGAGACCGCGTTTTGATGTGTCCCCGATTCTTTTTTTCAGGTGTGTGTTTTTTCCACTTTCTATTCCAATCCAGTTATGGTTTTCGATAGAGAGCCACATTATCGTTAAATAAATAAATAAAATATATATCCGCGAGGTACACCCTTCTAGTTCAGTTCAGATCAAAACACACAAAAAAAAAAGAAAACTAAAAAATAACTACTTTTTTTTTTTGTTTTTTAAAAACGGACGATTATTGCATATTGCTGCGCGCGCAGCTAGCCAAGGATAGTAGCGCGAACGTGTCCGATTGGTTATCGTACTTCGCTCCCGCGGTCAGGGCCGAGGTTCGATGCGTGGGAACGGACGCACCTTTTTGTCATTAATATAAATGTGACGTTCTGGTGTATTCGAGAATGCTGTTGCTTATTCGAAGTACAAATTTACCTTCGACGCGGCTTCTTCCAGAAGCCCACGCGTGTATATATACTTACTTATAAGAAGCTCCACGTGGCGAACCGGTGTTACTCTATCGCGTGCGGTCGATTCTGCCGTTTCGCCGCCATTGACGCCTGTGGTGTTTAATTATTCGCCACTCATTCTTATTTTGTTTTGGCACAAGTTCTCGACATTAAGCGTTTAGTTTCTCCAGTTATTCGCCGCCTCATCATTTGCCATTCGTGACAATATAATCGAACAGAAGACTTCGACAGGATTCCGCTTAAAAACGGGTGAAATCGAAGCGTGCGGAGCCTCGGACGGGAAACATCAATACGCTTTAACTGATTTTAATTAGAATCTAAGTCAGCGGCCCGAAAAACAAAAAAAAGTCGGCGAGTATACGCGCAAAGTAATTTGCCGTCGAATATACGCGGTTCCTAAACAAGCACGAAGGAAATATGTATGCACTTAAGAAAGCTCGGCATATAAAAGAAAAAAAGTTAGAAAAAGTAGAAAAACTTCAAAATATATCGAAGAAAAGAACAAGAACCTTCGCCGCCGGATTGAGTTAAAATAGACATTTTAAAACGTTAAACGAAAAGCCTCAAATTGTGTAATGAGATGTCGTTTCCCCCTCGGCATCGTGAAACAGCGAACTCTTGGTTTTTATTTAAAAAAATGTATATATATATATATATATATATATATATATATATATATATATGCAAGTTAAAAAAAAACACAAAGAAAGTTTGCGGACAATTACCAGTCGCTTCGGGACGTGTATATATATATATATATATATATATATATATATATATATATATATATATATAACGTTCGAGATATTTAATCATCATTGAGAACGTCTAACTTTGGTCGAGTATTTAAAAGCCGTGTCCGCAAGGACAGACAAAGAAATCGGAGCGTAAAATGTACCCAAACAATGCTTAATTGCTGTGTGACGTTTCTTTCGTTCCTTTTTTTTTTCACTTTCTGTTGTCTAAGTGAGGAACTAATTATAGGAACTTTTTTTATTGTTTTCACGCAAGTGAAAAAACTTGTACGTAAGAGGGCTTTTTGAACGAATTCCGAAAACTAAAAAAGGAGTTTCTTGCCGGAGTAGAAATGCGAACATGAATAGCCAGCGTCGTCCCTTCACGTTCTTTCGAACTTGTGAGTTACGGTTGTTCCTTTTTTTTTTTTTCGCTTAATGACATTATAATTTGTCTAATCTAACGTCACACGCCGGAACTTTTTTTATCGTTCGGCCTAATTATTTGGGTGATGATGATGATGCAATTAATGCAGAGGCGCGAGCGAGCTGCACAAAAAATAACGATAATTAATGAAGAGGTCGGTGGGTTCGATACCAAGACCGGCCAATTTTTTCAGTCGCCCACCAATCATTGTTCTTCCTTTGTCCCCCTTGTTTCCCTTCTCCGGGAATCATTATCGTTATTTGGGTTATCCCGGCTTCCTCTGATAAATTTCTGAATGTACACTTTCCCGTGGTGCACTCTGAGCACCAATCACTGATCCCCATTCTACCTGCGCTTAGAAAAATAAGAAATACCAGCGCTCTACTCTAAACAACTTAATTCATTTCGAGTACCTAGTTTTCGCGCAGCTCGCGCCGTGGTAAAAAATACGTGCCATATCATTTCCAATTGAGAAATTTTGTGCACTCGAAATATTTCCGAAACAAGCACAAAGCATGACGATAATAATCCCTGGAGAAGGGGAACAAGGGGGACAAAGGACAAACGTAGATGTTCAAACACAGCTAAGTGACTGGTGCGTGCTCCCCTCTTAAATTCTGTAAGTGTAAAAATTTGGGAGGGGGGGAGTCTTGAACATATGACGCCCTGACCCCCCCCCCCCCCCCCCCCCCCCCTCATTTCTAAAGATACCTGCGTCCGCGACGGACAGTGTCCGCCTCGTCACTTACGTGCTGCGGTCCTCCCCGCTGCATATATCCGGTCCAAAGGCGTGCTGCTTCGAGCACTGCGCTACGCAGCACGTTCGCACCATATCGCTACAATCAAATATGCAGCGAACGCGGAAACAACGCGGCGTACGCTATAGCGAATGCTGGCGCCCGAGTTCTATGCTACTCAGCGATTGTTTGTGATGTTGATGATGATGATTATAATGACACTGCGCCCCCTATCGTTCGATCTCCTCGCCGATACCCAAAAACAGCAACGAGCTTGAGTCTTACCTTAGAGCGGTAAACCGGAACCCACTGCCTGCAGCGGAAATGGCACCCCCCCGGTTGCCGCCATCTTGCCTGTTTGCCACATTAGTGATCACGTGACGTTAAGATGGCTGCGCCCAAAGGTGGGCCAGATCAGATTGGCCAGATCGCGGTCAGCAGATGGGCACTCTGGGGCTGCGTTCGAATCTTACTCGAATGGCGCCCAGTTATTCCGGCGGATCAGGTCACGTGACAAGACAGGTGCAGCGACGCTGGACGCGGGTAGGTTCTCGAACGCAACGGGTACGAGAACTTCACCCAGGAGTGAGATAGAAGCTGCGTTCGATTTACTTGCACCTCCGGCAGCCGTGCAGAAAAGTGTGGGCGGTGTACTTCCGGTCGTATCTCAATACATATACCGGAAGTAGACTGCCCTACACTTTTCTGCACCGGCGCAGGAGGTGCAAGTAAATCGAACGCAGCTTCTATCTCACTCCTGGGTGAAGTTATCGTACCCGGTTGAAAAAACCCCGAGACTGCGGGTAAACGACACAACACTATAAATAGAGACTTTATAGTGTTGTGTCGTTTACCCGCAGTCTCGGGGTTTTTTCAACCATGTGCAATGTACACCAGCTCGTTTGCGCCCTTACTTTTTGTTCATTATCGTACCCGTTGCGTTCGAGAACCTACCCGCGTCCAGCGTCGCTGCACCTGTCTTGTCACGTGACTTGATCCGCCGGAATAACTGGGCGCCATTCGAGTAAGATTCGAACGCAGCCCCAGAGTGCCCATCTGCTGACCGCGATCTGGCCAATCTGATCTGGCCCACCTTTGGGCGCAGCCATCTTAACGTCACGTGATCACTAATGTGGCAAACAGGCAAGATGGCGGCAGCCGAGGGGGTGCCATTTTTGACCGCTGGTTTACCGCTCTAAGTTTACTCAAGCTCGTTGAAAAACAGGGTGCCACAATTTGTTCGAAGCTTCAGCGCAGAAGGCCTACAATTATATTTTATTTTAGACCCAATGTGCGTAGTAGAGGTCATATGACGTGAATATTCCCGCCAAAACTAGCTGGGAAACTGAATTGGTGTACAGGTCACAGGACGTAAAAATTTTCCGCTAAATTTAGCGGGTAACCTGAATTTGTCTGTGTGTCTCGTGACATCAGGTCACGTAACATGAGTTTTTCCCATAAATTAATCGCTAGATGCACGAATGCATGGACGGGCGGACGGACGGAGGGTAGAGGACACAGTTTGGGATTCGAAAAAAAGGGGGGGGGGGGGGGGAGGAGGTAGCGTTAAAAAGCATTTAATGCTCACGCGTGTTTTCGAAGCATGTTTGCTTCGTACATTGATGTACACTTCGAGCTCGCTTGCAGACAGTTGTTGTATGACCAATGTGACCCTCATACAAGGAAGAAACACGCCTGAGACAGTAGAGAGTTTTGGGAAACCGTACTTGCACATCCGATACGGCACGAGGGTCACTCCGGTATACGAACTGCGCATGCGCGCTACCGCAGAACACTCTCTCATGCGCAATTCGTACCGGAGCGCTTATCGTACCGTGTTCGGATCTGCAAAAACGGTTCCCTAAAACTCCATAGAATCGGAATTATAGGAACGAGAAACTAAAACTCTCTAGTGACTACGACATAGGCCACTTTCAGCTGCATCTTTTGACCTAACGAGCGACCTTTCGGAGTATAACCTTCTTGTAACCGCGCAGGCGCAGACGATTTGGTGTTGTTGTTCTTGTTGATGTTTTGTTGTTTCGCGAGGTTTCCAAGAAGGATCGTTTATGATGAGGACCTCATAAAAAGGCCGCACAACCTTGGAAACATCTACCCCCTCTCCCCTCGATCCCGAAACGCACTCTTTTTACTTCAGAGAATTTCCCTGGGGTGCCCATAGAGAAACGACCGTCACTGAGACGCCTTCGTGTGTTTCACTCCTTTCTTTTTTTCTTATTTGTTTTTTCTTTTTTTTTTTTTTTCGCCGAAGAGAGCGTTTACAAAACGAAAAGCAGCCGCGACACTAAAAAAGGAGCAGACGTCGAATAGCTCGAGACACACAGGAAAATTTGCTTCGAGCGCTGGTTCGCCGTCTCTTGCCAAAAAGGAATCGATACGAGGTGTATAAGTGCCGAAAACGCTAGTCAATCTTCATTTTGGCTTCGGAAGAAAAAAGGTGTCCCGCCTCTCGCTTTTCTTGGTTAGTGCTCGAAAGTTTCTCGCGGAGTCTTATTTGTATTTTCATTTATATTCTCCTTGAGGGGGCCATTCGGACTGACTACAGTGATAAATGATACACTGGACCGAGGGAGTCACTATTAACCTTCTTGATGCCCTCATATCTCTGAATTATACGTTTAATGTTATTCCGTATTAAATATACAGGGTGTTTCCGAGAACTCAGGCCAAATCGCTTCTGCGAAAACTACTCATCGCAACAAAAAAAAGGCTTGAACTAATGTGGCGATGCAGGCGAGTTGGTTATGCATGTTGAAAGTAGTGAAAGCGCACAATAAAGACAAATACGAAGACGGAGAGGCAAACAGGACGAGCGCTGACTATCAACTGAATTTTTTATTGGAAAAAATAGAAACAGCAAAATAAAACCAGGGAAAGCCACAAATACTACAAATGTGACTAGTCATCAATGACTCGGCCACCACACGTGTCAATAAATTCCACTTCCTTTTTGCGAAGGAAAAGTGAGGGTTGGCTGATACACTTATCAGGACATTCCTTCTTTATCATATGAGCCTCCAGTACCTCCCTCGCCACCTTTTCTTTACCTCTCCCAACGATTGTAGTGCCTTGGAAGTTGGGAATGCAGCGGCAATCTCTGCAATGTATGTGTAAATGGGCTCCTGTTGTTGAACGCAGTGATAAAGCATGTTCGCGCAACCGTTCATTCAAGCACCTTCCGGTTTGGCCTATATAAACCTTGCCGCAGCCCAATGGAATTTTATAGACCACGCCCACCGCACATTCCACGTATTTGTTTACGTGCTTCACTGTGCATTGCCGCTTATCTTTGTTTTTTTCCCTTATCCTCGGACATAGTTGAGCCAGTTTACGTGGTGCTGAGAATACCAGAGGTACCTCGAACCTTTCCGCCACTTTTTTAATATTGTGTGACACCCTGTGTAAGTATGGCATCACGTGGGGTCTTGCTCTCTTTTTTTGCTTGTCCTTTTGGCTTTTGCCCCTGAACTTCTTCAGAAGTTTTTCAGCCACTGCGAGCATAAGGGAAGTAGGATACCCTGCAGTTCCAAGTCTCTTGACCTGACTACAGAGGCTGTCGTGCATGGCATGGTGACATGACTTTCCAATTGCCGTCTCTAGACATGACGACGCAATGCTCCGTTTCACCAACTTCGAATGCGCCGAATCATAGGGGAGGATTCCCTTCTGGGTACGCGGTTTGTAACCCCAGCACACGTGTTCCCCTGTGAATTGCATTCGCAAATCCAGAAACTGTAAAAACTGCCCATCCTGGCGCTCAAGGGTGAACTTCAGGCCTCTAGAACTTTCTTTAAACACGCTCATCACATCTTCAACAACTTCACATACAGTAAGGTTTTCACAGTTTTGCAAAATAACTAAATAATCGTCTACGTATCTAAACAACTTGGTCACAGGTTTGCCTTTCAAGGCATTCTCAATGGCTCGGTCACATTTGGCCAAAAAAATATCACAGAGCACTGGGGCAGCACAGGAACCAATGCAGATACCAGCCCTCTGCACGTAATGGCGGCCCTCAAAAAGAATAAAAGTTGACTCCAAGTAAAATTTTAAAAGTTCCAAAAAACCCTTTTAAACTTTTAAAATTTACTTGGAGTCAACTTTTATTCTTTTTGAGGGCCGCCATTACGTGCAGAGGGCTGGTATCTGCATTGGTTCCTGTGCTGCCCCAGTGCTCTGTGATATTTTTTTGGCCAAATGTGACCGAGCCATTGAGGATGCCTTGAAAGGCAAACCTGTGACCAAGTTGTTTAGATAAGTAGACGATTATTTAGTTATTTTGCAAAACTGTGAAAACCTTACTGTATGTGAAGTTGTTGAAGATGTGATGAGCGTGTTTAAAGAAAGTTCTAGAGGCCTGAAGTTCACCCTTGAGCGCCAGGATGGGCAGTTTTTACAGTTTCTGGATTTGCGAATGCAATAGGGGCTTCCCAAAAGTAAGCGCCTCTGGTGCCAAACGCGCGAACTACACAAAATCCGCCATTACTACGGCGTCGGTTTTTCGTACCGTTCGGCTAGTGCTTAATCGGTGCGATGCCGACTCACTGCTGCGTCCCCCTATGCAGCCAAAGAGGACCGAAAGATGAACAAGGAAACAAGGTAAGTCACTGTTGTGAAGTTGCATGCCAACAATACTGTGAATAATATAAATTGGGTGAGGCAGATCCGCGCGGAAGAGGCAGCCTTCATCCGTGCGCACGGGGGGACGAGCTTCACTAGGACTAGGACGCTAATGGCCCAACAAATCAAGATCAATCTTCCTACGTTGCACGTTTAGTTGCGCTGCTCGATCTCGTCTGTGTCAACGCTTTCGAAAGAATTTTACGCGTGTGCGGCGCTTCGTAGTCGCAAGTATTCATAACGAAAAGATAATCGTGACAGGATAACTCGCGTGCACGGAACATTGTATTGAAATATGTTTGAACTGCACGTCTGATCTTGCGTAAGGCAAACATAACTGTGCGTATTCGAAAAACTTCGGCGAGCACCCAGAGTTGATTTGTGACAACGTTTTGTGGTGCGAAGTTCGATCGAAGGCATGAACATGAGCGTTGTTTTCACAAAATACGTTGTCCGCACAAGCACTCACGCTAGGACTGCTCGCGCCCGTGCTTGTTACGCCACACCCCTGAATTTATTGTTGGTATGCTTCACGGTGCGTAAGCATGCTTCAGGATCCTCACCTAAAGGTAGAAACTAAAATAATCTGTTCTATCCGGGGCAACATTCTTTGGTAAGGTGCACATTGATAGTTTTCAACACTGCTTGAAGACTAGAAGAGACTCCTAGCATAGAGCCCCCTCGGTCACAACTATATGACACTGCATGCCACAGTTACACACAAGTCATGTGTGTGTGCCATTATATAACACTAAAGTAATTCAAACATACGCACAGGCAGGATGGGAAACATGACTTTATTAAGCACTTTCAGCAGCTTGCTTTTTGTGACAAGTAGAACAGTGATACAAGCTAATGTCTCACATTATTTCACTCGCAGGTTGCCTACTTCGGTTTTCCAAAGGATAAGGAGCAGTTCAAAAGGTGGATTATTGCAATAAGGAGAGATGAGGGAAAGCATTTTAAGGTGACCCAGTCGACAAAAGTGTGTTCTAAACACTTCAGGGACGGAGACTTCTTTCCAGGCTACGTGAATGGCAGGAAATTTTTAAAGGAAGGGATTGTGCCCAGCACATTCAGATTCTCAGCTCAGAAAGTGCCAAGAAGAAAACTTCAGAGGCACAACGCTCAACCAGTGAACAACCGCAGCCCCGTCGACATGAGAGCTGCTCTCGCACATGACGAGAACGACATCACAACAGCTTCTGGAAGCGAGCCCCCACCAGATCCAGAGATATCCGTGCTGGTAGCCACACTTCAAAGGCAAGTTGCCAAACAAGCTGCACATGTGAGCAAGCTTGCGTCTGATCTTCAGGAGGTTCAAAAAGAGCTTGCCGAAGCCAAAAATGAAGTCGTAAAGTTGACAAGGCACATTGAACTTCTAGAAGAATCAAACAAGAAAATGGAAGAGAAACTGAGCCGGAAGTTTTCTATAGAATGTTTTAAGGACAGCCCTAAGGATGTGCAGTTCTATACAGGACTGCCAAACTACGATGCCTACCTTGACCTACTACGGTATGTGAATCCTGGAATCAATGGGGAAAACATCAAAATGTGGTCAACCTCCTACTCTCTGGGTAGTAAACTAGGGCGGCCACGAAGCTTGCACCCTCACGACGAACTGTTCCTAATATTGGTTCGCCTTCGGCTAGGCCTCCTCGAGAAGGACTTGGCGTTCAGATTTGGGATTTCGACCTCTACAGTGTCACGACTCTGCATCACATGGATTAGCTATCTCTATCAGCACCTGTCACGACTTCCCCTGTGGGCGACACGGCAGCAAGTGGACGAGGATATGCCACCTGCTTTTACAGAGCAGTACCGAACAACAAGGGTGATCCTCGATGCAACAGAGATCAAGTGTCAAGTTCCGACCAGCCTCGTTCTTCAGTCTGCAAGTTTTTCGACATACAAGTCGTCAAACACCTTTAAGGGACTTGTCGGGATATCCCCAGATGGAACTGTGACATTCGTGTCGCAGCTTTTTCTGGGGTCAATGTCAGACAAAGAATGCGTACGGCAGAGCGGATTCCTGGCACTCCCCTTCGATGAGAATGACTCGGTAATGGCTGATAAGGGATTTCTGATTTCTGAGCTCCTGGGGGACATCAATGTAA
This sequence comes from Ixodes scapularis, assembly GCF_016920785.2. Lineage (NCBI taxonomy): Eukaryota > Metazoa > Arthropoda > Arachnida > Ixodida > Ixodidae > Ixodes > Ixodes scapularis. Next base: position 91,347,166 of record NW_024609836.1, read on the forward strand.
GGCTCAATATCCCCCCGTTCCTTGGCCAGGGGACATTCACAGAGAGCCAAGTTAAGGAAACTGAGAAGATTGCATCACTGCGTATACACGTTGAAAGGAGAATACAGCGAATCAAGAGCTTCCATATTTTTGATCGAGCCATCCCTCTCTCACTCGGCCCAGTAGCAAGTGAGATATGGACCATCTGTACAATTCTGACGAACCTTCAGAGCCCCCTGTTACGCCAGCATGAAGATGGAAGCAGGGACGCAGATTAGCTGCGTGTCTTTTGCGTTACTTGTGCATATGTGTTTAAGGACATTGGCAGTTATGCCAGATAATAAAGCTTTCCTTCAACTTGTTTGTGCGTGTTTTACATACAACTTCTATCAACTCTGGAACACAGCACAGCAGAGTGTGTGTGAATACAAGAATGTAGCTTTTCACATTTTAGTCATTAAGCCTAGTGTCGAGCATATGTTACCGCCTAGGTTAGAGCGCTGTATATGTGCATTTCACTACACTGGTATTTAGACCAAGATTTTAAATCTGAAAGACAAGGAGAACAGGTAATCAATTTTTTCATGCTCAGTAAGCTTAGCCATACTTGTTACCCTCATATCAGATCGTAATTTTGAATGTGGACATAGCTCAGAACACCCTGGTGCAATGTTCTATAGACAGGCACAGGCTAAGCATGTGCCAGAGCCTCTGCCTCCAGTGCGAGCGTTCTACCTTGGCACTGTGTTGCGTCAACTTCAAGCGTGCAGCTGAAACACTACGAGGGGTAACGAGCACACGTGTTAAGCTTCTGGTTCATTCTTAACCTGTTCCCAAGGCTGTTTTCAATCAAAGGTGTTGAGGCAAGAAAAAGCAGACTGCATGTGGTGCTGCTGTCGACTACTGGAGCTTTGCACAAAGAAGTGTCTCTGTTAAGAATGCGCAAAGCAAGTCCTTTTAATGATAGCGTTCGAGCTTTATTCGAATCTCGGCCGCTGGGCACCCCAGTCTTCCCACGCTTCCCTTGAGCAGTCTCAACCGAGATGCTGCTTCGAGCAAGCCGGCCCTGAAGGATAAAGCGGCTGCAGTTGGTGGCCTGCTGTGTACCACATCGGCCCCTTAAACAAAACAAACTGCAAGCGTCAAGCCCCCATCCTTATCCGTTTTGAGAACCTCGCAGAAGGAAAATTGTATTTATGACCTAGAACCCCTTTTAGAACACTAACCCTGGTAACTGACAATTTTATTTGTTTCATTTGCTATAAAGTTGATACTCCTTTTCCAAACAAGGGCAGTTTGTTAGTGACATAGACACAAGTGCTGAACTCTCAGCTAAACATTTATTGGAAACACGCCACTGCACTATAGTCGCAGAAAAGGATAAGGGTAAGGATAAGAGCAAATGCCACACGAAACATAAGAATAAGTGATTGTGCAGTTGCCATGGTTCACGTGGTTTCACTGACCTCTGGAGTGGTTTACATCGGGCAAACAAGTTTGAGTGAAAATGAAAGGATGCACAAGAACGACTGATCGCTTCGATCCATGACAGGGGCGTATAGTTCACAAATGTCATCCCGTTTTCGAAAACATCACAGTCATTGAAAGCAGAACAGACGCAACAGTCAAAATTGTTAAAAGTCGACGCAAAAAAGGCGTGCGTAGATAACTCTGTTGACCATACTTATGCTCATTTACATAGAAAAGACATTGCATTCTTGCACATATGTTGCATTCAACATGATTCCCCACTTGCCCCCTTGTTCCGTCTACTTCATTTCACTAGACTTCATCTTTCTTGCGTGATGTGTACATTTATCTTTTGATAACAAAAAAGAAGCCCTCTCATAAATCTTGTTGACATCTGCAAGTGTTCAGTAACAATTAAGTTCCACATCATACAAGCTTCACAACCAGATTGCTTCACACGTCCTAAAGATGGCCTTAATTTGAGTTTCTACTTTTTTTGTGAATTTTGACTGCAATATTATAAGACAGCCATTTGAACATATATATTAATTGACACTAAAATACAAGAGTACACAAATGAATGCAGCATGAAATGTCATATTAGTTGGACAATGTTCAATGAAAACATTCAGGCCACAAGTCGCATAAGTAAACAATTATGTGCGACTTTCGGACAGGTATGGCAGCAAAACAGAGAAGTAAAACTTGTCTAGTGTAGTTTTACATTCTAGCCACTTCTCTTGAGAAAAATAAATTCTCTCAACAATCAAAAACTTGTGGGAATAAACAACGAAATCCCCCCACAGCAGGCCAGAAAGCGCCATCTGACCCAGAATCTGGTAGTAATACCTATGTTCCCGGTTCAAGCGGTACACCCCTGAAGTATCCTTCACCATGTAAAAGTCTACCGCAGTCTCGAGGCCTCCATCCTTCAATGTATAAGGACATTTCACCTCGACAACCCCATGAGCAGTTGCTTCGGTCGGGTCCCATGTCGTCCTGTCAGGAGACGCTCCGAGCCAGGGGCAGTCAGGTTGAACAACAATGCCGCAGTGCGATGTCTGGATATCATGTCCCAAGACCCGCAAGGCACTCTCGTAACGTTGCACAGCCGCTGGCTCGTACTTGATACCGTGTCTATTGGGAAAAAAGATTAATGCGTAGGTGTCACAAACCACTGGTCTGGTAAAGGCGAGCGGGTTGAACATGAATACGTAAAATTGAAAGAATAAAACACGGAGGACAAGCACGGGACAACCACGAAAGAATGTGGTTGTCTCGTGCTTGTCCTACGTGTTTTATTCTTTCAATTTTATGTACGTGTCACAAACCAGCTGCCACAAAAGTATCAAAATAGGACTCCGCTATATATGAACACCTAACAGATCCTCATGCATTCCGAGCGACTTTAGTCACGCCAACTAACCAGTCACAGTCATCGCACGCATGGATCAGACATCTACATTGCAGGCCTGGATCATAGTCACAAAGTGGGCATTTCATTCTGGAGCTCTGACACATTGTGTGTGTCCGTCACCCCAAAGTATATGAAATTACTAGAATCGGTAACTTGCATCTGTTGACTGTGCACCGACTGTCGTCCTCTTTGTGCAAGTGTTGGTAACCAGACACTTTCTACTGTTTAGCTCTTGTACAAGTTTCTTTTTCTCACCATTCTCCTCTGTAATGCCTCTGTTCCCTACAGTACAGCAAATCAAATCAATAAATTGACGAAGGTAGCGCCAACAAAAGAAACTGAAACCAGAACCTTGCACTGTCGATACCCAGCATACACGTCGGCAGCTAGGGACAGCATAATATTGACATTATCGGGTGGAACACTGCTTGTTCTCTAGCTGGGAATATACAAATTACCTGACCGCACGGACGTGCGAGATGTCCTTGGTTGATGTCAGGTTGTTGAGGCCTTTTAAAGACCAGCTCTCGCGTGTTGCAACTTCCCCGAAGGATGACGCTGTCAGCCTGTTCCGTCGGGCTGCCCTCCATAGCGGACTCTTCGACTGCTGCCGTGTGTTTTTCTCCAAAACTGTGGCTTGAGTCGAAGTCACCAGCAGAGACTGCAAAAATAGCAGCCTTCGTAAGTTGTGAGAAGCAGTGAAGCCTTACAGGTGACATGAATCAATATTAGGAGTCATTTTTACATACTCTACACAAGCATACTGGCATAAGTGTGAAACGGGCATACTTGCAGCCAATACCACAGGGCCCGATACTTGTATGTAGCAGTGATTTTTACAGATAGAAGTGGATTATTTCTTCAGTCTCTCCTCGACTAAGCTTGCTGAGATCACCAAGACAATCTAAGTATTGTGCTGTAACTGAACTGCGCTTAACAATAATGGTACCTTGAGAAGCAGGTCCTGTTGCAAGGGAAAGTTGTGCCCGGAGGTATCCCAGGCCACGCCGGACTCAAAGAATGCCGGGTCAGAAGGCAGTGCAGTGGTCCTCCTTTGTACGAGGCTCAGTTCCGGGCTGATATATGTCTCATATCCAAATGGAACGAGTGAGTGCTGGTACGATAGGGGACTACCAACAGGAGCCAGGCCAAACCTCGTTTCGACAGAGTCCGCAGTGGCTTCTCGAAGGCGCTTGGCAAAGGGCGTGACATCACTTGAACAACGATCCGCACCAAGTTTTCGAATGGACAGCATTGTCTCATTCTGGTCCAACGGTTTTCTTCGCGCATCGTAAAGTTTTGAAGAGATGGGTACGTCACTGCCATCTTCTCGAACACTTCTCCAGTCGACAGACTGTAGGCTTGTCGATGCAACTGCCTCTCCCCGTGGGCGGCGCCACTGCTGGGGCAGCTCAGTACAGGCAACAACAGGCGGAGCTTCAGCATAGTCCTTAGCTCGCAGTAGAGCCAGAAGTTTCAGAAGGGCTAGTGAGTGATTACACACACCACTAGTTCCAGCGGCGCATTCGCAGCTTGCATTGCACACAAGTCCACTGTAGAGGATGCCACAAGAAACTTGGTACGGCCTTGAATTCTTCTTCTGGCTTCTAAAGCAGCTTGCCTTTACACATACTTTGGCGGTGGAACTGAAATAAATTTGAAAGAATCAAAATTAGAAAATCAGCATTCTTGTTTTACATATTTTTGTTGCATAGAATGTGTTCCGAGGAGACAGTCAGCATTCGGGCTTCTGCATTTTCACTGCCTCTGGCACTCAGCTGTGTGGAAGTTATGCCACCTTTCACCCTGTAATGGCATTATGCTGAGTTGTAAACAAAGAATATGTGATTACTCATGCTTAGAAATGTGCAATGCTTAGGGTTCAATCTAAGACGTTCACTAACCAGCTCGCCAGCATACTCTCACTTCCGACAGTATACGGTCGTATGCCCTACGTGCTTTTATTGATTCGGGAACCTTCATGGCGTACACGTCGATAGTTCATACAATGTGCCTAGGCCTGCAGCGTAATACATGATTGGCCGTCGCCGCGAAATCTAACGTGCCGGCAATGAGGACAAGACGAATGAATTAGACAGCTTGCACTGTGACTGGTAGAACAGCTAATCCACAGTATGGTACTATCGGAAACAATATGAGCGTCAACGCGCCTCCGCGGCGACAAGCGGAGGCGCATTCACGCTCATATTGTTTCCGATAGTACATGGCGTGGAGTAGCGAAATCCACCGACACGACGGAACGAGCGACTCCCGTCTTGACTTGGCCCTTTAGCCCCGCCGAAGAACCACGTTACTGAGTTTCGCAACGTTACGTAAACCAAAAACAAACTCCGAAATAAAAAGTACAGCATTCCGTTCCCCCTGCTTCCATCTCAAGCGCAAGCGAAGTCGAAAGCGTAAGCGGGCAGCATGGTACCTTTAACGGCACTTGGACGGCACGACTGCGCACAAAGATCGCTTACGGCGTTTTGCTCGAACTCGTAGCTTTGGCTTCGCTCATACTTACGGCCAAACGGAGTATAGAGATAATATGATGCATGTCAAACTCCCAAGAAAAGAATAATGCTCACCTCGACACTCGAATCGACGACGGGTCTATGTAGGCTTCCGTCACGAACTTGTAGCTTCGTGCAGCCTGACGGCTCGACCTCAACCTGGACGTGCGGTACGATTCGACTTTATCTCCATCGAAGCTCTGGGGTATTTTCGATAGACTCGTGCTCCACGATGAAGCTCCTGGTTCTGTTGAACCGCTGTCAGCGGTTGGTCCACAGTCAGCTGCAGCCATCGCTTTCGTGGCGACGCCGTAGTAATGGCGTCGAGTAACTTTGCCAAGGTTGCTTGACTGACTTTCGGGAAGGGCCTATTCACAGGGGAACACGTGTGCTGGGGTTACAAACCGCGTACCCAGAAGGGAATCCTCCCCTATGATTCGGCGCATTCGAAGTTGGTGAAACGGAGCATTGCGTCGTCATGTCTAGAGACGGCAATTGGAAAGTCATGTCACCATGCCATGCACGACAGCCTCTGTAGTCAGGTCAAGAGACTTGGAACTGCAGGGTATCCTACTTCCCTTATGCTCGCAGTGGCTGAAAAACTTCTGAAGAAGTTCAGGGGCAAAAGCCAAAAGGACAAGCAAAAAAAGAGAGCAAGACCCCACGTGATGCCATACTTACACAGGGTGTCACACAATATTAAAAAAGTGGCGGAAAGGTTCGAGGTACCTCTGGTATTCTCAGCACCACGTAAACTGGCTCAACTATGTCCGAGGATAAGGGAAAAAAACAAAGATAAGCGGCAATGCACAGTGAAGCACGTAAACAAATACGTGGAATGTGCGGTGGGCGTGGTCTATAAAATTCCATTGGGCTGCGGCAAGGTTTATATAGGCCAAACCGGAAGGTGCTTGAATGAACGGTTGCGCGAACATGCTTTATCACTGCGTTCAACAACAGGAGCCCATTTACACATACATTGCAGAGATTGCCGCTGCATTCCCAACTTCCAAGGCACTACAATCGTTGGGAGAGGTAAAGAAAAGGTGGCGAGGGAGGTACTGGAGGCTCATATGATAAAGAAGGAATGTCCTGATAAGTGTATCAGCCAACCCTCACTTTTCCTTCGCAAAAAGGAAGTGGAATTTATTGACACGTGTGGTGGCCGAGTCATTGATGACTAGTCACATTTGTAGTATTTGTGGCTTTCCCTGGTTTTATTTTGCTGTTTCTATTTTTTCCAATAAAAAATTCAGTTGATAGTCAGCGCTCGTCCTGTTTGCCTCTCCGTCTTCGTATTTGTCTTTATTGTGCGCTTTCACTACTTTCAAAAAGGCTTGTGTCGTTTTGGTCCCGGGCCAGGGGCCCGTTTAGAAAAATGATTAAAGTCCGGGATAATTAAGTTAATTATTTTTTGCGTAATTATTTTTTAAATATTGTGTTTAAGGGCATGGTTTCAATTAGAAAATTGCTAAGCATCGTCGAAAAACAGTAAACCAACAAATTGCAGAACGATAGAAGGCCCGCGCATCATTTTGCGGCTTTCTGAAAAACCGCACAAATTCACCAGGTTTTTAAGTTTCGGTTTGCTATCGGAGCGCATCTCGGGCCTGTCGGCACCGCGCCCCATGGTGAGATAGTGCAACCAGCCTCTGCTGCGTCGCGCGATGACAGCGCAGCAGAGGCTGGTTGCACTGTCTCTCCGCCAGGGCCGAGATGCGCTCCGATAGTAAACCGAAACTTAAAAACCGGCGAATTTGTGCGGTTTTTCAGAAAGCCGTAAAATGATTCCAGAACGATAGAATTTCCAGATTCCAGAACGATAGAAGGCACTTCTATCGTTCTGGAATTTGTTGGTTTACTGTTTTCCGACGATGCTGAGCAATTTTCTAATTGAAACCATGCCCTTAAGCACAATATTAAAAAATTAATTACGCAAAAATAATAAACAACTTAATTATCCCGGACTTTAATAATTTTTCTAAACGGGCTCCTGGCCTGGGACCGAAACGACACAAGCCTTTTTTGTTGCGATGAGTAGTTTTTGCAGGAGCGATTTGGCCTGAGGTGCTGTTCTGTCCGTCCCTATGTTTATTCTTTCTGTTTTTAATTAATTATCCCGGACTTTAATAATTTTTCTACAAGGGCCTCTGGCCCGGGAACAAATCGACACAAGCCTTTTTTTGTTGCTATAAGCAGTTTTCGCAAAAGCGACTTGGCGTGAGTTCTCAGAAACACCGTATATATATATATATATATATATATATATATATATAAAGAGTGACGAATGTTGACAAATGCTTCCGTTGATATATGGGCAAAAGTGATGTGCGCAGACACAGCAGCCGTAGGATGAAAAGAATAAAATTCTAATTTAATGGCGAAAAAAGTCACGCAAGAAAAAAGGGTGAAGTGCCGAAAAAAAGTTGTATTAGTTTACGGGAATAATGAAGACTAGGCACAAGAGCGCTAATTACGCGGGAAAGAAACTTTTAAACAGGACGGAGTAAAAGTCAAAGTTAACACACAAGAACTTACAAAAAATGAATTGTTAAATGAAAAATAAAATAAAGAATTGAAAATAAAAAATGTATAAAAAATAAGAAAAGGGCCTGACGTCCGTCGAAGTTTCGGCAGTGGCACTGCCTTCTTCAGGACGGGAGCCCACATGGCGTGGTAGGTTAGTTTTATAAAATATCTAGGGAGAGGGTTAGTAAACGCGAAAGTTCGAAGGGGTTTGTAGGGTAGGGGAAACACGTGGGGGACGAGTCCAATTTTGTCGCGATGAGGGAGGCGGTTCTGGGTTTGTTTTTTCACAGGTGCGCTGGTGGTATGGAGGAGCTCGTAGGGAAGGGGAACACAGAGGGCAAAGTCCAATCTTGACGCGATGAGGCATGACAATTGTAGGTTCTGTTTGTCGGTGCATTGGTAGCAGAAGGAGCTTGCCGGGAGAGGAAGCGCCAGGGGGTATGAGTGGACTCATACCCCCTGGCGCTTCCTCTCCCGGCAAGCTCCTTCTGCTACCAATGCACCGACGTGGACTCATACCCCCTGGCGCTTCCTCTCCCGGCAAGCTCCTTCTGCTACCAATGCACCGACAAACAGAACCTACAATTGTCATGCCTCATCGCGTCAAGATTGGACTTTGCCCTCTGTGTTCCCCTTCCCTACGAGCTCCTCCATACCACCAGCGCACCTGTGAAAAAACAAACCCAGAACCGCCTCCCTCATCGCGACAAAATTGGACTCGTCTCCCACGTGTTTCCCCTACCCTACAAACCCCTTCGAACTTTCGCGTTTACTAACCCTCTCCCTAGATATTTTATAAAACTAACCTACCACGCCATGTGGGCTCCCGTCCTGAAGAAGGCAGTGCCACTGCCGAAACGTCGACGGACGTCAGGCCCTTTTCTTATTTTTTATACATTTTTTATTTTCAATTCTTTATTTTATTTTTCATTTAACAATTTATTTTTTGTAAGTTCTTGTGTGTTAACTTTGACTTTTACTCCGTCCTGTTTAAAAGTTTCTTTCCCGCGTAATTAGCGCTCTTGTGCCTAGTCTTCATTATTCCCGTAAACTAATACAACTTTTTTTCGGCACTTCACCCTTTTTTCTTGCGTGACTTTTTTCGCCATTAAATTAGAATTTTATTCTTTTCATCCTACGGCTGCTGTGTCTGCGCACATCACTTTTGCCTATATATATATATATATATATATATATATATATATATATATATATATATATATATATATATATATATATATATATATATATATATATATATATATACATATATATATTTTTAAATCCTGTTATATTTTTATTTTAGCTCTACGACCGAATCGTCCTTCTATGCTTTTACCGCAAACTCGTTGGCAGCGGAGGTAAAATAAAAGGACCGTGTCTCGCCGTGCATGCATATGACTATACAAACTGAAGGTAGTTAATTTATTTGTCGACGTGCAACTAAAGTCAATGGTCGCAAAACTAAGAGACACCGACGAAAAAAAAAAAAAAAGAAAGAAAAACCTTTTTGAGCTGAGGAGTCAATCTCGATGATACTCGAATCAAGAATTGCAGCTTACCGATGAAGGTGATCAAGCAATCCGATTAAAGAAAAAAAGAGATGAAATCGTCTTGGATCGCGACGTTTGCGCTCTAAACATGCCGAATCAGGCTTAGGCTAATCCAATTGTACGCTTCTTAACGGCGCGCTGGTGGATATCTCTGTCACGTTCGCGAACATAAATGTTCCATTTTTAATTGGTCGCCTCGTGTCTGCGCTGCGCTGCCCGTTCAGAAAATCGGATTATCGCCTACGGGGGGACTAATGGCTACCCGAAGCGACAATGCTAATCTGATTACCGGCGTTAATTCGGTTTTAATACGAAGCATGCCCCGAGGCTCACAAAAAATGAACTGTTTTTGTTTAGGTAAAGGCGCCGGTATTTCTTTTCCTTTTTTTATTGTGGCCAACATTGGTTGGAAACCCGAATGCTATAAGACCGGGATTCCATTCGCCGGAAGCTAGAAACGATCTGTCTTCATAGCAGTCTAATAAACTTGCCGCATTTGCGTTGTTTTGGCTTATATAGACCCTTTTCAAAAGTGCACGCCATCTATTGGCTAGTGCGACAAATGTCCGAATCCGCCGTTGTTTGGTACTCTGAGCATCTCTTTGACTCCGAGATTGCGTCCCCGTCATACGTGAGATAAGTCGGTTCTGCTCGTTTCGAGAACGAGTGCTCCTTATCTGAAAGCTCGGATCCCATCGCGGCCTTCGTGCCTGGGAACTAGCGACAGCAGGTGTTGCTTGATCGGGTTTCGAAAAAGATTTTATTAGCGGAATATCTATGTCTGGCGATTTTTTTACCTACCTTATATTTTTGTATCTTATTTTATTGCTTGATATTGCTTTTGAAGAGGGTTTATTGAATGACTACTATCGTCTTACCTCACATATATATTTTATGTATTTTTTTTACATATATTTTTTGCCTCACTCTCTTGCTCGATGGGGTTTTGAAAAGAGTTTATTTACGGTAGGTTTAAAGCACGCGATATTTTTTCACCTCACCCAATATTTTTTTTTCATCTCATTCTATTGTTTTCTTGCACTTCGTCCTTCACGGCGCCCTACTACAAGAACAAAGCCGAAAAAGGGGGGCAGCTCTAGGAAACAAGCTCTACCGAGAACAGGCGAGTCCACGTAAGAGCCCTCCAAAGCGTCCTTCGTTATCGAAGCTGCTCTTGCGCGCTCTGATTAACTTACCATAGCAACGACGCATTAAGTTCGCTCGAGCGGCATTGCGCATGTGAGGAGGATGCCTGCACCTCTCAGTGAGAAAACTAAAAGCCTAGCCGACAACTATACTTTAGTTCGGGAACTATATAGGAGAGCGCCGTTCTTTTGTCATTGTTGTTTTTGCTTCTTTTTTTTTTTTTTTTTACTGCAGTTTGGCCAAAATATTGGTTTGGCTTTTGTTATTCCGTGTTATTTAGTTTCATGGACTCCTCCAAAAGTATCAAATTTTTCCTGTTTCTTTGCTTGTTTTCGGCGGTAGTTGTTATTGGCGAGATTTGCAGCGGATCTGCGAAGAAGTACGTGACGTTGCAGTGCTGTGGTGTGACATGTCGTCGATGCGTTCCGTGACATCACAGTGTCTGTCTCGTAGATCGAAGGCGGTCTCAGGGCGCGTGGTCAGTCCGCGCTCTATTTCAACGTGACGGCACGAGCGCCCGAAAGCTCCCGCTAGCAACGCAAAGCTCTTGCGAACGATCTGCCGAAGAGGTCCCTATCTACTAAGTTTTAAAAGACCCCCCCCCCCCCCTCCTCCCAACCCCCACGCTTTGGGCCCCTTAAACAATTTAGGGAGCCGCACTGCGCATGCGCAAAACGTGTGCGCGTGCCCGGCGCGACGCCCCGAAATCTTTGGGAAGCACAAAGCTTTATTACGGCGATAGCTGTTAGTGGGACACTTCGCGTTTTTGCGTCGTCGACCCCGCTCCATATCGACGCAGGTCATTTGCGGCACTCCGCCAAAACGTCCCACGGGCCTCTGATAACAAGATGACTAGCAAGACGGATAACATGCATGGTTACGCATGCAACGCGACAACATGGATGGTCACTAACGCAGACCCCACCGGGGAATCTGGCAGTGCACTGGGGTAGGTACCCACGTGATTGAGAATTATCACAAACAACGATTATCGGGAGATACGCAGATAAAACTGCCTTAGAATTGTACGATGCATTCTGTATAAGAAAGCAAGGGGAAAGCAAGTGCGTTAGTGCCCTGTCAGTGCACCTGACAGATAGGGATTTTTATAATGCGTTAGCATTAGTACCCACAGGACAGGGAAAAGTTGACGGCGTCCATCTGTTGAAAAAACAGTGGAAAGGGAAGCGCGTCGCGTAGAGAGGAGGAGAGTAATGAAGGTCGAAGGCGAGAGGGGCGGAAGCCAATGCGCGCGCGGATGCTGGGACGAGCCTGAACTTGCAGATGTGCGGAGCGCGTATGCCTTGGTATGTGCTACAAAATGGAATGTGAACCAACGACTAGCGCTGGTCCAAGTACGTGGTAAAAAGAAGACAAATAGTGAACGAAGGAGACGGGCTGCCAAAACCGGCGAACAGTGAAAGCAGCGTCTGGCAGGTAAGCGTGAGAGGCGAGCGAACGAGTCTGAGGAGCGGAAGCAGCCCCTAGATCGGCTGGCGGAAATGCGGCCAGCCGAGCTAGACATTGAGCGTCTCAGAGCCCGAGAGGAGACCGCGATACTCCGCTACCACACCACACCACACCACACCACACCACACCACACCACAGCACACCAGACCTAACCTAACCTAATACCCGTGCCACACGGGCAACTCGAATGTCATTTAAACGAATGACATTTGAGCGGACGGCCAATCCACGCGCTACAGATTGCGAGCTGATTCGCCGATCACACAAATGTCATTCGTAGTAGTAAATGGCATTCGAGTTGCCCGTGTGGCACGGGCATAACCTAACCTAACCTAACCGGCGTGATTCATGTTAAGAGAGGGCATGTACTCATCTTGTACCCGTTCAGGTGCGAGGTAGGCAACGGCAACAAAAAATTAAAGGAAGGTTCTTTGGTGGATCCTGATGCAATGCGTGGCCATGACCCTTGAGAGACGCCACACACGTCGCCCTTTGGGAAATGCTAACGAAGCCATAAACAGGCAGCCAGAAATAACAGAAGCAAGAAATCAAGCCAAAAGAGAAAGTGAAAACTGAACTGCGAAAGGGTCAGCATCAGCGTTTACCAGAGGGGGACGGATGTAGCGTTTCTTAAGGGTCATGCTAACGCATTTCCTAAGAATCCACCAATGTATCTTCTCTAAATGAAGAGCGATAAAGGCTGTATTAATAGAGTGTGTTTGCTTCAATAAACCTTCATTTTGATGGTGCACTTCGTCTCGTCTACTTCCTCATCCCTGTTTATTCGGGGCTTTTCGTTCAGCCCCTCTGGCTATTTGGACCGAAGTGACGTACGAAAACACGTTCCCCTTTTACGCAGACAGCTGAAATGCTCTCTACTTAATACGCCCTCATTGGCACCAAAACGCTAGGGAATTTTCGTTCCGTGTGTTACTCGGATTAGTAAGGAGCGCATGTGCGAACTCTGAGGTGCGCGCTCGCCCCTCTACCGATCGCTCACTCCCTCTGGTCCGAAATGACGCTTTAGCGGCTCCAACCTCACCCGTCAGCTTCCGTATGTGTTTCACATTATGGATTGAGTAAATGTTTACAATTTATATTTATTTATTCACTCGAAAATACCGCAACATTGCATGTGGTCAATGCAAGAGTGGTTTGAAACCCCCTATTCTAAAACTCTCTTTAATCCGGTGTGTTCAGAAAGTTAAAAAAAGTATCTGCTATATTTAGTCGGAAAATGCCTGTATGCTTTGCGGTTGTGTGGAATACTCTGTGTGCAACTGTGCAGCGCTGAAGCTGCTGCAATACCCCCTAGAAGACAAGGCCTGAACCTCCCCCCTCTCTACGTCATCACTAGTGGATCCACGCAGCGCGACCTAGCTGGCTTCGTGCGGCGTCTCACAACAAGCGCGACGCTATGCGGAGAGGAAGCCTCTTACACGGTAGTTGCGGTGACGTCACAACGACGCCGAGCTCCGATTGGCTTTCAATGTAAGAATATAGTGGGTCGACTCCAATGCTAGAGGTCTTAAGGTCTGCCCACTATTTTTTTTTTTTCCAATGAACCAGTAAAAGTTTGGCGTTCTGACATCTTCGCAACCCCTGTGCAAGAAGCAGACGAGCTTGCGCTCCGTATAGCACACCAAGACGGACGCGGCTGCCACCTTGTGACGTTTCGCTTCGAGCTTCACCATGTCTGCCGCTAGGGATGGTGAGGGAACCACTAACGATGACGTCATACGCAGGCCTTGTCTCCTATACTCGTATTCACACATAAAAAAGAGCAAGTATGGAGCATTCATCGTACGTTGCGCGAAATAGCTCTTACAAGATTTGGTTGTCGGAGGGTTAAGAGGCGAGGCTTTTTGGCGTTTGAAACGTGTACGTCTTGATAGGAATACATATGTAGAATATAAAATGTAAGTACATATATCTGAACTCTACACATAAAGAATTCAATTAGTATTGCTCCTTGAAGAGTCTGACTCTTTCTTTTTTTTTTTTACTACGGTACTTGAGATGAAAACGAGGACAAGTGGTCTATTGACCGTTGCCATGGTTATTTTTTTTAACCCGAGAAGGAACCGGATCTTCTTTTGTGTGTGTGTGTGTGTGTGTGTGTGTGTGCGTGTGTGTGGGCGCGCGTGTGTGTGTGTTTAGCGAATGCTGGTCGCCGCAGCGGCATTTGTCTAGTTCAGTATGATTTCTCAGGGGATTCCTGTGTAAATGTCACTCTCGTCTTTTTACTTTCTTTATTTTTATTTATGTGAGCTGAAGTTTTGCTGTTGGATACCGGGTATACGGCTTTTTTAGGTGGGAAGCTTCCCACTAGGATATCAGGCACCAGGGGACCCAGAAAAGCTATTGCCGTTCGGGTATTGGTGTGTGTGCGAGTGTGTTTCATTTGATATGGTGTTTCGAAGAAAGAGATGAGTTTATTTTGGGTCGATGAAAAATCCTAGAGATGCTCCTCCGCCAAGCAACCGGTGCCTTTCTCGGCGTTCGTGAGTATGGAGCGGGATTTGCTCGCCTTGCGCAACGACGAACACGGGCGCGCTGGGCTGTGGAAATGACATGCTGAGTTGTGGATTTGTAAACATTAGAATGGGCGTGCATACTTCGCGTTTGTTTAGCGCTTTGCACTCTTTGAAAGGGCCGTGAATTTACTTTTCTGCAGAACACGGAAGAAGGCAATCACAGCTAGGAATAGAATGATATCCCAGCAAATATTGGCGCCCAGAATGCGAATAAACAAATAAAAAAAAACTTTTGGCGTGCGCTGCATTGACATTGAGCACGGCGTCGTTCGCTGGTATTCAGTAAAGAAGTATTCACAGGGCGCCATATTTGTGGGTGCTGTTTAGGACGCATGATCAGAGCAAGCTCACATTGATCGCCTGCCAAGACCAGCAATCTTGTTCGTGTGGAATGCACGTTGCAAAAGAACTGTGGAAGTTCGTTATCAGCACGCGTTCAGCAGTCGCGCGCACAGTTAGGAACGCCAAGGAGTACTAAGGATTGCTCAGGGTGAAGAGAACCCATAAAGCGCGATCCAAACCAACGCTTCTGTTTGCGCCTGTAGGTCGTGCGGCTGCGGATGTGACATATTTTCGTGACGTCGCGCCGCTTCTTCGCTCCTTCCGGGCGCGCACAAGAAAGTTGGATAATTTCAACTTCTTCTCAACGCGCACAAAAACGCGCCATGACGTAGTAGGACGCTCCTGTGCCCCGGCCAATCGGTGGAGGGCAAGCTTGTTTTGGCTCCGCGTTTCTCGCCGTCTGGCTGCCCTCTCCTCCCCCCCTTTTATTCTCTTCCAACATGACAACGCGATCTCTCTCTCTCTCTCTCTCTCTTTCTCTCGCCGTCTGGCCGGCCAGTCTGTCGCAGCTGCACCTTGCTTGTGCGCTCGTGCCTGCGTGCGCGCGTGCGGGCTCGCCCGAAGTTTCGCCCGTCCAAACCAAAGCGCACGGTTCTGACTCAGAAAGCGCGCCCGGAAACAGCAAAAACGCCACGAAATGCGTCACATCCGCAGCCGCACGACCTACAGGCGCAAAAAGAAGCGTTGGTTTGGATCGCGCTTAAAGGGACCAAGAAATGATTTTCCGACTTCTCATTTGCTTTCCCGCTTAACTCAAAAGCTAAATGAGGAATCACGCGGTCGTGACGTGCTGCGTGCTTGGGCACCGGTACGATATGATTCTAAACTTCAACCTTCCGTTTTAAGCACACCATGAAACTCGTCATTCACAAGCGATGGTAAGTGTCATCACGGCAATCACTGGCCACGAACGCGAATTCAAATATTCGTCGACGGAGTGATTGTTGACGAGCGCATACGTCTGAGGGACGCAGTGCTCTTGTCTAATGCGTCAGGTGGGGTAGGCTGACATGCTATGGATACCGCGGATGTATTGCAGTGAAAAGGTGAAAAGGCGGAAAGCTTTCGAAGGAAAAAAGGCACGAAATAGTCCGCTATGTTTTCGAATTTTTGTACCGAAAAGCAAGCTTTTGACTTTCCAGCCTCTTTCCTTCGGCCTACTAAACGATATGCGATTAGTAAGATTCCCATCTAAAATTATTTATTCCAGCCCAAACACTGCTTATACATTATACAAAAACAGTCCGCATACAAATTCGAACTAGAGTCACCGCGAGCTCCGTGGTTCGAATGTCCCATGGCAAGGAGTTCAAGAAGAAACTTTGGCGCTCGGCATTTGAACCACGGATATTGCGCAGCACGTGACTCGTGTTTGCGGACTTTATTTTGTATAATGTATGAGCAGTGTGACCCCGGCGTAACAATACGCAACTTAATTCCCGCAGCAGCGGCTCATTTATGAGCCAGCTTTTTCGCCCAGGTTTCCCGTAAATTGTTTTCCCTATTTATTTAACTAATTGATTTTCTAAGCACTTGTACTATTAGCTTTTACCCAGTTCACCTATTTTTGACAGAATTAAGCCCGGAATGCTACCGCGGGAAAAGACTGAAGCACTTCATTTTTCATAACTTTACCCGCCTCGCAGATTCTTTTTTTAGAGAGTGACGCCTTCGATTGGTTCCAAGAAAACCCTTTGGAATCGGTTGCCTGGATTATTCATAGAGTAACATAATCGCATCATCAGTGCCCATAATAATGCTGAATTAATCACATACTGCCTTGAAAAGTAGAGTTAAGCCCGATTCACATGGTGCGATTTTAGTTGCGATTTTGGTAGTGCGACTGTAAACTCCAAAACTTCTACCACAATTCTTTCTTTTTTTTCTTTTTTTCCTCACAAGCGAAGTTGCAATAAGTAAAATCGCACCACGTGAATCGGGCTTTATTCTCGGCGACATAAAAAACATCCCCAAAAGTGCATTACCTAATTGTGCGTTTAAATTGGAATTCTCGTTTTTTTTTGCAGCCCTTTCAGTATAATTGAAACCAGGATACTCTGTGGGCGGTCCGAACTTCGAATTAGGAAGCGTCAAAGCTGGTGATACAAAGTCCGCCGTACATTTTACCGCGGAAAAGACCGGAAGTCGTTCGTTAGTTTCCAAGACCGACAGAAAATAAAATATCGAGCTCGAGGTCTCATCTGAATTATAATTTATAAATTGGAGGCGCCTGGGCCGATATATGCGATACCTTCAAATGGACGTTAGCAAACATGGCCAAACTTCTAGTCTAGTGAGTCAAAAAGAATTTGGCGGCTAAGCCGTTTATTGTGTAATCTTCTTTTTCCTTTTTAACAAGGCGGATGGGCAGTCCACATCGTAAGCCTTTTCCGACTAAAATGTAAAAAAAAAAAGGTGTTTGCGGAAGAGTATAAACGCTCGGTATTATACTTCATTTTCGCACGATCGATATTTGGCAAATTAGGCGAAGTGGGGGCTTTCTGGAATGTTTCGCGGGCCCGAAACTTAGCAATTGGAGATGGCACACTACACATTCACTGCTATAGAGTAATATCGTCGCGTGATCAAAAGAGAAACGGAGAATGACAGGGAAAAAAAAAATTTTAAAAATTGAAGTTTTGAAGAGATTGATTGCGTGATCAATAAGTCGTCTGCTTCTTTCGCGGAAGTTGCAGTAACGTCAGAACGGCGCCGAGCTGTGATTGGCTTAGGTTGAAAGAAAAAAATAGTGGATTGACCTTAATACTGGATGCCTTGAGGTCTACTCATTATATTTTTTTTTGTTTTCGATCAGCCAATAAGAGCCCGCGGCATTCTGACATCATCGCAACCTCTACTCAAGAAGCAGACAAACTCGCGCTCCGCATTGCACGAGTCGCGAAATTCGCAAAAATTTGGTCGCCACCATAAAAAAGAATTTGTGTACAGTATACACGCATATCACGGCAATGATACTCCCTTAGTGCATTTTATGGTGAATTAAAAAAAAAAAAAAGATATTCCTGGTGTGTATGAGTTTGAAACTGAAACGCTTAAAGAACCGCCAAGCAGCTCCCTAATCATGCAAACGTCAGCATGTCCGCTGCGACATGATGACAGAAATATATGTTGCGGTGTTTCCTTCGTACATGTCCGCTTCGAACGTGTCTGCTTACAGGTTTTTTGTGACCGATGCGACAGGACGGTCATATAAGAAAGAAGCACGCCTCAGACAGTGTACAGAGGTTTAGGGAACCGTTCTTTGCACATCCGATACGGTGTATACGGTGGGCCCTCTTCCGGTTCGTACTGCGCATGCGCGAGTCTTCTGGGGTAGCGCGTGCGCAGTTCGTATACCGGAGCGCCCACCGCACCGTATCGGATGGCAGTGTTGTACACGTGCCTCGAAAAAAGGAACGGAAGCTCGTTCCTCGTTCCTTCTGATTTTTGGAACGCGTTCCCGTTACAAGTTACATCTGAGAAAAAGGAACTCGTTCCCGTTACAGATAAAAAATGGAACGTATCGTTACATATACGTTACATTTGTAGTTCGCTAATTACTATATCTAGTTTAATCAAGCAGAGATTTTTTTTTATCTATCGCATTAGTAGTCAAGATACGAGTTTGTATGTCGTTGTGGAAGGACAACCGGAGAAGAAAACAAGCGGAAGCAGGGTTTCATTTGTTGATATATTCAAGTTAAAAATCTCAGCTTTTAACCATATTCATGTTTGTAGTGGACGATTCAGACGAGCCGAATGTACTTTTACCCAACATTGTACGTGCGTTTCACAGCAACCTCACACGTTTCAATTGAGCAAAGTCCCTTGTTCGAACTTAACAACAGTTGCTTCTCGATGTCGCTGTCCGCAAGACGAGGAAGTCGAGGAGAGGGCAGGGCTTTTGGAAGGCCAGTCTTAAAAACTACAAATCCTTCTTTGTGTGTTTGGCTTCGTTGCTCATTTTGAAGGGGGGGGGGGGAGGACAAGAGAAAGAATATTTTTTTTTGTGTATTTCTTAAGTGACCAATGTTCGGGACACAAGGGTGCGTTCGATGTCTGGCAGTCTGTGATCTTGTTGTAACTGTAGGTCTGGTTATGGAAGTTTACAAGTGGCTGTAGTCGGCCTTAGATTTCTGGGTGTTCGAGGATTCGTTGGACGAAAGAAAGTAGCTGAGCTTTAAACAACCCTCTTTCTTTTTTCTTTTCCTACGACCAAAAGCCTTGCTTTTTGTACCGCAGTCTCGGGCACTCAAAAATGAATCAATGTCCACCAGCTCTCCTGCACCCGAAACTGTTAGCAAGAGAGGACCACACAAAATAATCCGCAAGATTAGTAGCCAAAAAGGTAAAGAGATCCTGCGATTCGTAAAGATATTGTTTTTGCACTTTCATACTTTCCCTGTTAGAAATAAAATAAAAATGATCACACTGGACGAAAAAAAAGGAACGCCGTTACTCTTTCCGTTCCAGTAAAAATGTAACGCGTTCCCGTTCCAGTTCCAGTGGTGCAAAATGGAACGGCGGCGTTCCTTCGTTCCTCCTAAAAGGAACGCGTTCTAGGAACGCCGTTCCTTGGAACGCCGTTCCGTACAACACTGCCGGATGGGCAACAAACGGTTCCGTAAAAATCTCTGCTGTATGCAGACTGTCTTGTGTGCGATGGGTACGAGGAGTGTGACAGCAGCGTGATGGACGTCTCTCCTCATTAATTTGTTCATTGTTTCTAGTTCTTGCCTAATATAAATGGTCTAGTTCATTTATATATAGGATCGATAAAGTAATAAAAAAAACGCTCTAAAGTTTGCGCAGATGAACCAGGAACGATTTGCGTACGATAGCGATCAGGGGAGTCGCCGAAATAGCTCGTATAGACCCTCTTTTTCGTTTACATTCATCCCCTGTCACGTAGATGACAAATGGGGTGGGCGGGATAAAAAGAAAATCCGGAAAGAGAAAAACTGTATAGACAGAAAAGGCCAAGCAAAGAACGATAGAGCTTTCTTCCAGTGGTGTGGCTAGAGCATAACGAGGTTTTCCCGCATACCGGAAGTTCCGCGATTCAAAATGGCCGCGCCCACGCAGAAAAGGTCTCACTGACAGCTTGAGATACGCAGGTCGCGCCGAGTCCCCCGTGCATCTTATTATCGCTCTACAGCCAATAAGATTGCGGCATTAGCAAATAAGATGGCCCAAGGACCAATCACGAAGCAAGAAGCATGAACACAGTAAGCCGCGCCCTGCCTTTCTCAAGCTCTCAGTGACTACTATATGTGTAGTTAGGGGAACGCGTAACCGCCTCAAACCAGAAAAAAAAAAAAAAAAAAAAAAAAAAACGTTTAGAAACAAACCAGGCAGCATCGGAAAGCGAAATGTCCTTTTCACAAAAACGGCTCTGAATATGGAGACCCTTCCTTTTTTTCCTAACGAGAAATGGTTAGCAGCGTCGAGGTTCCCGAGCGCTAATTGTTCAACAGCGCCGCACAAGCAAAACACCAAATATTGGTCTTCCTGCGATTCGTTTACCTAAGGTGAATGGTGGTCGAAATCGTGCTTCAATGTCCGTGCAATCTTAATAGACAAAATAGAACAAAAAGTTGACTTTTTTTTATTGTTTTTACGGTTCTATTAATATTTTTTGGCAGTGATACTTATCGCTCTTTGGTGAAGTTAAGACCCTTAATTATTTGATTGCCTTTCATTTCAGTGATTATACCCTTAAATCACCCATGCGGCTTCACATAAAGGGGAAGAGAGGGGGGGGGGGGGGGGAGTGCGACATAACCAATTTAATATACAAAACTTAAATGAAAAAATTGTAGTGGCTTAGCTCGGCTATGCCAGGATATACGTAGCGTAAGCTTAGGTTCAGCTGGTTATTCTTAGCTTTCCTGGTTGTCTAGGATTAGCTTGATTATCATGCTTACTGCTGCTTCAGTGACACACACACACGGCATATGCATTATGTGACTACTTCGGGATCCGATGAGCTGTGCGCCGTGTTCAACGTTACTAAAACACTCAGTTGGGAAACTCGCCGTCGAAACCTGGGCCGCTGGCGTCCACCGAGACCGAGCTAAATGCGACAACAGCGCCACTCTTTTTCGTTTGTCTGTACTGTATTCACCTTGAGCTTTTTGAAAGCCTGTTTTTGCGTAAAAACAAACGGAAAAGACTGTTTTCGTATTAAATTTATTGGAGTTTAGTACCAAATGATGGGCGCGTGATGTTTTTATCATCTTTAGTTCGCAAGGTTTTGCGGAACAATTAATATTGTTTTTATAAAACCATGCCTCAGCGGGCCTTTCAGGTAGCGCGTCCCGACCTAGGTGCATTTAAACTTCGGTAGTTCGACGCGGCGCGTCCGCCGGGGAGACGGGGGTTCACCCCTGTCAAAGCCAAAAATAGAAGTCACGTGCAGTTTCTCCAGTGGCCGCTGCGGGAGAAGTGGTGGCGTCGTGTTCGTCATTAGCTCGATGCTCGGAGACAGATTGGGGCCATATTTTCAGGGCTGTCTCTATGGGAGTTTCCCAACTGAGTGTTTTAGTAACGTTGGCCGTGTTGTTATGTACCAAGCAACCAAGCTGCCGCCCAGAACAACCGGACAGCGCGAGCCATGATCTCGAGCGGGTACATCCGCGCGGCGCGTGCATCGGGGACTGACACGTGTGACGTCACTGCTCCTCGCGCATGCGCAGCACGGTTCTCCAGGAGCCACACGCAACTGCAAAACCTCGGCCAGTGTAACTTACGCTACAAAGGGAAAAGCGTGTTACGGTTGCTTTGCGTTTAGGTAAGTGGAGAGATGAGCTCTGAGACCAAATAATTCTTGAATGATCTACACTATTTTCGGGAAGAGAATTCGTATGTAGAGGCGAGAAAGAAAAAAAAAGTTTGTTTTTTGGGGTGATTAAATCAGGCTTTTGCGAATTGTCATAACGCGCGGAAATGTGTGCTGCAGCCCGGCAACACAGTTCTCTCCTCGATGGGCAGTGGTAGTGCAAAGTGTGTAATAATGGAAGTCTTGAATTATTTTTCTTCTGTTTGCGTGAGATGGTAGATCAAGTTTCTTCATTAGTGCGGTTATGCTTGTGCTCGTGTAGCTTTTTGAGAATGAAGCGTGTGGTTCTGTCTTACACCGATTCAAGTTTTCTGTTCCAAATACGAGTGATGAGTATTCTATAATATTAAAGCGTTTTCGAGTGGAGATCGAATGAGCGCGGTATATGCTACAAGCTTTGTTTTCCAGTCGGCCATGTGAAGATTTCATCTTAGAAAAGTTGGCATTTGGTTTCCTCTTGGACTTATGGAACTAATGCGGGTTTCCCAAGAGATGTTTGATTGAAATGAACCCCAAGATATTTTTACGTATGCACTTGTTCAAGGGCCCCATCGAAGAGAGAGTGGATAAAATCTGTCGAATTTCGCTTAGCGTAACCAGTGTTGTAGGCGTTACCGAAAAAAAGTAACAAAATACGTTACTCGTTGCGTTTAAATAAAAGAAACGCGTTACCGTTACCGTTAGAGAGTAACTTCCGTTAATTTAGCGTCTTTTTAGATTATGAATTAACAAGTTTTACTGTTTTGACGATACAGGTAAGCATAAAGGCCCTGTCACACTGAGGCAAAAGCTGGACAATTCTATCTGGCAACACGAAGAGACTGTGTTGCCGGCGACCCTGTCACATCGCGGCAACAACAACAGTCGGGCAACATGTTGCTGCCGCCCGGCAACCGTGTTGCCCAATTTGTTGTCCGACAACCCTCACACACCGCGCTGACGGCGGGGACAACACGGGGAAGGCTCCACCATCTTGATTGTTTACCTTCGTTCGTGTGCGGCGCGGCGTCGCTGGAAATGTGACTGTACAAAATGCTAGTGCGCTCGAAGGGCCGGAAATTACCACGGGACGACATCAACCAGTGACTTCGATTAGAAAACTTGACACTGGGAGTATTTTCCACTCTTTATTTTATTAAAATGTTCTCCATTCTCTGATAAAGCAGATAATCCTAAATGAGGAAAGTGACAGCGCTGATATAATGTTCGCTATTTACGCCACCGCATGAAATGTTTCTGTACGTTTTTTTTTTTCATTCCATTTCTATTTCTATTGTAGAATTGAGTTAGCACCGGCAGTACCCCAAACCGTCTTTTGTAGTGTGATTTTGAGTTGCACTGACTGTGCTTAAAAACTACGACACCGATACGATCGGCCTTCATAACAATCGGTGGAGTAAATATTTTTCAGCACTACCGCCTTATATGTGTTCGCTTCATTCCCCAAAATGTCCTCGGTATTTTAGAACAAATCCGGTGTCTGGTAGCGGCTGTTTCCAAGTTCCAAGCATCAACAATCATAATCAGAGTGGTCGTTTTAATGCTTCAATTTTTAAATCTTTGCTTTTCTGGATTATTTTTATTATACTTTATCAGCGGGTGAGTAGGCTTACTATTTTATTTCATTAGCAGCAATGTGAGCTGGTCTCTCGGCAGCTCTAATTTCAACACCAGTCTGAACGTTCACGACCGTAGCTATGACCATTTTGACAATCGCTTTCCGTAATCACGCAGTAGGAATATTTATAAAAAAATATTTAAGCTGCACGCCAGGCCTAATTATTGTTAAATAACGTTTTTCAAGCCTTCATTTGAGTAAGACGTTATTGATAGAGAACTAGCTCTACCATCGAAGCTATCTGCGTTGTCGTGTTGCCGGCCCGAAATTCGCTCAGGCATCGATCAGGACAACACACGTTGTCCAGGCAGATTGGCGCTGGGAGCACATGGAAAACACCAAATGAGGGAGTACAGGGCAACATGGGATGGCCGTCTTTTAAGAGCAGGGAGGCAATTAGTAATTTGAAATTTGAACAAAAGTTGACCGACATGGATGATACGCGGTGGGCACGGAAAGTATTTAAGTATTTATACATGAAAAGTTTAAACACGAAATGGGCAAACCGAACCCGAAAGCTTGCATGTAAATACCTACACACTGGTGATGGGGCTGAACAGACTACTTCAATGAAAAAGGGGGTGAAAGAGGGAGAGGGGAAAATGTGGGAGGGGAGAATGCAGGAGAAATCAGCTTTAAGAGTGTACAGGTCATGAAAGCAGGACATGAGAAAGAAAAATGTGTTCGACAATTCGCTGGGAAGTGCTTTGCTGTTCGAGGGAAGAACAGGAGTTTTGAGGGCGAGGACGTATAAGGCTGCATTCCAGGAGACCGACACATTATGTGCCGCCTGCCATAATGATAGCGAGACACTAGAGCACTTTGTTTAGAAGCGCACGGCGCTTCACCCTGCCCTCCCTGAAGGGGTAAGGGATTTGGCCTGGGCCCTGGGTTTTACTGGCGACGATGGAAGAACGGAAGAGGAAAGGATTACAGTGACAAAGAGGTGATTAGAAGATTGGTGGAAATTATCTAAGGAAATTGAATGATGGACAACTAACTAGCACAGCTGGGGACAGGTTGGAAAGGGAAAAATTGGGACTCCCTCCCGCGTGGCTCCGGCACAAAGTCTCAACCCTGTCTCCCAGTGGGTCCGGTGCTGGGGTAACGCCGACAAGGTTTGACCAGAGGAAAATTGGCGACTCCCTCGCCGGGGGAGAAGAGGCGGGGGGTGATGTTTTTAGTTTTTTTTTTGCCCGATTCCCCGAAGGTCATCCTGGTGATATCCCTCACTGCCCGGTGATAGTTGGGGCGAGAAAATTGGTCTTAAAAGGGCGGGAGGAATCAGGTTTTTTTTTGTCTTTTTAGAGTTAGGCTAGGTGGCACAAGCTACCGCCCGTTACAAAGGGTATAGCCATTAACATTCATCCATCCATTCCGCATACGTTGCTGCTGTTTCTGTTGTCGAAAGCTGTCATACCGAGGCAACATTTTAGTTGTCCATGTTGTCGTGTTGTTGCCGCGATGTGACAGGTCTGTCGGACAACACGGGAAGCGAACAACAAGATGCCCGACTGTTGGACAACGTGTTGTGTTGCTGTTGCCGTCGTGTTGCCTCAGTGTGACAGGACATTAAACGCCACATTTCAAGAAACATTATGTTCATGCAGAAAATGAACATAATTACATTATATTTCTTGCGGTTTCACCTAAATACTCACGAAAAAAAACAAAAAAAACTCAAGATACTCGAAAATCTACATACCTTGGCGCCTAAAAACACACAAAAAAAGGAGCGTTATTTTTTTAAGTTTTAGGAAGAAAAAGCGAGTAACGTAACTAGGTTACCCATTACTTGAAACAAGTAAAGCAAGTATGTACGTTACCTGTTACTGTTTTTAAAAAAAGGTAACGAGTACGTTGCTACGTTACCAGAAAAAGTAGCGCGTTACGGGTACCACCGTTACTTGTAACGCGTTGCGGGCACCACCGTTATTTGTAACGCGTTATCGATAACGCCATTACTTGTAACGCGTTACCGCCAACACTGCTCAATAACAAAATTTACAAATTTTGTTTTTGAAATATTTTTACATTTTCTTGAGACCTTCGCTGCACAGAATGCACTTGGGAACTTCACAGAGTGTGCTGCTAAATAAAGCGCACGTACCCACTTTAATCCTCTTATCCCGCATTGTCGCGTGCATGGCGGAGTTAACATCGCGGGCGGCTCCTACGCGATGGCAGCCGGCACTCGAGCCCCACGGAGCTAGTTCTCCATATTATTTTTCGCGCCACTTCTAGAACGGTTTTAGCAGAATCCTGTAAGGTATCGCTTGTTTCTGCGCAGAATATTCTAGGCTGTACATTCTGCATAAAAGAAGCTGAGACTGGTACCATAGAGACCATCGCCGAGGCAAGACTCTGGTTCCTTTCTCTAAGTTTGGAGACGCAAGTTAATTTTAGTTTTACGTTCACTGGCTCTTTTTGATCGTGATATAATAGACCAACCAGACTACAATTATCCCTTTTAAAAAGTGCGCGCCATCTAGGAACTGTGACGCCAATTATTGCAGCCCGCAATGTTTGAGCACGTACAAGGCCTGCGTAAGCCTTCGGCGAACACCCGCCTCAGCTGGCGTCGAATACGAGTGCTGCGTCTGCGCTTGGCTAGGATTCGGATACAATCATACGCTTCGTGCCAAAGAAAAATGGCGACCACCAGTGTTGCTTGACGGGGTTTTGAAAAAAGGTCTGTCTAGATTGCACTGCGTGGGAAAGAGAGACCAGGCTCGCTTAATGTTCTCCGGCGAACGAAATTGGATTTCCCGCTCTCAAATGTTAAGCCGCACCAGTCTCTTCTAACCCAATCGAGGAAGGCGTCCGATCGAGCCTACTTCAAAGAGAAACCCCACGAGGCGTTCATAATCCCCTCGATTTCGGTCGAGTGACTCTTATGATTCCGTCATATCTCGCCCGTATAATCGAGTGTCAACAGCAATTCCCCATCTTTTACGGAAATAATTTAATGGCGGGCAACGATATAATACTCGGAAAGAAGGTTGCTGCAGGTAAAAAAATACAGATACAGAGCATATCGACGCGACAGAACGTGACGTCACACTGTCGAAGACTTCTTTCCATGCTTACGACTATACGACCGAACGCCTTCAAACCTCTTGTAGACTTTTGCGACGAGAGCAGTGCCGTTTATACTGAGAGATTTGGCCAATGGGCGGAGCTTGTTGCCCGCTAGAACCAGTGGATTTCGCGATAACACAAAATGACGTTACTTCTTTGTCTTCTGTATTCCTGAGAAACCGCATACAGTTCCTATGAGTCAGAGCCACAAGATGGCGGACGGAAGCAGTCATCCCCCGGTTGTCAGACTACGCTGCTGTGGTTGCCAGGCTGTCAAAATCTCTGAGTATAAATGGCTCTGGACGAGAGAACACACTTGCGCCATCTGTTGGGTAGTCGCGGAACAGTTGCAGTTCCCGTTTATTTTCTCTTTTTCTTTTTTCGCTAACCGTTTTTTTTTTTGCTCAAAAACGGTCGTTGATGTGATAAACGACCATTTATCATAGATAGGCGTACATTTGATATCGCTAATACTGCAAAAGCCTCCACTCTAGTGAAATGGGGTTGCTGCGCCACCTCATAGATGGCGTTAGCATCCACGTGTTCTCTCGTCGTAAGAGATCGCAAGGACTCGGTCGTAAGCAAGCGCGAGTGTGTGAGGGGGCGTTTAAACAGCAAGAGGGCATAGTGTGTCCACCGCGTCCACAAAAGTGGTCCCTCGATTTTCGCCTAATTACGTCACAAATGCGAAGCGATTCTGGCGGTTGCAGAGCAGCGGAGGTGGCACCGTGAAATTCCTCCGCACCTACTAGTCGCATAAGAAAAAAAAAATGTCGATTGGCTTTTTTTTTTTTGCGCTGTGCCAGTTATCATTTACAGTATTTCGTTATTGAAGAAATGATAATTTTGGCTATCTAAACGTGTACGTCTTGATAAGATAACATAAAGATAATCCAAGATACTTCTACATATATCTCAACTTAGCGCAAAAGGGAAGTCAGTAACGTTCCCCACCGGACTTTTTTTTTGAAAGCACGAAAGGATTTTTAACGATAACCCCAATCCGAAAATTTTGTCCGTCCGTCCGTCTGTCCACGCATTGCCCCCTAACTTAAGCGAAGAAACCACAAGACCTATACCCGAATTGAGTTGTACCTCCTTGAGGTGAATCAGAGTGTCCTTGCTGGCACTTTCACCCATCGGCTTGCTACGGTACAACCAAAGTCAACACGAGCAAGAGAGGTCCGCGTAGGGCGACAATATAAAGAAATCCTTTTAAAGCAAGCAGGCTGGTGGATACCCATCTCGTAAAAATAACGTTTTCTTCTTTTTTTTTTTCCTACAAGATGATTATAAGCTTAACGAGAAAAGAGTCAAAGTACAGGCTAGCTGGTGGAAGTCAACCATTTCGTCGTTTACCCTGAGACTGGGGTTTTTTTAGAAGAGCAGAAGTAACAGAAAAAGTTTTGAGACCTGTCTGTTTTTTCTGTTACTTCTGCTCTTCTAAAAAAAAACCAGTCTCAGGGTAAACGACGAGATGATTATCAGCTTGTTGGCGTTGCAGCGTCCGTCCTAACGGTCCTTGCGAGTACAGTTCGTTTCCAATCCGGGAGACAGTAAAAACGTTGCAGAAAATTACGCGAAGATAGCTTCTGGCTGCGGATAAAACAACAAATGTAGCGAATAAGAACGTGGTACGTTTTCCCCGAAGACAAATGCCGGATTCGGTGAGGGACCGTAGGGTTCAGAAACCTGCAGCGCCCGAGGGCAGTAACGGAACGAGGTAAATTACCCTGATTCTGGTGTCCTGTATTCCAGCGCATTCCTCGGCGTCTGAGTGAGTGAGTGTGCGTGTGTAAGTGAGTGTAGCGCGTTCGTGTATGCGCGTGTGTGTCTGTAAGTGTGTGTTTGTGTTTGTTCGTGTGCGTACGTGCGTATGTTTAATGCGTGCGCCCATCTGTGTGTGTGAGCGTGTATGCACGATTTTATGTGCGTGTGTATGTGCTTATGTGAAAGCGTGCCACCGTGTGTGCGTCTTTGTGCGTGCGTGTATGTGCGTTCTTGCCTGTGTGCGCGTGCATGTTGGTATGAGTTCATGCGTAAATGCGTTTGTGTGTATGAATGTGTGTTGTGTGCGTGCGTGCCTGCGTGTGTACATGTGTGTTTCCGTGTTTACGTGCGAGTGTGTGTGTTGCCGTTCCTGAATGCCTGTGATTCGACTTCTCTCGCTTTGTATTTACAGCTAAAACGAGAACGAAGACACAAATCCAACTCCAATCAAATCAAGGTGCGCGCACATTCGCGAGCATCATTTACGAAAGGCGCATCGGATTTCTCCTCGGCGCCCGACCCGATCAATCCTGCACCCGCGGAGTCTTCGCTAATGGAAGCTGTCGCCATCATGATATCCTCGTCGTGAAATCCGATCTCGCGTCATTTCGGCGGAATCGAAGAGCGCGTATATCACGCCCGGTCGGCTCTCGTCGGAACCCGCGAAAGATAGTCGCAAGCTTCGAAGGCGTTTGTTCTCCCTTGCGCGTAAAGGGGCACTCAAACAGCGGAGGCCCTCGGGGAGTAAGGTCGGTGTAACCGGAAAAACTCCCCGATCCCCGGCTCCAGGATTCATACTGACGGCGGAGAGCCAAGAGGAATGTCAGCGTTACCGGAGGAATTTAGCGGAGCCACTCTCGGAAAACAAGGTTTAATGGACGCTGACATCCCTCTACCTTCTCGACCGTCAGTTTGAATGCTGGAGCCGGGGAGGGAGTTTTTACGGTTATGACGACCACGTGCGTCACGCACATCACTCCCCGAGGGCCTCCTTTGTGTGAATACCCCTTTTCGCGCAAGTGGGAACAAACGCATCCGAAGTTTGCGTCTATCCCTCGCGGTCCGACTGTTTGCGCCGGACGATTTAATAGCCCGTTTAAACGTTTAGAGATACCGGAGCCTATATAACGAAGTAAAAATAAATGTTAGTTTTGAATAGTTTAGTCAGCGTCCTCCCGCGCCAGGCGGTGCCAGTTCGTTTTTATTATACGCGCACGCGGAGAACTGTCAAACTTCTGTTGAAGTCTCGTCGAACTCTGGAATGAGATTACGAAAAAGTTGAACCTGGTCGAAGTCAACGTTTGGGACATCTCGAATCAAAAAGCCGTAAAGCGTTTTTTTTTCTTCAACATTTATTATACAATTGTTTCAAAACGTGCCGGGTCATTTCTAATGTAAAACGTGTAATACGTTTGGTTATGTATAAAGAAGAGTTACCCCCCCCCCCCCCCCAAAAAAAAAAAAAAAATGCTACACATGAAAGAGGCATCATCACCGAGTCTATCTATTTTAGTCTGCGTACCCTCGAGCGGAAACACGGTGGCGCGTTTATTTAGCATGTCCGCTCCGATCCGAACTGGTACCACGTTGCCAAAGAGTCGAACCGTCGCTTCCTCAGGCGGAGAAAAAAAAAAAAAAAAGACAAGAAGAAAAGAAGAAAAGCACCGACTAAGGACCGCATCTCCAAGCCATACATGACCAGCAAGTTATATTCCTGCCTCCATATTGATCGCGCTCGGGGTGTGCGCAGCTGTTCCTTCCCGGAGAAAATATTCCCTGACTTCGGAGAATCTTCCGCTGGAGAGACGGACGGCTGCGTTTCTGTTTTCCTTCGTTTCTTTTTTCTGCGCGAAATGTTCGTTCGATCTTTCCTTATCGGACCGAGGGCGTGTTCAGCCGTCCGCGTTCTCGAAACGAAAGCTGTCATATCTCCGGTCGTTTTCGCAATCTCTCTCTCGTCAAACCCGTCGACTTTTCTCCTTTGTTTTATCTCGATCGAACACTCGAGCTTCGACCGGAGAATAACCTATGGAATTGCATCCATTGGCAAAGGAAAGCCGCCCAGACGTCATAACTCTTAGCTCTGGCTAGATTTATAGTAAAAGCCCGTAAGGGCCTTGTTCGAAATCGCATACCCCGGTTGTCTTCCAGGAAATTGAAAGGTCTTTATAGTGATCGAAAACTTGAGAAACGCCTATGTTCACTTCACGCGTCTTGCCTCGTGATCCGTTTTTCGACATTGTAGTCCGATAAAACCGCAATCTCATTAGGGAGTTTTCGTAGATCGCTTTCGCCGTCCCGCAAGGCCCTCCGCAACCCGCTACGATAGTGGGAACTCCACAGCCAAGGCTATCGGCGCGCAGGCGCAGTAGCAACTTCTTCGTTGCGGAACGCTTAGCGGAAGGGGCAGCGCGGTCTACGAAAACTCCCTATTAATACTAAGATTTCCCGGACTCACAACTTGCTGCGTTTGTTAAGTTGTCAGTTCCCGTGCACACTATCAGAAATCTGCAGCGCCAAATTATCGCCAATGCACCTGTGCGAGCCCATCACTGCAATCAACGGAAGGTGCTCGACACATTAAGGCCCGTTCACACATGCAGCGGAGCGCTACAAGCATAGCGCTAGCCTCGCGCTAAGCGCGTGCTGACGGCAGCGTTCACCAGCTTTGTATCGCACCGTCAAAACTGTTGCTCATGGCAGACGATAAGTAGCTGACGGCACGTGAGGAGCGCTACATCAGCGCTTCGCTGCATGTGAGAACCGGCCTTTAACCGCTCATTCACACTGGACGCAGATCCGCGTTCGCAAAGCGGTTGCGAACGCGGTTGTATAAAAATCCAGTACAATTGCACGCGCACTCGATGACATCAAGTGCGCGTGCAATTGTACTGAATCTTTATACAACCGCGCTCGCAACCACTTTGCGAACGCGGATCCGCTTCCAGTGTGAATGAGCGGTAAGAGTCTGAAAATAGATTCCATAGGGCCGTGCAACGATATCGGGTATAGAGGAACGCAATGCCACTGACCAAAAGGCCTCGTTGTCCCTGCGTAATTTCAAGGGTAAAAGCGGACGCTACCTTTCAGGACGGAGTTTTCGTGGATGGTTTTCGCCGTCCCGCGAAGCTCTTTGCAACCCGCTACGATACCCCGAAGCTGTATACAGTCAAGGCTATCGGCGCGCAGGCGCAGTAGCGACTTGTTCGTTGCGGAGGACTTAGCGGAGGGAGAAACATACGAAAACTCCCTAGTCCCTTTTGACTCCTGAGTAGAACTGTAGAATTCGATGACGAAGTGGCTGGGCTCGTTTTGTTGACTTGTCGACAATGCGATCCCCCTAGTGACGATGCGGCTCGTACAGTGGGCAAGAGCACTGCGTGAGCGTTCTACTTGGGCTTGTGATCATCGATAGGGAGTTTTAGAATGGGGGTCCCTACATTAGGGGACCGCTAAGAACTAGGGGCCCTCCACTGCGCGTGCGTCGAATCCAAGCCATGTCTTGGTTAAGCGTTCGCTCCTACCGCAGAATTCGCGAGACCCCTAAGCCTAAGTGGGGTGGAAAATAAAAACCAAGATGATTTAAATAATGATCGCAATTTAAATCGTCATTTAAATTACGCCGGTTTTCCAGTGATTATTTAAATCAAACATTTTTCTGAGATTTGTCTCACAAAATGAATATTTATTTACTGTTTGCCTATCATCTGGTGCTTTCTATGTGTATTTGCCTCGCATTTAAAGCAAGTAATCATCGAGCAAGAAGTGCTTATAAATAAATGAAAATGAGTAAAAAGCGGTGATCTTCTGGGCAAATAAGAGTTTGTCGTCTACGTAATGTCCTATGGCAAGAAAACCGGAAAGCGAACGAAAGAAACAAACACAAAGAAAACTCATATCATATTGCAAGCAAATCAAAACAGGAAAAGAAAAGCGAATAAAGCTCTGCATAACAAAAAAGAAGTCATATTTGTTTTAGTATATCAATAAAAAGTTATGATAGTGTACTTTAAATTTACAGTAATATTTCCTTCCTCATTCATACATCTAGTGACAAAGAATCACTTTTGTTTAGCTACAGCTATTAAAATCAAATTAATTTTTTTAGGTAAAATAAATCTGTAATTATAATGCAATTAAATGCAAAGGTGCAAGCGAGCTGGACAAGAATGATGAAAATAATCCCTGGAGAAGGGGAACAAGGGGGACAAAGGACAAACATAAATCTCCAAACACAGCTAGGTGACTGGTGAGCGACCGAAAAAATCTGCCTGGTCCGGGTATCGAACCCGGGACCTCTCCATTACAGGTGGAGTGCTCTACCAACTGAGCTAACCAGGGGTTAGACATTGAAATAAAACAAAATAAATATAATTTTCTTCATTATTTATTTTTACCTCGCTCTAAGGCGAGCAGATATGGCAGCGCCCTGCATCACTCGCTTCAGAACAAACCCGTAATGGTCGCTGTACCATTAAACAAGTTGATCGCCAATAAATGGTGCAGCACGCTTTCGCGCGTTTCACCTCAGCTAACTTAAATCGCCTTACCTCGCTTAAATCGCAAACTATGAGCGATGATCTCGACCCCGTTTTCTCTATCGTGTTTTGATACTGCCGGCGTTTTTAAGCCTCAAATAACGGGGTAACTTTCAGCGCCTCGTCAAGGAAAACGATGAAAGCGCACATACGAGTATATATATATATATATACCCGGCCGGACATTAGGAGGCTCAGAGTCCACATCCTGGCTCCGCCGTTTATTGTGATTTTCGGTGGTTACGTAAAACTTCGGTTCATTCGAAAAAGTACTGTTCATTCGTCTGCATTTTTTTCGATTATATATATATATATATATATAAGTCAAAGACGCGTACTGTCGGAGTTACTAATTCGAAGTTTATTACATCTATATATGTTTCAATCGTATTGATTTCGACTTGACTTCAGCATTTATTGATTCGTTAACATTACGGGTAGATTGCGTTTTACTGTTCCCAATATTTGTCACGATCAACACAAAATGTTTGTTAAGCTCAAGTATATTACGTTTTTATTTATATATATATATATATTTCCCCTTCATTATATTTCGCTCGTTAGGCGTGTTGGCGGGCTGCAAGCGAGATACGCAAGCCGGCAGCGCGAGTAAGGCTGCTTTCGTTCATTCGACCTTGACAAGACACGCGAAATTGGATCGAATTATGCGAAAGTCAAATTAAAAGATGCGCACGGAATTCTGAATATCCAGCGCTTTAGGACGGGTGACTCGTGCCCCCTACCTCTTAGGGGCCCTCAAACATCGACGCCGCTTATTCTGAAACTCCCCATTGCCTCGACAGGTTTTCGGGTAGTGGCTCGGGCTCAATCCCTGAGCAACCATGATCTCTTATATACTGACAAAGCCTGGCAGATCGCGACGAGAAGCGGCCGCCGAAATGAAAAAAGGTGAAGCGGCAGACAACGGATGAGACGAGAGCCACGTGACTGGCGCCCCGCTGCGGCGAGACGCCGAAACACACTTCTGCCGAGCGGACAAGTGTGTTCTGGGTCCTCGCCGCTGCAAAAAAGTTGTGTGCTAACGTCCAGGTTCTCCCGAGAAAGGGATCTTTGATGCTCTGTCCTACCCGATCCTCGCGCTCCAAATCTGCGACCGGGCACTCTATGGCTCCGTCGTCGAACTGCCAGGCTTTGTGAGTATACAGGAGGCTATGGTGGAACTCAGTGCGTGCCCTGTGCCTCGCCACCCGCAGTGCGTGCATATAATAAGCACTGGCGGAATATAAATCGGCCCCAGATCATGTGGCCGCTTGTTATGGTTGCGATTTGAGAGGATAAACGCTGCTCGTATCTCTCGAATTTCTCTCTGCAATTGCCATTCCGTGGAGAAGACTAACGCGCGTTTCAGATGTTATCAATGTTAAGAATCACTCCTCGGCGGTATTCACTGAAATTACAACAACTGTTTCATCGCCCACTTAAAAAAAAAAAAAAACACTGCAATAAAAAAAATTATAAAAGCTTATGTGAGACACTTATTTATTTATTTTTATTAAATTTTGTACGAAAACAGAAATTGTTTCTCGCAATCATTTACGCCCTTAGATGCAATTTAGGTGGAGGTCACGACCGGCTCTAAGCCCAGCCCCCAGATCAGTGGCTCCGCCCATTAATACTGGAGTGACTCGGCTGCTGGGCTGAACACGCTGGGAAGTCTAGTGTTTCACTTTCGCGACATCCTAGTGCGTCTAGTCTGGCGTCTGACACCGCCTGCTAGTCGTGCGAGCAGACACGCGGCCATGGAGGCCTGTGTCCATCCGCACACAGAGTTATTATACTGTACGCTAGAGGTTGAATTGGCGCTAGTGTCTACGCGACTTCCGGGAGGCAAATGTAGCTGACAGCCACCAGTCTACTTCTGCGGTGCTCCTGTGCATTCCTATGGGAAAATGCGCGTGAATTTTGTCTCTTGGCAGGAAAATAACATAAATAACTTTAGTTATTTTGGTTGTACCGTACAGTCTGTACATTTATTAATATTGTGAAAGTGTAATTGCTTTAATTACAACATTTTTATTTACCACTGAAATATGTCAAACTTCGCTGTATTTCAGGCCCATACCTCTGTACCATAACAGATATGTAAAAACGAGTGACGATTTTAAGCAAAATAATGATAAAGGAAATGTAGAATGTGTTCAAGGTTTGCTAGGATTCCGGTGGCGCTTATATACTGCTAATATGCCTGTCCTGTCATTCTATAAAAAGGACTCCGTTGTGCGCATTTTTAAGATCAATTAAAAAAACATTTGAACTTAAAAAATAAAGTATGTGGGCTACAAAAGGTATGTCTTTTTATTATTTCCTATGTCGGGCAGTTTTTATTGGGCACCTGTTCTCTGGCTTCTCCCTGTTTGCAAAGATTTGAAGCACGCGGGTGGTGATTTGAACCCAGAACATGCATCTTCGCACATATTCATGAACAGAATGAATAGTGCAGTACTTATTTAATAGCAATCGGATTATATTACGTGGCTTTCAATTTATTTTAATTGTCTGCATGCACAAGAAGTTATT
Source organism: Ixodes scapularis (assembly GCF_016920785.2). Lineage (NCBI taxonomy): Eukaryota > Metazoa > Arthropoda > Arachnida > Ixodida > Ixodidae > Ixodes > Ixodes scapularis. The sequence goes on from NW_024609836.1 coordinate 91,382,511, forward strand.
TATCCATTACTATGTAGCTCATGCCGTCTGTCCTTCGTTCGTTTGGCACGTATATATCCCCCATGCTAGAAAGCGCCGATGCTCTGTTAAGCGCGAGACACATATGGATGGCAGAATCGTCCGATCCGACGTCCGATCCGACAGTCCGAACGCCACTCCGAATTGCCGCACGCGACAGTTTGAGGCACACGCTTCCGACCGTGCATGCGACACGACGATCCGTTCGGCTCGGCCCAGGAGATCCAAGCGCTCCAGCGGAGGTCCGCGTTCACAGATCTCTGGTCCCAGATTGATGGTTTAGCTCACACGAGCGAAGTTAGAAGCTCGTTCTCGTTAGCGCGTGATTTCTTTGCTGGGCCATCTTTCTCGAATGGGTTAGCGGGATTCACGCGTCTGGCTTCTGATCACCCAGGTCAGTCCCGTTTCCTTGGTCGTCCCGCCAGACCCAGTACGTCATCATGACGTTCGCGCTAGCTGTGCTGTCATTGGCTGGACGCTTCCGACAGTCCGTCCGCGATGCGAAACTATATGACACGTGGGACGCACGCCGGATCGCCGATCCGACGTCTGAAGCGACCAAACTTTTCGGATCAGGCAGTCGTTTTGCCGGATGGGACGTCGGATCGGGTGGATTTTTCGCGCATGTGTCTCGCGTTTTAGCGCTAACAGTGTACGACAGTGCACATAAATACACGAACGAATCAGTTTTTGGCACAATTTTTCATGCCACGAATTTAAAATAAAAACGCCGTTACGGATCAGTTATTTTGTCTATGTGACTGAGAAATGTTCTAATGTGCCTAGTACGTACGAATTTTTCGTGATATTTGCTCTTATAATCGAGCGCAAAGAGAAAATGCACTCGCTTTTTCCCCATAGAAATGCATTACAGGAAGTCAATTTCGGACTGGTTGCTGTCTGCTTCAATTTGCAGCAGCACACTAGCGCCAGTTGAACCTCTAGCGTGCATTATAATAACTCTAAGCCTCCGCACTTCGGTCTTCGCCTCTGGCGGCGTCATGTCGCGTCCAGAAGCTTTCTATTTCCATGCGCGCGGCAGCCGCTGGGTAGAAAGAGACACATCGGCGGAGGGAGTGCAGCCGACCAACGGAACACCAAGTGGAAGCGGTAGTCGCAGGAGGCGCGACTGACTAGGCTAGATCCAGTATCCATTGCTGTTGATCACCCGACGCAAAGGGGGAAAGTCGCAGACTCCAATCCAATCCAATCCAACCGACATCGTCTGCTTTATTTCATCACCGTCTATCGTCGTATGCGATGCCCGCGAGACGCGGACACGAAAGATACGCGTCCGCGTCCGTCTAAAAACTTCTGAAACTTTCAGAAGACGCGACCATGAAAGCGACGTTCTAGCATTCCTTGTTGCACAAGCCACAGTCCAATGCAGAGCGCAAGTTCGTCTGTTTCTTGCACAGGGGTTGGAGTGGCGTTAGAACCCCGAGCTGTGATTGGCTCTGATTGGAAGAATAGTGGGTAGACCTCAAAGCAAGCCGCCTTGAGGTCTACCCACTATCCTTCAATCAGAGCCAATCAGAGCACGGCATCGTTCTGACGTCACCGCCACCCCTGCAAAAGAAGCAGACGATCTTGTGCTCTGCATACAAGCGCCTGTCAGCGTCTGTCGATGTGCAGTAATAAGCAGCCGAGAACTAAAACAATCAACACAAAGAATATGCGTCCTTCCAGATTTACTGTCCTTAATGTTTCTTTTTTTTTCTGATATGGCATCTGTGAGCAAGGTAGGTATGCGTCATGGCGTACAATTAAAGCGCGACGTAAAAATATTCGCTTTCGTAGTCCAGGTAGGCGCACTGCGCAACTTCATAGCGACTTTCCTTTCGAAGCAAAATGATCGGAACATAGACAAACGGAGTGCGAACCGAACGCCCGATTTCCTTCAGCTCTATGTCTCGCAAATTCTCACCTACGTAGGTATCTTCTCGGTATGAAGCCATGGTTGCAATCACCATGGTTTCACAATTCGCAGAACAGTGGGGCCGCTTTTACGGGAACAAACATCTTTATCCAGCACCAACACGCGCAAAGGAGCAAATCAAGCCAGATGAAGCAACATAGTTGACGTGGGACGTTAGGTTTAGCCCAGTCCCGCCGCGAAGCCAAGCACCCGCAGAGCGCTTCCGAAGGCGTGAGACGCTAGGCATAGCCGAGTAGCGCTACAAACCCAAACACCCGCAGAGCGCTTCCGAAATCGCGTATTGCGACTGTTGTTCGCTGCAAATTAGGTCGGTCGAAGAGATCTTCCTCTGAACATCTAGGTGAACGCAAAACGACTCGCACTCGTAAGAATAAACGAGCTCTACGAGCTATAGACATGTAGCTCTTAAGTGTTGAGCAGCGCCCCTGGTGAGAAAAATCAGATATTTCTTGGTCGCGTTTCCGTTGTGTGTCGCATATTGCGTTCTTTCAAACGCCCTGTTAGCGCCCGTGACGGGACGCTGACCAGATCGCTTCTATACGCAGGTGGATCGTGCACGACCTGCTGACCAGACGCTAGGACGCAGCTTCACGACGGCGTTAAATGGTCACGTCTTGCAGACGAGACGCCTCTTTTGTGATCGCGTCTCGTGGAAGCTACAGCGCGTCCTGGCCGAGAGAAACAGGCCTATGCTCGTTGAGCACGCCACAAACGCTGGCAGCCATGCATGTATGTTATCGTTTGAAGCGGAAGCGGAAAGGCAATCACGGGATATTTTTGAAAACAATAATGACTCTATCTCGATTATGTGTTTCTGAAACAAACATATTGTCGATATAAGTACTATTACGGCACGGATAAACAATTTCACAACCAACATTTCGCACGTCAATCATCTCTCGGACATTTCAGAGCCAAGAAAAGGTGCGTAGTTTTGTAAGCACCGGGCGAGGCCTAAAGCAGGGCTATCCCCCCCCCCCCCCCCCTTAAATTGCGCCCAACGGTGTAAATATTGCTCAAAAACTTTTTTTTGTAGTAGAACAATTAAAAAAAAAGAGATTTATGAAACCCATTAAAAACAAATTACTTCAGTGTTTCCTAAGTGGCATGGTAGCGTCGGCAATGCGTAATCACGCCGTTCGTTAATATCGATACCGCCGTGATCGGTGACATCGATCCACCAGCATTTCGTACATTGGACTCGTTGCCGCGTACAGGCCAAGTTTGACCCTCCACCATAAAAAAAAGAAGGAAAGAACATTAAACACAAAACCCCAAAATGGCGAACCTCGAGGTTCTCACCTGCGCGATCCTGCGTCTGCATACATTTTTCATGAGGCGAGGCACCCGCAGCCCGAGATAGAATTTTCAATTCACGTAGCGGCGCTGGCGGTGAAATGTGCGAGCGTTAGCACGACGATAGTTGACGGCGGAGTCAGTCCTCGCCGGCAGCGTTCCTCGCTAGAAAGCTCATCAGTCGAGAACGTTCCTCTTTTTTCCTTCATTTTTGTTTTTGTTTTGTGAGACCCACGCCGTTTGGCTTTTAGAAAGCAGGTCACGCCTAAGATCGGTCGGCTCGCTGCCATTGATTCGCCGTCTGAAGGTTCTGGAAAAGGGTGACCAGTGGAGTAAATATTTCCGACTTGCGGATCAGCCTGTTGTTTTCTTCAACGCGCCTCTACGTGTGCCCCAAGAATGAAACCTGTTCACGAGGGAGCTTTTATACCAGTGTTCGTATTTCGACGAAAGCTATCCGTCCCGACTGCGGAGCTGAGACCGCGAGTTTAATAGTGCCAAATGCGACTCGTCATAGGATACACTCTTCATTGCGGCGGTGTTTATGTGTGAGCTATACAGTAAACTAACTCCCGCGACGGCTTGCAAAAAAAAAAAAAAAAAAGTCCGTGCGTCTTTTTTTGCGGAAAGAAAGAAGTGCTACTTTAGTCACAGTCAGTTATAGACAGTGAAGGCTTATTGTCGCTCCCTAATCAATGATGTGACAGAATAAGCCGATAAGCAAGCTGACCAGCTAATCACGAAGCTAGAAGTGTAGAAATATTAAGCCACTCCTTGCGTTTTTTTTAAAGCTGTCAGCGACTGACCGTCTGCAGACTGTTTTGAAGGCGCCGGGTCGCCGAACGTTGAAAACGATCTCCGCAACTTCTCTTGGTGTACGCGCATGCGGTGAACCCAAAGCACATCGAGCACAATGAACTCGTTCATCGCTACTCAACGACAAAAAATAAACAGAACGAATAAAATAATAAAGGCTGTCCCCTGGGCAGGGAAGAACACCAGCACGTGATGGGACGACGTTAGAAAGCAAATGTCGTGCCCTCGCCAAAAATCTTCTCAAAATAAATGATTTAATGAATGAAATTGTCACTCTCGTGACTTTATGTTTGTAGACGCTATGAAGCTGTACTTTAGCTAGCACTTTTAATGCGTTCGCATTAGAACGCTTGTTTTGACAAAAACCCGGCGGTGTCTGTCAGTTTGTCAGTCCCGGGTAGCAAGAGAGAAGGAAGGTGAAGGAAGGACGCTGACTCCCTCTCTCTCTCTCTCTCCCTTTCTCCCCGGTGCTGATAAACTAAGCCTCCGTCAAAGCGAGCGTTTACGTTTTCGTCAAAGGAGCGTCGCACTGCTGGCGCTGAGTCAGGGAGGAGGAGGCACAGCGGCGCGGTGGAATGCAGCCGTGCTCAGTGGCCGCTCTGCCGTCGCCAGATTTTCTTCACTCTGGGTTTCCGTAGTAGCGGTGCGTGGTTGGTTGGTTGGTTGGTTGGTTGGTTGGTTGGTTGGTTGGTTGGTTGGTTGGTTGGTTGGTTGGTTGGTTGGTTGGTTGGTTGGTTGGTTGTGTTGTTTGCCAGGCGTGACATTCGCCTCACTCACGGGGCACGTTTCACGGGCCTGGGTTATTGTAGGTTGATGAGGGTGAATGCGGGGAAAGGGAAGGGAAAATATGGTGATGCTGTGATGTGTGTGTGTGTGTAGTTAAAACGATGGATGCGGTTCCCTTTATGAGCGATATATATGCGGTTCCTTCCACGAGTGATGTAGATGACCGTGCCCAAGGGCGTCGACGTACTCTGACATGTAGAGTACAAGAAAAGGGTAAAAAACAAAATTAAAGGAAAATCGATTGGCGGATTTTTAGGGAATGAGTTAACATGGCCCAATGAAAAGACCACAGATGCCCCATGTGGGAAACGCTGAAGGTCCCTACGTGCAGTTGCGTTTGAGAGCGTTTGACTGCTTTGCGTGGAGAAATAAAAGCGAGACACTTGCAGATCTGTGCTTCGTATGAAGTGTGGAATCCGATTCAAGGAATAGCTTGACACACGACATAAGACGACGAGCTAGGACGGTGAGTTGCCATGGCAACCAAGGACACAAGGTTCGTCGTAACGTAACGTAAGGAGTTGAGCTCGGTTTAACTTTTCACACAGCACCGATTTCTTACGTAACGTCTGTCACCGAAATATTCATGTCTCAAATGTCGCGTGCCAGGCTATCTCCTTGAAGTGGTAGCCACGCTTAATACGAAGCACAGATTTCCCGGTGACTTTTCGTAACATAACGTAAGAAAACGTGGCAGTGCGAACGAGCCTTTAAACGCAACTGTGCACAGGTTCCTTAACAATGACCCCGCGTTTCCCAAGAGGAATGCTATAATATGTTTTTTTTCGTGGGGTGTTTATTTTATTTTTTATTTCAGGTTAACCCTCAGCGCCGGAGGCATTATTGTATGAGGAGGGTGCGTTAAACAATAAAATAAACAGAACAACAAAACCAATGAGCACAAGTTGTCTGCTGGTTGAAGCAAGAGCACCACGTCATGCCCTTTTTTTGTAATTTTGTAGCAGCTCCTACAATAGCTCCTTGGGTTCTGCTGGCAGGATTATCGCACAAATAATTAAATAAAAAAAATCTACGAACTAGTTCTTTAAGCCCCTCGTTATGCGCGCCCTAAAAGGGACACGCACAAGAAGAGCGTCGTCCTCAACGTATTTCTCAACGTTGGCTGTCGATAAACGGCTTGTGCGCAGGTACGTCTACCTTCAGCACAATCAATTGAACCCTCTTTACTGCCCCATCAAGCAGAACAAAACAAAAAAGATGGTAAAGCCAAATTGACAAAAAGTCGACCGAGTCTTCCTTCAAGGAGCGCCCGATGTCAAATAGGGGTAGTGCATTCCCTACATCCCAACGTTGACAGTACGGTGGGAGCTACGCGCTTGCCGGACCAGTCAACCGCCATCCTTTCCTCCCCTGCTCTTTCTGTGCCTGGGGATGGGGGCAGGAGTGTGATCACGTGACCACGTGACGTTTGAGTGTTCCACCGAGCGCGTAGCTTCCACAGCAGTGTCAGCTCAGTAGATGAATGGGGGTTTAGGGGGATTTGGCGTTCCCAACTCGACGCCGAATAATTGCTTTTCTGAAGGGCTCCGCATTCCCGGACTTTTGGCCTCCCCTTTTCCCTCTTCTTCCCCAACATTCCCTATTTCGAACCACACCCGTTCTTTCTTTTTGTGTGTGTGTGTGTGTGTTTTATCTGACTCGCATTTGCAGCGACGCACAGTACAAATCTTCGGACGCACGTAAGCCCAATTAGTACGAAAGACGTTCGCACGAAGAGGCACGTTTACGCTCGGATACACGCACGCGAATGCTCTCGTCCGCTTTTGTCACGAGCAGACGTATATATACGGATGGCGCGTCACTACACTCTAAGAAAAAATGGAGAAAAAAGCTAGCAACGGCGCGTCTTCCTCCCTTCTACTGACGCGCCCCCAAGCGGACACGAGAAAAAGGGAGGAACGAGGCGTTTTCCTCCTTCTCCAGGCAGACGGGAGAAAGCTTTGGCCCTCCCGACTCATCTTTCGGTTTCGTTTTTCAAGCAAGTCGCGCACGTTGTTTTTTAAATGTTGTTGAGTTGATTGAGCTTCAGCGGCAGCGAAGGCCGCCTGTAATTCCGTCTTCTCGTCCAAACAAGCAGAACATTTCGGTTGCATTGACGTTTTTATCACTAGTTTTATCAAACGATCAAACGAAGCCGCTAGAAACAGCGAAGTTCCGGAGCAGTGCCAGCAGCGCTACGTACACTGGGTAAGATGGCCGTCTCCGGATTGCGGGACCAACGCAGAACTATTTGTAGCGGAAGCACGCGGAACTGCGTCGACGTTTTTGGCGTTATGGAAATCGCAGGAACTGCGTCCAAGACAGGCAGGTTTTGCTGCCTGCTGCCTGGGTGCCTTCCGTGCTGAGTTCGGTTCTGTTTTCCGAGTCTGAGTGCCAACCGGCGTTCAACGTGGTTCTGTTTTTCTGTGTGTCAGCAACATAGCAGCAACATCGTGATGGCAGTGTTGTACAGAAGACTGGAATTATCGTCGATGTGATCGTGTTTTCACGTATCAGTGGTGTAACAACAAGATGAGATGACGTAAACTGTCGGGCATTGATGCCGCTGGTCGGGCCGTGATCGGAGGGGGCGGGGTGTCGCAGGTTGACATCCCGCTTCACATTAAAAAGTTTATGACCACTTGAGAAGGGATTAGGCACGTGCAATTGATCGACTTGCGGATAGTCATGTTGGAACGCTGGTCTGAACAGTAAGCTCCTATCGTACAATGGCCAATATGACTGCCAGTTGTCTCCTCGCCAAGAGGGATTGCGCTCTGGGGGAAGGCCTGAACAGTAAACAATTATGACCGAAAGTACGTTTATTTTAGCATTAAAAAAGAATAGTAGGTAAAATCGAAAAAACAAAAAAGCTACCCTTTATTTTGCTGTTTAAATATACCACTGTTCCTCGAGAAACTGCCCTTTAATTGGCGCGCTGGGATGAGCGCTAGAAGTTTTCGAGCTCGCCACGACGTAGCTCCGTAGACTTAACACCTGCCGCAAGTCGCGGCTTTTGCTGCATTCAGGTTGATCAAAAAGCGATTTCTCTGCCCGTGAAGCATCACTTCCAGCTGAGTGAATATCCGCTCTGCAGAGATTAATTCAAGACGGCAATTGCAGCCAAATGGAAAAACAAACGCTACGATAGAAATACAGGCTACGACGTGCCGTACAGGGAAACAAACTAATGGCTTCGAACCGCATTGGAGCGGCTTGATTTATTGGCCTTCAAATAATTACGGCATAATCGAGCGTTTACTTTTTAATAAGAGATTCTTCCCCTGAGCCATTCAAAATACTCTCAGAGGCATGACATTGCTGGGAAAGAAATGAACACGCTATGAATATTTTTTATTGCTTAGGGAGTCACCAAGAAATTCCCTACGTTCAAAACGACCAGTAATAAAGACGGAAACGCAGAGCTCGTGTGTAGTGTTCGGGTTAGTGTGGAGTTGTATTGATGTTTGTATGTGCCATGTATGCGTATGCGCTCAGTGTATGTTCACCTGATGCTTGTAGTATGCGTAATGTGTCTACGTGTGCATAGAGCAGAGGTCGCGTAGGTTCCCGAAGATCCTGATGCGTATTGGTGGCCTGAGGAAATAAAAAATATTTTTTGTAGAACATGCATTGGGCGGTACCTAGCGCCACTTAGCCTAGCTACTTGCAATTACCCTGCTTGACCCTGCCATCTGGTGGCAAGCAATTTAACCTTCTTTCACGCTACGCGATCAACAGCGGTTTCGAGTTTGTTCTTTCGAGAGCGGTTTTTGGTTTCGCGGATTGGTTTTCCATTCCTCCCTGACGTGCGGTTGACGAAGGAATTGTGACTCGAGGAACAGCAAAGGTAAGACGTTAAGGGCGCGAAGTAACTGGGTATCGGCTGTTTCCGTTTAACATCGCAGTGCTGTCGACGAGAAAACTGAGTAACTGCTTTCGAAACGGAAGTTTCTGTACCTGCTGGTGGGAATCTGGCTTCGGAAATAAACACAGCTCGCGGAAAGCTCGTGTTACGCTTTTATTTGCTGCTCCTCTCGTCCCGTACAAGACGTAGCGTCCTCGTTAAGTCTCACTGAGCTCGATTTTCTCGATTCAGGGCCGCCATATTGAGATGCAGGCGACGGAGGAACTATTTGCTCCCTTGCTTCAGGGACAAAAGTTCCTCACTTTCTAAAGGAACATAGCTTACAATTCCGTTTTTCCCTTTAGGGAGGACTATCGATACCCTTTTTTCTAAGAGTGTAGCTGTGTGCAGTGCAGACAAGGGCAACGCCAGGTGAAGAGAGAAAGGGCGAGCACTGGGAAGGCTGGAGGGGAGTTGAGGGCGAGGGGAGAAGGGGAGAGCACTAGGAACGCTAGAGAGGAGAGATCCAGATTAGTACTTAAAGCCGCTTTCTCCAAGACGAACTGGGCACCATCATGAACATGCCTTAACACCATACTTTGCACGCACTAACCTGATTAAATTTTCGTTTTTTCCTCGTACAATTGAAGAATGGAATTCTTTTCCTTGTTCGGTTATTTCATCTTCGGATTTTGCTTCACCATTAGAACAGTTTTTGTAGTGGTGTTTTTGTATTTCGATGTGTTTTGGTGTTTTTATATTTGGTACTTACATGCTTCAATATTGTGCTTCTTAGCTAGCTACTTGTTTTGCAGTATCGCACCGCCTCTTTCATGTTTTTTTGCCAATTTGTATGCCTTATTTCTTGTATTGATGTTTTGTTTTTTTGTGCGGGTTCTTGAGTTTGTACCCTGCCCATCCTGCTTGTGCCACGTGTGGTCTGCAGTATTTAATAAATAAAATGCGCAAGCACACAAGTTTCCGCGCAAGTTGTGGGCACTGCGCACGCGCAAGAACTAGATGCGAGTGAAGTGGACCGTCTGCGCATGCGCCGTGCCGATAGCAGCGCCACCGCAGCTGCGAGACGTCAGCGCCGCTTGTGGGTGTATATATTTGACTGCATAGATATACACCTATCGACCAACTCGTGTTTACAAACAAACCGGGGCGCCCCTAGCGGACGCCACCGGCGCCGCGCATGCGCGATGGAGTGTGTGGGAAAGAAGTTCTCCGTCGCCCATAAACAAATCATTGGGAGGCGATGTTGTCGGCGTCGGTGCGAGTCCCCGTGCTCTCTTTTTCGCCTTGGAATTGTTGATTCCACGTCTTCCTGGCAAAACCCGATCACTTTAGCGGCCCCGGCAAAATTAACGAGGTTCGTTACACCACAAAACGCCTTGTGAATAATGTGACATAGGGCAGTTCGTTCCGCGTGGACGCCGCAGAATGGACGCTAAAGCCTGATTCGCATGATGAGATTGTGCTCGTTAATTTCAGTAGCGACGTCACTTGGGCTGCAAAACCGTGGACCGTTGCTGAGATGGTCGACGTCGATACTGAAAATCGCAACCAGAATCGGACTAAGTGGATCAGGCATAACAGGTCGGTGGTAATCACCGGTAACAATGATCAACATCTCCTTGTATCTTCTGTTTACACCAAGCCTACTTACGCCAACCCAGCTTCAAACTTAAAAGTCTTTTGAGGCCTGAACTTGCTTCTTATCGAAATTACCGAGTCGACGTCTGGTCTACGGGCCGCTGTCATTTGAACGAGCAGACCAACAAGCAGAAACGTTTGAAAGAGCAGACAACAGTTAGAAAGATGAGGCAGCCGTTGAACTTGAAGACGCAGTGAACGTAGTCCGCAGCTGATTCGTACAACTTGGCGGTTTCGCCGCGTTCATGTTGGAACAAAACAAATAAATCTGATTACTTCAAGTATCCGTGAATTCGACGCAAAGTGCTTCCCGCACAAGCAATCGTGGTCCGACGGCGTCTGGGTTCTATTTTTTACGGCACCTATCAACGTTCTCGGACAAACCGAGGAGGCAGAAAACACATGAAGACTGACCTTCAAACTTTTCCCGACTCTTTTTGGACAGCCCCAGTCGCGGCGTTTTGGCGGCAAGGCAAGTTTTTGTCTCGTTTCTTCCAAAACAACACAGGAATGCACGTCGCGCAAGGTGACTTCCTTTCACAGCCCCAGACCGGAAGTGCGCCCGACGCGCCACCCCCGCGCCGTGACATAACAGAGCTGAGTTCGTATATAGTGTGGTTAAGCATGACTGCAGTTAAGTGTGCACGTGTGACTAGGGTTTAAGTTCACTGTTTTCGTAAACATCTGAGGAAAAGAAAATGTCTAAATGCGCTTTTTGAAAACTTTTTGTCAATTTGGATTTATCCGAAAAACTCAAAATTTCGACGTCACGATGGCCAAATAAAGAGCAAAAGAAAGCATAAAAACATGGTGTTTGACGAATAAACTGTGTGAAAGCACAGGTTAGGTGTTTCTGAGGGAGGTCATTTTATGTTTCCTCGAAACCTCGGGCTATTGACAAAAGGTAGTTTGCCATTTTCTTCGTCAATGTTGGTTCGCAACAACGGGTCTTCTTAGAGGGTTCAATTAAAAACAAAAACTGTTTCGAATTGAAAAAATCGAAACAATTTTTTAGTAAGGTACTTAAAATTTTAAAGGATTCGGAATTAAAAAAAGAATTCATAAACTGCCATAAACATCGAATTCTCTGCGAAAAATAAACTCCTATAAGCGCCCTCTGAGCTTCGCAAAAAAAAAAAAAATAAACACCGAAACGCAGACGCACAGACACACGGTCGTGAGAACGCACGCACATACACATAAGCACCCACGCACACAGGCACATACGCACGCACGTACAATCTCGCTCTAATGCACGAACACATCACAGGGGCGGCCGTATGAAAAAGTGTGGGCGGTCCTTCCTCCTGACAGCCTCCGGGCAAATCTGGGGGCCCTCATTAGAGATTGCTGCGAAGAACTTCCTTAACTTGGACAGAACGCTGAGGCGAGCTCTCTCGGTCCGTCTCGCGTCCGGAGAATCCAGGATACGCGAGCGAGTCTTCGCCTCACGCCGACTCCATCAGCGTCATTAGGACTCCTCGTTTGGACCCCCTTTTTGTTACGATTATCATAGCAGCGCCTCGGGAAAACAGCCGCGCCATTAACGTCGGCGAACTGCGGTGAGTGTTGTCTGCGATTGAGACGACCATATGCGCCGTCTCGCCGTTAACTTTGCGAACAGCGAGGACTACGGTCTCGGTGAGCCAATCAGCGCGTCCGAGGGTGACACGTGACTGTAGCCCGACTCGTACGTAAAGCGTCACTTGTGTTTAGTTACTTTTCGAGCGCATCTCTTGTGCGCCCGTTTCCGGGTTCAGCGGCGTCGGCGTGGGCGTCACCGTCGGATCAATTGCGCGTTGCATTATGGGAGGTTTCTCATAATTACGTCACACTTGACGTCATGTGTGATGTCACGAGGGTAAAATTTTCCCGCCAAATTTAGCGGGAAAAGTGCTCACTCCGAAATTAGAGGGAAATTTTCCCCGCTAAATTTAGCGGAAAGTTTTCCCGCCAAGTTTAGAGGGAAAATTTCACCCTCGAGACTCACACGTGACGTCACGTGACGCCACGCTAAATTTAGCGGACAAATTTAGTGGAAAATTTTCTGCGAAATTTAGTGGGAAAATTAGCGGGAAAATGTCAGTAAATTTCCCGCTAAATTTAGCGGGAATATTTCTCGCTAAATTTAGCGGGGAGATTTTACCTTAATCTAGCGGGAAATTTAGCGAAAGTTTCCCGCTAAATGGGAATGGTGCAGGAGAGGAGGACATGGAGGGGGAGGAGGGGCATGCCCTCCCGTCGTCCTCCTCAAGAGCTGCGCTCTAATTCGGCACTACAGAGAGTTATAAACGTCTTTCATTTACTAACACGTCTATAGGCTAGGTTTTTCAGATGAAGTAACGCCTCAAAACGCGTCACTGCGAATTGCCCCTCTAAAGTAGGCGGGGAAAATGACGTCACATAACATCTTGTCACGTGACCTATACGCAAATTTAACTTCCCCGCTAGATTTAGCGCGAAAATTGTACGCCGCTTGTCCTCACCACCAATTTAATTTCCCTACTAAATTTAGCGGCAAAATGACGTCTCATGACTTCCTGTCACGTGACCTACATACAAATTCAGTTTCCCCGCTAGATTTAGCGGGAAAATTGACGTCACGTGACCTACACGTAAATTCAGTTTACCCGCTAGGTTTCGCGGGAAAATGGACACGTTAAAAGTGCAGTTAGCACCACTAACACTAACTCTAAATGTACCTCTAATTAACACTGACTCACCACTCTTTCCACTAAACACTCGGTTTAGTGGTTGTTTAGTGGTTTAGCGGTTTGGCACCACTGGCGCTAAACCAAGAACACTTTACGTATAAGCGACAGAATTGCGTGGCAATTTGAGACACATTTTTGTGTAACGATATAACGACCTATAGTTACTCTTTAAGACAAGGAACGAATAAGGTACTTTCGTTACTTTTTGCTGAAGTAACGATAGACGATATTCAGTTACTTCTGGAGAAGAACGGGTGAAGCACAAGTACCCAACCTGCTTCCCACCCCAGGCCGCGTCTGCTGTTAGCACGACGGGAGAACGCTTGCTATACTATCATATTATGCGTTAAAGGTGGTATGTCAGTATGGTCACAGCTATCCCTGAACGAACGCGCTAAAAAGTAAAGAATTATTCATGACGACATACATTGGAAGCGGCTTCGTAATAACGACACATTCGAATTAACGAGAAACAACGCCTTACATTCAAGTTGTCGTGACGCGTTCCTTATGAAGCGCTGTAACGAGTAACGTATACTCAGGGTTTGAGTGAGTAAAGAGTAACTGTATATTTCAAAAAGAGCAAAAACGTGGGCTGTGCATTTTCGGTGTCCTTGAATGGATGTTCGTCGTCTTAACACTGGATTTCGAGCTTTGCTCTCGTGTGCTCATTGCCCGTATAGTTCGTTAAAATGATTAATTATCTCGATTGCCTGGCTTGTCGCCAACCTCTTCTAATTGATTCTTTAAAAAAAAAAAAAGCTGGAAAACTTCTTGAAAATAATATAACGTTTTAGAAGTGATTTCTGGCGTATTTTCATCCCGTAAATCTTAATATCACGTTCGTTTTCCCCGAAAGATGTAGCTAAACTCGAGAAACCACGAAAAACCTCCGACCAGTCGTGACGTCATACTAAACTCTTTGGGCCTCCAAGCGCGTGTCGCTCATGTGGGCAGCGCGTGCAATTACTAGCCAGGTATATTTCACAGCACTCGAACACCAGGTGTGACGAGTCATTCTGACCATTTTGACAATAGCAAGAGTGCGCGTTCATAGCTTCGACAGGCGCTGAAGATACGCGAGAGCGAAGATTCCGAAAACTCCTGAAATGACGTTACGCCCCGTGAAGAAGAAGCTTCAGAAGTACTTTGAAAATTAATTTCTGCAGCCTCCGTGCATTAAATCCAGAATAATTTCAATATTTGTTAAACGGGAGGCCAATAAAGACGATTTAGGTGTTTTTCCTCAAATTCAGAACCAATTCAGTCTCCCTTTAACGTTTTTGGTTCAGCAAGTTCCACTAGCGCGACCTCGTAAAAAAGTGTGCTTTATTTTCTTATATCCTAATTAACCCCCCCTCCCCCCCCCCCCCCCAAGAAAAAAAGTAAAAAAAAAAGTGACATAACAGTTTTTTTGCGCAAGAACTTACGCGTGCCACGTTTGGAATTCGAATTTTTCCAAGGCCTGCCAAATGTGCTGGCACTACGGCCTTACCTTTACATGTCTGGACTCTATCTCATTATGCCGAGAGCAAGTTCGTCCACTTCTTGCGCAGGGGGGTTGCAGTGTCGTCAGAACGTCGAACTTTGATTGGCTCTGATTGGAAGGATAGTGGCCAGACCTCAATGCACCTGAGGCCTACCCCCTGTCCTTCCAATCGGAGCCAATCAGAGCTCTGCGTTCTGAAACCTCACCGCAACCCCTGCCCAAGAAGCGGACGAACCTATTGCGTCCCGTATAGTCATAAGCGAGTTTTAGTAGACCGTGTTTCCCGCTCCGCTAGCCCTCCGCTACGAAGAAACCGCCACTGCGCCTGCGCGCCGATGGCCTTGGCTGTAGAGTTCCGGGTAGCGGAGGGGCTCAGCGGAGGGGGAAATACGGTCTACTAAAACTCGCTAGTAGGGAGTTTTAGTAGACCGTGTTTCCCGCTCCGCTAGCCCTCCGCTACGAAGAAACCGCCACCGCGCCTGCGCGCCGATGGCCTTGGCTGTAGAGTTCCGGGTAGCGGAGGGGCTCAGCGGAGCGGGAAACACGGTCTACTAAAACTCGCTATAGACGGTTTAAGAAACGCGGAGCGGGGCTTATTATCTTTATGATCCTCGCTTCCTGATTGGTTCTTTGGCGTTCTTATCAGGTGATGCAGCCATCGCCTTGACTGCGAAGCGATAATAAGATGCTCCGAACTCGCCCTGATTCTCTTAAGCAGGCAGTGGGTGCAGTTGCGTGCAGTGCTGTCGGAGCCACGGGCGGGAGACAGGGAAAAGCCACTTTTGACCGAATTCTGGTTGACGGGATAATCTCCGAGAGGGGACAAAGACGCCCTCTGTTCCTTCGAGTGCTGCACAATCGATCGATTACGCCGCCGATTAATCAATAAATGCTTTATACGCGATCATGTTTTTTTTTTTTGTTTTTTTTTGTTTTTTTGCCGGTTAGTCGGTTGAGGGTTCAGTTAAAATTTTTAAGAGAAATGAAAAACGCGCGTGCTCTACTATTTTGGTGAGCATTTATGCCTTTTAGGAGGCAGCGCCGGTGTATTCTAGGGTAAGCCACTTTAGCATGTCCTATAATCGTAATTCGGAGTAATTATGGTAAAAATACTATAAATATGCTTCTAAAATAAACTGCTCCGTTTTTTTTTAGGAAGATACAGCGTTAAGTTTTGAATAAGACCGCACATTCCGACATGGATGATATAATATAACAAGAAATGCTATCAAAAATCATATCGCCTTGACACTTTTAGATATCATATGTCCTATGCCTGAAGGTCAACACGACCGATGAATCCATAGGAAGGTAGCAATTGTACCCGGGTCAAACTTGGAATCGACACACAGCCCTAGTTTTTTTCTTCCCCCCATTTTTCACCAACTGCTCGGGTTGCGCTTTCGCCCCTCTACCTTTGGTAAGGGCTGTCACGTGATTTGCATCTGTCCCTCTAATTGGCTGGAGGGAGCCGTAGCGTTTGCTCATGGCCAAGTTACGATGAAGTGAAGTTTCCTGGCATTTTGTTTGTTTCTCTTACGCACGTCTCTCCGCGGTTCTCGTTGAAGTCGCGGGATCTGGGGGAGCGGATACTTTGTCCCTAATTGACTGTGACTCGGAGGCTTCGATTGGGAGTGCTCGAGTGCGAGAAGCTCGCGTGAGACGTACGATCGTCCCTGAGCTTCGAAATTAGCCTGCCGCTGTCGAGGAGATTGCGAAACTCGGACTGAGGGTCCCGAAGCCTTCATTGGGATTCAATCCGCCATGTTTTGGGGACACTCTAAAAGAAAGCGAACAAACGAAAGAAACCTCCGTGAGTTCACTTTCCCGTAGAACACGGGGACAACCAATCATGGCGAACAAAGAAAGGATCCCGGCGAATGACGAAACCCGAAATACAATTAGCCCCTCCAAAAAAAAAAAAAAAAAAAAAAAAGATATGTACGCAGGGACATTGAGCAAGGCGTTTCGTTCTCTCAATTCTATTGCGCACGTCCCATTGATAATATCTAATGAGATTCTTGGGCTCGCTATTGGCTGGAATATTTCTAGCGTTCACCGGTATCGGCTGTGTGCGCGTTCTGCGAAAAAATAAAACCACATTCTTTTTCTTAGAGTGCATGGCAACTGACAGCGTAAGAGACATTCAGGTAATGAGATGCCGAGCATCTCATTAGGCCAAAGCAGCCAACCAGATGTTGGCACTAGGTGATATCAACGCCGAAGAACGAACCATGAAGCGGGTGCATTATAATTTATACACCAACAGACTGTTTACATTCGCGCCTGCGTGCGCTCGCAACAGATCTGTGTACTGCGCAGAAGCCAAGTCCAGGAAAGGGGAAACGTCGGCGCATGGGGGAGTTGTGCCGACTGCAGCCCCGCCATGGTGTCGTGACTCCAGGGAGTTGAGTCCGTTTTCAGAGGTCACTTCTGAGAACGGAGAGTCTGCAAAGCACGGAGGAGAAGAGGAGGCGATATTCCGGTTCGATCCAGCCCAAACTAGGGAGCCTTGCCCAAACGAGAGAATCCCAAGTGAAGCCGGAAGCGGAGGTCGCGGTCGGCGGAAACGCACCGCAGGGTGACCAAAACAGCTGTCGGCGCCAAATCGGCTGTCCGTCCAATAGCGTCTTTTGGCTTTAGTCATCGTTGGAAGGAGGCGCGTCCCTCCCAACCGGATGACGCCCTCCCCGGCTTCACATTTGGTAGCTTCGTGTCGCCTGCAGAAGCCTTCTATGCCTCCATGATGCAGAGGGAGTCGATGCGGATGTTCCAACGACGGTGTCGCCGTCCTGCCGGTTTGTGTCCGCACTGACAGTGTGGGGGCTGCTTTGGCTATGAGGAGGAGATCGGACTGTGGCGCCCCAAGCGGCTAACTCTAGAACTACACGGATGGGGAGAACAAATGACAGTTACTCAGCGCTCGGCTGACTTAATCGAACGGCGTGTCAAAGTTCGGCTGGAGCTCATGTTCTTCGGCCGCCTGAGGGGAAGGAGGGGGTCTTTTTGTTACCACTCCAACCTGTATGAACAATGCAGCATGCACGGTACATATGCCCAGCTTAGCACAAAAGCCGAAGTGGGTCAAGCTCGCATTCTCTGACGACTGCTTTCGGGAGAGATACAACACTTAACAAGAAACGTCGCTTCGTTTATTGTTAGTATCTTTACGTTAAGACTTGAACGTGTCCACAAGGCCTGTGGGCATGTCTACAGGCCTTGTTTTGGATAGACACCTAAATGTGGGGGACAACAGACGGGTGCGGGGACAACGAGCAAAGCATGTACGTGTCCCGTTGTCTTCGCGCTTCTTGATTCTTAAACAAACGATAGTGTGCAGATTCCGTCCGAGGCGTGTTTCTTTCTTATCTGACGATCCTGTAATACATCGGTCGTGCAAAAGCTACCTGCAGATATGTTCTATGCTAGGTCCGGACATTTCATAGAACACTGTTTTATCGAACACTGTTTCCCAACGACGTTTCATCGAATGCCGTTTCATCGAACGCCATTTTATCGAACACCATTTCCTCGAAGCCTTTTCATCGAAAACCGCCTACTTGAGCAGAAGGAATTCTACACTTAGGAAATAGATTTATTTTAGCACCGGGAAGATAGCACCGTTATAATATTAATCATAATAGACCTTTCCCAGGGTCTGGCCACGATCGTGGCGCGCCCAAGTGGGAATCGCTCGAAACACTTTTAGGGACTCCGTTCCCTAGCCTGTCGTGTCTCCCGATCCGTGTGTTTAGGTGTTTTCTCTGGTGGCGGTTGTCTTTCGCCACTTTAGGCTTGTCTTTATGTTGTCGCTTCGCGTCTATCTTTTCCTCGAAATGGCCGAGGACGACCCTGAAGGACTCACGAAAGCCAGTGTCTACGATACAGACGAACCTTCGTCTTTATTCCTTAAGAGATGGATAGAACGCCGACGCGGCATCGGTTCCTAGCGTCGGCTCGGAGTCACTCAATCGTCACTTGGGTGTTGCGTCGTGCAAACAACTGAAGAGAGGGGTCGGCTTTCAAGGCGGTGTTATGTAAGGAAAGTAATGGTGACCAGCTTCGATCCGCACCCAACTATCCACCTTGTGCGGAGTTTGTGAGCTTAAAGGGGTATTCACACGAGGGAGAAATCCCGGGGATTTCTCCCCGGCACGCGCGCATCACGAGATGAAAACGCGAGGCTATTGCACATCGCAAAGCCTGACGTTTTCGTCGTGGGATGCGCGTGCCTCGTGTGAATACCTCTCTATGAGGCAGGGTAATTACAAACAGCTAATTACGTTCTCTTTGAGCGCTTAAGTTACCCAAGCTTATTGCGTTCCGTCACTTCGCCGTCCTGGGTAGCGCGCGAGAGCACGGACGTCGCCGTATCCGGGGCCGTGTAAACAAACTCGGGCGGGATAAAATCCGGGCGGTCTTGATATAGGGAAGGCTCGCCTGCACCGTCAAGAAGTAAGGAAGTGAGCCCTGAGAACAGGGGAGTTCACGGTCGGTTGCCAAGGCGTTCTGTCAGGGTCCTGTCGCCGCAAGGCTTGAATTCCTTTCGCACGTTTTAAATGTTTTGCCAGTGACTGATATTTTTTTGTTTGTTCTCATTTGTGACGTCACAAGACGTGAATGTGTATAGCGTGCGCCTGAAGAATGGAAAGCTTTATCCAGTTATTGTTTCCTTGAGTACGGCATGATCATGTTACACAACCTCGCGTCCTCACTTACTGTCTCCTAGTTAAAGGCAGAATGTCTCGCCGCCACGTTGAAGACGCGGCCATCTGACACGGAGGATTCCTGACATAGGCTTCTGAAACCGAGGCTTTTTAAAACTTGGCAAAAAAGGCGGAGTGCTGGACATCGGGTGCCTTCGTGTACTACCCTAAAAAGGCCGTTGAAACTCCATGAAATTTTGCATGTGAACCACTTTTGCTGCTATATGTGCAACTAAACAACTGCGCACTGGTGAGGCATGAAGACTACGAAGCCAAGCAGCGAGAATAGCGGAGGGAGTCAAGCCAAACCAGCACTGTCTGAGTGACCCAAGATGGCGCCTTTCCCTTTCCTCCCCTCTCTCAGAGTTGGCGCATGCGCCCAGCGATCTCTGAAAACGGTCAATTTGTAAACTTATACGTTTATAAAAGAAACTTTTTTTCCCCTTCTACTTCTATTCTTTTTTTAGCAAATGACGATTTCCGTTAATGTGACCAATAAAAACGGGAACACTGACGACACTTTTTAAGCCTGTGAACAACGGTTCCAGTGATGAACCCACGTCCGTTCAAGGGTGTATCCACGTCGTTGAAGAGACGTATTCTGCTTCAAGACGAAGAAGCGTTCTTGAAGCAATGGCCTGCCTCCATGACCCATGATAGAGAAAACAGAAAGAAAAAAAGACCTGTCTCTCTTTTTTCTTAATTTATTGTAACCGACTAAACAATGGACCTGCCGGATTTTCGACGAAGAGCATATGTTCTTAAAACTGAAGCTATTCTCCTAGGAAAGAATGAAAACACACGTAAACAGACAAATACAAAATAAAAAGGTACTGCGGAGAATAGCTGATCCTCTTTTCAGAAATTGTCTTTCACGCGTTGAACAAATAAGGGGATGAAGTGGGAAAAGCGTCATGGAGAACAGCAGCTTACTTCGACAAAAAATAAGTCGCGTACTCACACAAGATTTTTTTTTTGTGTGTTTTTTATGATAGCTACATTTTGAAATTTAGTAACCATGATTTAGGTGAAAAACAATTGAGCGGGCTAGTAATTCTATTTTAGGTGATTCGAGAGCCGCGTCAAAACTATTTCAAAGGCGATATTAGATTATGTAAAAAAAGTATCGTAGTACTCCAAAAATTAGTAAAGGGAAATTCGAACAAACGGCGTCAAGCGATTCGATGAAGCAGTGTTCGATGAATCGGCGTTCGATAAAATGTCCAGTTATTCGATGAAATGGCGTTCGATGAAAAGGCGCTCGGTTAAATGTCCGGTACCCGTTCTAAGCGTGCGTATGTATCAATGAAGCGTGCTTCGAAGATGCTAGGGGCCTTTACGTGTAGATAATTGTCTTCGTATCTGCTGCGATCATCGTGCCTGGCAACTGTGTGAAAAAGAAGAACCTTTAATTGCGGCATAAAGCAGCTTCTTCGCAACAGGAAAAACGAACGTCTCCAAAATCATAGAGGAGAAAACGGGCAGTTGATTCTGACATGTCGGTCCTGGTACGACACGTCACCTTTGGATCACGAAGCCGAGGGTGCTTCATTTAGCTGATCGAGTTCTCCCAGCACCCCCATTAGTGCGGAAATATTAGAAATTTTGAGACTGCCACAGGATAGCTGATACTTTTGAAAATTGATCCATACCGAAGTTGTACGGCTCGAGTGCGTTTCTGGGCAGCCGTCCGACGGATAACTCGAAAACCGGTCATTACGGTGGGCGTGGTCGAGAACGGACGATAGGAGACCAGTTGGTGCGCCGATGAAAAGGAATCGGGCAATCGATCCGTCCTGTCAGACAACACTGGAGTGCTTCGCCCTTCCCTGGGGGCGGACAGGAAAAGACTGACACTATGTACTTAAGTGCCCCGCCTCCGCGAATACCGCGACACCCTTCGTCAGACCCTGTCAAGACTTGTTCCCACAGTTGCGTCGACTGCGTTGCGTTGAGCTGCGTCGTTCAGCACAGCGTCTCCCCATCGACTCGTCGTATGCGTTGCCATAGCAACAGCTCGACGCAAGCAGTCTTAACGCAGTCCAACGCAGTAACTGTGTGAACGAGCCGTCACTGAGGAGCTTCGAGCAACAGTACACGGCGTTTCCTCTAAAACAATTGCAAGTTTTTTGTTTGTTTTTGATAAACTGCGCATCGGGGAACGCTCGGTCTTTGACCAAGCGTACACCGTAACCAAGCGTATATAATCGGTGAGAAGTTAAGAACCCAGTAGACGCTGTTTCTAACAGCTCGTGGCCTTCCGTCATGCTTCGGCTGCGCGTGCGACGAAGTGTTATCAAAGGCAGAAGGAATGCGCTCGAGGTGGAGGGCTCTCAGCCTCTCACTGACTGCTGCCGAGGAGCGCGACCGAAGCTCTCGCTGTGGGCGACATTCGCAACGTCTTTGGTTTGGATTAACCTTGTTTTCACGGACGGATACGAGAGAAATGCCAGACTACCAACTTTGATGGTGTTAGCTTAAGAATCCGATAACCCCAAGCTTCCACGATGCTTTTTACAGACACCATCGAGCTCGTAGTGAGCAACTGATGATAAGTACACAGGGTTACAACTCGTGGCGTCACGGAAGAAAACCATAATGCCCGTGTCCCACTAGAGCGACAGACAGAAAGAAATGACAGCGACAAGCCTCAAACCCATGCAGCATGCTCGCGATGGCAGGGCCGTACCCAGAAAAAAATTTCGGAGGGGGGGGGGGGGGGGGGGTTTGGGGACAACGGCGGCCATTTTGAAAGTGTCTATTGTCTTATTTTCGCCTATGAATCATGTGCATCGGTGGCATATAATGGAGAGTTACAGTAAACCGGAAAACCGGTCCCGGTTTGGTACCCGGTAGCCGACCGGCGCCACTGCGCGTGCGCAGAGGTGGAGATTAAAATCGGCTGGCTGCCAGTGCACCGACCAGGGCCGTACCCAGAAAAAAATTTCGGGGGGGGGGGGGGGGGGGGTCAGAACCCCCTAACGCTCCCCCTGGTTACGGCCCTGCGCGATGGTACCTTTGGCAGGCGTTTAGTCGTTCGGTGCTCGTGAAGTAAGCATTAGCGATTGCCTGCCAAAGATACCATCGCGTGCATGATGCTCGTGTTTGAGCATAGCCTCTTTTATTCTACAAAGCCTCTCAAATCGCGAAAGACTGGTTTGAGGCTTGTCGCTGTCGTTTGTTCCTGTCTGTCGCTCTAGTGGGACACGGGCATAAGGGGACGCCACTCAAACACCTCGGCGCTTATAGCAATGAGCCGACTTTTAAACACTCTTTTTTTCTCTGAAAAAAAAAAGGAGAAAGAAAGGGAACATGAAATAAATAAATAGCCCCGAAGGAATTTGGTGTTGACGATTCTAACTCAATTTGGGATCCTTTCCCGAGAAGGCTAACGATGCGCGTGAAACGACTTATCGACGAACGCAACAGTTGCGCGCAACAAAACAGGAAAAAGAAGGGGAAAAAAACATAACTCCTTCAGGCGCTTTGATGTTGTTAGTACATGCCATCAAAGACACCATCAAAGGGAATATATTTTTGTTCTGAAAGTGCTGCCGAAAGTTCCCTACGTTTCAAAGCCGCTTTCGTTAACAAGCAGTTTTACTCTGCTCAAGCGCAAACGATTCAATTTTCAGGCCCTGGGGCTAGGGGGGGGGGGGGGGGGGGGGGGGATTTTCAAAGCAAAATCCGTCGAGCTGTTATTAACGAGCGACGAACTGTTTCGCTCCATGAACACATTAAGCGACGTTTTCGAAGCTTCGAAAACCTTTCTATCCGCTTTGTGTTCCTTTGTTGTTGTTTTTTTTATTAGGAAGTTTTCACGAGTCGTTTCTATACGCGAACGGTTCGTTCTCGAACGCCTCCACGAGGACACTGCGCATGCGTACGCGAGTCATTGGGAGATTCATGATGCGCCTCTCGTCGGTCCCTCCCACTCCGGCGGCTGGAGTCGTCACCGCAACGCAGACAGCACCGTTGACGACTCGGAGAAAATACAAGATGGCGGCTGACTTCGCAGGCCCAGCCGAGCAGTAGGCTTAGCGGAGCAAGAGGCGATTAGCCATTCTGCTACTTTTTGCTTCATTTGGGAACTCGAACCAAACATTTCGAAAACTACTTACAATGGCAAGCTATCGTGAATGCTGTAAACTACGCATGTGATTGATTACATCTTCCTGTTCCGGGCTAAAGAGCCGCCTTGGTGACCGCGAGCAGACGAAATTTATTGGTTTTATGACACACGACGTGACCAATAGTTCAAGTTCAAGAGGATAGAGACACGTCACCTACACCTCTGTGGTCTTTCGGACACATTTCACTCTATCTAGCTTCAGAGGTCTTGAAATTCCGACCGGTAAATGTTACCTCGGCCGCCTTGATTACCGCAGTGTGAGCTGTGAAACGCGCGCTTCAGATTTACACGCTCCAGAACGTTTAGATGTTTACCATGAGATGGCACTGCCGATCAAACGCAATCATCATCATCGTTTTAACGGTTGCGCTGTCGCGCGAGTTCTACGATTTCCTATACCGCGGTAAAATTTACATACGGTTTCACAAAACGTAGCAGCTACACCATTCATGATTTCGGAACCGTGGGCTCCAAGGACGACTCGCTAAAACTCCCTAATAACAACTGCAGTGCAATCCACTTAAAAACAACGAGCAAACCTGGAAATTCAATCGTTATAACCGATTATCGTTGTATCTGAACTAGAAACTGTAGAAACTGATTGTTAAAAGCAATACAACGTTATACGTGGTACCGTTAAAAGTGGACAGCATTGTATATGATTTAGTCTCTCACTCCATCTTTTACACTTTCTTTAGCTTTCTCCCTCGATCACTTCGCTATACTGTCACGGGTGGTGACCAATAAACAAGAAATAAACAGGAATAAATAAACGTTTAATGTGGCGAACTTGTGCCAAAAATAAAAGGGTACAAAAGATAATAACAGAGCGTCGCGGGCGTCGAGGTCGGCGTAGCAGCAGAGTCGAACGCTGGGGCGAAACTGAGTCCGTTCGCCTTGCGGAATCCCTTATGTACCCTTATGGGTTTCTGGATCGTTCGGCGTAGAAGGTTCGGCGCGTAGAACATTCTAACCTCGAATCAGCAAGACGGTTCTCGAATTCACCAGAACATCACATTACAGTGTCAACAAAAATGTGTAGGCGCGGCCAGGAATCGAACCGTGGCCTTCTGTGTGTAAGGCAAGCGCGATAACCGTTAGGCCACGCGCCCGCTGCCTACTTCGCCAGCTGCGCGCGCGGCAATACCTCGCACTCTCTATAGGACATCTGGAGCACTTGCATTCCCTCAAAGCCAATGGGAGAGCCAATCGCTGCAATCTATACTGAGGGAGCTGGGCAAATGAGGGGCTGAAAATATGTTTAGACCTGAAAAAATACAGCCTAGCGCTATGGCATTGAAGATGGTGACACGTCACGCTCATTGGCTCATATTGTGCCTGGAACGCCTCTCCGATTGGTGTGTTTACTACCGCGTCCGAAAAAGGGATCCTTCGGTTTGCGCCTGATGACGTCGTAAAGGTGTCATGCTGATACCGGCAGCGATCCTGGCGGTATCCCAACAGCGATGCTTGATGTGGCAGATGCCTGTTCTGCTGCATGTCGCTCTCCAGTGTGGCAGTCCACGGAAGCTTCGGCAGTCCGAAGTTGGGACGCCGCGACGACAGCGACACTAGTGTTCGCTCATGTTTTTCGACAGTATTTCTACGACTAACCGCCAGGATCGGGACATCCGACGGCGTGACACTCCGGCTTTTCTGACGTCATTTGTTGCCACTGCGGTACCACTTTTGATGTATGGGGAGGATTGGATTCTAAGCACACCCGTGGATGTCGCGTTCCAGGAAGTGTATTCTGCCACAGCGCAGACAGTCTTTTTGTGGATTCTAAGTACGTTTTCAGTCGCGTCATACGTCGAGCCACCTCTGCACACTGCAGCGATTTCCTCTTCAAATAACCTTGGGGAAAGGTAGGCGCTGTGAATTATCTCAAAGTGCAGTTGTCGTCACTGACAGCTCAATTAAACATAGGGCGTGGAAACTCTATAGAATTGACGTATTATCTATAAAAAATGCATCGCTTATAATATTTTCAAAACCTTTTTAAGCCTAAAAAACGAGGAGCTAAAGAAAAAGGATAATATGCCAAAATATCGAGTGTTCCAGGCGACCCATTAAGCGCCGTTCACACACTTGCAACCGACTACGACCGAGAGAGACCAGACCGGTTTTTAAGCCTCTTGCAACGTCTTAGAACCAGATGCGCCGCTGCGGAGCTGGTTCTAAGACGTCGGAAGAGGCTTGAAAACTGCTCTGGTCTCTCTCGGTCGTACTCGGTTGCAGGAGTGTGAACGGGCCATAAGTGCCGTTCACACACTTGCAACCGAGTACGACCGAGAGAGATTAGACCGGTTTTAAGCCTCTTACGAGCGCGTATAGGAGCTGCTCCACAACAGCGTATCTAGTCCTTGCCGTCGCAAGAGGCTTGAAAACCGGTCTGGTCTCTCTCTCGGTCGTACTCGGTTGCAAGTGTGTGAACGGCGCTTTAAGGCTCGTTCACACTCTTGCAACCGAGTACGACCGAGAGAGACAAGACCGGTTTTTAAGCCTCTTGCGATGTATTAGGACCAAGTGCGCTGCTGCGGAGCTGGTCCCAAGACGTCGTAAGAGGATTAAGAATCGGTCTTGTCTTTCCGTCCTATTCGGCTACAAGTGTGTGAACGGCGCTTTGGAATGATGTGTTTCCTCGTCAAAAGAGAGTTTCAAAGGTTTTAAAGGGATGGCAAATCGAAATTTGGATTTAAAAAAAAAAAAAACAATGCTGGAGATGTAGGCGGGACGCTACAATCCTACAACACTACTAGTAAGGCGATATCTCAAATGAACGGCCGTATTTTTGGAAAAAGAAGTCGAGATTGAACCAGGTCGACGAGGCGCGTGACGTCAAGATACCTTGTTTCCTCCTCTCTTCGCTTCGCTCCCTCAAGGCCGCGAGGCAGAGAAGAGGCGAGGCCGTTCCCCCTCCTTCTCGGAAAAACATGACGTCAACATTCCTGTCAAATGCGCCTCTTTTTAAAAAAAAAATACGGTCATCCGTTCGAGATATCGCTCTATGAGTGATGTTTTGGCGTTTGTAGCATCCCGTTGCACGCTTTTGCCGCGTGTTTTGGGTAATCCAGATTTCGGTTCAGCATCCCTTTAAGGCACACGTTTGTAAGCAGTGGCACTCGCAAGTGTGTAAACTACCTTTAAAAGTAAAAAAAAAAAAAAGAAGCGAAGCCGTCGTGCAATTTGAGACGCTCCAACCTTCGACGATAGAAACCACTGATTCGATAAAAGTTCCGGGACTTATGTGTCACTCGAGAACACAAGGACCGCGACAGCAAAAACAACGCCCGGTTCAGAGACACACCGGTCCGCCGTCCCCGAAATTCTATTTACCAAAGTCCAGTTTGCGAGCCGAGTCACGTACACGCGCCCTCGTTCCGACCATTGTTCACGGGCCCGTCACCGAGGGCACTCAGTAGAGTTGCTCTTCGTGCCCCACGATGAGTTTAAGTTTCGAAACTTCTTGCGACACTGCCGCGGTGTTCCACAAAGTGACCCCCGGTCTCTTTTTGGTTTTCGTGTCGCGTTCAGAGAAGGACAGTTCGAGAGGACGTGCCGTCCGAAGAAGAGGTTCGCAACGACGAACCCGCCATCATCAAGAACCGAGCTTCTCGTACACCCTATAAGCCGCAGTCGCCTCGCTCGTATATCACGCGAAAGACATGTTGGCTGCAGAAATTGTGACAGAAATATGTCCTCGAGCAGGTTTGAAACTTGTTTGCTTTGTACATATGTGTGCTTCGAATATTCCTGCAGAGAGTTCTTGTATGAACAAAGTGACCAAAGTCGTGCAAGGAAGAAACATGCCTCAGACACTGCCTGCCCGCAGACTGTCTTTTGTATCATGGATTAGCAGTCTGGCCGCGGCTTTAGGGTTCTGTGTTTCTGAAGGGTATTGTACTTCCGATCATGTGTTTTTAGGGGCGATACTCCTTAGGGGCTAAACTCGGCGACAACTTTTCTTGGCAATGCAGTGGAAGGTACAGGCCCGCGTCCCCTCTCCCATTTTGAGTGTACGCAGGCTCTCTTCCTCTCCCCGGAAATGGGAGAGGAGGAGAGCCCGCGCACACTCAAAATGGGAGAGGGGACGCGGGACGTACCTTCCACTGCATTGCCAAGAAAAGTTGTCGCCGAGTATACGCTCCGTGCGGGAACTATTCGCGTCTCCAGCTCGTTGCTCGCCCTCCCGCGGCGGAAAGGGGAAGCGCTCTAGCGAGGGTCCCCCGATTCTCCTGCTCAGCGGGCACGGCGGAACTGCTCGCGATCATGGCTCGCGAAATGTCATTTCCGAATGCAAACAACACTCTTCACTGTCCCAACGTGGTGCTGCAGCCGGCATGGGATTGTACCTTATTAGAGAGTTTTAATATTGCGTATAGAAGAAAGCGCAAGCGCTGTGCGTTTCCGTTAGAGCTGCGTGCCCCACGTTGTGCACGCGCGCCATCACTATGCGCCATCCAAGATCGCAATTTCGGGCTCCGCGCACGCGCAGTGTGGAACACGCAAAGCTAACGCAAACACACAGCGCTTGCGTTCGCTCGTGGACGCAATATTAAAACTTACTACTGTTTCACCCACTTTCAACGCCAGTGCAACGTACTGCAGTGAGCAGACGTGCAAGCAGGGAGGCGTTCCTTCGAACTGAAAAGGCTGAGATTGGCAAAACGACGGCGCGCAAATACGAAAGTAAATATATGTTAAAAAAGAGTAGTAATTAACTTTAAAAAAAATAATCTTTTCTTTTTTTCTTTTTTTGGTGGGGGAGTGTGTGTGTGTGTGGGGGGGGGGGGGGGGGGTTGGGATTTGTCCTGGAAGGATATTGGCGGCGACTTTGGAAGTTTTGCCGATTGTCTGAATTCGATACTTTGATAGCACCCTCAATTAATCTAATTTTACATGAATTTTTCACATTCGCTAGAATGTTTTTATTGATTTTAAACTATATTTTTTATAACTTGGTAATTGAAAATGCTACAATTGGCACCAGTGATGATAATTAGCATACTTTAGATTGTCATACCGGTTCGCGCGTTTGAAATTAGATCATATGCGACTAAATATTTGACAGCTTAAAAAATCACGTATTAAAATGTCTTAATTTTAATATTTATGTTATTATTAATACAAATCGCGGCGATGTATGCCCCCAATTAACGCCACGATCACAAAAATACGCCATTTAACCATAATAGGATTTCCTGAAAGGTATCATTTTGTTTTCTTTTCAGCCGATGAAAACCTCTGACATCGTTATCAAGATGGACAAACAGTCAAACACTGGATGCAATATAAACTCCTATACGTCACGCGTTGCTTTAAAAACACGCACACTTCAGCTGCCTTACTCGGATTCTGTCTTTGAATTTTTCTAGTGAGAACAGCGTTTCTTGGTTCATACGTTTTGTGAACATATCGTATAAATTGGATTTTTTTCTGTTACTGTTGTGCTGGGAAAAATGTTCAAGCAATTAAACGTCGAAATACCCCAAAACCCATTGAAAGGACCGCAGTTCATTATTTCACCTGGCAATTATCTGAGCGAGAAAAGGCAGCAAGAACGTACAAATATCAGCACTGATTTTTTCAACAAATAATAATATTCTATGCCACCTCTAAGGTGTATGAAAGACCCTGTTTTTAAAGGGACAAAAGTTTCCGTGGACAACTTCCTTAACTAATTAATTACGGTGTGAGACAGATTTTGAGTTAGGAAAGAACCTGAAATTAAGGTATATACCAAGAAAGTAAATCCAAAATAAAGGTTAGTTTCGGTTTCACTCCGGAATTAGAACGTGCCTCCCGGCCTAAATACTGCGCTAAATACCGTTTTTGTTTTCAGGATAAAGAGGTGACCTTCGCTCATAACACCCTAGCTTCCTGGTATTACCAGAAACAATTTGTGTCGCTCATTGAAGCCAGCACACTAGACAGGCTCAGCAGTGGCACGCATCTCCAACCCTCACTAAACCCGCCATTTCGGAAAATGAGTGGCGCCACCTATAGTTGGTTGGAGTCGCGAATAGGGGGCGCTTTGAAAAACGCGCGTAGCGCCGCTAGCGGAGGAGCTGGCGTTCGACAGTGAGGCGCGCTCAGCAGCCTGCGGCGCCTTTTCGCGTGCGAAACTGTGGCGGCGGAAGCGCGCACGGACGGAACTTTTGCTTTTTGAGCCGATAAGTTGAGGGTGACGTTGCACGAATGCTGTAGAAGATTTAAGAAGGGCATATAGCTGTTCTCCGCTTCTTATACATTGAGTTTGAGTCGTTATTTGGGGTAATTTCTTTAGTTGCGGTCGAAAAAGGGGTTTGAGCAATTTTCCGAAAAGCAAGACGGCCGCCACCATAATTGCTCTCAGTGGGAAATTTGTTTCTCTCGTCGCTGTAAACGCAGGGCTGCTGGGACGATGATATTTGGAGGCGAGTGAGATGTTCACCAAGTTTGTGCACAAAGTGGGCCAAGTTTTATTAAGAGAGCAGGTGTGAAAGTTATGGCTCGAACCAATAAAGGAATAAAGCTGTTAGGAATATCAAATATTGGACCCAAAATATTGTGTTATAACTGGGCTGTGCGAAGTGCAGATTTGGACACACGGGTTCTTGGACATGACCGTAACTTGACACAACAGTTATAATACCAAAAATAGGTGGCCTAGGGAAACCAGGCAGAAATTTGGTTTGGGTGGCATAACTGAATGGGGGGAAACAGTTTTGACCGTGGAAGGGGCTCTCAAGAGTATACCAAGCGTCGTGGGAGATGCAGACTTTACAGGTAGGAAGAGACTAGTGCACTGTACTTCTAACTGAAACAACTTTACGAAAGGTGGCTTCAAAGCCGAGAAAACCAAGTTGCCGGCCAACACACGGTTTGACCGTCAAAGGCTTTTGCGATCAGCTGTTGTGTAGTAATCTGGTTGTGCGAGGTGCTCATTTTCGGCACACAGGTACTTTGACGACCGTAAGAGGTGGCTTAGTTTAACCAGGTGGAAATATTTTTGGGCGGCGTAACTAAATGGGAACCGCTTTTGACCGTCAAAGGCTGTCAAGAGAATACCACTCATCATGACCGGGAGGTGCACACTTTACAGGTAGGAACAGTACTTAAAGTCCCCGTAAATTGAGGGGGTCCCTACAAGAAGGTGGGGGAAAAAGGGGGGGGGGGAGTTTTGATGAGATGTAATAGATGCACATAAAATAAACCCCACTGCTGACTCTGTCCACGCTGTACCTGCAACCCTCAACCCCAAATGTCACATCCCTGAAAACAAGCTACCTTATTGCAAGATATGATTTTGATTTCACTAATAGGGTCTCAGGCCATCCGTTAAAATAAGGGGGTGGGGGGGGGGGGGGGGTCGAAACCCCCTGAGACCACCCAAACTTTAAGCCCTGGGTAAGAAGGGACCAGTAGATGGCACTTCCAGTTCGAATAACTTTGCGATAAATGGCTCTAAAGCCGAGAAAAAAAAATGGTTGTCTACAAGACTCGGGGTGTCAGCGTTTCCACATCCAAAAGGAGACTGATCAAAAAAGAAAGCCCACCACATAAACTTCCATAGTCAAATATCAATTGTCAAATGATTCCAAGTTTCATTGCAGTTTTCCTTAGATTCATATTTGTCACTTTCTGTGCCGTCCGAATCTTTCTTCATGAAGTACAGACCGCGTGCCATACTGGTCCGGAAATATCATCGACACGTACGATGGGGACGAGACTTCTTTCGAGGGCATTCCTTCAACGAAATTCGCACTGCATACCCGCAAGTGTGGGATGGCATTTCAGTTCGAGATATGTAGGCGTTACTGGTACGATAACAAACGCAGAGCGCAAAGCGGCAATGTAGAATTTGTCAGCCGTGCCGACACAGTGGCAGACATGATCGGGAGACCAAATTTCTCGCGTCGTACGTCACGGGCCCATCGTTGTCGCCGTCCCACAAAACATCGGCGAGGTGAAAAGCTGTGAAACTTCGTCCCCACGAGATACGACGCATAACTATTGGAGCACTTAACGACGCAGCAGTTCATGCTGTTAACCCAGCACAACCGCACCGCTCCGACTTCAGTGCGTACCAATCTACGCGGCGTGGTTTCGTTTCGCAGGGGCTCTCACTGCCTACCTTCGTTAACAGCCGCGCGGCCGCGCGCCGGTCGCGTCGCACGGAGTGTATAGCCATGTCCGTATGTCCGTCCGATGTCCGGCGTCGGGTGCTCGTGCTCACGAGCACGTGAGGACGTGCTCCCGTGCTCGTGTAGGGCAAAAACAAAACAACCGCATCTCCACGTGGTGAATGATGTTGATTGGGGCGAAGCTCTGGTGCTGCTTGTCTGCGTAGACGCTGAGCCGCAGCATGTCGAGCCTTTCGTTCGTTTTCATCCATGTCAGAAAGAGAATGTGTGGTGTGGAACGTGGTTATATACGCATTTGAGCATTTGACCGCAGCGTGACATGGATGAAGACGAACGAAAGGCTCTGCATCCTGCGGCTCAGCGTCTACGCAGACAAGCACCACCACAGCTTCGCCCCAATCAACATCATTCACCACGTGGAGATGCGGTTGTTTTTTTTTCTTTTATCTAACATTTTCCCATAGGTTCGGTGTGTGTGTGTTTTTTTTTTTTTAGTCTATTGTCGATGTCGGACAAAAGCTTCGTATTACCGGGGCTTATGTCGAAGGAAACAAGATCCGGGTGTGGAATGGTCCAATCTTCAGGGAAGGTGAAAAAAAAAAAAAATGGCCCGGTACAGAAAAGGGAAGGAAATGAGCCAAGGTTTGTGTTTCGCGATGAACAAAACAACCTCACGGCAGTCTTGTACACGTTACTAAAAAAAAAGAAAAGAATCGATTACAATCACGATTACTCTTGATTCAGATGTATGCAGTTGGTTACTCGATTACCTGAGGAATAAAGGGTTAGTTGAAAAAAGTAGTGGTTAATTTTCCGATTACTTCAAATTTTCAAAACCACAGATCCTTCCGTCTGCTTGAAAACGGGTCTTTCGTACTGTACTTCTCAATGTGGATCTCAAAGCAAGCTGCCTTGAGGTCTACCCACTATCCTTCGTTCAGAACCAATCAGAGCTCGGCGTTCTTATGTTGACACAGCTCTTGCAAAACAAGCAGACGAACTTGCGCTTCGCATTAGAATCACCGAACTCTAAACTACTTAATTCACCATGTTTGGTAAACCATATCCTCCTATCGGGGACCTGGTTTTAGGATTCTACAAAATTTCTACAAAAAAAGGATGCCATATTAGGAAGGAGAGTGAAAAATAATAACAGCTATGAGTAATTTTGGTATTTCCAAAAGTAATCAGATTGGTCTTGTGATTACGTCATAATAAACTTATTCGAATGCTTACAAAATTACTTCAAAAAGCAATCAATTACGAGTAATTTGAATAAGTCTGCCCCAAAGACAGCTCAGTGCAGATTGTGTCCCTGGTGAAACCAAAGTCGAAAATAAAGATGGCTTCCCGTGAAGCTCGGATTAATCTTATCCGAGTACAACTGCAATTCTGGGTCTTCGACTTTCCAGATTTCAATAAGACCGGATCGGAAGTTACTTTTCCGCATTTAGCGGTATATGTCTAAAATTTCGTGCATGAGACGTGTTCATTGTTCAATTTCAAGCAAGAAAAAAAAAAACAAAAAAAAAACACATAATTGCAGTTTGATGGAGTTTTACCGGTCGCACTCGGAGTGACGCGGGGATTATATCCAAATATGGCTTGTGAGCTGGATCACCGCCGATGCGCGCCAATAACATTTTAATTAGCGTTAAAAAGAAGGAACAAAAGAAAGTGATACGTTCTTATTTGCAGAATTTTTTGCTAGTGTCCCCTTCCCCCTCTCCCACACACACTAAGCGAAATATAGTGAGAAAAATTTTAACCCAATGTGGTTTCCATGGTTCCTTTCAGCATGGCTCTTTGGGGGCTATGAAATGATACACACCCAAACAATTACTATGCGTGCACTTTCCCGCAGAGCACGCGTAAAGCCAATCATAGATCAGGGTTCAAAATATTTCTAGTTTAACTCGTAACTGCCACGCTCAGAGTCAGCGCAAACTTAATTCTCCGGTGAAAAAGAAAATATGTTTCGGGTTTTGTTGTTCTGCGAAATGCCTTTGTATATTTCTATGATTGACAGTCAGAATGCTTCGCCAAAGAAGTATACCCGCGAAAATAGTTTTTTGACAGCGTTCAATGAAGGCACCCGGTCACCCAGTTAATGCCCGAGTCCCATTAGAGCGACAAGCAGAAATAAACGACAGCGACAAGCCTCAAACCGGGGTTTTTTCTGTTTTGACAGGCTTTGTAGAATAAAGGAGGCTTTGCTCAAACACGAGCATCATGCACGCGAAGGCATCTTTGGCAGGTTTGCAATCACTCGTGCCATAGCCTCCTATATACTGACAAAGCCTGGCAGATCGCCACGAGAAGCGGCCGCCGAAATTGAAAAAGGGGGAGCGGCAGACAACGGACGAGAGGAAAGCCACGTGAATGGCGCCCCGCCGCGGCGAGACGCCGAAACACACTTCTCCCGTGTGAACAAGTGCGCTTCCGGTCCTCGCCGCTGCAGAAGCTGTGCGCTGATGTCCAGGTTCCCCGAGAAATGGTTCTTTGATGCTCTGTGCTACCAGATCCTCGCGCTCGAAATGTGCGACCGGGCACTCTATGGCTCCGTCGTCGAACTGCCAGTCTTTCTGAGTATAGAGGAGGTTGCATTCGTGCTTACTTCACAAGCACCGAACGACTAAACGCCTGTTTAAGGTACCATCGCGAGCATGCTGCATATGTTTGAGACTTGTCGCTCTCCTTTAATTCTGTTCGTCGCTCTAGTGGGACTCGGGAATAACAAAACATGCTGCTTCGTAGTACGGACCATAGAAACGCACCGTAGAAATATAACGATGAACTACAGGTGTCTCATGCCTGTTCGGGGCAAGAAATTCTAAAGGTTCCGTCAAACTTTTGTTGATGTAAAGATTCGTTTCTTTTTTTTTTTTTTTTTTGCTGTTACGTCTAGAATTAGATAACTCTGAATAACGCTGAATTTAGTTGGAAAACTCTCCCGTGTACATTTAGCGGTAAAAGGCCGGGACATTCGTTTGTGACATTACATCTGCACAGACTTAAACATGACGCGTTACACGGTACGTGTTACTTCCACCTTGTTACTTTTTTGTGTAACAACGTAACAACCTAGTTACTTTTTAAGAAAAAGAATCAGTAACATACTTTTTTTTAATGGAGTAGCTATTAACGGTGTTTAGTTACTTCTGGAGATGAACTTGAACGACACAAGTTACCCTATTTTGTTTGAATCATAGCTCGCGAGTGTGACTTACACACAAAAAAAAAAAAAGTGCCGGCAAGAAAATTTAAAGAAAAATTGTTTATGAATGTGTTAAAGACTAGGCATTATTAACGACACAAAATATTAGAAGGCGGCTACTGCTTGAGAAAAAACGACACATCCTAAGTAACCAGAACGTGTCTGGTTCCCTTTGGAGCTCAAGTAACGCACTCTTTTTTAATCTCACTAACGAATAACCAGTGTTGGGTAAAGTACCTCTAAAAAGTACTTGAAGTTTGAAGTACAAAGTAAATGAGAGGTTATGTACTTGAAATAAAGTAGTTGGTACAACGGGCGCACTGTACTTGAGGTAAAGTAGTAGAAATACGATGCCCTTTCGAAGTTAGGTGCGATCCCTTTTTAGGACAATCTTTCATGATGCCCTCTCATTCCCTTACACAGAGTTTCTTTTTGTTTTTAATTGTATGCTTTGTTTCAGGGGTAATCAGGGGTGCATCAATTATTTTTTTTGGAAATGGCATGAATATTGGATAAAATAAGGTGGCCACAGAGTCGTTGTTTTACTCTCTCTGACGAACTATTTAACACATTAAACTTAGGAGGCACTCAAAGAAATGACCACATGACGTCCCTGAAGCCACTAGCGGGTATTTACAAGACGATACACATGACGATATATATATATTTTTTTTTTCTCAGAATTGGGGAATGTACTTTGACGTCGGAAGTTGTACTATCCTCGGAAAGTACCGGAAAAAAATAATTCAAGTATAATGTACAAGCAGATACTCAGAGAAAGGACGTCAAGTAACTTTACAAGATTTTTAAACCTATCGAAGTAGTACTTTAAGCAGAATGTACTTAAAGTACTTCTCAACTCTGCGATTAATGAACTTAGTTATTTTGAAGCAATTAACGAGCAACGGTGTTTACCTTATTGTTTTTATTTTTTTTGTTATTTTAATAGCGAGTACTCATATGCATCTGCATTAGTTCGTGTGGTTACATCTCTGATCAAAATCACACCCCCTCTGAAATATTAATTACATATCCTATTTAAAAAAAAGATGGAAAACGCGAAAAAAGCGAGACAAGGCCACTCACCCAGTTTCACGACACAATCTCTGCCTAGCTGCGATCGCATCCAAGTGTCGCATTCCACGCGCGCCCGCAAAACACTCGCAGCACGGCGGAGCACGTTCACCGCCCCACACCGAGATCGCAGTTCGGCACGGAGAAGGCCGAGACGGGGCTCTTTTCCCAAGCCCTGCGAGGCGCGGCGGACCTCGAGTCTGCGCGAGCCGATGTCCCGACAGACACTGGCTCCGGCCGGGGTTTCGAGCACGCGACAGCGGAGACCCGCAGTCAGCGAGCGCTGCACTCCGCTATCGACCCGATCCGATACCCCCTGGAAGTCAAGGCCTGAGCCTTTGTCTCCCAAACGTCATCACTAGTGGCTCCACGCAGCGCCGCCTATATGTGGAGCGCAAGTCAGTCTGCTTCTTGCGCAGGGCTTCCGGTGACGTCAGAATGCCGAGCTCTGATTGGCTCTGATTGGAAGGATAGTGTATAGACGTCTATGCTAGGCTAGCTATACCTTGAGGTCTACCCACTATCCTTCGCGTCGCGTTCTATCGAACGCGACGCTAACACGCCAAGCGCCAAGATCGATGCGTCTGCCGCTGCGCGGCTTCTCTCGTCCAGCATGAGCGAGTTTGCCTCTTGCGGCAAATCGCGGGTCCACGAGCGCTGACGTCATGCTCAGGCCTTATCTTTTAGGAATCCAGCGTCTGCGATAGAGGCGCGTAACTTGAACACGGTGCTTCGAACGCGTTTTCGACACGCGTGGTTAGCGTCTAATATACCGCCCACGCATCTAAAGAGGACTCGAAGCGACGACAAACGACGGCGTGCACAGGACCCGCGGCGTGTCACGCCATGTCGTGTCGTTGGATGTCGCAATCCTGTTGGCTTGGTCGAAGAAGTGTCGGTCAACGGGGGGAACGGACGCGAGGCTGCGCTGTCGTCGTGCGTCCCATCTATGATAGAGTGCCTCGATTGCAGGGTGTATCCAACTATATAATTGATCGGGGGTCACGCGGTTTATCGGTCGCGTTTGCAATAGACATGTAGCTCTCAAGTTCTGAACAGCGTCCCTGGCGAGAAGCATCGGATATTTTTAGGTCGCGTTCACACTTTGCGCAGCGTTGCGTCCTTCCAAACGCTCTGTTAGCGCGCGTGAACCATGAGCAGACGCCTAGGGAAGCTGACAGACGCAATAGCTTACAGCCGTGCATGATGGCACGCTAGGATATGCCGCTTCACGTCAGCATTAAATGGTCGCGTCTCGCAGACGCTAGCGGAGGCGCCTCTTTAGCGGTCGCGTCTCGTGAACGCTATCCAGCACGCCCTGGCCGTGAGAAACAGGCCTCTAACAAGCTGCGAAGAGGAGCCGAAAGCGTCAGTCCTCCGCTGCAAGCTCCTCCCACCTTGGCTCAGCCTCTCCCCCTGCTCTTCTTCTCTCCACACGTCAGCTGACGCATATGCGCATGAGCAGCGCAATCTGTATCAGAGTTGTCCGCCATTAAATTGCAAACGCTCTATGGTATCAGTTGCTTTGTTTTTCTTATATCTAGGCTCTCTATATGTAGTAGGTCTTGTGTCTGCTCTGGTTTCCGTCAACCGTCTGACGGACCGTGACGTCCAATGACGTCACGGAAGTGACGTCATTGGGCAGAAATCGAGGAACCGCATTTGACGACGAAGACCAGTCGGAGATGCGCTACAGACACCATAGCTTGGACACAATCAAGACCTGATCTTACAGACATGCCAGCGTTCAGGAAGAAATAATCAAAAACTTTTATCGAGATTTTTTTTTTCAGATCTCTTGGGGATTTCAGATCAGCTCTAGGGAATTAGGAGCTTTAGAGCTTTTTAACTTGTAGGCTAGGTGGCGCGAGCTGCCGCCCGATTTCAAAGGGTGCAGCCGTTATCATCCATCCATTCTTCCTTGAATGACGGTCCTCTCATATTTTTTCGTGAAAAGACAGTCTGCACAGATGTTGGAGGCATACATATATACGAAGCAAACACGCTAGAAAGATACTTGAGCCGTGGCCGCAGATGATTCTGTCATGGAGTCTGTAGCTTGTCTTCTGTTATACTACGTACGAGTAGTGTAATTCTGGCTCCCAAATAGCGGCAAGGCTCTTTAAATCGACCGAAAAAATCGGTTTCTGAACCTATCGCGTTCCGATTTTGTACAGTGTTGGCCACATGTGGTGTATTTTTTCTATAAAATTTACAAAGAGAAAACCTACTTCAGGAGAATGTAAAAAAAGGAAAAGGCTTATAACTTCTATGGAAAGCAAGCCTATGGCTGGCTGCGTTTCCATAAGACTCTACACTGTTAGCAAGTCCCGTGTATTTGGCGAATATTTGGGGTGAAAAACACGCTATTTACACAAATTACCATAAATTTACACGATGAGTAACGGATAATTCGTTCAGAAATGCTGCGAGGTTGTAAAAAACGTGTTTTGGTTCGGTCATACACGCATAACCGTGTAGCCGACCTCGATAACACGCATCGCCCCCGGCGACGCCCGCGGCATTGCCGGCATCGAAGCACCGGAATGCTTGGGGACACACTTAGAAAGGACCGTCGAGACAAATGCCGCGGAAAGAAACATGTCTCGGAGACAGATATGCACCAAAAGCAATTGCGCCATGTCGCAGGGCGTTGGCGAAACCCGCCGCTTACCGTGCTCGCCGCCATCTTCTGGTCGATGGCAATGCGGCTTCCCTCATGTCGCCCATGTTTGTATTTAGTTCAGGGGTCCTGATAAGTTTCTTAGACACCACAAATAAAGTCATGGGTCTAATTATTCGTTCCAAACAGTTAAAATGGATATAAAAAGCGTGTCCTCGATGTGAACACGTGACATTGCAGTTGGTTTCGTTTTTGCTTCAACCTTCAACTGCAAGCGATCTGGCCACGGCGCAAGCGCAACGCCGATGTACGCTGGAAGCAAGCGCCGGTTGGCTTTCGTTGTTTTTGTTTGACCGGAGAAAATCTGGCAACTACGCATGGCGCCACTACTGTTTTCGTTTGACGGGACGCGAGAAGCTTCGCATAGAGCTTCGGAGTTTGCGAGCACATAGTGAAGATGTGACCGGAGAAGTGCCCTTGTGATGTTCCTGGAAGACGGAAAGTAGCATTCGTAATCGTCGTGTGTGCTTTGAAAGCGAAGGTAGTCACAGGGTCCACGAGTTCGCAACCACAAGCCAAGGTTCACGACAGCGCGGCGTTGACTTCGGCGATCTCATTCTGTTTGGTGCAACCCGGCGATGCGAAAAAGAGCTAAAACATTCGTCGTGTGTGGTGTGGTGCTTTGTATTCCGGGTCTGTTTGAACCACGCTTTTAACACGGAGCGCAAATTGTTTGTTGCGTGGTGGAGGTTCAACGGGTACAGTCCCGTCGTCGTCAGCTGATCCGGTCCAGCTGGTCCGGGAGGACGCAGCGAGCGTTTTTAAAAGTAAATCTTCCTTCGTTCCGTTTCAAACTGTGGAAGTATCCCGACACATACCGTGAGTAAGAAGCAGCGGGCGTTTTCAACAAAATTACGTTTTAATTGAATAATGGACTCCGGATTGTTGTCTTAAATTTGCCGTTTTTTATGCTTCGTGTTGGACTGCGTTTGCATAGCGACGCACACCGCTCGAGTAGATGATTCGGTCCTGCAACGAGTTTGTTGCACCAATCATGCGGCGTGAATAAATTAGGGCAAGTTTTCCTACTTGCCCACAGATGCATGTACTGAGACCATTTTTTTTATGTTGTGAACGTAGTGCTCTTTCTTCATTTTGGAAGACGCGTTGGTGCATTTATTATGGTACAATCACTTGAGAGTTGAGAAATTGGAGAGCGAGCAAGCTTTCCCAACTTTGTCTCTTTCTCTCTGGCACTGCCCTGTTTCAGTTTCAGTAGGCATATCTACTAGCAGGTACAAACTGCTCTAAAGCAGGTAAAAAACTGGAAGCTTAGGACGGTGCGGACTCCGTGTTTCGCGCTTTTCGCAAGGTGACAGGGTAAATGCTTTTCTGAGATATGCGGAATATGCAAGCGATTTTGTTATGCCCGTCGTTTGCGTCTCTCCAGGAAAACGAATAAGATGATCTACTACAAAGGCGCAATCACAAGCCAAGATTTAAGATAGCAGTCGTTTGCTTCGGTGATCCGTGTAGCTGTATTTTACCCTGCTCTCTGCAACGCCGTGTCATGACGAAGAGCTGGAACGGTCATGGATTGTGCTGGCCTCCCGGTTGACAGAAACCCGCGTCGCCCGCATCGGCACCGAGTGCGCTTGGGCTGTTGATGCTCAAGCCTTTTATCCGCGGCTTGTCGCCAGCTCATCCTGCTGCTCAACGGTGAGGAAGCGGCGAGAGTAACCTCGGAAGTGAATGTAAATCCTCGTTCATTCAGTTATCCGGTGTCAAAGTGTGGAAGATGTCCAACGTGTACTGAGGGCGGGAACTACGAGCGTTTTGCCTTGCTTTTATAACCGAAACCAGACCAACGAGATAGCTGCCTTGCGTACTCTAAAATGACGGAAGCAATAAGTTTCAACAGGTCGAGTACGTCACCGGGGATGTAGGCGAGACGGTGCACACTGTTTAAACGCTTGCAGTATCCACGAGTGGTACCAGGAAAGCGACGTCAACAGATAAGGAGCTCGCGATTCAGCATAATGCACTGCTACGGGCCCGTGTATCTTCAAAGTTCGGGGTGGTGGCAGTATATAAAAAAAGACGCATCAGCGCCCCACACCAGTGCTCACGAATAACACCGGTCACAAACTCCCAAGCCCTACCGCTCTTCTGGACACCGACACGACATACGACAACAAACTGCATCAAAACGCCCCAAAAGTGAAGGCGTCTGCTCCCGTACTGCAACTGCTGCAACAAGCGGAAGTGAATTGTTGGGCGGATGTCCGGATGTCCTTCACAAAAATTTATAAAAATGCTTTGCGCAAGGATCATTTTCATTTATTATTGTATACGTAATGACAAAATCCCAATAATTTGTTTTCCTATCTGATTCAGCTAGTCCGACTGCTCATAACACTGGTCAAGCAAGAAAATAACAAAAATTTGAACTTTTTCATGACCGGTTTAAGATTTATTGTTAGCATATCGTTATTTATTGCAACGGATTAACATTATAGATTTTGCCTCCATACTTTTTAAATGCAAACAGTTCTAACACACGGCTGTCCA
Organism: Ixodes scapularis; assembly: GCF_016920785.2. Taxonomy (NCBI): domain Eukaryota; kingdom Metazoa; phylum Arthropoda; class Arachnida; order Ixodida; family Ixodidae; genus Ixodes; species Ixodes scapularis. The sequence goes on from NW_024609836.1 coordinate 91,423,527, forward strand.
TTGCGCCGTGTTTTGTGTATTCTTCTATAAATCTGTAATGGTCAGCGACCAAAGAGCTCACCCGCACATGTCAAGCTTATATGCGCTGCGGGAAGAAATGGATATCGAGTAGGAAGTGTCGGGCGTAGTGTCGGTTGTTGTGTTTGTGTACATGTCGGTGCTGTGTAGCTGTGTGCTGTGTTGCCTGCGTTGTATGTAGGGTTGCTGTGTAGTCGTGGTCGTTCGCAGTGTTAACAGACTCGTCCTTTTTTTAAAAACAGGCTGCTAGAAATCTCGATAGGTGGCGCAAGTTACCGCCCGATTCTAAACAGTTTGCTCAAGTTATTTATCCATGTGAGTTCGGCACTCGCTTTTTTTTTTTTAGCGGTTTGTTGAAGCTACCGACGCCGCCGACCGCCGGCAACGCACGTACGTACCTTTGCAAGTAGCTACGTCCGCCGCTTGGAGACTTTACTGTGTATAAAAGACATCGAACGAGAACTAACGCGCCCTGTGTGGTTTCAATTCGGCTGAAAGGCGCGCGGCTCGCTGGGCTCGTCTCTCGCCTGTTCTCGGCCGCTGACCGCCATGTTTCATTAGGAACACGCTCGAAACGGTTTTGCGGAAGGCAGACACGGTGTAGCGTGTTAAGTTTGCACAGCACCTCATGTGTAGACGGAAAACACAGATGGCCTCGTGTAAAACGAACACGTTTCGACGTGTCCGCTATGGGACAACGGTTTACACGTCTGGGCGTTTTATTTTTGCTAACAGTTTAGGAGTCTGCTGCGTTTCCATAGGGTCTTCAAGCCATAGGGCGTAAGACCGGTGACTTCACTGCGTTTTTATAGGAGTTAAACCTTTCTCATTTTTTACTTTTTTCTCAGGTAAGTTCACCCTTTGCGAATTTTACATAAAAAATGCACCACCTGTGGCCAACGCTGTACAAAATCGGAACGCGATAAGTAAAGAAACCGATTTCTGCTGTCGAATTAAAGAGCCTGGCTGTTATTTGGGACACGGGTTAGAAACGCACAGAACAGGTGAAGCATTTACATTAACGGTAGATATTTTAGGAAGAACGTAAATCAGCCTTAATCAGTTTTGGCTACAGTGCTCAACAACACGAAACCTCTCTCTCTCTATAGCCTGAAACGAAACGGACAAGAGAAATGCGAATGTCACCTTGCCCGGTGTGATCTCCCCTCAAGATGAGAGAGAGAGAAAAGAAAACGAGTGCTGCGTGTAGTTCACGCTTCTGTAGCAGCATTTGGTTTTACACGCAACAGAAAAATTTTTTTCTTGGAGTTTAAACTTGAAAAACTGCGCGACGCAGTTAATGTAAACTAGCGATCAACGTCTTTTTTTTTTCCACAAAAGTTGGGGAGGCATACTAAAAGCTACTAGTGTAGTGAAAAGTGTTATTTTAATGCACTAACCTCTTTGGTACGATTTGTCAAAACCCTGGTTGAGTAAAATGCAAACCAGTGCCGATGTCCCGTTTGCGCTGCGTTGCAAAGTATACACATTTTGATAACATAACATAGAAGTGATCTTATCGGCTAATGCCGCTGTCTACACCCCTTTGCAAGTGGGATCTCGTCTTAACCTCAAACCGCGCGCCGAGGTGAGGCGGACCTACGACAGGATGTTACCTGCCTTTCGTACAATGTTTTCAAGAGTCTCTTGCTGAAGTATGTGCCACTGGGCACCGAGAGAGATTTAACATTTGTTTTTAAAACATACAGGTGTTGTCTTGGACCATGAAGGAGCGCAGACCATAAAATAAAATACTCGAACCAATAAAAAACCGAAAAAAAAAACAGAAGTCTCAAAACGCATATTGGAAGGCTCCAGAAGCTCCTGCCACAACCCCACTGCCGCCAGACGGTGTTCTTCCGAAAGGACAAATAGTCCGCTACCAAGGTGCAGGTTGCGCATGATGTCTTTGCAGAAGAGTGCATACTGCTTACCCGCAAGGAATACAAGACAGGCTGCATACACAAATAACTCACCTTTATTCCTAGCAAGCCCAGTAGCCCATTGCCCGGGTCCGGCCCTTGTGCGCCTTGGGCCGCCTCAAAGTCTTTCTCTTTCTCTTTCACATGTCCACACGTCACAGAACTCGTCATGGCTAAAGCCCCTTCATGTTTCAAAAGTAGCGCAAGGTGCATCGACGCACGAGTTACGTGCAACGTGCAGCCCCTGGAAAGATCATGGCGGCACAGCGCAGCACTGAGCTAGATTCCAGACGCCATGTTCTTCTTAGAAGTGGAGCGCGGCACCTGTCCCGACCATTTCCACAACAATGAATGGCGTCAGTTTTCCAAGAATAGTGTCTTTAGTCATGGCTACTGCGTTTCGTGGTTGGTCCGCATTCGCGCACCCCGATAACGAGGTCCACGAGAAACCCCAAGATGGCAGAAATGTTACGCGGTGCCACCATCGCTCAAAATGGCAGCGCACAGGAGCCTTTCTTGAAAACGTGTGTACGGAGTGATAATTAGAATCTCGGCAAACCGCCGCGACCCCGCGTTTCTTAAAGGCCGACGACGAGCAGCCAGAAAGCAGGAAACTTCACCCTCAATCATTCCCGGTTCCTTTCCATATACGAGAAAGAGGAACATCCTCTTTCTCAAATGGAAAGGAAGAGTGCGAGAGAGGGTGGAGAGAGGAAAACTGGGACCCAGATTTTCTGCCCGGCAGAAGGCTATATTCTCTAGGCCGGCCTTTAAACTCTCAACGGCTACAGTTGGCGGATTGCTTTTTTTTAACTATTCTTTTTGGCTGACCTTTTTAATGTGCGACTACAGCTCTACAGTTCTACGTCATCGCAGCTGGATCCACACAGCACCGCCTATTCGAGCTGGTCGGGGTCCACCTAAAATGACGTCACTCGCAGGCCTTGTCTTCTAGGTGGTATATTGCTCTACTTCGATGGAGCGACGCGGCCTGCATCACCAAGCATTGGATAACTTAATACGGCATGAGCCAGCAGCGCGTTTAGTTGCTTGGAGTCGCGAGCATTTTCCCCCGGATTTCACAACATTTTTGTCTGGTGCTGTAGTTCATTCACTAACCGGGACACAAAGGCCTCAAGAATTATACCAGATTCCCAAAATCTGCTGGAGAATTTCATCATCTGGTGACACTTTAGATATACGTGCCACCGTTTTTCCGTGTTTTGACACGGGTGGGGGTTACGTCGTTTTTCATCTGCGTCCGGCAATTTTCAAACGCGCTCAAGCGTTGAACTTTTTTTTTTTTTTTTGGCAAATTTGTGGTGTTACGTGGAAACTGCTCATAGTTCTGTAGTTTCCGGACGTCGATTCATCTTTCAACTTAGAAGTGTTTCTTGGCGGTTTATTTCTTCGATTCGGTGTTTCTCGGTACCGTCCTTCGGTGCAAGCAAGAAATCGGCGTTTCGGGAAGGGGAAAAGGGGGGGGGGGGGGGGGTATGCTGAATAAAATAGGATGCGGTTGTACGATTCCCCATCCTCCAGGAAACATGCACATGACCCGCAGACTTGAAAATCCTCCTGGTTCCAGTAAAACAAAAACAAACAAAAAAAACAGGATGGTGGCTGCGGTTTTTGAAAAAAGAAGCAGACATGTCAGTGGGAGGAGTGCAGTCTTGTACATGTTACCGGAAAAAAGACACAAACAACAACATTCGATTAGAGTTTCAATTATCGGGATGAGCATCGTACCGGCGGGTGGTCCCGTATCACTACTGCGTGGTGCACGCTAAAGACCCCAGGCTGGCAGTGGTTGCCAAATCTCTCGTCTGAGACACCAAACGCCCGCTGGGGGCTGATTGGCTTCCCACTGTCTGAAAAAACACACGACACAATAGACCCTATTCAAAAGTGCGTAGCGTCTAGTAGCCTGCTATGCCTGTGCCGAGCCCAAGTTCGTCTGCATGTTTTGCAGGGGTTGTGGTGACGTCAGAGAGACGGCCAGCTCTGATTGGCTCTGATCAACGTTACTAAAACACTCAGTTGGGAAACTCCCATAGAGACAGCCCTAAAAATATGGCCCCAATCCGTCTCCGAGCACCGAGCTAATGACGAACACAACGCCCCCATTTCTCCCGCAGCGGCCACTCGAGGAACTGTTCGTGACTTCTATTTTTGGCTTTGACAGGGGTGAACCCCCGTCTCCCCGGCGGACGCGCCGCGTTGAACTACTGAAGTAAACTACTGAAGTTAAAATGCACCTAGGTCGGGACGCGCTACCTGAAAGGCCCGCTGAGGCATGGTTTTATAAAAACAATATTAATTGTTCCGCAAAACCTTGCGAACTAAAGATGATAAAAACATCACGCGCCCATCATTTGGTACTAAACTCCAATAAATTTCATACAAAAAGAGTCTTTTCCGTTTGTTTTTACGCAAAAAACAGGCTTTCAAAAAGCTCGAGGTGACCATAGTACAGACAAACGAAAAAGAGTGGCGCTGCTGTCGCATTTAGCTCGGTCTCGGTGGACGTCAGCGGTCCAGGTTTCGACGTTGAGTTTCCCAACTGAGTGTTTTAGTAACGTTGGCTCTGATTGAAAGATAGTGGGTAGACCTCAAAGCAAACTGCAACCTTGAGGTCTACCCACTATCCTTCATTCAGAGCCAATGAGAGCTCGGCGTTCTGACGTCATTACAGCCCATGCAAAAGAAGCAGACCAAGTTGCTCTCCGCACTATCCGAGTTGGTCATTGTATTGGGCATGCGCTATGATCATGTATTGGACACAAATGCTCCGTCAGAGTTCGACGAAGACTTGGATGGTGTCAAAGTCTCCGTGTACAAAAATATGGTGACCGCCAATATTGCTTCATTGGTCTTTATAGAAGGCTCTACTCAGGAATTCGAGGATAGGTGCCTTTCGCATATAGCGAACTGCGGATTGCGGGGCTCTGCAGGCTCCGTCCATGCTCCAAGTGAAGGGAGCATGCGAGCTCCCGCTAGCAACGCAAAGCCGCTCGCGTACGATCTACGAAAAGTCCCTAGGGTTTGCAGATCTCTGTTATAAAACGCAAACAGGGGACTTACTTTAGTGCCTCGTCCGACCCCCGCCAACCAAAAGTGAGACTTTGCCTGAGCCATGCTTCAAGATGTTCAATCTAAAAGAAACTGCAACTAAAAACAAGGAAAGAAGGAGGGATGTCTGGCACGCACAAAGGGAAGGCCGTGTGAAAAAGGGGATGGGGCAGTGTGGAAAGGCAGGAGCAAGAATGTCTCCTGTTTCAGCGGGCGCGCGCTCCTTAAATATGAAGCGTCGTGGAGAACTGGTAATCGCGCCTTCTTTCTTCGCAAAACTCCCTTCACCGCTGAGCAGACGGCGGTGGAAGCTTTGTGCTCGCTGGACCAGTCGTAGGTTCGTCTTTCGCCACGTGATCACGGTCCCGCCTCCTTAGCGACAACCGCAGGGATTGGGGTCACGTGGTGAAAGGGAGGCGGTTCATTGGTTCGGAGAGCGCCTAGCTCCCACCGAACTGTCAGCTTCGGGGTGAACGAGGTGTATACTGCTGGCTGCTGCTGCTCTATACTCCTCCGCGCCATCATCCAAAATTAAACGGTGGAATTCGGCGTGGGTTGGAAAGTTTTGGGTCGCTTTGGCGGGCTTGAAGTCATGAGCCGTGCTCAACTTTTCATGGACTTTGAAGCCCCTCTCTCTTTTTCACCTCTTTTTTTTTTTCTTCACCTGTTTCGAAGTTTTTTGTTTTTCTTTTATTTTGAAGGAAAAGACTCGAAAGCTGTTATTTTTGAAGAGTGAACTAGAAGAAAACGAAACGTTATTGAAAAATATGTCGACCTAATTTATTTGGGGAACGAAATGGTGAAAATAAGGCCTGGACATTTCTATTTTTAAATTAAGTTTTGTTTAGTCATTTCTCGTCTTTTTTTCATAGATTGTGATTACATTGTGAAATAAGAATAAATCATAGTATTGTTTTCCATTATTGTGGTTACATAGAAGCCAAGGATAGACCAGTGTCCGAAATCCTTGCCCCCAGCGATAAAAATGGGAAATATTAATGTCAAACGCAGGCTCTTGTGGAGAGAGGGGCTGCACATAAAACAAGACTTTTGCTTTTTACAGCACTCTTGGCATCGGTGTGGTTCTAGAAGCTTTGCGCGACTTTGCCTTTCTGACGTTCTTGCACCAAGATATGTGCGAAGGTTTCCAAAAAAAAAAAGAACGGAGTCCTGCAAAAAAAACAAAAAACAGCCACTCTACTGTGTCATGGCGTCAACATAAACAAACAAGGCGGCGCCCATGGAGAAGAGCATACACTGGTCCATAATAATACTTCACTTACGGAGTGCAGGAGAAGGGAAAAAATGGCTGCTGCCGCCACGTTGCTTCTGGGAGAAATGCCTTAGCATTTCGCGCAGTGGTTATATATAAGACATCATGGTGAGTGCAGCGTCTGAGCACTTTTCCGCGGGGTGAACATCCACGAAACCCCCCCTTCTCTCTGGTGGAATCAGATCAGGACACTTATTGTTTACATGAACGACGGCGGCCTCACAGGATTGGCTGGTTAGAGAAAGGGACGATCTGACGTCCTTGGGCTACCCGCCCGCCTTGTACGGGTGGCCCAAGGTGGCTGAATCTCTTCTAATGACCCATCCCCATACTATCTTCTCGAAGCGGCCTAAATGGGCGGCCGGGGTGGGTTAGCAGGCGCCCCAGTGATACACCCGCCGTCCACCTCTCCGCGGGGTCGAAATCGGCGATGGGGGACGTCGCCGGTGATATTTGGTTGCTAGGTGTTACTGCTACGTCACGGCGTAGCTTTGTATAACCAGCCAGTCCAGTGCGGCCTCCGTTGCTATGAGTCCTGTAGCGATGCTTCTTAAAATATGCACCCCGCCACCATCTGTCGGCGCTTGCTGAAGGTGTTTCCTAGCCAGTTGGGCTGTGGCGCCATCCCGTGGCGTCGTGGCGAACTTTATATACACGTGCTCCAAACCAGTCCAAGGACAGCGCATGTACCAGGGCACGAATGCCAACGCATTAAAAGCGGCAATCATGCCTTTAAGATTCCACAAAACCCAACGTAAGGAACAACAATGTTCGACAAGTTAACATTTTTTTTTTTTGAAACCAGATGCTTTTTTTTAACTACCGCCAACAATATCGCGGATCGCTGCGCAACCACCATATCTCCGCCAAGTCATCAACGGGTGCCGTTTCTACCACCACCAGTCCTGTCAAGTTATCTGCCATCCCACACCGTCACACATCCTGGAGCGGATGAATCGTCACCAGGCTGCGCTCGGACCAGGCTATGAAACTATAGATTCTGTCGTGGGGACGCCAGAGGGCGCGGGAGCTCTGTCACGGCAGTTACGGCTACCAGGCCTGATCCTGCCATGTTTACACTTTTGCAGGTTTGTAAACACCATTCCTTGCATTATAAGAAATCTAACAACCTGTTTTCCATAGTGCTTCTGTTCCCCAGGGTGTTGTATTGCATAATACGTGTTTCAACTATTGTGATTCGAGCTTTGTTATTACTATCTAATGACGAGTTAAATCCAGGCCCACATTAAGAAACCTCAACTAAAGGACTTGCTAATTCTTCCATACTTAAGCTAGGTACGGTACGTTCGAAAGCAGTCGAGTCCGACATTAAAACTCTCCTTGATAAACAAACCCATCTAGAAAGATCCTTCTCTGCCATGAACCAGAGAATTGCAGCGATTGAAATTGAGCTTCCATTACTTTCCGAGACAAAGGCCGAGGTGTGTAGTGTCAGAAATGCGCTCGCGGAAAAGGCCACTGTAACTGCCTCATTAACGTGACGATTTAGAAAACCGTTCCCATCATTCTAATTTGCTGCTCCGTGGCGTTCCCGACGTACGCGCTGAATCATGGTCATCATCGGAACAAGAAGTGCTTAAATTCACGGAAGAGTGTCTTGGTATAACCTTAGCAAGTTCTGATAGTGAGCGAGCGCATAGAAGTGGTACATTTCACGACGGAAGAAATCTTTTCAAAACTAAAAAGTAGTTACTGCAGAGTAATTTCCGCCTTAAAAGAAGTTTGTTTTCAATATCGAAAGTCTTTTCTGAAAACACCCGAATTGCGCGCACAACTCGTCACTTTTTCCAAGCAGCAATCTTTGTCTTTTTAAGCTTTGGCTGGGAAGCTTCACATCGGCCTTAAGACATTCATGTATGATAGCCTATCAGAGGCCGTAAAAGAGCTCGTGAAATAGAGGGACGTCGGGAGTGTTTCAACTGATGAAACGAGATTGCAGAGCAGGATTAGTCTCCTACATGCAAATATACGTAGCATCTTGCCCAAGCGTGAAGATTTGTCATCTTTGATCTCTTCATGTGACGCTGATGTTGTTCTACTGTCGGAAAAGTGGCTTGATTCTGATCTTGAAGACACTGAAAGAATGCCGGATCATCCATATTTTCATATGTATCAGTTATCGGCTGTCAACAAAAGCATTTTAAGTAGGAGGGTGTTAGCTTCCAGTGCTTTACATATGGTTTGCGTTTTCGTGAATAGCTATTTTGGATCGTTTTTGATTAAGGCGTGCAGCCGTCTTCGTGGCGCTTTACCTGGTTTTAATCACCTTCTTCGTGATGACTTGTCCATGCTGGCGTTGCATCACACTGCCAAGCCTATTTTTCTTTTCAGCGATTTTAATCGACAAGGCATAGACTGGAAAGCATCGGCTCCCATTTGCTTGGGTAGCACGAATATTGGCAGTGATTTCATAAACTTGTAGTTTTCTTTCAATCTAACCCAGTTTCTTTCCCTACCACAGTATCCGACATTAGTTCTAATGTTTTTGATTTGGTACTTACTACTGACCCGCCTTTAATTCTCTCTCTCCTCTAGATGGCGTCAGCGACCACAAGGCACTTTATGGCTTTATTGATACTAAGCCACCAAAACCAGTGCCCATTAACGAAAAAAAAACGGTTGTTCATACGAGAGACTATAACATGATAAATTCTCAGCTCTCGGACTACTTCGTAACTTTGAATAGGACTTTAATTATTATATTTTTAATGAAAATTGGCAACTGTTTAAAAACAGACTATCTGAGCTTGTCAAACATTACATCCCATGCACAACTATTTGAGCTATTATTTCTGAACCGTGGTTTAACCATTCACTCTGTCGCCTATCAAACAAAAAAAGAAGATTGTTCAGAAACGCTAAAAATATAAATATAATGAAGGCCTTGTTAAAAGATACTTAATGGTCCTTTCAATATTAAGGTACGCTGAAAGAGCGTAAGTAGATATTCTTTCAGCAGACTTTACCAAATATGTTAATAAAAAAACATAGTCAATTTTGGAATGTTACTAATCGAAAAGCCTCTTCAGATATCAATCTAGTTGATAGTTGTTGTGAACGTATACTGATTGATGAGTGTGCCAATGTTTTGAACAGTATATGCTCTGATGTCTTCACTGTATCCCCGCCAATAACTGAATTCTTTCGTAACTTGTAACGTTTTCCCAATAGATCCTATTGTTACCGATATCAATGGCAAAACCAACATTCTAGAATCACTCAAAATGTCAAAATCGTGTAGAACAGTTAATATCAATAGCAAATAGCAAATATCTTCAACACCAAATTTTCATCTGGACTGTTCATGAGTAACCTTTTTCAGCAGTCCCTGGAAACAGGAATGGTACCCTCAGCCGATTGAAAAATTAGCAAGGTTATCGCAGTCCGGAAGTACGGCAGTAAATTGTCTCCACTAAATTACGGCCCGATATCACGTAATCGCATTTCCAGGAAATATTCGACGAAGTCCCACATAATCGTCTATTGTTTAAACTCTCTTCACTAAAAATATATCCCCAAATTATAAAAGGGATTGAATTTTTCTTCAGTCATCGCTCTCAATTTGTTTTAGCTAACAACACCGCTTCCTCCTTAGCTCCCGTTTCCTCCGACGTTCCGCAGGGAACTGTCCTAGGCCCTTTGCTTTCTCTAATTACTATTAACGACCTCCCTCTTTAACTCTTGTCGGCCATTCTTCTTTTTGCTCATTACTTCGTTTTTACCGCTAATAAAAACTCCCAACTACCATTTTAATTTTCAGAATGATAGCAATAAAATTACTGACTGGTGCCGTTCCAGGTAAATGCCTTTGAATGTTAACAATTGCATGCATATATCCCTTGCGCGCTCCTCTTCTCTGCCCATAACTACGTTAGCACTTAACAGCATTGCGATTCAAACTGCTACCCATTATAAATATCTAGGTGCGCATTTAACCCCTCACCTATTCTGGAATGTTCATATGGATAAAACAGTTTCCTGAGCGAATCAATCACTCGGTTATATCCGGCGTAATTTTAACTATGTTCCTTCTCACCTAAAAAAACTACTTCTTTATATCACTCTTGTTCCTCCTAAACTAGAACATGCTTTATCTATATAGCACCCTCATCAATCTGGTCAACATAATGCAATCGAAGCGGTTCAGAATCGTGCTGTTCGGTTTATTCAATCCGACTACTCCCGTTTTTCAAGTGTTACTGCAAAGGAATCGCAACTAACCCTCCCCCATCTTTCCTCGCGTCGTAAAATTTCCCGGCTTTGCCTTCTTCATAAAGGTTACTATTCTACACTTTTACAAGAGTCCCTTCTTAGCCCTTTCAGTTATCTTTCAGCAAGACTCGACCACTCTTGCAAGATTTCTGGGCTTAATACTACTTCTACAGCGCTTCAACATTCTCTCCTACCCGCTACCATTGTGGACTGCAATGGTGTTCCCGATGGTATCGTCTCCATCACCGATAACACCAAATTCCGCCTCGCACTAACCACCCACTCCCCTATGTAATGCCCCTCGGGGCCATGAGGGTATTTGTGAAACAAATAAATAAATAAAAGAAGTGGAACGTTCTATATCGAAAATCCCTACAGCTTGAGATTTCTTCGTCCGTGGGTCCGCGCAAACCCTATGGCAGGGACCGCCACGCGAATCCGTGACGTCACTTGACTTCGCGGTGTTACCCGACACTGCGTCACATGACGCAACGGCGGGTCAGGCGTCGTGACTTTCACGTTGCACGACGCTACGTGACGTGACGTTACACGATGTTACGTGACGGCAGGGCATGTGACGTGACATGATGTTACCTGACGGCAGGGCATGTGACGTGACGTTACGGCAAATCAGTTGACGTCACATCGCGTGTTACTACGTGACGTCAGATTACGTAAGGTTACGTGACGTTACAGTGTCACGTGACACGACGTGACGTTAGGTCACGTAACGGTACCTGACGGTCAACGACTCGACACCATAACGTAGCATATGACGTTTATTTCTTTTCCAAACAAATTGAAAGCATCGTTCTTTAAATATACTGCATTTCCAATGTTTTCTCTTTTCTTTTCTTACGGACGTAATTTTTTTTCTTCTTTACATCAGTCATTGCGTCATGTTGCTCCACTCAGAAATCGATAGCAAGGTTTCTCAACCATGCATAAAGAGCGCTCCATAGCGGGAGCACTTTATTTCTTTCTTTTTCTGAGAGCACATGTTTGTCTTACACGACTTGTTCGCCTCTCGAAACATTTCCCGCATTCCTGTTCGGATCGCGTGAACGAGAGCCGAGTTGGCAGAAACACAAACACGCGCGGGATCGATGCTTGCCCGGGTGAAAGGGCGGTTCGCGATGTGCTCTAGCGCTCAAAACTTTCGGGAGAGCACGATGCGGAATGGGCGTATATCTCCCGCACGTACGCCTTTACGCAAGGCCTCACTGTAAACACACGAGTCATCGGTTTTCCTTTGATCAGTTCAGTCGACGAAAATGGCAATATGTTCCTGATAATAAAGGCAACACGAAAAAAAAAAAACGGAAGTGACTTTTACTTTCAAGGTCCTGCAGGTCCTGCAATGCACGCGTAATGCATTATAGGGATTTGGTGTACGTGTCACGTTGCGTATATTTTCCCGCTAAATTTAGCGGGGAAACTGAATGGTTGTATAGGTTCCGTGGCGTCGATGTCCCCCGCTGAACGAAGCGGGGAAACTGGATTGGTCTCTAGATTACAAGGCGGGAATTTTCCCGCTCAATTTAGTGGGTAACGGATTTGGCGCACGGGTCACGAGACGTCAGTTTCCCGCAGAATTTAGCGGGGAAACTGAGCTAAGATTTTTTTTTCTCATTCCTCATGTACTTACGCGTGCTGTCTCTACTGACCTTATTCACAGGCACACCCTTGGTACCACGACAACCAAATAAGCACTTATTCCTCGCCACAATGTCGGGTGTTGCACAATAGGATGAACTATAATTTTGTACTTTTATGTAAGAGAAACGTACACTTACGGTGCATTTTTTCAGCATTCATTCAATATCTGAATTATTACCGCCGTGGTCACACTGCTAGCATGTATCATAAAAATACATTCTGACAGTGTGTGAGGCTTGTTTCTTCCTTGTGTGGGGAAGTTCCCACGGGTCGTATAAAAACAGTTTGCAGGAATGTCCAAAACATGATTCAGACTTGTTTGGGAAATGCTTCAGGCGTTTCTGCATGTATTTCGATCATCATGTAATTGGAATCTTGTGATTTTTCTTTTTAGCCCATCTGAACTTGAAGAATGTTTTCATTGTAGTTTTGTCTATGTGAACAAAGCTTTGTACTCGCGTTGCTGTCTTGGAGCTGGGGCCTTGTCAAGTTGCATGTGTTGCAACTTTTTGCCCCAGCTACCATGTTTCCTAGCGAAATAAAAATAAAATGATTGCTTGATTGATTAATTAATTGATTGATTGATTCTTTGATCATGTGTGCACTGAACACGGGTCTTTTGTATGATGTACGAGCAGTGTAATTACGGCTTTACTACGCAGGAAAAAAGAAAGAAAAAAAATCTGTTCGTAAAAGAACTCTTAGGGGTCCTTCGGTTTGTTCATATTTTGCATCCTAAAGAGATAATTTAAGCACCCCATAAAAGGGTTTTTTGTGAAAGAAATACCTGTAAGGGTTTTTTTTAAGCTCCTTTTCTTGATACGAAGTAGTTCTTCATTGCCCAGTTGCCTATCCATATTGCGCCAGGGATGGTGCTTGAGCCAAGACCGTTCTTCACGAGCTGAAAGATTTATTGGGGTGTCGAAAAACCTTTCATAAACTGATTTGTTTAGGCTGTATACTAAACGTTAAAATATTTTATTTTTTTTTATTTCAAAATTGATTTACGCATCTGCGAAAGCGCAGTCTCTGCAGACAAACGTTGGCACCAGATATCAAAGTTGCAGACCTTATAGTTTCAGGCTGATTCACAGACATGCGCCTGCTTACGACCGACTGTGTTATGAGTCTTATGACCTCTTGTGATCTCTTATGACGAGAGAATATACACTGACGCCATCTATCGGGTAGCCTTGGAGCATTTTCTGTATATTTCTCTCTTTTTCGCGCAACATTTTCTTACCACTGGCCTGAAAAAAAGAAATCCTTTGACGATGTTATAAACGACAATTTCTTATGCGTATGTTGTCTTCTGCAAATGTTGCAAATGCCTTTGCTCTAGGGAAATGGAGTTCCAGGGCCACCTCATAGATTGCGCCATCGGGGCAATGTGTGTACTTGTTTGCTTTCCGCATTTCCGCAGCTTTCGAGCATGCCTTACCCGAGCAATCAAACACTATCGGTATACGCGTTCCCTAACAAGCACCAACCAAACGGCAGTTGAAAGCTTTCAGTATGACGCCAACCCAGCGGTTGGTTTCTAGGTTTTTCTCGATCTAGTCTATTGATACGTTCGGGTCAAATGCTTGTGAAATTCAAATTCACAGGACAAAAATACGCTAAAATGCATCTCCAACTCGTGTTTTTTCTTTTATTCTCCCAAATATTTTTTGTCCTTTTTTTTTAAGTCTTAATTCGAAAGCCTTGACTGCCGCTTTGAAAAGCTCAAACTCACTGGAACATTTATTTAAATATTGTATCTGTTTTTTTTTACAAAGCTATTTCAACTAGTTACATACCATGATTCATTTAGTCTCCGCCTCAATATTGTAGCCCTACTTGCCTTCTTTCGCAAGTAGAAAAAAAAGCAACAAAAAAAAAAAAAAAAAGAGAGAACTAAATAAGCGAGAGGTTTCGAGACTTATTCCACTCTCGATCATCAAGTGTCTCAAAACCCCCGCTCGGGGTAAGTCTCTGGAGCGTGCAAACGCGATGTTTACTCAGCGAACCCTCCTGCCATCCGAGTATGATGTGTACGTAGCGCACCCTTGCGGCAACGGCCTCTGGCGGCACGAACAACGGACCCAAGCTGTTTGCAATGCAGATAAGACTAATCTCGGTGCGGCGATGCCACCGCACGAATCTTCTCGACGCCGCTTGTGGACTCCGCTCTACTTCAACGATGGACCGCGTGGAATGCTACGAAGCCATCGTAGCCAATCTATAGGTACAAGTAACGCGGTACTTGTACCTAGTTTTTACGACGCCTACACGCACTTGTACCTAGTTAATTTTTTTTTTTTTTTTGGCGAACGAAGTGACGACTTTTTTGCTTTTTAAGAGAAGAAACAACAAACGCCTTTCCTTACTTTTTGGTGGAGTAATGAGTAACGATATTGAGTTACATCTGGATAAGAATGTATACAGCACTAGAAAAACAACCTGGTTCTCGCCTCAGTGGGACAGAGCGACGCGCGGAGGACGCTGTCACGTGATGCGTATCCGGCGCTTGATTGGCTGCGATGGCCCGTATTCGCGACTCCAGCGACCTATAGGGGGCGCCACCACCAAACAAACATGGCGGCTGAGTCCAGGTCGCGGCGGCTCGGCCGGGCCGCCTGAACAGGTGGCGCGTTCAATTTAACAGATTTTCTTTTGTTTAATGCCCAATTTTATAGCTATTTGAACTGAGACGGTTAAGTGTAGCCGGTGCAAATAAACTTGCAAAGCATAGTTTTGTTTTGGCGGTGTTTTTTTGTTCTTTTCGTGTCAAACTTTCGTTTCGGAGATTTCGTTCAAAACCGAAACTATGGGTTCTGGAGAGACGGTAACATACTAATCAGTTTTGATCATCTAAGGAAAGCGGCGATGACTATAGAATTGTTCCACAGAGAGTAACTTTTCAGCTAACTCGCATGCCTCGACCATTCGACTTATCTGTCTGTGAAATCGAGCTTTTGTGCGTATCCGCGTTTACGAAACAGCTCCAGTCACCTGCCCGGCCAACAACACAGGCTGCAGAGAAAATTTCGAAAATTAAGCAACCGCTTCTTGAGCCAAGGACCATGTTAACCCGCCGGCGCCCCACTAAGCAGCTGATACTCGTATTTCAATTCAGGTTTTAGTAGCAATTGAGAAGTCATTTTGACGAGCGGGTTACGTATTATATTACGTACTATGGGGGGGGGGGGGGGGGGTCCCACCAAAGCGATATTAGTATATCCTTCGGCTTGAAATATGACTAGCTATTAGGTGAGCTGCTGAATAAAAGTATATTTGACAGACGGAGACATACTACTTAAACCTAGCCAAACGTTCCATAGCCGGCAGCACGGAGACAAACTGAAGAGAGTCTTCATTGAAAATCCACGCAGAACCTCTCTGCATTGAACTTTGCTTCGAATCCTGAACGGAGAAAATTTGTATTTTTTTTTTGTGGCCGGTTAACCTGACCAATGTAGACGTATATTACTGCTGGCTTCGACGTCCTCGTAATATAAATATTGGAGGCGTGATAGGTCAAAATGCCGTGACAGCATCTAACGTTGCGAGACTTGTCTCCCACCTTTTGAATACGGATAATTTCCCTCATTCATCATTTGCAGCGAGCAAGTTTTCCTGAATCAAGTAATTGCGAAATCAGCCCAACTCCTTCAGTGTGGTCCAGAGGCTTTTTCGGCGAAAAGCAGCCAAGAGGAATAGCCAACGCACCGACCGGCGTGGGTGGCTCAAACTTGAAGCTAACCGAACATAACCAAACTCAAGAAAAGCAGCTATCGAACCTTCCCATTCATTTGACTGCAACATTGATGTTCCCTCCAGTATCAGTTACCAAGCAGTCTTCACTTTGAATGTGATTCGAGACAGACAAGAAATCAAAAAGTTTTTCCGTGATTCCTCCCCATCCAAGAAATCGAAAGCACGCGACCGTGTGCTGTGGAGTAAACGGGCTTTCAAACACGCAATAGAAGAAAACAATCTACTGAGGCTTCACCACACTAATGATCACTCAGGCAAACTTAAGAAATATTCGGACCTTCGTCAAATTACATTGTTCGCCACCGCGCCGACAACACGCCTCCACGAAAGCCACCAGAGACGCGGAGGGGCGCGGAGCGACCTGGACCGGCTGGTTCCCGGTTTTCCCGCTTGGCGGCGTCCGTTTTGCTGGAGTCGCGAATAGCATCCGCTGCGATCCACTTTGGTGCGAGACAGAGTACGTGAGCAAGCCGCAAGACGTTCCAGGGAAACACCGAGACGCCCCCAACGCAAAGGCGTGTAAGCGCCGATGGAAAGGAGACGAGAAATCCCCATCGTGGCGGCGCTGTGTTTGCTCAGGCCGCCGGAATGGCGAACAAAAAGGGCGGTGGAAAGAAGCCGGTCTTCCGTCCTTTTTGTGTTGCTTGACGTGAGAGTGGCGGTCGCTGTTGTGCGGTAAAGCAAACAAGCGGTAGATTCCTCGACGAGTGCGTAACGGTTTTCTTGGGTGGGGCATATCTGCTCATGGTCGTAAATCCGGTTACCGTCGTTGTCTCGGAGCTCGGAAGCAAACGTGATTATATCCCGTGGAGGCCAAAGTATGGCAGCGAGTGCCAGGTTGAATAACGCAAACAGGTTTTTTTTGTGTTTTTTTTTGTTTGTTTTTTTTGTGGATATTAAACATACCTCGCGAACCTGCCGCGGTTCAAGTTCGACCAAGTTCTACTTTTTTTTTTCTAAATTTGAACGCAGTTTGACAGACGTTCGTCTAAAGTTTGACTGGGAATGCGCATGCGCGGAAATTTAAAACGAGCTAACCGCCACCTAGCGGGGGAAGGAGAAGGCGTAGTATTTTTCGAGTTTATTGTTTCATTCTAACAAACTAACTAAATTATTAAGAAAAACGGATGTATATCGGTTTTTATATGAGGCGGCATAAAACATCGTTCTGTATCCAAGGTTTCCTCCCGAAAACATTGCCACGCGCGCAACTGACGAAGCAGGCAGCGCGATCGCGGCCTAACGTTTATCGCCGCTTGGAAACGGCTTTTCCCGTGCTGCACATTATTGGAATATAGAATCACCGAACATATAAGCTACTCCTCTTCTTAATTAGCCGATTTTGGAAAACCATCCTTTTTCCAGAGACTTGATTCAGGGATTGCTTGGTACGAAACTTGCAGAAACAAAGTGTGCCATTAGAAGTAGGAAGGAAAAATATTAACGGTCGCAAGTAATTTTAGTGCTTCCAAAAGAAATCAAATTTTCTTTTGCTATTACTCCCTAATAAACCTATTCAAATAACTACAAAATCACTTCAAGAAGTAATCGATTACAAGTACAATTTGATTACCTGCAATGAGCGCAGTAAGTGTTTGCTGGTAGGTTACAGAACATCCTCCAGACGTCCTTCCGACGGCAGGAGCTCGACGTCTCCCCGCGCATGCGCACACCACTCCCGAGGGATCGCGTGACCGCCACCCGAGTTCCTACTGACCGAACAGCGGTGCCTGCTTGCTTATATTTTTCCTCTTTTTCTGTTTTGCTTCGTTTACTGGCCATTGCGGAGGGACCTCGCTGCTGCGAGCAGCAGAGTAATCCAGGACAGATGCTCTGGAAGCACGGAACCCCTAACGTGTACGTCTGTTATACAAGAATCGCAGGCGCACGAAGGACTCGGATAATTAGGCCTCGCGTATCTTATTTTAGATTGGACGCCGGCGCGTGGGGTTGGAAAAAAAGTGGGCAGTGACCTTTAACTCTAAAGTCCAATGACGAGTGGAATGCAGTATTAGAGTCGAGAGAGAAGTATATGTAGAAAGTTTGGCCATTCGTTGGGATGTATAGGAGGCAAATGAGGAGGCGCCATTGGCCGAAAGCGGGCTGGGCGTGTTCCAGGGCGTCTTCAGAAATTCGAATGTGGCCAACCAGAAGCCGGAAATAATACCATGGTGGTGGTCGCGAGAAACAAACTTGATAAGTGCGTCGGAGTAACTCTCGGTGACTGAAAATATGGTGCACGTGATGTTTCAAACATTCAAAATCATGGTGGAAGTGTGCGACTATAGTCGGTTACAAGTTAAGAAGGTAGTAGAAGCCCCTCCCCATAAGCGTGATGCGCCCGCTTCCATACCTCGGCGAAGTCACTCACGAACTCGCTCACTCACACTCACTCACGTTCACCGCGTCATGGTGAAGGGCTGTGAATGACTTCGTGAACTCGGACCAAGTCGTGATGGGAAGGGGATGTGACTTCGTGAATGCGGAAGGAGTCGTGATGTGAATGGGCGTGACTCCGTGAACGCGAAAGAACCCGTGATGTGAAGGGGATGTGACTTCGTGAACGCGGAAGGAGTCGTGATGTGAACAGGCGTGACTCCGTGAACTCGGAAGAAGCCGTGATGTGAAGTGGATGTGACTTCGTGAACGCGGAACGAGTCGTGATGCGAAGGGGAGTGACTTCATGAACTCGGAAGGAGCCGCGATGTGACGGGGAGTGACCTCGTGAACTCTGACGCACCCGTGATGCAGTGGTGAAGGACTTCGTGACTCTGGTGTATACGCGATGTGATGGTGAATGAATTCGTGAACTGAATTTGTGATGTGATGGGGACTGAGTTCGTGAACTAGGAGTCAGGACTCAGGAGATGTTGGTATGGATTTGCTTGCGTGTGCGTACTCTTGGCGACTGATAGCCGACTTGACATTTGGTAGTGTCTGCAGCATGTTGGTGCCCTTACACGCACAAACATGCTGTGGCGGTTAGTATAGAGTGTAGACGGAGCAGAAACTTGGAAGGAACTTCTGTTAGGGGCCAGAACGAGATTCGTAGGGGTGGTCTGGTAACGTTTGGGGGAAGCAATTGCAGGGGCGTTTGCTTTGGAGGACTTTGAGAGAGGATGTGACATTTTGCGTGTGCGACTGTGCGCGACTTAAGCGCGAAATCGGAAATGGGGAGGGGACTGTGTATTGCAGACGAAGCGGCACCAGCGCTTCCCAGATGGGGATTGGGGGGGAGGGGGGGGGGATGTTTGGACCGGCACAGACTCAGCGGCGACTCCAACGAGTTTGGCGGGCCTCCGCTCCTCTGC
This sequence comes from Ixodes scapularis, assembly GCF_016920785.2. Taxonomy (NCBI): domain Eukaryota; kingdom Metazoa; phylum Arthropoda; class Arachnida; order Ixodida; family Ixodidae; genus Ixodes; species Ixodes scapularis. The sequence continues at coordinate 91,442,774 of NW_024609836.1, forward strand.
CCCGATACTGCGGGCGTGCGTACCCGCGTCGCGTAGTACACCTGCAGCTTAGCGAACGTTAGGGGGGCTTTGTCTGTGCGCGGCAGACGTTTGAGCCTTCTGCATGGCCGTGGGGTTCCGTTTACGCGGCGCGGCTTGGCGGCTCCTCCTTTCGGTGTGTGTGTCTGTGTGTGTCATTGTGTGTGGGGGGCCGGGGAAGGTGTCGTTTTGCCACTGTGCTATTCTGCCACGGGAGGGTTTCTCTTCGCGTTGATTGCATCTGCGTGCGTCCGTGCGCCCATGTTTTTGTCTTTTGTAAGCGCGTGCGTGCGCGCACCCCTCAAGGAAACACAAATAAAACCGTCTTCCCGGAGCTTTTACGCGAGTACTGGTGTGACCCTAACCGAGTGTACAATCTTTGTTTTCTCGCTCTCGCTTAATAATGCTTACAGATGTTCTGATGCTGGTAATATGCGGCATTCGCTCGTTTTTATCCGTCCACACGAAAAAGCGTGCGCCGGATTTGATCTGTTTCGGCCGCTTCCGGATTTTTTCAAACGCTATTTAGCATCTAAGATCTCGGGAAGGCTTGACTCTATTCTAGAAAAATCACGAAAGTTTACGGGCTTTATCCATATGCCAGAGAATTATGATAATTTTAAAAATGTGAGGAACCAGCCGATTGGCATCACGGTTTGTCGCCCACGTTTCCTGACAAGCGCGCGGACCTGTCCGTTGCAATAACAGGCGGAGAGGATTTTACGTGCTCTCAGGCGTTTAGGTGGGGGGCTTCGCTTGCTGTTGCCGATAATAGGTTTCATCACAGTCGTGCATATGCCTGAGTTCTTGAATTCTAGGAATACGAACAGAGTTCTTCGATCTCCGTTGAACGTGAATATTGACTAAAGAGGTTTTTGTTTCTGTTTATTTGAGCAAAAGTCAGCTACTGGCACGATACTTGTCTGTAAAAGCCGGACCCCATCAAAAAATATGCGACGAACAAGTGGCGAAACTCAATCCACTAAGCAGCCTAGCCTTACTCCGTGAACAGCGCTTCGAACGCGAAGGCGAAGTACGAGTGTTCAAAGATTCTTGATAAATGACATAAATCTTTTCCAAGGGGGAGGCAGATAGTCCGTCCCCATTTCTGAATTTATCTATTTTTTTATGCTAGCTAGTTTTGCATACGAACCATGTCGGCCACATTTTGCTGGAGTGTTTTTCATTTGAAATCGAGACCACTCTTCTTACATAAGCGCTTAGACATTCGTCTCCTCGTTATTTTCCTGAGCAAGTGACTCATTCAAAGGTCTGCTGAGTTTTTTCAACAGCGTCGGAGCGATACGAATGGCTGTCACTTCGATCGGAAGTGAGAACCCATCACACAGGACCACAAGCAAACCGCGATTGCGTTGTCATCACCGTCATCCTTCTGTTGCAAGCAGGCTACCAATGAAAAACAAGGTGCGCGGTCGAGGTCGAAGTCAAATTCGAAGTAAGTGTTTATACGACGTGCAAGTAGGGGTACCAAAACGTGTCTTCCGCGCTTGCGAACATTATCGTGACCCATTGAAAAGGAGTAAATACGAAGAATATCACAACAATCAGCGGGAAACATAAAGGGCGCGCACAGAACGCGCGAAGACGAGACAGAAAAGCGCGCGCCGTCATTGGTCAAAACGAGCTGTAAATAGCGGTACATCAGAGCGTCTGAGGGGTAAACAAACACACGAGGTGCGCAAAGAGCTGAATAAGCCTGTTATTTTTTAAACATGGAAAACTATTGAACCGGGCTTGCCGCGTTCCTTTAAACTTTTTTCATGCACGTCGCTGTGCTGTTCTGGGGCACGTATCGTCGGTTCACTCAAAGAGCTTTTACTTTCCCACGCTCTTTAGAGCCTGGCATTGCACCTTTTTGTCAGATGAGCCGGCGATGTCCAGTTTTTCTGACAGGCTGTGTTCCCCGTCTAGAAGTGTGGACGAGCTGTTTACCCGTCCTCCCATCTTGCATTTCCCACCAGACCTTGTTTCAAAATGACCCTTTTTTTTAAACAAAAACAAAATTAAGAACCTGCCTCTATTCATCTCAAAGACTATGTTTGATGTTCGCTGAAGGCGTCCTCACTGGCTCTGTCTGCTTGAAGAAATCACCGGTTATCAAGGGGAGCTGAGGGAGCGAAGACGACCTCTGTTTCCCTTCATTTCGAGGTTAGTTAGCTTGCTTCTCCTTGCTAACGTCGTCTTTAATTTCACTAGAAAAACGATAAACGGTAGGGAGTTCTTGTAGACGGTTTTTGTGCTCGGTAACGATACCCAATAACGATACTATGCATGCACAAAAATGACACAGGAGTATCGGGTATCCTTACAGGAATTATTGGAACAACACACAAAACTCCCTAGTTTCTTAGACGTGTAAAGGAAGTATAAGCACTTACTTAATTCGTCCCCAACACGCTCGTTTGTGATTAGTGCTTTTGTGTTTCAAGCTTGGGGTAAGCTTTTGTGTTTCAAGCTTGAGGCAACCTGTAGGTACAAAGTTTGACCTTGCCAAGTGTAGGGAAAAGTTCGCTGTTCGGGTTTTTCCTTACGTCCTTTGTCGACTCGTTGTGACCTGTTCTTTTTTGTTACGGGTTACGTGTGGAGTCTGTCGGTTTTGGTTTTAAGGAGCCTTTTGGTTTTTGTATTGAGGAGCATCTCTGTTACGCCCGACGCGCCACCACCGCGCCGTGACGTAACAGAGATGAGTTCATGTATAGGCGAATATGTCGCCGAAATTATGTTCTGGCTATACACGAACCAACGAACTCATCTCTGTTACGTCACGGCGCGATGGTCGCGCGTCGGGCGCACTTCCGGTCTGGGGCTGAAGTCGGAAGTCCCTATGTGAGACGTGTATTCTAGGGTTGTATTAAAAAAAAACCTGACAAAAACTTGCCTTCTCGTCAAAACGCCGCGACGGGGTTGCACCAAAAGAGTCGAGAAAGGTTTGAAGATCAGTTTTGATGTGCTCGGTTCGTCCGAGAACGTGGATATGTGCCGTGAAAATGAAAAACCAGTCGCCGTCGGACCACGATTGCTTGGGCGGGAAGCAGTTTGGGTTAAATTCACGGATACTTGTTGTCATCAGATTTATTTGTTTTGTTCCGTCATGAAAGCGAGAATACCGCCAAGTTGTTGGGACCGCCTGCATGCGGACGTTCAGTGCGTCTTCAAGATCGAACGGCCGCCTGATCACTCGAACTGTCGTCTGCTCTTTCAAACGCTTCTGCTCGTCGTCTGCTCTTTTAGACGACACCGGCCCGTGGACCAAATGTTGGCCCGGTACTTGCGATAAGAAGTGAGTGCAGGCCTCAAAATACTTAAGTTTGAAAATTGGTAAGCAGGCTCGATGTAAACAGTGGATACAAGGAGATGGTGATCGTTGTTACCAGTGACCATCAACGACTTGTTATGCCTCATTCACTTGGTCCGATTCTGCTTGCGATTTTCAGTATCGATGTTGAACATCTCAGCTACGGTTCACGCTGTTGTAACCCGAGCGACGTCATGACTGAAAATTGCGACCGAAATTTCATCATGCGAATCAGGCTTTAGCGTACCGTCTGCGGCGTCCACGCGGAATGAATCGCCGCATGTCACATTATTCACGCGAAGTTTTGTGGTATAGCGAGCCTCAGTAATTTCGCTGAGGCTGCTCAAGTAGTCAGGCATTGCCCAGGAAGACGTAGAATCAACAATTCCAACGCAGAAACCTGCGTTAGACTCACACCACCGCCGACAACAACGCAATTCAATGGTTTGTTTATCGGCGACGCGGCGAGCTTCTTGCCCACACCCCATCGCGCATGCGCGGCGCCGGTGGCGTCGGCTAGGAGCGCTCCAGTTTGTTTGTAAACATGAGTTGGTGTATAAAATATAGTGGAAAAATGATGTGAAATAAGGAGCCATTGAGCACTACGTTTTACATGCTCACGTCACGTCATGTGAGTATAACGTTAGGAAAATCATTTTTAAAGGGGCGATGCAACGATTTTTGTATTTTTGTATTTTGCGCAAATACCGCTTAGGACGGATCCCTGACGTTAATGACCTGTAAATTACCCGTTCGTTTTTCACCACACGCAATCGAAGTGGTAGAAAAAAATAAAGAAAAACGAGCAAAGTTCACCCCTCAACTCGCAGCCAGAACAAGCGGCCACGTGATCTGGAGCCGATTATATGCCGCCAGTGTTGATCATAGCCACGCGCTGGGGTTGGCAAGGCACAGGACACGCGCTGCGTTCCAGACATTGTTATGGTTCGGCTGTTGTCGTCATTGCAGCGCTTGGACACCGGACATACCCGAATGCTTCTCGAGCTATCGATTATCACGAGCCCAAATCGAGTGTCCACGCCATGCTCGGGTCCAATCTATGAGCCGCATTCACATATCGTCACTGGGCGGTACTGCTACCGCCCAGCTACGTCATCAGGTTTTGCGGAGGAGAGATTGAATGAAAACGCTCGGTTTTGTCCTCGAAATTACAGCGCAACAAAGGAGTTTCTTGGCCAGTGGTGTTGCGTGTGAGTATCCTTGAGAACCACTAGTGCCAGTAAGCTCGTGTAAAGTGAAAAACATTCCAATTGAATATCGTTGCACCGCCCCTTTAAGTCTAGATACTTTAGACCTTGTCATTCGCATTTTCTCCGTTGGTAGCAGCCGCCTGCATTACTGGTGTTCTCGCGGAAAGTGGCGCACTAGCTCCCAATCAATTGCACAGCGCGTGCCATCCTGACTGAAAGCAATGTCAAGGGGTGAAACTAGAAGACCCTGTCCTCTAATAAAACGCTTCGTAGAGATTCCCGCTTCAAGAACTTGCGTCCCATCAAGTTTCCGAGTCTATTATACTCGCGAACACCGCCCCGTCGGACTTTAGCAAATGATTGACTCTTTGTCCAACAGATGTTTAGTCGAACTGTGGTACAGTTTGAAGGTAGGCCAGTCGGTGCTGACACGTGTGACGTCACTGCTCCTCGCGCATACGCAGCACGGCTCGCCAGAAGCCACGCGAAACTGCTCAACCTCGGCCAGTGTAGACTACGCTACAAAATAAACTCCTAAAAACACGCTCCGATTCTATTCAAACATGAACTCCGAAAACACAGTACGCTACCCATGAATACGAGTCTATGCGCAGCCAAACCCCGGCGTAAAACAACGAGCGCGAGGCGCGCGTGAGTCGCGCGCCTCGCCTCGGCTCAAAGCTGAGATAAGTGGAGTCGAGCGCCATCATTAGTTATCTCGACTGCATTTCGCTCAAAGTAGGTTGAGCGACACGAACACGCTCGGAAGTAAACATATTGCTTTGAGGTGAATGATCCAATGAGTGGTTTAATTAATGATGAGGTGTACTCTGACCAACGGGTTCGAATAAAACACAGATTTCATTGCTTCGGCAAGCTGCAAACCTCTTAAAGAGGCGACCTCTTTAAGAGGTTTTTCAGGCGAGGCACTTACTTTTTTTATTCATTTGTTTAACTGACATACCCTCAGGGCCATCAGCATTACAGAGGTGAGCGGGAGTTCGAAGAGAACAGAACAAAGCCGTACACTTTGGAGCTCAGTCTGAGCTGTATAGATTATTTACGGCAATTTTTAAACATAGAGTAAGTGGCAATTGTGGCAACAGATGTGGGAAGGTAGTTCCAGTTCACTGAAATTTTTGGGAATGGATGACTCTTGTTTTGGAATGTCTACTTTATATATATATATATATATATGATGAAATCCGTGACAAAATATTAGACGGGTGATTCAGCGGCCGGCTGTGAAGTACTGCGTTGTTATGGTATCTCTGATGAAAGTGACATCAACGCGCTATTTTACGACGTAAAGTGAGGTAGGCAACGATAGGCTGGTTGCCATGGATCATAATTATTAAGATAAAATACACAAAACATTTTTTGTACTGATCGAACGACGGTTTAGCGAGCGAAACCTGGCCCACGACGTTTCATCGCATGCCACTTTAGCGAATGGCGGCGTTCATTTGACCGAATAGGTAAAATGAAGGCCGCCGCTGTCCTGTTTCCGAGCTTGCCGAACCTTTGGCAATGGACGCTCGAACTTGAGTTCATATTATTTTCCCCAAACTATAGCGAAGCACCCCTTGCTATCGTTCTGAACAGACCGCCTGGCGCGGTCTGTTTGGATGCCCAGTTTGCCGTCCCTACAAATGCCTAAACGTCGACTCGCGTATGTGATCTCTATTCGCTAAACTCTAATGCGCTAAAACGTCTTCGTTCATATAATATGGACTCGTATTAATGTTTGTAAGATGTTTCACAAAAATCGTGCACGCAGGTTCGTGTCTGTCTCTCCTTTTTGCCCCCTCGGCGAGCGGTCGTTGGCAAAAATATAAGGGAGTGTCTGCTCCGACGGCCGTCGCTCGAGCCATGTCCACACGGAGACGGCTCCTTCGACACCGGAAGTAGTAAAACGTCACTTCCGGTGTCAAAGTAGCTTGCCCTGTCTGGGCATGGCTCCTTCGACACCGGTAGTTGAGGGTGACATCACTTCTGGTGTCGCAGCCTCGTGTGTCTGTCACCGCGGTCACTACCCTTCCCGAGTCTGCGACTGGTCAAGTTTTGGGTTGGTTTCACGCAAGCTTTTTGCACTCATTTGAAGCGTTCCCTTTGTCATTTGCCTGATTACTTATTTGTTTAACCATATTCATTAGTATTTACTGCCATTGTCTGTATTTTGTGCTTTGAACGCGTTAATTTGGATGTTGTATCGGGTTGTAAACGAGCGTGGTCGCACTCCCAACGTGCCTCGTGTTTTGGTAGCCGGTGACCCTTACTCGAACCAGTACTTCTCGTCGATTGACCGGAGGACTGTTGAAGTCGCCGCATCTAGTAAGATTAGGATTGAGAACTTGTTTTCACGGTCTGACAGGCTTGCCGATTTTGACGTTGCCATCGTGCACGTCGGCACTAACAACACCAGCGTTAGTGCTAGCGTGTGCAACAACAAATCTGGTCATTGGAATGACAGCGTAGTCACGCTGCCGAGATGCAGGTTATGAATAACTACTACCGGGAGGTAACCCCCTGCAGCGCGAGTTTTGTCGCAAAGAGGGGTTCGAGTTCCGCAGCGGCTTGGCCAACGAGTAGCAGCAGTGGATTGGTCGCGACTGCTCGGAACGGTCGACAGTCAAGTGACAGCAGCCCAGCCCGTGACCACAACCAAAAAAAGAAAGCCCTTTTTATTTCCACGCGCCGCTCCTTATATAAGCGCTCTATAAATGATGGTGTCCTCTGGCGAGCAATAAGATAAACACCATCACCTTAGTAGTGCCCACTACATCTCCCCTTAAGATCTATAAGTCAGTCGCCTTGGCGGTCCAATCACACGACCGCAAAGTGTGCGACTCAGCCGAAGCCCTTCTTGCTGAGGCTCTGGCGATGATGCTGGTTGACCCTCACCGGGCGTAGACTGCTGTAAACTTGGTCCTTGATTTTGTTCACTGGCTGGCAATTCCTCTGTTGACTGGCCTTTTGAGAAGGGGATTAAATTCTGACGGTTTCACTGCAGAGTTCCCCTGGGCGTTTCCACCACATATGACTCTGGTCACTGAGCGGGGCTGAGGATACTGCCTCGGCAATTGACGTCCTTAACCCACACGTCCTCCCCCAACTTCAAGGGGGTCGGAGGACTTGAAGTATGCCGGCGATTGTGGTTGTTTGCCTGTTGTGACGTGTTTGCGGCATCTCTTGCCTTGAAGTTCTGATGGCTTGGCAGTGATGGCTGAAGTCGTTCTGGTAGACCAGGAAGTCAAGTTAGTTTTCTTCCCATTAACAACTGGGCAGGAGAAACACCATTGACACCGGGTGTGTCTCGGTGCAATAGGAGAGCCAGGTATTGATCGGTGCTCTTTGCAAACAAGTTCTTCACGATATGCACCATGCGTTCTACTTCGCCGTTATTCTAGGCGTACCGCTGGCTCCTAGTCTCGTGGCGAAATCTGCGCCTGAGCAAAGTCTGCAAACTCGTGAGATGCAAACTGCGGTCCAATATCTGTCCACACAACGTTCGGGATTCCATAGCAAGCCATGCAACTCTTGACAGCCGAGATGGCTGCTTGCGCAGATGTAGATCCGAGAGAGATGACCTCAGGAAACCTTGAGTATACTCTGTTTCACCTTATGCAGTGCCGCAGCGAAGGCTAGATGCGTGAGCTATTAGCGTTGGCAGCTGCCCTTGATGCACCAGAGCTTGTGCCGCCGAGATGTGCCCTAGAGCAAGGAGCTCGTGCTTGTAGCCTTTCCTACGGTACAACACAAGGTGAAACAGAGTATAGTAGTCTACAATCAGAACATAGTCACATCCTTTTAGTTGGAACATTCGGAATGGACGATGACGAAGAGACAGCAGCCCGTGATACCCCCAGAGTAACGGTGAAGTAGAGCGCATGGTGCATACCGTGAAAGACTTGTTTGCAAAGAACTCTGATCCATACCTGACTGTCCTCGTTGCAATCCAAGTCGGCCATTCCGCCGGGCTGGTGAAAGTGAATAATGCTAAAGGATGAACTCCCGACGCTCCGACGCAAACCACTTGGATATGGAGGTCACCTTCTGCCATAGTGACGGTGTTAGCCAGCTTCCGACACCATGTTAGGAACGGACGACAACCAAGTAACAGCAGCCCAGCTCGTGACCACACCTAAAAAGAAGGAAAAGCCCTTTTATTTCGATGCGCCGCACCGGTTCTTATATAAGCACTTTATAAATGATGGTGTTCTCTGGCGAGCGACAAGAAAAACACCATCACCCTAGTAGCGCCCACTATTGCAACGGCATCCACCCAAGCCAGATCGGCAACAAGGTATGGCGTCTGTGCCGACGAGCACAAATATAGAGACATTGATCGCAAAGATGGCTACAGTAGTAGCCGTACTAGTAGGCGTCTGTGCATATTCACTCGCAATGTACTTAAAAAAATGTTGACTGAGGTGTTTACAATGTGAAGGAGGCTTATTGCAGAAAAGGCACCGTGTAAAGCGAGCTTTCGGTTGCTCAACAAAAAATCCCCCCGGTGGTCTAAATATTCCTGTGCCCTCCATTGCGTTTAGCACATAAACCTAAAAAAAAAATTGTTTCAAAAATTTTACTTTTGAGGGTGTATGAACATTACAATCACCCTATACTCGGTATTCACGAGAACTTGGAAGTATTTGTTTTTAGTACTTTACAAGGAAACTACAACTCCCTACCTCAAGTACATTCTCCAAACCTGGTCTTACTAAATTTGCGTCACTAAACGGTGCTAGGTTAACTCTGGAGAAATACTGCGAGGTATATTCTTACCTAGCGAGGTGCATAAGCAGACGATGCAAAGCTTCATATTGTCTTTGAGAACAATGTCTTTTTCATCGTTCTTAGAAGACAACAGAGTTTTAGGGAACCATTTTTCAACTCTGATTTTGATATCATTGGTTCCGCTGGTATTAACTGCGCATAGAATGTGTGTATCCGCATGTCATATTGTTACTGGATCTGGAGAATGGTTCCTTTGAACTCTTTTAACCATACTTCGTCTCGGATGTTTCATACAGCTCTGGGAAACACACAGGGACAAATGCATTGATCTGAGCACTGGTTTGTTTTGTGAGGGCTCAGGAAAATCTAGGCTCTTTCAAAACCCATGAGCCAACGTCCTTGGCTTTCCAAATAGTACCTACAACTTCTGAGGTAGAGAATAATTTTGCACCAACCTAACAACAAAGTGCTAAGCTGTTATCATACAAAAGTGTTGATTTCTTTCGAAATCTCTTCTGGCCATTCCTCTCAGAGGACTGGCAGTTATAAGTGCACGCAATGTCATTCCTACTTGTTCTGGCCAAGAAGTACAAGTTTGAAGGTGTGAAATTTATGCTGCAGAAGGTAGGAGCATGGTATGGAGTAATGACTGCTGATGTAACGAAAATGCAAGCCATGTATAGCTCATCGGAGACAAAAAAAGTACTGGGTGGCCTCTTGGCTATGTCTGATATTTGCCGCTAGTACCGCAAATAATTCCCATATTACACACTTGAGTACCTATGCATACCATGATTTGAAAGACTCAGAGTGGGAATGAAGAGGACCATCAGTTTACTTTATTTAAAAAAAAAAAAAGTCTGCATTTATTGTACTTTACTTCAACTGCATCACGCCCTGTATACTTACTACTCAACTTGATGTACATAATTAACTTTACTTCAAGTAGTTTTTAGATATGCTTTACTTTATGAAACACTGCTTAAAATTTTAAATGGACACTAACTTAGACAATTAAGTTAGGCTGACAGTCAGGTTTGGTGCTCTAGTGTAGAGGTTAATAGTTGGGCACTCTCAACTATCTGGGCAGGTTCTTGCCAAGTTCATGGACCAGCAGGTGCAGAACATCGTGCAGAAGGTGGCCAGGGCCAGGATTCAGCAGCAGTACTAGGGGACAACAATGAAGGCTCTTATTTGGGGAGCACAGCTCCTGTAAAGGCATGGGAGCAAGCAGCCGGTGCCACTGGCAATGCTTCGGGTGGGAAAGCTAGTGCAGAGAAGTGCCTAAAAGTCACTTCCTCGGGGAGCACAGCTTCTGTAGAGGTTGGTAAGTCGGTGGCCTTTGAAGTGACTGAAACCAAGGTAGTGTGCCCTTTCCAAAGCATGGTGGGAGGAGGGAAGCAGCGTGGGTGAAGTACATCCCCCACCATTGCTTGGGATGGAGGAGACCTTGCATAGGGTACCTCTGTTCTTTGTATGTGTCTGATAATCCATTTTCTGGCTTGGGGGAGGACAGCCCAGCATGTGCGACAAAGAGCAGGGCCACTGGAGGCAAGCATCCCGCCACAGCCCTGCTGCAGAACCATTTTCCTGCAGGCCAAGTTTAGCAACTATCCAACCTATTTAGCAGCACTTGAAGACTGGACCAAAAAACGTTGCATGTATTATAACAAAAAAAAAAAAAAAAAAAAAAGGTCAAAGACATGTTTATTAGTTCAATCTGATAAATTTAAGTACTCCATGGTTGAGTTCATCTAGTCAAACCAACAGCTAACTCCTTAGCCCAATGCGATGAACGAAAGCTAAATGAAAAATTGATCGATATTCAGGCGTTCCTTAGCAGTCTTACAACCTTCCCTAGCAACCAGGTGCAGCTCTTGCCATAGTCTGTTGCACCCTGTGCAGCTCGAGAGGATGTATCTCAGCAGCAGCTAATAGACAACAATCTGTGGGGCAACTTTTTCCGAAAAAACTGTGCATTAGTTTGATCAAATGCAGGAGGCGGACCACAAAATGTGACAGTTATAAGAAAGCATGCACTTTCTAAAATGTTCCACAACAAGGCACTTAAACCTTAGTATGATAGAGGCAGAGTTAATTCCTCTCTAGAAAAGTTATTCACTTACTGAAAAAGAACTCGCATGTGTAAGATCCAACAGTTTCTCTGTCTGACAGTGTTATGAATATTGTGCGGTACTTAACACGTAAAACATTTCCACATTGGGGTGGTTTTCAAGCTGTTCTGTTAGCTGAGGGACTAAAATTCAAAATGGTGAGAGATGCTTTCATTCAGCTATTGCGTACAAAAGTTCCAGACCATTGGCAGTGATGTGATACTTGTGCCGAAGTACTACATCTTGCTACATTTGACCAAAATCTGAGGAACTCGGGCCAACATTGCGCCAAAACTTAATTTTAACAACTTGCAATTCGGCCGGAACGATAGGATTGTGCGAGTTTGCAGATCTTTAGAATATTACGTCATAAAACATACTAACTCGGTCTGATTTCGCATCAAACACAGACATTACTCGTGTAAGCGAGTGCCATTGTGTTTTGCCCTTTTTCTTCTATTTTGCCGGGCGCATCCCTGAAGTCTCCTACGAAGCTCAGAGGGCACGAATGTTGTGTTCTTAAAGGCATGTGTTAACACCGACTCCTCGGCATCAGGGGTCTCAAACGTGGATTCCAGCGCTATGAAGATGCAACTGGCTGGCGTCGGACCGGATGCAGCATCTGCCAGCCAGGCGAGACCAAGCACCACGAGAGAAGAACTATACAGCAGTCTATCTGCAAGACTCTGAGCAAGAGCATTGTGCGATGGTGGTATGCAACCACCATAGTTCCCAAATTTGTAAATTTGGGAACTATGGCCTAAATTTGTACTTTCGACTATATTAAACCCAGTGTTTTTTTAATTGCCAAAAGCTTAGTTGTCAAGATCTCATTTATTTTCTAGAATATATTTTATTTGAGACTATTTCTAACACTCGGAAGTTCCGCAATAATTTTCGCGTTCTGTTCTGGCGGGTTAGTTTCGTGGAGTGCGCTCCTCACCGCTCACTGGTGTACTGCAGTGAAGCGACAACCGCGGAGTAGGCATCGAGATTTTGTGTCTTGCTTCGCTGCAGTGCACCTGTGTGCTAAGGGGAAAGCTTGCCTCCAGAGCGAGACTGGACGATTTTTGAATAAAATTTGGCTTGTATGTATGATAGACTGACTGCAGTATTGTGGAGGTATCTTTTTCCAATTCTAGATTTAGGAAGGATATTTCAGTGTTGCAAATATATTTATCTGGGCTCTTCTTTAAGTTAATGTTTTATGCCAACTTTTTTGTTTAGTTGTCACTCTTATCTAGGTGTGAGTGAATTAGCAGCTAAATTACCAGAAGTAGAGAATGCAAGCTTGAGAAGAACCTTAACGAGTTTGGCGGAGTTGTTTATAAGAACGCATATTTATCATTTACAGGCAAATTTTAGGGGCGAAACTCCTTAGGGTCTAGCCTTGTCCGGCGTCCGTGCTCACATCGATTGTCATCCCATGTCTTCTTAAAAAAAAGAAAAAATGTTTTTGCAGGCAACAGGATTCAAACCTGTGCGGGCAGACCCCAATAGATTTCTAGTCCATCGCCTTAACCACTCGGCCACAACTGCGGGATGAGTAGGGAGCTCCGAGATGTGGTAGTAACTCAAGAGCTGGGGATGTCGTGGATGAAACGTTGCATGTAGCTGCTCAACGTCTATACAGGAGAGGGCGCTGCTGTCAAATGCTCAAATGCGTATATAACCACGTTCCATACCACACATTCCATACCAATGCAACCCAAAGCCCAGCACTACCTATGAACAAAATCAGTATCATCAGCACCACCGAGAGCTTTGCCCCAATCAACATCATTCACCACGTAAAGATGCGGTAATTTTTTTTTTTGTTATGAAGTTTTAGGTATAAAATAGAATTGATGTTTCATAATCAAATGACAAGTTTTTTTGTTTTTGTTTCTGTATTAAGAACTGCAGTTTCATTACAACCTCTAGAACTTGAAGGAAACAAATTTAGGCACAAAATTATTGTATTCTAGCATTATTTCACTGGGATTCCATACCTAAATTTACAATTAACCACAATTCATGCTGTCCTTCATCTGTCATCTTCTTGTCACCGTGTCTGGTGCGTCTGCATGCAGGTAAACTGCTAGTTTTGTGCTTGAGGAAGTCAATCCTGCTGTGCAATCAATGATAACAAAAGGTTGCACATAAGTGAGAACAGGACAGGTCAACACATGAATCTTAATATAATATTTGCAGTGCTATGAATGAAAATGGAATGTGCGCTTGTGCTCCAAAAGTTCTTTTGGCCGCTCCAAGAGCTGCTCCAAAACGACTGAGCGATCACGTCACTGCATTGGCTCTCAGTATCAAACCTTGGGTCACCTCCAAACTCTGTCTTTGCGTATGGTTATATTGACGATGTTCCTCCTGATTTTGTCAAGCAACTGTGCAGCATTCTGAAGTTACAATTGGCCACTATAAATGTTTTTTTATAAAACCTGCACAAAGTCGAGGCCAAGTCAAAGCTAAATTTGTGGGTTTTAAGTGCCATACCAACGACGGGCATCTGGCTTGCCCCAGCGGAGGACTGAGGATTAATTTGGACCACCTGGGGATCTTTTGACATGCAACCGAAAGCTCGGTTACACGGCGCCTCCTCCACAATAAGCCTCCATCAGATTGCGGGCACCTCGGCCGGGATTCGAATCCGCCACATGGGGATCCGTAGGCCAGCGGTCTCGCCTCGGAGCCACCGTAGCGGCTCACAAAGTCAAGGCGGCACTCTGGATTGTGGCTTATTCACAATAGCTAACATGCAATACATAGCATCCGGCAAAGACCTTACCTCTGTAAGCTTCTGACAACAGTCAATGAGGACCCATTTACTAAACTGCATTCTAAAGGGAATGATGAGACTTTCCCATAATAAATTTTATTGTTTCTTAAGTGCGACCAAAAGACTTCGCTTATGCTGTTCATTGCTTGTGCAGGTAGCCTCTGCTTTGTGCCGGTGCTGTTGGCATTATTCAATGTGTAGGTTGTCCATCCCTCTTTCACGAGGAGTGTTTAGCAAGAAAACCTAATTGTGGCATACAGTTTTCATGCAGTCGAGGGTGTATTGTCACTGGGATGCAGAAGAATAGGCAGAGGTTATCCTAAATGACTTTCAAGACCTTGAACTTTATTTACCATACCCGCCAAGTTCGGAAAAACCAAATCGGGGAGAATTTCTAAGCGGGGGGGGGGGGGGGGGGGGTAAAGGTTTTTTAAAAAGAGACATTGATAACAAATGTAAATGAAGACAACTTCATTATATTTATATTGCACTGCTCATGCTAGCGAAGGACTGCTGCGCCTCGCTATCGTCGCAGCCATTTGTTACGATGGCAAAAACTACTTATTTAAGTGCGAGGAGGGAAAGGGGGGGGGGGGGGATTTGAGTTTCTTGGGAGATTTTTCTGGCAATCATACGAATTTGTCAAAATTCGGGAGTCTCCCGGGTAATACGGGTAACTTGGCAGGTATGATTTACCCTTGTTATGTTTATTCTTGTTGTTCTTTACCTTTGTTAGGTTTCCACCTGCATATTTCTTAATAAAGCTTGGACTTGGGTTTGGGCTAGTTGGTTGTACATTGATAGACGTGCTGCGCTGCGAAGTTCTACAATAGAACTTCGCAGCGCAGCACGTCTATCAAAGCATATTTCTTACTTTTCATTATTAGAGTTTGATATGAAAAAAACTGACTGATATATTTAAAAAGGCATGTGACCCTGTAATTAGTTGCAAATTATTATTACAATTCTGTTCAAACACTCATCGTGGCCAACAACTTCAATAACAATTGTTGTAAAAAAAAAAAAAAAACTTGCTCTCGAGACTACTAGATGGATAATAACAGCTGTACCCTTTATAATGGGTGGCAGCTTCCACCACCTAGCCTAAAACATCAACAAAAACTAAAAGCATCATCCACTGCCTCCTCCCCCGGGCGAGAGGTCGCCAATTTTCCTCTGGTCAAACCTTGTCAGCGTCAGCTGATTCCTCGCAACACCGCAGTAAATGTTGGGACACAAATTTAATGAAATAATTTGCAACTGGTTATCAGGTCACACATTTTCATCTGCAACAGTGTGCCCTTTCCATTTCAAATACTCTCTTTTTTCACTTATATTTAGCATAAGAAAAGTACTATGTACAGCTGCTTATTCCTATGGGGGACAAGACAAAAACAGCTTAGTAATTTTAATTTTTATGCTTTGGTGTATGCTGCTTTTAATGTTTTTCTTTTCTTTAATTTAGGTCTTTTGGAGCAGCCAGACTGCTCCAAAATAGAGAAATGTCTTCTGTTAGGAAGTTGTGAAAAAAACTTCCGTCTACAAGATAGGCACTCATGCCCATGGATCAACAAGCTTTTTTTTTTTTTTTTGTTAATGTTCCTTTTTCTTTTTAATTTGCATTTAGTTCATTTCTTATTTTGTGCTTGTGGGAGGTCTTATTTTGTTGAAATAAACTTTTTGCATCCATTTCATTCATGCTATTCTTGTTGCAAAAACACCGGCAGCAACATTCGTTCAAGATAATGCTGCAGAACAGGTTACATTGAAGCAAAGCAAATGTGTCAAAGGGACTGACAATTGAAACAGTCAGCATATTAAACTTCATACTTCCTGGAAGGCTCACTGATGCGACTGCTGTACCAAAGGCCTCAACCTGCTATATGCCGTTAAAATTGACCAAAATACTCTGATGAATTTTTGCCAACACTGCACGAAAAGCTCGACTTTTGCTCGCTATTTGAGAATTACTCGGAGCTTAGTACCTTGCTGGATCATTATGGTAGGATGGTGCCTGTTCTCAAAAATACAGACTTGATTGGACTAACACAATATTTTATTTTACCTTTGTATCGAACAGGGACAGTACACTTAAGTTCCCTAATAGTCCTCATGACTTTAAGTTTGTTGAGGTGGCCACACTAGCTTTAGTGAGTGCACTTCTCGATAGGCTTTAGTGCACTGTGGAGAAGACACTCGTACTGTAAACAGCAGTTTTGTCAGGTTTGCTTCTCTGCAACACACTATCGTACTAGGGGAAGACTTACCTAATGAGCAGGGTATTAAGAAATTAAACATCTGGGATATGGTACATGTTGATCTGACAATAAAACCTTGCAGCAAAATTGCAAAAATTAACTGCAGCTATTATGTAGGTGTGCATGTGACAGGGCTGGGCAGAGATACTACAAAAAGTATTTGGGAATACAAATACTGTGATACTTCCGTTTTATGGCCCAAAATACAGGTACTGAGATAAATTTGCCTTTTATGTAACGGGATATCCCTGAGATACTTCTGCAAAACGGCAAAAAAGTATTCCGGAATGCAGATACTTATAGAAATACATTTGTTCCCGAATGGTGCTACATGAGGAGGGTATAATTCGTGGTGAATATGAATGGTAATTTATGCTTGTGCTCCTCTTTTTGTGCCATTTTAAGCACTAACCCTTTGCTCAAACTCTTTATTTATCATTATGCCGCTAGAAAAACATGTCACTCCCCTTGAACCACTTAGTTATAGAACGGTAAAGACTGCGTATCATGCCTGACAAAACGCGTCTGCCCAAAATGAACATTGTTTTGCCATGAGGGCGCAGAACCAGTGCAGCCGCCGCGTTAGGACTGGCGCTGTGATCGGCTTTCGGAGCGGAAGCACAGGTTGTCGTCTGCATCTGTTAGCTCTTGTTTCACCGCACCATGTTGTATGCTACATGTAATTATTTGCAGTTTGATGAGACCATTTGCCTTTCCTTAGTTTTAATGTATAAAAACGAAGTCTTTTCTGTGGATGTTTCCTTACTATAGTCTACTAAAAAGTTTTATGTATGAAATGCGTTTGTCCAGATTCCTTCACATTTATTTAGCAATAGTAGATTCAGGCCAAGTCTCGAGAATTTAGCATTTAGATGATAGATGCGCAGCATCAGGATGATTTCACGTCTGGAGTTACTCGCGGCCGTGCGCGGTCAGGAGCGGTCACTTCGAAGACTAAGGCCTGACGAGAGCGTTTTGGCCAAAACAGTTATCAACCGTCACTTTGGTGTCAAGTTGAAGCATTTATTTTGATTCTCAAGAAAGATTGGCGTGGAACTAGCATGCCAATGCCGATTCTCTGCGTTTTTCCCAGGCCCACTAGTGGGCGTCCACAAATACCAACGGACAAATCATGCAGTATTATGCTCAGCTATGGGGCATGCAAGTGCCCTTGTATTAAATCCCAGACCTCTGCAATGTATCGGGATCGTCAGTCTGCATCCAAGAGCTACTCAAGGCGGGGCCTATCAAGAGTGTGATACTTTTCCTGTGTCTTTTAAGAATATGAACATAGCGCCACATAGCATCAAAAAGAAACAATTTACACGAGTCAATGTTTCAACGCTTACCACAGGGAGCCAAACCTGTGAAAGCAGGTGCGTAAAACGCTTTCAGAATATCATAATTGAGCACATACCTACCCTAGGTTAGGATCTTGATTCTGTGTCCACCATGGGTGCATTATTTTCATAAGTGAAAGGAAATGTAACCTCTCACTGGGCGTTATTGTTAAACATTGCAGACATTTGAGCAAGAGCTCCGAGAAATGGCACCACAAGCAGAGATGGGCGAGGAGTGCCATCTGCTCTTGTTGTCTGCTTCTGCAAAGACGCTGAACTGACTCT